>NC_090450.1:84448519-85698519 GCF_031143425.1 Pleurodeles waltl | reverse complement strand
CCCACATCACTCTCCGCAACCATCACCTGTAGCCACTCCACCAATGATGCAATCCCCAACTCATACGGGAATGAGTCAAGATGACCCTGACGCATGGGACCTTTATGACGCACCAGTGTCAGATAATAGCCCTGAATGCTATCCAGCAAGACCATCGCCACCAGAGGATAGTACAGGCTACGCTCAAGTGGTATCGAGAGCTGCGGCATTTCACAATGTCAGTCTTCATTCAGAACCCATTGAAGGAGACTTTCTTTTTAATACACTGTCGTCTACACACAGTCAATATCAGAGTCTTCCAATGTTACCCGGAATGCTCAAACACTCCTAACAAGTGATTGAAGAGCCTGTCAAAGGGAGAGCCATTACTCCAAGAGTAGATAAAAAATATATACCGCCACCAACAGACCCAGTGTACATCACACAACAGCTAACACCAGACTCTTGTAGTGGGAGCAGCTCGCAAAAGAGCCAACTCACATACTTCAGGAGATGCACCACCTCCAGATAAGGAAAGTAGAAAATTCGATGCTGCAGACAAAAGGGTGGCGGCACAGGCAGCAAACCAGTGGTGTATTGCTAATTCGCAAGCTCTGTTAGCCAGATATGATAGAGCCCATTGGGATGAGATGCAACACTTTATTGAACATCTACCAAAAGAGTTCCAAAAAAGAGCGCAGCAAGTGGTAGAAGAGGGACAGAGTATCTCTAATAATCAGATACGGTCAGCAATGGATGCTGCAGACACAGCTGCTAGAACTGTCAACACAGCAGTAACAATAAGGAGACATGCATGGCTGCGTACATCAGGATTTAAACCAGAGATACAGCAAGCTGTGCTGAATATGCCATTCAACAGACAGAAGTTGTTTGGGCCGGAGTCGGACACTGCGATAGAAAAACTTAAAAAAGACACTGAGACGGCCAAAGCCATGGGCGCACTCTACTCCCCGAAGAGCAGAGGCACATTTCGAAAGACACAATTTCGAGGGGGGTTTCGAGGGCAGACCACAGAAGCCACAACCTCACAAACAAAGCCCACTTACCAGAGCCAGTATCAGCGGGGAGGTTTTCGGGGACAATATAGAGGAGGACAATTTCAAAAAAATAGAGGAAAGTTCCAAAGTCCCAAAACTCCTCCAAACAACCATTGACTTCAAGGTCACAAATCCCCAACACATAACACCTGTGGGGGGGAGACTAACCAAGTTTTACACACATTGGGAGGAAATAACAACAGACACTTGGGTCTTAGCAATTATCCAGCATGGTTATTGCATAGATTTTCTCAAATTCCCTCCAAACGTTCCACCGAAAACACACAGTATGTCAAAACAACATATAGATCTTCAAGGACTAGAAGTTCAGGCATTGCTACAGAAAGAAGCAATAGAATTAGTACCAAAACAACAATTAAACACAGGAATTTACTCACTGTACTTTCTGATACCCAAAAAAGACAAGAGTCTGAGACCTATACTAGATCTCAGAACATTAAATACCTACATCAAATCAGACCACTTTCACATGGTTACTTTACAAGACGTAATCCCACTGCTCAAACAACAAGACTACATGACAACACTAGACTTAAAGGATGCATATTTCCATATACCAATACATCCTTCACACAGAAAGTACCTACGGTTTGTATTCCAAGGGATACATTACCAATTCAAAGTGTTGCCATTCGGAATAACAACTGCGCCAAGAGATTTTACAAAATGCCTGGCAGTAGTAGCTGCACATATCAGAAGGCAGCAAATACATGTGTTCCCGTACCTGGACGATTGGTTAATCAAAACCAACATGCTAAGACGGTGTTCACAACACACAAAATATGTAATAGAAATCCTACACAAACTAGGTTTCTCAATCAACTACGCAAAGTCACACCTTCTGCCGTGTCAAACACAGCAATACTTAGGAGCGACAATCAACACAGCAAAAGGGATTGCCACTCCAAGTCCACAAAGAGTTCAAACATTTCACAATGTAATACAGGCCATGTATCCAAAACAAAGGATACAAGTCAAAATGATAATGAAACTACTAGGCATGATGTCTTCATGCATAGCCATTGTCCCAAATGCAAGGTTGCACATGCGGCCCTTACAACAGTGCCTAGCATCACAATGGTCACAAGCACAGGGTCAGCTTCTAGATCTGGTGTTGATAGACCGCCAAACATACATCTCGCTTCAATGGTGGAACAGTATAAATTTAAACCAAGGGCGGCCTTTCCAAGACCCAGTGCCACAATACGTGATAACGACAGATGCTTCCATGACAGGGTGGGGAGCACACCTCAATCAACACAGCATCCAAGGACAATGGGACATACAGCAAAGACAGTTTCACATAAATCACTTAGAACTGTTAGCGGTATTTCTAGCGCTGAAAGCATTTCAACCCATAATAACCCACAAATACATTCTTGTCAATACAGAGAACATGACAACAATGTATTACCCAAACAAACAGGGAGGGACACACTCGACACAGTTGTGTCTCCTGACACAGAAAATATGGCATTGGGCGATTCACAACCACATTCGCCTAATAGCACAATTTATTCCAGGAATTCAGAATCAGTTAGCAGACAATCTCTCTCGGGATCACCAACAGATCCACGAATGGGAGATTCACCCCCAAATACTGAACACTTACTTCCAAATTTGGGGAACACCACAAATAGATCTATTTGCAACAAAGGAAAACTCAAAATGCCAAAACTTGGCATCCAGATACCCACAACATCAGTCTCAGGGCAATGCGCTATGGATGAACTGGTCAGGGATATTTGCGTACGCTTTTCCCCCTCTCCCACTCCTTCCATATCTAGTAAACAAGTTGAGTCAAAACAAACTCAAACTCATACTAATAGCACCAACATGGGCAAGACAACCTTGGTACACAACACTACTAGACCTTCCAGTAGTACTTCATGTCAAACTACCAAACAGACCAGATCTGTTAACACAACACCAACAACAGATCAGACATCCAAATCCAGCATCGCTGAATCTAGCAATTTGGCTTCTGAAATCCTAGAGTTTAGACACTTAGACCTCACACAAGAATGTTTGGAGGTCATAAGACAAGCTAGGAAGCCTACCACTAGACACTGCTATGCAAATAAGTGGAAAAGATTTGCTTATTACTGCCATAATAATCAAATTCAACCCTTATACGCATCTGCAAAAGATATAGTAGAATACTTACTACATTTGCAAAAGTCAAAACTAGCTTTCTCTTCCATCAAGATACATCTTACTGCAATTTCAGCTTACCTGCAAATTACACACTCAACTTCATTATTTAGGATACCAGTCATAAAAGCATTTATGGAAGGCCTAAAGAGAATTATACCACCAAGAACACCACCAGTTCCTTCATGGAACCTCAACATTGTCTTAACACGACTCATGGGTCTGCCTTTCGAACCCATGCACTCTTGTGAAATGCAATACTTAACGTGGAAAGTTGCATTTTTGATTGCCATCACATCTCTAAGAAGGGTGAGTGAAATTCAAGCATTTACCATACAAGAACCATTTATTCAAATACACAAGAATAAAGTAGTTCTACGGACAAATCCAAAATTTTTACCAAAAGTTATCTCACCGTTCCACTTGAATAAAACAGTAGAATTACCAGTGTTCTTCCCACAGCCAGATTATGTAGCTGAAAGAGCACTACATACATTAGACATCAAAAGAGCGCTAATGTACTACATTGACAGAACAAAACTAATTCGAAAAACAAAACAACTATTTATTGCCTTTCAAAAGCCTCATACAGGAAATCCAATTTCAAAACAAGGCATTGCTAGATGGATAGTTAAGTGTATTCAAACCTGCTATCTTAAAGCAAAGAGAGAGCTGCCTATTACACCAAAGGCACACTCAACCAGAAAGAAAGGTGCTACCATGGCCTTTCTAGGAAATATTCCAATGAACGAAATATGTAAGGCAGCAACATGGTCTACGCCTCATACATTTACCAAACACTACTGTGTAGATGTGTTAACTTCACAACAAGCCACAGTAGGTCAAGCTGTACTAAGAACATTGTTTCAAACAACTTCAACTCCTACAGGCTGAACTACCGCTTTTGGGGAGATAACTGCTTAGTAGTCTATGCACAGCATGTGTATCTGCAGCTACACATGGCATCGAACGGAAAATGTCACTTACCCAGTGTACATCTGTTCGTGGCATTAGTCGCTGCAGATTCACATGCGCCCACCCGCCTCCCCGGGAGCCTGTAGCCGTTTAGAAGTTGACCTTGAACATTTGTAAATTTGTAAATATATTACTTTAAACTTCATTATGTACATACATATTCACCTCATTGCATGGGCACTATTACTAGCATACACAACTCCTACCTCACCCTCTGCAGGGAAAACAATCTAAGATGGAGTCGACGCCCATGCGCAATGGAGTCGAAATGGGAGGAGTCCCTCGGTCTCGTGACTCGAAAAGACTTCTTCGAAGAAAAACAACTTGTAACACTCCGAGCCCAACACCAGATGGCGGGATGTGCACAGCATGTGAATCTGCAGCGACTAATGCCACGAACAGATGTACACTGGGTAAGTGACATTTTCCATATACACACACACATACTTTTTTTAATAAAATGTTTTTATTGAGTTTTTGGCAAAGTAAAACCAACAAAAGTATACATACATTGCAGGTGAAAGCGAGACATAACCACTGTACGCACAGTACCCAGAGCATTGTGTGGCCAAACATTAAACGCCTTATGAAAGCAGGAACATATTCATACCATATTTGCCCGCCCCCTTTTCAAATAGCTTAGTATCCCCATCCCCTCATCCTCTGCACTACTTATAGAGCTATATACATTTAACCGTGAGTAAATATACATTTGTTAAACAGGCTTAAAAAGTATGTACATGTTTTATTATGAAATAATAATTGTACATATTTTTAAGGAAATACACATTTCAATATATACACATAATCAGATTATACATTTTTAGCAACACAGGCATCAATCTAGCATAGATTTTTAGAGTGCGGCTAATCACTCATAGGGTCTCAAGGCACTAATTGTGGGTGTGCTCCTCAGTCCAACAGCCACGTCTTGAGGTCCTGCCTGAACTGCTCCAGTGATAAAATCTGCCTGAGCTTGAGAGGTAGCCTGTTTCATGTCCGGGCTGCCAGGTAGGAGAAGGATCTTCCTCCTCATGTGCTTTTCCAGATCTTGGGGATAGCTGCAAGGGAAGCTGGGAGGAGCGGAGATATCTGTTGGGTACGTTGAAGGCGAGGCAGTGGTTGGGTTATGCCATTCCTTTGTTGTGCAGTGCCTTGTAGATGTGGATCAGCATTTTGTATGTGATTCGCTTGTTGACCTGGAGCCAGTGTATGTCTCCGAAGTCAGGGGATGTCAGGATGAGCCTGGCTGCTGTATTCTGGACTTTTTGTAGTCTTGATTGAATTTTCTAGGTGATGCCGGCATAGAGTGAGTTGCCTCAGTCCAATTTGCTGGTGACGAGTGCATGGGTGATTGTTTATCTCGTGTCAGAGGGAATCCACTTGAAAATCTTCTGCAGCGGTCGAAAGGTGTGAAAGCATGAAGAAGAGATGGCGTTGACTTGGCGGGTTATGGATAGAGAGGAGTCCAGGATGATGCCCAGGTTGCGTGCATGGTCTGTGGGAGCAGGGGAGTTACCCAGAGCGGCCACCAGTTATCGTTCCAGGCAGAAGGGGTGGAGCTGCCTATGAGGATCTCTGTCTTGTCCATGTTGAGTTTGAGGCGGCTGATGTCCATCCAGGCAGTAATTGCTGTCATCCCATTGTGGAAATTTCTCTTGGCCTTTGCAGAGTCCTTGGACAGGAAGAGGATCAGTTGGGTTTTGTCAGTGTAGGAGACTGTTTGGCCCGTGTTTGATGATATTGGGAAGCAGGCCATGTAGATGTTGAAAAGCGTCAGGCTGCGTGAAGATCCTTGGTGCACTCCGCAGCATGTGTCTTTGGGTTCTGACCTGAAACGTCGGTAGTCTTGACACTGTTCTTCCAGTGAGGAAGGACCTGTTCCAATCCAGTGCTTTATCTCAGAAGCCAGCGTTGTGTAGTCTGTCGCAGAGGGTGGAGTGGGAGACGGTGTCAGATGCAACAGAGGTTGAGGGGGATGAGTGCGGCTATGCCTCCACGGTCCAGTATGATGCGTATGTCGTCATGGCTGCTAAGAGTGCTGTTTTAGTGCTGTGGTTGCTTCTGAATCCAGATTGGGATGTGTCCAGGATACAATGTGTCTCGAGGAATTTGGTGAGTTGCTGGTTGACTGCCTTCTCTGTTACCTTGGCTGGGATAGGGAGCAGAGAGATGTGTCTGTAGTTCTTCAGCTCCCTAGGGTCAGCGGTGGGTTTCTTAAGTAGCGGGTTGATTTCGGCATGCTTCCCATCGGAGGGGAAGGTGGTGGTTTCGAAGGATCGGTTGATAATTCAGAAGAGCTCAGGTGGTGCTGGCCTGGTTGAAGATATGATGAGGGCCCGCATCCGATGGTGCTCCCTAGTGGATGGAGTTCATCAGTCTTAGGGTGTCCTCTTTGGAGGTGGGAGTCCAAGAGTTCAGTATTTGTTGAGGTGTTAGGTCTTTGTTGGTGAGTGATGCTGGTAGGTTTTGGTTCCTGAAGCCTTCGTAGATGTGTCCTGTATTTTTTAGTGAAAGAAAGGGACAAGGTCGTTGCAGAGGTTTTGGGTGGGAGGGATGGATGATGTGTCTGTCCCAGGATTCGTGAACTCTTTGATGATGGTGAAGCGCTCTTTGCTGTAGTGAGTGCTGGTGTTGATGCCGGCTTGAAAGGTGCCTTTTTTTGCAACTCTGATGTTCTGGTAGTGCATGGTGACTGCATTTTTTTAGGCTATACGGTCTTCCGTTGATTTGCGTATACTCCAGTTCTATTCCAGTCGTCTGCAGGAGTGCTTGGATTCCTGCAGGTCTGCCATAAACCATTTAAGTGTTTTACTCTTTCGATATCCTGCTGTTTTCCTTAGGGGGGCTACGTTATTGGCACAGTTCGATTGCCAATGGTGTAGATTGCGTGCGGCTTCATGGCGTCCGCTGCGTCAGATGGGAGTGAGTGGTTGAGGGCGTTGATGAGTTTTGCTTCTGTGACTATACACCAGTGTCTGCCAGGGGGACGGGGGTGTAGAGGCGTGTGGTGTTTGTGTAGGTAAAATGGACACACTTGTGGTTGGTACAGTGGTGTTCGGAGGTGTGAGAGATGGTGATCTTGTCCTCTCCTGAGAAGACAGGGGTCGGAAATGTATCTGGCTCTGTGGATGGGGACGTTGACGAGTTGTTTGAGGCCAAGAGCTGTGAGGTTGTCCAGGAGGTTTGTGGTGTTGGGGGTAATTGTGGGTTTCAAGGTGGATGTTGAGGTCGCCGCAAGCCTGCGTGTGGAGGTGGGCCTCGAACCGAGAGTCAAGCAGGCTGTCAAGTCTCCCAAGGCAGAGGCAGCAGCAACAGGTGGAGCTGCACAGGGGAGGGCAACAGAGGCTTAATGTGTCTCGAGTGTGGCAAAATGACATTAAATTAACTTTGTTTTTCAGTGGTTGTGGAATTTACTTTAAAAAAATACAATGGTCTCTACTCTGCCTATCAGCTTATATACATGTCCATAAAAGTGCCTTGCTTATTTCTCTTTTTTGAATTATTGCATGTTGTAGCAATATGTACATGTCTAGAGTAGCGTTCACATCGTTTTGTGATGGTGCAAGGGGGAAATAATTGGTCAAAAGTGGTAGGGCTTGATGTGTGGGTTTCATTAATGACGAAATCAACACTGGGTGAGTGGAAATAGTGGTACATCAAGGGACCTTTCATTTTACAGGAGGCATAAGGTCGGGTGGATAGTTGTCTGAGAGGATGGGGATCGGTGACCATTGCTACAACCTTTGGCGTGTAAAGAACACTACAAGACAAAGGTTGATAAAATATTGTGTACATAAGGATGGGCAGGAGAATGTGGTTACGAAATGGGATGGGGGCGCAGGTGCGGTACTGAAATGTAGGAGAATTAACTTTAGTGACCTATACAGAGGTGCTTTGGTTACTGGTTGCTCACGCTTTAATGGATGCTGTAGATTGGAAACGTTTTTGAGGAATGGTTGCGTTAGCGGTATGGTGGACGCAAATTCCTTTATTCAGTGCTGCTGTGCATGCCTTTTAGATTCTATTATTGAGCCAAGGATATTCAACCCATACTGTTTCAGACAAAAAGAAAGCATACTTTGTAAAATGGAAGGCGATCAGACTTCATCCATAATAATGTACAGAAAGGTTGTAAGCTGTTTATCTGATTCTGTTTTGGCCCCTTTTAAACGAGTCTCCCCAGTTGTGCTTAGTTGATTATTACTACGTGTATTGGTCATACGTTTTATATCTGCTTTTCACTATATTTATGGCATTTTCTTTTATTGCAGGTTAATGGAACAGATGCAGAATATGAATATGAAGAAATCACGCTTGAAAGGGTAAAACATACATTACATTAAAATGAGCTGTTCGTTTTCTAATTGTATAATGTGCCACTGAATTGCCACTCGTTTTCTGCGATTTCTTACTTAGTTTTTCTGTTATTTAAAATGTTCCCCAATTTGTATGTGCTATTGAAAAAATAGTTTATTATTGCGTAGGAGGCATTTTAGAATTAGTTTTTGTTCTTTAGGCAAGCGTTTCTTTTTAATTGAGTTTAAAAAGATCATTCTTTTTATTCCTTTGCCACATCAATAACAACTGCTACTGCCTCAACTTCATGATTGGGCAGATTATATTGAAATTATGTTCGCAAGAAAACAGAGTATATAATTTAGACGATTAACATGCGTGTTCTCATTAAGGTATGATTCAGTAGGGAAACATATGGTAATATTTTAAAATATTGCTGTGCATTGGATGTAAAAGATTTGCTTTCTCTTTGAAGGAGTTGACGTTTCTTTGTATAACTTTGATTAACCTATGATCTAAGTACAGTTCCTGCGTTCCATAATCTGCAGAGTTGAACAGAAGTGAAAGGACCATTGTAATAATTAACGTTACCGCAAATTCCTAAAAAAAAGGTTCTTGACCATATTATTGAGAATTGGCAAAGCCAAAGTGTCTTCCTTTTGAAATCTGACATATAACTTATGGCTTTCACTGCTTGATGGCTATGCTGAAATGCATCATCAATATGCAAACAAAATTCTTGCTGATACTGAACAGCATCAGATACAATGTGGTTAGCCCAGCGTCATAATGTTGGCATGCTTACATCATGATACTGTGGCGGCCATCTTTTTTTAATTTTTTTATTTTTGCTTCACTGTTCTAAAATAGCAGACTTTAGTCTTGCAGTGGTAAATCAAAAATATTCAAAAGAACAAAATAGTGAAGAGTGTCCCTGAGACGCATGCAGCTGTGAGCTCTCAGAAAAAGATTAAAAAAAGAATCAAAAATTGGAATGTGGGAAGAACGGGAGAGCAGTGGGGACGGCAAGAGCAGCGGGAGAACCACAGAGAAGTGATAGGGGTGACGGAGGAGTCAACAGTACTAAATGGCAGGGGGTAGTGGCTGAGCTCAGGCGTTATAAGAAAAACAAATTTGAATGGAGTCGACTGAGAAAATCAGACGAGCTGTTGGTGGAACAACACAGAGAAAGTGACTTGATGGGAAAAGCTGAGCAGGAAACCACATGAACATGGCTTGCTAGAACCAAAAGAAAAATGTAGTTCCCTGATGTCAGCAATAAAAAGATTCAAGCTTTCCCTACAAAAAGGTGGTAAAGAAGCAGTGCTCCAGGGGAATGGCAAAGAAGAGGAAGAAAAGCCACTGATTGAGAAAGAAGCATATGAGATTGACAAAGTCAAACAATTATTTAATTGAAAGGCCAGCTTACGTATTGCAGTTTTTACACATCAGGCCTTTTAACAAGCTAAAAGATGTGTGTAGGAGAGACCTGAAAATAGTACTTCGATTTTAAATAGACCTAAACTAAGTATTTTTAAGGGCTGCACAGTACTAATACTATTTTGCATATTATTTATAAAGGAAGCCAGTTATGTTCATCTCCTTGAATGTTGAAAATGAGTTTCATTAAATAGAATGGTCTCCCCCCTCCCCACCCCCCGAAGAATAAAATAAAAAAACACCTTAAGTCCGAGTTGGGTTAATGGTCGTTAGCTAGACACCTTGGTTAATCTTCCTTGTGTACAGTGCTAGTGATATTCATAAGTGTGATATTAAGTAAATTACCATACAACTGAAAAGATTGAGGGTCCTATCTATCTGGGCAGAAACACCCCTGTCAATTCTCAGACTTCTAGCTGCCGTTTCCTCTCATTTTGAATATTTTCTAGTTGTCAGACTGCATCCAGTAACTTTTCCATAGTACCTCTGTGCACCGGAAGGAGGTGCCATGTGACTCTACTGACTGCCACTCCTGCATGCTGACAAGCTTCTCTCGAATCTCAGAACCACTTTCTTCATGACTTTTCATCAGAAATGTATTCACTGGGCTAGTAGGCTGCATACCTACTTCTCCAGACACAGTCCTTTTCTCCCTTCCCAGCCCCTCCACAGAGTAATCTACCTCTCCTGCTATGCTGATGCACAGGGTGGCTGAAGTCCTTGGCCTCCAACTCAACACTACAGAGGTAAAAACAAACGTATTGTCTGAGGTCCTCCAACCTGGGCCAGACTATTTCTGTGCCCCTGCTTCCTTTCAATAAGGCCATGACGGATACCCTCCTAGAGGCTTGGGCAAAACCTTGTGCTGCCCCGTGTTAATCGACAAATTGCCAGGAGTCATTGCCTTGCTCTTGGTAACCCAGGTATTTTTTTCACAGCGCCCTTCCCCAGAGGGCCTAATGGAGCAGGCCTCCACCAGTCTGACTCAAATAATTTTTCTATCCCTGCTACGAACAGACAAAGTGAGTGGAGATGTTTAAGGAGTGAATCTTCTCCTCGGCCAGTTTGGCCCTGCGATCGATCAGTCCCTCCTGCTTGTTGGCCGATTAACAGTAATGCCCTCTGGGACTCAGTAGCAGAAATCATCCCTTGGGTAGAAGAAGACCCTAGTCTCTTCCTTCCGTGGGTGATTCAGGGTAGTCATGATGCTGCTAAGTTCACAATTCATTATAGCTTGCACACCCCCGTCTCCTTTGGGCGAGCTATAGGTACCAGTGTTGTCATTCGTCGCCATGTGTGGGTACAATCAACTGGGTTCTTGGATGACTTCCAGTCCTTTCTGATGGACATGTCCTTTGATAGGACTCGCCTGTTTGGGTACAGGGCTGACTCCAGCTGGAACATTTCAAGGAGAATAAGGCTACCTTTAGCCTCGGCAGCCGCACCAATTCCACTGTTCCTTTTTGCGGCTTTGGCCAAGGCATTCCTGACCGCCAGCCTGTCCTGCCCCAGTAGTTTTACAGGAGAGACTGAGGTGCCCACTACCTCTGCGGCTTCACCAAGAAACGCTAACAAACTTTATGGCACTGGGACTGATCACCAACAGAGCAAAAGCAACTGGGAATCTCTACCTATATATGCTTTGTTGACTTTAAAGCTGCTTTTGATTGCGTCCCGTGGCAAACTCTGGGGGATTACCACCCACTGTTTTAAATGTCATAGAGATGATCTACTCCGATACTTGGGTGAAGGTTAAACTGGGGGAGGCTCTCATCTATCTAGGGTAGTTAAAACCACAGTTGGTGTTAAACAAGGCTGTGAATTGGCCCCAACACTCCTTAATTTGTACATAGGAGATGTTTCTGCCAAGTTAAACAATCAGTAATTCCATTCTCCCTCCCTGTGTGGCCAACAACTAACTAATATGTTATACGCAGATGACCTATTACTAATTTGTAACACCAGAATAGGCATGCAGAAACTGCTAAACAAATTAGAAGAGTATGCAAGAACAAACTAATTAGAAATCAACCATAATAAATCTAAAATGATCACTCTAAATCGCAGACCCACTAGCCAGGGTAAATGGTACTTGAACGTAATGACCCTAGAGGAAGTAAGCTCATACGGATACCCAGGAGACGTGGTCGATGCCAGATGTAATTATGAGCTACAAAAAGAAGCAATAAAAAGCAAGCCCACAGGCACTTGCTCAAGCCTTTGGCAAGCTATCAAACTCAATCTCTGGTCGTGCTCTGAACCCATTGACAGCCATAATGAGAGCAAAATTATTGCCAACCCTCACCTATGAGATCGAAATAATGAGGGGGATGGAGGTAGCTCTCCTGTATAAGCTTTTGATAAAGACATATAAGCGTGTTTTTCTGTTACCTGGGCATGCCTCCTCAGCCCAGGTCAGACTGGAATTTATGCTGTCAAGCACTCGCTAGCCCGTCCTGTGGCATATATCAAATGCTGTTACAAACTAACCCGCGCTACAAAAGGGTCATTAGCTAATCTTGTGTGACAGGAAATTATATCTTAGCAAGAGGGAATATCAATTATATAAGGAATCTGGAAAAGAGTAAAAGTCTTTTGAATTTAGGTGAGGTATGGGACCAGTCGCTCCCCACCTGGCTTTTTACAAAGCAGTGAATAAATCAAGTAAATTACAAAGCTGGCTAGAAGATAGGGAGGTTCTGGCTAAATGGGCGCATGGTTGGGTGATTCTTAACTCATATAAAATGTTGAAAGAATCACCACTTATGGCTTCCCCCACTCATGGAAAATCAAGCAATGCTTTCTAAGACTCGGTCTGGGTGAAGTTCCAACTCTAGACCTCATGCCAAAATGGAAGAAGGGGCCGCGAGTAGGCACCCACGAGTGCCGTCTGTCATCTGGCAGAAGAAAACTTGGTGCATGTGGTCTTCATTTGCCCAGCTTTGGCTGTTGAAAGAAGAATTTTACTGGAAAAAAATCTAAATGGTTTTGGGATCAGATTCTGTAGACAAGCACTAACCGAAGCATTCAATCCACGAAATACCATTTTGAATATTAGGCTGGTTCACTTTTTGGAAATTTTTTCACTCAAAATTTCCTCTCTCGAAACAACCCAGTGATAGGGAGGGTAAAAATGATAACAAAATCCTTCGACCCAGTATGAACACCTCTAAGAATGGAAGGTTCTCAGGTAACATCGCAGGGTACACAGCCAGAGCGGTAACAAAGTCTTGTACCAACAATCGGAATTAAGTAGGGGCAAACCAAATCTGGAGAATGTTATATAATTTTTATCTCATAACGTTTGTTTTAGCATAAATGTCTTATTGCACCAATATTGTTCTGTTATATTTTATGTTGAAGGAATATTTCTTATGGTTTTAATTACCTAATAAAATAAACTTTAATTTAATTTCACTACCTCTGTGGCTAATGTCAATGCACCACTCAGTCCACCACCGCCATCCGCTGTGCCCCTTCCTTCTTCCAAAATCTCTTAAATGTACCCTTAGTGGATCACAGCCACCCAGTGAGGAGCAGAATTCATCAGATCTATCTGGATGGCAAGCAATCATGTCAGACAGATGGGACCTGCACATTGTCCGCAAAGGGTATGCCTTACACTTAATTTCTTCCACCATTCATCAAGTGACTGACTGGCTTTCTCTATTTTGCAGCAGGAAGTTCAAGCCTCTTAGCCAAATGAGCTGTTTAGAGGGTGCTAGCGCCAAAAGTAGGGCATGGTTATTATTCTCACCCTTTCAGTGCCTTCCTCCAAAAAGTTCAGAATGCTCACCCTGACCCAGGTGTTATCTGCTCTTGACCCTGGATGGTCGCAGTGGACCAGAAAGCATGCCTGTTTCCATATACCTGCCTTGTTGACCGATCGGTGCTACCTGTGTTTGTGGTGGAACGAGAACATTTTCAGCTCACTCTGCTCTCCTTTGGTCTCCACAGTGCACTTTGGGTCTTCATGAAACTGATAGTGGTGTTAGCAGCACACCTTCAAAAGTCAGGGGTGTCAGTCTTCACCCTACCTCAATGACTGGCTGTTTAAAGCAGGCTCGCATCAGGAAGTGGTCAGTCAACTCCAGACTATGGCAAACCTCCTGTCAACTTTGAGTGTCACTGTAAACATGCTAAGTTCATACCGACTCCTCAAGTGCTACCCTCCCTCAGAGACATTGTGGACAGAGTTTGATTTTGTGCCTTTCCCCCGGGACATTCAGGCTGTGATCCCGATCTTTCAACTTCGGTCCTGGATTTCAGTGAGGTCATCTCTGAGGCTGCTGGGACTGATGGCCTACAGCATCCTTCTGATCAGATAGAGACGTCTAGCTGCAGATTCCTTACCTTCGATTTTCCCAGGCGTCAGACTGGATTCACAAGTCTTTTGTGTGACCGGTACCCCTGCGTGGCACCCGGTGTCCCTGTTCAATTCTGTGCAGTATCTTTGGCGCTAGAAGAGACGTTGCGGTCATCTATATACGGGTGCCACCTAGGTGCGTGACATCGGTTCTTTTCTATCCAGGCCAGTTAGCGCGGATCCAAAGAAGAGCTACTCCTCTGTCACTTGACAGGCCTTTTCAGTGTTATGTTGTGTATTATTTCGAGGAGTGTTAAAGGAATGTCTTCAAGGAAGACAGGTTTTAAACCCTGCGGCACCTGTCACCGTATATGCCGGTAGCAGATCCTCATCTGGCCTGTTTGTTGTGTTTCGAGAGCCGCCATGGTTCCAAGTAGTGCTCAGACTGCCATGCCGTGGTGCCAAAGGCTTTAAAGGAGCAGTCCTTAAAGCTGCTACAGGGCCAGCAGGTGATACCAGTTTGTGTGACTTCTCGGAGGTCTTGGTCCTGATTGAGGAGAAGATTACGGGACTGCTCCAAGAGCCCCAAGTCCTCTTCGTCCCACTCCAGGTCATCGGAATACTGTGGGAAGAGGCATAAGAAACACAAAGTCAAAGTGTGCTTCGACTTCTCCTCGTCTGTTGTCTGGTGCAATGACTTCCAAACATTGGCAATCCAGGCACGCTTCTGGGTAGCCATTGCCAGGTTCAACTGAGCGCCTCCCTGAATTTCCAGGAGCCAGAGTGAACCCCGCTTAGGTGAGAGAGTTTTATGAGGCCATGCTCTGCGTATTTCAGCGGACTGACCCCATGGGGTCAGAGGAGGCCTCATCAGGTTCTGTGCAGAGGGCTCCAGCCTCTGTTCCGATGGTGTCTAATGGATGCGATCACAGATCCGGACTGGCGACAGTCATGCCAATGCGATCTTCTCAAGTGCCGGTCCCTATGCGCCTGGCGCTGCCAGCGTCAGCTCCCTTCTAATCGCTGATGTCTGTGAGTTGGAACAGCGTTACCTGACGCCAACTCAGGTGTTGACAGGGCCCATTGGTCCTAGGTTGTTGCCTGATAGATCTTATGAGCAGCCAGGCATAGGGAAGATTGGGAGGTGTCACTGGACCCTTTAGAATGCCCATTGGGGTCATCTATAGACTGATATCAGGAACTGAATGATGCCAGTGGGCTGGACACATCTCCAGTTACTGGCTTGCTTTCTCTCCATACTGTGCCTATGGAGGAGGGAGCATCATGTGTAATGGTAGTTAAGCGGGCAGCCTAAGTCCTTGACCTCAAACTACCTTCTGTGATGGTCAAGACTCTTCTGTTAACAGATTGCTTCAGTCTGGAGCTTCTTCATAAGAACACCTTCACCGAAGCACAAACTGATGTTCTGTTGGGAACCTGGTCCAAGCCCAGCACAGATTCTCCTATAAACAGAACAATTGCCTGCTGCCATTGCTCTGTCCCAGGTGACCCAAGTTTCCTCTGCTAACACCCCGCCGTGAGAGTTTGGTAGTCCATCGCTATATCTGTCTTTTCGGGCGCTGTCCAGGCCAACCTCATGGACATGCTCTTAGATGGAGCTTGGATCTTCGGAGAAAAGGTAGAATTGGCGCTGTAGCGCTTTAAGGACTTGTGGGCTGTGGCTAAGTCCTTGGGCCTCTCAGTGAGCCCTAGTCCCAAGCATGCCTTTCGTCCTTTTGGTGGGAACGGAAGGACAATGCCATCGCGCCAACCCTATGCCAGCCGCTGTCCTGCACAGGCTAGCCAAGCTTTGCGTGGACAAGGCTGCTGTGCGTTCTGACTCCATGAGTCAGAAGGCCAGGTCTTCTACAACCAGTCCCCCGGCAGCTCCCTCCAAGTCTCTTTATAAGGGATCATGGCTGTCCAGTTGGAGGAAGAATCGAACATCATCTCCCCCAGTGGCAGTCTATCACATCAGACAGTTGGGCCTGCAGATCATTCGAAGAGGCTGCTCCCTCCCCTTCGGATCCTCCCCTCCTCCTATTCCGCCAACATGCGATCGGCTGACAGAGGATCATCTTCTGTTACTCCGCAAGGAAGTCACGGCCAAGGGAGTTATACAGACATTTATATCGGAAGAAGGCAATGGTTGTTATTACTGCTACTGACTGATACCCAAAAACAACAAGGGCCTTCAGCCTATTTCAGAACTCCAACCCGTCAACCTCTTCCTCAGTAAAGAGTAAGTCAAGATGCTCACTTTGGCTCAGGCCTTGTCTGCGCTAGACCAAGGAAGACTGGTTTGTAGGGTTGGATTGGCAGAATCCAGACTCCTGCATTCGCTGGGGTTCCCAATAAACATGCAGAAGTCAGACTTGACTCCTTCTAAAATGCTCCATTTCATTGGGGCGGTTGTGGGGACAGTGCAGTTTCGGGCTTATCCTCCTGAGCAGCGAGTCCAGGATATTCGGAGTGATACCAATGTTTTAGCCTCTGTCCGGGGTTCCGCTAAGGCTGCTGGTACTCATGGCCTCTTGCGTCCTGCTAGTGAATCTGGCCAGATGGCGTGTGCATGCTTTACAGTGGGACCTGAAGTTCCACTGGACACAGTATCAGGGGAATCTCTCTGACATGGTCCAGATCTTTGAGGAACTGCAAATGATCTGCAGTGGTGGCTATCGAACCACAGTTAGGTCAAGGGGAGAAGCCTCTCCCTTCCCCAGATTTCACGTGGTGACAGATGCCTCACTCCTGGGATGGGGCGGCCATTTGGGAGAGTTAGAGATCAGAGGATTCTGATCTTTGGCAGAATCTGGACTCCACATAAACTTGCTTAAGCTTCTGGTGATCCGACTGGCACTGATATAATTTCTTTCCTCTTTCAAGGCAAAGATAGTGCAGGTGTTCCCAGACAACATCACCGCTTTGTGGTACAGCAAAAAACAGGGCGGAGTGGGGTTGTGCACCCTTTGTCAATAGGCTCTGTGTCGCTGGACATGACAAACAGCTGGGCATAACCCTGGTGGTTCAACACCTGGCAGGTTCTAAGAAGTCAACAGGCCATGCCTAGTGGATAATGAGTGGTGTAGCCATTGAGAGTTGGTGCAAGAACTCTTTCAGCAGTGGTGATGACCTTGATTAGGTCTGTTTTCTTTCGAAAAGAACATTCAGTGTCAGCAGTTTTGTAAGGCGCAGCACTCCATCTGAGACAATTTTCATCTCGACTGGAAATCAGGCCTTTCCTGTACGCCCTTCCGCCCAAACCACTTCTCAGCGTTCTCAGTAAGATCAGGAACGACCAGCCCAAGTCATTCTTGTGACACCTGACTTGGCACAGCGCCTGGAACCCGAGCTTCTGAGAATGAGCATCGATCCTCCGATCAGGCTGCCCATTTGGGAGGATCTTCTGTCGCAGCAGCATGGGAGGGTCCTCCACACAAACATGTCAACTCTCTTCTTTCTTGTATGGAGATTGAGTGGCAGCAGTTGCCAGCCTTCAGTCTTTCTCTCAATGTCTGTAAGGTAATTCTGTCAGCCAGGTGTCCCTCCACCAATACTGTGTACGTCTGCTGATGGCAAAAAAAAAAAGTAAATTATTGTACAGAAAAGTCTGTCAACCCTCTTTCCGTCTCTTTCTGATATTCTACCCTTCATTTTTTCCCCATGCCCAGCCCTGCTTTGTGTTCTCTCAAGGGTTCTCTGCTTTGTCTCTTTCAACGGCTGCCTGACCAACCTTCTCTCTTTAAGTCCCCTATTATAAATAGGTGTCTCAAAGGGCTTGTACAAATGTTTCCCCCTTCACCCTTTATCATCCCTCAGTGGAACCTTAATTTGGTTCTCGCTTACCTTATGGGTGCTCCCTTCAACCCTCTGCACACTTGTTCCATCAGGCTGCTTACCATCAGTAAGCCTTTCCAGTGGCAATAATTGCCAAGAGGGTGAGTCCACCGCTGTGAGGGTATTGTTTGGTTATCTATTCCTAGATAAGGAGTCTGCAGCTTGAAGTCTCTAGCAGATGAACAAGTTACCTTCTGTAACACATTATCTGGTAGAGACTATATCTACCTGCAGATTCGGTACAGACCCACCCATTTCCCCCCAGTCTGCGTACAGATTTGTGGGGTTAAGGATGATCACTTTCAGGTTCCTAGCTTAGACGCACCAATGGCAGTGCCCTTCATGGCTCTGCGAGCCTGGGGTAGAAAGTCGTGAAAAGTAACTGACATTCATGCGTCTGGGTGGCACCTATATAGATGACCACAATGTTGCTTCCTGCACCAACGATGCCGCCACACAGAATTGTATGAAGCAACCTGACGGCGCGCATGGGTACTTCGCACCGAAGAATATTTGGGATCCATTCTTGACACCTGAGAAATTCAATAGGAATCAGCAGCTAGATATAGTGTCTTCCAGTTGAAGCATTACCAAAGGTAAGTGACTTGTTCGTCAAGTACACCAGATGGCACATGCAGACTCTGCAGTGGGATCTGAAGTCCCTTTGACCAAAACATGAACGGGACCTCTCCGACTACATACAGATTTGGAGGAGAATGCAAATATATATTTAATGGTGGCTACTGGACTGTAATCCAGACTGTAGTCGTGAAGCTTGTGACTAATAACATCTCTACTTTACTCCTTTCCTGAAGAGGTCTTAGGCGAGCAGTCCTCCTATGATGGGCATTGCTCAGAGTGAAAACCTTGAATAGAGTAGGTTGAATGTTTGCTATAATATTTTAAATGACGAGGCGCTGTTAAAAATGCAAAGGTCGTAAGAGTGAGTTGCGTCATTCATCTTACTGTATTTCCAAGTTACTCTGGCAGCTGATTTCCTTTCTGATTTATGCTGCAGGATGCCCCTGGGGATTAATTCTCGTTTCTAATCTGTGCTCTTTTAAACCACTAAGAGCCAACGCTCTGTCCAGTTCAGTCTTCTAAGCTGTTTTAACGAACCCATTAGCTGTCAGTGAGTGCGTTCGGTTCAGCAGTAAGGTGCATTATTAATGTAGACCTAGCAGGCATTGCTTCGTTTCATGAACTGTAAAAGATCACAATGCCAGCCATTGCTATACAGTTTGGCTAGGCATATCTGCAAAATCAAGGAAATTAATTTTCGAAGTTAATTGTTAGAACATACCCACGCAGAGAGAGAAGTAATTAGGGTGGACTGACTCGTCCACAGGAAATGCAGCGTTTTTACTAGCCATTTGACAAATAGGCACATTCTCTTCAAGAGATGAAGCCCATACATTTGTATTCATTGTGGAAAGATGTATCGATTGGTAAAGGGGGCTAGGTTATGGGACACCCCCAGACAGCTGCAATCTCCATTGTGAAGCACATTTTAATTTGGATTTCTATATGAGCTGCTGTGCAGGATTTGGACAGATTACATTGGGCTCTGTATGTAGGGGGGCAAAGACGAAATGATATAGGCCAGCACAATACCAACAGCATGATGGTACTCTCGAAGGCTGTTCCCAAGGGTTCTGGCAAAAGTCAAGCCAGAAGAGTGACCTAGGGATAGATACTATGGAATTATATGTACTAGGGAATTGTAGTTAGTGTGTCATAATAAATCTCCAGAAAACAATCTCTCGATAGGATTAAGCAGCGTATAATTCACAATCCCCCCGAAAAATCTGTTATGGTAAGCTTTGTAATCTTAGCGCTCCATCGCTACTGTCACTGCTTAGCACTTTGAACATGTCTTAACTGGTGACTTCGTATAGAATATGACAACACATCAGAGCTAAAAATCACTGGTGCCTTGTTATACCGCGTGACATTGAGGTATAGGGCTGTAATACTACTCAGGGACGCTAGGTGCCTTTGTAGCAACTTCCTATAGTTAACAAGTATGCCGTTGACATGACCGTTACTACCAGTCATTAGTATTGTGTAGGAGAATAGCTGTATTTGTTATTTAAAATATATATATATATATATATATATATATATATATATATATATATATATATATATATATATATATATATATGATAATTGCCCATTATTCTTAATCTCCTACGTCTTTCTCACCCACTTCCCATGCTGAACATTTTTGCACATGTGGAGCAGTTTGCATTTAAGCTTTCATACCCTTCTTCTGAACTACGAAAGATATTGCTGCCAAAATCCACCCACACAGTGGGGATTTTAACAATAGATTGGTTTTGAGAAAAGTCCTAGAGAGGCCTAAGAAAATAGCAAAATGTGGCAATTCTTTTTTTTTTTTTGCGTAAAATAGCTGTCAGTTTTTGCGTTTTTTCTAAGCAGTGGTCAGTGTTTCCTAATTTTGCTTCTTCTACACACTTAGAATTTGTGTGGAAAGAGGTATTAAGCTTGTGGGTGAATCCAGAAAGTTAGAAATTCCTGAAAACTAGACAACTTTCTCAATTCAGGAACGGGCCCTTTGTGTAAATCTCAAGTGATTACCTAAAAACTAAGGCCCACATTATGACATTGGCGGTATAAGGGCCTACCGCAGCAGTGACTGCTGCCAAAAGACCATCACCGCGGCTACCAGCCGTACACCAGATTATGACCACAGCCAGTCTTCCGCCACAAGAAGGGTGGAAATCCGACCATGGCCATACTGGCGGATGGTCGTAAGGTGGTGCTGCTACCACCAGCAGCGCCACGTGAGTTGACCGCCGCCAGCCGTATCATGATACAGCCAGGCCGTGTTCTGCTGGCTGGCGCTGCTGGCGGTAGCAGCGCCCCGTCCTGTTCCCTGCTAGAAGACCACCTGGATGCAAGTAAGTTGGACTTCAAAACAGGGGAGGGGGGTGTTGTGTGTGTGGGGTTGGGTGCATGAATGTGTGTGTGTGCATGAATGCATCTGTGTGTGTATTTGTGTGAGTGTATGCATGTGTGTGAATGCGTGTATAAATGGAAATGTGAATGCGTGTCTGTATGTCAGTTTGTGTGCGAGAATGAATAGATGTATGCATGAATAAATGCATGTATGTCAGCGTGAGTGGGTGTATGGGTGGGCCGTGTCCGCGATTGTGTGCGTGTATGGGAGGTGGTAGATGATTGGAAGGGGGAGCTTAGATGGAGGGTGGATGGGGGTGTCCGGGGAGTGTTTTTGGGGGGGAGGTGAGCCTCCTACCACAGAAACCATGGCAGTAGGCAGGCTCAAATTGCCGCCGATGGTACAATAGCGGCCGCCGGGCTGGAGATTATCATCTCCAGCCCGGTGAGTTTGCTGAGCCAACCCGCCAATGTCATAATGTGGCAGTATGTACCGCCAGTCTGTTGGCAGTGCTACCGCCACATTACCTCCTACCACCTGGGTCATAATAAGTAATCGGAACAAAGAGAGGAGACATGGCTGGAATTTCATGTGTAAATGTTTGCACTGTAGGCTAATCTTCAACTGTATAACCTTACGGCAGTTAATCTTATGGTCATAAAGGTCTATCATGTCTGTATGTTGTCCAGGGCTAAACACTGCACAATGACATACAGTGATTTTACATTGTGTTACAACCATGCATTACTTCAAATAGACAAATTAATTAGTGTATGAAAAAACCTATGCATTGTTTAAATGCACCCTGCTATTAGACTGTGTATATGGTTATTCCTACGCCTCTTAGTTTAGATTTGTGCATAATGCCAGATGATTCAGAAGGCGTCATTCAAAATGCTTTTTTGTTTGCTTTGACCAGTGGAGGCCAAAGAAATTCAAATAGATAGTAACACATGCCTTACTATTCTGTGTTACCGCCTTTCACCATAAAAAATAAAACTGCACCACACTTGCACGGATGGATTTATTACACAGGACTGTCATGAGAGCAATTTTTCAGATAACGCAGGCTTTTTTGGTGGTGGTTGCCTGTTGTATTTTGATCCCGTTTGCACAACACCATGGAAAACGTATTAACCAACCCCAAAATGAAAACTAGACACTTCAGAGAGACCATGGCTCTGTGATTTGTGTGGCTATCACCACTGTTTCCATATCCAGAATACCCTGCAAACCTCATATGTATGGCTTAAAAAACAAAGTCCAATTTAATTTTACTTTTAATGGTTGATGGGTACAGTATTCTGGGGATGGGGGTCATCACCACTGAGGAAACGCCACCAGACATGGGTATTTCGTGAAAACTGTGCCTAGTGGAAATCCCGTGTGGCTAGGTTTGATAGGATCTAGAATGCCATGTAAATTAATGATCTGATAGAGACTTCTAGCTGCAGATTCCTTACCTTAGAATTCCCTGGCGTCAGCTTCGAACCTGGAATTTTTCTGCTGAGCAATACCCTGCACATGCCTACCTCGGTGCGTGTAGGTCAGTTCTTTTCCTTCCGCACCGGTTAAGCGCTGATCCGGATAAGGGCTACCCTTTTCTTCAGCAGAAGTCGAGGTTTTTCTTGATGGTTTGAATCCTGTCTTTCTAGAAGACATGCTTCAAACAGTGTGGTGCATGTCATTGCACCATGTCGGTTACAGATCCATAACGAGTGTGTCTCTGGTGCTTAGAGAATGATCACAACTCCACTTCATGTTCCGACTGTCGGGCCATGGCTCCGAAGGCCTTGAGGGAGAGATCCCTCAAACTTCTTGCGGCCGGACAGCTGTCTTCAGTCGGCGCTTCTCCGAGGAGGTCATTGTCCCGCAGTAGGAGGAGGTCGCTGCACCACTCCTGGAGCCCCAAGTCCTCTTCCTCGCATTCGAGTTTATCCGATCACTCTGGTAAGAGGCACAAGAAGAACAAGTCCAATTGTAGAGTAAGGAATCTGCAGTTAGGTAGTCTTTACCAGATAATTCATTACCGAAGGTAAGTAACTTTTTCGTTAGACACCTTTACACCAGAGCAAACAAATGGACATCCTGAAGCTCTAGTTTCATGCCAAGATCGATGTAATTACATCCAATACTTTTTACTATAGCAGAAAGAAAGGTTTTTTCTGGGAGTTAAAATTTAAAACCTCCATTTATTCACCGCCACCTTTAATTCCAGTCATAAAACGACCATCCTCCCTCAAACTCATCTTGATTAAACTGCCCAAAATTTAGAGGCTTTCATCCAGCCATTTTCATCCATTCATCATTAATATTTTGTCTTTCGCTCTCTACAACATACATCTTATGGAAGTGTCAGTCCACTTCAACCTGTTGCTAACCACCATAAGTGACTGCAATCTGCGCTTGCACAAAGCACATCTACACAAAGTAGTTTCTTTCAGTACAAGATCTAATGTAGTAAAGTTTGCTTTGTGAGGCCAGTGTTTTGTTCAGTTTATTGTTTATATTGGCTGAGGCGCAGAAGCTCCTCAAAAATAAAGTTTTACACAACAATGACAAAACAAAACCGGCTATGATAAATTCAAAATGCTGGCAGCCAGTGGTAGGCTTGTTTTAGAGCTTGCTTTGGATAGTTTGACAAATCTGCACAAAACACATTTTTTTTTTTTTTTTACAAATCACGAATCATTTCACTTGATGAACAAGCTATGGGTTTTATGGCGAGAACGCGCTTTATGGTTTGTATAACATTAACAGGCCAATTTCAGAAGCTTTTAAACTTTCTTTTGGAGGATCAATTTTTAATTATCAATTATGACTTTATGAGCATAGGAAACCACCATTTCCTTTTAACAATTCTTTCCTGCTTGTCTGTGTGTGTGTGTGTGTATATATATATATATATATATATATATATAATATATTTCACACACATATATGTATAGTTTGTGTATGTAGTATGAAAGCAAATGGGAACATTGTAATAGGCTAATTACCATTGTTGAGTGTCTGATGGACATGACTAATGATAGGTGAAGTTTGGAGTGAGTCACAATGCCCCTACTTCAATAATGGTAAAAATTTGCATCTTACACTGCCCATCTACCCAAGTTCGGGTTCGGGTGGACGCTTCTCATTCCTTATCCATAGAATAACACATGCACCACACTGGATCCATGAATCTTATCAGCAGTGGTTCCTCTTTCCTTGCAGGTTGCACTGTATAGCTCCACCTAGTCTTCGAGCTGCCCCAATATGACGGAATAGAGCTGCAGGTTGGTGCCATCCTTATGCACTGCATCTGTTTCTTTCATTCTATGCCTTCCAAAGAGGATGTGGAGCACTGCTTCTGACTTTTGTGGGTCTTATGATAATTCCACAATTTGGAGACCGTGTACTAGGAAATTATGCCACCTATGAAATTTACAGGCTTCAAACTGTACAGAGTCTACAGAAAACAGATGTGGGTCATGAACTTGATGAGGTGTGCCCTTGGTGCCTTGGTTCTGGTCATGACTCTGAGTTCTGTGGAGTTTGCATCCTTATGCACCCAAAAGAGATCCGGGAGCCAGAGTTGTAGCTTTACATTATTGAGCAGAAAAATAGTTTGTAGTCAAAATGCAGGTCTTGCTCTACCTTGAAGTCACAGGCCAGGTCTCAGTCCGTAAAAAAAAAAAAAAAACTTTGCACTTGTAAAGCGCACTACTTACCCGTTAGGGTCTCAAGGCGCTGTACACATACCGCTATGGAACCCCTCCTGGCTTTTCCCTGTGAGGTGCCCACTCCTGGGAACCCCCAGGGTGAAGCCAGACAACTGAGCGCTGTTGGGGCCGTTGTGGAGATTAAGCAAGCTATTGCCCAGTGTTACAGAGTGGGACCCATTAATTAGATTAGGCACCGAGGCGAGAATTATCTGGTCCAAGGGAATTGAGCCCAAGACCTGCCAAGGCGGGACTTGAACCCTGGTCCTGAGCCAGATCTCTGCTTCAGGGCCTGCCGCTCTAACCATTGCGCCACACTTCTCCGTCACAAGGCTGTTCTGTGAACAATTGACTTTCTAACTAACTCTTCAAGTAAGTCTATGTCCAAACGTAAAAAACAAAAGGATGAAGCAGGAGTTGACCTTATATCCGCCACTCTCGCATGTGGGTCCTTCCCTGTTGCAGTCTGTCCAGTTGGGATCAGGTATTTGTCTTGTACCATCTGCAGTACAAACTGGTTCCCGCAGCACTAGTGCCAGTATTAACTATACCGTGCTGATGGATGATCTGGTGCTGACGCCCATATCAAAAATCCAAACCGACTTCAGACTGAGCCAAACTGATATTGTGCTATGAGCAGTCAAAATCACAACTAGTCATTATGCAGCTGGAATCTAACAATGCAACTATCAGCTTGAACTCCGTTCTGTTTTTAGCTCTGAATCTAACCCTTTAGATGGGACAATAGGGCACCCAGGACATCGTTGAAGAAGAAGAGTGTGATGGTTAATCCCCCCTCACTATATTGATGATACATTGTACTTGGATTTACAAACTGTAAGTCTGTTAGTCACCGCCCTTGAAATGGAGCTTGACTCGCCCGATGGACCACTGCTGGAAGAAAGGGTCTGTTTGTGGCAATGGTCCACAGGGCAGTGGAGGTGCTAGATCAGCAGGTGCCCTCTGTTGAGACCAAAACATTAGTTCTGACCTGTCCTCTAGCACGGACTGACATTTTCTGAGCCCTTATTACTATTTCATTAAGAACTCACACCTTTATGGCTACATGTTCCAGACCTTGTTTTTGCACTACACTCTGCTGGCCTGTCTCTGTGACACAGACCTGTCCCTGGAAATCCGGAATTAATAACAAAGCACTGTGCACTGGAGTGTCAAATAGAGCAGGCCTCAACTAGTAAGGTAAGACCCAATTTCTTCCTGGCAACAACTGCAGATAGGGGATTAAAAAGGATTGACGCTTTTGCTAAAGCTATATTTTGGCCCACAGGCCTGTTCCTTAGCTCTTAAATGCACTCTCTCTGGGAAATGGCCAGCAAGCTCATGCTGACAATCCTGAACAATTTCAGTGCTTCTCTTCCTCAGAAAATACATGATGGACAGGATGCAGTGAAATATGTCCTCTCTGCAGGCCTGAATACTACTGTTTGCCTCAGGTGGGTTGCTGGCAACAGTGTCATGCTTCAAAGACATACATTAGGTTTATGCTGGTGGAGAGCCCACTATATTTTGCTCATCTGGAGCTTTGGGCAATTCGTATGGCCCTTAAAGGCCTTATTGCCATCCATTTAGGGAGGCTGGTGCAGGTTCTACCCCAGACAACACTACCACCCTGTAGTACTGAAACAGCAGAGTATAGTGAGGTCCTTGGCATGTCCCAGAATGCCCTGCGCCTCTGGAGGTGTCTGTTAAAGCAGAAATTCTTCTTGGTTGCCAACTACCCATCAGGTCTCAACTCCAGAGTGGACAAAGTGAGCAGGAGTCACCTGGTGGATCATGAGTGGTGCCTTTAACCTGAGTTGGTGCAAGGAGACTCTGCAAACACATGTGAGCCATATCTAGGTCTATTTACCACTCTATAGAAAAGGCAGTGTCAGCAATATAGCACACTGAGTTCCATGTCCTGATGGTATGGAGCTATAGCCTCAACTTAGCTTCCCATGGAGATCTCTCCTGCCCTCGGTTCTGACGAGCTGGAAAAACCTTGCCTAAGTCATCTTATTTACCTCGGACTACATTGGGAGAGTGTAGTAACAACAACAAAAAAACTAATTAAATCTTGGGTTCAGGAGAGGGGCAATTAGATCATAAATATCCCCAAACTCCTGCTTAAGCTATATATCTTGTAGAGCGATTTGATTTTTGCTATATTACACCAAAGTTACAAAACTGTCTTTTTATGTATTACTTCTTATGCAAAAACATAATTTATTTTCATAATTCATAATAAATATACACTGTAATTCCATTGTTGAATGATTTCATTATAAGCCCCGCAAACACTAGTCTCATCAATACGTATCAGTCACCCCTCACGGACTCCATAAAACTCCAAAAGGTCTAAGGAACCCATTACCACCCAATTAGGACAACACATATTAATTATCTGTTTCACAACACTGGGTCATGGCCAATCCACTATACAAGGAAAAGGTTGATGAACATTTTGGTGGTTGGTATTTCTTTAATACTACCTTTCTCTGGTCCAACCAATGTTAAATAGCTTAATTCATAATCTGCATCAAGGGTTTGTGATATCTAAACAGTACAAACTACACATTATAAACATTTTAATCGATCATTGAATCAATCTACCATATTATTTTAAAACAAATATTATTTTAGCTCTGATTCCTGTAAAAAGAGTCCACTACAACATGGTCAAACTAAATCACACTTATGTGCTTTGATAGATCTCAGTATCACTCCAGGTTCGTGCTAGTTATTCATTGTGTCATGCTACATGTCTCATTTATACTTGTGCAGTCTGTCATGGCGCTTATTCTTTAAAAATAGTTTTTTCCACTTCACTGCTGAAATGTTATACCCCACTTTTACCTTTTTAATGCAAACATTTCACATTATTTACTGCAAAAGTCACTTTGACGTCCCAAGTTGTCGATAGGCCTTAGTTTAATAGAAATAATTAAATACTAATAGGCAAGTTTCAACCTATCCTGGATGGAGACAGATCAAACTATATGATTTATCACTCCTCAATATTAAATATGAATCAGTGTCTGTCATAATATAGAAGAGGAGTCCCTTAAAACCATCTTTTCACGCGGTGCTCTAAGTACACACAAGATCGCATATTGAATGCTTAATATGCTAGCGATTTCTTCAGATGCGTTCTTGATTTGAAATGACTTTGGATATTGTGTGCAGACTAATCATGTTAGGTGCACATATTCCAAATAGTACTGGAGTCAACACATCCTAGAGATTCTATAAATACATCCATTTAAGGCAAAGACAAATTAATGTATATCCTGACATTAACCCTATCTGCACCTTCGCCTCAAAGTATTCTTACACAAATCTCTAATCTGGGGCATACTTCACCCGAACATCTGAATCCCATCCTGCCTTCTGATCTCTTACTACGCCAGGCACCCCCAAAATAGTGTTTATATTATAGAGCAAGTCATCCTAAAAGGTAACAGTACCTGACTAGTATTTGTTCAGTACCACCAGTTGCAAAATTCACTCATGCAGTATGCACATCTAGCTCGTTAGAATCCGTCTGGCTAAAATGTAACCCTTCATATCTTTCTGAGAAAGGCACAGAGAAAATGCATCAACTACATGTGCTCCAGCCGCCCTTCTTTAAATAATCCTATTTTATTTGAGTTGTTTGACTGTTGATTAATAATGGTTTGCTTTAAATCTTCCCTGGAATCACAGAAAACTCACCTTGCTTGCAAGGATCGGGATGCTTCTAACCTGTACATCTTTGGGCCCCATTGCTTTGCACCAGATGCACAACTTGTGCAACGCCCTTGAACCTGCCATAGTCAGTCATCTATTTCTTCATGTCTATTTCTATTCAGCAGACGAAATGTTCACTTGAATTGCTCAGTCTTCTAGGGCCTTATGGTCTGACTCTACTCCACAGACCCTCCACATTTTGGAGGTACTACTTTGGTATGTATTTTAAAGGTGTGGTATCTGCGGTCAATAGTACCCATCAGAAGAACAAGATTCTTACCTTCCTTAATGCTCTTTCTAATGGCTACCCCTATCTAACTGCAGATTCTCTCTTAGGGGATTTCCATGTATAGTCATAAGTGTTGAATAGTTCCGCCTGCCTGCGGGGACCCCGGAGCACTTTTTCCAATATAACTTCCTAAGTGTTAATGTTCGCGTTACTTCAGGAAGGCCTGCAAAGTCACTTAAGAATGTCAATATGCAGGCTAAAGGAAAGGCTACAGTGTCCACAATTCTTCAATTTGGTTGCTTTAAAAGGACAAATAGCTAAGGCACGTGCATTCAAATGCATGAATGAGTTGAAAATTTAGAAGAACAAAATCCTTCACAAACCTTTTTGTAATGCAAAATGAGAATGAAGGAGTGTAAGGCAGTGTAGTTCATAGGCTGCCCTTATAAGTTACGAGAAAGGAGACTGTCTTTAAGAACAGCTAGTCCTCCAGTATCCCATCATGCCTATAGAGAGGCAGTTACCTCCGTTCTTTTTTCTGGGCTCCTGCTGACAGGAGCTTGGAGCATTGAGCTTGACCTTTTTAGGTTTTTTTTCTTCAAAAATTGAGTGAAATTCTCAGTGACAACTGTTTCACTTGACGTCTTTTGACTTTTTCTTGATTTGTGTCTTTTTCTTTTCAGAATTTAAGGCATTTTTCCCAGAAAAAAATACCTTCTCTGTTTGACAGCGGCCCACAGTGTGGCAGAAAGGCCAAAACAGATTTGCATGATGTCTGTATCATCTGCCTGCCGCCTTCACACCTTCCTGCCTCCTGTAACATCTGCACGCCATTTTCCAGGCATCCCCTACGTGACAGGGAGAAGACTTGCCTTAAAGGAGGAGCAGAGAGATGAAGCCAGCAAGAAGCCATTAGGACGTCTAAGCGAAGGGAAGATCAGTCTTCCACCAGAACTCTTCCCTCAGCCTTCAGTGAACTGGAAGAAAACACTTTCGGTCCTGGTCGACGTCGAGAGGAGGTACGGGAGCAACATGTTTGTCAAAGACTTGCTTGACGTCACCTTTCAACATCGACACCATCTACTCAGCACACAACGTCGAAGGGTATATCAGTGTCTGTGGACTCGATGTTGCAGCAAAGGAGTTGCAGCAAAGGAGGTGCTGCCATTGCAGTTTGACTTTGAGATCCTGCTCAACGTCGACTCCTAGTCGATGAAGAGAAAAATCGATGTTGAAAAACCCCTCGATGTTGAGGCAGAAATCTGCAAAACGGAGAGGGATCTATTCCTCATCGGAACCGTGCCTTTCCAGAGATGTCTCACTCAGCTGGTGCTCCTCTGTTCCGCCAGCTGCTACGCTGTCTCCTCAACCTTCACCCAAAGTCTGGCGCCGCTGCTCCAATTCTCCTGGCCCCAGTTACCACCTCCAGTACCGCAAGTGCCTAGCACTGCCCCAGCTCCCCGACAGTGCTCAAGATTGCACCATCATACCCGTCATGGCCGTCAGTCATTGGCCGGTCATCAGAAAGGTCAAGACACTCCTACCACAAATCGCGACAAAGGTCAAGATTGCATTCCTACCATCATAGAGATTCCTCGTCCTCCACCAGAGACTATTCACCCACACTAACTGTTTCGCCTCAACCTCCTTCCTCACCGGAGGACAATATCAACACCTTTCATGAAGTTCGATGGCTGTCCCAACTCCATCCACTTCGGTCATATTCGAGACTCTTTAGCTACGCATAGCCGCCAGACCTTTGCTACCACTAGGGCCTGGTCTTCTGAAACCTGCCATGGAAGTCTTCCTTACACCAGCTTTGTCTGTCTGCTCCTTCCAGACCACTAAAAAGTATCGTCCTCTGGAACAGGACCCTTTGTTTCTGCGCTCTGATCCTCCACCTGATTTGGTGGTAATACTAGCTGTCCGCAAACCTTATGCAGCGTCTGTCTACTACCTCTCCTCCTGATGGAGTAAAACGGTGGATATGACAGGCTGCAAAGTCTGTAGTTCTGCTGCAACGTCCATGAAGGAGCAAGCGCAACAGCACTCTTGGGAAGATACAATTGGAACCTGTGTGACTCCCTACTCCTTTTTGCACACCACCTCCCGAGTGATTTGAAGAAGGAGTTTTTAAAGACCGTCCTGGAAGGTGTTGTGGTCTCTAGCCAGATCATTAGTGCAGCAGCGGACTCATCCTTGCCTTCAGCACATACATAATTCCATGGGGTAACCCTATGGAGGCATTCCTGGCTGCGTCTACCGTCACTGAAACCAGACGCATTCAGAACTTGCCATTTTCAGGCACCACTCTTTTCAGCTCTCACTCGGATGATGAAACGACAAGGATGAAGGCTGAGGTAGACACATTGCAGGTAGTAGGCCTTGAAAAACCCAAAGAGAAACAAACACCCTTCCGACCTTTCCAACGTTGCTATTCTTGGAGGGTTCATGCTTTCAGTGGCTGGCTGGAAGAACTTAGCAGCAATTCCAAAGATCTATCAGCCTCAGAGTAAACAAAAAGAGGACAGGTAACACTCCAGCAAAATCAGGGTTCTCGACAACCTGCAGCCTCAAAACCCTGAAAAAGTTCTTCCCCCGCGTCCGTTACCCACTCCAGTGGGGGGGAGGGGGGGGGGGGGGGGTGGGAGAAAAGTGTCAGCAATTGCCTGGCAGAGTGGCAACTAATTACTACAGACGCTTGGGGTCTTGAACACTGTACAAAATGGGACTTGTCTCAGGTTTTCCACCCCACCACCAAGTATTCCTCCGTAGTCGATCCCTTCTCATCTTGGCCTTCTAAAGGCTGAGGTTTCCATCCTGCTGAAAAAGAAAGCAGTAAAACCAATTCCCCTCAACCAGTGGGTAAAATGCATTTACTCAAGGTACTTCCTCGTTCCAAAAAAGGACAAGAGAGAGTTCAGACCCATTCTAGACTTAATGATTGTCAACAAATGGATCCGAAAGGAAAAGTTCAGGATGCTGGCATTACACCAAAAATATATCTCCAGATTCACCAGGGGGACTGGCTTTGTTCAGTAGACCTACACAATGCCTACTGTCATACCCCCATCGTGAAAAAGCATCAGAAGTTCCTGAGATTTGTTGTGGGACAAGAACACTTCCAATACACCGTCCTACCATTTGATCTCAAGTCATCACCCAGAACTTTCTCCAAGTGCAAGACTGTGGTGGCAGCACTGCTTCGAAGACATCGAATCTTCGTCTACCCATATCTGGACGACTAGCTAATCAAGGCATCCTCTTTTGCAGAAGCCCAACTACACTTCAAATGGACATGGATCTCATTTATCAACTAGGGCTTGACGATCTTCTCAAATCCACGACAACTTGTGTCTTTAAGCTGTACTACTTAGGACCTACCATAGACACGTTACAGACAAAAGTATGTCCTTAAGAGGAACAACGCTTATCCATTCTTCAGAAGTGTAGTGCACTTAAAACTATGCATCGCACACCAGTGTGCACAGCCTCCACACTTCTAGGCTTCATGGCCTTCTGCATCTTTCGAACACCCAGCGTTCGCCTCCACATGCAACCTCTTCAGGCGTGCCTGGAAGACCAATGGAATGAACCATCTGGAAACTGGGATGACAGAATCATTCTATCCATCCACAGAATCAGATACCTCAGTTGGTGGTTTTCTCCAACCAATCTCCTTCAAGGGTTACCTTTTCGTCCACAGCCTCCCATCGCAGACCACTGTGACGGATGCCTCTCTCCTCAGATGGGGAGCTCATATGGGTCAGCTACAAACACACGGCCTCTGATCTCCCGAGGAGACGTCTTACCACATCAATCTCCTTGAGCTCTGTGCAGTGCACCTAGCTCTCAAGGCGTCCTTCAACACCAACACCCTGCTTGTTCAGACTGACAATACAACCTAGTACTCTAGGCTTATCAAGGCCTCCCTCAACTCTACCTCGTTAATACTGGAACCCTCCATACCCACTACCGAAAGGTTATAGTCTCTGGATGATTTCACCTGAGTGACAAAACACGTGTTGGCTGTACCTTGAAGACTGCATAATCCTGGGGCAAACTGTGCCTAATATTAAAGACATTGCTTATTACCAACTTGGGATCTTCACTGTTTTTTTCTCCTCATCCTCGACTGTATCACCAGGGATACATCTCATCACTACGTGATTGGAATGTACATTTCGGTGTGCTGTGGTCACACTGTTTTTGACAATACAACCATCATGTATTTACCTGAACAAGTAAGGGGGAACCAGATCCCAGACTCAAGAGGCCCAAATGATATGGCACTGGCTTCTCGTCAGGAATTTGAAGATAGTAACAACTTACCTTCCAGGTGTTCAGAATGTATAAGTAGATGCCCTCAGAAGAGTTCTCGCAGAGAACCACGAGTGGGTGCAGAAAATAGAAAATGCCACAGCTTCGCCGACAGGTTTTCCCATTCAGAATTGTTGGGGAATGCTCGGTGGATAGACTGGTCCAACAAATTTCTGTACTTCTTTGCACAAATTCCCCTGATTCCAGCAGTCCTACTCAAACTCTCAAACACTACAGCCAGAATGATCCTTGTTGCACCAGAGTAGCCAAGGTATTGATGGTTCCCGGACCTCCTTCTCTGGTCGCCCCGACCACATCTCAGGCTGCCATGCAGGTCAGACATTCTGACAAATTTCGAAGGGCAGATGAGACACCACATCCTCTCTGAGTTTAGCAGCATGGCTCCTGAGTTAGTACAGTATGGGGACTTAAACCTTCTACAGGATTGTATAGAGATACTAAAAAAGGTAAAATGGCCATCCACCCGAGCTGCATATTCCAGATACCAGTCATCAACGATTTTCTAGAAGGGTTAAAGATTGTCTTTTCTACAGCTGGTGCCCTTCTCCCCCATGGGAGCTTAATGCGGTCCTTTCGGGCCTCACGCAACATCCATATGCGCCCATACCCAAGGCATCTCTCCAACACCTAGCTTGGAAAACTGCTTTCCTTGTTGCAATTACATCAACGTGCAGGGTTAGCGTGATTCAGGCTCTTTGTGCTCACAAGCCTTACACAGTATTTCACTCCTCCAAGGTAGTGATGCGAACACATCCTAAATTCCTGCCTAAGGTTATTCTGACTTTCATGTCAACCAGTCGATTTCCTTGCCAACTTTCTTTCAAACCCCATCTACACCAGCTGAGAGGGCTCTCCACTCTCTAGACGTAAAGAGGGTTTTAAAATCATACTTAGATAGATATAACCTGATCTCCACAATTGTTCAATTATGGCCCGGTTCCACCGGTCTGACCACCTCCAAACAATCCATCGCTAGATGGATTGTCTCCTGTATTCTATTTCGGGGCCAACTAGCTAGCAAAACCCTAGCTGGCAGACCAAGAGCACATTCTAGCAGAGGCAAGTCTGCCATGACTGCCTTGATGAGGCATGTTCCCTCAGCAGATATCTGCAGAGCTGCGACCTGGAGGTCTGTCCACATGTTAATTAAACATTGCTGTCTTGACTGTGATGCCAGGACAGATGCTCAAGTAGGACAGTTTCTATTAACAACCTCTTTGCTTCATAGCGCATTTACTTATTTTTCTGTCTTCTCCCTCGCAGTTTATGGGTTGGGCTTGCTATTCTATTCAACGCTTATGACTATACATGGAAATTTCCCACAAGAGAAGGAATAGTTTCTTACCTGTAACTCCAATTCTCTTGTAGGGGTATTTCCATGATAGTCATAAGCAACCCTTCCTCCCCCTCGGTGGAGTAGACAAAATAATGTCTCAGGTACATCATTACTCTCAGCTACGACTGCCTACAAAAAACTGAGGTAACTGCCTCTCTCTAGGCATGATTAGATACTGGAGGACTAGCTGTTCTTAAAGACACTGTCTCGTTTATTTTCATTTAGCATGGCAGCCTATGAGCTACACTGCCCTGCACTCCTTCATCCTTATTTTGCATTACAAAAAGGCTTGTGAAGGATTTGTTTCTGGTACATTTTCAACTCATTCATGCATTTGAATGCATGTGCCTTAGCTATTTGTCCTTTGTAAAGCAAACAAGATGAAGCATTTCGGACACTGTGGCCTTTCCTTTAGGTTGCATATTGACTTAAGTGACTTTTCAGGCCTTCCTGAAGTAAGGCGAACATGAACACTTAAGAAATTATATTGGAAAAAGTGCTCCGGGGCCCCTGTAGGTGGGAAGAACTATTCAACGCTTATGAATATCATGGCAATACCCCCACAACAGAACTGGAGTTCCTTCATCACTTCCCTCCCACCTCCCTGTTGGGTTGAAAGGCCTCTTTATCACCTAATAAAAGGTCCCCATTTGGACAACAGCACACTGTTTCAAATAGTTGTTCTACATTCCCTGCATTTCGAATGGCAGGGATGAAAGAGATGGTGATGGAGGGACAGGGGGATGAAAAACTGACAGACACACCCATATGCTTATATATGGCTCCGTTCCATCACTTTCATTGTGGTATGAGGCTTACGTGGAGCTGCGCAGTGCCACATGCTGGTGTGCAATAGCACTTCTGTTGAAATTCTCAATTATAATTTGTACATTTGTGTTAATGTAATGCACCACAAAGTACTAGAAAGGTAACCCACACTTAAGAGGTAGGTAATACACTAAATATATACACTAAGCCTCAAACAGGCATAGAAAATGTTTGAAACCAGTGCAAATAGCAATAACCAATACTGACCCTAGGGGGAGCGCAAACCATATACTAAAACAAATGGAATGCAAAAAAGATACCCCCACCTAGGTAAGTAAAATGTGTAGAGGGGAGCTGGGAGTACTAGAAAACCACAGAGGTAAGTAACACATATATTACCCACCTGCCGCCCGTCCCTTCCACCGCAGCAACCAGGAGTGCCAGAGTAAATCACTGGATTGTCCCCAAACCACCTAAAAGGAGGAAAAGAAGACACCCAGACAAGGCTGTAGGAAAACCAGCAGTGGATTCCTGAAGAAAGAAGACGTGGAAAGAGGGTACTAAGTCCAAGAGCCACAATGGAGTCCAGAAGGAGTAGGAGCTACTACCCACCAAGCTGTGGATGCAGGAGTTGGTCGACAGTGATGAAGAACAGGTCAGCACTGCAGCCGGAGAAGAGTTCCTGATGGATGCAGATGAAGTTCCACGCTGGAAGGAAGAGTGCATACTGGTGTCTGTGCAGGAATTCCACCAACAAACCTTGGACAAGGGACTGGTAGCTCCCCTTTTCATAGTCCATTTTCGTGCCAGGGCAAGGACTGAGTCCCTGAACCGGTGTGGACTTTCTTATGCATGGAGGGCACCAAATGTGCCCTTCAAAGCAAACCAGTGGCTTGGGGAGGCTACTCCTCCCAAGCCAGTCACACCTATTTCCAAAAGGAGAGGGTGTTAAATCCCTTTCCCAAATGAAATCCTTTGTTTTGCCTTCCTGGGCTTGATCAGATCAAGCTACAGGAGGGCTGAAACCTGTCTGAGGGGTGACAGCAGCCTAGCTGCCCGGAAAACCCTGCAAGACTGGTGCTAGCAATGCTAGGGATCCTCTAAGGAGGCCCCATAGTGCATGGAATCATACTTCCAATACATGCAACAGTTTTGGGGTATGATTCTGACCTGTTTCATACCAAACATGCGCATGTGCGGGGTTACCGTTATGTAGCTGGTCATAGGTAGTAACCGATGTCCAGTGCACGCGTAAAATGGCATCCCGCACTCTCAAAGTTCAGGAAATGTATCTGGAGTTTGTGGGGGCACCTCTGCTAGTGCAGGGGTGCCCTCACACTCACGGTACCTGCACCCAGCCCTCTGGGCTGAGAGTGCCTACCATAGGGGTGACTTATAGTGACCTGGTCTAGTGACTGTAGTGAAAACGGGTGCATGCACCCGTTTCACACAGGCTGCAATGACAGGCCTGCAGAACCCTTTGCATGGGCTACCTATGGGTGACAGAATAACTGCTGCAGCTCATAGGGATCCCCTGGAACCCCAAAGCCCTGGGTACCTATGTGCAGTATACTAGGGACTTACATGTGGGGGGACGGCAGTATGCCATTTGTGGGAAGAAAAAGGTACAATTTAGAGGAGAGAACAAAACTACTGGGGTCCTGGTTATCAGGAACCCAGTAGACACAGTCAAACATACGGACAACAGGCAGAAAATGGGGATAACCATGCTAAGAAAGAGGGTACTTTCCTACACACAGACATATAGTTTTATTGATAAAAGTACACAGCACACACACTGTGGGAATGTCATCACCTAGTTAATCGATTTGTTTGATGCTATATTAAATATTTGTTTCCACCTCATTTCAGAATTACCTCCAGCAGCCACCATGATTGTCACATAAGTCCTCTCACTTTGAATTCCAAGAAAAACAGAGTAATCACTAGTCTCCACCAGAAGTCAGAGCCTGGCATTTAATCTCTGTTGTTGAATATACTGCAAATGTGACAATATAAGAACAAGATTTAAAGGCCTGTTTACAAAAAGTGAGCACTCGGAAGGACATTGTAAATAAAATTTGGGCAAGGGAAAGGGCAAACTCAAGCTGGACAGCCTAAACAAAGCCAGCAAGTAGAAAGGAAGTAAATGTGTGTTACAAACCAAAAAAACAGTGGTACAGAATGGGTTGAATGCATTCCCAGGGACACATTCTGAATGTCCCCAACGTCTGGTAGGCTTTGACCTAACAATCTCAACAATTTAGAATTAATAGTAATTAGTAACCAAAAATGTCACATTGTCATGAAAGCAATAAATAAAGTTTGTCAAGACACCCATGAAAAAACAAAACTAAAGGGGAAAAAAATATTAAAGCCATTGACCTTTTTCTGAAGGACATTTAACAATGGGGCTTTTAGCAAATGCCCCGAAACTGCTTCAGAGAATTTCACTCCCATCCATAGAAGTTGTAAAACACTTCCGGTCAAGCAGTGTACACTTTCTTCAATGGAGGAGTGCAGTTGTAGATTCTATGTAGCCTGGTATGAACCAGAACTTTCGATCAGGTAAATGGGGCAGAACAAGGGTGTTTAATAAGCGTTGCTATTTTACCTCGATTATTTTGTAAGCTGCATGACGTGAAGGCGGTGGTGAATCCATGAGGATTCCATGAGGATATGAACACAGCCAATGAAAGTGATATAAATGTCTGCAAATAAATGTGTACCTTCCCTAATACATTCTACATCACACCCAGCTCATTTAAAACCCGACAGATTTCTCTTCAAATTCATTCACGATCTCCCATTCCGAGCTTCATAAAGATCCTAGCTGTCTGGCATGCTGTCATAAGCCTCCATCTTAGGAATTTTTATTTGCATGCATCCCGAATGCATCATTGGGCTCCTACAGTCATGCACTGTACTTTTGGTCTATTCTCATCCTACTCCATACCTTTTATGTGTTATCCATATCCCCTCATAGTTGGAATGAAGGACTTAGTTTCATAGGGCTGATAGACCAATTTAACCAGGAGAAGCCAGTAGATAACTCTCCCTGCCATGGGACAACATGCTATTGTTCTGAGAAGAAGGCACGGGGGCAATCAGTTAGAGACCTAGTTAGTCTAAGCAGCTAATGGGTTGTGCACATCACAGCTGTTTGGGCAGTTATGGTTTTCTTTCTGTGCAAAGCCATAATACTTTAGCCTATTCAAGTATCCCTCTAACAATACAACTGATGCACATTACAGATGGCCATTGCTATGGCAAGCTTGTTCAGCAGATACATATGGCATGGTTCGATTTATGCTTTTCCTTTTTGGTGGCTTTGCAAGTTTGGCCCTTTGGGTGCAATCACATAATGGGGAGGCCTTAAGTATTACCTTGCAACATGCCTGAATTTGACGGAGTCACTAGAATTATTCAGCAGTTGAGAACCACATTATGTGGCAATATTTAACAAGCAAAGGGAAATTATGTTCCATATTCTTATTTTGTTGTTGTTATTTTAATACTGATTAATACTTCCTGGGAAAGGTGTCACCTCATTACCACTCCTAGCCACTCAGGACTTAGCCGTTCCTGGACTTTGATCCAAGCATTTCCCTTTCAGATATTGCTTCTGTGCCTTGAGGCTCCTACCTCAGTCCTCTCCTGGTCGCTCTCTCTTTCTTTTTCTCTCTCTCCCTCTCTCTCTCTCCCTCTTTCTCTCCTCCTCCTCCTCCGCTGTCTTTCTTCTGACATTTCGTTTTGTTAGTATCATCTCCTTATTTTGTGTACTTTTGTTCTATGCCTCCCTGCTCCGTTTTTTGACCCCTTTTCGCTCCTCTATGCTGTTTTTGACTTTTCCTATTGTCCCTCTTTTCTTGTTTTTGTGCCTCTTTGCTCTGATTCTGTGCCTTCCGGTTTTTTTTCTACCCTTTTCCTCCATCCACTTATCTTTACCTTGTTCCAGCTCTCCTGCTCCCCTCCCCCTAAACCCAGCTCACCACCTTTTTTGCTCCTCCTATCTCCCAGGACCTAACTAATGGTGGACTTGCAGCAGATGTGCCACTGGTGCACAACATTCAAGTCTACATGCAACCGTCCACGCCTGGCCAGCCCCCAGCACCAGGAACCTTGGTCCTAGTCCAACCCTTCTATGCACCATGGCAACCCTCCTCATTCTTAAACTTGGCACCTCACCACTCAGAGCTCAAGGAGCTTTTTCCTGTGCAATCTACAAATACTCATGCACACCCCCACACTCCTCTCCTCACTCCCACACTAGCAGCACCTATCACTCCTCCTCCCTCGCACACTGAACAAACATCACCCACGTATTGATGCATGCTCTTAACATCCACCCACTCAACAAACACGTCACAAAGATTTAGGACGTGTCGCACTACCATGCCCCGGACCAGCTATATTTAGTAGAATCCTGCCTGAACCCAGGAAGCAGCACCACCGTCATCCCACCTGTGTACAAGATGGCTAGGCCATGACAGACTTCACAAATCTTGAGCTGGAATCACCTTCATCCAAAAGAACCACGTCAGGAGCACCAAATCCACAGTCACACCTACCTCCCACATGGAAAACCGGTCGTTCAAGCTGCACATCCCAACCAACTTCACCCACAGTGGCACTTATCTACATACAACTTGGACCCACTAGCCAACTGCTCCAACTCCATCACAGACTTCATAGTGGCACTTGTCTTTACCGCAAGCAACCACATCCTCAGCGACCTGATGTTCCACCTGGAAGACCTTGCCAACCACATCCCTTAGAATACCCCTGCAAAGACCTTAGAAACCAGGGCCCTCATGCAGCTACTCAAAGGGCTTATCCATATTGTGGAATACCTCCTGAACCTCATCTTCACCTCATTCGACAATATCCTATTTGAACAATGCTCCCCTGTCACCTGGACTTACCACACACTCATCCGATTCAGCATTCCTGTTCTTCTCCAGCGCACACCGCAAAAATAGCCACACTGCAACTGCAACATTGTCATGGACACAGACTGGACTATCGCTGTCCGCACCCATTGATCCAAACAGAGCAGCGACCTTTTCTAAGCTATGAAGAATTTGATCAAGTAAATCACCTTCTGTTCCCACACCTGGGTGGGCCCACCTCAAGTCCCATGGCACTTCAAATTCCATCACTCAAGTTATCTGGCTCACAGAGGAACTCAGGCTGTTGAAACATCACTGCAAACACTTGGAGCACAATTTGAGATTGTGGAAAGATGACGAGGACAGAAGCACATTCAAATCCGCCTTAAGACTGTACCAATAATGATGACCACTAAGCACACCTCGTGGCCCACCATTAACCCGGAAAAACTGCTTTCACCATGAAGCCTGTCTACTCTGTGGCCCCATCTGACCTGTGCCCCTGCCATGCCTAATCCAGAGCACTTCCTCGCCATACTCACACCAATCCTCACCACTTCTATCTCCTCAGTAACCTTCCCAGATGATTAGAAACCTGGTACAGTCTTCTGGTGCTGAAGAAACACTAAACGGACCCCTCTTTGCTCGCTAGCTAAAGGCCAATCTCCTTGCTTCAGTACCCAGGCAAGGTCTTAAATAAAATCATCAATGGGTACCTCACTGCATACCTCAGCAACCACCAGCTTTGTAACACCACTCAGTTAGGATTCTGACCTGACCACAGCACTGAACCGGCCCTGATCTCTGCCACTGACAACATCCATATGATCCTGGACAGAGGAGATACAGTGGTCCTCATCCTCCTGGACCTCTTTGCAGCATTTACCATGGTCTCCCAGACCATCTTCATCCAATGCCTGCACAGCTTTGGAGACCAAGGACCAGTGCTCTGCTGGATCTGCTCTTTCCTGATAGGCAGGACCCATTCAGCTTAGCATCTTTCATCTCTGAGAACTGCAAACTGATCTGTTGAGTCCCGTAGGGCTCGTACCTGAGCCCGACTCGTTACAATGCTTAAATGATTCAGCTGGCCAGCATCTTCTGGTCTCCTAACATCAAATGCTTTCATAGTGTGACGATGCTCAACTCACTCACATTTAAGATGCCCAGCACCTAGAACACGTTTACAACATACATGACCTGAATTGGTGACTGGATGAAATCCAATTGGTTGAAGCTGAACACTGAAAAGGCAGACAACGTGATCTTTGGGAAAAGCCCCTCACCGTGGAACTCTACCTGGTGTCAGACAGAACTATGACCCTCTCCCTCCCCCACCACCCATGCTAAGAACCTCTTGATCATTGTGGACTCCTAACTTAAAATGTCTACCCAGGTTGGCGCCATTACTGCCTCCTGCTTTTGCACCCTGAAGGTGCTAAGGAAAATTTTCAAATGGCTTTTGATCAATTCCCGAGAAACCGGGAGATGTATTGCTGCATTCTCTTAGGTGCGGAAAATTAGGAAATGTGTATTTAACTGCTGTGCTGCATGAAGTATACATTTCTCAAAGATGCTTTGAACTTAAAAGGTGGGGGGGGGGGGTTCATTGTCAACATATATTGAGGAAAGGAAAGTTGTTAGTAAATGTTCAGTAAGTTGCTTCTTTTTACAGTAAATGACAGCACAAAAGTAGGGCAATGAAACCTTTCTTTTTAAGTTGCGCTTGTAAGCGCTGCTGTCACTACACTTAATGATCAACAGAGAGAGGTCGTTAAGAGGTACTACTGGTAGAGCTGCATAGCTCTGCTCAGATGTTGATTCTCTTGAGTACACATTTCGATTGGGCAGTTAAGTACTTCTAAACATTAGTGCCCGTATTGCACTTTCTGCTTTGCGCGAAAAGCTATGCTCAGCAGCGCAGAACAAAGTTGGCTATGGTGACAAGCCATTGATCAAGGCTAGAGGCTTATTCTGTTTAATATGAAAAGTCATGACAAAAGTAGTAGGCCTGACATATCTTGAAAAGCATGTTAAAGCTACCAGGCCTTTAAGGGAGGATTACCAGTATGCTGTGTTAAAGCTAGTAGACAGGTTTTTGGCACACGGAAATTCACAGATTACTAAGGAAGACACTTTTTCTGGCGCTGGTTAAATGGTTACAAGCCTCAGGCAAGAAGATGTGCACTTTAATGATCCTTGGTAATCCTTCTAGGAGGGGTTGAATATTGTTTTACTAGCTGTAGTTTTATGTATAATTTTCTGACTGTATGTCTGAGGATTGCATTGTGGGAAAGTGTATTCAGAATTCACTAGGCCCGAGTTGGTTATGGTGGCATGCCTGTGATGAAGGCAACATCACAAAATAAAATGGTGGACGGAGTGTTGAAACTTGTCAAACACTCACCCCTTCCCCCATCACAGATCAGGCTATTAATCCATCATTATTTTGCATGCCACGTCACCACAGTTCGGACACAGACATATGAAAATCAGTCTTGACCCTGCTCCCTATGGGAGCAGTCCAGCCCGAACTGCCAAGCCAGGTACACCCTGAACAGGATTCAAGCATCCTGGGACTGGTTTCAGGGTATCTCCCTTAATCAGACAGGCTAGCTTGAATTTCAGTGGTGCAGCAAGCAAGGGACCCACGTATAGGCATACCCTAGCCCCTTAGGGCGCACAAGGCAACATCACAAAATAAAATGATGGAAAATAAGCTTGATTGGTTCTTTGGGAAAAATTAGATTGGATGCAACAGGTCTGACATTTTTCTCAGGAAAATATATTTCAAATCCAGTTGGCCAGGCCAATTGATTGTTAGCTAAAACAAATAGGCATTTAAACATAGATTCCAATCATACTTAGGTTGTGGGTGAATATTACAGATGACCATAGAAGGCAGGGGTTGAGGTGTTGGTTATCCTGTCCGATAAAACTTTGGTGTCCACATTCTGAAATGTGGTTTTTGTTGTGAGGCCCTTTTTAAATTGCTAGCATGCTGTTTTGCAAACTTTAATTTTGTATGCATTAGCCATTTTATCAGTGTCTGACGGCTGCCAGGTTATGTGCAATATAAGGGGCCACAGTTGGTTATAGAGAGATGCCACTGATGAAGGTTGAAGTTTTGAAACTGTGTTCCTGATATGTGTGATTTGTTTGTTATGGTGGTGGCCAGTGATAAAGGGAATGGGCCCGATTGATTCATTGGGAAAAGTAATGGTAGATGCCATAGGTGTGATATGTTAATTGTGAAAAGCTACAAAGCATCCAACTAGCCCTACATACTGTGAAAAGCATATGTTAAAGGCAGGAGGCATTTAAAGGTGGTTATTACTCTGTGATAAAGCCCATGAACAGATATTGCATTACTTGAATTCTCAGAAAATAATATAATCAGCAAGGGTTCTGGAGTTGGGTACCTCTCAGACCAGACCATGAGGATAGAAGATTTTCACTGTGAAATTCCTTGTTAGGCTGTCCAAGGAGCGGTTGTATATTTTACCAATTTCAGTATTGTTCATATTTTTAATTTTATGACTGTATATGTGATGGTTACCTTGTCGGAAGGTTTATGCTGAAAATAGTAGGCCTCCTGCGTTGGTCATCGTGATAAGCTAATGATAGAGTTTAAGCCTTGATTCGTCATTAGAAAAAGTTATGTCTGAAGTCGTTGATTTAGTATGTTTATTCTAAAAAAATTACTCCAACGGCCGTAGGTCTGATTTAATTATTGTGCTTGTCATATGTTAAAGAAAATATGCCTTTAAGGGTGGATTGAAATCACACTTTGTTCATGTCTGTAGACAAGCATTTATTTACATGGAATCAGAGAATACTGTAGTAAGCAAGGATTTTGGTTTCAGTTTTTCCCTTTGACACACCCTTGTGGTAGACGTTTTGCACTGTGATAATCCTTGCTAGACCGTTTTAGGAGGACGTGGCATCTGTAATTGTCACCCAGGCCCTCATAATAATACAAACAAAAGATTAAAAACCTTTACGTACGTACGCATACATAAAGCATCTTTTGTCCTGCAGCCTTCTGTAGGTTGCGTGTCATTCACATTCTGCTTCCCAACTAGTTTACTGCACAGCACAGTATGTTGACCCATTTCTGCCATTCTACGAGTAGCTTCCGTTCTAGGCTGGAATTAACCCTGCATTTGCAGGTCACAGCTGTTTAGTTGTGAAAGACGTATTGCGGACAAGTTGGTAGCTGACCGTGAAAGCAACTCTGCCCACTGATTTCCATTGACTTTTTCTTTTGTGTCACGCTGTTACGGCTCCCACAATCCTGTTTACCATCTGGGATGAAATGTGGTATAGCAGCTGGAGGTGCTGCCTTTGGAAGCTGGGGAACTAGGTTCGAACCCTGGCTGCAGTGCTAGACCCAAAATTGTGATTCTTGGCAAATCACGTAACCTCCTTGGGCCTAAATGTGTGTAAGATGTATTTGATATACACGATTATTTTCCAACCCCTCCTAATATATATATATCTCACACACTGTTGCTTTACAGCTAGGTTTGTACTATTTAAAGACCAATATATACGTACCATCTCTCTGTTTGGCTGCTTTTTTACAAGTGTGTACAGTAGTAGTATTTCATTTTTATTTATTATTCTTTTATACTCGTTTATTTATTTCATTATTTGGGGTTTGCTTTTAAGTGTTGTAAGTTTCATACCGTTATACTCGAACCTACTGTTGGGTTCTAGATTCTTGTGGTGAAGGTTCGGTGGATGATCTTCAGAGTGGACGGTCGTCTCTGGAGCCTGTCGTGGATCCATATTAAAGATGACAACTTCCTAATATAAATCAGTTGTCAGAAGATTCATTTTGAAGTTATTCACTCCCTTTCTACATTTGGTACCAGGAGTGGGGTGTTGAAGGAATGCTGAGAGTCTGGAGTCAGGAGTCATCGATTGTGAAGGGTCCACCGACCAGCACTTAACGACCAACTGACCAATTCACCGGAGAGGTTTATAACTTTATACAGAGCTGCAATTTCGTGGAGACGTAATTTGCGCAGCGCTCAAATTTGTATTAATATTACAGCTATGCTTGTTGTTTTGTGGTCGAGCGTTGCAGCCCGCGAGTCGTTTTGATCGCGTGTGAGCTGTCTGTTCGAATTCGTAAAATATCAGTGCCTAACTATAGATGCGGCGCGAGTCGGAAATCGCGTGAACAGATGGTCTTCAGTGACGTCGCTTTGGGGATTTTCCGGTATCCAGGAAGTTGTGTACAAAGGTTGCCAGGTTACCGGTTGTGCACGTGGTGCGTTCGTCACGAGTCTCTAGTTGCTTAGAGACGTGACGCTCTCCAAGTAGCGAGGATTTAAGCTGCACACACACACATCTAGTACTTCAACCTGACAATGTTCGTCGCTTCGGAAAAGAAATTAAAAAAAAAAAAAAAAAAAACACAGAAAAACAAGTGTGTTCGAACTTTTGGGCAAGATACCTAATGACTCCTGGAGTTTTTCTACTTTCCAGCAAAGCCACGATTACTGGAGTTTTCTACTTTCCAGCAAAGCCATGATTACGCTTCTCTTGGATTATTGCAATTGTTGTTGTTTACAGTTTAATAATTGCACTACTTGCACTATTTGCCTCAGTTTAATTGAATGTTAGTTATAATATTTGTTGTACTCTGATCTATAATAAGTATATATATTTTAGGTGCTGGTAATTATATAGTATGGCTTCCAATCATTTAGTGGTTCAACCACCACCTTTTTTACCTAGGAGTGGTAAACCAGATATTAAGTGGAGTGAGTGGATAAGAATCTTTGAAAATTACTTAGTTGCCATTGATGCTAATGATTTCTCTCCTACTAGGAAACTAGCTCTACTTTTCAATCACCTTGGTGTAGCTGGGCAGCGTGTGTTTGATAACCTACCTACTATTGCTCCATTTAGTGGGAGTAGTGGTGATAATGTAGCATGGAATGTATATATAGAAGGGAAGGAAAGGATTAGGAAACAATTTTCAGATGAGTCCAATGTATTACTTGAGAGATTTAATTTTGCAATGTGTAAGCAATCTGTGGATGAATCTGTAGATGAATATGTGGCCAATCTACGTGTGCTTGCTGCAAGATGTGATTTTGGTAGCAATGTAGATATGCACATTAGAGACCAGTTTGTATTTCATTGCTATTCTAAGAAAATTCAGGAACGTTTGTTGGCTTGTCGCAATCCTTCTTTGGATGAGACAGTTGATATAGCCAAGGCTGTTGAGAGGTCTATTGTTACATCCAGAGTGATGGGTGGACAGCCTGAAAACGCAAATGTAAATCAAGTGACTGAGGATTCTGAAGTCTGTTATATTAAGGATAGAAACGTGAAACAAAATATAAATTTTTCTTTATGTTTTCGTTGTGGTTCACGCAGTCATTTTGGTAATAGTCAAGTCTGTCCAGCATTGGGCAAGAAATGCTTGAAATGCCATAAAGTTGGTCATTTTCAACTGGTTTGCAGACAACCGAATCGTACGTTTAAGCCTTCGAGCAATAGTACGCGAATGAAAGTGAAAAATGTCTATAACCCCGATGAACAGCCAGATAAAAATTGTATGATGGACTGCATGGATAAGTTATCCAATGTTGTTTTGACAGTAGATATTTTTACTTCTAAGAAAATCAAAGGACCTATTTGTCAGGCAAGAATTGACTCATTAGAGATATTTGTCATGGCAGATTCTGGTTCACCTATCACAATACTTGCAGATGTAACATTCCGCAAGTTTTGGCAATCTACAAAGATTTTACAAAACGCTGATATCAGTCCTAAAGCTTTCGGGGACCATGACATTGACTTATTAGGTTATTTTTTGGCCACTCTAAATATTTTAGGTAGAAGTACTGTAACGAAAATTTATGTGGCTGTAAATGGTAGAGACATTGTGGGGTGGAAAGATTTAGCGAAATTGGGAATTGTGCTCCGTCCTGGATGTGACAACCCTGTATCTCTAGGAGATTTACCTGTGGAAGTATCAGAGCTTACGTTGACTAATCTTAATGATGATATTGTAACAGAATCAGGAAACATTCTTCCTGAATCTTTTGTGTCTAAGTTTCCTCAAGTATTTACTAATCAAGTTGGCATGGTCAGGGGTTTTGAACATTGCATTAAGTTGAAGGATGGAGCCATTCCTATTTCTCACAAAGTAAGGCCAGATCCCATTTCTTGGAGGGGACAACTTAAAAATCTTCTAGAGAAACTTGTTAAAGAAGGCATAATAATTCCCACAGATTCGTCGGAATGGGTTTCACCAGTTGTACTCACGAAAAAAAGGAATGGGGATCTGAGATTATGTGTGGATTTAAGATCTCTTAACAAGAACATACTGGTAGACTGTCATCCCCTTCCTCGCATTCAAGAAATGATTTCTAGTTTGGGTACTTCAAAAGTTTTTTCCACTATAGATTTACATTCTGCCTATCATCAGATTGTTCTCAGCGAATGTTCACAAGATCTCACGACGTTTGTTACCCCATATGGTGCTTTTAAGTATCTTAGATTACCTTTTGGCCTAGCATCCGCGGCCAGTGTTTTCCAGAAAATGATGGACTCTCTATTTGGTAATATTCCTAACGTATGTGCTTTCCAGGATGACATTCTGATACACACTGAGAACATGGCAGAACATAGAATTCTTTTGGATAAAGTGTTTTCTATTCTCAGTGGTTGTGGCATGACTATTAAAATTGAAAAATGTAAGTTTCTTGTAAAGAGTGTGGAATACTTAGGCCACACTATTTCTGAAGAAGGAATCAAACCCAAACAAGGAAATTTGGAAGCTATTACTAATGCGCCTTGTCCTACCAATAAAGATGAGCTTCGCTCATTCTTGGGCTTGTGTGAATATTATGCTAGGTTTGTTGAAGGCTATGCCATGATTGTACAACCGCTCAGATCATTGTTGAAGAAAGGTAGCAAATTTGATTGGTGTGAGCAAGCACTTGATGCATTTACTGCTATCAAAAGAGTTGTTGTGTCAGCTCCAGCCTTGAAATCTTTCATACCTTCTGCTAAATCTTATATTACTGTTGATGCTAGTCTTAAAGGTCTTGGTGCGGTGTTTGGCCAATGGTTCAGGAATCAAGAACATACCATTGCTTTTGCTTCCAGATCGCTATCAGAAGCTGAAAGCAATTATAGTACTATTGAGAGAGAAGCATTAGCTTGCGTTTGGGCAGTTCACAAATTCAAAACTTATATCTGGGGCACAAGTTGTATTCTATACACAGATCATAAACCTCTAGTATTTCTTATGGATGGAAATGGACTAGGAAAAGCATCCTCGAGATTAGTTAGGTTGCTTTCAAAACTACAGGAATATAACCTGGATGTTAAGTATCTTCCTGGTGGGAAAAATGTAAGGGCGGACTGCCTTTCTCGTTTGCCTCTGCCTTTATCTCGGTCAGATACTGAGGATGATGACATAGAATGTGTAGTTGGAGTCCTGGATATAGTTTCTGCTTCGGAAGGTCTATTTTCCGAGCAGGATTGGATTTCGAGCATGTCCAGAGATTCTTTATTGTCTGAAGTGATGTATCACATCAAGCATGGTTGGCCTAATAACAGGAAATATAGTGGTGATCTTAATACTTTTTGTCAGTTGGCTTCAGAGCTGTCATGTGTAAACGGAGTCTGCATGAGGGGTTCAGTTTGCATTCCACCGTATGAATTGAAACCTCTTTTGATAAAAGCTGCACATGAAGGTCATCTAGGTATATCAGCCACCTGCAGAAGACTTAAGGAGAAGTACTGGTGGCCGGGCATTGATAAACAAGTATCAGATTTTGTAGGACAGTGCCCTTCATGCGTGGTGTCTGACAAACATTGGAAATGTCATACAAAACCTTTACACACTATTCCTTTTCCTAGTGTTGCTTGGGAAAGTGTTGCTATTGATTTTTCAGGTCCTTTCCACATGCTACCCAAAAACATGAGACACATGATAGTTGCCATTGACTATTTTTCGAAATGAATTTACTTTACTTTTGTCGAACATGCTGACACTGAATCAGTCATATCATTCTTATCGTACTTGTTCTATTTAGAAGGTTCCCCTTCTGTCATTATCACTGATAATGGAGTACAATTTACCTCCGCCAAGATAGAAAATTTCATGACTAAGTTTGACATTAAACATTCATGTGTAGCTTTATATAGTCCAGCTTCCAATGGACTAGTGGAAAGGGCTAATCGTATTTTGAAGGAAGGTATTCAGTCAGCTATCGCGACTAATTGTAATGTAGTCGAGTTTTTGAATGAGAAAATATGGGCATATTTGAACACACCGCATTCTACTACTGGTATTTCTCCATTCGTGCTACTCAGAGGTAGGGAATCTAGATCTCGACTATGTCCAAAATGGATTACTTCTTTTTGTAATAAAACTACTAAGGTGGATTTGGATGAGTTGAGACAGAGAGTTTGCGATAAACAGATGGTGCAGAAACATAACTATGACTCACGGAAATGTGTGAATGATGTTCAAATCAATGTGAATGACTGGGTTTTAATTAAGAAACCGTACAAGGTGTCCAAGGGTACATCGAAATTTTCTCTACCAGTTAAAGTGATTAAAGTTACAAAATATTCTGTTTTGCTGGAAGGTAAAGGTTGGTGGAACAGAAACTGTGTTGTTCCTATATCCTCGTCACAAGCAGAAATATTCAAAAGTGTATACGCTGGGCGAGAAGATGATGCTAGTTCAAGTAGCACTTTTATCGGGGATCTTGCACAGATGAGGACAGAGGACAGGAGCTCAAGTCACGAAAATGGAAACAAGGACAGGAGCTCAAGTCACGAAAATGGAAACAATCATCTCCAGATGGATAATCCGTGTAATGAACATGAACTCAATAATTCTTTGTATCCTGTAGTTGATCCTGTGCATACGCGCAGTCACAGACTGGTTATAATTCCGTCAAAGTTTAATGATTACATTTTAGGTTGAATTCCTGTTCGTATTATATTATCATTAAATATATATATATATATATAGATATATATATATTTATATTTATCTATTTTTATTTATTGTAAAGGAGGAAGATGATGTACAGTAGTAGTATTTCATTTTTATTTATTATTCTTTTATACTCGTTTATTTATTTCATTATTTGGGGTTTGCTTTTAAGTGTTGTAAGTTTCATACCGTTATACTCGAACCTACTGTTGGGTTCTAGATTCTTGTGGTGAAGGTTCGGTGGATGATCTTCAGAGTGGACGGTCGTCTCTGGAGCCTGTCGTGGATCCATATTAAAGATGACAACTTCCTAATATAAATCAGTTGTCAGAAGATTCATTTTGAAGTTATTCACTCCCTTTCTACAAAGTGTCTCCTTTTCAGGAACTTATTTTTTTCTAAAACCACTCATCGAATAGTGCAAGCGTTTCTCCCCATTCTCTTCATCTTTCCCACTTCTCCCAGCACATTTCTTTTCATAACATTATAAATGTTCTACTTCCACGACCTTTTTCATTTGAGCTGCTATCAGTGCATTTACAGTTTTACACAGATTCACCCTATACTTCTACATGCACCTTTCATTTTGTACTGTTAATACTGTCACAAGTTCTTAACCAATCCATGAGTGCATGCATTCTTAGCATTCAGTGTGTTTGCCCACTTCTCTCAGCACATTTATTTTTATAACATCATAAACACTTAATGTTCCACATCTTTGCCTTCAAGCTGCTTGTGCATACACTTCTATACAGATTCACCCTTGGGGACATTGACTTGTGTGCTATAACTCCATATTTGGTTCTCTTGTTTGTGCCCTTACACAACCCTTAACATTGCTCTCTGTTTGCTCCATCCCTGCACCTTCTGTGCTTCTTCTCCCACCAACATCCTTCACGTTGCTTTCTTCAGGCTCTCTTCTGTGCTTCCTCCCACCCATCCATTGCTTCCATGGCCCTCGTGATTACATCCTTAGTATTTTTTCCACCCCCCATGTTCTTTCCCTCCACCACCTTGAGTTATTTTAATTGTTTTTGTTTTACCGACCCAACTCTGATCTTTAAACAAAATGTATACACTTGGCTGCTTGGTCACTGTTTCTAATCTGGGTGGCCATCTTGGAATGGTATTTCCTGCTGTATATGATTGTTTACCATTACAAAAACGCCAGTGTTAATAAGCATTATGTTGGCCACCTTGGATCAGTGCAATAGTGGTGCACTATACGGCGTAGCATTTGAAGATGCAAACCCAGTGAGATGTTCATAGGGACCATCTTGGAATGCATAGAATATCTTTGGCGTTGTTTTCATTCCTTTATTCTAAACTGACCAACACATTTGCTTTTTAGTGTAGCAGTTACGTTGGAACGGGTGACACACTAAATACAATACCATTGGAAGATGTCCAACAGCTACTATGTAAAATGTTATTTTTGTATTGGAAGTGTGTGCCCTCCAAGTTTAGGTGTAAGCATGTTTCCTTTTTTGTACTTTTGTTCATTTAATTTATTTGTCATATGTTGAGTTTGTGTGCCTATTTTATTTTGGAAGGCTGTGTGTAAATGCAAGAATGAGTCAGTGGGTGGATGAATGGATGTATGAGTGACTCGGTGCATGTACGTTGACTTATTGAGTGTCTAAACTCAGCTGTGACTTAAGTCACTTTCTGTTAGGAGCCAGACCTATTGCTTTTACCAGTGCTTGTTCACTCTTTCTGTTGACATAAGTATTTTAGCTTCCACAGCCACCTTAGCAAATTGACATGAACAGCAGATATCACAGATGGGCCTGTTTAAAGCATTGTAGTGGCAGGATTTCCTTTCACGTCTCAGACACCGACTGCAAAACATTTTGTACATCTCTTCAGTGGTTGGTTTATTTATCGTCTGCCTTTTTGCTGGCTCTTTATCACATAGCTGGCATCTTTAAACTCCATATAAAACCTTCATAAGCAGTACGTTAAGCGAGAATGCATCAGACTGTTGCTGCTCACTTGCACGTAGCGACTCCATGCTGTGCTTTAAGCACCCCTTTGTGAATGTAAGAATAGAAACCTGGTTTTAAAAGAGTACTGGAAAGGGCACACCGAAATACTGCATTGGGACGCTCCTCTTCTTTTATTTATGAATCTGAAGAATTCCATCGGCAGCCCTTTCTGATTTAGTATGGTGTTTGAATGACTAAACAGTATGCAAAGAAGACTTGCCTGGCTCTGCAGTTCTAATGTTACATTATGTCTTCAGAGACACACGCTAGTATTTAACTTGCTCAAATTTCCCAGAAATAGTCCAAAAACCTTTCCACTATCTTGCAGTTTACTGCTAAAACTATATAGTGTATTAACAATCTTTGAAAATTGGGTTTCAGAAAACATATCTTTTGCACATCAACATGTAAAGTATTCTGATTTGTTTTCATCCTACCATAATATTTTTTTAATCACACAAATACAAAAAATGGCCTTCCACAACTACTGATATGTATTTTAAAATGTTTGTACAGTTGACTTAGTCATTTAAATGTTGTATGATTGGAACAATCTGACACAATGTAGCATTTTATTCCACACTCTAAACAGCAGGTCAGACAGTTAAGCTTACAAAATCCAGGAGGAAAATTAATTGTAAGACAAACTGACTTTTGACTTCTTTTGACTTGACAGAGCAAATGTGACATACAAGAACAAGATTTAAAGGCATCTTTTATTGCCTCTCCAATTTCTGACTGAAAAAAACCACCTGTTCTTTGTCAACTCACCAGAAGGGGATAGCTTGACCTGATGAAACATGACTTGCCATAACGAGTGGTCAAGCAGATTTTTCGAGCCCTTTATAGAGATATAGATAGATATATAGTTGGGTATGGCTAGATACATAAGTGTTGTATGTATAAATGTTGCCACTGGGGAGTTATAGTTAATCAGCTGTTCTATAGGAAATGTAGGAAATGCGTGTTTTGTGGTTCTAATAACTTTAGAACCCTTTGAAAATCTCCACGAAACCTTCCAAAAAAGGTTCTCCTTTGAGCCTAGTTTCTGCATAGAAAGTTTTGCAGTGATCTGTCAAGCAGCGCTGAGAAAGAAGGGCTGGTTCCAAAACGTAAAATCACCATGCATTTTCTATAGACTTCTTTAGGTAGGGCTGGAGCAAAACTGTTGAACGGAATTACACTACATTTGGCAGGCATGCTAGATCTTGGTACACAAATTGTGCTTATTGTGATTTGATTTAAAAATGGTTAGTAGATTTAAGAAGTTAAAGTACCAAAAAATGTGTGTATTTGAATGATTGGGTTTGTGAGAGGCTCAGGACACTCCTGTGAGAGCTCCAATTTGACAATTGAGCGGTCTGATTGGCCCAGGCAGCTTTTCTTCCCTTGTACGAATCTACATCTGCAGGAGCGAGCGCTCTGATTGGCTGCCAACAACCTCAGATAAATGTTGCTGGCAGCTATTTGAGGACTCTGGAACTTAGTCCCCTGTCCTAAGATAGTAAATAAAAAAATGTAAAAGGGCAGGACAGAGATAACCTACCCAACTTAGGTCCCATAGGGTGACCCCAGAGGGAGACCTCTGGAGGGCAAAAAAAAAAAGAACCAACAGTGTTTGACATGATCCAGTGGGACTCCCACGGGATCCCCCCAAAAAAACAGTTTTAAGCCAGTTTATATTGATTTAGCGAAGAGTGTCTGTGTTCCCCCCTGCTTGAGCCATTAGAAGTCCCGGAGAGCCTACCCCGAACTCATATTAAATAATTGGAGTGAGGTGCGCTGCCCCTTTCCCTGAGCCGTACTAAGCCCCAGGGAGCCCATTCCTGGGGTCAGAATTCACCAGAGAAGGGTAGGGGAGCCTTGAGGCCCCCCTTTCTGAGCCTTGGAAAGGGCCTAGTGACCCCCCAAGTACTACCTTTACAACTGTCATCTGCACACAGTTACCCTTTAATACAGACATTTATAATATGTTTAATACCGCTGCACACCTATGATGCTTTACATGCCTGTGCGTTTTGTAAACACTTACAACCATTAGCTGGGTGCAGGTTGTAAAAAAAAAAAAAAAAGGTAGGTAGAAAAGTAAAATGGTAGTTACCTGGCAATATGTATACTGTAAAACAAACACACACAAATTGGATGATGTCACCAGTGATGTCATAAAATGTCATGAGTGATGTCATAAGCAGGGTGTGGCGGGGGAGCGAGTTATAGTTAGCTCTGCTAACTATTACTGGTAAAGTTTTTCTTTTTCCTTTTTGGTTCAAAACATCATGTTTCAACGTGCCTTTGACATATTCACCTGACTATAGCATTATTTTAACATTTGGTTTCTTCAGTGTTGATTGATAAATATATGTTCGATGGCATGTGTAGCTGCAGAAACACATGCTGTGCACTGTTCTTGCCATCTAGTGTTGGGCTCGGAGTGTTACAAGTTGTTTTTCTTCGAAGAAGTCTTTTCGAGTCACAGGACCGAGTGACTCCTCCCTTTCGGCTCCATTGCGCATGGGCATCGACTCCATCTTAGATTGTTTTCTTTCCGCCATCGGGTTCGGACGTGTTCCTCTTCGCTCCGTTATTCGAATCGGAAAAATATCACCGAAAAGCGTTGGTATTGTTTGCGATCTGGAAACATCGTGCATTGACACAGACAAGACACAGCTTCGGTTGCCCTTCGGGGCTTCCGTGCCCAGCCGGGGCCTGGTCGGCCTGACCACAGAAGACTTCAAAGCCTAATGGACCGGACCCCTTTCCGTTTCTGCCCACAGTGCCACGCCAAGTATCCATATACAGACCAACATCGGGTCTGTAATCTGTGTTTGTCACCGGAGCACAGGGAAGATACTTGCGAGGCCTGTAAGTCCTTTCGATCGAAGAAGACCTTGAGGGATCGGAGCGCGAGGCGGATGCAAATGACATCAAAGTTCAGAGCACCTCAACGTCGAAGAAGAGGAGATGGCTATCTCCATCCAAGGTTCGGACTCGAACGACTCCAACGCAGACCGACTACCTACAGCAGGCCAACACGTGAGTACGCCTGCCCCGACCCAAGCCCACAGTCAGCCTAAGAGGCATAAGGCCTCGGGGACGCCACTGCCTGAAGGCCATGACTCGAGCCATAAAAAGCAAAGCGGTGACCAAGCAACACCTTCAGCACTGAAAAAAGGCAAAATCATGGCAAAGTCTTCGGAATCGAGCCGAGAACACATCATCGAAAAAACTCGACATCGACTTGTCGAGTCGACGAAGCCTCGAAAAAGTATTTCGGAGCCGAGGCCTTCCATCAGCATGGGCATTTCGGTGCCGAAAAAAATGGCTTCAGAACCGAAAAAAGCCTCGTACACTGAGGAACATGGACTCTCTAAGCAACTAAAAGAGAGACATAGATTTGGGGAGGAACTTCAAATGGAGGAGTTTGAAACACTGGCAAGGATACAGATCCATAAGGATACTGGGAAGATCCAAACTGCACCTCCTCTCAAATTAAAAAAGGAAACTGGCTTTCCAGGGACGATCAGAGACTGAACAGCCAAAGGATAAAGTGCCCAGGGAAAAATCGCCATCTTGCCATTTTTCACCAGAACTTTCTCCTCCACATTCACCACAAATAAGTGTCACCTCCTGCCACTCCCACTGCACAGTCACCCACACACACTGTGCAGTTGCAAGAGGATGCAGACCCCTGGGACCTCTACGATCCTCCTGTGTCGGACAATATCCCTGAGTGCTACCCGTCGAAACCCTCTCCACCTGAGGATAGCACGTCATACACTCGTCTTGGCTAGGGCTGCTGCATTACATAATGTAAGCATGCACTCAGAGCCATTGGAGGACGATTTTCTCTTTAATACCTTGGCCTCCACGCATGCTTCCTAACAAAGTCTACCTACGCTCCCAGGCATGCTTAAACATGCCCAACAAGTCTTCCAGGAGCCCGTGAAAGGAAGAGCCATTACACCACGGGTCGAAAAGAAATACAAGCCACCACCGTCAGACCCAGTGTTCATTACACAGCAGCTGCCCCCAAACTCTGTAGTGGTTGGAGCTGCGAGAAGGAGAGCTAACTTGCAGTCATCTGGAGATGCACAACCTCCATATAAGGATAGTAGAAAGTTTGACGTGGCAGGAAAGAATAGCGTCACAAGCTGCCAATCAGTGGCGCATAGCAAACTCTCAAGCCCTCCTCGTACAATATGACTGAGCTCAGTAGGACGTGATGAGCGATATCATCCAACATCTCCCCAAGGAATACCAGAAACTGGCTCAGCAAGGGGTTACTATGCCTCCTAACACAAAAAAAATTGCCATTGGCCAATTCCCAACAACATTCGCCTAATAGCGCAATATATTCTTGGCATTCACAACAAATTAGCGGACAGTCTCAGTCGAGATCACCAGCAAACTCACGAGTGGGAACTACATCCCCAGATATTACAAAATTACTTTTGCCAGTGGGGGACACCAGACACAGATCTGTTCGCCACAAAACAAAATGCAAAATGCCAAAACTTTGCGTCCAGATACCCACACCCTCAGTCCAAGGGCAATGCTCTATGGATCAATTAGTCAGGGATATTTGCTTATGCTTTTCCCCCTCTCCCACTCATTCCTTTTCTAGTCAACAAACTGAGTCAAAACAAACTTAATCTAATACTCATAGCACCAACGTGGGCACACCAACCGTGGTACACCACACCGTTGGACCTCTCTGTAGTACACATCAAACTTCCAAACAGACCAGACCTGTTAACACAACACAAACAACAGATCAGGCACCCAAATCCTGCGACGCTCAACCTAGCAATCTGGCTCCTGAAGTCTGAGTTTGGCTATCTAAATCTTCCAAATGAGTGTATGGAAGTCATTAAACAGGCAAGGAAACCTACCACAAGGCATTGCTATGCTAATAAATGGAAAAGTTTGTTTTCTACTGCCAAGCAAAACTCATCACACCGTTAGATGCCTCCATACAGGACATCGTAGGTTATTTATTACACCTACAAAAAGCAAATCGTGCTTATTCTTCCATCAAAATACACCTCACTGCAATCTCTGCTTACTTGCAGATTAAACACACAAAATCACAATTTAGAATACCAGTCATTAAAGCCTTTATGAAAGGGCTAAAAAGAATCATACCTCCAAGAACCCCACCAGTATCCTTGTGGAATCTTAATATTGTACTTACACGACCCATGGGTCCACCCTTTGAACCCATGCATTCTTGCCATATCCAACTCTTAACCTGGAAGGTGGCATTTCTAGTAGCTATCACTTCACTACGAAGAGTTAGTGAAATTTAAGCGTTCACTATTGAAGAACCCTTAATACAAGTACACAAACATAAAATAGTTCTCCGCACAAATCCAAAATTTCTGCCAAAAGTAATTTCACCGTTTCATTTAAACCAAACTGTTGAGCTCCCAGTCTTCTTTCCACAGCCAGACTCTGTAGCAGAAAGAGCACTGCATACATTAGACATTAAAAGAGCACTAACGTACTATATAGACAGAACAAAACCATTTCGAAAAACTAAACAATTGTTTGTCGCTTTCCAAAAAACCCATGCTGGTAATCCTATATCCAAACAGGGCATAGCCAGATGGATAGTCAAATGCATACAAACTTGTTACTTAAAAGCTAAAATAGCTACTTATTACACCAAAGGCACACTCCACTAGAAAGAAAGGTGCAACAATGGCCTTTCTAGGTAACATACCAATGACAGAGATTTGTAAGGCAGCCACTTGGTCCACACCTCATACGTTTACCAAACACTACTGTGTAGATGTGTTAGCAACACAACAAGCCACAGTAGGACAGGCTGTACTAAGAACATTATTTCAAACAACTTCCTACTCCTACAGGCTGACCACCGCTTTTGGGAGGATTACTGCTTTGTAGTCTATGCACAGCATGTGTATCTGCAGCTACACATGCCATCGAACGGAAAATGTCACTTACCCAGTGTACATCTGTTCGTGGCATGTTCCGCTGCACATATGCCCTCCCACCTCCCCGGGAGCCTGTAGCCATTTAAGTTGCAATTAGAATCTGTATATATATGTAAATAAACATTCCTTTAGCACAAACTATGTACATACATATCCATTCCATTGCATGGACATCTTTACTATTCTCATTCTACCACTCCTACCTCACCCTATGCGGGAAAACAATGCCCATGTGCAATGGAGCCGAAAGGGAGGAGTCACTCGGTCCTGTGACTCGAAAAGAAGAAAACCAACTTGTAACACTCCGAGCCCAACACTAGATGGCAGGAACAGTGCACAGCATGTGAATCTGCAGCGGAGCATGCCACGAACAGATGTACACTGGTTAAGTGACATTTTCAATATATATATGTATATATATCTGGTGTGTGTTTATATATGTGCGCTGTGGCAGTGAAGAAATGTGTCCCAATAACACATTATCAAACCATCTGTACTAATAAACACCAATTGACATATTTATTGATTTAGTGCAAAGGTCAAATTGCGCTTCCTCACCACAGCAGAGCAGATACTTCATAAGAAAAACATTGTTTACTGCCTCTTGTGTTACAGTTACATATGGAAAATATCCTCCTAATAGTCACAATGCCTTTTCTGTACAGTGTTATAGTACTGCAACAATTTGCATTGGTTTTTGTTTTGTTAACATTAAAACATGTTGTGGCATAAACTCTCTGCTTGCTGCACAGAGTAATTATTTATTACTGTTGTTGAGGGATGGGACGGGAATCACGAACCCTTCAAGACTTCACTACTCTTTAGTTATGGGCCCTTCCCACACACAAAAATGGTAATAGTAAATTACACTGAATTTCTTCATACCTACAATACAGTACAGTTCTCACAAAATAAAAACATGTGTTTCACATAATCTTGTGAAATATGGAAAATATTTCATATATCTGTGAAATGTTTCAACCTCAAAATGACAGCCCAGATCCAGTGTGTACACCTTTTACCGTTGACCATTGTTTAATTGATGTTGTCTTAATAAAGGGTAAACCAAACGTAAGCATCCTGAATCCGACCATTGGCAAGTGTTAGCTGTACCTTAGAGAAAGGCGTCCACAGGCTATTTTCTACAGATAGTGCGTTTTTTTTTTTTAACAAAGATTTTTTTTCACTCTACATTGTAAGCAACATAACTTTTCTTGTATTTTTTTCCCTATGGGCAACCAAAAGTATAATGTAGTATTTTACTTAATGTTTTCAATGCACAATTCCTCGTTAGATTAAAAAAAATATACATATTTCATTCTAACTCCCCCCAAAAGGAACATATGATATAAAAACAACTTTTATGGTCCTATATTGCCATCTTGGTGACTTTGGTCTCCTGGTTTGTCACCCTCACAACCTCTACTCAATGGCAGTGGAGGACCATACTACACAATTTCTTGTTCCATATCAAATATAGATGCACATGCACTCTTATTTATATTTACACAGTCATAGAAGCGGTATGGAACTTTTGCAGGTTGTCCATCTACACTTCAGTAGGATAAATTGATAAAATTATGTTTAAACTTACTTCTGTTTTTCAGGGGAATTCAGGTCTTGGCTTTAGCATTGCCGGAGGCACAGACAATCCACACATTGGAGATGACACAAGTATTTTCATTACAAAAATCATTTCTGGAGGTGCTGCAGCACAGGATGGGAGATTACGGTATGTGCCGCATTTCCAAGAAATATACGCAGTTTGTGTAATCATATTTTATTTAACTCACTTTATTTGCAACCGGTTATTAATCATTTTTATATAATCTGCCCTTTAGTAGAAGTATACATCTTTAAAGAGTGTATTGAAATTAATTTTCAGAATATTAAATTATATTGTATACATTTAGATTTTTCATATTTATAATGCAGATAAGAAATGAATGTGAGATGTTTTTGATGTCACTTGCAGTATTTCTATTGAGGGTGCACATCATTAAACACTTCTAAGTGATTCATGCATAACCCGGATGTGAGAAGGGGATTTAGATGTCCGCGATAAAAAGTAGTATGTTTTTGGAATTTTGCTGCCCACGATTTTGCAACTGTTGACACCTACCATTATGGAAGCACTCTGGCTAAGTAAAAGTGAAATTCAGAATTAAGACTCAATGAGATTATTTATTTTGAATTTAACTAGGACTCTAAACAACCAAAGGGGAGTGCAAACAACTGTGTGGGAATTAATTCTACAAACTTTAATGTTACTCTTCCAGAAGGGTCTGAAAAGCTTCCTGAAAAGGATGGTTTTAAAACGGTCATATATAAGGTGATTTTTGACTTTTTCCCCTTTTTTTGACCATCTTACTATGTTGATTTAACCCTCTTGGTGGACAAGCAGAATGTTGAGCTTTTACCCTAAGGTGCTTGTAGGAAAATGCCACTGTTGACATGGTCACCCCACACTTTTTGCCTAGTGTTGATGCCAGCTTTGATTGGAAGTGTCGTGGGACCCTGCTAACCAGGCCCCAGCACCAGTGTCCTTTCCCTAAAACTGTACCTTTGTTTCTACAATTGGCACAACCCTGGCACACAATTAAGTCCCTTGTAAAAGGTACCCCTAGTACCAAGGGTCCTGTGGCCAGGGAACATCCCTAACGGCTGCAGCATGTAATATGCCACCCTCAGGGACCCCTCACTCGGTGCATGTACCCTGCTTTGCAACTTGTGTGTGCTGGTGAGGAGAAAAGACAGCGTCAACTTGGCACTCCCCTCAGAGTGCCATGCCTACAAACCACTGCCTGTGGCATAGGTAAGTCACCCCTCTAGCAGGCCTCACAGCCCTAGGGCATGGTGCACTATAACACAGGTGAGGGCATAGCTGCATGAGCCCTATGCCCATACAGTGTCTAAGCCAATTCTTAAACATTGTAAGTGCAGGGTAGCCATACTGAGTATATAGTCTGGGAGTTTGTCATTACAAAATCCACAGCTGCATCATGGCTACACTGAATACTGGGAAGTTTAGTATCAAACTTCACAGCACCATAAACCCACACTGATGCCAGTGTGGGATTTATTGAGAAATGCACACAGAGTTCATCTTAGAGATACCCCTTGTATGTTAGCCCAACTACCAGTGCAAGGCTGACCGGTCTGTGCCAAACTGCCACTTCCAGACGAATTTCTGACCACATGGGGTGAGTGCCTTTCGGCACTCTGTAGTCAAAAAACGAAGCCTGTCCTGGGTGGAGGTGCTTCACACCTCCCCCTGCAGGAACTGTAACACCTGGCGGTGAAACTCAAATGCCTCAAGCATGGTGTTACAGTGCCCTAGGGCACTCCAGTTATTGGAGATGCCCCCATTTTTGGCGGCAAGTCCGGAGGGACATTGAGAAAAAGGAGAAGTCACCCCCTCAGCCAGGTTCAACCCCAAGGTGACCAGAGCTGAAGTGACCCCCTTTCTTGAGAAATCCTCAACCTTGCTTTGGAGGATTAGGACCAATAGGGATAGGGATGTGGCTCCTCTCCCCAGAGGGAGTGTGCATAAGGAGGGTGTAGCCAACCCTCAGGGACAGTAGCTATTGGCTACTGCCCTCTAACCCCAACACACCCCTAAAATTTAGTATTTAAGGGTGACCCTGAACCCAGCACTTCAGATTCCTGACGACCTCACAAGAAGGAGGACTGCTGAGCTGAAAACCCAGCAGAGAAGAAAAGGAGACGACAACTGACTTGGCCCCAACCCTACCGACTTGTCTTCTGCTTCAAAGACCCTGCAACCGAAAAGCGATGCTTTCTACAGGACCAGCAACCCCTGAAAAGCTTCCAGGGGACTGCCTGCACCACAGAGGACCAAGAACTTCTGTGGGCAGTGGCTCTGCCAAGCCAGAAGAAAAGTCAACCAACTTTAAAGGGACGCTCATCTGACTCCAGAAGCGTGAGTCGTCACTACTCTGCACCCAACTCCCCCAGCCCATGTCCAGAGAAAACAACTATCCAGAGAGGACCCGCAGGCGACTCTGACAATGTGTCCACCCTGGGCTGATCTCTGTGCACCCCCACAACAACGCCTGCAGAGGGAATCCCGAGGACTCCCTGACTGCGACTCACCAGGACGGAGATATCCAATGCCTGGAGAAGCACTGCACCCGCGGCCCCCAGTCCCGTGAGAAACCGACCACTGGTGCAGCAACGACTAGCAGGCGGCCCTCACCTTTGCCCAGTTGCTGGCTTGCCTGAGAAGTCCCCCAGTGCCAGGCCTGCAGCGCCTAAGTGACCCCCGGATCCCTCCATAGAGTTCTATTGAGAACCCGAGGCCCAATTGGCGCACTGCACCTGTCCGCCCCCGAGCCGCTGAGGGTGTGGTTTTTGTGCCAACTTGGGACCCCTCCAGTACTCCTCCAAACCCCCCCTGGTCTGCCCTCCGACAATGCGGGTACTTACCTGCAAGCAGACTGGAACCGGAGTACCCCCTGTCTCCATAGGTGCCCACGTTATTTTGGCCCCTGTTTGACCTCTGCACCTGACCTGCCCTGTGTTACTGGTGCTGGGTGTTTGGGGTTGCCTTGAACCCCCAATGGTGGACTACCTATACCCCGGAGATTGAACCCGTAAGTGTGGTACTTACCTCTGAACCCCATCCCACCCCACCCCTGACCCCCACCGAACTGTAGCTTCCTACAGTTCTGCACTGGCTTTCTCTTTTGATCCTCTCTGAATTCTTTTGTTTGGTCCATATTTATCGGACACCTAGTTCATGATTTTGGTTTAAACTGCGTTTCAGTCTTGCTTACCCTGTTAATACCAGGCCTCTTCAATTCATTGTAGACTTGGAGGTGGATTTCTGTCTGCCCATTGCTCATAGTTCAGTATGTCTATCTCAGTTCCATGCTCTTGAGTCAATTGCTTTGATCCTTATTACAGTATTTGTGCCTCCCAATGAGCTTTTTGGTCTCGCTGCTTTGGCTTTTATCTGGTGGAGAATGAGGCCTCTCCAAGAGGAATTAGACAAACGGAGGGTTCAAGCAGAGGTGTCTTTCGATGATCTCATCAGCATCACACCAACCATAATGACGGCTCCATCTTGGTGGGCAGAGACCAACAGTCTGTCATCAGGACTTACGTTATTATTCCAAATACCTGACTGTCATTGCTACAGACGCTTCCCTGGGTGGTTGGGGTGCTCACTTGCCTTGCATCTAAGTGGAAAGTGGACACAGAGTCTAAGGAAGATGCATATAAACTTCATGGAACTGCGAGTAATTGCATTAAGTCTTCAAGCTTTCTTGCGGAGTATGACGGGGTCATAATATGCACGGAAAACACAACTAGTGTGTACTACGTAAGCAAACAGGTGCACAAGAGCTCCTGTTGTCTTCAAGATAGCACAAAGAACCTGGACATGGGTGTTGACACATCAGATAATATTATATGCAGAACATCTGCCATGTGAAAGCAACAGTTTGGCAGATACATTGAGAAGAATAAAACACAGCTGCCACAAATGGGAACTAAATCAGTCTGTTCTGAAAAAACTCTTCTGAAGATGGGGCAAACATACGCAAGACCTCTTTGCGATACAGAAGAATACAAAATGCCAATTTATGCAAGTTGGCACTCTCAAAGGGGGTCGTGGGCGATTACGTTTTCGCTAAGATGGTCAGGGAGCTTTGTATATGCTATTCTCCCGAGCCCTCTTATACCCAGACTCCTCAGGAAAATGAAGAGAGAGCCATGTTGGATAATTTTGATTGCTTCATGATCGCCTAGACACAGCACTCGTTCACGGAACTTCTACTGTCAGAGACAAGCCACATTCAAATGAGACCCTAGAGCAACTTATTATCGATTGACCCACAGCCAAGTACTTCAACAGAACCCAACTTACCTGCATTTATCTGCTTGTCTCCTGAACATCATGAACTCACACCTTAAAATATCTTAGGAATGCAGAGATATTCTTGCAAGAGCCAGGCCTGATCGCACTAACAAATTATACTGGTTAAAGTGGAAAAGGTTTTGGTTATGGTGCTACAAAAACCCAATATGTACTCTTAGGCCATCACCAGAGCAAATCTTACCTTACCTGCTGTCATTGGCAAAATCAGACTTGATTCATGCTTCTAGCATCTAGCTGCATTTTAAGATAGACGCACATCTGAAACTCAGTCCTTATGGTCTAACAGAATAATTAAACAGTTCCTTAACAATGAATTCAGAGTCTTCCCTATGATATTCACCGCCTCCATCCTGGCAGCTTAACACAGTATTGGCACAGTGGATGAGTCCTTTTCAGCCAGTTCATAAGACAGAGATCAAATATTTAACATGGAAAGTTGTATTGGTACTTTCTCTTACATCAACCAGAAAAGTGAGTTAAATAGCAACTTTATTACAGTGTAAGGATAATGCTGTGGTTCTTAGGACTAATCCCAGGTTCACCCCAAATGTCCCTATGGATTTTCATCTAAATTAACCAATTGTTCTCAAGACATTCTTCCTAAATCTGCAGACAGCAGCAGATCTAGCCTTTTTGCAGCCAAGGCAAGCTCGGCCTTATCGAGGTTTAAAGAGAGGAAGGCTTTTGCCAAGACTTTAGGTATTCAGTCACTCTCCATGACCTACAGACCTTTGCAAGGGTTTAGGGGGTGTGGCAACAGCTCCTACTTTCAAGGGTGGCACCAGTTCCAGGGTCATCAGTCTGCCAACCCCCTATATAAATTCTGCAGAGGTCGTGGAAAGCTTTGGCAGCTTGGTGCCATCCATCAGCCGTCCTGCAGGAGGTACAAAATCTGCTGTTAAAAAGATGCAGTTGAGTTGGTTCTGGAGCAGAAAAGGGGTTAGGGATGTTATTCAAGGGATTTCCTGATCCCTTGAAGGATGGTCATTTGAGGCCCACTCTAGACCTAAGGATTTTGAACTGGTACCTCAAACAGGAGAAGTTCAAAACGCTGACCCTAGCTCAGGTGCTTCTAGTGCGGGACAAGAATGACTGGATGGTTTTTCTCGACTTGCAGGATGCATATTTTTGCATTCCATTCCTGAAGTCACACAGAAAGTAATTCCGGTTCATGGTAGGGGTCACAGCACTAGCAGTTTGCAGTCCTTCCTTTTGGTCTTACTTCCACAGCGCGAGTCTTCACAAAGGTGTGATGGCAGTGGTTGCAGCGCATCTCAGAAGGAAGTGAATATCGGTATTCACTTACCTGGGTGATTGGCTGTTCAAAGCAAAGTCCCCAGATTTAGTACTGCACCATTTGCAGGTGACAACCCATTTGTTGTTAAACCTGTTTTTTTTTTTTTCATTTAACATGCCCAGATCTCTCCTGAAGCCCTCTCAGCGCCTCCTGTTCATAGGGGCAGTACTGGACACAACATTGAATCATGAATAACCCCATCCTCAGAGGAATCAGGACATGCGTGCTATGATTCCAATGTTTAAAAATGGAGCAGTTGTTCCGGTCCTAAAGGTCCTTTTCATGCGCTGTCTGTTCGCTTCCTGTATTCTGCTGGTCACTCACGCACGTTGGCACATGAGGGCTCTCCAATGTTGCCTCCGCAAGCAGTGGTTTCAACTCAGTGGAGATCTCAAGGAGTCTATAGCAGTCTCCAGAGAGACTACAGTGGATCTTCGGTGGTGGAGTATGGACGACAACCTATCGCAGGGGAGGCCGATTCGGCTACCACCTCCGATGATCACAGTCATAACGGGTGCTTCCACTCTAGGGTGGGGAGTGCTTTTGGGGGACCTGGAGATCAAGGGTCTTTGATCTCCAGTGGAACAGATGTTTCACATCAATCTGTTGGAGTTACAGGCAATATGTCTGGCTCTCAAGGCCTTCATCCTGTCCATTTCCGTTCAGTCTGTTCAAGTCTTGACAGACACTACTGCAATGTGGTACATCAACAAACATGGAGGAGTAGGGTCATAACTTATGTGCTCTACAACTCTGGTCCTGGGCCCATGACCATCGAATTTGCATAGGATTGAACCATTTGGATGGTGTTCTCAACGTACGTGCAGACAGTCTCAACCGGCACTTTTTAGCTGACCATGAGTTGCGTCTCCATCCGGAGGTGGTCCTTCACATTTTCCAGTTGTGGGGGACTCCTCAGATAGATGTTTGCCACTCACGAGAACGCGCACTGCCTTTCGTTCTGCAACCTCCAGTATCTGATGCAGGGAGCATTGGGGGAAGTGTTTCAGTTGAGCTGGAGCAACCGGCTGCTTTACGCATTTGCTCCCATACCATTGCTTACACAGGATCCGAGGACGATTCGCCAAGACCGGGCTCAAGTCATTAATAGCCCCAGAGTGGCCAAGAAGAGTGTGGTATACAGACCTACTTCAGCTCTCACTGTGCCCTCACAGGGCAGACCTTCTCACTCAGTTACAGGGGCAGGTACTACACCCCCATTTCCAGAGTCTGCACCATTATGCCTGGAGATTAAATGGGGCAATCTGAATTATTTTTCTCTCCCACCCAGAAGTGGTGGATGTTATAATATTGGCCAGGTGACACTCCACCAAAACTGTCTATGCTGGTATATGGGCCAAATTTGTTAAAGGGTATGAGGAGAGACGCATTGATCCTTTAAAGGCCCATTTGTCTAAGGTTTTGCAATTGCTCTCTCCTTGGCGGAGCAAGGCTGCACAGTTGCAACAGTGAAGAGTTATATGTTTGCAGTGTCGGCATTTATTTGTTTACCTGACCAACCCTCCTTATTTAAGTCCCCTATGGTTCTAATGTTTCATTTGTTTACCTGCCGAACCCTCTTTATTTTAGTCTCCTATAGTTCTATGGTTTCTTAAGGGTTTGACTCCTAGGTTTCCTACAACTCCTATCATAATGCCTCAGTGAGATTTAAATTTAGTTTAAACATACATAATGGGTACACCATTTGAGCCTTTACATAGTTACCTGTTCTGGCTCCTTATGTTTAAAACTGTCATTTCTTAAAGCTATCACCTCGACTAGGGGTGTTAGCGAGCTGCAACCTCTTAGTGTGAAACCCCCTTTATCACTTTCCGTGGTAACACGATGGTTTTAAGAACCAGGACGGCTTTCCTGCCAAAGGTAGTGACTCCTTTCCCTTTAGGGTAGTCCATCACCCTTCTCCCTTTTTACCCTCCTCCCCATCCCTATAGGGAGAAGGAAAGGCTGCACCGTCTGGATCCAAAGAGAGCGCTGAGCTTCTATGTAGATAGGATGAGAGAGTTCAGGATGGATGATCAGCTCTTCCTTGGCTTCATGGGCAAGATGAAGGGCAAAGCTGTACACAACAGAACAGTATCAAGGTTGATCATTCTTTGCATTAAAGTATGTTTTTCACTGCCAAAGAAGGTTCCTCCTGGGGGCATTAGAGCTCATTCGAACAGAGTTAAGTCTGCTATTTCTGCTTTGGCTAGAGGTGTACCTGTTTTTGACATTTGCAAGACAGCAACTTGGGCTTCCTTCCACGCTCACACAAAACATTACTGCTTGGACTCAGAAGTGAGGAGGGAAGGCCATTTTGCCCTTACTATGCTGCAGGATTTCTTGGTATAGCCAGACAGGCATCTACCTCTGAGTGCAGGACTGCTTTGGGATTCTGCTCAAAAGATGAAGAATCCACAGGTAGATGAATCCATCAGGAGAACAAGTTACTTCCTTTCGCTAACGCTTTTTTCTGGTGGATACACTATCTACCCGTGGATTCCTCATGGTCCCACCCTCCTTCCAGGTGCCTGTCTGGCTATGCCAAGAATGAATTTGTATATATTGTGTAAATGTATTTCTGAAAAATTCTATATTCAGAATGTATGTTTATATAGGGATGTATATATATATATTTTTAAAAAGTGTATTGAGTTCGCACATGTGGTGCTTGTAATGTTGGTGTTCACCGGTTCATCTTGAAGGCACGGTAAAAAAGTGGGGTTGAAACTGACGTCAGCACGCTGGTGAGGACTTCTTATGGCTCCGATGACGTCAAACAGTCGCGTGTGAATCCGTACCATTGTGACATCCTCGACGACGTGTAGAACTAGAAAAAAAAGATTTCCATTGAATGCTGCCATGCTGGGAGTATTCAAAAGGTGAGGAATCTACAGGTTTGACACTGCATCCACCAGAAAAAGTGTTACAGAAGGTAAGTAACTTGTTCTTTTGTGTTGATCCGGAAAACATTATTAGAGAAGTAATGAATGACCAGTTTTCTGATGACAATTCTATGAAAGAGTTGTAGTTTTTGAGAATGACATCCCATTGAGGACATTGTTAGAAGTAGGGACTCCCACACCAAGTAGTTTAATTCTGTTAGGGAAGCAGATCTGTTTTAGGTACTGGATGTTTTAAGGACTAAAGATCCCAATGATGTAGGCCTTACTTGTACTGCTACAACAGTCTGCATTACGTTAAAGAAAGGTGCTACCTTGCTTAGAGTGAGACAGTATCCTCTTTCTAAGGAAGCAGATGAGGGCATTGCCACTACTATATAGGTGTTGTTAGAGCAAGGAGTAATTTACCCTGGGGTGTCTCCTTGTAACACCCTGATTTGCCAGGTTAAGAAGTCTAAGGGTAACATTTTGTACTTGGTTCAAGACCTGCGCCCCCTGAACAGTGTCGTGGTACCAGCATTTCCAGTTGTTCCTCACCTGTCATTCTGACAAATATACCTCAGTATATGAAGTATTTTTCCGTTATCAATCTGAAGAATGCCTTCTTTAGTATCCCTCTTCATCCAGGCAGCCACCATTTGACATCATTCTCTTATCGCGGGACTCAGTATTTGTACACTTGTTTCCACCAAGGGTGTTGTGAGTCCGCTGGTATTTTAACAAAGTGATAAACGATATGTCAAACTTTTAAGTGTGACAGCACATTGTTACAGTATATCGATGACTTACTGATTTGTAGTCCTACTAAGCAGCAGTGTAGAAAAGACACTATATCTCTCCTAGTTACTCTTTCACAAAGGGGATGCAAAGTAGAGAAAGACAAAGTACAGTATTGTCAGGAAAAAGTTTGTTATTTATGACATTTTTGTCAGTTTCTGGTTGACGAAATAACCCCTGAAAGAGCACATTCATCAGTCAGGTGACGGAGCCAAAAACTGTTAAATGTATGCAGACGTTTCTTGGTCTTTGTAACTATGTGAGTCCATGGGTTTATTAATAAGGTATTTTAATAGTGCCTTTGTTAGCTTCTATCAAACAAGCCAGTGACAGGAATGACCGGATAAAATGGACACCAGAGATCAGGGAGACTTTTCAGAAATTGATGTCCGAAGTAACAAATGCTCCGATCTCAGGGACTCCTCATTATACCAAGGAATTTGTATTTATTTTGCTATTGTAATGGTCAGGTGATGACAGAAATATCCTTTAGGGCACAAACCCACTGCACATTTCAGTGGACTGCTGGATCCAGTGATAAGAGGACATTCTCCCTATTAACAGGCTCTCACCACTCCAGCCTTTGCAGTCCAGATGTGCACCCCCATTGTTATGGGGGTACCATTGTCACTCTAGGCAGAGCATGCAATATTTGCTATTATTCTGATGGGCAAGATTACTCGGACTGTGTCAGGATATGAGGTGATACTGTCACTGCCATCTTTGAAGGTTGTTAAGTGGCATACGGTGAATCCTGCGACCTTCTTTGCTAATCGAGTATTAGACTCTGAGGATGATGTGCATAACTGTGCAACTTAAGTCCCTAATGAATTTGTTCAGGCAACAGAGGGTCCTATACCAGACATCATCATCTATTTTGTTGATGGTTATTCTACTATTGACCAGAATATAGGAATTCGACACACATATGCAACAGTAGTTAGAGCACAACAGCTTGACTTGTCTTATATACTCCATATAGTGGAGCGGATGACAAGCACTTTATTCTGCGCAAGCAGCGGAAATGATAGCAGCTCCTAAGCTAGGACCAGTAGACATTAACATTTATTCACATTCAGCTTATGTGACAACTACTGTATATTTCTGAATCATGAGTTGGACAGGTTTTCTTAAGTCAGATGCTAGTCCTATTATGCATAGAATCCTCCCAGAGGCTCTAATAGAGATTCTTGCACTACCACAGGCTGTGGCAGTTGTGAAATGCGCAGCACATACAAGTGGACAGAATTTTGCATTTGGGGCTAATGACCCCAGCAGATCGGGCAGCTAAAAATGCAGCTAGGCCCACACCCCCGCTTGTACCAGCAGTACCACAACATGGCCCTGTTCTGACAGCTTAGACTGCCTTACCGCCTGAGTCTGAATCCACATCCCCCACAGACAATGAAATGCCTCATTTTGCTTAGACAGCACATTTACATATACAACATTTGCAAGAAGCCACTGCTCACCCTGAAAAAACAGTTATGGGAGTATAGAGGAAGTACTCAGTCAGGGAATGACCAGATATATAGACAACTATCTACAAGTAAACCAGTGATGCAACAGGCCTTACTTATGATAGCTCTTGATCAGTTGCATTCAGCAGCTCATACTTAAAGAAATCACTTGTCTATGCTAATACAAGACTGGTTTATTCCTAATTTGCCTGACATACTTACTATATAGCCTCATAACTGCATTGTGTGTCAGGGAGTTTCTCCTAATCCCACACTAGAAGTGATAAACTCCAACATTTTACGACCATGAGGTCCTTTTAAAGCCATTCTTGTGGACTTTGTGGCTATGGTTGATAGGTGCAGTAACTACAGGTATCTTACAGTAGTGGTCTGCCCTTTTTCCTGATGAATTGAAGCAGGACTTTGCATTCACTGTGATGCTAAATCAACAGCTGCATGTCTAATTCATAAAGTAGTCCTACAGTGGAGAATTCCAGAGTACAAGATCTGACGATGGCACCCTTTTTGTCAGTGCTATATTTGTGCATATCACAACACAGTTAGGGATAAAGCACAAATTATCCTCTGTGTACTATCTTCATTATAATGGCATTATTGAACGACTAAACGGCCTCTTGAAGAGTAAGATCAGCAAGCAATGTGCTACATTGCATAAGAAATGGTTGTATTGCCTACCATTAGCACTCTTTTTCTCTTAGGAATACACCTTTTCTGACCATCACTTGATATCCTATCAGATAGTGACAAGGAGTTTCATGAATACGCAAGTCTTTGCCCGTAGAAGTAATGTACAGGGAGAAAGCTCTGCAGAAATGCATGTGTACCTTTTTCAAATTGAGAACTGCAAAGTTCATTTCTGAACAGGTAACTAAAGAGAGGAAGTGCACCACCATCAAGGTCGACCTCCCAGTTAAGCACTTAGGTGACATTGTTTTTGTGTATAATCTCATTCAAAAATGGAAGGAGAAATTATTTGATGGACCGTACACAGTGACCATGGTGACCCCTCCCGCCGTCTAGGTGGAAGGCAAAAAACCCTAGATTCACAGCACCCACGTTCGCCTAAACCCAGCATCTCGCCAAAACTCAAACAATGTAAATTGAATGGGTTGGATTGTCATTGTAAAAATACCTGACTGCATCTCTGCTTTTGGACAATTCTTTTTTTAAAAGAAAGCAAGAAAGATATGTATTTTTGTTTTCTTGTTTCTCCTTTGTCTCTTGATTTTATCTTTTTTGCTTCTCTATTGCAATTCATTTTTTATGTATAATATTTTCTATGTACGAAGAGAACTTTCTTATGATAATAATGTGACCCTTAATTCCCCTAATCTGTTGTTAGATAAAATGTGTTACCGACATATGTTAGACATAGGTTCAGGAAACACTAATGAATCCTGTTTTGTAGGTCTTCCCCAATTCCTTGCACTACTGGATCAGATAGGTTACATTCAACAAAAGAAGTATCCCCAAGTATAGCTCTGTTTATTACATCTTTACTTGTGTAGGATTAAGGCCCAAATACAGTTGACGCATGTCAAAGCATCACGTTTACTTAACGCAACAAAATATGGCTCTTTGGTGAAGTGTTGTACATTCTCACAGATAGACAGGACATCGAAGAAGAAATATCACGTATGAAAAAGACAAGTCGTCCTACCACTGTAGATTGGATCCAGAAAATCTTAAATTTAGATTTGTTAGGAGATACGCATCCGCCCACTGAGTGTAGTAATAGCTATTTAGCAAACCCTTTATTACTAATCCCCCCTCAACTGTAAATTGTGTCCGTAGGTCAGGAATTAGTCACCAGATCAGCCTTTACCCATGATCAAAGGCATAGAATTTTCCTGTAGGGTTATATCTTTATGGAAAGGTGTTGATGTTAGTCAGGATACCTTAAGGAAGTTTATACATGTCGGAGACTACAACGTTTCACGTTACACTTAGGTAGCACAGTGAGTCCTCAGACTGTCATGAGACTAGCTTGTTCCTTTGTTACAGAGGAAATAGCACTGTTGATTTAGGCCACAATATTGGTTGTAGGACTACAATAGATAATGCAAGGGGGCACCTCCAGCCTCATTTGACTATTATTGGCAGTGTGGAGAACTACTGTATGCCCGTGGAATCTTCTCCATTATGACCTTGCATGCTCCAATTTTGGTAATTCCTAGAATTAATCTGACAGCTTTGCATGAACACCCCATGAGCTGTCCAGCAACCTTGCTACAACATAATTGAAGGAAAAGAAATGCAGAGTATTATAGTGCAAACACTTAGAGTGACATTGCTCAAGAGTACCATTTGTTCTATGATGCACACTATTTTTTGGAAGTATTCTGCTGTTTGTTTAGGCTAAAGCAACAGCCTGATGATTGCAGATAACCTGATAGGAACTTCTTAAGACTATCAACACTACAAAAGATGGGTTTAACCTGGTTAAGGAAGAGCTGCATGCAGTGTGAATGACGGCAATGTAGCACTGGTATGTATTTGCTAAGGTGGGAGGGATGTTTCCAGTTAAGACACTAACAGATGTAGTAGATTCTTAGGGTAATGTATATCATCTGGTGCCAAATGTAGACCAAGGTTTAGATTCAATAGTTGAAATATCTCCCTTTTTTTTTTTCTTTTTTTTTTACATTTGATGCATCGGGGCAAATTGCATTGTAGGTGTGCAAGCAGTGACTAATGTCATACAGAAAAAAGGTGTACATTCTTTCTTTGCCAGGGTGGGAAAAAAAAGCTAATTTAACTTTGAAAGTATATCCCGATGGTATAATTCATACATACTGATCTTGCTTTATAGAACTCTAGGCTTGGAATGGGTGCCGCTTACTCAACAAAAGATGAATTGGAGCAATTCTCATTTAGTCCATCTTCTGATTCTGTTAGAGCCGCAGGTTCCAGGCTTCATGTCATATTGTGGACTCTTCCCTGCTGCTTGATATATTGAGTCTGAATAGAAGCAGTCTTTCAAAAGGGGACCCTCTTTATAACTCATCTTCATGATGGGAGAGCAGGTGTCTGGTGGTGGTTCTGTTTTCAAGAGCCTGGACAACACCAGAGATTAGTAGTATGCAGGCATCAAGTTATAGTTGAGACTAGATTAGAAACTGCCTTTTCCCCTGTTACTTGTTCCCAGAGATTAATCAGAGCATGGGGGAACAAAAAAGCTAAAACCGACCTATATTTGCATATGTCAAGAGGTTCGCGGGCAAGGCAGAGTCTCAGCAGCAGGGTTGTTTGTGTTTCACCTTAAATGATGCCAAATCAGAGTGCAGACGAAGAAGAGGTTGCTTCAGTCCAAAAATTAGGGATGGGCACAACTAGCACTATTTTGTGTAGTGTAATCACCTGGAATTGCCTAAGAATTCTACAGGATTAAAGGGAAAGAGTAATTCTGCATTTAGTACCGTTTCTTATTGCACAAATCCCCCTTAGCCTAAAATGGATGCATTTTTATGCTAAATGCAGCAGAATACAATTAGCGCGAGCAGGTAGCCACTCTCACTCGCTAAATGTGCCCTTCGGGCAGGATGTTTCTCAAACTTACTCCCAGAACTCTTTTCTTAGCACAAAAAGTACCAATGCGTCTAAAATGTATTTTTGACTTAAGAAATAGTGGTAAATGCAGCAGAAAACAATTAGCGAGTGACCACTTGCCCACCCTATATGTGCTCCTACAGTAGGATATTTTGCTTCAAATTATGTAAGCAGGAGTAATTGCATAATTATTTGTAATTCTGCATCAAAGAGTAACGCAGAATTACTCTGATTACTCCTGCATAATTGAAATTCCACTCAGGCCTACAAAAAATCCTATGCAAGAGGGTACTGCAGATGGAACAAAAATCTTGCAGAGTACATTCCGTGTCCACAGCAAGAACATGGAGTAGAGAAATAATATGTAGCCTTATAACTATAAACTTGTGTAACATCTGTTGTGACTTCTCATTTATTTTATTCTAAACAAGAATTCGGTTTAACTGATTGTCTGTCCGACTTGCCTGTTAGCAGATCTCCAGTTTTCCCCTTTGGGCTATTTCAACACCATTGACTGCATGAGCAGTTCCCTTGCCAGGACCATTTGCTGGCCATTGCACAGTAATTGAACCAGTGAAGGTCGGTGATTTTCTGGTCACATTGTAAACATTGAAACCACACATTTCTTATTTGAGTTTGTTTTTAATAGTTTTGACCTAAAACTACATTAATTAAACAAAAATGTCTATAATGTGAACTCATTTTTATCCACCATTTGGTGCTGTGGCAGTTTAATATGGAAGGAGTAGAGAAATCCTGAGGCACAGGAGCAATTCAAAGCTGTTTATAGAATTATTATATGCCATGTGCCTAGACTTCTGTTGCAGTAGTACAAGTCATTGAGGAAACTGCATGAGTGTGCCTGCCTACATTATTACATCATTTTCTTTATGCTGTTAGAGTGCTGTGAATTCTATAGATAGTCTTGTCTCTTAATGATGAACCCAGAGGAATATAGTAATTAAAAGATGAAAAATTGAGCCGCAAGACATTTCTGCATGCTGGAAGGGAAGTAACTACATGGCGTGCGTAACTTGGTTGGTGTTTGAGGGTCACTCATTCTTGTGAGCTATAACGGTAAGCATTTTTTGTTAACAGTAGCACTGGCTAGTCAGTTGACCCTAAACTCTACTACCGGCATGTATTCAAGTGTGGAGAGGGGATGGAAATGGCAGGATAGGCCAGTGTCCTAGATGTTCCATCTTTGCATAACTCACGCTTGCGATTTAAAAAAAAATGTTTGGTGGAAAACGTAAGAGCAAGAATTGCATTGAAAAAAATATGCACATTATAGTGAAACGCTCACCGTCAAAAACAAGGAAATATTTCTTCACTGGAAAGAAAGGGTAAACTATGAATGTCGTCTCTGCTTCAGAAAACAGATCCTGATGGCTGCAATGCCTTGTTGTTCCCCATATTACCTTTTACTTAATTTACTTAAATTAATCCTGAAGAAGACCCACCTTCATGTAGAACACTTCATTTTGTATCCCACACTGGCTTCAAGCGGGCAGTGGCTGCATCAGGTTTCCAAAATAATGTCCTGATGGAGTTACTGGACCCGACCAGTGGTATCACTGTGATGTTTGTGCCTCTCAACTCTGAGGGACTGCAGTGGAGTACCTGGATTCGGGTTAATTTTCATGGCACTGCCAGGCTGTCTTTTATCAGTGATTTCAACTGGAGTTGTCCTGGAAAGCATTGTTTTCCACTGCAGTCTGCACAATTTCAAATTTTACACATCTGATTGTCAGCAGCGATCGCACCTTGAGATGACTGTAGGGGTGGGTTGCAGTGGTGGGCATGCTGATCACAAATGCTGAACATTTGACTATATAGCTGAACACCAGCGAAAGTGCCTATGATCATGAGGTTTTTCATAGCCTTCTGCAAAGCACCAGTAAGTACTGTAAATTCATTTATTATATAGTAACTAGTGCTGATTAGGGGTATTGTTGGTCAGAAGAATGATTTCATATGACAGTGCTAGCAAAGCACGTAATAAAGAACTTTGGTTACTTCTATTTTAGTGTTATTTTTTATTACATACATGTAAATGCACCAATCAGTCAATCAATATATATTTGTAAAGTGCAGCTACTCGCCCGTGAGGGACTCAAGGCGCTGGAGGGGGAGGGGCCTCATCCGAAGAGCCATGTCTTGTGGTTCTTCCTGAAGATGGTGAGCGACAGGCTTTGTCCGAGGCGCAGGGGGAGGTTGTTCCAGCTCTTTACTGCAGTGTAGATGAAAGATTGTCCTCTGGCAGTGCTTTTGCCATCTGAGCGGAGAGGAGGGATCTGGCGGGGGTGTGGAAGGAGACGGGATGGTTCAGGTATTTCCTGTCCTGCATAGTGTATGGCCTTGTACATGTGGGTGAGAAGCTTGAAGATGATTTGCTTCTCGACCAGTAGCCAGTGAAGGGTCCTCAGGTGTTGGGAGATGTGTTCTCGGCAAGGGAGGTCCAGAATAAGTCTGGTGGCAGTGTTCTAGATAAGCTGACGTTTTTTGATGATCTAGTTGATGTGCCGGCGTAGAGGGCATTGCTGTAGTCGAGCTTGCTTGTGACTAAGGCATCGGTGACTGTCCTGCTGGGATCCATCTGAAGATCTTCCGAAGTTTGCGGAGTGTGTGCCAGCAGGAGGAGGCAACAGAGTTTAACTGGTGGGTCATGGGTAGGGGGGTAGTTGAGGATGATTCCTACGTTGTGAGCGTGCTTGGTCGGTGCAAGGGGTGGGGGTGCTAAGGGATGTGGGCCAACAGGAGTCATCCAAGCTGAGCTGGCCTTTGCAAAGATGATGAGCTCGGTCTTGTCGGATTTGAGCTTGAGGCAGCTTTCTCTCACCCAGGTGGCGACGGCTCCCGTTCCTGCATGAAAGTTCCTTTTGGCCGTGTTCAGGTCTTCGTGAGGGAAATTAGTTCAATTAATCCAGACAGTGCACAACCGCAGTTGACTACCTCTGTTCTTCTAGTTTATTCCCATTTTAGTGACGTCCAGCATACTTACACTTCCGTTATTCCCACTAACCTAAAATGAACCAGGTGCCGGGTGGGAGCATCCGTTATGAAATGTTTCAAGCATATGTGGCGGTATTGGAGGGAGATGACTTTAAACAGAGGAACTTGAGTGGCACTAAGAACATTTTATTTTTTACCTTCTTTGCCCAAATGCCACAAAGCTTAATCGTAATGTTTAATGTTTTGAGTATGCCTTCAGACAGCTTAATCTCAAATGTGGGCAGAAAAGTAATGCTGTCATTAAGTGTTTAAAATTTGATACAAGATTGCAAGAGGTTGGGAAATTAATTGAAGACCATATCGTAGCATTCAAATATATTGCTAGTGAATTTTGACTTTGAAAATACTAACTATCATGAACAAGTACTCTGAGACTAATACGTAACTGGCAATCAGGGACCAAATATTGTTTGCACACCAAATCCCAGAATGTTTATGTTTGGGATCTTATCTCACTTTTGATACCGACATTTACAATTGAAAAGGCATTGAACAGTCTGTAAGATCTGTGGTGGAGAGAAGAGGCCCAGTGAATGTTGCTATTAATGTTTCCAAGAAAGAAAGTGGGGACAAGTTAAGACGGACTGTAGAACACTCCAAGTATTGTGACAGATCCTTTTCTCTGTGATGTTAAAGGTACAAGACTAATTCTGTGCTGGTAACACAAAGATACTGCCACGTATGTGATAAACATTCAGCAGATGTAGGAAAGGGGAATCATTTTAGCTTAGTGTGTAGGTGAGGAAAGATCAATATTGTGTTGGGCAAAGCAAAAATAAAATCTGTTTGAATACCAGTTTGGTTGAGTGGGCAAGTACAGACCTTGTCCACTCAACCAAACTGGGTTGACTCAAGTCAAAAGGTTTTCCTGGATGTGACATATTAATTGATAATAAAGAGGTGAAAGCTATTTTACACTCTTGTGCATAGTCCACCTTACTGGGGGCTAATTTGGTTCAGGAAGTTTGGGGTTCTAGTGAACTATTCCCACTGTATGTATAGGCAGTAGGTTACCTCAAACACATAATCAACTTACTTGTTTATTTTCTAGTAGAAATGGATCTTAAAGGACGCAGAATATGTGGTCAGATTTGATAGCTAATATGGGAGATCCGATCTTGGGTTGGCCACATTATGGAAATAGGCCTCTATCTAAGGGCAGATTCTTCTGTTTTATATTGTACTCTCTCAAAGTATAGACAGTGGTGACATAGAATTGAGAGGAAGCATGGACAATAATGGGCATTTGTAACCTTAAGGAGAGGTTTGGTAAGGTATTTATTAAGATATTATGGAGGAGTACCATTTTTTTTTAAACTGCATTATTCTGAAAGAGGTGTGATTTAATATAGGCATGAAGTAAGTAATGTTCATTTGTCATATAGAAGGAAATTTGAGGGAATGCTCCAGGATGTTTGAAAATGATCATAAAGCCTTTTGAATCCTCTCCATAGATAGTGGCTGCAGTTATTTTGCTTGAAGCTTCTGGTGAGATGTGCCTGTGCATTGATTTTCAGAGTTTAAACAATGCTGAATTGGTGGACCCGTAGCTCATTTTTAGGCACGCTTAAAATTTCTACTGGGTGCTGTGGATGTTTGGCTGAGGCATTTAATAGCTTTTGTAACTCCTACGTGAATCTTTCAGCTTAAGTTGCTGCCTAGTGCGGTGTTAGTGCTTCAGAGAAAAAATTAAGAAATCTTTAATGGAATAAGAGGAGCTGTGGCATCCAAGATAATTCTTGAAACATGATAATACTCTGGAACTCGTTCTGTAAGCTTTGTCAAATAGAGGTTTGCTTTCACATGTAGTTTATATTGGTCACAGCATATACTAGGATCAGCTCTAATCTAAAGCATGCCATGTTGAAGAAACTCTGTAGGTTCCAGAACACGAGTCCAAGGACTAACCTGTCTCTCTTAGTTAGTTCTTGCTGAGTTCTGTGGATAATTTGCTAAAGACTGCTCTGCTAAGGAGGAACCTCTGAAAACACTACCTAAGAAGGTCAGGTTTGTTGCTGGACAGAGGCAAAGGAATGTTTTTAGTTATAGAAAAGTTGGATTGTGCAAGCTTTTTGTCTAATCTCTTTGCAGAGAGAAAACACTGATTTGCTGCCGTTGATGACCGCTATACTGGTTTGACTGCTGTAGTTATAACTAGTGATAGGCATAAAAATGTGTTTTGGCATAAGGCTCAAGATCTCTGAGGGACTCTGAAAAATATACTAATGGAGGAGTTATTTTTTTGACATGTGTATGAGCTGCACAATATTTTTGCATGTTGTTACAGGGAGACACATTTATTCTTGACTTTAATCGCACACCCTAGGTGCATATGTTATTCCTAGATTGGGAAAGAATGTTGATTTTCTGACTTCAGACTGGCTGCAGATACCAGTTTGAGGTAGTGTATGTTGTTGGGAAAGCAAGTCAATAGGTGGATTTGCATGTCCTGCTTGTCTTTCCCTCTTCAGGAGCCACATAAAAGGAATAAAATAGATGGTGTTTTTTCAATTTTGATATTGAATTAGGACATTGTATATCAGAGAATGCATTCACTCAGGGCGAATTGAAGGTAGCAGGTGACTTTAATGTTTATCAAAATTCAATGGAATCATTCATTAGATGATGATTATATAGTCATGGAAGATTGAGACAATACAGCTGTTTAGTTTGAGGAGGAAAATTGTGAATTTAGACTTTGAGGGACAACTATCAATGTCTGATTCCTATCCGATAATTTATAGTGTAGTGCCTTTCTAAGCTCATTAAAGGAGGAAAGTCCATGTCATGGTGGTTGTGGGCGAGTACTTTAAATGGCCAGAACGTAACTCGGTAGAAATCATTATGAAAGATGCATTTATATTTTTCTTGGAGGGTATTTTTTTTTTTTATAAGGGAGGGTGACGGAGTTCTTCGTTTCAGATACTGGGCTGCAGTTTACCAGTATGAAATTTGTCAATAACTTGCCGTGGAGTCAAACAAAAAAGAATTTCCTTTTCTCATCCAGAAGCCAGCGGATACATAGTCTTTTATTTGAGTAGTCAAAGAGGCGATTCAACTTTCAGTGGGCTGTGGCATGAGTTGTACAAAAGCAATACAAGACACTTTACTGGCATATAAGACTATCCTTAACTTGGAGACTGGATGTTTTCTGTTCGAGTTGTTTAGTGGGTAAAATCCTGATTCTTGGTTAATACTCTGATGTTTGAAGGCGAAGAGTTGATGGTTGTCCTGCATGTAGGAAATATACGGGTGAAAAAGACAGAATTGAAAAGTTTAAAAGAGGTGTAGTGCCTTATCTAGACAGTAGAAGAGTGAAATTGTCTTGGTGTTTAATCCTAACCAGTTACCTCACAGTAGTTAATCGTGAGGGTATTAAGAGGAGAGCAGGCTGAATATGGTTGGGACAGTTAGAGCTATGATTGTTTTACAGAGAACTGCTGAATTAGAAGGGGATGTAGTGTGGAATTTGAATATTGTTTCTATATTGATGTATCAGAGTGGAAATGAGTTAATGTTGCCGAAGAGGAGCAAGTTTCCACCTAGTGCATGTGAGTTTTCTGGTGAATTTTAGGATGATGATACTTCTGTTTCTCTGGAAGGTTCTGGTAGAGATAGAGCAAGTACAGAAGGTTTATACTTTGCTGAGAAATGTTTGTTTGGTGAGATGACAAGGCCTGTAGAGTTGTAGTTCCAAAGTTCAAGTGTGTAATGTTATTAGCCATCTTTTCTGACTTTGCCATCTACTTTTAGAACTGGGGTTGCAAGATTTCTTGTTTTAAGAGTACTGTGTATGTATGCTTGTGTTGTGTGGCTTGTGTATAGGATTTATGATTGTGAAATTCTGTGTATTTAATCAAGGAAAGGGTTGTACTATGTACGTGAGGATGATAGAATGTGTATTATAGAATGTGTCATCTGGAATGTTGGAGGTAGTGCGTGAGCTATGCGTGGAAGGCATGGGATTAGGAGTCCACGTGTAGGCAGTTAGTTGAAAAATGGTGGCTGATTATTGCATTGCCCTGTTGCACCCCATATTACCTTCTACTTAAGTGAATCCTGGATATGTTATACATTCTTGTCAGACGTTCTTCATTTCACATCCAACACAAACCAGAAAGTCAGACAATAGATTAATACATTTTGCAGTGTCTGTGTTCTGAAATAAAATGTGTAGTGCTAAAGAGAGCTTAAAGGTGGCAAGACATAGATGCCTCAAGTGATCGTCCTCTGCCTTTGATACCATGCTTCCTTTGCTGAACAGAAGTCACCGAGTCCTATTTATTCTGCCTGATATCTTGCCAGAGAAACAAAAGATTAGTAGGCCTTTTGATGTTTAACTATTCGAAAATTATACATCCAGACTGCACATATAGGAGATGAGAACTGGGGCTTTATTTTCATTATCAGCCATTCCATGGTGTCCTTTTGTCTCGTGAAGTAAAGTATTGTAGGTATAGTGAGTTAATTTTCTCTCCTGAGAGGTTGATGCAGTAATGTAACTTTATATCTCGTTTTTTGGTTGTGTTCTTTTTTTATGGTTAATTGGCACTACGCTATTGGCTGGCTCCCTTTAGCTGCTGGATTATTATTGGAAGGCCAAACAGTTGGCCAGATGGACCCTGGTTGTGCTCCTTGAGATGCTGACTTTGCATTTCGTCAGTACTGTAGTTGTGTGTTTGTCATTTTGTGCCGTATCCTGTTGAATGTGTAAAGTGAAGGATTTTGAAACCTTTCCGGGCTTCCACTTTATGTAGTGAATTTGCCATTGGGATTATGAAGCATAATCATATTTATTCCGAGCTGTGAAGAGTCCATTCCTATAGGTCAGACTACGCTTTGAATGAAGAGCAGCACCCAGCACCCTAGTAGATGTTGCAAAACCTCTGAGTTCCGCCAATATTGACCTGAGCAATGGTTTCATGAGAGTGCTGCATGTGGAGCACCCAAACCTAGATCAAAATAAACCATTTATTCATATAGTGGACCACAAAATCTCAAACCTATCCAGTATAAACCCACGATATATTGGCCAAAGATGGGTACGTAGTTAGCCAGGGATTACTCCAATTTCCTGAAGTGTTATATCCACCATTAATCCAAGCCCCCCTCCCCCCCCCAAAATCCCTTTTTTCCTGTTTGAAAAACAAGCTTCTGCGTACACACCACCCATAGGAATTCACCAATACTTATTTATTGGGAATCCAACCTTGACAACTTGAAAAGAACAGGCGATAGCAAAGAATAACTAATTAGAAACATACTTTGGCAACGAGTTGCATAAAACTGTTTAGACTGCCCCTTTAACAGCTAGTTTTAGAACAATGAAGCTATTGTTGCAGCAATTATAAATCAGGTTGTTTGTTTTCCTGAATCGTTACAATGACCCTGAAGTGCTAAAACTAAATGTCTCTTTCCAAATTTAAGCTACAGAAAAGGATGATGGACGGAGTGATGAAACCCAGATCTGTGACTGGGGGTGAATGTTTGATTTATACCACATTCCATCAATCATCTGTTGTTTTTGCACCCTAAGTGGGAAGGGTTGGGTCAGACATGGGTCCCGTGCTTGCTATGCCAGAAGATTCAAGCCAGCCTGGCTGATGAAGGGTGATACCCTGAAACCGGTCCCAGGATGCTTATTTCTGGTCCACGGAGGACTTGGCCTGGCAGTTCGGGCTGGACTGTTCCCATGGAGAACCGGTTCAAGACTGAGTTGTGTAAGGCTGGTTTCAAACTGGAATGGCATGGCAAGTAAATAGAATGATGGATTAAACCCAGATCTGTGACTGGGGGTGAATGTTTGATTTGTTCTGCATTCCGTCCTCCATCTGTTGTTTTTGCATCTTTCCAAATTTAAAGCACAGATGTTGTCACCAATCAATCGCAGACAAGAGGTGGTGTCATACATTGTACTCTGCATAGGCCTCTATACATGTGATTAAAATCTTGAGGGTCCTAGCTCAGAAAGACCTCTGCTTATTCTGAAAGGATTCAGATATCAGTTTTATGACTGCAGACTGGTACAAATTAGTTGGGTGTCTGCTAAGGCTTTGCCGCCACATTTGTTGTGCAGCAGATTTTTAGATATAGAAAACATATTATTTACTATTACAGCAACAAGATGACCTTAAATTTATCTGGATTTATTTTTAATTAGCTGAGCCATATTGAAAATGTAACGTAATTATAGCACTTCTGATTCAGGAATTTGTACATTAAAACAGTGATGAACTACAATGAATACATTTTCATGGCTACAAAGGAATTTCGTAAAATAGACCATTAATGTAATCTGATGAGACTATTTTTTGCAAAGAACGAAGGACATAGTGGGCTTATTGGAAGCCATACGAGTAGCAGATTATGTGATTATTCTGTGCGTTGCTATGTAGCCCTAACTTATGCACTGTTCAAAAGAAGGTGAGGTTGATGATGGATTTGTATCCATATCACTTACTCGTCTCTTTATTCGGGTAGAAACCTTTCTCTTTCTCTGTAACTGTACCCAGGTTCATTTCCACCTCATTATCCTGTGCTCAAGTGCTTCATTTGCTAAAGCCTGCATGTAGTGCTTTCAGGCGTCTAATGAAAGGTCTAATTGTTTTTGAGGCAGGATCCGAGGGTTGTCCTCCTGTACTGTTTTGCATATAAATTTTTTAATTGAATGTCTTTTGAAGGTGCAGCTCCCTTAAACAAAAAAAAATAAGTTTGAGATTTATCCATCGTATGGGGGATCCAGTTTCTCAAAATTGACCAGCACAAAAACTCCATGAATACTAAAATACTGTGCCACATTGGGTAACAGATACAAAACAAGATTAGTTTTGTTATTCAAATAAACATTGAAAAAAACTGTTGTTGAACAGAGCTTTAAAAAAAGTGTCGTGAATTAATGATGTATTTAGTTTGTGAAATGCAAATGGTAATTTTGTATAGCAGGAAACAGTAAAAGGCCTCTATACACGTGCTATTAGGGAAATGTAACCGAAGTAAAATGAAGCTACATTTCAATAATTCCCTGTTTAAAGCTTCTCAAAATAGACTTCAAACAGTAATTACATTTAGAATTTAGATTCATATATGCAACTTTAAGTTACCTTTACTCATTTTCTACTATTGTACTTAGTGACAACATTGTTGATGATCGCTAGCCAAGCGTGTAACAATCAGCTCAATTTATTAAATGTGAAATACTTTCTTTAAAATGAACGTTTTAATATCTTCCTCTGTTTTGTAAGTGTGATGTTATTTAAGCATGAGCTATTGATCTTAATTCACAGATAGGGATCAGCTCCCTTATGTTGCAATGTGTTCATCGCTATTCTAGTTGCAGCAGCTCTGGAGGAGCATACAGATGGTAGGACAAAGCACAGTAGAGTTGAAGGCAGCTTATCTGATAGAGACTTCTAGCTGCAGATTTCTTACCTTTGAATTTCCTCTGGCATCGGACTTGATCCGGAAACGTTTCTGTGAGCAGTAATCCTGTGTGCCATCAGGTGTCTTCGTTTGGTTCTGCACAATGTCATTGGCGTCCTTTGTGCTGGAAGTGACATCGCTGTAACCTATACAGGTGCGAGGACGTCATTTGTTTTATTTCTGTGCCAGTTAGCACTGATCTGGAGAAGAGCTACCCCTCTGTCTCTTTTTGACAGTTTTTTTCCAAATTCTTGTTGACCATTTTAGGAAGTGTGTTGAGGATGTCTTTGAGGAAGATAGATTTTAAGCCGTATGGTGCAGGTCACCACCCTTTGTCTGTTACGGACCCCCATCTGGTCTGTTTATGGTGTCTCAAAGTCATGCTTGCACTTCCGGGCCATGGCGCTGAAAGCTTTGAGGGAGCACTCCCTAAAGCTGCTTGCAGCCCAACTGTCGATGCCAGCAAGCGTGACTCCAAGGCAGTCTTGTCCCAATCGAGGAGAAAGTTGTGGGACCACTCCAGGAGCCCCAAGTCCTCTTCATTGCACTCAAGGACTTCGGGATACTTGGGGAAGAGGCACAAGAAAATCAAGTCCCAAAGGACCTAGACTACACCTCCTCTGTCGGCTAATGAGTGAGGAACATCGGCGTGCCAGGCAGGTTCTGCGTAGCTGTCGGACTACATGCCTTCCCCAGTATCCTGAGTGACCCCCACTCAATTTAAAGAATTTTACGAGGTCATACACTTAGTCTTTGAGCGTGCTGACCCCTCCAGAACACCTTCAGTCACCGTGGGGTCGAAAGTTTCAGGCCAACGGCTCCAGTTTCTTCTCTGATGGAGTCTCACAGCTTGGATCCTGATTGGCGCTGGTTGTGCCAATGCGGACATGATGGGGCCAGCCCCATTCTCAACCCTGACGACTCGGAGTCAGAGCGGTGTTAATCGAAACCGATTCTGTTGCCTGCAAGGCCCATTGGTCCTAGGTCATTGCCTGAGCCTTTTGTGGAGTTTGAGGGGTCACTGGACCCTTTAGAATATGAGTTGGAGACCCCTACATCTTTGGACTGGTATGAGAAGCTAGGAGATGCCAGTGGACTGGACACCTCTCCAGATAATGGCTTGCTCTCTCCCCCTACCGTGACTATGGAGGAGGGAGCATCTTACGAAATAGTGGTGAAGAGGGCAGTAGAGCACCGTGACCTCTAACTTCCCTCGGTGGCAGTCAACACTAACCTCTTGAATGAAGTGCTTCAGCCTCGGGCGTCCTCATCTGAAGTCCTATTGTCCTTTAATGAAGTACTGACCGTTGACCTAGGTAGCTTAGGGAAGAAAATGTTTCCTTCCACCAGCCTAGTATTGCGCTCAGTGGACACCGCATGCCTGTTGGACTGTAGTTAACATATCCTGTGGGATATTGTTGCACAAGTGCTGCCCTAGGTCTCAAAGGAGGCCCGGGCCATCCTCTCCCAAGCAGTAAAGGATGGGAGATATGCAGCGAAGTTCACTATTGGGTGTGGCTTGGACACGACTGACTCGCTTGGCAGAGCAGTTTCGTTGGCTGTGGTCTTACGACGCCACCCCTGGCTGATAACATCTGGCTTTTCAGGCAATGTCCAGGCCAACGTCATATGGACTCATCTCTTTGTAGAAAAGGCAGATTTGGCTCTGGTTCGCTTTAAGCACTCGAGGGCTGCAGCCAAGTTCTTGGGCCTCTGTGACATCTAGCCCTCAGTCTGCCTTTTGTGGCTACAGAAGGGTGTGCCACTGCACCAGCCCAGGTGTGAGCCACCATCCTGTTCAGGCTTCCCAAGCTGTGCGAGGACGTGGACGTGGTGCATTCAGACTGTGGGTTTGATAGCCAGAAGTCATCCGCCACCAACCTCCCAGCAAATGCAGCCTATAAGCCCTGCTAGTCTGGTTCTGCAAAACCATGGGTCCCTCGATGGAGGTAGAGTCCAACATCGTCATCTCCACTGGCAGTCAATAACATCGGACAAATGGGTCTTGCAGATCATTGGAAGGGGCTACTCCCTCCATTTCCAATCCTTCCTTCCCCTATACTGCCATCTCAAAAACGGTTGTTGGAAAATCATCTGACCTTGCTCCGAGAGGAAGATACAGCTCTCCTGCCAAGGGGGCAGTAGAAAGGGTTCCGATATCAGAAGTAGGCAATGATTGTTATTCCTGGTACTTTCTGATACCCAAAAAGATCAAGGCTCTTAGCCCTATTAAGATTTGTGAAGCCTAAATCTTTCTCAAAAAGGAGAAATTCAGGAAGCTCACTTGGGCCCAGGTCTTGTCTTCCCTAGATCAAGGAGACTGGCTGGAAGCGTTGAACTTACAGGATACGTGTACTCGCATTCCTATCCTGCTTGCCCACAGGCATTACCTGTGGTTCAAGGTAGGGCAAAAGCCCTTTGAGTTCACTGTGCTTCCTTTTGGTATTTTCAACGCCCCTCTGGTGTTCACCAAGGTGATGGCAGTGGTCGCAGCTCATCTGCATGGGTTAGGAGTTTCAGTCTTTCTCTACCTCCACAACTTGCAGTTGAAGGCAGCCTTGCTTTGACTGTCCTCTCCCACATTCAGATTACAGTGGACCTCCTGCATTCTCAAGAGTTCACTATAAATGTGCCAAAGTCACACCTGACTCCTTCTCAGATGCTTCCTTTCATTCGAGCTGTTCTGTACACAGTGCAGTTTCCGGCTTATCCTCCTCAGCAGCAAATCCAGGATTTTCAGGTTATGATACCGATATTTCAGCCTCTGTCCTGCTTCTGGATCTCATGCCCTTCTGCATCCTGCTGGTGAATCATGCCAGATAACACACCCTTGGGTAGCCACAAAAGTAGCGAAAGGTAGACTTATGCGGGCTGTGCAGCGATATCTGAAGTTCCAGTGGGCTCAGCATCAGGGAAATCTCTCTGACATAATTCAGATCTCAGAGGAAACTGCAAAGGACCTCCAGTTGTGGCTTACAAATCCCGATTGGGTCCAGAGCAGACTCCTCTCCCTTCCCCACCCAGATCTGACAGTAGTCACAGATGTGTCACTCCTGGGATGGGGCAGCCATCTGGGAGAGGTGAAGATCAGAGGACTCTTGTCTCTGGCAGAATCTGGTCTCTGTATCAACTTACTGGAGCTCTGTGCGATCCGGCTGGCATTGAAAGCATTTCTTCCTTTGTCAAATTGAAGTTAGTACAGGTGTTCACAGACAACACCACAGCTATTTGGTACTGCAACAAGCAGGGCGGGTGGGGTTGTGGACCCTTTGTCAAGAGGCTCTGCTTCTCTCTGGACATGACTGGAATAGCAGGGCATAACCCTGGTGGTTCAACATCTGGCAGGTTCTCTGAAGGCCAGGGCGGACAAACACAATCGGCGATGCCTAGCAGATCGCAACAAGCTTCTCCATTTGGAGGTGGTGCAAGGACTCTTTCAGCAGCTGGGAGAGACTTGGTTAGATCTGGGTGCCTCTGAAGAGAACGTGCAATGTCAGCAGTTTTGCACATTGGAGTTTCTAAAGCGATTATCCCCTCAGAGACTGTTTTTGTCTCAACTGGAGTTCAGGCCTTCAGTACACTTTTCCACCCATACCACTTCTGCAGTGTTCTCAAGAAGATTGGACCCGAGTTATCCTTGTGGCTCCTGACTTGGCACAGAGAGTCTGGTATCCAGAGCTTCTGAAAATGAGCATCAATCCTCCAATCAGACCCCACCTGTTGGGAGGATCTTCTGTTGCAGGGGAAAATCCTCTACCCCAACCTGTCAACTCTCCGCCTTCTTGTGTGGAGATAAATAGCTTTTGACCTTCCTCCCAAGTCTGTAAAGTTATCTTTCTGTCCAGGTGGCCCTCCACCAAAACTGTACACTCCTGCCGTTGGCAAAAATATGTAACATTTTGTACAGAAATGTCTTTTGATCATCTTTCTGCCTCTCCTGCTGATAATCTTCTATTCATTCTCATCTTTGCCCATCCGGGTACTGCTCTGGGCACTCTTAAGGTTTACCTTGTTGCTTTGTCGGCCTTTCTGCAGCAGCCTGACCAACCCTCTTTATTTAAGTCCCCTGTTATAATAGGTTTCTGATTGGGGCCTGTACATACAGTCCTGGACATCTGCCAGGCAGCAACGTGGGCGTCCTTGCACACATTTGCCAAACACTACTGTCTGGACAGTCCGGTTCGCAGAGACGGGCATTTCGCTTGTTCGGTCTCACAGGACTTTAGTTCAGTTTCTTGAGCCCACCACCGGGATGGAATGGTTTGGGTATCTATTCAAAGGTAGGGAATTTACAGCTAGACGTCTCAGGTGAACAAGTTACTTAACTTAACACATTACTTGGTAAGGACAATATCTAGCTACACATTCCTTACAACCACCCATGCCCTCCTCTCGCCTTGGACTGAGTTCTATGGCTAGGATTGTTCCCTTTTCAGGGACACACACTCCGTTCACTTCATGGCTCTGCGCTACTGGTGTGGAAAGTCATGAAAAGTAGCTGACATTGTTGCGTCTGGGTCTCACCTATGTAGGTGACCACAATGTCACCTCCGACGATGCAGCGTAGAGCAACATGAAGACAAGCGACTGTGTGCAGGGGTACTACTCATGCAAACGTTTAGGGACCCAGTCTGACGCCTGGGGAAATTCAAAGGTTAGGGATCTGCAGCTAGATACTGTCTCTACCAAATAATGCATAAGAGCACTGCTCCGGAAGGATTCTGGACCCAGTCTGTCCTCTGAGGAATAATCTAAAGGTGAGAAATCTGCACTTAAAAAAAAACTTTTCACTAAAATGTGCTACCAAAGCTAAGTATTTATTCTTTTTGTAATAACTGCAAAAAAAACAGTACTGAAATAACCACGAGAGAAAGCTTGTTGAAGTGCTTGATGAAAAAGTCTAGTTTCAATGTAGTAATAAGTCACTGTGTTTCAGAATAAATGACAAATGGGCAGTATCTTTTTCTAAGGAAATTGTGAGTGCTCTCTAAACCAGTTACAATTCTTACAGCACTGAATTATTTTCTGATTTGTCTTTTTGGTGTACCTGTACAGTATTGGTGGATGATTCTGTTCCCCTATTAGCTGATTGGCACTTTGCACAAGGTCCTCGTTTTGCTTAATTTGACTTGTGTATGTTGAACGTCTGCTGTTGCTCCGTAATATGCCAATAGAGAATTATTTCCATAAAACGGACAGCAAAACCAGAATCTACTTTGAGGAAAAGGCCAAGTCGAGGGAAGCCCAAGGACAGCAAATGTGAGCTGGTGCTCACTGACTGCTTTCCACACAAAGCACTCCCTAAGCTGTCAAGAGTAGAATGCTGCACCACTACCCTAGTCCCATGGATGTACGGTTCTAGAGTTAGGAGTGTTTCAGCGCAGGTGTTTGCCAGGGGTGCGCCCAAGCCACAGGTGGTTCCGTGAAAAATACCACTTAAGGAAATAGAAATGATTTGTGCCTGGTTTAGTGCATTTACCCAATTTCATCACCTGGGGGCTCACAAGACATTAGTAACCTTGTTATTTTTGATAAATACATTTCTTTAACAGGATTCCAGCAAAGTATGTTAATTTGGGATCTTACGGTGCTAAGAGGAAAAAGACTAGTACACTGTTTTCTCTTTCTAAAGTGTTTACGTGAGCATTTTTCATGAACATCCCACTTTGAATCTATGCACTGTACTCATAAGATTTTTGACATGGAAACAACTGCACCAGCCAGTAGAATCACTGAGATCCAGGTACTGTACAGTATTACGTTATGCAGTAATAGTGTCTTTCAAAACTCTCCGAAGCTTTTCTGATTTCAACATCAGCCAAAATTAATTTATTCAATGTTCCTTTAGAATCTATTGAATACAGCTAGGCGTTACCTTCTGTAGATGTGAAAAAAGTTTTGTTATTGCATTAATAGAACAACGAACATCTGTTTGAAAAATTACTTGGTCCCTAAGTCTTTGCAAAACAAATTGTCAAGTGGAGTGTTAGGTGGCCCTCATCTGATGTATTCTGGCCTGGAATAACTACACATGCAAGGAGTCTAATAGTGGAGTGTTTGAAGAATTGCTTTATCAACAAGAGGAAAAGCAGCAGCTAAGTGGTCTTCATACAGAAGGGTGTCATATACAAGTCTCTGAAGATGTTCTGTGCTATTTCCTAAAGAATGATGCAAGAACAGATACATTAGTGAAACAGTTAGTTGTGATAACTTATTCTGTTATTTACTGCTTACTCAATTCAATAACGAATGTGATCCTGTGAAATATACCGCAGGAAAACAATGTGCTTGTTTGTAAATGGAGGTCTCCAGCACTGCCATCTATTATAAATGTAATTACAAAAACACACACTTGTTCCATATATGTATATAGGTGAGTCTATTTAGGACGCACAAAATCTGATCAAAAAGCTGCCTTGGGTGGAGTAGATCATTTATTAGGGTTAAGGTTGCTGATTTAAAATAAATAAATAAATAAAAAAACTCAGATCTGTGGTTTCGTACCAGGAAGTATGTAATCTCTTTACATCAGCTATTTACCCCCAGACACCTGCATATATTTAAAGAAGCTTGTCAATCTACACAATTTACGAATGAGGGAGAGCCACAGTTACAGCTGATATTTCTTTTGTTCCGCTTCTATTTTATTGATAATAATACGTTACAGTCCTCTGTTTCCAGGGTCTATGATGTAATTTGAAATGGCGGAAAATACCACGAAAGCAGTTCCTATACCTATACAGCTGAATTGACTTGGTGCTGTTGTAGCCTTCAGTATTGTGCGGAAACAGCTTTTTTTGTTTACCTTAATTCATCCTCCCAACCCCAGAGAAAATGAACTGATCATAGCATTATAGAATTTCATACACATGTGGGGATATTGAAAATCTATTAGAATTGCATATGATTACATGATTTTTTTGCTTAGGTTTTTAAATTTCCGTGTGGTGATACAAACCTTTTAACATACTGCATTGTTTTATACAAGTATTGCTTTCCATTTATAAGCCATTCACTAAATGTTAATTGAATTGGTTGGCAATGTTAAATTGAAAGCTCTGCCACTTGGAGTCCTGTAAATAATACACTGACCGCCAGAATTCTTCCCCTCAGGGTTAATGATTGTATATTGCGAGTCAACGAGGTAGATGTACGAGATGTGACACACAGCAAAGCTGTAGAAGCATTGAAAGAGGCGGGATCCATCGTGCGACTGTACGTCAGAAGAAGGAAACCAGTCACAGAAAAAATCATGGAAATTAAACTTGTGAAAGGTCCTAAAGGTCTGTATAATACATTAGACCCATTTTCACATTTTGTTTTATCATGCTCCCATTTCTACATGCCCAAGACTTATTTATTCCCTTTCATTCTACTCAGCCCTTTTATTTACAATTTTGTCTTGGCATTACGTAAAGTCTGGGTAACTATTGTAAGCCATTATTTCTTATGTAGCACTTGTAAAATGATAAGTCTTAATTTAGTATATGCTGGTTGTAGGTGGTAAAGTTAACTTTCTAGCGAATGCTCTGTTCTGTTTTCCTGTTTGCTGATGGGCACTTTGCACAACATCACACTTTGGAATCACTTTTCCAAGCATAGCGCTTCACTCACATGCGAACCCCGTATGACGAATGTGAACAGATCCTAACATCAAACTAAAGTGCCAGAGTTAAAATGATTTATTTCCAAAGTAAAAGAATGAAACAATACCGAATATCTGGGTAAGCTAATATTCCACTGAAGCATGTACACCTCAGAATCTCATGGCAAACCATTGCCTGTGGTGTGAAATTTGAATGCTAATCCATTAGATCAATATATCATAGAAATTGCTTCTTGGCATCTCCACCTCATTACCATTTACAGGGATCCCAAGATGAATCCATTCTTAACAGTCATCTCTGACGTAAGGCAGAGTGGTCCTATTGATCATATCTGCAGCCGTTTTATGCCTAAATATCATGGACCTCCTCCTTCAAGCGATTTTGCCATTTGGTGTTACTATGCTTGGTGCTTTAAAAAAAGTGATATGCCTAGGTTTGTTTAGGCTCAACTGTTGAAACTAAAATCAGGCATATAGTGAGTATAGCCACCTGCACTCTTAACTCTTGGTGTGAGGACAGTGATGAAGGTGCAGTTAAATAGAGTATCCGTTAGAAAGAGTGTTACCAAATGTAAATAACTTGTTCTGACTCATTCAAACTGTGATTCATCAATTCAAGATTAGGCATCAAAGTGATACCTCTGATATAGAAGAGTCTACGGAGTGGTTCAGACCACGAAGCTCTGCTGGACCAAAATGTGAAATGCTTTTCTTGCCTAACCTGGATATCAATGCAGTAGTGCTCTGTTGCCGTGTGCGAAAGCCCACGTCACAATATGACGTGTCAAGAACTGGCATTCTGCGTACCAATGCCTTTGTAGCAGCCTTGGACCTGATGGGCTTCATCAACAAACATGTCAAAAGTACTATTGGAGCTCCAAATCCGCATATAGTGGCACATCGAAAAATGGGAAGGTTGAAAAATGTATATTTTTTAGTCTTCTGGATCCAGTCTAGTGCTAATAGATCTTGTAAAGGTGAGACATCTTTGGTTGGCTAGAGTTAACAAGAGCTTTACTGAAAGTAAGTAGCTTGTTTATTTCAGCACCTCTCTCCCAGCCCTGGAAATTCTTTAGTGGCTGACAGTGCCCAAAAGACATTTTTGCAACATGTACTGATCCGTTTATTCTGTAACGCAATGTTCCTTGTCCTCTAAATATCAACAGTTGCATCCTAAGTGTGCTTAGATCTATTTAGCAGCAATGTTATGTTCCTATTGTTAAATGTGTGAGAACAGAGGGTGAGTCTTTCAAATTATATCAGCAAACCAGTGGATGGCCCAGGAAGTTTGAGTTAATATCACTATCTAAAATTCCCATAGTAACTTAAATACTGCTTGTTAAGCAGTAGATCTGAAAGTTGGATACCTTGAATGTATGTCATTGTTTAGTTAGCAGTTAAATCTAAACCTAATGTGCACAGAAGCAATGACTAGGGACTTAGATGTATTCCCTGCCAGCACATAAATCAATATACCATAAAGAGATTGGGAGTAAGTTCACTCTGAGCATGCATGGGATCCTCAAGATTAAGTCTCTTTGGTTGACCTGTTTGAGAAAAATGAGATTCACTGTCTGGGCCAGCAGGGCATACAAAAAATTGGTAGAGAATCTAGAGTGACAAAGCAGTTCCAACCCTTTTACTGGGAGTTGCCAATCCTCTGCTATAATGTGGTAGAAATACTCTGCCTGATAAAAAATAGGCACTTTTGAGGTCCCTCTACTTACTTGAAGAAAGTCGACCTCTAAATACAGTAATGTTGAAACATTGGAAAGAGTTCCTTTCCTCACTCACTCCCTACACCTCAGATCAGGTTAAGATGATAATCAGGCTAGAGGTTTGCTCGCATGACCATGTCACAGTCCCTCGGTGTTTTAAGCTCTCTAGTAGAAGCTATGCTATACCCTTGTAGACGATCACTGGTCTTTATCAAATCTCCTTTATCAAGGTCTTTACCTAGTCGTACACCACACATATCTTACTTGCTTCTACAGTGTACCCAAATTCTTCAGAACTGCTTCAGTGGCCATGCTTTTTTCTCTTACTTTTGGAATTCTCTTTCCATCTGCAATTGCACCTCCTCACCATAGGGTGTTCAGAAAATTGATCAAACCGTGGCCATTCTGGCAATAAATTCAGTACTGCTCTCTTGATTGAAGTAGCATTGCACTGTAATAGAAGCATATGTTCCTCAAATTAGAAAAACAAAAAGAAAAAAAAATGTTCCTCATTATAGACAGAATCTTTCTACATGGGCTTCAATTATCCCAGTTTCACGGGGACTGCAGAAATGGCATACACATCTTCTGCCTTCAGCTCCCACCCCACATGACATTACAGGATTGACACCTTTGTACACTCACAGCCACGCAGTACTCTTTGGTACTTCAATCGCTCCAACCTACCTAAATTGTGGCAGAGTGCTGTACAAGGCCAAAGACAAGGATACAATAAATAAATGATACGAGAGGGTGCTGGATTGTGGGATCAGAAGTGTACCCTGTTACAGCATTATGATGTTATGCTCATTACAGAGGTGTGTCTTCAACTTGTTCCTAAATTGGAGCAGCATTGAGGCAGTCCTGATGGATATGGGGAGGTTGCACCAGATGCAGGATGCATACATAGAATAGCCCTACTGCCTTATGTTTTTTGCTCTTTTACATTTGTTAGTCTCCATTCTGATGGTGTCTTGACTGCCATGTGCTGAGCCATCAAAGATGAACTTGTCCGGTCAAGGTAAGCGGGAATGCTGATTGTGATACCCTTGCAAATGATGCAGTTGTTTTTGAAGATGGTGCAAGTAGCGCTTGAACATCCATCAGACTGTGGGGTGAATGGATCATATTTTTTTAGGCCTGGCTGAGATGTACAGTGTCGTGTACAAGGCTGTTAAGAGGTGCCAGTGTGGAGTCTGGGTGGTCAGGGTATTACCACCATCCTGATGTGAGAGTAAAAAGGCGTGAGTAGATGTTCTAAAGCCTCTTTCTCGTAGAAGCTCTTTCACTTTCTTTGGGAGCTGAAACCAGGCCGCCTCATGTTTGTCAGTGTATTTTTTTATGGTTAAGGGGTCGAAGGTAAGGCCAAGTAGGAGAACTATGGGATGAAAACAGGGCTCTTAAAAACTTATTTACTTGTTTTGATTCTTTTGACTAAAACAGCAAGGTAAGGAAACTAGAGAAGTGCTATGGCTTTCAAAGGCCAAACGGAAAATGGTAGTTGCTTCACCTGATCACATCCAAATTGATGTCAATGTCTGTCTCCTAATGTGTTTCCATTTTTGTGAGTGGACGTCTTTTCCAAGTAGCTGTATTTGAAAGTTGTTTTAGTCAATAATTAAAAAAAATCCTTATGGAACTAAGTGGTTAACGGGATTCTATTTCTCATCCAAGGCTTTTGAGGCTTTAACATTATCAGAATCTGTTTTACTGATTCACCCTGGTTGGGGTAAATATTGTGCTCTCTTGCTGCTTCACAAGCCCGACTTTCTGACATGGTTACCTAGCAACTGAAGACAGTTACTTGCAATGTAAGGCATAGAATGGATGTGGGATTCACGAACAGTGTGTATGTTGCACTGCTGAATTACCTGTTTAACTCAGCGCTAATGGATATAGTTAATGTCTGGTATGCCCTTTCATTTAATTTCACTCCATCTTTAAGTACTATGATGATAAACTTGAAATCATTTAGCTGGTCTAGAGCGCTGCTTTTGTCAATCCGCAATATGATCTGTAACTTAAGCGTAATGCCTACCATCTGTTCTATTCTTAAAAGTATGAAAAATATCTCTTAAATGCCATTTTTGGTTTATCTTAAAAGGGCGTCTGCCTTGTGAGAGCTAGAGATGATCCACTTGCTTGATAAGTAACGCCCAAAAAATAAAACGTGTGATCATCTTTTGCCATTGCCTTTGAGCGTTGCATCTCCCAAAACCGAATCTAGGCCAGTTTCTGGTTAAACATGAAATCCCTTGGGTTCTTCTACAATCATTTATGATCACAAGCTCCAGACCTCAAATGAAAGCCTTATGAAGGGTAATCTAATAAGTAAAATTTGATTTATTTGTGGGTGCAAAATTTACAAGACTGTCCTAATGCCTGCCTGAGGGTGACGCAGAAAACCTCAATCATAGTATAAAGACCTAGCTCTCTGCAGTCTACAGAAGAGCTGAAGAAATCTGTGCTCACCTGCAACTCAAAATAACACTACATTTTCCACTTGTCTTACACAGACAGAACAATTAGGGGAGACCCACCATTTTCCCATCACGTATTTGCATATTAAAATTATACTGAATTTGAATCTTGCTCCATACATTTGGACCTAATTCTGGCATACTATAGATTCTTATGCTCATTTGCGGCTCTTGTGCTCCACTCTCATCTCCCAAACCCCAAGTATCTCTCTCTCTGCAAAACACCTCTCAAGTTCAACTATGCCGTTCTCTCGTATTTATTAACATTACACTAGTACGGATTTCCAATTCTCGATTACCACTCACATCAGTCATCCTCTTTGTCTTTCTGATACAATGCATAACTACTCCTTCTGCCCCTTCCTTCTTTGCCACATTCTCATTCCTTCTAGTACCTTCCTCCTAGCACCTTTAACTGCCTCGCCCACCATGAAGTGGAGTACCAAAGTGATTTGGGCCTCTCATTTTCTGATGCATTGTAGAAGTGTCTCCTCTCTGATGACATTAGATGTAGTACAACATGTTCACGCCATCTCCTGAATAGTCCTCCTTAAGTAAATTCTTTCTGCTATTGGAAGCCATCTGTATAGTGCATTTAATCAACCTAATGATATGTTCCAGTCTGCAGTTGGTAAAATGCAGGTCTTATGACCCTTCACATCCCTTAAAGAAAGAATGCACCTCATTTGATGCTATTTGTTCTCCGTTATCTGTGACAAAGGAAGCTAGGATTCCTATCTTGGAAATATTCCTTTAAGGATTAACTACTACTATCCCCCATTAACTCATTTTGACAACAAACATCACAATATCTCCCCCTCACCTCAATATTTAATAGGGCCCATATTAACTATGGTTCAGCACTGCACTAAAATCCATGACAACAGCATGGGTGTTGTACTTAACTTCCCACGAAGGTACAATATGATCTTGGAGACACATCTAATTCTGTAAGGTGTTGGAACGACACAGCAGAGCCCCTGGGTTTGAAAGTGCAAAAGTATAGGTTTAGGCAGCCATCTCAACTTAGAAAGGTTCATGTGCCATAGTTTCACAACCAATGGCTGCAGTGTGGAAAAGGCAATTAGCTTTTTGGCAGATAGTTCTATCAACCACTTATTCTCGCTGTGTAGAATGTGTATCCCAGTAGGATATTATCATTGTGAATGTAAGTTTGATATCCTAGGGTCACCTGAATCTTAAAATGGCTACAGAGCCCACATTCATAGACCAATACTACACTTTTGCAGAGCCAAGGTCCTAGAAAGGAGCGAGAGGAAATGGTATGTACACTCTTTTAATCTGTTAATATTATGGATTTTTTTTTAAGCAGTTGCTGCCTATCTCCACCCCCCCACCCTTCCCCACAAGAGATGTTGGGGACCACAGGGGTCCCTGGACAACAGAGTACGAAGGGCTAATCTAATGTCCGGGGTTCCATCAGGAGTTTTGTGAAAGGCAGAAAAGTGGAAGGCAGGGTGTGGATGAAGACAGAAAAAGAATGACAAAGATAGGAAGCAGGAATTAAAGTCAACCTACAAGAGTGAGCTAAAGCTAAGGAGCTACAGGAGAGGGTAGAGTGTATTAGTGGATGAAAGAGGCATGAGGTAATATAAAGACTCTGACAACTGTGGTATTCAGCAACTCCAACATCTGCCAACGGTGCTGGTTGGCTTCTTTAAAAAAAAATGGTGGCCACAGTACTTTTTCTTTCACAAATTAAGCACTGGTTATGGCTACACAGCACTTAAATGTGATTTTTTTATTTTTATTATTACATGCGTTTTTCACACTTTTCTCCACCTCAGGCTAGTTTCTACTTGCCAGTTAGTTTTTAAGACGTTACATAGATCACACATTGGGGATGACAACCTATTATAATTCCGATGCTATCACATAACATCCAAGATGACATCCATGAGTTATAGGGTGGATAATGGCATACAATACAAACCCAACAATACTAGGATGTGATTTGTGAAAAATATGAATGATTATATTTTACCGATGGCACATCTTCAACATGATAAATAGTTTTCTGTGTACACAATCACACACTTGAACTTAATAACTCTTTTACTCATGTGGTCACTCACTCATTCAAACTCAGGCCCCCATCAACCTAATCCTTAGCTTTCATTTACGTCTGCATTTAATTGTACACACAAATGGCAGGAATGAGAGTTAAGGTTGCCTCGTCATCTTAACTGGCAAATTTTTAGTGTTTTTATTCATTATCAGGGCCATTTGAGTCCATCTACATTGTGAAACTGCCCCCTCGACAACACTAACAGAGTCTTAACTAAGGTTTTAAGGTCTCGCCTGTAGATGGCTGTTAACACCGATATTTACTGTGAGATTTGGATTGGCTCATTAGTTGACTTTCTAAACACTTGCCTTTGCCTGTATGTTTTTCTTCGGCTTTATCCCTTCATGAATTTGTCTTTTCTTTGGAGCGTAGTCTCTTTACCATCCTTTTGAGTGGATGACTTGTATTCTTACACAGCTCCACACCAGGGAGCTACTTTTTTCTTTTCTTTTGTTTAGCACTGTCAAAGAGTGCATGTATTTATTTGCTCTCTTCTCAGTGTACAGTTTTCTCTTCCCGACACCATGCCACTATCACCAAACTCCTGAGTTGCCTCTCTACTCGTCTCTGCAGTGTTTTGTTTTCCAAACCGCCTCATGCAAGTTTGTTTCTCTCACGCCTTGTTGCTTCCACTGTGGGGTTGACTTGCGCAACTCCACCTGCTTCTCATATTGCCCTTCTGACACACTTTTTGTCTTTGTCGACCATTAGCTATAGAATAACGCTGGGAAAGTCAAAAGGTTGACCGCTGAAAGGCACGACTTATTAGCTTTGACAGTGAGTGTTCAGGGTGTTATGTATAAAATATACATAAAATACGTAACATAACGAAGAGGTCTATAATATGGTTGCATATTGCCATCAGTGTTTTTGACTGGCATCAACTTAAATCACGAAGCGGACGACTGAGTGCTTTGTAAATGTCACCAGAAGGCCAAGATGATATTGTAGGACAGTATTACGCAGTAGTTGTTATATTTTTGTGACATCTGTATTTTGGGGAAGTTTGGTTGAAAATACTTTTTTCACAAGCAGGGAAATGTAAAAAAAAAAAAAAAAAAAAAAATACATTGCTGTACTGTTTGCATGTAGAAAAAAGGTGAGACAGTTTTGAAGTTAAGAATGTAGAATTTTAGAAACAAAAGCACACATTTGCTTGTCTGTGGAAATGGGGCAATATTGAATGTGTTCTTTGAAAGGTTCGAAAGTTTAATATTCAGGTTTGTTTACCTTTCATGTAAAGAATAGTGAAGCTACAAGAGACATTGATAAAGCTCTGGCAAGTGACTTGATGCTGTCCTTATTGTGAAATGCTTACTTCACCGGAGTCCCCGAAATACTTATTCCACATTTTTCTAGGGTCAGTATTGAATATGGATTTTATGAATGCATTTTGTGTAATAAAATACCAAAATGTATAAAATATATAAATGTAGCTCCTTGTTGTAGGAAACAAATTTATAGAGAGAAAAGCATGCATGCTGTCATATGCTAACAAAGGCCTCCTTTGACCACGCAGCACTGGTTGGGATCTTAGTCCATTTAACTGTGAGAGACCTTCAGTGAGTTTATATGAATTTTGGGCTGAGTTAGGCAAAATGAAGAACCACAGAGACTACCCATATAAAACCAAAATAGAGTAGGAGAGCAAGGTCTCCAGAGCCGTGCTGGGGCCTCTGCATCCCAACAGGAACCCATCTTTCTTCAGGTAGGGTATTTACCCAAAACCAAGACATTTGGCATAATTTCTTAGCTCAGACATTAACTTCCATGCTACTGCAGCGTGCATGTCTAAACTACAAACAATTGGTTAAAGTGTTCACACTGCAGACATTTTCAAAAGAAATGCAGATAACTCCTAATTCTCAAATATCCCATCTTCTATAGTTAAAAATTCTTGACGTATCCCTGTCAATGAGCTGAAAGCCCCAGATTAAGCATAGAAAGCTGTGCAATAAAACATAGGCATAAAAACTTTAGTAGTCACCGGAGTAGCCTGTTAAAATTATTTTAAAAAGATCAAACATAACCCTAACAGCTTTCAATCAATTCTTCATCATTCTTCATCCTTGTCACTAGAGCTCTGATTTTTACTGCATATCTTGTGTGAAGGGAGTTTCCTGAACTCTGCTCTTTCATCTACAAATAGGTTTGACTGTGTTGGCTTATATCTTAAATTCTGATAAAATAGCTTCTATCACCCAGTCTTTTTCAAGCTGACAAGGCTTTATCATAGCTAAAATCCCTATAAAAAGCATTTTAGGCCTTGTGGAACCTGGCAGGAAGAGAAGTCACTTAGACTCTTATAAGGTATGCATAATTTGTTTATATTCTGATCACAAGGTGCAGAACAGCAAAAGAACTTGTGCTTTCTCTGCTAAAACCAAAAAAGATTGGTGAGGTAGACTTTTATCACTGCTCGAGCTTCAAAGCCATAAGAAACTTAAAGTTTTGAGGAAGAATAGGAAATTATCTCAAAGGCCTCAGTAATGGCGTAGAAAATGGCTCATTCATATTCTCAGTGCTCTTCAAAATAAACTTCAGATTGGAAATCATCAGCTTCTGAGTAACTATCAAGGAAAGTGAAATAGATTTGAGAAACTGAGGTCACTTATGAGGTACACATACAAACAGGGAAAATGTCTTCAAAACAACTCACAGCCGTCTTCTGAGCCACCTAGACCAAAGAAGAAAATATCTAAGAGATCAGACTCAAAAGGAATAAATGTCAACGTCAATTGATCTCAACAGTATTACTGCTGGTGTCTCTGTTGGTGAAGACTGCATCGTCAACGAAGAAGACTGCGATTCAGTTGTATAATATGCCTATAGGTCAAACCTCATTGATGACAACACCGATGACAAAGCCCCTGTCAGATTTTTACTTCAACACTGTCAAGGACAGCTTCAAGGACAATGCCATGTACAGCATTAACCAAGGCAGTACTGTTGATGATGACAATCCTACCCAAAACTCCAAAATCAGCAAAAAAAACACCTTGGTATCAGAAAAGGGCATTCCAATATAATTTATGGCCTAGCATACATCTCTGGTGCAAAGTATCATTTTACCCTCCACATCGTTCCTGGATACAGAGGGATGATGATAATGATCCTTTCTGACCTGCATATAATCCAGAGAAGTTAAAATGATGGTAATAAGAGAGACACGTTCAGGGAAATTGTGGGTGGTTTTAGCTGGAACAGTAAGAAGACCCTAATGGCATAGGGGTCTATCAGCCCTTTGAAGAGCATAGAGATGATGAAAATGATGCTTGGCACTATGCATATTGACAGGACCAGTATAGTCAAACAAGGCAAGAGTCCATCATCCAGGATTCCAAAACTCTGGTAAGAGGTTTATGACTTATGCGCTCATATTATTATAAGCAGTTCCCAAAATCACCGGCAACCAACCAACAAAACCTTCAGGATCACCAACTCTATCTCAATTAAGGCCCCATACAAGACAATAAACCTACGCACTCCTGCCGCTGAGCTTGACAACTTGATGTCCAATTCAAAAAATTTCACCTCACAGACCTTCCAAATGATGGTAGAGACAAACTAACGAAGGTCAGGGCTGATCCTACAAGTAAGCCTTAGGGAATTAAAAGATTCTGTTCTTGTACTAAACCTAGTTTGCACCCAATGTCCTTATCTCCACAGCAGGTATTACTTCACCTTCTTCACTTAGCAAGTTCTGGTTTGTCTTTCATCAGGCAAATCCATGTGGTTGTCATTTCACACTTTAGGAGGATGCTGAACCAGCTTTCTCTTGGGCCTAGTAAACTCATTAAGGAATTCCTTAAAATATATTTGGAGTTGTTCCTCCTATAAGACCTCATAATACATGGTACCTTAACGCAGGCCAGCCTCAGTTGATTAGAATTTCTTTTGAACTAATAAGTATGAATTGAAACTTTCTTTCTTGGAAACTGGAGCTTTTATTGTCTCTAGCCTCTACTAGAAGACTTAACAAAATTCAAACCTTTACAATCAAAGAACCATTTACGCTCAAGGAACCTTTTTGCAGTTCAGAGATGACACACCTACTACAAACAAATCTAATATGTAACCTTATCATACGAACTGACTTTAATTTGAACAAATCAACCATTAGTCTTATTGGCACTCTTTCATCTGCAGCCATTATCTTTTTTTATAATAAAACCGTCCATCCTATCCATGCTAATACGACTACACAATAAACAAGAAGTGTCTACATTCACAGGACTGCCTTTGACGCACATTTGCAGGACAACAAGCTTGAAGAAAAGAAAGACCTTGACACTGGATCTTCAGTCTAGATTAGACAGTTCACAGTTTCGAGTGAGGCTAGCATCCTGCATCATGTATGCCATTAAGGTGATCCTGTCTTCTTTTTATGGTCTCCCTCCATCTGCTGACAACTGGAATTTGTGATTTTTTTCTACCTGCTACTTGGATTCAAACATGTGAATATATGAAACATCCAGTACTGAAGAAAGACCAACTTGCCTGTAATTAAAGTTCTCCATTATGGTCATGTTTCATAGATTCATATGTGACGGGCTCTCCTCCGCACCTCATGCCCACCTATGTTCTAAGCTTCTGCAGCACATACTCCAAAATCTGAGCTCTGATGACCTGGGATGGGAGTTTTGTATACTGGGCTGCAAACGGATTGGCAGAAGGATGGATCTTTTTAAAATAATGTGAATAAGCTACTTATGTGACTCTGAAAGCTTTTATTAAGCTAACGTTGCTCTTTGCTCCATGTTTACCATGGGACTCCGAGATCAATGAAAGAGATGATTCAAGCATGCCAATCTAAGAAAGATGGCAATATTGGAGAACTGTGGTAAGTAACGTTTTATTTCAATTACCATCAGCTGTTCTTGTTTTGATAGGAGCAGGCCTACTGAGTTGACAAATTCAGACATGTTGACATGCTGATTGTTTCCTTTTTCTTAATTACCATATAACAGAACACAATTATTTCCTAAGAGATATCTTAGATGTATTCATCTTCTTTTCAAGCAGGTCTTGGGTTCAGCATAGCTGGAGGTGTTGGTAATCAGCACATTCCTGGTGATAATAGTATTTATGTAACCAAAATTATTGAAGGAGGTGCTGCACACAAAGACGGTAGACTTCAGATTGGAGACAAGCTTCTAGCTGTGAGTTATTTATTCTGTTTTATCTAAATGTTGTCAATTAAATGTTATGATTGCATGGAAAGAGAGATGCCTCTTAAACATATTTGAAACCGACAGGAGTACTGATTATTGCACAGAAAACGTCTGCTCATATACATTGTTTGTGTGAAGTTTCTAAGGATACTGTTTTGGAGCAGAAGAGATATCTAGAGTGTATAGTTCGTGAAAGAAACCTGGTTTTCCATCTATATTGGTCTTTGCTTGTTATGCAAAATATTTAAGTTAAAAAAGAAACCCTGACTCATCCAGCCCTACTGTTCTTCTAGCTCCAGACCTCTCCCCCTGTTTTGGTCTGGACCTTTCCCCTTTTAAGCTTTGCTCCCGACTCATGATTATGCAGTGTTTTAGCTCCTTTCTATATAATCCCTCCTCCGGCCCAACCTCTATCCATTTTGGACCATTTGCCTGCTTTTCAACTATTTGTTTTGGCCTGTGCCCTTAGTTTTCACCTCACCCACCTGCTTCTTCCTCCTGCTACTCTTTTTGCTCCCTGCTGCTTTTCCCCTGTGTCCTTTGTGTCCCCCCTCCTGCCTGCTTCCAACACCTCCCTCTTCCACTGTGCATTCATGCCCACCCCCTCCCCCAGCAGTTCTTCTCACCGTTTCCCCATGTACTCTTCCCTCATGGTGGCTTCTTATTAGTGCTGCCCGGACCATGTATTATTAATTCTTTAGTTTTTAATTCACTATAATGGAAAATCCTTCTGTATTGAAGACTTCCCTCCCTTCAGTATAACCCTGTTCTTGTTTCAATGTCATAAGGTCAGGTAGCAAGGAGCCTTTTTTTCTCTCTCATAGAAACTGGAGATGGAGTGTATTGAAGGCTCATTTGACAGCTGACCTTTATTTGACATTGTCACAAAAACAGGATAGTATCAAAGGCAAGGGATTCCTCATTAAAGAGACCACAAAAGCACCAAACTAAGACTAACTGCCCTTTGTGTTGCATACTTGACTATTGCTGGCCCCTCCTCAGGCACCAAACCTAATCTAATTGTCCTTTGCCTGCTGGCCGCTAGCCAGCCCCAGGGTGACATATTACTAAGTTGTTGATTTCACTAAACAGTGAGCCCCTTATTTTAATGCTCTGGTTTGGTAAAGCACCTAATGTTCTCTAGTCTTAGTATGGTGCCCAAAGTAGCCTACTGAAATCGGGTCTCTAGTTGGCAGCAGTATGCATCTTGTCGAAGTAGGGACCACACTGCCAGGTAGGGGGTAAGTAAGCTACACTCCCTAAATTAACCTGTGCCCTCCCTCTCGTAGCATGGCACAGTGCAGGCAGGCTTAACTTAAAAGGCAATGTGTAAAGTATTTGTGCAATCCCCCTACAGTGGTCGCAATGAGAACACCACAAAAGGACTCCAAACAATATTGAGAAAATACACACTTTTTATCTATTTATAGGACATTACCAACTCCTGTTAAGAAATCTCACTTTTCAAGTTTAAACAAAGCAGTGCTTGTGTTCAGTTATGGGACAAAAGATGATGCGGTGCACTCTGCAATGCGAATGGGCTTTGTTCAAGTATTATATGGGGATATCTCAGATGCGCTCTTCACTGAGAGCGGCCGGGTGTTGTGTCCTTAGGTAAAATCTCACCCCCAGCGTGTTAGCAAGGAAACTAATGAGGCTGCTGGGGAGCTAATAAGGGTGGGGTGGGCATGTGCTATCAGGGGGAATCACCGCCACAGCCATGGGGTTTCAGAGTTGAGGAGGGTGTGTGGTGGACGGTCAAACTGAAGCCACTCTGTGATCCTTGACAAGTAGGCTGCAGGGAAGCTGCTCTGCGATCCTTGATAAATCGGGGGTGGGCTGCAGGGAAGCAATGCTGAATTGCTGAAGAAAGCTGCCTGGCAGGTTGCAAAGAAGCTGCTCGGGTCTTTGGTGTCCCAGAGACCTTTAGTAGAACCAGAGGTAGGTCAGCAAGCCCTTGGAGTCTGCTGTGGAGTCTAGGGCTGCAGGGCAGAGATCGCAAGGCAGCACAATGACAGTTCTGCAGTTCCTGGGAACAGTCAATCCTGGCCAAATGGCAATCCTAGCAGGCAGCAGTCTTTACTCCTGCAGATTTCTTCAGTCCAGAAGTGAACTGATTTCTAGTGGGTCAGAGACCCAGTACTAACAAGTGCCTTTGATATGCGGGTACACAGGTCCCCCTTTCAGGCCAGCCCTGGCTTCAGACTGCCAGTGGGAGGTAATCAGCCCCTTTGTGTGGGCTCGGGCCACCATCCTTTCAAATGTGACTGCCCTTCCCAACCTCCTCCCCAGGAAGACCCATCAGTATGCAGATGCAGTTGAGTATCCTGTGTTGTGGGTGTCTGCAGGAAATGCAGAAGTGTAGCTGTCACCTAGCCCTGGCCAGGCATGTATTGGGAAAACGCTGTAGGCACTCAGGACAGTGAGGGCAGAGAAGTGCCCACTTTCTAAAAGTGACATATTTCTAAAAAAAAAAAATTTAAAAAAAATTCTGACTTTACCACTAAAGAGGATTTATCATTAACAGTCCAATGATATTAAACATGAAGCAGCTACTCCTGTCTCATCAGGAATTACAGCTTAAATAGATTTTAAGGAATTCCCAATGCCGGCCTATAAAAGGAGCAGGCCTCACAATAATTTAAAGCGACATTGGGAGTTTTTCATCAAGACATGGAAAACCTATAAGTACATGACCTACCTTTTACTTATCTGGCTCTCTGCCATATGGGCTACCTAGGGGCCTATCTTAGGGGTGACTTATATGCAAGATGAGGGAAAATTACCACTTGGCAAGAGGTTTTGAATGCCAAGTCGAGGTGGAAGTTAGACTGCATACACAGGCTCTGTAGTGGCAGACCTGAGACATGTTTACAGGGCTACTTAAGTGGGTGACACAATCAGTGCTGCAGTCCCACTAGTAGCATTTATATATGCCAGTTGTGGATACACCAGTGTTATGAATAAGCTGAAAAGGGGAAAAGTCCAGATCAGAACAGGGGGAGAGGGCTGGAACTAGAAGCACAATAGCTCCACTCTGCGCACCTGCACTCTGCCAGTACACTTTACGCCAATACAATTAACTCTGTACCACTCACTCTACACCCCTGCACTCAATGCCTATACACTGTAAACCACTGTAATTTACTCTACACCACTGCACTCTGCAATACTTTACTCTGCAACACTACACTCTGCCACTGAATTCTACGCCAGTCTGTGCACAACTGCATTCTACGCCTCTGCAGCCCTCTGCCACTCTGCACCACTATATTCTACACCACTGCACTCTGTGCCACTATGTCACTTTCCTATACACAATGGTATTCTTCGGCGTTGCACTTTGTGTCAGTGTATTCTGCACAACTCCATTATACTATGCACCTCTCTAATCTACACCACTGCATTCTACGACCCTGCATTTTACAGCATTGGATTTTATGCCTCTGCACTCTGCCGCTGCACTTCACACCACTATACTCTGCAACACTTTCCACCAATGCACCCTACACCAATCCACTGCACTCTACTCTACACCACTGCACTCTACTCTACACCACTGCACTCTACTCTACACCACTGCACTCTACTCTACACCACTGCACTCTACTCTACACCACTGCACTCTACTCTACACCACTGCACTCTACTCTACACCACTGCACTCTACTCTACACCACTGCACTCTACTCTACACCACTGCACTCTAATCTGCATCACTGCACTCTACCCCAATTCACTCTACACCACTTTTACATCACTGCCCTCTATGACACTGCGCTGCTCCACGCTGCGCGCCCCACTCTACGCCTCTCCATCCTGTACCGCTCCACCCTGCAGTCTACACCACTCTGCCACAGCACTCTGTCCCACATTAGCCCTACCCTGCACCTCTCCACACTGAACTTTATGCCACGGCACTCGACTTCGACACACTATACTATGCCACACTCTAATCTACGGCACCGCATTCTACGATTCTGCAATTTTAGGTAGCTGAATTTTGTGCTGCTGCACTCTACCCTTTATACTCTGCAACACTCTAATCCAATTCATTCTACACCAGTCCATTTTACTTTATACAACTCCACTGTACGCCACTCAGTGCTACTCCATTCTATGCCACTCCCTCCTCAATGCTCTACTCCACTCTTCACCACTCTACTCTGAGACTCCACACCACTCTCCTCTGTACTACTAATTTTAGCCATGCTCGTGTACAACATGGCTAAAACACATTAACAAATCCAATAGCTCTTTTAGGCGAGATCTATTGGCTTTGCCAATGCATGTTGTTGGTAAATAGCCCTCTCTGACGGGTCACCCCAAACCTTTTGCCTTCCGCCTCCTCTTTAACTTACCTTGTTTTTGTTGACTTTAGGACTCTGGGCATTTTGCCACCACTGCTAACCAGTCCTAAACTGCTTGTGCTCTTTCCCCTAAACATGGTAACATTGGCTCATACCCTATTGGCATTATTAATGTTCTTGTAAGTCCCTAGTGAAGTGTACTACTTGTGCCTAGGGCATATATGTTAAATGCTTCTAGTAAGCAGACAGCACTGATTGTGCCACTCAGATACGTAGCCCCTCAACCATGTCTCAGGCTTGCCCTTGCAAAGCCTGTGTGTGCACTTCGACTTGGCATTTAAAACTACTTGCGAAGCCTTAAACTCCCTTTTTTACATACAGATCACTCCTAAGGTGGGATTAAGTAGCCCTTAGGGCAGGGTGCAAGGTAAGTGAAAGGCAGGGCACGTACTTACAGGCTTAACATGTCCTGGTAGTGTTTCATAAAATAATAATAATTTTTCACTACTGTGAAGCCTGCTCCACTCACAGGCCAGCATTGGAGATTTCCTTTTGTACTTTTAAGTGGTCATTTTTTATCTGAAAGGAGTGGAATTAGGTTTGGTATGGTTGGAATGGTAGTGAGAAATCATGTGTTCGATGGCATCTGTCGCTGTAGATACGCATGTTCTGCAATAGCTCGCCATCTGGTGTTGGGCCGGAGTGTTACAAGTTGTTTTTCTTCGAAGAAGTCTTTCGAGTCACGGGACCGAGTGACTCCTCCTTTTGTCTCCATTGCGCATGGGCGTCGACTCCATCTTCAATTGTTTTTTTTCCGCCATCGGGTTCGGACGTGTTCCTGTCGCTCCGAGTTTCGGAACGGAAAATTAGCTAATTTCGGAAGATTTTCGTCGGTATTGTTGCGTTCGGGATCGGCGTACTTACATTCAACACCGCATCGAAGATCGAAGAGCTCCGGTGCCCTTCGGGGTAGTTTTTCGATCCTCCGTCGGGGCCTGGTCGGCCCGACCGCGTGCTGAAGAACGCCGATGGAACGGACCCCGTTTCGTTTCTGCCCCAAATGCCACAATAAATACCCCTACACAGACCAACACTTGGTCTGCAACCTGTGCCTGTCACCTGAGCACAGCGAAGACACCTGCGAGGCCTGTCGTGCGTTCCGGTCCCGAAAAACACTCCGAGACCGTCGAGCCAGAAGACTTCAGATGGCGTCCGCACCGACAGCCCAACGGGAGTTCGAGGAACAGGAAGAGGAAGGTACCTTCTCGATCCAAGACTCAGACTCCGAAGGATTCGACGATACACAAACCGTGAGTAAGACGTCGAAAACCACACAGAGAAACATTTACAAGGCCCAGGGGACGCCACTGCCACCAGGCCATGGCTCGACCCATAAATTCGGTGACCGACCGTCGGCACCGAAAAAGGCCCAAACAGTGCCGAGATCGTCCGACTCCGGTCGAGACACCGGCACGCAGCCTTCTCGGGACCGAGAAAGTGCTGGAAACAAGCCTCGACACCGAGATGCCGGTGTGGACACGGCTCGACGCCGAGACAGCGGCACCGAAACAGATCGACGCCGAGAGGGTTCGGCCCCGAAAAGGAAAAAAGTCACCTCAGAGCCGAAAAAACACGCAGACAAAGTTTCAATGCCGAAACAAACTGCAAGCGACCCAGCTTCAGGCTCTTATACTGAAGAGCACTCGCTAACCTCCCAAATGCAGAAGCATAGGTTTGAGGAAGAGCTACAAGCAACTGATGTGGACCATACACAAAAGCGTATCTTCATTCAGCAGGGGACAGGAAAAATAAGCACCCTTCCCCCCATTAGGAGAAAGAGGAGGTTGGAGTTCCAGACGGAACAAACACCACAACCAAAAGTGGTGAAAAGAGTTACACCACCACCCTCTCCTCCGCCCGTGATTAACGTTTCACCAGCACAAACTCCATCACACTCCCCAGCTCACACCACCATGAGCCAGGGTGACCAAGATCAGGACGCATGGGACCTATACGACGCCCCAGTGTCCGATAACAGCCCGGAGGCATACCCTACAAAGCCATCTCCACCAGAAGACAGCACCGCGTACTCTCAGGTGGTTGCTAGAGCAGCACAATATCACAATGTAAGCCTCCACTCAGAACAGGTCGAGGATGATTTCTTGTTCAACACACTCTCCTCCACCCACAGCTCATACCAAAGCCTGCCTATGCTCCCTGGTATGCTCCGGCACGCAAAAGACATATTTAAGGAGCCGGTCAAAAGTAGGGCAATCACACCAAGGGTGGAAAAAAAGTATAAGCCGCCTCCTACGGACCCGGTTTTCATCACTACACAGCTGCCACCAGACTCTGTTGTTGTAGGAGCAGCTAGGAAAAGGGCCAACTCCCACACATCTGGAGATGCACCACCCCCAGATAAAGAAAGCCGCAAGTTCGATGCAGCTGGTAAGAGAGTCGCAGCACAAGCTGCAAACCAGTGGCGCATCGCGAACTCCCAGGCACTACTTGCGCGCTATGACAGAGCCCACTGGGACGAGATGCAACATCTCATTGAACATCTGCCCAAGGACTTACAAAATAGGGCAAAGCAAGTGGTCGAGGAAGGACAGACCATTTCCAACAACCAGATCCGCTCCTCCATGGACGCTGCAGATACAGCTGCACGGACAATTAATACATCTGTAACTATCAGAAGGCATGCATGGCTCCGAACGTCTGGATTTAAACCAGAGATTCAACAGGCAGTTCTTAATATGCCTTTTAATGAAAAAGAACTGTTCGGTCCAGAAGTGGACACAGCGATTGAGAAACTCAAAAAAGATACGGACACTGCCAAAGCCATGGGCGCACTCTACTCCCCGCAGAGCAGAGGGAATTACAGCACATTTCGTAAAACGCCCTTTCGAGGGGGGTTTCGAGGTCAAAACACACAAGCCAGCACCTCACAAGCCACACCGTCCAGTTACCAGGGACAGTATAGAGGAGGTTTTCGGGGGCAATATAGAGGAGGGCAATTCCCTAGAAATAGAGGAAGATTTCAAAGCCCCAAAGCCCCTACTACTAAACAGTGACTCACAGGTCACTCACCCCCTCCACACAACACCAGTGGGGGGAAGAATAGGTCATTATTACAAAGCATGGGAGGAAATCACTACAGACACTTGGGTTCTAGCAATTATCCAACATGGTTATTGCATAGAATTTCTACAATTCCCTCCAAACATACCACCAAAAGCACAAAATTTAACAACACACCATTCCAATCTCCTGGAGATAGAAGTGCAGGCACTATTGCAAAAGAATGCAATCGAATTAGTGCCAAACACACAGATAAACACAGGAGTTTACTCACTGTACTTTCTGATACCAAAGAAGGACAAAACACTGAGACCAATCCTAGACCTCAGAGTAGTGAACACTTTCATCAAATCAGACCACTTCCACATGGTCACACTACAAGAAGTATTGCCATTGCTAAAACTGCAGGACTACATGGCAACTTTAGACCTCAAGGATGCTTATTTCCATATACCAATACACCCATCGCACAGGAAATACCTAAGGTTTGTATTCAAAGGAATACATTACCAATTCAAGGTACTGCCTTTCGGATTAACAACCGCACCAAGAGTCTTTACCAAATGTCTAGCGGTAGTCGCAGCACACATAAGAAGGCAGCAGATACATGTGTTCCCATATCTAGACGACTGGCTAATCAAGGCCCATTCGTTAATAGAGTGCTCAAATCACACAAATCATATCATACAAACCCTCTTCAAACTAGGGTTCACCGTCAATTTCACAAAATCCAAAATTCTGCCACGCAAGGTACATCAATACCTGGGAGCCATAATAGACACATCAAAAGGAGTAGCCACTCCAAGTCCACAAAGAATTCAAAATTTCAACACCATCATACAACGCATGTATCCAACACAAAAGATACAAGCAAAGATGGTATTACAACTCCTAGGCATGATGTCATCATGCATAGCCATTGTCCCAAACGCAAAACTGCACATGAGGCCCTTACAACAATGCCTAGCATCACAGTGGTCTCAAGCACAGGGTCACCTTCTAGATCTGGTGTTAATAGACCGCCAAACTTACCTCTCGCTTCTGTGGTGGAACAACATAAATTTAAACAAGGGGCGGCCTTTCCAAGACCCAGTGCCACAATACGTAATAACAACAGATGCTTCCATGACAGGGTGGGGAGCACACCTCGATCAACACAGCATACAAGGACAATGGAACGTACATCAAACAAAACTGCATATCAATCACCTAGAACTTCTAGCAGTTTTTCAAGCACTAAAAGCTTTCCAACCAATAATAGTTCACAAATACATTCTCGTCAAAACAGACAACATGACAACAATGTATTATCTAAACAAGCAGGGGGGGGCGCACTCCACGCAGTTAAGCCTGCTAGCACAAAAAATTTGGCATTGGGCAATTCACAACCAAATTCGCCTAATTGCACAGTTTATACCAGGGATACAAAATCAACTCGCAGACAATCTCTCTCGAGATCACCAACAGGTCCACGAATGGGAAATTCACCCCCAAACTCTGAACACTTATTTCAAACTCTGGGGAACACCTCAGATAGACTTGTTTGCGACAAGGGAGAACGCAAAATGCCAAAACTTCGCATCCAGATACCCACACAAACAATCCCAAGGCAATGCCCTATGGATGAACTGGTCAGGGATATTTGCTTACGCTTTTCCTCCTCTCCCTCTCCTTCCTTACCTGGTAAACAAACTCAGTCAAAGCAAACTCAAACTCATATTAATAGCACCAACTTGGGCAAGGCAACCCTGGTACACAACGCTGCTAGACCTATCAGTGGTACCCTGCATCAAATTGCCCAACAGGCCAGATCTGTTGACACAGCACAACCAAAAGATCAGACACCCAGATCCAGCATCGCTGAATCTAGCAATCTGGCTCCTGAAATCCTAGAATTCGGGCACTTACAACTTACCCAAGAATGTATGGAAGTCATAAAACAAGCAAGAAGGCCATCCACCAGGCACTGCTATGCAAGTAAATGGAAGAGGTTTGTTTGCTACTGCCATATTAATCAAATACAACCATTACACACAACTCCAGAACATGTAGTGGGTTACTTGCTTCACTTACAAAAATCTAACCTAGCTTTCTCTTCCATTAAGATTCACCTTGCAGCAATATCTGCATACCTGCAAACTACCTATTCAACTTCCCTATATAAAATACCAGTCATTAAAGCATTCATGGAGGGCCTTAGGAGAATTATACCACCAAGAACACTACCTGTTCCTTCATGGAACCTAAATGTTGTCCTAACTAGACTTATGGGTCCACCTTTTGAACCCATGCACTCCTGCGACATACAGTTCCTAACCTGGAAGGTGGCATTTCTCATCGCCATTACTTCCCTAAGAAGAGTCAGCGAGATTCAGGCGTTTACTATACAGGAACCTTTTATACAACTACACAAAAATAAAGTCGTCCTAAGGACCAATCCTAAATTTTTGCCAAAGGTTATTTCACCGTTCCATCTAAATCAAACAGTGGAACTTCCAGTGTTCTTTCCACAGCCAGATACCGTAGCTGAAAGGGCACTACATACATTAGATGTCAAGAGAGCATTAATGTATTACATTGACAGAACAAAAAACATCAGAAAGACTAAACAACTCTTTATTGCATTTCAAAAACCTCACGCAGGAAACCCAATTTCAAAACAAGGTATAGCCAGATGGATAGTTAAATGCATCCAAATCTGCTACCTTAAAGCTAAACGACAGCTGCCCATTACACCAAGGGCACACTCAACCAGAAAGAAAGGTGCTACCATGGCCTTTCTAGGAAACATCCCAATGCAAGAAATATGTAAGGCAGCCACATGGTCTACGCCTCACACATTCACCAAGCACTACTGTGTAGACGTGTTATCCGCACAACAAGCCACAGTAGGTCAAGCCGTATTAAGGACATTATTTCAGACTACTTCCACTCCTACAGGCTGATCCACCGCTTTTGGGGAAATAACTGCTTACTAGTCTATGCAGAACATGCGTATCTACAGCGACAGATGCCATCGAACTGAAAATGTCACTTACCCAGTGTACATCTGTTCGTGGCATCAGTCGCAGTAGATTCGCATGTGCCCACCCGCCTCCCCGGGAGCCTGTAGCAGTTTGGAAGTTACCTTCAATTATTTATATATGTATCATCTCAACCTTAAATAGGTGCATACTTAGTCACTCCATTGCATGGGCACTATTACTACAATTCAACTGCTACCTCACCCTCTGCGGGGGAAAAACAATCGAAGATGGAGTCGACGCCCATGCGCAATGGAGACAAAAGGAGGAGTCACTCGGTCCCGTGACTCGAAAGACTTCTTCGAAGAAAAACAACTTGTAACACTCCGGCCCAACACCAGATGGCGAGCTATTGCAGAACATGCGAATCTACTGCGACTGATGCCACGAACAGATGTACACTGGGTAAGTGACATTTTCATTACTGGTGAAGTTGAATTAACATTACTATTTTAGGATTGCCACTTTTAGAAGGTAGGTATTTCTCTACACTTATTGATCTATGTGCCTTACAGCCTGTCTCCAATCCACGTCTGGTCTATGCTGGTTGACAGCCTGCCCTTGTGCATTCTACCCAGACAGCCATGAACACAGGACACTCAGCTGCATCTGTATTCATCTGCATACTGATGGGTCATCCTGGGCAGGAAATGTGGAGGGGCTCTCGCTTACACTTCAGAGGCAAGTATACTGACCTCACACAAAAGACTGATAACTCCCTACGGTTCTCCTGGCAGACAGGTCTGAGCTGGAAGTGGAACTGGTGCTTTTCAAAACCACTCTTTGAAGTTTCCCCCAATTCAAAGGCACATTTGGGTGTATGTGTGTATATATGCACACACACACACTATCTCTCCTTTTCTCTTCTCTTCTCTCTCTCTTCCCCCCCCCCCCCTTCCTCAAATCAGACACTTCTGGATCTACAGCTGGGCTCTGTCTGTAGGACTGCCATGCTGCCCAAAGGACTCATCTGGATTGCTTTTCTGGAAGGACTGCTCTCCTGCTTGTTGTTCTGCTACCTGCTGCTCCCTGACTTGCCTTCCGCCTCCCACAAGTGATCTCCAAGGGCTTGAACTGAGATTGATGGTCCCTGAGACTTCTTACTAGGAGGCAAAGATGTAACCAGAGTGAGACAATCCACTGCACTCGAAAACCGAGCCAACACCTGCAAAAATCGATGCATCCATTGCAGAATCGACACCGCGCCTGTCTTGCACTTGAAAAATTGCCACAGTGCCTTCTGAATCTACGCAGCACCTGTTTCATCATCGCAACACATTTTGGGTTTACCATGCATTGTCCCTGGGTGTCAAAATATCCCTGCACTAAAGTAAGGAGCCAAGGCTGCGCACCTGGAAATCAACATATCACCTTGCCCATGAGGAAAGAAATGAAGCATCATCTTCGCTGTACTGGAAAAATGGACACAACACTTTACTTTCTGACGCAGCTCCTCCTCTGTCTTTATTTTTGACGCGTCCCAGGTACTTTGTGCTAAAAAGATAAATTCATTTATTCTTATGGATTGACTTACCTAAACTTCTAAAACAAGATATCTTGACTTGTCGTGTTTTATTCAGATTAATATTATCTACTATATCTATTTTTCTAAACTGGTGTGGAGTACTTTTGTTACTGTTTGAGTTATTCCACAGATACTTTACACATTGCCTTCTAAGAGAAGCCTGCCTACTCTGTGCCAATCTATCAAAGGTTGAGCACAGAATAACTTAAGTTGTGACCTACCCTGACTTGGATTGTGGTCCCTACTTGGACAGGGTGCATACCTCTGCCAACTACAGACCCAATTTCTAACACTTGTTCGTTTAATGTTGAAACATGGGCTACTGAAATACCTTTTGGAACAAAATGAACCGAAAAATGTAGCCTGGCAAAATCAAAATCTTTCTTTAATATCTCCCTTTAATAATTTCTACCTCCGTTTAATTCTAGCCACCCCCCACATTTGTGTAAGTCGATATTTAAGTAACGTCGAGGATTTGCACGTGTATATATCCTGGAGTGAGTATGTGTGGAAACCCTTTTTTTATTTCGGTTGCTCCTGCTTTCGCCCTCGACCTATTAATTTTGTCAGGTTATTACGATGGGTACTGTTTATTATAAGCACCCTTTTCTAAACCTCTTAACTGTTTTGAATGAGGTTTGCGGCCCTGCAGCATCCTCCGACGACTCCTGCTCGCTGGGCGAGTCTTGAACTTCCCAAAGCTGTCAAATCAGTTCCCGCCTCTGACGGTTGTGGCTGTTATGGGAGCTCGGGCAAAGCGCATTGACGCTTGGGTTCCTAGACGCTTCTATCATGCCAAGGGCTTCCTTACAGCTATTTGCGTTTTATGTAGCAGCAGATACACAATGCACCAGTAAAGGTTTTCAGTTGCGATTCATTGTCCTAACGTGCCCTTTCCATCCAAAACTGGCCTAACCCCTTTTGTCCAGGCAGCCTCACTGACTGTCACACAGTTCTTTGTAGTGAAGTAGGGGTCCCTGTTAGAACAATTGATTTCTCTCATAACGTTATATTTTAAATAAATGTGTATTTTCAAACACCCCATGTTTTCCAAGTGAGATGCTGCCATCTATGGTTTTCGTCAGAGAATGTCAGTTGAGATGGCCAATAAATTTCGTTTTCTTAACTGGTGGCTTCACTGGGGAAACGATTCATAGATGTACATGAGTCTTTCTTTTGTAACACCCTATACCGGTTGTATTATTTTCAGTGTCACTTCGAGGCGACTCTTGCTACCTTTTTATCTCCCATTCTTTAGCCCAGATACCCACTTAACTGAAAACTGGACAGTTAGCCATTTACATTTTTTTTTTTTTTTTTTTTTTTTTTTGCTTGCCTGTGTATTTTTTCGTGTCCCTAAGATAGTAATTAGTCACTGAGGCTGACATCCAGTCTTTCATTTGCTGTCAGTCGTCAGGGTTGTGGGAGACGAGGGAATCTTGTAAGTATACTCGTTGGCGGAGAAGGCAGTTATGAATCAGAATCTATAAACGAGAAAGGGACCATGTAAATTGTTGGTAGACTTTTTTTCACACGGCATTTGTTGTCCAAGATGTGAGTTGCGCCTCTTAAAATGCACTGCTGATGCATTATGTCACAATATTAATTTCTGGATTTTTTTTTTTAACCCTGCTGCCTTCATCTATTGGCGACCATGTGCAGAAGTGTTGACTGGCCATGGTATGTGGCTACAAAGCAGAGTTAGATAGATTTAACAGAGGCTGCTGTGGACCCTCTACCCTTGGAATCAATAACCAGACATGGATAGCTCACTGGCTTCTTATGTTTGTGCCTGTGTCTGTTTCCGGGATGATATAAACATACCAGGTTTGCTCCATTATTGGGACCTGGGCCACAACTGCTCAAGGTCCGATTTAGCAGTCCGGGACAGAGTCAGCAGAAACATTGTCCGTGACGAGAGAAGCTGATATACAGGGAGTGCAGAATTATTAGGCAAGTAGTATTTTTGAGGATTAATTTTATTATTGAACAACAACCATGTTCTCAATGAACCCAAAAAACTCATTAATATCAAAGCTGAATATTTTTGGAAGTAGTTTGTAGTTTGTTTTTAGTTTTAGCTATGTTAGGGGGATATCTGTGTGTGCAGGTGACTATTACTGTGCATAATTATTAGGCAACTTAACAAAAAAAAATATATTCCCATTTCAATTATTACCAGTGAAACCAATATAACATCTCAACATTCACAAATATACATTTCTGACATTCAAAAACACAACAAAAACAAATCAGTGACCAATATAGCCACCTTTCTTTGCAAGGACACTCAAAAGCCTGCCATCCATGGATTCTGTCAGTGTTTTGATCTGTTCACCATCAACATTGCGTGCAGCAGCAACCACAGCCTCCCAGACACTGTTCAGAGAGGTGTACTGTTTTCCCTCCTTGTAAATCTCACATTTGATGATGGACCACAGGTTCTCAATGGGGTTCAGATCAGGTGAACAAGGAGGCCATGTCATTAGATTTCCTTCTTTTATACCCTTTCTTGCCAGCCACGCTGTGGAGTACTTGGACGCGTGTGATGGAGCATTGTCCTGCATGAAAATCATGTTTTTCTTGAAGGATGCAGACTTCTTCCTGTACCACTGCTTGAAGAAGGTGTCTTCCAGGAACGGACAGTAGGACTGGGAGTTGAGCTTGACTCCATCCTCAACCCGAAAAGGCCCCACAAGCTCATCTTTGATGATACCAGCCCAAACCAGTACTCCACCTCCACCTTGCTGGCGTCTGAGTCGGACTGGAGCTCTCTGCCCTTTACCAATCCAGCCACGGGCCCATCCATCTGGCCCATCAAGACTCACTCTCATTTCATCAGTCCATAAAACCTTAGAAAAATCAGTCTTGAGATATTTCTTGGCCCAGTCTTGACGTTTCAGCTTGTGTGTCTTGTTCAGTGGTGGTCGTCTTTCAGCCTTTCTTACCTTGGCCATGTCTCTGAGTATTGCACACCTTGTGCTTTTGGGCACTCCAGTGATGTTGCAGCTCTGAAATATGGCCATACTGGTGGCAAGTGGCAGCGGCACGCTTGACTTTTCTCAGTTCATGGGCAGTTATTTTGCGCCTTGGTTTTTCCACACGCTTCTTGCGACCCTGTTGACTATTTTGAATGAAACGCTTGATTGTTCGATGATCACGCTTCAGAAGCTTTGCAATTTTAAGAGTGCTGCATCCCTCTGCAAGATATCTCACTATTTTTGACTTTTCTGAGCCTGTCAAGTCCTTCTTTTGACCCATTTTGCCAAAGGAAAGGAAGTTGCCTAATAATTATGCACACCTGATATAGGGTGTTGATGTCATTAGACCACACCCCTTCTCATTACAGAGATGCACATCACCTAATATGCTTAATTGGTAGTAGGCTTTCGAGCCTATACAGCTTGGAGTAAGACAACATGCATAAAGAGGATGATGTGGTCAAAATACTCATTTGCCTAATAATTCTGCACTCCCTGTAGTTGCTACGTTTGCTTCTACTGCCTTGTCGTGGCATACGCTTACCTCCAGATAACAAAAATAATTGAAGTAGAGACTTCACACAACCAGGGGTGTTGAATTGAATAAAATATCTACGTGTGGGTGGGACTGGTTGCCTAATATACTTACTTGTCCAGTAAAAAAAAAAAACAGATTGTCCCTTTGGTGCCATGTAGTGCAGGGACATTTTATTACACAAATCTCATTTCATAAGAGATCTGATAATAGCCTCTCTGGTTATGCCAGGCCTAACTGCAATTACCTTATTTGCCACATTTCCACAGATCCACATACCAGGACTGGAGGCAGCAGTAATCAATAGTTCCAGGTTTGGAATGCCCTTTTTTTAGTCTGTGGAAAACTACTAACTTGCATGTTTTAGGGGTTTTCAGCAGCTCTTCTCTACTAATTTCCCAAACTGAGAAAGGTTGGAAATTTACTCCTGACAAGGGTCAGAAGTTAAACCTTTTCCAGAGTTGGTAAAGAAGTGGTTAAAGGGAAAGTGAACTTATAAACGCTCAACACATTTCCGCACTGACAAACCTACACATGCATATTTCCTTGGGCTAAAATACATTTCACATATATTTTCTAGGAATTCTATTTCCTGGTATACATTTGTAAAATCTTATTTATTCATGAATTAGGTAAATGTGCACTAATGCGAAGACATACCATGGGTGCACTTTTGTAACTTTCCTTAAGCATTGCACCTCTAATTAGTCTGGCGTTAACCAAGACCCTTTGTTTTTGTTGAACTTCTGTTTTTCTCTCTCTCTCTCTCGTTTTTCCCTTTATCGGCTGGCTTTACTGTGTGTTCAGAATCTGCTATTTCACACAGAGCGTATCTGCACACAAAGTAGTTTTTTTTCAGTGCTTGGATGTACTGTGGCAATATGTGCTTTTTAAGACTAAACAAATATTTTAAATTTTTGCTAATATTCGGTACAGTGGTGTGGGCCCAGCAGCTCCTACAACAAAGTTTTACAAAAGCCAAGATAAAACAAGACAAACTTTGACAAAAACAAAAGACTGAGCACCAATGTCAGATCTATTGGCTTTGACAGTGCTTGCTTATATTCTTGTTTCCCATAATCTTATTGAAATTGGTTACACTGACTCCCCGTTATGAATATTCTTGGGAAATACAGGTGTGCATCAACACATTTTATTAAATGATGCTTCAAAGAATTGGTACTTACAATTTTACAGTAGTTTAGCAAAAGGTGTTTCCCTGGTTGCATGTTTTTGTGAACATTTTAGTTTGAAAGCAAGGAATCCTCAGTCTTGTTTTCAGGCTTCTGCAAATATTTGCATCTAATCAGAGAGCATTCTGGGAGCATTATACGTGGTCTCATATTGTTAAACTTTGCAAATGTGTGTACACGTTTTTACTGGAACCATTGTCAGTATTACAATAATAAAGGCTTTCCATTAATAAACTGTAAATATAATTTTAAACATCATTAACACAAGTTTGAACAGTATTAACATATGGACACACATATTTCCTCAAATGCAGACAATTCCCTTCCCTGCTCCGTAATTTGGTACAGTGAATTGCCAGTGAAAGGTCTGTGCTGCAGGGGGTTGGGACTACTTTTCTCAAGGACACAATTAAGCTGAAGATATTTTGTTCTTGACCCCAACAGTATGCCCTGTGCATCGCGCTATAGGAATTCCACACCTCTGCACAACACTCTTATTCTATTTCTGCAATTTATATCATTCAAGGTATAGCTTCGGGGAGTTAGAAATAACATGGTATGCCACTTTGAAGTAGTGGGGATGGTTACTCAATTGCAGTTGTTAAGTAAAAGTGCTGAATTGGGGCCGCAGTCTAGAAGGTGAATGTGTGAGTGAGGGGTAGTTAAAATGAAATTAACACACTAACGTGCAAAGGAGTTTTCTTGTGATGAAATTATATCTACTTAATCCAACACAATAATGCTTTTAATCATGGGTGGTGTTGCAAAGGATTCAAGGATCGTGTGTGATGATTTTGGATGTACCAATTTAATAGGTATTTGTCCAGCCACCAGAGCTAGATGTTTGCTTTTAACCTTCCACCGAAATTAACTTTCGTAACTGAAATGGGAAAGCGCTTGGTCAATTCTCTGAAGCATGTAGACTAATGTAGTGGCTCATTCAGCTAAAGTTATCAGAAAGCACTGTCATACATTCAGTGCTTCTAGTACACTGTAATTATTCCTGAGCAGCAGAGCAAAAATTCACTGCATTTCATATTTAATGTCTTCAGAACAAACCCTGCGTTTTTATTTTTTGTCTTTCACTTAGACTTACATTATCTGCCAGCATCCTTTGTTCCTACTCCTGAATCACGCTACACAACTCAATACTTCCCAGTCACTCTGAAGCTAAATATTCAAAGCAGTTGTTAAGGTTTCGCTATACTCGATAACTGTTCTTGAAAATACTTTTCTAATCATTTTTTAAATTGTCTATTTAATTTAGCAGTTTCTGGAACATGCTGACAAAAAGACATTGGTTACGGTCCTTTATTTTCTAAAGTTCCTGAGTCCCCACCATCTTGGGGCTTTTTATTTCTTCTTTGTATTACTTGATATTTCCATTGAATGACATTCTGTATTTTAGCATATTTAGTTGTAAAAGCACTACACATTGAGAGATTAGATTCTGTGAGCCTGCACTTGTATTTTTGGTTCATGTTTTGAAATAACGAGAAACTGGACCACATTGTTGCTTTGAAATAGCTTATTGGTATTTGTGCTTTTTACTTTGTTCGTACTACTTATATACTTGAGCAAAAATCAAAGAAATATATAAAAAAAAGTGTGAAGGCGTGATGTGATGATTCTGTTGACATTTAGAACATAAACAAAACCAGAAAGCCCTCTACTGACTTGCTTGCCAATGATTAATGTAATTAGTGTTGGGTATTCCAGTTGCCACATTTTCTAGACTCTGCATCTCTTGCATTTGGTGCTTTACCTTGAGTAAGGTCTATTTTCCAATGTATTGTTACTGTGAGACAGTGGAATTATAAGTACCTTAAACATTACCTGGCAAAGTCCTACCAGTCTTTAATCATAGGGACCAAAAAAGTGTGGAAGCTAACAGTTAACCTTCCCCTTAAACTCACTGGTGCAGGGAAATTGCCTAGATAGTGGCGCATGAATTAGGTAGAAAAACGAGACCTAATTTCAAATAGTATCTTGTTACATTCTAGTGCATTAAAATTCCTTTTACTGTTCTTTACTTGAGTACTTTTACAAAGCATATCAATGAAGGATCACATGAGTTTCAACATTGCACATAATTCTCTAGTATTTAATTGCACTGCTCAGCAGAAAGATGAACTTTGAGGGGCACCCTTACACATTGTTTTGCCTTCTGGTAGACCCTCTCCTAGGGAAAACGGACACAATGTATAATGGGGGTGGGGAACACTGGTGGGAACGTTTACACCATTCTGTGACAAATGAAAAACAAATATGCAGGAAATCCCTGCAGTGTACTCTCAGTAGAGTAGGCGTGGTCTACAAACAAAATCTGCATGAACAGTAATGGTTATGCATATCTTTATCCACTCAGGCGCATACATTAACTTGCATTAATCCCCTTTAAGGGGGGAGCAAATTAATACATCAAAAAGGTAATGACAATTGGTTTCTTAATTAGTGTGGAATGCAGTGTATCTAAAAAAGGGGAAAACTATGTATGTGTATTAATCTTCAAAATGTTACTAAAATTGCTTTATAACAAAGAAATGTAATTTACAACTTTCAAATACAGGGGATACCGCCAGTCTAAGTAAATGCTAGTAGATTATATTCAAATCAAAGATATAATTTTTCCTGGAGCAATTTAAAAAATCATGTTTGTAAATACGCAAACGTCCTGATTTTTATTAGAAACTGACAGTATTGTAGTTAAAATAAACTGTGCTTTCTCTTGGTAGGTAAACAACGCTTGCTTAGAAGAAGTCTCTCATGAAGAAGCAGTGACTGCCTTAAAAAACACATCCGATTTTGTGTGCTTGAAAGTTGCAAAGCCAACCACATTGTACATGAATGACAGCTACGCCCCTCCAGACATCACAAACTGTAAGTGTTTACTGAGTGTGCTTTTGTTTTATTGTGTGTAACATTAATGTCCTGTGGAACACTTTATAAATTTCTCAGGTGAGATTCTGCTTGCTTATCACATTTGTTTTCATTTATATGAAGTGACCCTTTTAGAACCAGGAGTGGGAAAGCCAATAAGCCTGTCTTTTTGTCATCAGCCTTTTGGCTTTGTCAGCGCTTATTTTATTTTGTCATTGTTTTTGCAAAACGTTATTGTAGGGAAAGCTGCTGTGCCCTAATGAATCTGATAAATTACAAAACACTTAGTGAAAGCACAAATATTTTTTGTTATCTCAAAAAGCTAACAGTATCATTGTACTCCCTGGCACTTAATCAAACTACTTTGTGGATGTGCTCCTCGTGAAATGGCAGAATTCATCACTTATAGTGAAGTTGCTGAATTTGATGGACCGTTTTCCTATGAGGTATGTGTAGTGAGCGGTTGAAACAAAATGTAAAGTACACAATAATACACCTCTGGATTGAAAGCATTGGCTGAAAGACCCTCTAAGTAAGTATATTATTATCCATATAATTGTGGTAAAGTCTATGGAATTTGGCTAACACCAGATCTACAAATATATATATCAAAACAGGTTATCAGATAATGGCATCTTTCTCAGTTTCATTATTTTCCTTATCATGCATCTCTCAGGCTTGTGGTACAGAGAGGTACCCACTGAATGTTTATTGCATCTTTGACTGTTTATAACACTGTGTGTGTTTCAAAGCAATTCTTCAAGGGTGTTCAGAAAAATCATAGGTATTAAATCTTACTAAGAACATCACTTTAAATCCTGGAGTTGTTTCAAAATGTTCTCTTAAGTAAATTAGTCCATTACAAACCACTGGAAGATACATTTTATATAATGCCTATCAAAATAATAAACACTTGCTGTAAACATAACGTAAATTTCCCAAGAGGTAGCGTTATTTACTTAGCTTTTCACCAGTTGTTACTTTTTTGTGTTTTTTGGAAAGTAGTAGTGGGGTGGGGTTTTTTCATTTCCAACACTGGACCAACCTACCTCAACGAAACAGTGAACTTCCACACCTCCGCTCCGCCGACCTCGCACTCGCCACAGTCCCCCGCATCCAACGCGCCACCACCGGAGGCAGATCATTCTCCTACCTCGCCCCCAAGGCCTGGAACTCCCTCCCCATCAACCTCCACAAGACTCAGAACCTTCTGCTCTTCAGAAAAATCTCAAGACGTGGCTGTTCGAACATTAATCCACCTTGCCCCCCCACCCACCCCCCTACCCCCCACCAGCGCCTTGAGACCCCCACGGGTGAGTAGTGCGCTCTATAAAGTTTTTGATTGATTGATTGACCCTCCTGACGCTGCAGTCCCCCTTCTGATCCCCAACTTCGATCCAGAGCTGGCTCCCCCACCCATGCCACCGACTTGCGAAAGGCTGACAGAGAACCACACCTTATTACTCCCCAAGGAAATTGTGGGTTTTTTGGCCAAGGGAGCCATAGAGAGTTTGCCATCATTAGAAGTAGGTTGTGATTGCTATTTCACCTACTTTCTGGTGCCCAAGAAGAACTGAGGTCTTCGTCCTATCCTAGACTTCCACCCTCTCAGTTTGTCCTGAAAAAGAAGAAATTCCGAATGTTCTTGCTCCCACTAGTCTTGTCTGCCCTGGGTCTGGGAGACTGGAGAGCAGCGTTGGATTTGAAGGACACTTATTTCCACATCCCGTCCCACCTGTCCACAGCAGGCCATGAGCTCCTACAGTTTCCCATGCTGTGCTTTGGCCTTATCAGCACCTCTCAGGTGATCACCAATGTGATAGCTGTGGTTGCAGCTCATCTATGGAGGTCAGGGATGGCAGTCTTTCCCTATCTCGCTGAATGGCTGTTGAAAACTTGCTCTTTTCCGACAGTCGCCTCTCACCACCAGACTGTGGTGGACTTCCTGGCTTCACTGGGGTTCACTGTCAGTGTGCCTAGTCACACCTAACCCCTTCTGAGATGCTCCCTTTCATCTGAACTGTTCTGGACACAAGGCAGTTTCGGGTTTATGCTCCTGAATGGCGAGTCGAGAACATTCAGGCTATGATAATGTTTCAGCCTCTATCCTGGGTTTCAGTGAGACTGACTGAGGCTGCTGGAACTCATGGCCTACTGCATCTTGTTTGTGATTAATGCCCATAGGCATATGTGAGCTTTGCATTGGGACCTGCAGTTCCCAGGGGTTCAGCATCAGGGAAATTTCTCCAACATTATCCAGATCTGAGGGCACTGCAAAAGATCTGCAGTGGTGGTTAACTTTGAATTGCAGGAGAACCGAGACAGTGCTTTTTTCATGAGGATGTTCCATTTCTAGGAAAGTGAAGAGGGAAAAGGCCTGACTTCTGGAGCAGATGTGAGAACATGGGAAGTGCATTTGTTTTAGAACAAAAAGTAAAGACTGACTTAGGAAGCAATAGTCCAGAGAAAGCAAAAGTAAAACTGGATTTCATTTCCTGCAGTGTTTTGGTCGTAAGCAGGAGAATGCGAGCACTATTTCTTGAGAAGGTAAAAGTGAATATAATCATACATTTCCACCTTTGTGTTTCTGAGTAGGTTGCCAGGGGTCACTCTGCTTTCAGCAAAAAAACTAAATTAATGAAGTACTGCTCCTTTGAACAAATATCAAACTTTCAAGGGAGATATCAGTGCTGTGTGGCCTGGTCAGTGGTAATAACAAGACGTTATTCATATTCCAGATTATTAGTTCTGTTGTGTTGACAATAGCATATGTTTAAACATGTCTAATTCTCAGAGTGCATACAGTACTTTGATCATAATCACAATGAATGTGTACATGTTGTTGCACAAACCTAATAATGGTACCTGCTCTGCCTCAGGCCATAGAACCATCAAATGTTGAGCTGATGTTTCTTCCCTTTGAACAGGTCTCGTATTAGATAAATGAAAACTTGTGTAGTTTTAAGTCTGCAAATTTTGATTTATTTTTAAAGTTAACCATCTGATCAGCCGATGCAGGTCTTTCATGGGTGACGCAAAGACCGGATTTATTTATTACACCCCTGTATACTGTTAAGTGTGCTAACCAAATGTCAGAATATTTATAGCTAATATTTAAACCATTTGTACTGAACTCCAAAGATTTTGAATGTGAACATTGTCACCTGGTTTTGTTTGTTCTTTTGTAGCATATTCCCAGCCTGTGGACAACCATGTCAGCCCTAACATATACATCAGCCATCCTCTGCCACCGGCATCACCAAGTAGATACTCTCCCGCCCCCAAAGAATTGCTAGGAGATGATGAGCTCACAAGGTAGGTTTACACAAACTTTACTCTTGCCAACAATAAAGTGATTTGAGTTAGACATGATTGTTGATCTAGTTTGAGTTTGGAAAGATGGCTTGTTGTGCTTTACAACACTCCAAAACAAATACTTTTGTGTGGTGAATGACTACATGAAGAAATGAAAGCAGAATGCGGTATGAAATGCTCTTCACATTTTTTTGAGTGACATTAGTCCATAGAGCAATTGTATTGGCCACATCATATTTCTTCAAAATAAATCCTTAGGTGCATCTGCACCATTAAGAAACGCAACAATGTATTTTACTAGTAAGGACTAGCTTCATACATTTCTTCAAAACTTCACCCATATTGAGAACTGGAATGCCTGATAACTGAGATGATCTCACCCTGAATTTGCACAATAAAACTGCAAAAAAAACATTTAGTTTATGGCGGAGAGCTCAGTCTTTACTTCTTTTCCAAACCTGAACAGGAGTATCCTGGTGAAGATGGTCTTTTAGTGGAGGTTTAAACTAAGGTATTGGCAAATCACAGCACCTTATGTGCTTAGTTGGTATCATTCAATGGCAGTCACTTGTGCAGTTAAAGGTGGTGGGGGCTCTTGAGGTTGTGAGGGTATATTTGGAGTCTCTGAATACTCCAAAGCCTTGATGTTCGAGGTGTGGAAAATTGAAGGACACAGGAACAGATTTGAGATGACTAAGTTAATTACACTTTGGCTAATTAGTTTGTAGTTCTGTGTACCCAGACATCATTTAAAGCTCTCACATACATAGCCTGACCCATCTATGATCTGAACACGAGACTTGGTTTACCAGCCTTCTTTTGAACACAGACTCGAAAGAACTCTCCTCCCAGAGTAAAGTAAAATCTTAGATCCTAAGTATGTATAACAAATTACTTCTTAAAGTTGAACTTGTGTTCTCTGTACAGATTCTCATACTGTCAATACTAATCGGATCTGTATCTCTCAAGGTTGATCTACTGACTGAAATCACTCCTCTTGAGACAGTGTTTTGCTAGCCATGCCTTCCACATGCCATATTTTCATTTTTTATAACTGGAGAAGCACAGAAGCCTGTTCTGATCCTGACTGACACTCTTTGACCACCCCAACCCCCATTAGTGTTTAATTTTGATAACTGGAATGACTTGATTTTTTTTTTTTTTGTTTTTTTTTTTGCTGCTGTAGTGCACGACCAGAAATGGTCCTTTTTTGTTTGTTTTTTTACTGTAAACTTTTACATAAGGCATCATGAGCCTCTTCGGACACTTTTTCTATTATCTTAGAATAATTATTTGCCTCTCAAATATATTTAATTCATTTATCTATTATGCAGATTTAAGTACTTAATTTGGGAAGTGTAGAAGCATTTCTAAATACATATCTTTCCCTCTTCCCCTCTTTATCGCCCTCCCTTCTCCTGCTTCCTTTATATGAAAAATGTACACCTCTGCTGCGATATGGGGTTGGTGCTGAATGCTCTTCATATAGCAGGGAAAACAAAAACTGCAACCCCTAACAATAGTGGGCTGGCTCTTGCCTTTTTACTCAGGCAGGACTCCGGTTTTTCCAGCTGAAGTAATGTGTAGCCCATGCGAGGAACTCTTGCAAGTTTAAGAATGCCAGGAAAAGATTGCTTTTTCTGTTGTGCAACAGTGGCCATCCTTTTCTTTTAGTCTGTCTGACCACTTTATTCTCTGGATATAGGAAAAACTTTGTCTGTGAGAATCTTTTCTTTTTAATAATCTGTGCCAGCTGTGATATGGGTGTTTGGGTATTCACCATCTTATTCATTCTTTCAGCATCTGTGACTCTAATTAAAGAGGGTGTCCTGGCTTGTATTCTGTGGAGGCAGAATATCTTCTAGACACCTGCATCTTTGCACTATCCTATGATTTTGACATGCCCCTGAAACTGGCCATTTTTCTTTCAAGCATGCCCTCAGTTGGGATAATTATGAGTCGGAGGACATGTTGCTCTGGCTGTTTACATGAACGTGCAGCCTCACGCTAGTGCTGTTCCTTGGACTTTACCTTTTTATAGTTCTTAATTTTTGAAATATGATGAGTAGTTAGCTTCTCCGGCCTTTAGTGTCTGCAAACCTGGAAAACCCTACCAACTGAAGTGGTTAATTCTGCCTCAAACTCAGAACACAATTCCTACCTCGTTGAAAGTGCATTTTTTAGATTTGAAAAAGAATAGCGATAGGGCTGTAGTATCTCCATGGTTTCACAGATGTCCACCACCTTCAATCAGATAACCATCTCTTAGGACACTGGCAAACATGAAGCAGTTTGCTTTTCTGGAGGAGAGCTCAGTTGTCTCTGGCAACTGCTTAAAAAAGCTTGGCCGTTGCTGTTTCATTAGTTGTGAAGCTACTGGGCAGTCCCTTCACTCTCAAGGTGTGGTTGTTGGAGTGTGTGGATGAAGAAGTTCACCCTGTCAGATGAATCATTGGATTGTAATCTTCCTAAAATGAAATACTCCATCTGGTTTAGAATCATGTGGGTGGTCTCAGACAAATTAGCAGATGCTGAGGGAGCCAGCTGTCCTGTCCCTCTTGGCTCACCATAGTGGCCCACAAAGAGACTGAGGCCCTCATTACTGTCCGCTTGAGCCGTTCAGTCAGAAAACGGCCAGTGCAGTGTTATAACTGTGAGAGTCATTATGAGTTTCTACACGCCGGCCCAGCGGGAAACAACAAACAGTCAGCACCTTCTCCCACTTAATAGAGGGTTCTTGTCCCAGGTTTCCAGTATTGAATCTTTCATAAATTCACTTGCTAGATTAATCTCTGCTATCAATCTGGGAGTCCCATTGTATCATTAGTACTGCAGTACTGTGTTAAGTATAGCTTAGAAGCTGTGGCCACAGCTGTTTAGTAGCCCATTGAAACTGTTTATTTAAAGACCCAATTTCAGCTAATTGGAGATATTCAGGCAGAAGACCTCACGTTTGGGGGCCACCATCATTTAGATTTCTACCTGCATATGTGTGAAGCAAGTAGCTTTTGAGCTCGACTCAATTCTCCTCATATGAATTATTTTTTAGATTACCTTTCTGGCAAGATTAATAGAAAGTTGAAAGATCTTCACTTCCTGATTAGTCCAATGTAGTCAAATTTCTTCAAAAAGGTTTTTTTTTTTAGTCATTGTTACATTTGTGGGTAGAAGAGAGTATTTCTGATGTATACAACTACCTGTGGACTCCTCACCTTATGAATTCTCCCAATGCGCCAGAATTCGACTGAAATTTTCTTCCTAGCTCCCCACGTCGACGAGGACGTTACAATTGCACGGCTCGGCACACGACTCCGTCTGATGACATCGTGGCAATAACAAGTCCTCGCTGCTGTGTTGTCGTCAGGTCCCTTTTTTCTGCACCTTCGCTAACATTTTTTTCCTACCTTTCGTACAGTTACTGTTTAGAGGAGTTGTTGAGCGTTACAATGTCTCCACCAAAATAATTGGGATTCAATCCTTATGAGTGCAGGGGTTGCATGTCGGTGACAGATCCTCATGAGAATTGCTTGTGGTGCCTGAGCTCGGAATATGACGTAGAGGGATGCGTGTCCTGCCAGCAGTTGAACCCGAAGGCCTTGAAGGAGAGAGAGGCTAAGCTCTTCTTGCCGAAAGCTAATAAGGGCAAAAGGGGTCAAAGGTGAGGGATAGTTCTTCGCATAAGTCCTCGAGGTCGCATAAGATGCGATGCCAGCACGAATCTCGATGCCGTTCTTCCAGGGATCGGTCTCGGTCCCCTCCGAGACGGCGCCATGTGGTGTGGGAGATCGGTCCTACGGTGACTCTTCAGCCTGAGTCCACAGGATTCTCTGGCGTTGGTAGAGATCTCCGAGTCCCCTGTGAACCCTATGGCTCAGTTTTCTCCTGTGTCCACTCACGGTCAGGAGTCGGGTGTGCAGGCATCTGAGTCGGTTCAGACGCCTCAGGAGGAGCAGAGGTTTCCCGACTCTGGGAGCAGATCCATCGGTGTTCCTCAATGCTAAGTTTAACATTTTTAACAGAGCTATGGTCCCCGCTGGTGCGTCTGCTGGTCCCACGCGTCCATTAGCGTTCATGCTGGGCTCGCCGGCGCAGTACAGACAGGCTCCGTATGTACCCTACAATCGGGGTGAAGGTGCTGGTTAGGCGCCGGTGACTTCACCTCAGAGGATGATGCGGATAGCGCCGATGGAGTCGATGCCGGCGCTGGATGGATCCCGTTTGACCCACAGTGTCTCTCCGTCCTCTCCTCTGCCAAAGTGTCCATTGGCTTTGAAGGCGTCGGCTAATTCTCTGTTGACGCCGCGTTTGGAGTCTAGAGTGAGGTCGAGGAGAAGGGCTTTGAGGCTCTTGGAGGAGCAGGAGTATCGGCAACAGCTGTTGGAGGAAGGAGAAATTCCAGAGTCTATGGGTGAATTACAAATGCAAAAAAGGACAGATGATGGACGGAATGCAGAGCAAATCAAACATTCACCACCAGTCACAAAGATCTGGGTTTAATCCATCGTTTTTTTGCTCATCACGCCACCCCGGTTTGGACCAAGCCATATGCAAATCAGCCTTGACCCTGTTCCTCATGGGTACAGTTCCAGGCTAAACTGCCAAGCCAGGTCCTCCCTGGACCGGAAACAAGCATTCTAGGACCGGTTTCAGGGTATCACCTTTCATCAGCTAGGTTAGCTTGAATCCAGTGGCTCAGTGAGCACGGGACCTACGTCTGGGCATACCCGTCCCACTTGGGGCGACAAATGCAAAAAAGATGATGAACGACGGAATGCAGAACAAATCAAACATTCACCTCCAGTCACAAAGATCTGGGTTTCATCCATTTTTATATTGCTCACCACGCCATCCCAGTTTGGACCCAGCCATATGCAAATTAGTCTTGACCCTGTTCCTCATGGGAACAGTTCAGCCTGAACTGCCAAGCCAGGTCCTCCGGGTGAATTTCAAGGACTAGACTCTGCAAGTGGCTTGGATACATCCCCTGAGTGGGATTTTTCATCCCCTGGAGAGCTCACACCGGAAGCAGCTTCTTACCACAGTGTAATGAGAAAGGCTGCCGAGTTTTTGGACCTTCCTTTGCCGGCATCAGAGACAAAGACAAACTATTTAACAGAGATGTTACATCCATCGGCTACGTCTTCTGAGCCTCTCCTCCCTTTTAATGATGCCCTCACTGAGCCCATTCTGGACATTTGGAGGAAGCCTGTCACGACTCCAGTGGTTTCCAGGACTGTGGCTAGGAGGTACAGAGTTGCTCCAGGGAATCTGCAGTTTCTTTCACAGCATCCAACGCCTGAGAGCTTGGTGGTGCAAGCCTTTTGGTCTGCGAGGTCTGCTCCTGGCTCGTTCTCTGCGACTCCTTCAGATAGGGAATCTAACCGTATGGAGCAAACAGCTAAAAAGGACTTCTCCTCGTGCAGTATGGCCTTGAAGTCTCTCCATGCTAAGGGTGTGTTGGGGAGGTATATATACGCCCTAAAGCACTTGGTGAGAGCTGTTGTGCCAAGATTGCCTCAGGATATGCAGGGACAGTTTGATGAACTCCTGTTGGACAGTCAAGCGGCAGCCAAGCAAGTTATTCGATCTGGCTTGGACACTGCAGATTCGGTTGCCAGGGCAATGGGCACTTCAGTGGCAACCAGGAGGCATGCCTGGCTCTGGGCTTCTAGTTTCTCCACGTATGTTCAGACCCTTCTTATGGACATTCCTTTTGATGGAGAGAAGTTGTTCGGGTCCAAAGCAGACTCAGCTTTAGAACGATATGAAGACAGCAGAGCTGCTGCGAGGTCTTTGGGACTCCATGCTTCATCTCCTACACCCCTCAGGTCCTTTCGAAGGTTCAGCGGTTTTGGCTGGGGGTTCTCTTTCCGTGGAAGGCCACAATCCAGCGTTCAGCAGCCTGCCAGCCCTTTCAACAGATATAGAGCTCGGGGGAGGGTTAGGATTCGAGGAGCCACTCAACAGCCTTCCATTTCATCCTCTTCCTCTGGGGTGAGCCCTTCAAGGAAAGCATCCCTAGTTTTCTATCCATTTTACATCCTGTTTCTCCCGTAGGGGGAAGGTTATTTCATTTTCTCCATGAGTAGGAATTAATCACATTGGACTCTTGGGTGCTGAATATTAGGTTATGCCCTTCCTTTTCAGGAGTTTCCCCCCTCCCATCTTTCCCAGGCATTTGTTTTGCACGGAAGATCATCTCCTGTTGCTTCAACAGGAGGTGCAGGTCCTTTTGTTAAAAGGTGCAGTGGAGTTGGTTCTGGAGCAGGAGAAGGGTCAGGGATGTTATTCAAGGTATTTCTTGATTCCCAAGAAGGATGGTCGATTGAGACCTATCCTGGATCTGAGGATTTAGAATTGGTTCCTCAAACAGGAGAAGTTCAAAATGCTGACCCTAGCACAGGTACTTCTTGCGTTAAACAAGGAAGACTGGATGGTGTATGTCAACTTGCAGGATGCTTATTTTCATATCCCCATTCTGAAGTCGCACAGGAAGTATCTCCGGTTTGTGGTATGGTCGCAACACTACCAGTTTGCAGTCCTTCCTTTTGGTCTTACTTCCTCACCTCAAGTCTTCACGAAGGTGATGGCAAAGGTAGCAGCGGACCTCAGAAGGAAGGGAGTTTCTCTATTCCCTTACCTGGACGATTGGCTGATCAAAGCTGGGTCCCAGAGCTTGTGCTGCATCACTTGCAAGTGACAATCGAGTTGTTGTTCAACCTGGGCTTTACAGGAAATGTGCCCAAATCTCACCTGGAGCCCTCTCAGCGCAGTACTGGACACAACATTGAATCGGGCCTACCCACCTCCTGAGAGGTTTCAGGACATTCAGGCGTTGATTCCAATGTTTCAGAATGAATTGGCTATTCCAGTTCTCAAGGTCCTACGTCTTCTTGGTCTGTTGGGACATGAGGGATCTCCAGTGGTGCCTCCGCAAGCAGTGGTTTCAATACAAATACAAAGGGGATCTCAAGGAATCATATCAATCTCCAGAGATGCTGCAGTGGATCAAGGTGGTGGGCTGTGGATGGCGACCTTTCCCAAGGAAGGCAGTCTTGTCTACCATCTCTAGTGGCCACGGTCATAACAGATGCTTGCGCTCTGAGGTGAGGAGCTCATATTGGGACCTGGAGATCAAAGGTCATTGGTCTCCAGTGGAACAGATGTTTCACATCAATCTGTTAGAATTACAGGCAGTAGTCTGGCTTTCAAGGCCTTCCTCTTGTCCCTTCATGGTCTGTCAGTTCAAGTCTTGATGGACAACACTACCGCGATGTGGTACATCAACAAGCAGGGAGGAGTAGGGTCGTACCTTCTCTGCAGAGAGGCTCTGCGCTCTGGTCCTGGGCACTTTACCATCAGATTTACATAGTAGCAAACCATCTGGCCGGAGTTCTCAATGTAAGTTAGGACAGTCTCAGTCGGCATTTCTCGGCCGATCACGAGTGGCATCTCTCTCCATACCTGGTTCTTCACATCTCCTGGATGTGGAGGTTTCCACAGATAGACCTTTTTGCTACTCAGGAGAACGCACACTGCCTGTAATTCTGAAGCCTCCAGTATCCGGTGCAGGGGTCATTGGGAGATGCATTTCAGATGTCTTGGTGCGACCAGTTTCATTATGTGTTCCCCCCCATGATTCTGCGGAAGATTCTCCAAGATCGGGCTCAAGTCATTTTGATAGCCCCAGATTGGCCAAGAAGGGTGTGGTACCCAGACCTTCTCCAACTCACTGTGCTGGCTTCTCTGTCTCCCCTACACAGTAGACCTCATCTCTCATTTGCAGGGGCGGGTTCTACACCCCCACCTCCAGAGCCTGCACCTACATTCCTGGAGATTGAACGGGGTTATCGAAGTTCCTTTTCTCTCCCTCCAGAAGTGGTGGATGTTATCTTATTGGCCAGGCGACACCTCACCAAGACTGTCTATTCCAACAGATGGGAAAAATGTGTTACTTGGTGTGGAGAGAGGCATATTGATCCCTTAAAGGTCCATTTGTCTGATATTGTGCTTTTTGCCCTTTCTTTGGCTCAGAAAGGTTGTGCACTTGCGACTGTGAAGGGTTATTTGTCAGTGATGTCTGCCTTTCTTTGCCTTCCCGACCAGCCTTCCTTGTTTAAGTCCCCTACAGCTATTAGGTTCCTTAAAGGCTTGACTAATCAGTTCCCTTCCTCTCCGTTTGTCATGCCTCAGTGAGATTTGAATTTGGTTCTGACTTTTTTGATGGGTTCACCATTTGAGCCTACGCATTCTTGCCCATTGAGGCTTTTAGTTTTAAAAACAGTTTTCCTAACGACTATCACGTCAGCTAGACGTGTCAGTGAGCTTCAGGCTCTTAGTGTGAAACCTCCTTTTACAACCTTTCATACTGATAAGGTGGTGTTGAAAACCAGGGCGGCTTTCCTTACTAAAGTGGTCACTCCCTTTTATATGGGTCAGTCTATAACACTCTTGTCCTTTTACCCTCCCCCCCCATCCATCGAAGGAGGAGGACAGACTTCATCGCTTGGATCCTAGAAGGGCTCTGAATTTCTACTTTGAGAGGACAGAGACTTTAGAGTTGATGATCAACTTTTCGTTGAATATGTGGGCAAGATGAAGGGCAGAGCCGTCAACAAGAGAACTCTTTCCATGTGGGTCATTCTTTGCATAAAGATTTATTACTTGCCAGCAAAGAAGGTTCCTCCTGAAGGTATTAGGGCCCATTCTACCAGGGCAAAGTTTGGCACTTTGGCCGTGGCTAGAACTGTCCCAGTTGTTGAAATATGTAAGGCCGCAACCTGGGCTTCCCTCCACACTTTCGCGAAGCATTATTGCTTGGGCTTCGAGGGACGGCCATTCTGCACGTTCTGTTTTGCAGGATTTCTTGGTTTGATCAGACAGGCAGCTACCTCCAAGTGTGAAACTGCTTTGCGATTCTGTTCATAAGGTGAGCAATCCACAGGTAGTAATATCCATTAGAAGAACAAGTTACTTACCTTCGGTAACGCATTTTCTGGTGTATACAGTAGATACCTGTGGATTCCTCACATTTTTTTGTTTACACCTCAATCCAGTTACAAGCTAAAGCTTCAACGTGAATTGTCATCGCCAAAGAAATCAATTGCACCTTCTCCGGCGGGTCAGGAAATGACTTTTTCCCCATCTGCCCTTCTCTCACTAGCAGTAAAACGTCCTTAGTCAACGAGGGTACAGATGGCATAGATGGAAAAATCTTCTTTGGAAATGAAAGTGGACAAATCCATACAAAAGCATTTATCCGACAACAGCTGAGAAAACCAAGCACACAAAGACGTAGACCATGAAATGTTAATTGACAGGCCATTGACAGCACTATCAACGACACATCCATGGAAAAGACACCTAACATCTACCTCATAGTCAACAACATCACTGATGAGACGAGTTGATGATGAGACATCTGTTGACTACATCAGTGTTGATGAGACACCAGATAAATATATCACCGTCAACTAGACACTCTTCTACAACTTAATTATCGACAAGACTCCTTCTGCCAATGGAAGAAACGATTGCACAAGAAACATACATATCAGAAACAGGTGCCTTCAAGAATCATGCCACAACATACTTCCCCTATTAGTCTGAAAAAAACACCTACAAGGCTCCTGGATATGGAGGATTGAAGGATGAAGGCCCAATTGGACCTGTACATAGCCCTGGCCATTCAAGAGTGAAATGCCAGTATGATGACCAAGAATATTCTATTAACACATCACAAGTCGAACCATATCATTTGAGATAATACACATTTTTTTAAGACAAAGCCCTTTCTCTATGCTGGCAGTCTCATCAAGAATATGAACCATATTATGAACAATATAATGACCCATATACAATTCAATTAACAATAGCTTTGATACAAGATCATACAAGTGGTGACCAAGACAGATTTACCTTTTGGTTTTTCTGCAAACTTGGTACTTTTAAACTGCTGTTCTGTTCTACAATGCCTGTATACATTTCCCTCCTGTTTTTTTTCTCCTATACTGTAGTAGGTCTCAAGACAACCTCACCCACAAGGTTTAACTAAAGCAAAATACACCCCAGTGGCTAACCAGAGTGTTTTTGGGAGACTGCTTAATCTGCTTTATGTTTTAAGCTATCTTTGGAAAGTGTATGTAGCAGTCATTTTCGGCTTGAAAAAGTGATTAGTTTAAAAGCGCGAAAAGCTGTATTTCAGTGACTTCAGAATTGGGCCTTACGTGAAGAGTAAAAAACGTGAATTGAACCTGTCTGTATCCAAGGATTTTCTGAAGCACCTCCCTGACCCAGATGCCTGTGCTTAAGGTTTTTTGCCCCTTATATGTTTTTACTGGTTGCTGCATCTTGTGATCTGATTGGTTGCTCGGGTTAGGGTTTCCAGTTGGTTGCTAGGGCGAGGGTCTCCGATTGTTTGCTAGGGCTAAGATTTGAATTCTCACTGGCTGTTAGGGCTGCGCTTCTGATATGGAAGTAGGGCTCAGAGTTTGGGTTTGGATTGGCTTATAGGACTAGGGCTGTGATTGGTTAATAGGTTTCAGGGCTAGGGTTCTATTGGCCATTAAGGCTTTTGAACTTTAGAGTTCAGGGCGTCGCAGCTCAGACATTGAGGCTAAGGGTGGAGAGGACAAAGGCAGTTGCCTGTTTGGGCTGGGCCTAGGGCCAGAGATGCTGCCCAATTTTTCCTTTACCAACAACCACCTTAAACCATCTACAAACATCTAAACACAATATTAGCAAAGGCATTCTACTCACATAGCACAAACAAACCTCATACAGATTTTAATGTCTCAACAACAACTACAAGCCCCCCGAACCACACCTATATACCCTTTTACCCCAAATACTGCACTTAGCACCTTCATTTTCACACAAAACACAACTCTGTCCTATACCACTAACAAATCCACACATCACAAACACAACACAAAGCCACATTATACATAATTTTAATGCATCCAGATACTCCGTATTCATACAAAACACCAGATCTATCCTCTTTCTCCTAACACATCCCTTATAATCATGACACAACATATACTCAGCCTTCCATCATGTCACCCACCAAAACCCTCCTCCTCCTTTTATTTAGAACCCACAACCAAACAATCCTTACACTCCATTTCAGCACAGACATTGCCTCTTCTTGCAATCAATTTTAACAGACACAACCAATAACTAATGCCCATCCCCTCTTAAATACTGCATACACTCTTCTCCAGAACACATCACTACCCCCTGTACAATTAAAATACCACTCGGCAGCAGTACTTTGCATATAGATCCTTCTCAGGAAAACCACTACATTGATATCTCCTCTCGCTTCTCCACAAAAACAAAACACACACACACCAGCACATCAAAATCACGCATGCTTTCATAGTACATTGCCACAAATTAGAAACATACACCCACTCCCTCCCGACTACACACAACAAACACATCTGAACCCATCTTTACTCTCAAATTTTCTGTCTTCACCAACAACAAATACATTAACACAGCAACTCTAATTTACCCTCTTCTCATCCATCGCACAATTTAGACCCTTTGTTTATGGCCCACATGCTCCACCATCTCTAACCCATACTCCTTCTGCCTTAAAGATGCAAACGAAATAAACAGGACACTCTTCACAGCTTTGCATCCCCAGGTCTATTACACAAGGCCACACAAAAAAAAAACACAACTCACCATCTCACTCTCAACCACCATCTCAACCAACGACACATCCAGACCCAACAAAATGCCTTCTAAGCCTGCTGGACAAGGAACACAATATAGAAAAAGAAATACTGTTGTGACCCTCATACAATACCAGCGCTAATGACACACCAGCTACAAGTTCAGGATACACTGCTCACTTCTCTACAAAACAGTCATACCACCACTAAAACACAATTGCTAAACTGCCTACTAGTAAATGCTCAATCACTCTCTTTAAAACAAATACTACATCTACGACCTACTCTGTGACACACAACCTGCCCTACTCTTCATAACAGAATCATGGTTGGAGATGACATGGCTCTGGTGTTGCATGAAGCCTTTCCTCCAGGCTATCAAACTATCACCCAAAATCATATAGGCAAAAGAGGAGGTGGACTAGGTGTTACATACAAGCAAATAAATTTCTGCAGAACAGATGAAATATCCATACAAGGCTGTGAGGCTCACTTCACTACATGCAACCCTACAGCAACTTCCTCCTCCTTTGCAGGCCACCACCTAGCAATGCAACATTCCCAGACATGTTTCTAGACCCAGTTTCAAACCTTATATCACTATACATCAACTTATTCATTCTTGGGGACCTGAACATTTGGTTTATAAACCCAGTATGCCCCATCCAAAAACTATCATCACTGGTCTGGTCACACTGAAACTACATCAGATTGTACAGAATCCCACACACATAGCTGGACTCATCCTAGATGTAATTTTTGCAAATCCAGAATTGGTTACCTTTAAAAGGATTACTCCAGTCCCATGGCCAGACCAGCATTTGGTAGTTTTTCAACATAAAACACCACAAATCAACACACCCAAGACCACCTTACATGCAACCACCTATCAACCTTGGATTAAACTCAATGTTGAATACTTAAAAAACACAACTAACAGCCACCACAGATCTAGACACAAAACATTCTGTTAAAACTGAGTGGGTGAAGACGCTTTGTATATTGTGTTACCACGAAGAACAACAAAACAGGACAAACGAAAACAAGCAGCTTAGACAAATAAACTTTTTTTTAAAAAACAAATCGGAAAGCTGCAACAAACCTGGCTCAACACATACAGCAATAAAGACTAACTTCACCTAGGTAAACTTAATAGAATATGCAAGTTTTCAATAAAAACAAAACTGAAATTTTTTACTATTCATGCAGAATTCAAAATGCTAAATGTGCAAATAAGTAATTGTATTATATTGTCTCCAAATTCCGTAAAACTAAATGCACAGAAGGAATTCATCCCATTACGCAAGAATTCACAGACAAACTGGCAAATCATTGCACAAAGCAGACACACTGGACTCCTATTTAAAACAGAGGAAAACTCTAGCGCCAAGCCATTTCCAAATATTCTTCCCAACAGTAGACCAACTCAGCATCTGCATTACTGCGAACAGATATCACAAAGCGAATTTATTGATCAGGTCAAAGCAAGGAGGCCATCTGGCTGCCCTTATGACCCTTGTCCACTACTCATTTTCATGAATATTCTTTTAGCTACCTCTGCTGCCACACCAGTCAGAAGAATCATCAATAATTCTTTAACTACATAAATCTTTCCTAAAGACCTTAAAGACATACATATGCCCATTATTAAAGAAAAACAAACCAGAACATGACCCGAACAACTACAGACCAATTACAAATGGACCTTTCTTGGGCAAACTGATAGAAAGAGCAACATTTGCCCAAATGTCATGATTCATTGAAGATAACCCCATATTTTCAGACTACCAATCTGGATTCCACTCAGGAAGAGACACAGAATCTGCCCTCATCAACATTTGGGATGACCTTAAAAACACAGTAGACCGCAATGTAGTTGCTGCACTACTTCTCTTGGACCTCTCAGCTGCCTTCAACATTGTTGACCATTACACCCTAATACAAAGACTCCACAATGCCGGCATAGAGGGTACTGCTCTCTACTGGATCTCAAGCTACCTTCAAAACAGAACAAATGTCGTCCATACTTCCCCCTTTTTCAGCCAAATTATACTTCACAAAAGCAGGAGTTCCACAAGGTTCGATCATCCCACCCATGCTTTTCAATATCTAAATGAAGTAATTATCAGCAACAATCAATGAATTTCAGGTCACATGCTACAACTATGCAGATGAGACACAAATTAAACTGGAATGCCGCAAAGAAATCAAACTCAAAAATCTTCAGTTGCCTCAAAGCTGTTGGTCAGTGGTTGACATGGAACCATCTCAAACTGAATGCTTCTAAAACTGAAATAGTTGAGGCAATTGGAAAAATTATGACCCTCTCCTAGCCAGATGATCTGGCACCATCTCCGAAAGTATCTAAGGAAGTAAGAACCCTTGGAATTATCATGGACTCCTAGTTAACAATGAGTGCCCAAGTGGACAAATTAGCAAGATCAAGCTTCACCACCATGAAAACTCTGTGACACATCCTACCCCAACTTTGATTTACATGCAACGTCCAGGCTACTATCTTTCTTGTACCATCTAAACTACCATGGATCATCTCTATCTTCTAATTAAAGACTACAACCGATTCAGAACTCAGCTGCCAGTCTACTTCTACATGTCAACCCGAAAGTCAACATCTCCTCTGCCTTGAAGGCCCTACATTGGTTACCGGTTACCAGAAGATCCTCCTTCAAGCTGATTTGTATCACCCACAAAGCAATACATGGAAGAGGACCGCTTTCCATCTGAAATAAAATCGCCAAAAACATTCAACAAAGGAATCGCCGCTTAGGATTAGCACCTTGCCTCAAATCTCCACCATACAAAAAAGACAATGGATGGTACATCCTTTTCTGTTCAACCTATGTAATTCTTTACCCCCCAAATATAAGACAGACTGATAACTATCTTATCTTCAGAAGATTACTCAAGAATTGGCTCTTTTTTACATAACCACCATACTCAAACGGCAATATCCTTGTGTATGTAACAATTTATAATTTGATTAGATGTATATATCTAGACATATATATTTCTTTGAACGCGTATGTATAAAACAGTTTTTTTTCTCTAAAAATACATACTCGTGTATATATATGTGTGTGTGTCTATATATATATATATATATATATATATATATATATATATATATATATATATATATATATATGTTCGATGGCATGTGTAGCTGCAGATACACATGCTGTGCACATCCCGCCATCTGGTGTTGGGCTCGGAGTGTTACAAGTTGTTTTTTCTTCGAAGAAGTCTTTTCGAGTCACGAGACCGAGGGACTCCTCCCATTTCGACTCCATTGCGCATGGGCGTTGACTCCATCTTAGATTGTTTTTTTTCCGCCATCAGGTTCGGACGTGTTCCTTTTCGCTCCGTGTTTCGGGTCGGAAAGTTAGTTAGAATCTCGGAAAAATCGTCGATATTGTTTGCGTTCGGTATCGGGTTAGTTACAACAGATCAACACCGAATTAAGAAGAGCTCCGGCGGCCCTTTGTTTTTTTTTTCGATCCCCGTCGGGGCCTGGTTGGCCCGGCCACGTGTCTCTTCAAGGCTGATGGAACGGACCCCATTCCGCTTCTGTCCAAAATGCCATAACAATTATCCATATACAGATCAACACCAGAACACAAGGAGGATACTTGTGAGGCCTGTCGAGCGTTTCGGTCCAGGAAGACACTCAGGGACCGAAGAGCAAGAAGACTGCAAATGGCGTCGGCGCCGACAGGACAAGGGCGTTTCGAGGAGGAGGAAGAAACATTCTCCACCCAAGATTCGGACTCGGAGGAGATCGATCCCGAAGAAATGCCGAAAACCGCGAGTAAGACGCCGAAACAAAAAACTCACGAGAAGACCGCTAAAGCCCAGGGGACGCCACCGCCAACAGGCCATGGCTTAACCTGAAAAATAGGTGACCGTCCATCGGCACCGAAAAAGGGCGAGCTGGTGTCGAAGTCATCCGACTTCGGTCGAGATACCGACACACAGCAATCTCTGGCCCGAGAGAGTGGCTCCGAGAAGATTCGGCATCGAGACAGCGGCACTGTAATGGATCGGCACCAAGAGGGCACAACGCCGAAAGTAAAGAAGGTTTCGTCGGAGCCGAAAAAGGCAGCCGAAAAGGTTTCGGTACCGAAACATCCGGCCTCCGATCTGAAAATAAGTTCCTATTCAGAGGAACAAGGACTGTCCTCACAAATGAAGACACACAGATTTGGACAAGAATTAGAGACAGTAGAGCCAGATCACACACAAAGAAGGCTCTTTATTCAAAAAGATACGGGGAAGATCAGCACTCTTCCTCCAATCAAAATGAAACGTAAACTTGCCTTCCAAGACAAGGACAAACAGCCTCACGCAAAGGTGGCTAAACAAGTAACACCACCACCATCCCCACATCACTCTCCGCAACCATCACCGGTAGCCACTCCACCAATGATGCAATCCCCAACTCATACAGGAATGAGTCAAGATGACCCTGACGCATGGGACCTTTATGACGCACCAGTGTCAGATAATAGTCCAGAATGCTATCCAGCGAGACCATCGCCACCAGAGGATAGTACAGGCTACGCTCAGGTGGTGTCGAGAGCAGCGGCATTTCACAATGTCAGCCTTCATTCAGAACCCATTGAAGACGACTTTCTTTTTAATACACTGTCGTCCACACACAGTCAATATCCGAGCCTTCCGATGTTACCTGGAATGCTAAAACACTCCAAACAAGTGTTTGAGGAGCCTGTCAAAGGGAGAGCCATTACTCCAAGAGTAGATAAAAAATATATACCGCCACCAACAGACCCAGTGTACATCACACAACAGCTAACACCAGACTCTGTTGTAGTGGGAGCAGCGCGCAAAAGAGCCAACTCTCATACTTCAGGAGATGCACCACCTCCAGATAAAGAAAGTAGAAAATTCGATGCTGCAGGCAAAAGGGTGGCGGCACAGGCAGCAAACCAGTGGCGTATTGCAAATTCGCAAGCTTTGTTATCCAGATATGATAGGGCCCATTGGGATGAGATGCAACACTTTATTGAACATTTACCAAGAGAGTTCCAAAAAAAAGCGCAGCAAGTGGTAGAAGAGGGACAAAGTATCTCCAATAATCAGATACGGTCAGCAATGGATGCTGTAGACACAGCTGCTAGAACTGTCAACACAGCAGTAACAATAAGGAGACATGCATGGCTGCGTACATCAGGATTTAAACCAGAGATACAGCAAGCTGTGCTAAATATGCCATTCAATGGACAGCAGTTATTTGGGCCGGAGGTGGACACTGCTATAGAAAAACTTAAGAAAGACACTGACACGGCCAAAGCCATGGGCGCACTCTACTCCCCGCAGAGCAGAGGCACATTTCGAAAGACACAATTTCGAGGGGGGTTTCGAGGGCAAACCACAGAAGCCACAACCTCACAAACAAAGCCCACTTACCAGAGCCAGTATCAGCAGGGAGGTTTTCGGGGACAATATAGAGTAGGACAATTTCAAAGAAATAGAGGAAAGTTCCAAAGTCCCAAAACTCCTCCAAACAAACAGTGACTTCAAGGTCACAAATCCCCAACACATAACACCTGTGGGGGGGAGACTAACCAAGTTTTACACACATTGGGAGGGAATAACAACAGACACTTGGGTCTTAGCAATTATCCAGCATGGTTATTGCATAGAATTCCTCAAATTCCCTCAAAACGTCCCACTGAAAACACACAGTATGTCAAAACAACATATAGATCTTCTAGGACTAGAAGTTCAGGCATTGCTACAGAAAGAAGCAATAGAATTAGTACCAAGACAACAAATAAACACAGGAGTTTACTCACTGTACTTTCTGATACCCAAAAAAGACAAGAGTCTGAGACCTATACTAGATCTCAGAACATTAAATACCTACATCAAATCAGACCACTTTCACATGGTTACATTACAAGACGTAATCCCACTGCTCAAACAACAAGACTACATGACAACACTAGACCTAAAGGATGCATATTTCCATATACCAATACATCCTTCACACAGAAAGTACCTAAGGTTTGTATTCCAAGGGATACATTACCAATTCAAAGTGTTGCCATTCGGAATAACAACTGCGCCAAGAGTTTTTACAAAATGCCTGGCAGTAGTAGCTGCACATATCAGAAGGCAACAAATACATGTGTTCCCGTACCTGGACGATTGGTTAATCAAAACCAACACGCTAGGACGGTGTTCACAACACACAAGATATGTCATAGAAATCCTACACAAACTAGGTTTCTCAATCAACTACGCAAAGTCACACCTTCTGCCGTGTCAAACACAACAATACTTAGGGGCGACAATCAACACAGCAAAGGGATTGCCACTTCAAGTCCACAAAGAATTCAAACATTTCACAATGTAATACAGACCATGTATCCAAAACAAAGGATACAAGTCAAAATCGTAATGAAACTACTAGGCATGATGTCTTCATGCATAGCCATTGTCCCAAATGCAAGGTTGCACATGCGGCCCTTAAAACAGTGCCTAGCATCACAATGGTCACAAGCACAGGGTCAGCTTCTAGATCTGGCGTTGATAGACCGCCAAACATACATCTCGCTTCAATGGTGGAACAGTATAAATTTAAACCAAGGGCGGCCTTTCCAAGACCCAGTGACACAATACGTAATAACGACAGATGCTTCCATGACAGGGTGGGGAGCACACCTCAATCAACACAGCATCCAAGGACAATGGGACATACAACAAAGACAGTTTCACATAAATCACTTAGAACTGTTAGCGGTATTTCTAGCGCTGAAAGCATTTCAACCCATAACCCACAAATACATTCTTGTCAAAACAGACAACATGACAACAATGTATTACTTAAACAAACAGGGAGGGACACACTCGGCACAGTTGTGTATCCTGACACAGAAAATGTGGCATTGGGCGATTCACAACCACATTCGCCTAATAGCACAATTTATTCCAGGAATTCAGAACCAGTTAGCAGACAATCTCTCTCGGGATCACCAACAGATCCACGAATGGGAGATTCACCCCCAAATACTAAACACTTACTTCCAAATTTGGGGAACACCACAAATAGATCTGTTTGCAACAAAGGAAAACTCAAAATGCCAAAACATCGCATCCAGGTACCCACAAGATCAGTCTCAGGGCAATGCGTCATGGATGAATTGGTCAGGGATATTTGCTTACGCTTTTCCCCCTCTCCCACTCCTTCCATATCTAGTTAACAAGTTGAGTCAAAACAAACTCAAACTCATACTAATAGCACCAACATGGGCAAGACAACCTTGGTACACAACACTACTAGACCTTTCAGTAGTACCTCATGTCAAACTACCAAACAAACCAGATCGGTTAACACAACACAAACAACAGATCAGACATCCAAATCCAGCATCGCTGAATCTAGCAATTTGGCTCCTGAAATCCTAGAATTCGGACACTTAGACCTCACACAAGAATGTATGGAAGTCATAAGACAAGCTAGGAAACCTACCACTAGACACTGCTATGCAAATAAGTGGAAAAGATTTGTTTATTACTGCCATAATAATCAAATTCAACCCTTACACGCATCTGCAAAACATATAGTAGGATACTTACTACATTTGCAAAAGTCAAAACTAGCTTTCTCTTCTATAAAGATATATCTTACCGCAATTTCAGCTTACCTGCAAATTACGCACTCAACTTCATTATTTAGGATACCAGTCATAAAAGCGTTTATGGAAGGCCTAAAGAGAATTATACCACCAAGAGCACCACCAGTTCCTTCATGGAACCTCAACATTGTCTTAACACGACTCATGGGTCCGCCTTTTGAGCCCATGCACTCTTGTGAAATGCAATACTTAACGTGGAAAGTTGCATCGTTGATTGCCATCACATCTCTAAGAAGAGTGAGTGAAATTCAAGCATTTACCATACAAGAACCATTTATTCAAATACACAAGAGTAAAGTAGTTCTACGGACAAATCACATTTTTTTACCAAAAGTTATCTCACCGTTCCACTTGAATCAAACAGTAGAATTACCAGTGTTCTTCCCACAGCCAGATTCTGTAGCTGAAAGAGCACTACATACATTAGACATCAAAAGAGGGCTAATGTACTACATTAACAGAACAAAACTAATTCGAAAAACAAAACAACTATTTATTGCCTTTCAAAAACCTCATACAGGAAATCCAATTTCAAAACAAGGCATTGCTAGATGGATAGTTAAGTGTATTCAAACCTGCTATCTTAAAGCAAAGAGAGAGCTGCCTATTACACCAAAGGCACACTCAACCAGAAAGAAAGGTGCTACCATGGCCTTTCTAGGAAATATTCCAATGAACAAAATATGTAAGGCAGCAACATGGTCCACGCCTCATACATTTACCAAACACTACTGTGTAGATGTGTTAACTTCACAACAAGCCACAGTAGGTCAGGCTGTATTAAGAACATTGTTTCAAGCAACTTCAGTTCCTACAGGCTGAACCACCGCTTTTGGGGAGATAAGTAGGTCAGGCTGTATTAAGAACATTGTTTCAAGCAACTTCAGTTCCTACAGGCTGAACCACCGCTTTTGGGGAGATAACTGCTTACTAGTCTATGCACAGCATGTGTATCTGCAGCTACACATGCCATCGAACGGAAAATGTCACTTACCCAGTGTACATCTGTTTGTGGCATTAGTCGCTGCAGATTCACATGCGCCCACCCGCCTCCCCGGGAGCCTGTAGCCGTTTAGAAGTAGATCTTAAACATTTGTAAATTTGTAAATATATTACTTTAAACTTCATTATGTACATACGTATTCACTCCATTGCATGGGCACTATTACTAGCATACACAACTCCTACCTCACCCTCTGCGGGGAAAACAATCTAAGATGGAGTCGACGCCCATGCGCAATGGAGTCGAAATGGGAGGAGTCCCTCGGTCTCGTGACTCGAAAAGACTTCTTCGAAGAAAAAACAACTTGGAACACTCCGAGCCCAACACCAGATGGCGGGATGTGCACAGCATGTGAATCTGCAGCGACTAATGCCACGAACAGATGTACACTGGGTAAGTGACATTTTCCATATATTGCAATGCTCAACATGCTCATAGGTTTTTGCATAGTTTCCATAGAAGTTGTTTTGATTAGATGCTTATGAGTCGGTTTTATTTATCTATCACAATAGGTAAATATTATCTTAACCATTATCTACAAGCATTTCACTATTGAAATACTGAGTAAAAGATACATTTTATAAAAAGTACGCATATTACCTTCAAATACCGTAACACTTAAAAGTCTGTTTATACAATACAACATGAAAACACAATATATTACCTTTCTTTTACATTTATTTCCTTTCTAGGTAATCATTTATCTATAGATTTATTACTTTAGCCCTACTGTACAAAAGATTAAAAAAAAAAAAAACTCTTGAATGCAGTACTCTCTCACCCAAATCTCTGTCTATCCACTATCGCCACTTTCTAACTCATCCCAAACCTCTTTCTAATATGATCTTCAAAATAACCCTTCCTAAAATATTCCCAACTCTATCCCTCTTGGCTCATGCCAAACCTTAGTTTACTACGATGGTCTCCTGAACAACTCTACAACAGTTTCCCTCGTATCTCGCCTTTGACTCATCCCAAACGTCATTTTACTACTATGATCTCCCTAATCCCTTTCAACCGACTTTTCTCTCCTCCCAATTAACACTTCAGGATCCTTCGCTCTTCGTCCTTTCTATTATTTTATTCAATCCAACTAACAGACTCATGTCCACCACTCAAATAAACTCATATTTCCCTATACTAAAACGAATGCTATACTTATGTTTCCCTATGCTAAACTACCTTTTGGGTTCTGGCGTAGCATCTTACTTGCCAAAAAGTGCTGTGCCTTCTCAGAGGTAAATAAGCGCTATTTAAATACAATTACAATACAATTAGTTTATCTCCGTGAACCCCACAGTGGAATGATTATATAATCCCTTCATCAATTTCCCAAATGCCGGCACCCATAGACTCGACACCAGATGGCATAGCAAGTTTGCATGCTATCATTGGAAAGGCTTCTAAACGTTCTTCACATGCTTTTACAAACCAAAGATATTGACTGCTTCCTATATAAATTCAAGGATACACCAAAGAAATCAGCACAGTCAATACCAGTTATGGACCATGTGTGGAATGGAAGAAAGGACACAATGTTTTTCAAAACCCAGCAACAGCTTCATCATTAGGTCCTCATCTTCATTAAAAAATATAACGCATCAGAAACTTCCCCAGATGCCTAATAAGACACCAAAATCGGATTCTGTTATGCAGGCAGTGCAGATAAGATCTAAACCCCTTTTACACCGTGCACAGTGCCCCCAGAAAGGGTAGGTATACCCTTGGATAACATCGGCAACACAGTCTCTGCAATGGCAGCAACAACTATCAGAGCATCATATTTACTGGGTAGTCTAGGCAGTTTCACAGGCACATGTGGTCAAACCTATCACTGATATTAGATCATCTACCTTAAGACAAAAAGAATGAAGTGATCACCATTTTTAATTAAAAGTAACTAACAGGAATTATAGGCGCATCTAAGGATGTAGTGACTACATGATTCAGACACCTTGCTGGTACTGCCTTCTTAAGAAGACACAGGTGGCTAGGCTGTACATCATTCAGATCTGAGGTGCAAAATAAAATTCAAGGTATGCTTTTTGATGGTGAATCTTTGTTTAGAAAACATGTAGATAAAGCCCTACATGATTGATTTCTTGGAGTTCTGCAGTAATGCACACAACATCCCTTTCCATCTTATAAAGGAAAAGGACAACCTACCTATGCAGGTGGATATCAGCAATGTAGGTACTAGTTGCGTCCTGCTCAACTCCAACCATACCAACAGTATTAGTCTCAGTACAGATAATCATCACTGGCTTTTCCCAGAACTGCTTAAAGACCAAGAAACACCACCCAGCCTAGATCTCCAGAGGAAGACTCGGACGAACTACAGGCACCGGTCACTCCATTCTTCAAAGTCTCAACTTTGCGCCACGTGGGCGGGAACATTTCCTACTGTGCAAAACACTGGAGAGAGATCACAAAGGACAGATGGTTTCTTTTGTCTAGTGAATGCAGGTCTTAGCTTAGAATTTGTGGAGAAACCTACAAAAACGCCTCCAACCAGAATGTAGATTGAATTTGTTTGAATTGGGGTACATTAGGGTAGAGTGGGGTAGATTAGGTTGGAGTGGAGTAGATTGGGGTGGCATGCTATACATTGCAGTGGGGTAAATTGCAGTGGGATATATTGGTCCAGATTGCCATGAAGTAGGTTGCTGTGGGGTATTACCATGGGTTAGATTGCCGTGGGGGGGGGGTAAGAGTAGTGTTGATTGGGATAGCTAGGTTAAAGAGGAGTCGGTTATATTGGGGTCTAGAGGAGTATGATGGATTGAGGTAGATTGGAGTGGGGTGGATAATAGCGTAGATTGGAATAGAGTATGGTAGTTTGGGTTTGATTATTGGGGTCAATTAGAGTGGGGGAGATTGGGGAGCAGGGTATATTATACAGTTTTGGGATAAATTGGGATGGGGTAGAGTAAATTGGGTTAGATTGGAGTGGGGGATTAGGGTAGATTGGAGAGAAGTGGGGTAGTTTGGGATGGGGTAAATCGGTTAGAGTGGAATGGAGTGTGGTAAATTGGGGCGGAGTGGGGCAGATTTGCTGGATTGGAGTTAGGTAGTTTGAAATGGAGCTGCAAAGACTGGAGTGGAGTCGAGATTGGAGTTGAGATGGACAGGGGACGAGTGCAGTGGGGCAGATTGGGAGTGGAGTGAAGTAGGGTAGATTAGAATGAAGTGGGATAGATTGTGAGGATTACAAAAGGGTAGATTGGAGTAGAATGGGGTGGGGTGGAGTAGATTGGAGTGAAGTAGATGGGGTAGATTGGAGTGGGGAAGATAGGAAGGTGGAGTGGAGTTTATTGGGGTGGGGTAATTTGGAGTAGGGTAGATTAGGATGGTGGTAGATTGGAGTTTATTGGAGTTGGGTAGACTGGGTAGATTGGAGCACAGTGGGTAGATTTGGGTGGAGTGCAGCAGGTTGGGGTGGACTGGAGTTCATTCGAGTGGGGTGAGGTCGGTTGGAGTAGAGTGGGGTAGATTCGGGTGAGATGGTGAAGATTGGATCATAGTGGAGTGGATTAGGGCAGATTGGAATGGGGTTGATCGGGTTACATTGAGTGTAGTGGGGTAGATGGTAGCGGAGGTGGGGTGGATTTGCAGTCGGGTGGATTTGGAGTCTGGGTGGAGTGGGATGTGTGGAGTGGAGAGAGGTAGTGTGGAGTGTTGTCGTGGAGTGAGTGGTGTGACATGTCGTAGAGCGGAGTGTCACATAATGGAGTAGAGTGGCGTAGTGTGGAGTAGGCATGGTGTGGTAGCACTCTGCCATTACAGTCGACTAATTTTCAAGTGAAATGACGATTACATTTGCACCAAAAATACAGTTTTAGTGCCAAAAATGATAGTGTATGCAAATGTCGCCACCTAGTGTATTGATGTGTTTTGCCTGTATTTTAATATTTGTGTCCACCACACTTCATAGCAAAATGTGCTTCATTTGTACTAATTCGGATATATTCTAATACATCAGCAACATTCATTTTTTTGTTGTACGCTAAAAAAAAAAAGCATCCTACACGCATTCCACACATACAGGCACTCCGCAGGATTGTCAACAAAATTCTCCCACTCTGAAGTCAGAGAAAGCAAAGTAAACACCAAGCTCCCTTGGAAGAGAAAGCCAGCTGTCATTTGAATGTACAACCAATATGACAAGATAAGGACAAGATGTTCTGTGGCTGTAGATACACATGCTGTGCATGAACTCGCCATCTAGTGTTGGGTTTGGAGCGGTACAACTTGTTTTCCTTCAAAGAATGGTTTTTGAGTCACGGGATTAAGTGACTCCTCCTCTCGGTGATAGTGCGCATGGGCATCTAGTCCTTTGTTAGATTGTTCTCCCTCTGAGTTCACGGCTCTATAAAATTCCAAACGGGTTTCTCGACATCTTTCGATCGCATTTTCTTTTTCATAGCCTGTCCTCTGTTCGAATTCAAATCCTGAAACCACCTCCCCACCGTTGCGGGGGCATCTGCACCCCTCATTGAGCCTACATCCTCCAGGTGGCATCCAGCTTTGCAGACCTGATGGAACGGACTCCATTTTGTTTTAGCCCTCAATGTCATTCCAAATTCACCTACACCGATTAACACGGGGTGTGTAATTTGTGTTTCTTCCCCGACCACAATGAACAAACTTGTAATGCGTGTTGATCCTTTTTGTTCTACCAAGATGCTTAGAGACCGAAGTGCTCTTCGACTGCAAATGGCGTCTCGTACTCAGGCGATACACCAGACATCTTCGGGGAGGAGCTCGCACAAGAGGAGCCAGAGCAAGAAGAGGTCTTCTCGATCCAAGACTCCGACTCAGATGGGGAGTCAGATATCAAGAGTTTATTTCCACTCCACCAAACATACCCCCTTGCACCTTTTCGCAAGAGCATCTCACTCTTCTCAAAGAGGAAGTGCAATCTCCTCTCCTCAAATGGCCCACAGAGCCAATTTCAATAAAACATCGAGGTTAGATAGTATACTCCTTGTAATTCTTATACCCAAAAAGGATGGTTCACTCAGGTCTAGTCCAGATCACGGACTGTTAAACCACTACATTTGATCAGAGCATTTCTATATGGTCACTCTTCAGGATGTCATTCCTCTTTTCCAACACAGTGACTTTATATGACAGCGTTTGATCTAAGACACTTATTTTCATATTCCCATCCATCCAGCACACCATAAATACCTCTGATTTGTGGTGGCAGGAAAACTTTACCAGTTCTGGGTCTTACCTTTTGGGGTAACAACCGCTCCCAGAGTATTCACCAAGTGTCTTACAGTAGTTGCCGCACACCTCAGGAGACAACACATTCATGTCTTTCCTTACTTGGACGACTGGCTTATAAAAGCCAGCACCTCACAGCAATCTTAACATCACACTCAACTTACAATCAATCTCCTCCACTCTCTGGGATTCACAATCAATTATCTCAAATTCCATCTCCAACTTTAGAAGATACAACCTTATCTAGGTGCGGTTCTCAAATCACAATTGAGGCTAGCTTTCCTCAGCTCTTCCCGTGTTCAGACGTTTCACTCATTGATTACTCAGTAGACAGAAAAACATTCATACACAGTGAGAACGTTCATGTGCCAGCTGGGGATGATGGCATCCTGTAATGCCACTGTAACTCTTGCCGGACTTCACATGTGTCAACAATGTTCCTGTCATCAGTGGTCTCGGGCACAGGGTCAACTAGAAGATCCAATGTTGTTGAACCACCAAGCTCATCGCTCTCTGCAATGGTGCAACACCACAAACCATATGAAAAGGTGGCCCATTTTCGGACCCTGTGCATCAGATCACTCTCACTACAGACGCATCAGACTGGTTGGTAAGCTCACCTCCACAACCTTACAGTGCAAGGCCTATGGAACATCACTCAACAGTCCTTACACATCAGTCACCTGGAATTGCACACAGTCTTCCCAGCAATGAAGGTGTTCCTTCAACACTTGCAATGCAGAGTAGTGCTACTACGTACAGACTACATGACTGCCTTGTACTATCTACGAAAACAGGGGGGGGGGGAGGACACGTTCATCTCAGCTGTCCCATCTTGCACAGACAATATGGAAATGGGCAATTCATCACCACATTCACATTGTGGCACAGTATCTCCCAGGAATGGCCCCTACATTCATGTCCCTTACAACTCCTATCATGCAAGTTAGTTTTTCTTGTAGCTACCACTTTCCTTAGACGTGTCAGTGAGCTTCTGGCTTTAACCATGGAAGAACCATTCTTCCAAGTTCACAAATGTAAAGTAGTTATTGGAACTAATCCTGAATCCCTACCAAAGGTAGTTTCCCAAATTCATATCAATCAATAGAACTACCAGTTTTCTTTCCCCAACCAGACTCTGTGACGGAAAGGGCTCTACAGATTCTTGATGGTAAGTGTTCTTAAGTATTATATAGATAGAAACAAACTGTTCAGGAAAAAAAAAAACTTTTGTGGCCTTTTTAATGCCCCTCAAAGGAAACCCTGTATCAAAAGTCGGTATAGCTAGATGGATAGTCAAGTGAATTCAAACTTTCTATGCTAAAGCAAAACAAAACTTGTCTCTCACACCTAGAGCCCACTCTAGTATTAGGAAGAAGGGTGCTTCAATGGATTTTATAGGGAACATACCTATAGCAGGTATTTGTAAAGCAGCTACATGGTCTACACCACATACCTTCACAAAACACTATTGTGTAGATGTACTAGCAAGGCAACAAGCCAATGTTTTACCAAGGAGTACTTAGCACACTTTTCCAAACAATTGCAACTCCTGCATGCTAGTCACCTTTTTAGAGGGACTGCTTTTCAGTCTATGCACAGCCACACATGCCTTCGAACGGAAAATGTTACCTACCAGTAGACATCTGTTCGTGACATGTAGGGCTGTAGATTCACATGCGTCCTGCCCGGATGCCTGCAGACGTTGCTATTGTATTAATATGTAAATATTGTATATTTATAGATACATTGCATGGACTTCTTTCTCTCTTTACACACTACTTCACTCTCCTGCCTGCAGAAAAAACAACCTAACAAAGGACTCAATGCGCACTACCACTGAGAGGAGGAGTCACTCAATCCTGTGACTCGAAAACCATTCTTTGAAGAAAAACAAGTTGTACCACTTCGAACCCAGCACTAATGGTGAGCTTATGCACAGCATGCAAATCTACAGCACTACATTCCACAAACAGAAGTCTACAGGTAAGTAACATTTTCCTTAAAGGGCAGTTTACAGAAAGTGAGTTTGTGGAAGAATACGTTGAACAAGGTTTGGGCAACAGGAGGGACAAACTGAAGCCGGAGAGTCTAAAACAAATAAAGCCAGAAAATGTGAGTTAAAGGCCACAAATCCAATGGTCAGCAGTGGACGGATTGCATTCCCAGGGATCCGTTCAGAATGCTCCAAAAAGTTGTAAGCAAACAAGACTGCTGTGCTTTCTTGGCAGTCTTAGCCCTAAAAAACTACAGTTAAAGTGAAGCATTGGTTGTCATGCCTTATAAATACATCTCTGAATTATATTGAAGAACGACAGTAAAGTACGGTTCTAGTTATGAGTTAACAGCTGAAATGTGCAAGTTACAGCTAGGTTGGCAAATGAAAACTTGCACAACAGCCATTCAATCCATAAATCATAGACCATATACGATGCTTATGAAATCACATTTAATGTAACCGATTAAGTTAAACCTTTCATAAATGATTTTTCAGATCACATTGCTTATCACATTCATTAACATTTAATGAGCTATTTATGACTGAAGTATTATTTCTTGGTTTGAGTATGTTTTATTCAATAACATCCTGTTAGGTGTTCATTTTCTTATTAGTGTAGGTTATGCACTTATAAGCTTTGCATTTGATGTGTGAGGAGCTAACAATAACTTACATATTCAGTGTTTTTTCAGAAGTAATTTTGTAACTGTACTTTAACTGTGTGTTTTGTAATTCGCAACACGTTATTCAGAGCAATTGTGTTCGTAAACGGACATTTACACATTTAGTACTACCACAGAGCAAAGGTCAAATTCAATTAATTACCATAGCAAAATTGGCATTAGAAAAACACTGTTTTACTACTCTCAAACTGCGTGTAATAATTACTCTGCACATAGAAAAACCTAACTTAACAAGGTCTGTACACCAAGTTTACTAAACTGTTCTGTTGGCATCTAAACTCTTTGCATCTGGCTGTGGTTAAAAGATTTTGATAAAACATGCATGTATGACAAATGCAATAGCATTATCCATATATGCAGACCATAATATGCTCTTAATTCCCATTATTGATGGCAGGGAGGAGCATCATGACTCTCGAAGATCATGCCCCTCCAACATGCAATAATTCTAATAATTAGCATACTATACTTTGCATGCATGTGTTATAGGTATATGACGTAATAAATATGTACGCATACTTCACCAGCTAAGATAGCATCTGCACTCTATATACAAATTGTAATAAATAAAATCGATGTAGAGATATGTCAACACATCATTTGCATAACAAAATATTGAGTATTGTATTAACTTTATGGAAACACAGTATTTCATGTTTATTTGTTTGTGTGTGTGTTTGATGGCATGTGTAGCTATAGATACACATGCTTTGCATAAGTCCACCATCTAGTGTTGGGCTTGGAGTGTTATGAGTTGTTTTTCTTTGAAGAATGTTTTCGAGTCGCAAGATAGTGACTTCTCCTCTCAGTGATACTGCGCATGGGCATCAAGTCCTTTGTTAGTTTTCTTTCTGCTGTCTGGTTCTGACCTGTTTACTCTCACTCTGGTGGATCTCGGTCTGGTACTTCTGAACTGTATTCTACCTTTTTTCTAATCGTGTCGGTATAGTTTTGATCCTGTTTCTCCTCTATAGTCGATCTGATTTAGATCGTTGGGATCGATTTTACGCCCTTATGGGGGTCCTAGCCCTTTTCATGCCTACTTCAATGTCAGGCTGATGGAACAAACTCTGTTTCGATTCTGCCCTCAGTGTCACGCTAAATTCCCACACACTGACCAGCATTTGGTGTGCAATCTGTGCTTCTCTCCTGACAATCGAGCAGAGACCTACAACGCCTGTAGATCGTTTGGTTCCAAGAAAGCTATCTGGGACCGAAGAGCGCATCAGTTAGAGATGGCGTCCAAGTCCACAGAAGACACACTTGATATTTTCGGAGAGGAACATGCGCAAGAAGAGGTGGGACAGCGCACAGCCTCATCCATCAGCGATTAAGACTACAATCAAGATTCTGATGTCGACAGCCAGTCCATACCTCCGGAACAGTACGTGAGTACACCTGCCAAGTCACACTACCCAAAGACAGTCAAAAGGACCCTTGCACAGAGGACTGATCAAATATAGAACCTTTTTTTAGAGAATATGTATGCAAAACAGCGCACACTTCATATTAACACAGGAAGGATAGCTGCTTCTCCTCCTGCAACTATTAAAAGAAAATTAACTTTTCAAGATGCTAGGTCTCCACCAAATAAAGTCTCAACAGAGGAGAGAGAAAAAGCTATACAGCAACAGCCTTCACCACCACATTCTCCTTTCTGTCCTTCCACTTCACCACCACCATCGTCACCTACATATGACACACAGTTTTCACCACAGACATGCTTGGCATCACCTCACAGGGATGATCTTTGTGACTTTCAGCAAGATACAGATCCATGGGACCTATATGACCCCCTTCGAATTCTTTATAACGATCCAGATTTATATTCTGCCAGACCATCTTCACTAGAAGATAACACTGCCTATAACCAGTTTATAGCTAGGGCAGCTGCCTACCATAATGTTCAGCTGCACACAGATCCCATTGAGGAGGATTTTCTATTTCTTTTTTTTTTTTAGATATTAACAGCTACACATAAAAAATACCAGTGTCTTCTGATACTTCCAGGCATATTCGTCTGACATTTTCAAAGAACCAGTCAAGGTCAGAATAATCACACCTAGGATGGATAAGAAGTATAAACCTGTACCTTTGGACCCAGTTTTTATCAGGACAAGTTACCACCTGTTTCCATAGTCATTAGTGCAGCCAGGAAAAGGGCTAATAGTCAGTCCACAGGAGATGCTCCTCCTCCAGCCAAGGAAAGCTAAAAGTTAAATGCAACAGGTAAAAGGGTAGCTTCCCAGCTGGCAAATCACTGGAGGATATCAGACTCACAGGCACTCTTGGATAGGTATGATAGGGCCCATTGGGACGAGATGGATGAACTTTTACAGTATCTTCCACCTGAATATCAAAAACGGGGACAGCAAATAGTCACAGAAGGGCAAGCTGTAACTTATTACGCTATTAGATGTGCTGCAGACGCAGCTGATAAAGCAGCAAGAGTGAGTAACACCAGTGTGGTCATTAGAAGGCATGCTTGGCTAAAAACTACAGGTTTTGAACCCGAAATACAGCAAGCTGTCTTAAATATGCCCTATGATAAGGAGCATCTATTCGGATCAGAGGTGGGTACAACAATAGAAAACCTCAAAAAAGATTCAGAGGCAGCTAAGGCTATGGGTGCACTATACAACACACCTACTAGAGGCAATTTTCGTAGGCCACAATTTAGAGGTGGCTTCAAACCATCAGACACAGACAGCAACCTCACAACAAAAACAGACCTCACAACAAAAACAGACCTCACATTTTTTATACAAGAGGATCATTTAGAAGTTCTTATAGAGGATCATTAATAGAGGAATAGGGAAAGCATCCACTTCCAGAGGTTCCTCTACCTCAACCAAGCAGTGACTTCCTGAACACCCCCACAGCGCACATATCTCCTGTGGGAGGAAGACTGGTAAACTTTTATTCACAATGGCAAAACATCACTACAGACCAGTGGGTTCTGTCAATTATCCAACATGGCTATTGTCTGGAACTCTTTCCACTCTGCCAAACATTCCCTCTCGTTCACACAAACTCGCTCAGGGCAATCTCACTCTAGTGAAAGAGGAAGTACAGTCCCTGCTGCTCAAAGGGGCCATAGAATCAGGATCCCAATAAGGGTTAGGAGTATATTCACTATACTTCTGGTACCAAAAAAGACATCTCATTAAGGCCAATTTTAGATCTCCGGCCTCTCCACCTATACCTTTGTTCAGAACACTTTCATATGGTCACTCTGCAAGATGTTATTCCTCTACTGCAGCAAGGGGATTACATGACAGTATTAGACCTCAAGGATGCCTAGTTTAACATTCCCATGCATCCATCACATCGCAAATACCTAAGATTTGTCATTGCAGGAATGCACTACCAATTCAAGATATTTCATTCGAGATAACAGCACCAAGGGTGTTCACAAAATGTTTAGCAGTAGTTGCAGCATTGCTAAGAAAGATACACATGCATGTGTTTCCATATCTAGCCGACGGGCTAATAAAAGCCAGTGCACTTCACACTTATCAGCAACACACTCAGTACAAAGTAGATCTTCTACACAGTTTGGGATTCACAGTCTACTACCTCAAATCCCACCTGCATCCATCACAAATACAGCTGTATCTGGGAGCAATTCTGAACACTGTCAGGTTCACATATCCAAACCCAGTAAGAATTCAAGCATTTCACAATCTCATCTCTCAATTACAACACAATCACACTTATACAGTGAAGTTAGTGATGAAACTATTAGGAATGATGGTTTCCTGTATAGCTATAGTTCCACATGCAAGACTGCAGGAGTGTCTTTCCCAACAGTGGTCTTAGTCACAGGGTCAACTTCAGTATCTAGTGTTGTTGGACCACCAGACTTGCCGCTCTCTGCAATGGTGGAATCACACCAACCTCTCAAAAGGGTGGCCCTTTCCAGGACCCTTTGCCTTGGACCTATCTTACAACAGATGCATCACGGATAGGTTGGGGAGCGCACCTCAACAACCTCACCACACAACAGACTTATCATATAAATTACTTGGAATTACTGGCAGTCATCCTAGCACTCAAAGCATTTCTGACAAAACTCTCACACAAGGTACTATTAATACGCACAGACAATATGACAGCAATGTATTATCTGCAAAAACGGGGGGGGGTGCGGCACTTTACTCAATTGTCCCTTCTAGCTCAGCAATTTGGAAGTGGGCAGTTCACAATCACATTCAACTACTGGCTGGGTATCGCCCAGGAATAGAAAATCAACTAGTGGACCTCTTAAGCAGGGCACAGTATTAAGTCCAAGAATGGGAAATTCACGCACAAGTAACTAAAAAATACGTTCAACTTTGGGGAGCTCCAGACATAGATCTCTTCGCCACACATGAAAACTCAAAATGCCAAAGCTTTGCTTCCAGAAATCCACACCCTCAGTCAGAGGGCAATGCTCTGTGCATGAGCTGGTCAGAGATATTTACCTATGCTTTTCTGCCTCTCCCACTTATTCCATTTCTGGTTAGCAAACAAACTTCACTCACTATGATTCTCCTAGCTCCCACACGGGCACGTCACCGTTGGTATACAACACTATTGGATCTGTCTGTAGTACCACAACACAAGCTCCCAAACAGACCAGATCTTTTGACTCAAAGGAGAGGAAAAATCAGACATCCGAATCCCAGCATTCGCAGTCTTGCGATATGGCTCCTGAGGTCATCGAATCTGGTCACTTGCTGCTTCCCATCTGAATGTATAGATATTCTGAAAGAATCTCGCAATCCCACAACTAGACATTGTTATGCTGCTGAATGGAAACGTTTTGTGTATTATTGTCAGCCCAAAAATATTTATCCGCTTAAGGCTTCAGTGTAAGAGATTGTATGCTATCTATTACACTTAAAGCAAATCTTGCATATTCTTCAATTAGCGGCCATAGCTGCTTACCTTCAAAATAGACAACATCTTTCTTTATTTAGAATTCCTCTCATCAAAGCATTCATGGAGGGCCTTGAGAGTCATTCCACTTATAGGACCTCCTGCTTCTTTGCGGAATCTTAATATTGTACTCACATGGCTTATGGGTCCATTTGAACCCATGCATTCTTGTACTTTACAGTTCCTCTCAAGGAAGATTGTGAACCTTTCTTCCAAAATCATAAAGACAAAATAGTCTTTAGAACAAATCCAAAGTTCCTACCTAAGGTAGTTTCACCTTTCAGATTAATCAATCAGTGGAATTACCAGTCTTCTTTCCACAACCAAATCAATTGCTGAAAGAGCTCTAAATACCCTTGATGTTAAAAGAGCTCTCATGTATTAAATATACAGAACAATAGACTGTTTATAGTTTTTTCGCAGCCTTACAAAGGTAATCCTTTTTCAAAAAATGGGTTAGCTAGATGATTAGTGAAGTGCATTCAATCTTGTGATCTTAAAGGTAAAATACAGATACCAGTAGCTCCTAAGGCACATTTTACTAGGAAAAAAAGGAGCTTCAGTAGTATTTTTAGGGAACATACGAATAGCAGATATATGTAAAGTTGCTACATGGTCTACACCACACACTTACTAAGCTAAACATTACTGTGTAGATGTCCTAGCTTGCCAACAAGAAAATATTGCACAAGCATTACTTAGGACATTATTACGATGTACTCCAACTCCTACAGGCTAGCCACCGCTTGTTTGGGAGGGGACTGCTTTACAGTCTTTGCAAAGCATGTATATCTACAGCTGCACATGCCATTGAATGGAAAATGTTACTTACCCAGCAGACATCTGTTCGTGGCATGTAGTGCTGTAGATTAACATGTGCCCTCCCTCCTTCCCCGAAACCTGTGGTCTTTGTAGTACAATATATTGTAAATATGTATATACATTGCATGGACATCTTTTACTTACTGTCTATCTACATATACATACTCTTTACTTCACCCGACTGTGGGAAAACAATCTAACAAAGGACTCGATGCCCATGCGCAGTATCATCGTGAGGAGTCACTGGCTCTTGTGACTAGAAAATATTCTTCGAAGAAAAACAACTTGTAACACTCTGAGCCCCAGCACTAAATGGTGGACTTATGCAAAGCATACGAATCTACAGCACTACATGCCACAAACAGATGTCTACTGGGTAAGTAACATTTTCTTTTCTACATTTTTTGCTAATAAATAATAAAGACCCAATCTCTACTTGACATTCTGTTTAGGGAACCTCGAAAAGTTTTACTGCACCGAGGATCTACAGGTCTTGGCTTCAACATCGTTGGAGGGGAGGACGGAGAAGGGATTTTCATTTCCTTCATTTTGGCAGGAGGACCTGCAGACTTAAGTGGAGAGCTCCGAAAGGGGGATCGAATTATTTCGGTATGGTTTCACAATAAAAATATTTTTAACATCCTTGTTAACATTTTTTAACATACGCATCTAGCCATATATTTTTACATTAAATTTAAAATGTAATTTGTACCTTATACAGTGCATTGTAAATTGTTGAATTAACTTGTGTCATGTGTGGTGAGTGTTAAAATCTGAATAGTGAATGAATAACATTAATGACATTCATTTAGCACATTTATTGAACAGTTGTTCAAATTTCATTATTAAAAGGCATGAGTGAGGTTAGGCCATGAGGTCAATAAATGACTGGAAAAAACATTTGCAATGTTATAGTAACTGCTGAATGACCTACAAGAGAGAGGGCATGGTAATGTTAGGTGGTAAAGCAGTATATTTTGTATAATGCCTTGAGTGGAAAAAAAGAAATACATGCCATTTTCATGAAAAGGGGGGGATGTGGCTTTCAGCATTTTTCTCTATTTTTGGTAGGGAAAAAGCTGATGTATATGGACAACAGGCCTTTTGAAAATGTGTAATTCTATGGTTTTGTTGCTGCAGACATGACTTCATTGTTGAACCCTGTGGGCTGAGGACTGGGCGACTGAGTGCAGGATGCTACAAAATGCTGTTCTGTCTGGGCATTGCAGTTATAGTTATGGCATGACTGACTAGCTCCGATAGTTGTGAAATTAAATACAGGGCGGGGTTTGGGTCATGTAGATTAGATACATGGTTTGAGGTGGACCATGCATACTTGATATGTCCAACGTTAAGCAAATAAAGAAAAAAAAGAAATTGAGTATAAACTTAACAAAGTGAATTTATTATTGCCACCCACAATTAACGTCTAGATGCATTTTTGTTAGGGAGTTTTAAATGAAGCTAATGTAGTTAAACTGTGCTCTCTCACCTAGACTACCTATCCATGCACTTGACTATTTCTGGCAGCGAGTAGCATGCAAGAAGCCACAGTGCCACTAGTGCTTTGAAATCCTTGCTCCTGCTCTGTATTGCAACTAAAGCCAGGTTCTGATAAATTCCTCTGCAGCATCTGCCTGAGTTAGATTGATCCCCTTCCTTCTTTATTTTACTGCTATATATGTGTGTGTATATATATATATATATATATATATATATATATATATATATATATATATATGCTGCTGTTTCACAAATTTTCACAAAACTTTTTTTGTTTTTTTTGTTTTAAATGTATTTTTATTTTTTTTAGTTCATCCACCTTGGCTTCTTCCTGGAAAGTTTTGGGATGGTCAATCAAAGGGTGGTCCCAAAAAGCGCTTTTCCAGTGCACTTCATCCTTACAACTTTGAGAAGTGATGAAGAAAAAACAGCTAAAGAATTACATGGAAAGCTAGTTCTTTACTGAGAAAGCGTGCTTTTTGTGATATGGTGTGAATTCGTTCAGCGGTTTTCAAGATATTAAGCTTCAAAAATATAGTAATACCTGGCCGGATAGTCCTACTGGAGTACTTCGGTACCACAGAATTTAATATATAGAGCAATCTTATTGGATGAGAGGGCTTTTTTACCCATTGAGCCTTTCAGTCTGGAAGGACCAGTAGTGGTTCAGAGGGATCAGGTAGATCAGCTGCCCCTGAAATAGAAATGTTGCACCTGCCCTTTGTGGACTTATGGACCTAGTCCTCATTTCCAGTGCTGCAAGAAAAAAACATTGGAACCAAGCTGTACCTTGGTGATGAACCCTAAGGAGGGCGAAACCAGTCCTGGGTTACCTGTGTGCCAGGCCAGGGAGGAACTAGTCTGACAGTTCAGGTTGGAACTGTTCCTATTGGAGCAGGGTCAAGGCTGATTTGCATTGGGCTGGGCCGAAATTGAGGTGGCTTCAGGTGGACATTTAAAATATCAAGACTGATGTAATATGTGAGGTTTTAAGCAGGGCAAAACGGGAAAGTTATAGTTAACTCAGTAGACTAGATCTGAATGCCTGTTATATAAGTTGTTCAGCTGTATTCATATTGATATAAATAATTAATGTATAACACAATCAAATTGGTATTTCATCATGTAATTGCAGTTTTTCTTCAGGTGTGTCATAAATTAAGGAGGTGAAAAAATAAATACAACAATTGTTGTTCCAAGACGACATGACACTCTTGACGCTGTTGTCACAGCCCCCTTTCTTCTATAATATCTCTTTGACAGCTCTGTGAAGTGTCCGGTTGCTTAGTTAATATTTTATCAAGTTCAGCCTATGTGCTGTTCCCTCCTCCTCACCCCGCCAACCAAACCAGACCAGCTGACAGAAATGAGAAGTGCACAGATGGCTTTAAGTCGTTTGATGTACCAAAACCTCATGTGCATAATTTACACAAACGTTTCCTGTAAATCTAGCTAACACTGTCCTTACAGCAATCTGAGAGGCAAGATGGGATCCTTAAAAGTAAAGTCTTTAAATTAATCTTTCATGTAATCACTCACTCAAAATAAAAAGCTGTAAGGAAACCACAAAGAAAGTTATGTTCTAAATCTTGTTGGCAGCCAAGTAGATATACTTGTATGTATAAATCTCAAAAGTTCTGGTGTTGGCTTTTTCAATGATGACATGTTCTATAAAATTCAGCTTTCTTTTTCAGGCCAGCCTTATTACCTTAACTTGTATATACAACTTTGACACCAGTCAGTTCTACAAAAACACTTGACCCCTCTGTTTCCTCACCCATTTCTTATACGACCTCCGCGGTTGCATCTTCTTCTGCTCCACTGGATCCTTGACGAGGAGGTTATGTAAACTTTGACTGCCAGTATATTTGTTATTGAAATGATTGTGTCATATATGAAGTAGTCTGTGGTGAAACTTTTATTGGAATAACCATATCTCGCCTTATCAGTGTTGAACATATACAACCTGATCTTCAGTCTGAATTTACTGGCAACAGAAAGTCACTAATTTGAACATCCAACAACCATTTAATTCCAGGGGATATTCATAATGAGTTTAATTCAAGTGAACAAACCATACTTGCAAGATCTAGGTATGGGCAAATATGTGCTACGTTGATGGAGCATGTTATTATTTGTTTCTGAATATATCTTAATTGTTTTTTAAAGTAGATACAGAACTCGGTAAGTGGAGTAATTCTTAGTCACACATTTAAATATGGACAGGCCATTAAAAAAAAGTAACTACATACAGGTCAAAGGCTCAGTGGGGTTTGGGGTTTATGAACAGCAAACTTAACATTTAACTTGTATTGAAATTTATCTTAAATTGAAAATGATGTTGCATTTGCCTGAGGCTGTGTCAGAGTGACTTCCTTAAGGAAAGTCCAGTGGATGAAAATTACTTCCCTCCAGCTTTCTTCTTGGTACTGTTAGGTGGAATTAGAAGCTGCTTTACAACAGATCGGACAGTGGGAGAGGGAGGGTAAATGTGTTTTACATAGACCTGTGCATTATGTGTGCGCCCATGTGAGTGTTTTGAACAAGATACCGGAAGTTACTGGCAGCCAGCCAATGCTCCAGCGAGTATCTGCTATAAAGTTCATTTACTGCTCTCACTTCAGCTTTTTAATATTTGTTTTTGAAGTTTCTGCAAGAGCTTAAGGTGGTATTTCATATTGTGAATTATCTTATCAACTTGTGCGTCCATTGTCATTCGTTCATGAATATATGCTCTTAAGGTTTTACCTTATATTTTATTTTCACCTCTGAAATACCTGTAGAAAAGGAGCAACATTTTACCTTGTGGCATTTCATAGAGTGACACAGTCATTGGCAGACGTTCAGACATTCCGTTTCTGCAGCACTCTGGGGCTGTCCAACTCTTTAAGCATCTTTTAAAGGATTGAAATAGTGCTTTTGTAGAATGGGTTGCTACTTTGGATTGTCAATCGTAGCACTGATTTTGCATCATGAGTGGCCTGCTTACATTGGCCAACTATATTTCCTGGTAGATTTTAGTTCACATTTGTGTGCATTTCCGTTATCTTTCAGACATTCTTTCTAATTTCTTTCTTGCATGCCCTTAACCCCATATCGTCTCTCTATTCATCCACCACTGTCATTGCAGCTTACCTACACCTGGCAGTCACCCATAAACACTTGACCATGGCAACCCTTAAGATCTGCCACCGCTGCTGTATTCTTCTATCTGCATTTCCTTTGCTCTCCTCTACCAGTGTATTAATTAGAACATTTTCTTTGCAACTTAAAATGGCACCCTACAACACCACCTGACCGTTCTCATTTCTCATCTCTGAGGTGCAGCACACCGCAGTCATTGGTGTTTGGTTCTGGTGGCCCACTCCACCATTTTACAAAACATTTTACAAAACAACTGAGTTGTGTCCACAATGTGGACAAGCTAGGAGGAGTTCTCTCTTGATAGTAGCGATAGTAGCGGTTGTTTGTAAGATAAACCATTCAGTCATTAACTTCTTTCTTCCAGGATGGACATGGTATCTAAGTATATATGTTATGTATTTTCTTATATTCCACAAATCTATGTACTGCTTGTTACATGTCTCTGCACATGCACTGTTCACTACCACATGTGCACTCATCCTCTAGCCTGTATCATCCAGAGCAATCCGATTTATTATTTTTAGATAATCTCTATTGATAGCTGGGCTTATGTTGGCTTGGGAAAACTTCCTGCTTCCCTATCCCGAGCTCCTTTTAATAGTATTCATATGGATATAAAAAACCATGAGGTAATTCAACTTTCTATTGCTCAGTGCCCCCCAAAAATCAAGTTCTCAAACCCTTTGTTTTCTCTTCTATCCAGCATATAATGGTTCTTGTCCATCTACTGTCGCAGGATTGCAATCTGGGCACTCTTCTGTATGTGGGTATATAAACACAGTATAAAACCACGGTTTTTACATGCTGTAACTTTGGCCCTTGTTTTGCTTCTTAATACTTTCTGTAAATTGTTTGTTGAATTCTTTTGATACTCCAATACTCATTTGCTGAGCATGCTAGGAAGCACATTCACAGTAATCTCAGGTGGGATACTGTGCTCGCCAGTTATAACTGGCTCGATGTTTTCTGGATCGGACTCAATTTTATTGGTTAGAAGATTCAGCTGTTATAATCACATTATGCTTGGGCTGAAAGAGCAGACTGGTCTCAGCCCCCGCCCCACCCCCAGCTCCCTCCTAAGGTGTAGGAGAATACAGAATACACCCTCCTGTCAGCGCACAGCCTCTGTTGTCCCAAGGCAGGCCTCCTCATCCCTGCCTGGTTACCTCTGCTTCCATTTACCACTTGCTCACAGGTTTTGGTAAATTATAGCAAATTGTTCCCTGAAATGTGGATGCATATTTCAACCCAGCAACCATATCAACAGACCTAAATATTGTACCTCCTTATTGTGCACTTCATCCTTCTAAACATATGTGACTATCTTTTATTCATTTCAATAACTTTAATTTGTTGCCTCCAAAGACATTAATCGACTTAACATATATACTAAAACTCTGAAACCTACATGTGACGGGTTACTCCTCATCTTTTTCTGTTTGAGTGTTGAGCTTGAGTGTATACGTGCCAACCCATGCCATATTTCAGGATAACTATTGGCTTTGTAAATGATTCCTGTTTAGTTATTGAACCATTTTTTTTTTTTTTTATATGGACACCCTCAAACCTTAATGTTGATCTGGCCCTCATGACCTACGTTGTTCATCCATGCTGTACAGCAAGTCTGAGCCTCCTTCCTAACCCCATCTCTTCCTTGATATTATCTGCTCATGAATTTTATGCGTGGAAACAATTTCGAAAGAAAGATTCTTGCATGTAATAAAAGCACTTTTGAGCATTACTGCGCCGTCTGTAGTTCTAAATAAATTGTAAATTGTTTGAGACGTGTGGCTTTAGGTACACATGCTCTGCATACTACTGCCATCTATCTTTTGGTCCGGATATGTGCAGGCTGTTTTTCACAAAAAGTATTTCGAGTCATGAGGTAGAGTGACTCCTCCTTCTTGGTGATACTGCGCAGGGGCATCAACTCCATTGTTGCATTGTTTTCTTTCCACTGGCTGGTTCAGACGTGTGCTTGCTTTCCGGGTTGACGCCGTTGTTAGATCTCTCTTACAATTCCAGTTCTACTATAGTCGGTATTATCGATCGCGTTTCTTCCATCCGTGCGTCAAGGTAGAACCGACCTTCAAGTCGACTCTGTCGTGGCCCCTACAGGGAATCTACCTTTGAGGCCTTCATGCTCAATCTCAAGCGGGATCCTTGTACAATGCCCTCCTGGTAATGGAATGGACACCATTCCGTTTCTGCCTGCGTTCTCATGCCAAATACCCACAGACAGACTCCCATCAGGTCTGTAACTTGTGTCTGTTGCTAGACCACAGTGAGGCTACCCACGAGGCCTGCCATGCATTCTGCTTAAAGATGCTCGGAGACCATTGAGCTCAGCTGCTTCAGCTGCAGTGGAAGGCCACCAAAGACACTTGCGACCTCTTCAGACATCAAAACGTCAGTGAAGATCAACATCCTCAGGCTTTGGTTGTGGAGGAGGAGTATTTTTAGTTGAGGCCAGTGTGGGATCTGACCCAGAGTTTGGATTTGAAGTCACCAGCGTCACTCTGGATATTCACGCAGTGAGTACTGTACCTCCTGTCCTTCCGCCTCTAGTTGAACATTACTAATGTCAAACGCCTCCAGAACAAGAGGCCTTTGGACTGCCACTGCCTGTAGGCCATGGTTGGCACTGAGAGACTACTTTGAATGTCCCACCCTCTGGCTTCGTTCCAAAACACTACCCGAAGCTGAAAACTTCGACGCCAACAACTTCAGCTCCTACCCAGCTGTCGGTGCAAAGCAGCCCGACATCTTCCACAGCCTCAGTGCTGAGTGGCTCTTCAGCCCCGAAAGAAAAACTAAGCTCTGAGCCAAAACCTTCGAAGTCAACGCCCAAGAAGACCATTGTGGCACCTATGGAGCCTATTCTCCATAAACTACAGGAGAAATTGGACTCCCAGCATCAATAATTACACATCCAGCCAAAACAAGAGGGATTCTAGCCAAGCCTCTACCGCTACCATCTTCCAAAAAACAATTATCTTTTCAAGAGGCTTTGGATCTCCCTGCTCCACCAAAGCGCAAAAAGACTGACAAAACAATCAGTCCTTTGCCTCTGCCACCACCTCCGCAGCCACCTCCACTTCCACCACCAGATTTCCCATCTTCACCACAATCTGATGCAAATCCCTTAGATGGTACAGGTGCCCCTGATATGGAGGATGACTCTTTTCATATACCACCAGACATTACCTCTGGGATTCTTATGATGTTGATCCTCCAGGCACATGGATCCTGATTAGCACCCTGTATGCCCTTCACCTCTTGATGATTCCACTATGTAGCAGGTGCTCATAGTTAGGGCGACTGCATTTCATGGCGTACAGTTTCATAGAGAGCCTCTAGAAGAGCATTTCCTATATGAAACACTATCCTCAACACACAGGGGCACTCAATACCTGCCCATGCTTAAAGGGATGTTAAGCGACACAGAAGACATCTTCAAGGATCCAATTAGGCTGGTATAATCACTCCCAGGGTCTCAAAAAATATAAACCCTTTCCCTCAGACCCTACATTTATCAGAGGGCATGAAAAACCTCATTTACTTGTGATCACCAGTGCGAGAAAAAGGGACCCATTGTCAAGTGTCTGGCAACACCTCGCCACCCGACAAAGAAAGCAAGCAGATTGACGTAGAGGGGAAAAGGGTTGCAACCTAGGCTGCAAAACAATGGTGTAACGCCAATTGGTCTGTTAGCCAGGTATGACCGTGCTCAATGAGATGGAGGAGCTCATCCAACATGATCCAGGTGAGCATAGGAAAACAGGACAGGAACTTGTTGCTGAGGGCAATATGTGCATACATTGTGCCCTTGATTCTGCCGACACAGCAGCCAAGAGCATTTTTTGTTTTATTTATTTAAGTTCATTCGGTCTAAAAGTTTAGACCATTAAAATTCGAAAAAGTAACAGCCTTACATAGAAGGTTTATGCTGTTAAAATTCAAAATAGCAGTCGTACATATTATTAATAAGAGCTGGTGGCCAACAGTCAAGTAAAAATGTTACAGTAAAATCCTCGAAACTGAGGCTATGATCATGCTTAAAATACAATAAATTAGACATACATAAGATAAAAAGAACTTTGATAAAAACTTATGTCTATCATGCGAATATATACAGCTGTTGCCTTCCATGGAACTTTTACTCAGTATCTTGGTCATTTTATGAGCTAATAAAATTCATTGTTGTGTATAAAATGCTTTATCGGGTAGCGTGGCAAATTTTGAGTGGAAGATCTCCATAAACTTGTGGGGTCTCTGCTACTCATATGAGGTGCCACGAGTTCCTAGTAAGATTCCTAGAAATACCATCTAAAAGTTAAGGCAATACACGTCCATATCAGAGTACAGGCCACATCTAAAAGATAGGAAACAGAGAAAATATGTCTTGGTAAAATCTCCTTCTGTGGGCAGGTGCCTAACTGATTCAAGAACCCTTGGCTGAAATGAACCTACGACGGATAGACCAAGCCTCAGATAGATATTTGGTGACTGAACTAGCTACCAGTGTAGATGTATCATATTTACATATTCTAGTGGCATTGGCTCTATCCTGCAGTGATAGATTTTTACAGAGGGGAATAATCCACCTCCCTCTAGGTCTCCTGCATAAAGGGCAGAAAAACAGCATATGCTCAATTGTTTCCTTACAATAATGGCAAAGTATACATTTGTCAGTTGAAAAGTTGCTTGGTGACCAGCGAGCCGTGTAGTTGTTGATAGGCAAGGTACCATATCTTAACTGGAGATATAGGGCACGGGCATGTGGAGGGATAGGGAGATTCATTAAGTTCTCAGGCCAGGGTTCATGCTTGATTAGGAGAAATTCTGTGGTTAGCCTGCCCACCCCATTATGGTGCACGGAATCTTCGTTGATTTTCTCCCAGTATCTTTTTTTTTAACAAGTTGCCTTGCATTATTGGGAATCAGTTCCGTGTGTTTCCAATAATGGGGAAATCCTTTTTTGTCCCTGGCAGATTTCATCTCCTTCAGCCAGAGGATTTTTTCCGGGCCCTGGGGAGAAGCTATCAGAGCATTAATACTAGCATCCTGCTCCAAAGACACACTTGGCTGCGTATTTCAGACTTTAAACCTGTCATCCAACAAAATATTTTAAATGTTCCTTTCAATAAAGAACATTATTTGGCCCCAAGTTGATAAGGCCCTAGAAAAAGAAAAAAAAAGGATACTGAAACGGCAAAGTTGATAGGGGCCCTACAAACTCTTACAGCAAGGAGCTTTTTTGCCTTTCCAGCTGTCGCAAAGACTAAAACAACCACTCCAGAAGCCTCCACCTAATAAAAGCGTGATCAGAGCCAATACTCCTCCACCAAATCCTACTATAGAGGCTCCTATAGAGGAAACAGTAGAGGCAAAAATTCTTCCCCATGTGGTATCACCACTACGACCAAGCAGTGACTTCCTTTACTTTCCCCCTGGTCAGATCACACTTGTTGGGGTACACACACACAATTTTCTACCCACCTGGCAAGCAATAACATCAAAACAGTGGGTCATACTATCTATCCAACATAAGTTATTGTCTGTAGCTCATTCTACACCTCCCAGCATTCCACCTCACATTCATCCATTCGCGAGAGAACATCAAACATTACTGAAACGAGATCCAAGCTCTCCTGCTCAAAGGAGCAATAGAACCCAATCCTTTACAGCATCAAGGTCAAGGAGTATATTCTATAATTTCTCATACCAAAAAAGTGTGGTTTGCTGTGGCCAATCCTACATCTAAGGACACTGAACAAATATATTCTGCCAGAGAACTTTCACATGGTTACTTTGCAAGACGTGATTCCACTATTTCAACAGGGTGACTGTATGACTACACTGGATCTAAAAGACGCATATTTTTACATACCAATACACCCAGCCCATCGCAAATATCTCCTCAGGTTTGTGGTGGGTGGGAAAAACAACCAGTTTAAAGTCCTTCCATTGGGGTCACTACTGCACCTCGGTATTTCCAAAGTGTCTGGCAGTGGTGGCAACCTATCTTCTCAGATAAAAAATACATGTGTTTCCCCGCCTGGACGATTGGCTTAGTAAAGGCACGACCCATCAACAATTTAAACACTGTACTCAAATAAGAAGAGACCCGCTTCAAAGTCTAAAATTCACAGTCAATGTGCCCAAGTCCCAAATACAACCTCTACAGACACAACCATATCTATGAACCTTTCTAAGCACACAAATCAGGCTAGCCTATCCCAATTCTGTGAGAATTCAAAGTTTTCAGACACTATTACCCTCAATTTCAAGAAAAATAATGGTGAAGATAGTCGTGTCTTCATGGGATGATGGCTTCCTGTATTGCTTTGGTACCGCTTTCCCGTTTACACATGCGTCTGTTACATGAATGTCTAGCTCATCAGTGGGCTCAGACACAGGGTCAGTTTCAGGATGTAGTGTTGGTAGACTGCCCAACTTTTCACTCTCTGCAGTGGTTGAATACCCACAACATGTTGAAAGGGCGGCCTCTTCTGGACCCTGTTCCCCACATATAACAGACACCTCACTCACGGGATGCGGTATACATCTCACAATGGTGTGTATAAGACTCCAGACACCAGGGTCACTATATCAACTTCCTCAAGCCTAGAAAGCTTTCTTTCCCCACCTCATTCACAAAGTGTCCTAGTCCAGACGGAAAACTTGACAGCCATGTATTACCTAAAACAATAGAGGACACACAGTCTCTGCAACTTTCACAACTATCAAAGACCATTTAGAAATGGGCTTTGTGTCACAACATTGACCTGATGATAGAGTATCTCCTAGGCACAGACAATGTCTTTGCATACTTGCTAAGCAGGTTGCGGCAACAAGTCGATGAATGGGGACTCCACCCTCAAGTCCTCCTCCCATTCTTCCAGAAATGAGGGTTTCCTCAAATAGGGGACAGGGTGTAGTGTAACGGGCTTTGCTGCCGACTTCGGAGCTGGGGGAGCCAGGTTTGAGTCTTGGTGTCGGCTAAACATCCTGTAGTTCAGGGCAAATCACTTAATCTCCCCATGCCTACAATTTAGCACCTTCAGACCTTCACGGGTGATTTTCTGCGCTTTTCAAATTCTGATATCTATTTATTTGTATACCTTTTGAAACTGCAGAAAACCCAAAATGCCCAAATATTGCCTCCAGGTGTCCACACCCACTATCCAAAGACAAAAAACTATGGATGAGTTGGTCAGTGATATTTGCCTGCACTTTTCCTCCTCTACCTCTCCTTCCATTTCTGGTTTGGAAACTCAGGCAGACGTCTCTCACAATGATTCTAGTTGTGCCCACCTGGGCTGGTCAGCCCTGTTTCACAACATTACTAGACATATCTGTAGTTTCCCCACAAGAAGCTCCCCAACAGGCTGGACTTTCTCACTCAGAACCATGGAGAAATCGGGCATCCAGATCCCAAAACTCTCAACCTAGCAATTTGGATTCTGAGGTCATAGGGTTTGGTTACCTTAATTTGCCACCAGAATATATGGGCATTCTTAAATAAGCCTGTAGAACTAATACGAGAGCTTGCTGTGCTGCAAAATGGAAACATTTTTCTGCTACTGTCACTCAAAACACCTCAACCCTTTCAAAGCTACTGTACAAAACTTTGGGCCTGATTCTAACTTTGGAGGACGGTGTTAAACCGTCCCAAAAGTGGCGGATATACCACCTACCGTATTACGAGTTCCATAGGATATAATGGACTCGTAATACGGTAGGTGGTATATCCGCCACTTTTGGGACGGTTTAACACCGTCCTCCAAAGTTAGAATCAGGCCCTTTGTCTGCTACTTGTTTCACTTAGAAGGATGGGTTAGGTTTCACTTCCATAAGATTACATCTTGCTGCAATGACTGCCTAACCACAAAAATGACAACTCTTTTTGTTGTTTATGATACCAGTCATTAAAGCCTTAATGAGGGGCTCACAAGAGTTATTTCTTGGAACTTTCTGTTCTAAGTAGATTGATGGTGGCAAAAAATGCCACTTTCTTAGAAAGAATTGAAGGGGGCATGAATGTAGGGGTTCAAATGGAGGTCCCATGAGTCGCGTGAGAACACCGTTACAGTTCGACCTAATCGTATGCTCACGCTACTCATCGGGCCCTCCATTTGAACCCCTAAAATGATGCCCTCTTTTATTCTTTCTTGGAAGGTGGCATTTTGAATCGCCATCACTCTACTTAGACGTGTCTGTGAGGTCCTGGCTTTAACTTAGGAAAAACCTTTGTTCCAACTGGACAAAGATAAAGTGCGTCTCCGCACCAACCCTAAATTTCTCCCTAAAGTGGTTTCACATTTTCACCTCAACCAATCAATTGAGTTACCAGATGTTTTCGCTACAATCAGATTCTGTTGCATAAAGAACTCTCCATGCATTAAATATCTGATAGAGACTTCTAGTTGCAGATTCCTTACCTTAGAATTTCCCCAGGCGTCAGATTGGATCCGGAGATTTTTCTTCGAGCAATACCCTTGCGCGTTGGTAGGTGGCATCGGTCGACTATGCGTGTGTCGTTGGCGTAGTAGTCACCAAGATGATGTCTGGAGTAGTACATAGATGCCACCTCAGCGCAGTGACGTCAGCTCTTTTCTTTCCATGCCACGCGCTGATCCGGAGAGAGATACCGTGGTCTCTTCTTGACCGACTTCGACCCTTTTGTTGATCCTTTTGTCGAGTTTTTGGTGAGTTTTTTTAGTGCGTTGAGAATGTCCCCGAAGACCATGCGAGGACTGTCACTGCATGATGTCGGTGACAGATCCGCATCGGGTTTGTTTGTGCTGCTTGGAGCTCTACCACGACCGGAAGCAGTGCGGAGTGCCGTGCCATGCACCCGAAGGCCTTGAGGGAGCAGTCTCTCAAGCTCATGGCGGCTTGACGCTTGACTCTGTGTTCTTGCTCGAGAGGAAGGTCTCAAGACGCGGGAGGAGTGTTGACGCTAGAGGCCTCAGTCTTTGGAGCCTGCTTCTGGGTACTCTCCGCGCTTCCCCGAATTTCCAGGAGCCGTGGGCCCAATGAAAGGAGTTTTATGAGGCCATGCGCCTAATTTTTTAGCGGACCTTCGGGTTCTGCGGCTTCGGCTCCTGCCGCACAGGTCCCCCCCCGAATCTGTTTGCGCGTCCGCACCGTTGATAGTCGTACCAATGAGACCTTCCCCAGCGCAGGTTCTATTGTCGACGCTCCGGACGTCTGTAGTGCCCACCATCGACCTGATCCTTATCCCCGACGACTCGCAGTCGGAGCGGCGGTTGCCAATGCTGCCTCTGTCTTCTATGGGGCCTACTCACTCCAGGTCAGATTTGGACCCGTTTCCTTATGGGTACTAATTTGGGAAAGGATTGGAGGGGTCCATGGGCCCTTATGAATACCCGGATGACCCATCTTTGGACTGGGCACAGGAATTGGGTGAGGCCAGTGGACTGGACACTTCTCCAGCGCTGGCATGCTGTCTCCTCCTACTGTGGCTACGGCGAAGGGAGCGACTTATGCTGTGGTGATCAGTAGGGCGGCTGCAGTCCTTGGCCTTGAGCTATCTACTGTATAGGTCAGGTCCAATCTCTTGACGGAGGTGCTTAAACCAGGGGTTCCACATTTAAGCCCCTTTTGCCATTCAGTGAAGCTCTCACCAATGTCCTTTTGGGTACTTGGTCCTAACTCAACACAGGGGCTCCTGTGATTAGGACTATCGCGCACCACCATCGGCCCGCCCCAAATGACCCTAAATTCCTGTTCCAACATTCCACGCCTGAGAGTTTTGTCATCCAGGCTTCCTCTTCCTCGGGCGCATTCCCTTCCACTCCCCCGGATAGGGAATCAAAAAGGCAGGAACAATTTGGGAAGATGATGTTTTCTTCCTGCAGTCTCGGGCCGCGGTACATGAACATCGCCTTCCTTTTGGGCTGCTATACACACTCTCTGTGGGATACTGTTGCGCAAGTTCTGCCACAGATACTGGAGGAAGCCCGTGATGTCGTCACCCAAGCTGTCAACGATGGAAGAGATGCAGCACAGTTCACAATCCGATGTGGGCTGCACACGACTGGCTCTCTGGGCGTACGTCTGTTTTTTTGGGGGATGTTCAACAGTTTCTATTGGGCATGCCTTTTGATGGCTCCCATGTCTTTGGAGACCATGCGGACTTGGCCTTGGAGAGATTCAATAACTCCCGGGCAACGGCTTGGTCCCTTGGTCTTTCCAATGCCCGTCGCCCCCAACAAATCCACCTTTCACCCCTTTTGTGGCCAGGAAAGGGGCTTCCTGGCGCATCCTCCACCCAGCCACCGTGCACCCATGCTGTTCAGCTGCTGCGTGGCCAGGGACGCGGAATCCCATGTAGTCGTGGGACAGGGAACCAGAGGTCTGCCCAATCCACACCTGCTCCGGCTGCAGCCTCCAAACCCTCCTAGTCCCTTCCCTCCCTCCGAACCAGTTGGCGGCAGGATGCGTCATCACCTGCCCCACTGGGAATCCATCACTATGGACAGGTGGGTTTTGCAGATAGTTTGAAAGGGCTATTCCCTCCCTTTTGAATCTGCCGCACCGGAGATGCCTCCATCAATCACCTAACTTCCGGAGGATCATGTGGCACTTCTCTGCCAGTCTCTGCTCTCTTGTCCAAGGGAGCAATAGAGAAGGTCCCAGTGTCAGAAGTAGGTCGTGGTTGTTATTTCCGCTGCTTTCTGGTGCCAAAAAAAGACAAGGGCTTACGTCCTATCCTAGACCTTCGGGACCTCAACTACTTCCTCAAGAAGGAGAATTTCAAAATGCTCACCCTGGCTCAGGTCCTGTCGGCCTTTGGCTCAGGAGACTGGACTTGTAGGATGCTTATTTCCACATTCCCATCCTGCCTGCTCGCAGATGCTACCTTTGATTCGTGGTAGGTCACAAGCACTATCAGTTTACCGTGCTCCCCTTCGGCCTTACCAGCGCCCCTCAGGTATTCTTAGAAAGTGATGGCAGTGGTTGGAGCTCATCTGCGCAGGTAGGGGTCTCAGTCTTTCTTTACCTAGACGACTGGCTGTTGAAGGCAGACTTGCGCCAGAAAAGTTGTTTCCCACTTTCAGACTGCGGCGCGCCTCCTGCATATAATGGGGCTCACTATCAATGTGCTGAAGTCACACCTTCTGGACACAGTGCAGTTTCGGGGTTATTCTCCTGGAAAGCGAATCCAAGATATTCAGGCAAGAATTCGATCTTTCAGCCTCTGTCTTGGGTTACAGTGAGACTGACTCTAAGGCTGCTGTGCCTCATGGCCTCCTGCATCCTGCTAGTGACCCATGCCAGATGGTATATGCGCGCCTTGCAGTGGGACGTAAAGTTCCAGTGGGCGCAGCATCAGAGTAATGTCTCTGACATGGTCCAGATCTCTGAGGGGATTGCGAAAGACCTGCAGTGGTGGCTTTCGAATTTGCATTGGGTCCACGACAGATCCCTCTCCTTCCCCAGCCAGATCTATCCGTACTGACAGATGCGTTGCTTCTGGGTTGTGGCGGCCACATGGGAGAGGCAGAGATCAGAGGCCTCTGGTCTCCAGCGGAGTTTGGGCTCCATACCAATCTTCTGGAGCTCCGGGCGATCAGGCTTGCGTTGAAAGCATTTCTTCCCTCTCGCAAAGGGAAAATAGTGAAGGTGTTCATGGACAATACTACCGCCATGTGGCACTACGCCTCTGGACATGGCTGGAACATCAGGGCATTACCTCAATAGTTCAACATCTGGTGGGTTCTCTGAATGCCAGAGCGGACAAATTCAACTGTCTATGCACAGCCGATCACGAATGGCATCTCCATCTGGAGGTGATGCAAGGTCTGTTTCAGCAGTGGGGGGAGAGCCTTGGTTAGATCTGTTCATCTCCACAGAGAAAGCGCAATGTCAGCTGTTTTGCGCATTGGCGTTTCCAAGGTGGCACTGACTCAGATGCTTTTCATCCCGAGTGGAACTCCGACCTCCTGTGCTCAAGAAGATCAGAAACGACAAGCCCAAATAATCTTGATGGCTCCGGACTGGGCACGGAGAGTATGGTATCCAGAGCTATTGAGAATGGCCATCGTTCGTCCACGCAGACTGCTTCTTCAGGCGGATCTTCTGTCACAGCAACCCGGGCTGGTTCTCCACCGAACCTGTCCAATCTCCTCCTTCACTGTGGTGATTGAGCGGCAACAGTTGACAACACTTTGATCTTCCATCTAAAGTCTGTGATGTTATCTTGGAAGCCAGGCGTCCCTCCACCAAAAACTGTATACGCCTGTTGTTGGCATAAATTTGTGACATTGTGCACCAGCAAATATTTTGATCCCCTTTCTGCCCCTCTTTCTGAGGTTCTTTAGTTCATTCTTTCTTTGGCCCAGCTGGGCTCTGCTTTGGGCACCCTTAAAGGGTATTTATCTGCCATTTCGGCCTTTCTTAGGCTATCCGATCAGCCCTCCATCTTTAAATCTCCTATTGTGAATAGATTTGTTAAAGGTCTCACTCATTTATTTCGTCCCACTACATTTATCATGCCTCAATGGGACCTGAATCTTGTCCTTACTTAATGTGTGCTCCCTTTGAGCAGATGCACAATTTCCCTTTATGACTCCTTACTTTCAAGACTGTCTTTCTTGTTGCCATCACTTCTCCTCGCAGAGTGAGTGAGCTTCACGCCCTTTCGTCCAAGCCTCCATTCTTGACTGTGCACCCTGACAAAGTGGTGTTGCACACTAAGGCTTCTTTCCTTCCCAAGGTTGTTACGCCTTTTTATGTAGGCCAGTCCATCACCTTACTTACTTTTTACCCACCCCCACATCCTTCCAATGAGGAGAGACTGGACCCAAAAAGAGCATTGGCGTTATATCTTAATTGTACAAAAGATTTCGGGTAGACGATCAACTCTTTGTTGGGTATGTGGGTGTGAAGAAAGGGAAGGCGGTGCAACAACGTACCCTCTCTCGATGGGTACTTCTTTGCATCAAGATGTGCTAGGCTTTGGCCAAGAAGCAACCCCCTAAGGGCTTGCACACTCATTCCACCAGAGTAACTGCTGCTTCCACAGCGTTAGCACGCTGAGTCCCTGTCCTGGATATCTGCCAGGCAGCTACGTGGGCATCCCTGCACACGTTTGCTAAACACTACTGCATGCACAGTCAGGTCCGTCAGAACGGTTACTTTGGACGTTTGGTCCTGCAGGACTTTCTAGTATGATCTTGGTTTGCAGCCCACCTCCGAGGATGGCATTGCTTGGGTATCTATTATAAGGTTAGGAATCTGAAACTAGAAGTCTCTATCAGATGTACAAGTTACTTACCTTTGGTAACGAAATATCTGGTAGAGACCTAATCTAGTTGCAGATTCCTTACCAACCCACCCACCCATCCTCCCTGCTTGCGAACTGTTTACAGGGACAGGGATTCCCCATTTAGATCCTTAGCTCTGGCACACCAATCTGTGTTCTTAGCCGCTCTGTGCTTTGGCATGGAAAGTTGTTAAAAGAAACTGACGTCACTGCGCTGAGGCGGCGCCTGTGTAATACTCCCAACATCATCACGGTGCCCAGAGTCGACCGACGCCACCTACCAACACGCAAGGGTATTGTTCGTAGAAAAATATCCAGATCCAGTCTGACGCTTGGCTAAATTCTAAGGTAAGGAATCTGCAACTAGAGTATGTCTCTACCAGATATTTTGTTACCGAAGCTAAGTAACATGTACGTTAAGAGTCCTTATGTTCTGTATTGGTAGAACTAAAACTTTTAGGAAAACTGAACAACTTTTTTTTTTCTTCACCTCCTCATAACGACAGCCCGATATCCAAATCAGACATAGCCATATGGATAGTAAAATGCATTAAAACGTGTTAGGTGATGCCAAATTAACTTGTCCTACTCCTAGAGCACACTCTACTAGGAAAAGAGGGACATTCATGGCTTTCCTAAGAATCATTCCCATAGTTGACATATGCAAAACAATGACATGGTGAAAACCACACACCTTCACCAAACATTATTGAGTGGCTATTTAAGCACGCCAGTGTAGGTCAGGCAGTGCCGGGCACTCTTTTACGGACAACTGCAACACCCACAGGTTAGCCACCACTTTTGAGAGTGGACTGCTTTACAGTCTGTGCAGAGCCATGTGTATCTACGGCTGCACATGCCTCAAGCGGAATATGTTACTTATCCTGTAAGCATCTGTTTGTGGCATGTAGTGCCGTAGATCCATGTGTCAACCCTCCTCCCCGGACAACTGTGGCTGGTACAGTTTTTCTATTTTCTCACATAGACATCTCATTACTTGCAATTACTCTACACTCCATTGTCACCTGCCTGTGGGGAAAAACAGTCTTACATTGGAGTTGGTGCAAGTGTGCTGTATCAAAGAGGAGTCGTCACTGTACCTCGTGACTCGAAAGACTTTCTTCAAAGACAAACACCCGGCATACCTGCTAACCCAACACAAGATGGCAGGAGTATGCAGATCATGTGAATCCACAGCACTACTTGAAACAAACAAATGCTTACAGGGTAAGTAACATTTCTTTTTCTTGGTTCTGTGGTCCGTGTTTGTAAATAGTCTTGTAACTAAAGTGCAACAGTTACTAACAAGATGACCTTGCTGACCTTGGGTCCTTGTCAGCGAAATAGTCACACGCAGTTATGACATTGTAGACATTTCCAGGGTTCCCTGTTTCTTTCACTGGTAGTGTTATGGTTGTGTGTATTGTGAAATTCATTCATTAGTGCAGTTGTTGCAAGCTGTTGATTTTCTTAATAAAGAGAAATCTTCTTTTAATTTTTTTTTTACATTTATTTTTATTGCATTTTACAATAAAAACGCAGTGAAAACATTTTGTCATTTCGTCAATCAGGATATAAGAATGTTAAATGAAGTAAGGATAAAAGTAATGTGGGGATTCAGTTGTGAATTTAGTAAACATGCAACTAATCTGAGATTCTAGTTTGCAGGGATAAGGCACCGGAAGCAGATGGGTTCAGATGTTGAGAGTAGTGGAGGACCGGGAGATCTTGATGACTCAAGGTCCAGCATGGCAAAGAAGTGACTCACAATATACTGCATGGAGGAAATTGGTGGAGAAGTGTTATTGTGTTTAGGCAATGAAAAAGGAAGTTATGAAAGAACTGTTAACCTCAGCTCAGGCTGGGAGAGTGGAGATTGCTGGTGATTGGTGAACACTGAGGCGGAGTAGAGGGGTTATTGTTCAGATAAGTGGGGTAGATGTGGTTGGGAGCAGAGCCACTTACTGGGCTGTCTTCTAGTGTGATCACGATGTAGGGTAAAAGCAGAGCAAGATGTTGGGAACAGGGGATAGGTAGGAATTTCAGAGTAATGAGCAGCGTAAAATGTAGGTTGCTTGTCTTTCACTTGGCAGGGTTGAGAGGTCTAATGAATTCCTCCTCCAGAAGAAGGCTATGTTCCAGGAAATGAGTGGCAGCCTTGCCGCATTTCGGTTGGCAGAAAATTCCTGCTGAACCTATTTTCCATATATACTGGAGTGGTGTACTAGGCCAGGGAGAGAGTGTTCGGAAGATTTGGTCCAAGTGAAGGAGAGGGATGGGCATATCAGAATCATACATTAGAGGTCCGCACTTGTGGGGGCACAGCTGGGACAAGACGCTTTGTCTCTTTGGAAAATGTTATGGAGTTTAGCAGGGGAGACGTAGGCTTGGTGCAAGATAAAGAATTGTTAGTTTGAACCTTGAGTTTGGGAAATGGCATCAGGGTAGTTCAGAACCCTTGCCCAATCCTTCATGTGTAGTGCTGACCCGAACTCTGCTTCTCAAGTCCCACACAAGCATTGGTGAGGCACTGGGACAGAGTTGATCTGCTATTCGGATATCCTAGTGACTCAGTGTTTGGTATTACAGATTGTGTACAGAGTATAGGTTGGTTGGGGCACAGGTGGCTCCGCATCTGTTTTGCCCATCCAGTGCATAAGCCACTGGTTATGAGACCTTTAGGATTTGACCCTCATGTAGGGTGTATTGGTTGCGTAGGGTTTGAAAGGACTGAAGTAGACAATCCTGTAATAAGTCCCCCAGCGTGTACAGTTCTGCTGCCCTCCCTCAGTATACGAGACGATTCGGGTCTACCGGAGTTATTTGGTGGTGACACAAATGGTGTGGGACCAGGTTTAGTAAGTCAAGCAATCTGAAATGGCTCATCCACTCCCCAATCTCCTTCAGCACCACCCTAGAGAGCCATCTGTCCAGCCAGTACAGTTGGGCCGCTAAATAATAATGTTAGGGCCACCTTGATCAACCAGGTGCCTCAGGGAGGCCGTAGACACCCTCTGGTGGCTGCCAGCCATATCAGGTCCTCTTACAGCGCTTCCCAGTCCCTGAAGGGTCAGTGAGATTTAAGTAGATGGGGTGGTTGGCAAAATAGTATTGGAGTCTAGGGAGCAGCTTTGAGACACCGATCCACCCCATAACTGAAAGTAGGGGCCTTCTACCAGGCTTCTGAGGGAGGAGATACACCTCCTCAAGTTATGTTCACACAGATCCTCCTCTTTGCGATATATATTGATCCCCAGGTATCGAATCATGGTGTCCTCACAATTACCAGATTATCACCTTGTGAGATTATAGGGAGAGATGGTGAGAACCATGGCATAAAGACAAGAGGAGGAATTGCCCTTGTTGAATTGGAGTCCTGAGGCTTGTCCAACTCTAGTATATGAGCAGCGATTTCCTTGGTGCCTTGTTTCGGGGAGGGGGGGGTGTAGGGAGAGAGATGGGGTAAGGTCTCTCAGGAGAACATCATCCACATCAAGGGAAATTGCATGGATTCCACTGGGAAGGTGGTACCCTATGCTCGCACTGCCCATCACATTCCAGTTGTCAGTGGTTCCATGGCTAAGGTGAAATAGAGGGGCGAGAGCGGACAGTCCTGTCCGATACCACTACTGACTACAAACGGGTCAGACATGCAGGAATCTAGTTACAGAGCACTTTTATATTAACTGTGTTAGGCATAGAAAGCGGGTCCTGAAGCCAAAGTGAAGGAAGACCTTAAAGAGGTAGCTTCAATTAAAAGTATCAAATGATTTCTCTAGATCCAATATCAAGCCATCTGCTTCATGCAGTAGTTGTGGGGATATGTTCATGAGTCTATAGAGCCTACTGATGTTACCAGAGGTACTCTGTCCCCGGCAAAAGCCATTCTGGTCAGGCTGGATCAGAACCATCAGAACTCCATGCAGTTGGTCGACCAGGACGTTACTGAGGATCTTGTAATGAGCAAGAAGTATTCCGGTTGGTCTATAAAATGAAGAATCAAGTGGGTCCTTCTGTGGCTTCAGATTAGGGAATAAGTATGCTTCTCGGAGCGACTGAGGCGAAGTGCCTTTCTGCAGGGACTTTTGAAAGAGCTGCGTTAGTTTAGAAACAAGAGTACCCGAGTAGGCTTTATAAAATATTACAGAGGCTACCCAGGACGGGTAACTTGCCCAAGGCAAAGTATTTAGTAGCAGCTGTAATCTGTAAGGCCATGATGCGACATTCCAGTTCCTTCTGAGTGGACATCTAAATTCTAGGGAGGTCTAGGCCAGATGTCCCAACTTTTTGACTCCTAGGGACCCCCACTGAATCACTCCTGGAAGCTGGGGACCCCCACGCAATTTGTATGATTTAACTTTCAAACATTAAAACTGTAATTCGCAAAACAAAAAAAACAAACTTGTACACACCAAACAAATAGTCGAATTACTAAAACTATAATTATTTTATGTTGAAAAAAAATCGAAAATTGAAAAATCTTAATGGGAAGGTTGACACTGCATCGTAATAACTACATTTTCAGTGTTTGGTTTTATTTAGGAAAGCTGAATCCTCAGGTCAGATTTTACATTTCCCAAGCTTTTTCACATTAATATGTGGTGGGGAACGAAAGTAAAACCATAAAGGCTTTGCTTCTCTCCATAACCTCTGTCACATGTAATTAATTTGTTTTATATCACCTCCCATACCAGTGTAGCACTTTACAGCGTACAATATGTCACCTATCATCCATACTGGTAGGTATTTTTTAAGGGTGTTTGGTCTGGAGAAGCACGCAGTCAGGATTCACAACATAATACAGTTGTTAGAGTTGACTTAAATAATAAGAATGTATTTCTATACAAAAAAACTTTTCTTTTTTGCAGCATAAGGATAATGAAAGACTGCGGGGGAAAAAACATAACTCTCTAATTTGTGCCATGCAGTTTGCATGCACCTGTTTGGCAGTTCATAGCTCACTGTACTGCATTACAATTGTAACTTATGAACTGCACAGTGACAAAAGAATCTTCAACAAAAACAGTAACCCACTGTGCTATGCATATAAAATACTGTTCTTTGCATGCTACACGTTCTTTGCAGCAGGCAACTTAATATGGTTCATTCATCACTGTCTAAGAAATAATGTAGCCATGCTCTGCAAAAGTGAAATGTCTTTACAAATGGTATTCATAGTCTGTACTATCCTTAAGATAAGTTTTCCTGTTTTTAATAATCTTGCAAAATATTGATATGTTTATCCCGTAACCAGAGTCTCAATTCCTATTCATGGTGAACCTGTGATTACCTTTTTTGTTAAGTACATTGCACAAAGTTGATAGTTGCTGGCTCCATATTTCAAGTTATATATTAAAACACTCAATTTATTCAGTGTATTCTGTTTGCAGGATACACATATTGATAAATCTTACAGTTCAGTGCTTAATTTGTAAATAAATGAAATCTGTGTGTATTTTTGGACTACTCTAGGTCACATTCTGTTATAATTATGTACTGGATCTTCTGTTTTTCGTTATTTTTTTGTGTGGAATTCTTCACCACTCAGTTGATCTGCTTTGTTCAAAAATAGACAGAGCTGCAATGTAGTAGAGAAGTCATAAATAGCTGATAGAGTATAGGTATATTTGCTGATGCCAAGCGCTAACAAACACCAGCACAAATTATGCACTGGAATAGTTCCATGAATGTAACCATCCATGAGCTGCTCCATTGGAGGAAGGAATCATCAGTTATTTGTAGTGCCTTCAAACCACGTTTAGTTGAGGATTGTAAGAGCATTCTGGTAATTTTCTTTTCAAAGGGCTTTGATGTACATTCCTATGTTCATACTGTAGGTCAATGGTGTAGACCTGAGAGCAGCCACACATGAGCAGGCGGCAACAGCCCTGAAGAACGCCGGCCAAGATGTAACAATTGTTGCGCAATACCGTCCGGAAGGTAGGACACACCATGTACTTTTGGACTTTGAAGGCATGTGTTTAAATTTTCCTTTTATTTTGTGTGTTCTGCTTTAGTTTACATGCACATCATGCTTCCAAACTACTTCTTGTTCATTAAGCATCTTTCACTTGCTAAAATGAGTTTGTGGAAATAATTCTGGAATTTGAGGTTCCGTACTTTGGACCGGACCTTACTCTCAGCATATTTGTGTAACTTGCTGCTGACCACCACACACAGAATGCAGTTAGCCAGAGGTGGGAATGGAAATATTAAAATTTGCTAATTAGAAGGAAGGAAAGTTGGCACATAAAATGGTATATTTCTGTAATTCACCAGTATTGGATCTTCATAGATTCACATGCTTGAATCTTCCCCGTCGTCAAAGTCCCACGGTATCACTATAAAAGCAGTGCATTAGTCATTAATATGCTACAATACATTGGAACCAAACCTTAGGCTATAACCAATCAGATGACAGCACCCTGTAGAACCTTCCCAAGAGAAGCTGAGTTCTGCAGATTTTCTATCACATGTGTGAAAGAAAACTCCCTGAGTTCGGCTCAAGATTTTTCTTTTGATTTTGGATATTCTCATCCATTATCACCATTTCACTCTTCTAAGAAAGGACTCTTCAGGTCATGTGGATCTTTTGATAAGAAGAGACTTTACCAGGAGGATCCTTATAAAGATTGCATATATTGCTTGTACCCGCAGAAAAAAGTAAAGGACTGCAAAATTGTTGAACCTTTTCAACCAAAACCCTAAAAGACAGGTTATTAATTTAGGTACAGAGACTCAAAACTAAATGTGATGTACTCTCTGAAGATGAGGACATTGCAAGCTCTTATACTTCATCTTACAGACATAAGAATAGGGACAGATCACAAGACTCTCCTGAGGGTCGTAAAAAGGTGGTCAAGAAAACACACCATGACCCCTCACAAAGCTCGTCACAAAAAGGAAAACCCCTCATTCCTGTTGAGACTGAATCTGGTATTCCAAAAAACTCAAAACAGAAATTTTCATCTTGCTCTTCATTGTCGACGCTGCCAAAAACTCCAACAAAAAAGAAACTTGCAACGTCAACGGTATCAAAAACCTCTAAACCTTCAACAGAGATTCGTCAGACATCCACAAATGCCTCATCGGTGAAGCCTTCATCGACGAAGCTTCCTCTGTCAATGCCTCAACGACCAACAGCGCTTCCACCGTCGACGGCACTGTTATAGTCGATGATGACTGCATTCCCGACTACCACGTCGTCAGCGACCACCAAAACATCGATGTCCAACACACCCTCAATGACCACTACATCGTCGACAACACCATCAACAATAACGTAGACAATCTCATCGTCATATATCAAGTTAATCCACATCTTCAACACGTTTCTCGTCAACCGCTCCACCATTTAAAATGAAAAGGCCCTCAGGCTTGCAAGTTACCTTTCTCTTTCAAGCATCACAAACCACACATTTTTACCAGGATCCTTAGCAAGTTTCACCATTACCTCAAGCCAGTTTTCTGGAAGAGTCTTATGATGATGGTTTATTTGGCCCAGCACATAGTCCATCACAGCTTAATGTCAAGTATCAAGATAATGATGAGGAATATAACTAATATTATACCCAGGAATTCCTCCCACAGCATGTGTCTGCCAAGAACAAGCAATATATGAAATCCATTCAAGAATCTACAGTTCAACTTAGTTACCTTGTTACTAGACTACCACACATGCTTTCCAACTCCTGTGGATCACAGCCACCTCCTCCTCCAGCGACACCACCTCCTGTAACTCCTTGGACACCAACGGCTGTATGGCCCTGACACATTGCTGTTCCACCAACTAAAGATCCTTCTTCAACTGATGATGTCGCGGAAGAGGGTGAAGTTCAGGACATTAGACCCTCTAGCAATGAATGAGATGAATACATCATTCCCACACCTTCTCCTCCACCAAGCCAACCAGCATACTCATCACCAGGTGTTATTCACACCCTGGTGAAAAGGGCTGCAACTAGACTTCACCTTATGATGGTTAAGCAGTCGAGCTGCTTTCTTTACTATTTTAAAGATCAATGAAGAAGAATGGTGAGAGCAATTTAGTAATAACTATGTATGGGAAGAAGGTATAAAGATAATGAAGGCACCAGCGAAGGTCACCGTAGTCCTTCCAAAAATCTGTGGTGAATCCATCTTAATTCTTATTGGGACTCAAGAGCTCAGCTTTTGGCTTGCAGGTCTGTGCCCCTGTCAAATAGAGACTTTTAACGTACTTAGCTTGCTCAGTTTTATTTAATTAATTGTATTATTTCTTAAAAGATGTCTGCCCTTGTTTACAGTTTATAAAGATATTTTGATTTGCATTATCAGCGTCATGATCAGTGATGTACATAGGTATTGTTATTGTGGCCCTTTCTCACTTACGTGTAATGAGATATAATGTACACAAGAAATACAAAGCTACACTAGAAATACAAAGTCACAATGTACCAGCAAGTTTGGTGGGACATCCAAAGCCAGACTCCATGATTACCCAGGCTCCACAGAGGAGATCAAAGAATCCTTCCACACCTATCACTTCCCCTGCTGCCAAGGAAAGTAGAAGATGCAATAACATAGGCAAAAGATTAATGACCATCTCTGGAACTACGGTGCGGACAGCCAATGCCTTAGCAATATTGGTGAAGTACGACCACCAGATGTGGACGGATGTCGCACTATATCTAGACCTTCTACCAGAAGATAAGACCGGAGTTACGAAAAATTTTATTAGAGGGAGAAAACAGATCTGAAATAATTGATGCGTTAGTGGATAAAGCTTCCCTTGCTTTTCGTCAGCTGGCTAGTGCAGCCATCCTTAGACACAAAGGTTGGCTTAAGACGACCACATTCCATCCAGTGGTGCAAAGCAAAACTTTGGACATGCCTTTCGATGATGATATGCTTTTTGGGAAGCATATAGATGACTCCTTCTCTTCCAGGGGATCCTCATCAATAGTCCTAAACATTGAATATTCCCGCCCTTGTGCGGGGACCCCGGAGCATACATCAAATACACACATATAAAGTATGAAATATGCACAAAAAAAATATATATATAGCATTTTTAGTAGACATATCTTTCATACTAAAAACTCATATATACATGTGTAAAACGGCAATGCAGGCTATAATCCTAAACAGGCTAAAATGCTTTATTTCTATGAAGTTATTTATTTTTTATTTTTTTAAATCATAATAAAAATTACAATAGAGAATAAATATCTACCCAAGCCCCCAAAACTGGGCTTAGGGGAATAAGCAGTAGTAATCACTAGAGAAAAAAGAGAAAAAACTACATTGAAAAACAATGGAGCATTCTTAGCCAATAGGCTGCATGCAGGTTAACACAGGAGAACCGTAAAACCTTTAGCACCGTGCCTTTAAGACCCTGAGCACCTCCAGTATCCCACCATGCCTCAGGGGTGAAGGAGAGGTGACAGTTGGTTCACAGTTAGGTCAGTTCTTTTTTCCGGCTTCTTCTGAGAGGATCCTGGAGCATTGAGCTCTCAGTTTTTCTCAGAAAATTACTTTAAAACAGTGTTTTTTCCTGTTTTACTCGACATCTAACATCATTGTCTGAGTTTGGCAGTTTTTTCCTGACAGAAAAATGCCTTCCCTTTTTGTCAAATGCCCTTCTTGTGGGAAGAAGAAGGCCCAGTCAGATCCACACACTCTTTGTATTGTGTGCCTGCCTCAGAGTCAATGCCCTGACACTTGCAAACACTGCAAGAATATGTCAAAGAGGACTCTGAAGGACAGAGAAAAGATCAGGCTTCATGGGCTTCACGAGAGGCAGAAAACATCATCCTCTTCGCTTCCCAGGCAGCCAACAGGCCACTCTCAGGAGAGAATGGCTAGGTCGACGTCCGCAGGTAGGAAAGTACCTGTTTGTTCCCCGTCGACGTCGTCACTGCCACCATCTCACCACCATAGATCGCCGTCGACGGTGACTCGCCCGACGTCGAAGGATACGGCGTTGAGGGATCATGGCCACCGCAGGGGCATATCTCCGTCGACAGCAGCCCGCCGATCGATGTCGAGCCATCACCGGCGTGCCCGTTCGCCGCCGAAGACCTCACGCCCCCCGACGTCAAGAGACACGGCGTCAAAATCGCCACGACGGCAAGAGCGACATCCGCCGTCGGCCTCCCACCGCTCCACGTCGAGGCACACGACGGCGAGTAGGTCGAGGTCCAGAGATCGCCGTTCGACGTCAAGACACTCTACGTCGAGACAAGAACAAATGGCGGCGCGCCCTTCGACGTCAGCACAGACGTCGACACAGGTTTCACCTGTCTCGCAGGGAGTAGAACATCGCCTCCCTCCAGCAGACAAGGCTGCTCCATCGCCAGTAGTCTCCATACGGAACGATTCATCTCGCTCGAGAGCGGCATCATCGGGGCACGTTTCACCCATCAACTTATCACCAAGATGGTTGGAGAGCCTTAATAGATCAGCGGCCTCCCCGGATTCGCAGTATTCACGAATGTACTCTCCTACTGCTTCTCTTCCCAGAACACCGACAGCGCGGGCAGGACGGGCTAGTTCTGCTCCGCGCCAACCGACCACGAGGCCTGGGCGCTCTGTTACAGCATCTCGCAGCAGGTCACGTTCCCAACGACGATCTAGGTCAAGATCACGACACAGAAGATCGCCCTCTTGGTCGTCGTCAGGATCATCTGTCGGACATTACTCCCCCACCTTAACAGATTCCCCACCAGCTCGGGTCTCACCGGTGGATGACATCACCACTTTTAATGAGGTACTTTTAAGGGGAGTGCAGAAGTTAAATATAGAGGTTCCAGAACCATCTACCTCCTCGTCAGTCATTTTTGAGACTCTGCAACATAGTACAGCTTCAAAAAAGCTACTGCCGCTAGTGCCTGGTCTGTTGCAGCCAACCATGGACACTTTTTTGGCGCCAGCCACCCTCAAATCTGCTCCGGCTAGGATTCCTGAAAAAATATAAAGCGCCTGAACAGGACCCTTTATTCCTAAGAACGGATCCGCCACCGGACTCAGTAATATTGGCAGCAGCCTGAAAAACCCACTCGGTGGCATCATCCTCAACGGTCCCACCGGACAAAGAGAGCAGGCATCTCGACTCTCTGGGGAGAAAGAAGTGCGGCACAGCGGCATCTATAATGAAGGTCTCTAGCGCTTCTGCACTCCTGGGCAGGTATGACCGTTCTCTGTGGGACTCCCTCAACAGGTTCACAGAAAAGTTGCCCAGGGAAGACAGACAGGACTTCCAAGAAATCCTGCAAGAGGGATGTCTGGTATCCAACCAGGTCATCAGCGCAGCGGCGGACGGAGCAGACCTAGCTGCGCATGGGTACGCACATGGAATCTGTGCAAGAAGGTCTTCCTGGCTGAGGCTGACCGGTTTAAAACAAGAAGCTCAACAGCGCATCTTAAATCTCCCATTTAACGGAACTCGCTGTTTGGTACCCATGCGGATGAAGAAATGGCACGCATGAAGACCGAGGTGGACACCATGAGGGAAGTAGGCCTGGAGAGGAAGAAGGACTTCAGGCGGAGGTATAGGCCTTATGACAGGCGCCCTTTCCAGCAGAGGGTTCAAACTCCTCACTGGTCCCAGAGGCCACAACCAAGGCAGGGACGCCCTCTTTTTCAGGCACGTAAGGCCACAAGGGAACGAGGGTCAAGTAGACCTCAGCAGTCCACACCAAAAGCGCCGGCCAAACAATGAGATCTCGCTTCCCTCAACACTGTACACCACTCCGGTGGGGGGGAAGTATCACAGATTTTCTTCACGAGTGGCACTCTATCACAAAAGACAAATGGGTGCTCAATATTGTCGAAAATGGCTACTCTCTTCTTTTCAGACAACCTCCACCGCGTTTGCCACCAGCCAAATGCAATCCATCTCATCTCAACCTGCTGCGCAAGGAGGCTCTCACCCTCTTGCGAAAGAAAGCAATAGAAAAGGTTCCACTTGCGCACAGAGGAAAGGGGGTTTACTCCCGATATTTTCTAGTGGCGAAAAAAGGCCGAGACGGCGTTTTCAGACCAATTCTGGACTTACGGCTGCTGAACAAGTACATAAGAAAACAGAAGTTCAGGATGCTGGCTCTTCACCAGATTTTCCCTCAACTACATCGGGGAGACTGGATGTGCTCCATCGACCTGCAGGATGCATATTTTCACATCCCGATAGCTCCCAAGCATCGGAAATTCTTGCGCTTCCAGATAGCCTCACGGCACTATCAGTTCAGAGTACTACCATTCGGCCTGAAATCTGCCCCTCGCGTCTTCTCGAAATTTGTGGCAGTGGTAGCAGCACATCTTCGAAAACAAAAAATCTTCGTCTACCCATACCTAGACGACTGGTTACTGAGAGCTTCCTCTCCGGATCAGGCGAGAAGCAATCGGGACATTGTGCTCAAGGTTTTCGAGTCTCTAGGTCTTCAAGTCAACTACCAAAAGTCCACCTTGGTTCAAACACAGAACAGAGCTCCAAAGAGTGTATCCTTCGGAGGAACGACTATTATCAATAAAGAGGAAGTGTCAAGACCTTTTAAAATCCGACGGCCCGTCAGGTGACATCTCTGCTGGGCTCCATGGCATCATGCATTTTCATTGTCCCAAATGCCAGGCTGCACATGAGGCCCCTCCAAGAGGCGTTGGAGAACAACTGGAGCCAAAGGACAGGTCGCTGGGAGGACAGAGTGCGGCTACCAATAGCGGCACGTCAGTCATTGCAATGGTGGATGCACAGACCTCACCTGTCAGTAGGTGCTCCGTTTCACCAGGTAATTCCATCTGACATTCTGGTAACGGATGCGTCTCTTCAGGGATGGGGGGCTCATCTGGGTCCCCTTCAAGCTCAGGGCCTGTGGTCCGACAACGAAAAGAAGTACCACATCAATCTACTGGAGCTCAGAGCGGTCCATCTGGCTCAAGTCTTTTGCTCCATCGATTCAGGGGAAATCTCTCCTAATACAAACGGACAATACAGCAACAATGTATTATCTGAACAGACAGGGGGGAACGAGATCCCTACCCCTATCTCGAGAGTCCCAAACAATATGGCATTGGCTCCTGGCCAGAGGAATGTCACTTACAGCGGTTCACCTGCCAGGTCAACAAAACGTGGAAGCAGATTTCCTGAGCAGACACCTAGAGGACGCCCACGATTGGGTCCTACACGGCAAAGTCGTCGAAGACATCTTCGCTCTATGGGGTCGGCCTCAATTGGATCTCTTCGCAGACGAAGTAAACAAGAAATGCCCAGACTTCGCATCCAGGTTCTACCGTCCGGGATCTCGAGGGAATGCCCTGTTGATCGACTGGTCAGGGATATTTCTCTACGCCTTTCCACCGATTCCCCTCATACCGGTAGTGATCAACAAACTTTACAGATCCAGCACCAGAATGATTCTCATAGCACCGCAATTGCCCCGTCAATTCTGGTACACAGATCTCCTCAACCTATCGGAACAACCTCACAGGAGGCTGGCGTGCAGACCGGATCTTCTGAGCACAATGGAGGGCAGGGTTCTGCATCCCAGCCTACCCTCTTTGAGCTTGACAGCATGGCTCCTGAATTCCTGCAATATGGGCACCTAGGGCTCTCGCAGGAGTGCATGAACATCTTGAAAGAATCCAAACGGCCTTCCACGCGGCGTCCTTACGCTTTTAAGTGGAAGAGGTTCTACATATGGTGCTGTCAACATGGTCACAATCCCATACGGGCTCAGGAGGATGTCATATTGTCGTACTTACTTCATCTGGCAAAGTCCGGTCTGCAGGTATCATCTATTAAGGTACATTTGTCTGCCATTACAGCCTATCGTAAGTCACCTTCTCAGGAATCCTTCTTTACGAAACCAGTAGTCAAGGATTTCTTAGAAGGTTTGAAAAAAGTTTTTCCGCCCATTAGGAGACCCTCTACTCCATGGGAACTGAACATAGTATTGTCAAAACTTATGGGCCCTCCTTTCGAACCTATACACAAAAGCCTCTTTGCAACACCTTACGTGGAAGACTGCTTTTTTGGTAGCCATTACTTCCGCGAGGGGGGTCAGTGAAATTCAGGCTTTGTCTTCCAAAGAACTGTACACTGTTTTTCACGACAATAGAGTGGTTCTGCGAACTCACCCATCATTCCTACCAAAGGTGGTGTCAGAATTCCACATCAATCAGACTATCTCTTTACTGACTTTCTTCCCCAATCCGGAGACTCCGGCGGAGAAGACGTTGCACTCCCTAGATTTGAAAAGAGTGTTGAAATTTTATTTGGATAAAACAAAACTGATTAGACATTCCAACCACTTGTTTGTAAATTATGGTAATTTGAGGACAGGAGAGGCAGCATCTAAACGAACAATATCAAGATGGATAGTTTCTTGTATTGTTAATGCTTACAAGTTGGCTAACAAACAGCTACTAGGTAGGTCTAAAGCGCATTCCACAAGGGGAAAAGCGGCTACTGCTGCCCTCCTTAACAATGTTCCAATATCTGAGATTTGAAAGGCTGCTACATGGAAGTCTGTACATACATTTACTAGACATTACTGTTTGGACTCAGATGCGAGAGCAGATACCCAAGTGGGGCAGGCCTCTTTGAGAAATGTATTTGCATGATACATATCTATTCCTGCACTTCTATTAGACAGTCCGCAGAGTTTAGGGATGGCCTTGCTAATCTATTCAATGTTTATGACTATTGATGAGGATCCCCTGGAAGAGAAGGATAAGTTACTTACCTGTAAATCCTAGTTCTCTTCCAGGGGTATCCTCATCAAAGTCATTAACAACCCACCCTCCTCCCCGGACGCACGTCTCCTAGAGGTGCAGGACAGACTGTCTTTCGAATCTGTTACACAGATTATCACCGTAAAAAGGTACTGGCCTAACTGTGAACCAACTGTCACCTCTCCTTCACCCCTGAGGCATGGTGGGATACTGGAGGTGCTCAGGTTCTTAAAGGCACTGTGCCAAAGTTTTTATGGTTCTCCTGTGTTAACCTGCATGCAGCCTATTGGCTAAGAATGCTCCATTGTTTTTCAATGTAGTTTTTTCTCTTTTTTTCTCTAGTGATTACTACTGCTTATTCCCCTAAGCCCAGTTTGGGGGGCTTGGGTAGATATTTATTCTCTATTGTAATTTTTATTATGATTAAAAAAAAAATTTAAAAAAACTTCATAGAAATAAAGCATTTTAGCCTGTTTATGATTATAGCCTGCATTGCCGTTTTACACATGTATATATGAGTTTTTAGTATGAAAGATATGTCTACTAAAAATGCTATATATATATATATATATATATATATATATATATATATATATATATATATATATATATTTTTTTTTTTCGTGCATATTTCATACTTTATATGTGTGTATTTGATGTATGCTCCGGGGTCCCCGCACAAGGGCGGGAATATTCAATGTTTATGACTTTGATGAGAATACCCCTGGAAGAGAACTAGGATTCACAGGTAAGTAACTTATCCTTACAGGCCATCAAGGAGGATACTGATACGACTAGGGCCCCGGGTACGCTTCAGTATAGGATAATGTCTTTTTGTGGAGAAGGAGGAACCTACGCTTTTCGTGGAACCTATCAGCTGTACCAACCTCAAAACTATCAATCATTTTGCACCACCTACCAGCAGCACCAGTATCATTCACCACTGCAAGCTGCATATTCCAGACAGCAGCCCAGATGTGAGCAACCACCACAATCTAGAGAGACTACCAGGAATAAGTGACAATCCAGTGGAACCTGCTACAGTTCCCCCTATCCTACCACTCAAAGAAGCACACATGTCTCGTCATTACAACTGATGGAAGCAAATTACCACAGGCAAGTGGGTCCTGGATTTAATAAAATATGGCCATATTTTAGAGTTTGTCCAAGTTCCACCTCCTCATCCGCCAGTTGCATCACCGGTGTCTCATATCCACTTTCTCAAGAAGGAAGCAGCCATCTTGCTTCAAAAGGGTGACCTAGAGAAAGATTGTCGTTCTCAGAGGGGAATAGATTTTTATTCTCATTTCTTTCTAGTAAAGAAAAGGTTGGGGGAATGGCGCTCCATTCTAGACATCAGAAAGCTAAACAAATATATACAGAAAAAGTTCTTCCATATGGTACCTCTTCAGGAGAGATTGCAACTTCTCGAACAGGCAGATTTAATGTCTACTCGTGATTTACAAGACACTTACTTTCACCTCTCTATCCATCCAAAGCATTGTAAGTTTCTCCCCTTTACTGCGTTGGGTGCTCACTTTCAGTTCAAAGTCCTATCCTTCAGTCTCCGCTCAACTCCCTGCGTGTTTACCAAATGCCTCACTCCAGTAGCAGACCATCTGAGGCTCAAAGGACTACAGCTTTTTCTGTATCTCTGCGACTGTCTTGTAAAAGCGCTCTCTCTCCAGAAGGCCTCAAAAGCCACGTCAACTTGCCGCCAACTATTCTGCTCTCTGGGACTCAATCAATTTCAGAAAGTCTGTGCTCTCACCAATTCAGAGGATAAACTTTCTCGGGACAACTCTAGACACCATACAAAACCAGGCATTCTTCTCCACAGAGGGACAAGAATATCATCACTGGCTCATGACCTGTCAAGAAAAGAGTTCATTTCTGTGTGTCTCCAAGTCATTTCTTGGCATGATGTCCTCAGCCATTCTAATGCTGCCACATGTAAGTCTCAGAATGAGGCCCTTGCAAGAACAGTTAGACAACAATGGCTTCAAGTGACTAGATCATTCAGTGACCAAATTTGGATTACTCTGACCATGAAAAAGACACTTGTTTGGTGACAGTCATCCAGAAATCTCTCTGCAGGTCTAAAATTCCTCTCTCCACTTCCAGGTATCATCCTCCCCACAAATTCCTTCCTGGAAGGTTGGGGAGCCTATCTACAGGATCTCCCAATAAGAGGCAGATGGCGTGTTTCTCTTTCCAAATGAACATCAGTTTCCTAGAATTAAGAGCCATTTTGCTGGCACTACAGTCATTCCTTCGGAGAATTCAAACTTCATCCATCCTCATACGAACATATAACACCACCTGCATGTATTATCTCAACAAGCAGGCAGGTAGGAGGTCTCACATGGTCTCTCTAGCGACTCAGTGAATTTGGAAATGGGCACTGCTACACATTATCTCCATCAAGGTGAAGCATCTGCCTGGGATAAAAAAACAAAAGTTTAGTTGCCCTGAGCAGAACCAGTCAAACCGGCCACGAATTGGAACTCAGTGAACAGATTCTCAACTCCATTTTGAGAGGTAGGGCACACCAAATTTAGATCTCCTTGTCCACAAGAGAACTGAACACACTGGTTCATTGCTAGCTGGGACCACTGAGAGGGTCATGGGGGAAAGACATTTTTTATGAGATGGTCAAGGATCTTTGCTTACGCTTTTCCCACCATACCCTCTCATCTCCAGGATTCTAATGAAAATGAATAAAGAACCATGCCACCTGATCTCCATTGCTCCTCCCTGGCCCCGACAACACTGTTTCACGCAGCTTCTTTTGCTCTCTGAAGCCTAACCATCTCTCCTGCCTGTAATGCCAACCCTCTTAACCATGAATAAGAGGCAAATCCTGCATACACATCCCGCCTCTCTCCAATTGCATGCATGGCTTCGAAGTTCAACAAATTCAAGGATTTAAACATCCCCCAGGATTGCAAAGATATATATATTATCCAAGGCAAGAGCTGAGTACACCAACAGAGCTTATAGATTCAAACAGATGCTCTCTCAATTCTCGCTCTTTGTTCTCACTGCATTATCAAGCAATTTATGAAACGTTTGTTTAGAACCTTTCCCCTGATTCAACCTCCTCCACCTGAGTGGAACCTTAACATAGTACGTACGTAACTTATGAAATCACCTTTTAGGCCTATTCACAAACCAGAGCTCAAATATTTTACTTGGAAAGTTGCATTACTTTTGGCACTCAGGTCTACAAGAAGAGTAAGCAAAATCTAAGCTTTAGCTATCAAGGAATCCTATTTACGCTTCACTGATGACTATATTCTCCTTAGAACAAATTCAAAGTTTATTCCTAAAGTTCCTTCCAATTTCGTTTCAACAAACCTGTTGTTCTTCGCACCTTTTTCCCGAATCCATCCTCATCAGCTGAGAAAGCTCTTCATTTTCTTGACATCAAATGATGTCTTAAATTGTATTTGTAGAGAACTAAACTAATACGAAAAACCAATTAGTTACTGGTTTCCTACGAACCTAGCCAATGAGGTGCTTTAGTCACAAAAACGACTTTCACGTTGGATTTCAGCAACCATCCAACTCTGCCATATTAAAGCGGGTAAGCCGCTCACACCCAAGCCTAAAGTACATTCTACAAGAGCACAGTCATCTTCTGCTGCTCTTTTTGCTGGCATTTCCTTGGAGATGATCTGTTGTGCGGCTACATGGAAAAATGCACTTACTTTCATGCTGCATTACTGCTTAGAGTTGCTAACTATCACTGATGCAGCTGTAGGAGAAGCAGTCTTATGTGATTTGTTCCAATAAGGTAAGCCTCTTCTCATAGAGGTAAATGTAAGTTGTGTTTGTTATTTCATCTCTCAAATAGTGATTGTCATTCATGCTTAATTTTATTCAATACCATTTGTTGTATGGTAAACAGTACAGAGATGTATCATAATATTCCCGGCCACCCACTAAGGGTATTAGTGTATTTTACAATTGTAAACTGTTTGCTATTCAGATTCAAGCATATTAATCTATAAAAGATCTAATACTGATAAAAACAAGTTACTTAGCTGTAACTATCGCTCTCCAGTATTGGTAGCTTTCATAGATTTCCATGCGCCCCACCCTCCTTCCTGGAGAGGCTTCCCCTATTTCCTAATTTACACCCTTATCACACTTGTGCTAGAAAATCTGAGGAAGTCAGCCTCTCCTGGGAAGGTTCCACGGGATGCTGTTTTCTGATTGGTTGTAGCCTAAGCTTTGGTTCTTTTTTTACAAAAGGATATGGATAGGCTATGGCAGTGGCTAGCCATTACATTGTAGCATATAAGTGTACAATGGACTGCTTTAATAGTGAAACCATGGGACTCCCATGTTGACGGTACGGAAGATTCAAGCATGTGACTCTATGAAAGATACCAATACTAGAGAACTGTAGTTACAGGTAAGTAACTTGTTTCCTTCCTTTAAGTTCCTTACCACAGTCATATATTTGCTTTTATTAATTCGTTGTTATCGTTTTCTTCCTTCCTTAAGAAGATGTGACGACTTAAAAACCAGTTAGATGTACCAGTGCTTCTGTCCTTCCCCGTTTGAGACCCTCAACAGGTTTCTAAACTTCATACTTTTAAAGAGCTACCTATCCTTGACTCTTTAACATAGGTCACAGTCTTTGGCTGCATAGCTTTATTTTGCAGTGCAGTTGCACCTGTTGGAGAGATGCTTGCTGACACCTTTTGCACATTGGTAAATAAAGACCCCTAACCTCTTGAAAAAAAAAAAAAAGACCTGTGATTGAATAGCCAAATTCTACTCTTAACGTGGGTCTTGGCGTATTGCATCATATCTTTAGGTCAGGCATAGAGACCACTTTATCTGTTTTGCGAACATCATGTAATAGAAATACAATACATTCATATATAGACAAAGATACTTTGGATAAGCCCTCCTTATCCATTGGTCTGTTCAACTGTAATTTCATTTTGTTTTCACCTACCACAGCATGATGTAGTGAATCGGCCCCTTAGAACTTCAGTGCTCCTGCAGTGTGAGTGACATACAGCATTAAACCTGCTCAAATGTGCACGTCAGCCTAAAGAAAAGTGCTGATACCTTCTAGTGGCTGTTGTAACTTAAGGCCAGTCACCTCTGGGAAGAGAACACAGACAGGAGAAACCACCCTTGACCATTTAACTTAGTTACTGGTTTACAAGAACATTTTGGAAATGTTGTGAAGCAGTAGAGGCATCTAAAGTTGATGGCCACTCCCATTGTGTAAATCAAGCCAGTGACCTAGGGTAGATGTGGCCATTGGAATTATTTTTTAGGACTGATAGTATTTTAGAATTTTTGTAATAGTATTGTTGATCATGCATACCAGGACGAGCCAAATAAAAAAGAGCTTGTAATCATGGTAGGCTATTCAAATGTGCAGCAAATGGCTAGCTGACTTGGTTACTAACTTTTGTAAAGTTCAAGGATGGGTCCAAGTGTGCCTTATTCATTGTGTGGCACATCAGTTTCTCATGAGGCCCAAAGCTCTTCATTTGGCAATACCTTGCTTTTCAGGACTTGGAGCTATTGGTTTCGTGCCTCTTGGTACTTGGATTGCAAGATATTCAGCTTTTAAGGTTTCTGTTCTACAAACTGCAGTGTGAACACTGACAAGTAAAATATGATTGTCCCTTTTGTTACCTCTTCAGGAGGATTTTCTGTCCAACCTGATGGCAGTGTTATATTCAGAACATCACAAGCAACACGTCAGTGTGTGGAGATTTAGCTGAAGCAACTGATGGATTCTGATGTTCCTTCAGGTGTGGTGTATGTCAGTCTTCTTGTTCGCTGCCCTTCCACCAAATTATGTTCCGGACACGTGATGAAATTTGATGCCTGGTTAGAGGAAAAGCAAGTCGATGGCCAACAGGCAAAAGTTTTTTTTTCCTTTGTTTTTTGTTTCTGGCCCAACAAGACTTTGCTTTGGAGACAATTATGGGTCACTTAATTGATCTAATCAGACCTCTTTTTCTAAACACGGCTGTGTTGCATTTTAAAACGTCTGTCATCTTTGTTCTATTCTGCTTCCTTGATTATGTCTCAGTAAAACCGTAGTTTCGTTTTAGCATTTATTCTACGTACTTCCTTCTCCACAGCTGTAGTATGAGGCTCTGTTCTTACTGCCATTCCAGCCTTGCTGGTGTGGCTTCCATATTCTTGATTCATATAGAGATGGCTGAGGCAGCAATTGGCGCACCTATCACCAAATTCTCAGTGCTTGCAAAATTGCCATCAGTGCATGAGTCTGGGAGATCAGCCACCATAAACTCCCACAGAGGATAAAGTTCTCAAAAATATCAAAAAACAAAATTAACCCATCACTAAAAGGGTCAAAAGAATATCGATAAATATCATTCCGACAGTGAACCTCATGAAGTGTGTAGGAAAATACCACTGTTGGCAGGATTACCCCCTAACATTTTGACTTTTGTTGATGCCAGCTTTGATTGAACATGTGCTGGGACCCTGCTAACCAGGCCCCAGCACCACTTGTCTTTCCATAAATCTGTACCTTTGTTTCCATAATGACCATAACAGACCTGGCACACAGATAGGCCCCTTTTAAAAGGTACCCCTGGTACCAAGGGCCCTATAGCCAGGGGAGGTCTTCCTAGGGCTGCAACATGTATTATGCCACCCTGGGGACCCCTCACTCACACATGCACACTGCCTCACAGCTTGTGTGTGCTGGTGGGGAGAAAAAAACGACATGGCACTCCTCATGTTTCTATATAAAACCCTCTCCTCACATAGGTTAGTCAGCATTCTAGCAGGCCTTACAGCCCTAAGGCAGAGTGCACTGTACCACAGGTGAGGGCATAGCTGCATGAGCACCATGCCCCTACAGTGTGTATGTCAATTCTTAGACATTGTAAATGCAGGGTAGCCATAAAGAGTATATGGTCTGGGAGTTTGTCAAACTCAAACTCCACAGTTCTATAATGGCTACACTGAATACTGGGAAGTTTGGTATCAAACTTCTCAGCACAATAAATCCACAATGATGCCAGTGTGGGATTTATTGAGAAATACACGCAGAGGGCATCTTAGAGATGCCCCCTTCATGGCAGCCCAACTGCTAGAGCTAGGCTGAGCGGTCTCTGCCAGCCTGCCACTTCCAGACAAGTTTCTGGCCACATGGGGTGAGTGCCTTTGTGCACTCTGTGACCAGAAACAAAGCCTGTCCTGGGTGGAGGTGCTTCACACCTCCCCCTGCAGGAACTGAAACACCTGGTGGTGAGCCTCAAAGGCTCAAGCCTGGTGTTACAACGCCCCAGGGCACTCCAGCTAGTGGAGATGCTCGCCCCCCGGACACAGCCCCCACTTTTGGCGGCAAGTCCGGAGGAGTTATGAGAGAAACAAGGACGACTCACCCTCCAGCCAGGACAGCCCTTAAGGTGTCCAGAGCTGAGGTGACCCCTTCCTTAGAAAATCCTCCATCTTGCTTTGGAAGATTTAGCCCAATAGGATTAGGTATGGGACCCCCTCCTCCCAAAGGGAGGAGGCACAAGGAGGGTGTAGCCACCCTCAGGGACAGTAGCCATTGGTAACTGCCCTCCATCCCTAAACACACCCCTAAATCTAGTATTTAGGGGCGACCCTGAACCCAGGAAATCAGATTCCTGACGACCTAACAAGGACTGCTGACCTGAAAACCCCGCAGAGAGGGAGACAACTGCTTTGGCCCCAGCCTTATCGGCCTGTCTCCATATTCAAAGAACCTACAATGTATCCTGCAGGACCAGCGACCTGTGCCAACTCAGAGGACTGCCCTGAAAACCCAAAGGGCCAAGAAAATCCTGTGGACAGCGGCTCTGTCCAAAGTAACAAGAAGAAACCATCTTTAAAGGGACTCTTACCTCACTCCTGAAGTGTGCATCCCCACCACTCTGCACCTGATGCCCCCGGCCCTTGTCCAGAGAAACCAACACCGCAGAGAGGACCCCCAGGCAATTTCAATGATGTGTTCACCCTAGGCCGACCTCCCTGCACCCGCACAACGACGCCTGCAGAGAGAATCCAGAGGACCCCCATGACCGCGACTGCCCGGTAACAAAGAACCCGACGCCTGGAAGTAGCACTGCACCTGCAGCCCCCAGGCCCAAGAGGAACCAACTACTGGTGCAGGAGTGACCAGCAGGGGGCCCTCATCTTTGCCCAGTTGGTGGCTGGCCTGAGAAGCCCCCCTGTGTCCTGCCTGCATCGTCAGAGTGACCCCAGGGCCCCTCCGTTGATTTCAATACAAAACCTGACGCCTTGTTTGCACACTGCACCCGTCTGCCCCTGTGCCGCTGAGGTTGTACTTTGTGTGCCTGTATGGTACCCCCCAGTGCTCTACAAACCCCGATGGTCTGCTCCCTGAGGACGCATGTACTTATCTGGTAGCAGACAGGAACGGAACCAGAGCACCCTAGTCTCCATAGGCGCCTATGTTATTTGGGCCCCTCTTTGACTTCTGCACCCGACTGGCCCTGTGTTGCTGGTGCTTGGTGTTTGGGGTTAGCTTGAACCCCCAACAGTGGGCTGCCTATACCCCGGAGACTTAACTTGTAGGTGCTTTACTTACCTGTCAAAATAACATTTACTTACCTCGCCCAGTATCTGTTAAATTTTGCACTGTCCACTTTTAAATAGCGTATTACAATTTTATGCCAAACAGTGTACATTACTGTTTTACTTCAAAGTTCTATATTTACCTATGCCAAGTACCTTACAACGAAGGTACTTATTTGAATTCTGAATCTTGTGGTTATAAAAAAAATTAAGAAAATAATATTTTTCTATATAAAACCTTTTAGCCTGGAGTTAAGTCCTTGAGTGTGTTCTCATTTATTGCCCGTGTGTGTACAACAAATGCTTAACACTACCCTTTGATAAGCCTAACTGCTCGACCACACTATGACAAATAGAGCATGAGTATTATCTATTATTGCCGCTATCAACCTCTAAGGGGAACCCCTGGACTCTGTGCACACTATCTCTCACTTTGAGATAGTATATATAGAGCCAGCTTCCTACAAAGTGTATGAACAATCAACAGATATAAAGCCATCCAACACAAATAGTCATCCAATTGCTTTATTTTTTCTTTATTCATGATCTTTTCTTAAAGCATCTTTTAATTGTAGCCCTAACTAGTGCGTTACGTTCCTCATGGGACTTCTTCAGGGCCACAAAACACATAATATATATCGTTTTTTAAAGCAAATCATGTTTACAGGCAAAATACCACAAACACAGAACATCATAAAGGACCTCTACGAGATGCTTATACGTTTTTGATATTATCAGTAATTTTTCATTGCGTAATGGTAATTAGTAACCAAGTATTCAATGACCCAATAACAAGTATCAACTCCAACATACAACACTGATGCAGTACTTTATCGCATCTTTGTCTTGCCCATAATTCAGTTACATATGTACATTTGCTCATATAGTGTACATCATTACAGCCTTCAAATACAAAATAATAATTATAGTATTTCCGTCAGATATATAATTAACATTTCCTTCTGGTATGTCAAAAAGTGTGTATACATGTTCCAGCAATCTTTGTTTAATGTGATGACACAAGATTATTTTTCTTAAGCATCAGTAAGTTTTACTGATGCAGTTTATCCCATTCGGTATAGGAATAGGCCAATTGCGTTCTTAGAAAAAACAAGAAATATACATTTTGCCAAATCAGTCATAATACTGAGAAATTGATCACTTGTGGTGTAAAAGGTGCTGCGATCAAATAATTGTAGCACATTTTCCAACTTGGTGTGCTTTTTAACTCAGTGCACTGTAATATATTGAGCTAGGCAATACTGCTATGAGTCTGCCTTGTGTAAGTATTGATACTCAGCTATGGTCTTTTAGAAGGGCGTATTACCTTATAAATGTTACTCATACTAATAGTATTACATCTGGGTCACTTTTGTTAAGTTTAATAGGACAAACCCTAGTCATGCATACACTGATGCTATTGTATGGTCCTACTCATTATATTGCACTATGATGTATTAAAATAGCCCACTATGTCAAAGATAACTTCACTCATGAGCGCATAATACTGCACTATACTTTATCAAAAACACTACTCCCACTTGCAGTGTTATTTGAAATATTCTCTTTAGAATGATCGCAACACACCTCGTGTGTGAGACCAAACAAGTCATCAGTTACAAAATATATCAGCAAATTATTCAGAAGCAAAATCACAAAATAGGCCTTAAACTGTAATGTCATAGAAAATGGAGGAATGTGTTATTTGTATTGAGGCCCGTCCCTACAGACCTAAGACAACAGATCCATCTGGTTTCAGCTCACCTTAGTGCACTTTCTCTATTGCCTCCCCTCTCGTTGATTCCAAAGTGCTTTAATGCATGAAATTAAATTTGAGGACTTTCCGGAGCGGCTGTACCTACATTTACTGCCACTGGGTGACTCATAAAAATTCTTTACAGCCCTACTATGTTGTTGTATGTGTATTTTTAAAGGACATATCATCCTACCTATGTAGATTTTGCTACATGCACACCCTAAAACATAAACACTAAATAGAGGTGTACAATTTATGAAGATGTTAATAGTATACTCTTTCATATTGTACCTAAATTTGGTTTTGTTTTGCTGTACTTGACGCACACTACAGCTACTGCATGTGTAAGTCTACCCCCCTCCCCCAGTTGTTTTGGAATCCAGGTTTCTTAATGCCATCTACACAAGCTCTTAACATAACTAGGGCAAAGCTATCTTTCGAGTGTCATGCCTCTTCAATAAACCACATAGGGTTTATTGGGTATAACACCTTGAGGTAATGTGGTGAACTTTAATATATACCATTTCCACCTTTATACATCAAATATGTGTCCACTTTGTGCATTTTATTGTGTAATGAAAAGAATGTCATCCTTCATTTTGTCCTTTTTGTCCTGTTTTGTGTCAACGTCTGCTTGTAATCCAGTTTGATCACCCTGTCCTTAAATTCCTGTCTCATCATGTTTAGTTGTGTCCTGAACTGTGTCTTCTGACTACAATTTTGTCTGACTCTCAACATTTCTCCAGAGGGGAGTGCTTCTATTGTGGATTTTAGATGAGAGCTAGATGTGTGTGAAACACTATTCCAGACAGACTTTTTTTTTTATTTGCATTTTTTTTTTTTAACTGCCACTGTGGATACTCTTGTTATGTACATATAGGCAAAGATCAGGAAAGTCCATTTCTTGTTTATGATGTTTAGCATCAAGCATGCATTAAATCTATAATTGTCTAGAAATACATGATAGGCTAAGAGATCCTCCCCAAACCATTCCCGATAGTCATTGATATATCTGGCATAAAATAACATTGTTTATCTAAGCATATGCACCAGAGCCCCAGGCATGTTCCCTTTCAATCAAGTCCATAAAAAGGTCTGCATAAGAGGGAGCAAAGCTGGAGCCCATTGCAGTTCCTAGTTTGTGGAGGAACCAGGTGCCATCATATAAGAAAACACTCTTACTCAAAATAATCCTGGACAACTCCAACAACATCTGGGTATGTTCATAGTAGCCTTCTCTCTGCTTGTATTGATGAAACTGAAGAGCCTCCAAGCCACATTCAAGTGGCTTATGTGTTGATTGTTCATTCATTCAGTTTGTAAGGTTCATTGACCGAATGCTAACAATATATATATATTTGTTTTGATCATTTGAGTGCTGGGTTAATTTGGGTTTCCATCTTCCATATACTTCCTGTCAGAAATGGAGTTAACAGTTTGAAAGGGTGTACCCTTAATAGCTCAATTAACTCGCTCTTGGTGGGTCATAAAACTGTTCTGAAAAAATGTCTAATTAGCCCCTGGTACCTATAGGGCAGGCAATCCTCAGATGTGTGTGTTATGTTCAAGCAGTATCAACCATTGTAACGTACGGACCACAGCATTATTTGCAATCAATTTGTTTAAAAAATAAAAAAGAATTTAATGAGCAAAAAGACACCATGGTCTTTAGACTAGTTTAAAGCAAACCAGGGATTTTTTTTATTTTTTATTTTGAGACAAACAGTAATTAGAAAGTCCAATTCTGTGGAAAAGCAACAATTTGTGATGGACCAGGACCTAGGTGCAATTTCATGCTGGCTGGGTTAAAGGTCTTACCTTCAGACTTTCTCCAGTTGCTGGGAAAGCTTCTGATGGTCTATCATGCAGCCTATGCTTCTCATGATAAACTTCTGGGCACCAGATCTCCCTCGAACCAGCCTCCTGCAGTTTCTAGTCCTCTGTAGTAATCCAGGCCTCTTGGAGACCAGAGTCATCCTCCTTTTTGTACTTCTGAAGCAGGTAAACTAGAGGCTCAACCACTTGACCCTTGGAGAGCAGTTCCTGTCCCTCTGTGCCAGCAGGATTCAGTGATCTTTGAGTTTTTTTGTGCGTCCTTTTCTTCCATTAAGAGTCAAGAATCAGAAGTCAGGTTTCTTCCAGTACGGACACTTTCTTCACATGGAGTCTATACAGGTCAGTGAGTGTTCAGAAGAAGTGGTAGTTGAGATGCAAGATTTATCCTGTTCATTTGCTTGAAGTAAGAGAAAATCTACCATTGAATCCTAACAATTTCTTAGTAGTTCCCAATCTACTTTTGCCACACTTCCATTCTGTCCACTGTAAAATTACCCAGGAGCCCCTGTTTCAAGAATTTGGGACCTAGCTGCCACGAGGCAGGCCCATCTTCCGCTTCATCTGATCGAGACTTCTAGCTGCAGATTCCTTACCTTTAGAATTTCATGGCATCCGCATAGAATCCAGAATTTTTCTGCTGAGCAGTACCCTGCGTGCGCCGTCTGGTGGCGTCGTTCAGATCCGCTTGGTCATCCGGCTCCGCGTGGCGTCATCAGCGTCGGAGTCGTCTGTGACGTCACGGCCTCCTATATAGGCACCACCCTAGCCCGCATACATCAGTTCTTTTCCTTCAGCGCCAGTTAAGCGCAGATCCAGAAAGAGCTACCCTTTTTTCGACAGTTTTGTCGAAAGATTTTTCGAAAGAGATCACTCAAGCTTCTAGCGGCCCGGCAGCCATCTTCGGTTAGCGCGACTCCGAGGAGATCACGGTCCCGCTCTAGGAGGTTATAGCGGAACTGCTCCAGTAGCCCCAAGTCATCTTCCTTGCATTCGAGGTCTTCATGGCATTCAGGTAGGAGGCCCAAGAAGGCAACTTCCACTTTGTCACGCCCGTCGGCTGACAAGGCATCCAGGGAACGTCTATGTTCCGAGCGCGGCTCTGTAGAGCCATCGTCAGGGCCGACTCTGCATCTTTCCCCATTTCCAGGGACCAGAGTGACCCCCACACAAATCAAAGAATTTTATGAGCCCATGCGCTTCATTTTTGAGTGGTCTGGACCCTTGGGTGGGTCTTCGGATTTGGCAGCTTTGGCCTCTGTGCCATTGGGGACCCCGGGATCCGATAGAGGATCCGGACCGGCACCGGTATCTCAGTCGACTTCTGGGTCCGATGTCGACTCTCCCTCCCTCACCGGCGCCCACTGGTGGTAGTAGCCCTATCCTCATTCCGGATGATCCTGAGCCAGAACGAAGTCATATAATGCGATTCAGACTTCGGCGATGATTAGGCCAAGATCAGTGCCTGAGGTTTATTCAGAACAGCCAGGCACAGGAGAGGAGTGGGAGGGATCTGAGGACCCTTTAGAATATGGATTAGAGTATGAACAGGACTGGTATGGGGATCTAGGGGAAGCCAGGCGACTGGATACTTCTCCAGATGCTGGCATGCTCTATCCTCCCTCTGTGGCTACGGTGGAGGGTGCATCTTATGCCATGGTGGTGCGTAGGGCAGCTGAGGTCTTGGCCGTAGACTTGCCTACGGTTAATTACCTGACGGAGGTGCGTCAGTCGGGAGTTGCTACATCGGAGCTGATGTTAGCCTTCAATGAAGCCCTCGGAGATGTCCTTCTGGGAACATGGTCCAAACCCAGCACAGGGGCTCCTCTGAATAGGGCAATCTGCTGCTGCCGTAGACTTGCGCCAAACGACCCTAGTTTCCTCACCCTAAAACCCTCCCGAGAGAGCTTGGTGGTCCAGGCCTCCACTTCCTGTGGTGCCTTCCCTTCCGCCTCTCCAGATACGGAATCCAAGAGGCTGGAGCAACTTAGAACGATGTTGTTTTCTTCCTCCAGCCTGGCATTGAGATCGGTAAACACCTCTTGCCTATTGGGCCGTTTTTCCCATTCTTTGTGGTATACGGTGGCACAGGTGCTGCTCCAAGTCCCAGAGAGTGTACGGGACACTCTCATCCAGGATGTCAAGGATGGGAGAGATGCAGCCAAGTTTACCACCAGGAGTGGCTTGAACACAACTGACTCACTGGATAGGGTGATTTCTTCAACAGTGGCCCTCCGTCGCTAAGCCTGGCTACTTTCTACAGGCTTTTCGGGGGATGTCCAGTCGAGATTGATGGACATGCCTTTTGATGGCTCTCACCTTTTTGGTGAGAAAGCAGACTGTACTTGAGAGGTTCTAGGATTCTCAAGCTACAGCCAGATCCTTGGGCCTTTCAGTGCCGGCTCATCAGCAGTCTGTCTTTAGTCCCTTTCGAGGCTTCGAAAGGGGTGAGGTACCACGCCAGCCACCGTCCTCTGGCTTCACAGCATACAGTTGGAGGACGAGGTTGTGGTACCATCAGACCCAGAGGGTCTGGCTAGAGGATGGCCACAACACAACCCCCTCTCTTCCACAGCACCCAAGCCCTCTAGTATGGTTCTGCAAGACCATGTCCGTCCAGTTGGAGAGAGGATTCAATTTCATCTCCCTCACTGGTAGTCCATACCATCGGACAAATAGGTCTTGCAGACCATACAGAAGGGCAATTCCCTCCCCTTCCAGACTTTACCTCCCTCTATTCCTCCAGTAAAAGAACTGCTGATGGGGGATTATTTGATATTACTCTGCAAGGAAGTTGTGGCTCTCTTGGCCAAGGGAGCCATAGAAAGGGTCCCGTTGTCAGAAGTAGGCCTTGGTTTGTTTTTCCCGCTACTTTCTGACTCCCATAAAGAACCGGGCCTTTGCCCTATTCTGGATTTAAGGGATGTCAATCTCTTCCTCAAGAAGTAGGAATTCAAGATGCTCACTCTTGCTCAGGTCTTGTTTGCCCTTGACCAAGGAGACTGGTTTGTAGCGTTGGACTGGCAGGATGCGTATTTTCACATCCCCATTCTGCCCACCCACAGGTGTTACTTACGGTTCAAGGTGGGCCAGGCGCACTTTCAGTTTACTGTGCTCCCCTTCGGTCTCACCAGTGCCCCTCGGGTGATCATGAAAGTGATGGCGGTGGTGGCAGCTCAACTGCGCAGGTTAGTCTTCCCATACCTGGATGACTGGCTGTTGAAGGCTCCAACACCCCAGGCTCTCATCACCCACCTCCAGACTACGGAGGACCTCCTGCATTCGCTGGGGTTCACTATAAACTTGCTGAAGTCATACCTGACTCCCTCTCAGAAGTTCCCTTTTCACTGAGCTGTTCTGGACACAAGGCAGTTTTGTGCCTAACCATCCGGAGCAGCGGGTCCAGGATATTGAGGTTATGATACTGATGTTTCAGCCTCTATCCTGGAATTCGGTGAGACAGACTCTGAGGTTGCTGGGACTCATGGCTTCCTGCATCCTATTAGTCAAACATGCCAGGTGGCATATGAGGGCTCTGCAGTGGGACCTGAAGTTCCAATGGACACCGCATCAGGGAAATCTTACCAACATGGTTCAGCTCTCGCAGGGAACTGCAAAGGATCTGCAGTGGTGGTTAGTGAACTGCGATTGGGTCAGAGGCAGACTCCTCTCCCTTCCCCAACCAGATCTTACAGTAGTGACAGATGCGTCACTTCTGGGATGGGGGCCATCTGGGAGTGGTGCAGATCAGGGGCCTTTGGTCTCCGTCGCAATGCGGGCTCCATATCAACTTGTTGGAGCTTCGGGCGATCCGGCTAGCATTAAAGGCATTTCTTCCTGTTGTGAAAGGGAATATAGTGCACGTGTTCACGGACAACACTACCGTAATGTGGTACTGCAACAAGCAGGACAGTGTGGAGTCGTGGACCCTCTATCAAGAGGCTCTATGTCTCTGGACATGGCTGGAACAGCCGGGCATAACCCTGGTGGTTCAACACATGGCAGGTACTCTGAACGCCAGAGCGGACAAACTCAGCCGGCGATGCTTAGCGGATCACAAATGGTGTCTCCATTCGGAGGGGGCAGAAGAACTCTTTCAGCAGTGGGGAGAGCCTTGGTTAGATCTGTTTGTCTCCGAAGAGAACACGCAATGACAGTATTGCGCATTGGAGTTTCCAAGACAGCTATCGATAGGCGTCGCTTTTCATCGCGAGTGGAGCTAAGGCCTTCTGTATGCCTTTCCGCCCATACCACTTCTGCCCCGAGTTCTCAAGAACGACTGGGCCCAAGTAATCCGAGTAGCTCCGGATTGGGCACGAAGAGTCTGGTATCAAGAGCTTCTCAAAATGAGCATCAGTCCTCCAATCAAGTTGCCTCTTTGGGAGGATCTTCTGAGGCAGCAGCAGGGGAAGGTTCCCCACCCGAACCTGTCAACTCTGCGGCTTCATGCAAGGACATTGAACGGGGGCAGTTGATGGTTTATGACCTCCCTCCCGAAGTCTGTAATGTCATTCTGGCAGCCAGGCGTCCCACTACTAAGACGGTTTACGCCTGCCATTGGAAATGTTTTGTATTATATTGTACAGAGAGGTCTATTGATCCTCTTTCTTCTTCTCTTTCTAATATCCTTCTTTTCATTCTGTCAGTCGCCCAACAGGGTTCCACCTTAGGGGCTCTGTAGGGCTATCTTTCTGCCTTATCCGCTTTTATTCGCTTACCTGATCAACAGTCTTTGTTTGTCTCCTATTGTACAGAGATTCTTAAACGTTTTGTACATATGTTTCCACCTACGCCTTTTGCGATGCCCCATTGGGACCTTAATCTAGTACTTAATTTTCTTATGTGTGCTCCTTTTGAGCCTTTACATATTTGTCCTCTTCGGCTGCTCACTATAAAAAAAAGTCGTCTTAGTGGCAATCACATCTGCCAGGAGAGTAAGTGAGATGCATGCTTTATCATCAAAACTGCCGTATCTCACAATATATCCTGATAAGGTAGTCCTCAGAACTCGTGCCTCTTTCGTCCCCAAGGTGGTGACCCCTTTCCATCTGGGTCAGAACATCACACTGCCCACCTTCTTTGCTCCACTGCATCCCTCTAAAGAAGAGGAGTGTCTCCATCGTCTGGACCGAAAAAGAGTGTTGTCGTTATACCTTGACCGCACAAAAGAGTTCCGGGTGGATGACCGACTCTTTCTGGGGTATGTTGGTGCACAGAAGCGTCGGGCAGTCCAGAAACTAACCATTTTGCGCACGGTCGTTCTCCGTATTAAAATCTGCTGCGCTTTGGCTAAGAAGCAGACCCATGAGGGCTTGAGTGCTCACTCTACAAGAGGGAAAGCTGCTACCAATGCTTTAGCTCGAGGTGTACCAGTACTAGACATCTGCCAGGTGGCAACGTGGGCTTCCTTGCACACGTTTGCAAGACACTACTGCCTGGATAGTCAGGTGAGAAGAGAGGGGCATTTTGCTCGCTCTGTCCTACAGGACCTCCTTGTGTGAAGTATTGCTACACAACACCCCAGTGCCAGGAGTTATAGCTTATGTATCTATTCTAAGGTAAGGAATCCGCAGCTAGAAGTCTGTAGTTACTTACCTTCAGTAACAAATGTTCTGGTAAAGGTTCTATCTAGGTGCAGATTCCTTACACCCACCCAGGCCTCCCTGCTCTGCGGATATAAATATATATGATCTTTTTTCAGATTTTTACCCTTTCTCCAGGGAATGTCATTTTGCCCAGACAATAAGAGAGAAAAAAAAGGTTGGTTATTCCAGGACACTGCACTTCTGACGTGAGAAGTTGTGGAAAAGAACTGACGTACGCGTGCTGGGGTAGGGTGGTGCCTACATAGGAGGCCGGGATGTCACAGACAACTCCAACGACCCGGACGACGCAAGCGGGTCCGAACGACGGTGCGCGCATGGTACTGCTCAGCAGAAAAATTCCAGATTTTATGCTGACACCATGGAATTCTAAGGTAAGGAATCTGCAGCTAGATGGTCTCTACCAGATGATTGGTCCCCGGAGGCAAGTAACTTGTTCTTTACCACACCTCTACAAGACAAGGTCAAAAGTGGTTTTCCCACCTACTGTGACAAGAGCCTACCTGTGTAGGAGGGTCTTGGTGATGAAAATGGGAATTCCGTCCTGGCATCTGAAATCAAAAGAAGTAGTACCAAGATTTCTCTTTGCTCTAACAACTGTTTCTCTCCACTCCCAGACAAGTAATTCCTGCTAAGTGGCCAGCATTTGACACCCAATGACCCTACCTGCACCCAGAGATACACCAATGTCCTCCAAGCCGGAATCGGTAACTCTTCTAGCCAAGGATGTGTATTCCAACTCTGGAACTGTGATAGTTGGCAGAGCTGTGTCTGGGAACCCCAAATTCAGGTGCTAAAGCTGCCCTTTGTTCTGGCAACTGCTTCTGTCCCCCTCCCAGGTAGCTAATCTCCCAGGTGGCTATGTGGTAAGCAGTTAACACCCATTGGCCTTTCCTGAGCGCAGTGTCAGGCCATTGTTCTCTGGTCCACAGTCGTTAACTCTCCTAGCCAAGGATGTGTTTTCCGGCTCAAGAGGTGTTTGAGTGGCAGAACTGTTTTAATCCATTTCTCATTAAAGCTGCCTACAGTACATTTTACAAAGTTATTGTTTTGCTTAAGTTATCAAAACTCTGATTTCACCACTAAGTTAGATTTAATAAACTGAGCAGATAATCATTTTGAAGCATTTTTCTAGCCTTTTCCTGAGCGGAGGTGGAAAATAAAGATTGTAATTCTGCCTAGACCTATTAGGGAAAAGTCTAGTCGAGCCTACAGAATTGAATGGCTGATGCACTTTACTACAGTTTAGCAGTGGTAAGGTGTGCAGAGTTCTAATGCCAGCAAATCTGGACATGCAGAAATTGAATTATGTCTCAGACTAGCATCTTCGCTGTTGCTTAGGACACATGCTTCCTTTCTTCTGAAAGTAGCATCAACTTTCCCTATTGAATATTCTGTCATCTACAAGACATTCTTTTGTTCACCTCATCCATGGAACGAGGAGGATGGACTGCAACAGTTAGACCTCCAGCATGGCTTTAGTTTATGTACTGATAGGACTGTGAAGTACCATGTTGGGCTTGCCCAGTGCAAAGAAAATAAAGATGAACCAGAAATTGGCCTTATCAAGATAGATTTCCCTCTCCTCCTAATGCCTTGGCTATTAAGGGCCCTTTTCAGGATGAAAGCTGACACTAAAGCTATAACTCAGGGCGTTCTACAGTGAAGTTAAATTGCCATCTTCAGAATATGGGACTTTCTGGAGTAAGTTCACACTTCCAAACGACCTCCTTGCAGGGTGCCTTGCTCTGTTACTGATTCATGAAGTTAGACATCTGCAGTTCGAAGTATCCATCAGAAAAATCACTTTGGTCATGTCTTAGACTATCATTTTCCCAGAAAAGCGGATGCTTAAGATGCAAGCATCCTGTCTTGTGAAAGTGGCATCACCTTTCCCTGTTGGACACTCATATTCTGTCACTGAGAAATAAATGTGAAATTGAAAACTGCAAACTCAGTTTTGGAGAGCAACTTTTATGTGATTGGTGGTTAGCAGATTTACAGTAAGAGAGGATGTGATCATTCTAAGATTACCCGTGCAAATTGATTGTTGATTCTGTTTGGGGCACCTAGTTCTGTATATTGTGAAAATGGGGGGAGCTGTGATGTGTGGAGTTTTATTCGCATTAGGATTTGGAGGGTGTGTATGGTTGCCTTCGTGTTCATAAATGTTTGAAGAGGTGTTTGTTATTCTCTGGAGGGGGTATGTCAAATGAGCTGCGGAGTGAGAGGTTGAGAGATCAGTTACCGAGATGAAGACGTGGCTAAAAGCTGAAGAATCTGCTTGGGTCTCTGTATTTCATGGAGATGATCTAATTTCAGTTTGATGTCATGAAAGTTCCTTTCTATTCTGGCCAATTGTAGGGGTTAGTAATGCAGTAGCTGGCATGAAGTTACATCTCTAATCATGGTGATTGAGTCCATCTAAGATATTTCAGGTTATGTACTGTTACTATGGTGAGAGCTGACAGAGTGTGTGATGAGGAGCACAGGCTAGACCCATTAAGGTAATTGTCAGCAGTGATGTCACTGTCAAGGTCATGACTACTGAGAGTTGACTAATGGTCCATTGACAGCAGGTGGGTCTTTGTCAGAGCAGAAGTAATGCTCAAAGGAGTCTCCAAACTTTTTTATAGTGAGTGCTACTTCTGATCAATAACACCCACGTATGTCACAGCATTGAAGGACAAAATACCATCTGCCACAATTTTGTATCCAGAAATCTGATTACATAGTATTATAAAGGTACTACAGTATAGGCATGTATAGATTTACTATCCTTAGCTTCATTTTATGTATCTTGAAGAAATATATTACCTAGTGGCGGACGCCAGTAGGTGGTTATAGTTAGGGCCTACTTTCTTTATACAAAGTATTTCTTTACTTGTTGTCAGTCATCTTGGGACTCAGCTGAAGCCGAGCCCCAGAATATAGGTAAAAAAAAAAAAAGAAAAGGGGCCAGAGTATGAACACCCTGACCCCTTAGCTCTGATGGGGTGGTCTTAAAGGGACCCCCTCTCCGCCCCCTCCCCTCCCCCCCCCCACCCCCCCCGGGTCAAAAAGCATTTTTTTTCAATTTACGGCCAGAGTCTTGTTGGATCCACGGAATCATAGAATGAAAAAAAAAAAGCCTGGGCTCTCGCGCTTCGTTATTATTAAGCCCCCGGGTGGGCCAAGTCCCAGATCACCTCCTCCACAGCTCCCGCTGTCAAAACTGAAGCTTTCATCTCTGTCCCCCTGAACATGTGCAGCGGACAGAGATGAAATGCCTCAGCAAGCAGGGAGCTGCTGCTTAAAGCAACTCCTTGCTTGCTGAAGCAATGGCACCTCGGGGGAAGCATTATGGCTTCCCCCTCAGTGCCAGATAGCCTGTATAGGGCATTGTGGAAATTTAAAAATAATAAATAAATATGTAGCGAGCATGAGAAATATTTAAAATGACAGATACAATATTTCACCTCTCCCCCTTTCTTCCTCTTTCAATTGCTCCCACTCACACGCACTCAGAGCCTTAAGCACCTACTTACAGATCCACTCACACACACTCTCAGACCCACTCAGTCTCATGCACACACAGCCTTAGTCAGACTCTCACGCATCCATTCACAGACCTACTGACAGCCTCATACAACTGCTCACAGATCCACACCGATGCACCCACTAAGACACTGATGTACTCACTCTCTCACCCCGACACTGTCACAACCACTCTCACCACCCTCTCACACCTACTATGACATCCAGGGAGGCCATGAACAACTTCCACCATGGGCGGCCAAAGGGCTGTGCACAGCATGGGGGTTGGGTGGTTAGGGGGGGTTGGCCACATGGTCTGGCTGCAGGCCAGGTCTTGCCAGGTCTGGCGGGCAACCTCCACTGCACACGGGCAAAGGCCATGCTCAGTGTACGGTTGAGTGCTTATAGGGGGTTGGCCTCAGGGCCTGGCCTTTCACCAGCTGCCACAGCTCATGGCCAAAGGTGTTTGGATTAACGTATAGTAATGTAAATTACTATGTATTAAAAAGCCATAGAAATTCACACAAAAAAAAATAAAGGTTACAGGGATGTTATAGTTGTGAAATAGAAATTAAAAAAACAAACATAGAAATTCACTTCAACCAAAGCTTACAGGGATGTTCATGTTAGAAAATAGAATACAATAAAAAAATAGAAATTAACTTAAGAAATCAAAGGTTACAGGGACGTTATAGTTAGGCTCACATTTTAAATGTGTCAGACCATAGAAATGTGTAGTTAGTTATCAGAAGTAACTATAACTCGTGCCCTAAGGTAACTACAACTTGCACCCTCACCATGCACTGCTAATTACTCCATAAAATACGGCACGCATGACATTGTTGATAACATCCTTGATAATAGCAATGTAATATTTGCAGGAAACTTTTTCAGGAAAAAACTGCATGGCTGGGATGGCAAAGCATTTTCTCAAAATATAAATTTGTAGTAAATGTGCCCTTTCTGTTTTGGGTAAAACAAGAGCAGCTTTACTTTTTCAGACACACTATGACTAATAGAATGGACCTGTTAGTACAGCCGGATTAGGAATGTTTGTGAAATCAAGCAAATTTAAGAATAGGTCGTTCATGTTCCTCGTTTGCAAGATTTTTTTCACCAGATACCATCAAATATATAATTATATAGCGTTCTGCCTGATTAAAAACAAGGCAGAAGAGCACTGAAAATTGTTCCATCTATCTTAGTGACCTCAACCCTGACCCTATAACTACACTTAACCTTTTTTAGGGTTCAGCGCAAAGCGCTCTGTCACTGGTGTATCTCTCTGTGAGCTTTTAACCACACCCATGTCAAGCCCATCAGTTTGGTTGGTTCGTGGGCTTGCCTTTTAAAAGTAGCTTGATTTAATTAGTGGAAGACATGCATAGGTAATGCTTTTTGCAGTGTTTAGCCCGCCTCGAGCGCACCGGCCAACTACTAAAAACATACGAGGCTCCATGTTTTCCGTATAGTTTCCTGCACCATTTTTTCCTCTATTTCGTAGGCAGCACGATCTTTCTGGGCAGTAATCGAGTGCTTAGCATGGATAATTGCTCTTTTGCCAGTTTAATGGTTAATTGCACTTTTGCCGATACATTTCACTGCCAGCGAACTTCTGTTACCTTATGTGTGTTTGCTTTGCGCTCATGGTGGCTGCTCACTTATGTGAAACTGTTAAACTGAAAAGTTAATGTGGCAAGAAAAGTCCGGTTAGGAGTTTACTCCGCTGATAGCTTCAACGGGGTAAACGCGAGACTCATTGAAATGCTTGTTTCTTTTAGACTCTTTGCATGGTCTATGCCTTCCAACCTGTGTATTTGGGAGGGAAGTCGTGCCTGTTCTTTCAATTCTGTGCTTTAAAAGATACCCAAATATACAGTAGGGTGTTAACCCTGGCCCTACAACTAACTATACTTAACCCATTTTTTTTTCTCTTCTTTTTGACTCTTTTCATGGTCTTTGCCTGCCAACTGTGAATTTAGGTGGGATGGCGTGTTTATTGTTTAAATTTTGTGCTTTAAAATTACCCAGCAGGGGTTGGTAAATGCATTTTGCTTTTAACGTTGACTTCCATCTGGCGACCAGCGGGAATGTATTGAGGGGAGACCAGCACGTGCTCCCTCTGCCGGGAGAAGCGAGGGAGGCGCGCGCCGTTGCTGTGGGCACTGGTCCTTTGGGAGCCCCGTCGTTCGCTCCGACGGGAGCGCTGCGTTTTTATTTCTGTCACACGGACCTCGGGAGAGCGGGCTCTCGACGGCAAAGCGCTTTTCTCCTGTCTCCGAAAACGGGGCTGACCAGTGTGCAGCAAGGTGGCCAGCTGAAGAGGAATTTTACGGGGCGTTCTTTAAAGAAGACAGTTGATGTAAGTATGTTAGTGGGGCAAGCTGTGTAGCAAATTCTCTATATTTAACTTAGCACCGCGCTGCACGGTTAAGATGACGTTTTCGCACCACGATGTGTTTTCCGTGTTAAGTGTTGCGACGTAAAGACACTTGAGGAGAATATTAAATACTATCCAAATTAGGCTTTGTGCGTTGGTGCATCCTGCTGGTAAATGATGGATATGTAAGTTAATGGAAAAGTACTTATTTGTGTTTGAAAGGAAGGCTTTCAAGACAAATGCTGCGAAATGAGCCGGGTTGAATACATCAGCCCTTAAAAACCTAATGTTCCGAATCGATAACGCTGTAAGATGCGCTTCCCAGAATTGCAGCCCCCTCGGACGCTCGCATGACTTTGTATGTTTTTTTTCCTTCTTCCTGATGTACATGTGTCCAAACAAAGTAAAGCGTTAGGCTTTTTTTATATTTGCAGTATAACTATGATAGACAACATCGATGTAGGTATCCTCAATGTGTTTGATTTAAATACATGGTTGGGCTCTGGTAAATTTGAATGCAACATAAGTGTAGTCCTATATATTTCTCTAATATTTTGCATAGGGCAGCATAAAACCGAAATGATACCTAGTGCCTTCAGGAAGCTAGTGTTGTGCTGTAGCTCAGTGTACAGCCTTTCTTTCTGATGCTGGTCACCTGGATCCCCGCCAGTGTGTGAACAGAAAGGGTCTGCAGGGTAACTGCTAGCTCTGGCACGCATTTCACCCCAGTGTGTTCTCTCTTTCAGAATACAGCCGCTTCGAAGCAAAGATACATGATCTGCGGGAGCAGATGATGAACAGCAGCATCAGCTCGGGGTCAGGGTCCCTGCGAACCAGCCAGAAGCGGTCCCTCTACGTCAGGTCAGACAGTTTGCTTCCACATCTTGCTAACACATTACTTTGGGTTCCTTTATTTTGTTGCCTGCAGTCATGGGCAGTAATGCTCGAGTTACACAGCACTTACTTGGGAGTTGCTAATTTACGGTATTTTTAATACAATGCATCTTAGTACTTTAGGTGACGGACTGATACCGTGGGGTGCGAACTGATACCGTGGGGTGCAGTATTTGCAAGAAGTGTTTAAGTGCATGTTTCCAGGTTCTGCACTTCTTGATGGGGAACAAGAGAACAGACAGCACTTTTCTCCTCTTTTCCAGGTGCCAAAAAGTGAATGCTGTAGCCAGCAGGTTTCATCAGTAGAAATTATTCGAGGGGGAATAAACCATGGGGCGTATGAATTAAGCCAGTATTCTGAAGCCTGACTGGGTGCAAACTCCTTCCCGATTCACAATGAAACAGAAGTAGGACTGAGGCTCTTTAGAGAGAGAGAGATAGCGCATTTTAGTTCTCATAGATTTGTATCACCAAAGAATCCTAGCTCCTCTGCTTCCCTGGTCTTTTGAGAAAAACCGAGAAGCATGTGTTATTCCAAGTGTGCAATTGCAGCGAAAAGTGTGAATGCAACGTTCTGGCAGAACACATAGGTGTTAATGTGATTCCAACAGGAGTGCATGTACTGTCCATATATTAGTCAATTCCTCTACCCTTCACATTCATGGATAGGTACTTTGCGGCAGGCTTTTCGAAGAGAATGCAAAGAGCGAGACCAACCTTTTCTCGGTTCTTGTACGTGTGCGCAAAGGTTCTTTCGCAAAACCAGCTTTTATGTTTAAGATACTAGTTGACATTGCAATGAGAAAAAACACACTCCAGTCTTAGACTTGAATTTAACAACTGGATGCATCCTCAGACTTGTAGCCTAGTTCACCGCAATCCAGCCAGTGGTGTGCGGAAGGAAATAATGGACTACGGTACAATGTCACCGGTGATAATGTAGTCATCTGGTACTTTTATTTGCAATACGTTGTCTGTAAACATATTCTTGTGCAAGCTGTTGCATCGATACGTCTAGGGAATCTCCAACAAGGTCCTCTCACACAGTGTAAGCATTTTAGAGCAGTAGTGAAGAGGCTCCATTAGCTTTGAGTCGTGTTTGCTCTGAGTTTTAGTATTCCTCACCTAATGAATGAGTGCTGAAATATTAATTGTGCACAGATGTATCCCAGACGTTCCTATGGCAACAAACCAGAGTTAACTGGTAGGCAACAGACTGTTATGCAGGCACAGAAGTGTCTATTTATTGGTGTACATTGTGAAGTCCAACATTATCAAGTACAGAAAGGTTATTTTACATCCTGCACATATTCTCTGTAATATAAAGTAGCTGCACGAGAAAAATTATTTAAAGATATATATCTCAAATGTGCAGCACAGAAATGGTGGTAAAATAGTATTTTAACTGGAAAAAAAACAGTCTGCTTTGCCAGGGCTGTGTCTTTTTTAGACACCAATTTCCTACTGAAGCAATTCCTCCTACTTAGCGCAATTTTAAATGTTTTTTTCAGTGTGGTAGAAAATAATTTTCAGGACCCCACCGAAAGTTATGGTTTCAGAGATGTAAAAAAACTGTATCACACATAATAAATGAAATTATTATTTAATTTAATAAAGTGCATTGTGGGTTTCTCACCATGATTCATTTGTAAAAGAATGTGTTGGTGCCCAAAGTTTTGCTCAGAAGCCCGCGACCCCTGCCATCAAATGTCCGAGGTGTAGCTTACGAAGGCTGCATATTGATTCCACCTCTTGTCACATTCGTCCAACACCAGACACTCCCCGGCCTATTACCTTTTTCTTTCAGGTTCTTTTTCTTTCTTCTTTCCAGCTTTTGTTTTTTTCTCTCTTGCACAAAGTCTGATGAGGTAAAATAAGTGGTGGCCCCCAAATGTGAATGACAGTGGGTGAAGCCTGTCACAGCTCAAATTAAGCACTGCTTCATTGTTTCAGATGAGATTGTTCATGCCTCCGTGTAGTGCTTTATTTGTTCTCCATTTGTGACCCTCGATGTTTGGTGGTTCTTTTACAGCATGGAGTTATTGTCTTCTCCAGCAGTTCTATAGTCTCCTGTTACAACATAGAAGGCAAGATGTGGGCACTTACTGGTCACTCTTACTCACCTCCTCAACTTCCACTCTTTATAGCTTAGGTCAGACCAATGTCATAACCATGCGGTTGTGCCATTGCTTTACCAGATATTCATTGTCACGAGAGAATTTTGTGCATGCAAGTTTTCTGGTCATCCACTGTGGACCGGTAATTGTACCCTCAAACACACCACCCATTCCCGTTTAGCTCCTCCATCATCGGAATTGTAAATACAGCAACCCTCCGATACAACAAATGCATACAGAGAAATTCATCCCACTCAACTGTTATCCACTGTGGACTCCAACTGCGACATTGCCAGGGTGAAAAGGCAAAAATTTGTTTCCTAATATTTCTGCACTTAGTAATGAAAAAACTAGAACGTATTTTGCCATTTAGTATCTTTGTTTTGCGTTGCATAAAGCGTGGGCAAAATAATGTTCACAAACACGCCATGGAAATGTTCTTAAGTGGAATTTGTTACCTCTCAAATTTCTCCCTTTAACTGTGAGACTGCTTTCCCATGTCACAATTGATAATTCAGTATTTGTGTTGCTGTCAGTTAAACAAGATAACAGTGAAAGTAGATATTATTTTACAGCCAAGGTCTAAGAAGATAAAGGTAGACTTTATTTTTACGCTTTATGTAAAGTGCCCAATAACCAAAAACAAGGAGAATACATTGTAACAGAGTTATCTTGGTTTTTAAGCGCTTTGACCTGTTGTAATTCTTGTGGGCTTTTAACCACGCCCTTCACTTTCACTAATTTGTGGAAAATCCTTTGTAATCTTTGGTAAATGCTTACGTTTGTCTCTCCTTGGGGCATTTATTTTTTACCGCCTTGCAGACTGACCCTGTTACGTGGATAATTGCATGATTTCTGGTACTTTTGACTGTGAGTGAATGTCGTTTTCTTTTTGAGTCACCTCTTCATGCTCATGGCGGCCAAGGCACTTTAAATTGGTTTGGTTGTGTTAACTGTTTTACTTTTCGTTTTCAGTTTGTGGCAGTTAGGAATTTACAACGCAAATAGTTTAAACTCGAGCAAATGCAAGACCCATTGCATTGCAAATGCTCGTTACTATAGTATTTTAGCCCACTACTAAGGGGTAAACCAATTGTTAAGGGTACTCTGCCCGAGTTTTTTGTCGGAGCTACAGGAGAGAACCTAGAATGAGACAGAGGGCCTTACAAGATCATTTTAGCCAGATTCATGAATGTTTTAATGTTGTAAGTACAGGTGTTAATTTATTTTGAAAAAAGTGCAGTGACCAAAAGCTTTCTTAGAAACCTAGTACTGCCAAAGGGTGGGTATGGCCAATTCAGGAGCTCCCTAATTTTAAAACTAATTTATTCATCTTTCATCCATCACCCTACACTTTCAGTCTCTTTACCTCACTTTTGAAGGTTTTTTTCTTTCTTGCTTTCTCCCTTTGGCACTGTTTTAATATTTTCCTTTCTCCTTTTTTCCTCCCTTATCTGTATTTAACTTTCTTTAAAGTCTGATGGTGAAAACTAATTCGCCCAAAATGAGTGCCTGTGCCCATCACCTGCAACTACCAGCATAAACTAAGCACTGATTAGAAAATTCCATCCACTCACGGACAATGTTCTTTTGTAGGCAAAAACACAAGCATGTTTGTTGGCTAGACATGTTTCAAATAAACCATTGGTAAAGCTACTTACACTGTACCCCATGAAAAACGTTGTTGAGGGAATATAAACTTAAAGTCTCATTACCTTGCTCGTTGCCTGTTTTGTATAACTTTAAATACCCTTTGGAATTTCCATGTAAGTTAATAGTAACTGTGTTAATGTGGGTTTCAGAGCACTTTTTGACTATGACAAGACTAAAGACAGTGGTCTGCCCAGCCAAGGCTTAAACTTCAATTTTGGCGATATCCTGCATGTTGTCAATGCTTCTGACGATGAATGGTGGCAGGCGCGGCAGGTGATGCCTGATGGAGAAAGTGAGGAGATTGGAGTTATTCCAAGCAAGCGGAGGTAAGCAAGCTCAGTTTTTATTGTGCAAGCAGTTTGAAAGAAAATAATCTTTCCTAAATTGTGAAAATAGAAACAAAGCCTCATGGGGGGAACATATTTTTACATTTAAAAGATCTGAGAAAATATTAGGTGAACCTTAGAGAATTATCACCACCAGTTGAACATGATTACTTTTGCAAACAGCCTTCGAAGTATTGTGTTTAAAAAGCAAGGTATTCCTAATATGTTCTGGGTAAACTGTCAGTTTAGACAAAAATTGATTCAATGCCACCCAGGGCTTAATAGAAATTATTTAATAAATGATTTAAAGTTAAAATGTGCACATTAAAATTTAAAATGATTTTTCTGTGAATGCTAACTTTGAGATAAATAACAATGATAATGTTCTTATCACTATCTTTTTCTTAAGTTCTTTATAGTTCTCCTAACTTATATTTCTCATATTTGACTCACCCTGGATCTTTCTCAGAAGACTGGGTGACTTAATTGGATGTTTAAATTGGTTTTATCATTTTTTTGTATACAATTAAGATAATAATCTTAGTACTAACTGACTGACAAACATTTGGCAAATGTGATCTTCAAAAGGTGCCTGAAGAGCAGAGCTTTGTTTAATCCCCTGGCTTGGGACCCTTTTAATAGAAATCACCCTCATGATTTAGAACCAAAAGTATCCACACATTTTCCCTGCTTGCTCAATCCCCTATAAACATCCATATGGTTAGTTCTGTTGGGGTGTAATAGGCATTTCAAAGGCCAATATGGCACAGGAAGTGAGGCCCAGTCATCAGAAGAACTGTCTAAGCTGATATTTTTCAATCACCTCTTCTTGCCTACCTTCGGCTGGCAGTCCTCTTGTCCTCTTCACAGTCTGTGCTTGTCATTTTCAACTGATTATGGGTGGTGTGGAGGAACCTTGGACTACACCGGACCACGTGCATGTATCTATTCCCCCCATATTGTGGTGTCCTGCCCACCAGTTTCATGGTATCACATCGTCTTGAGCCACTTTCTCTAACATGTCTAAAAGGCAGCAACAAACTTACTGGACATCTACAAGCCAGAGATCAGGGTCCTGACTTGACCCTGAAACGAAAATACTCAACTTTCTTGAGGAAGTCTTAAATCCGGAATTCAAATCCACCAAGAGGATTCTTATTTGGATTTATCACTTCCTTTAGAAAATGCCACAGTTAGTGTCAGCAAATGGTTATTTCTTAGTCCATTGCAGTCCATCATATTTTTTCCCCTATTTCATTCCGGACAGAGACCTGTCATATACATATCTGATAGAGACTTCTAGTTGCAGATCCCTTATCTTAGAATTTCCTCAGGCATTAGACTGGATCCAGAGATTTTTTTTTTGAGCAGTACCCCTGCGTGCCGTTAGGTTGGATCGGTCAACTCCGTGAGCATTGTGGTCGCCGTGATGAAGTCAGTCATATATAGACACCACCCCATTGCGCTGACTTCAGTTCTTTCTTTTCGCACCAGCCTACGTGCAGATCCGGAGAAGAGCTACCACAGTAATTTTTTTACTAACTGCAACATTTTGTTGAATTCGTTTTTGATGTGTTCAAATGCGTTGGGGGATGTTCCTTAAAAATGAATTCAAGCCCAGTGACTCCTGCCACCGCATGATGTCGGTGACAGATCCGCACCTTGTGTGCCTCTGGTGTTTGGAGCGCGACAAGGACCAGAAGTCGTGTTCAGTGTGTCAGGCCATGAACCCGAAAGCGGGAGTGGTCCCTAAAGCTCATGGCGGCCCGACACTCAACTCCGTGTCGTTCCCGGTCCTGTTCAAGAGGAAGGTCAGGAAACCAGTCACGGAATCACCACCATTATTCTTCGTCCAAGTTATCTGGACATTTGGGTAAGAAGTTGTCTAAGAAGACGAAACGTTCTTCGACTTCGCCCAGTTGCTCGCATGACGTGATGCAGGAAGAACATCAATGCTCTAGACCTCCCTCTTAGGAGCCTTAGTTTGGGTCCACTCCACGCCTCCCTGATTTTCCAGGAGCCAGGGCTACCCCTGCCCAGCTGATGGAGTTCTATGAGGCCATGTGCCTCATTTGGGCAGCAGGACCCAACCTCTGTGCCTTCGGGCCAAGGGGAGTCAGTGGGGGCCCCCTCGGGTTCAAAGTCAGCGACTTCGGTCCCAACTCCAGAGGGCACCTCAGGGTCCACTTCCGGATCCGTCCCAACGCCGAATGTGACCTTCCCCGGCATCAGGTCAGATGTCGCCGATTGTGCCCACAATCGGTCGATCCTTTACTCATTCCCGATGAGCCGGAGCGACGTCGCTAGACACAGATACCGTTTTCCATGGGCTCTGGTGTGCCAAGGGTTGATCCTGAACTCTCTTACTATGGGTATAGCTATAGGGATAGTGAAGGGGGGGTCGCTGGACCCTTTAGAAGACGGGCTTGAACCTGAACTGGACTGCATGCAGGGTTTGGGTGATGCCAGGCCAGTGGGTTGGACACCTCCCCTGAAACTGGCATGTTCTCTCCCCATACCGTGGCTACGGAGGAGTGAACATCTTATTCTATGGTGGTGAGAAGGGTGGCTGAGGTTTTGAACCTCGAGCTTCCTTCTGAGGAGGTCAGGCCTAACCTAACCGAAGTGCTGCAGCCTGGGGCCTCCATCTCGGAACCCCTTCCTCTCTTCAACATAACAGTTAAGGATGTCTTAATGGGGGCCTGGTCCAAACCCAGCACAGGGGCGCATGTAAATAGGACAATTGCCCGTCGACATCGGCCTGCGCCGGATGACCCAAATTACCTCACCCAACACCCTACGCCTGAGAGCGTTGTCATCCACGATTCTTCATCCTCTGGCTCATTCCCTACTGCACCCTGGGACAGAGAATCAAAAAGACTGGACAACTTAGGGAAGATATTTTCCTCTGCCAGTCTAGCGCTGCGGTCCGTGAACACCACATGCCTTTTGAGCCGCTATGCTCATACTCTCTGGGATAAGGTCGCGCAAGTGCTGCCCCAAGTTCTGGAAGAGGCCCGAAATGTTCTCTCCTAAGCCATGACAGATGGGAGAAAAGCAGCCAAGTTCATGATCCGTTCTGGACTGCATATGACCGACTCACTGGGCAGATTGGTTGCATCAACAGTGGCACTGAGACGCCACGCCTGGTTGAGGACGTTCTGGCTTTTTGGGGGATGTCCAGCAATCCTTGATCCAGTCCTGGATATCTGTCAAGCCGCAGCGTGGGCGTCCTTACATATGTTCACCCAGCACTACTGCCTGGACAGTCAGGTCTGCAGGGACGGCTATTTTGTCTGTTCGGTCCTGCAGGATTTTTTGGTCTGATCTTAGTTCGCAGCCCACCGCCGGGGATGGTATTGCTCTGGTATCTATTCAAAGGTAAAGAATCTGCAACTAGAAGTCTCTATCAGATGTACAAGTTACTTACCTTCAGTAACGATATATCTGGTGGAGACTTATTCTAGTTTCCGATTCCTTACCGACCCGCCCCTCCTTCCTGCACTGTGAACTGATTTCTAGGGACAAGTACTTCCCACTGGCGCATCATTCTCAGTGTTCTTCATGGCTCTGCGCTACTGGCGCGGAAAGTCGTGAAAAGAAACTGTCAGCACGCTGGGGTGGCGCCTATATACGACTGTGATGTTATCACAGTGACCATGACGAAAACGTCACCCGCGGAGTCGACCGACACCACCTAACTGCACGCAGGGGTACTGCTCAAAGAAAAAATCTCCGGATCCAGTCTTGCACCTGGGGAAATTCAAAGGTAAAGAATCTGCAACTAGAATATGTCTCTACCGGATATGTTGCTACTGAAGGTAGGTAACTTGTAAATCAAACTAAATTTCGCTCCAAAAGGAACAGTCTGCCCAAATGTCTGGGCCAGATTTCCTCTAGACAGGAACACAAACACCCCCGGTTTGCTTTCATCCTTATTGGGGTTCATCTGGGTGGTGGTGCTTGAGTCCTATCGCACAGTGAGCATGGGACCCTCGTACCTTTTGCACTTATGGAGTCTCTTTTAGAGAAACAAAAAGTGGTGCGTGGAATGCTCAAGTTAATCTGCGGCACTGATAAATACTTGATAATGTATTCTAATACGTTGCTTTTTAGCCAACTGTCCACCTTTAGAGCAGCTATAAGCGAACCAGTGTTGGTCCTGCAACAGTGTGCTTGATAGTGTTTCTGGCTCGAGGTAGGGCCTGGCCTGGCCATACATGCTTGGCTATTCCTATTGGAGCATGACAGAGTCTAATTTTTCATATAGCTGGTCTTTGACTGGAGGGAACTTTGGTGCAAAAACATCTTTGAATTGGAACTATGGTCTTTATTGTTAGGATAGTACGTATTCCCTTTCCTGCCCTTCGGAGGTTAGAAATACATGACTTGGATGCCATCTCTTCCACTTGATGTGGAAAGAATGGCAGCCTTGATATGCATCTAGATTTGAACCACTTCGCAAACTTGAAGTACATTTATAATAGTGATTGGGTTTCATACAAGAGGATTCTGTTTTGTACAATCTTCTTGGCCATTGCATGAGTACCTTGTTTCAGTTAAAAGATGTTATTTTAATACCAAGTATCAAAGAAGCATTATGGAACATTGAAAAAATTATCTTATGTTTCTAAACAAAATTTTATGAGCACCAACAGTCTCAACTGAGTTGGGTTCCCTACAGCTGAGTATGAAATCAATGTTCACTTAATTTCTGGACAAGGTAAAGATAATAATGGCGTATGGCGGTGCTTTGATATTCTGTAGTTTATTAGCGGTATTTCCCATGGTCAACCATGCCATCCACCTTAGCACATAGTATGATGGTCTGTGCATTCAGATACAGCCTTTGATTGGGTAAGCAACAAACAACAAGTAATGGATGAGTGCGTGAGGCCACTAACCGGTCCATTTTTTTGCCCACTATGCCCCTTTAGACAGACACGTTCAACAGGCAAATAAGTCTTGGTCCTGCTTCAAAAGGAACAGCCAGGCCAGGTCCCCTCCAGACCGGAACTCAAGCAATACCAGACTAGAATTTGAGGGACCAGAGTTTGTGTGGAACATATCTTTAGGCATAATATAATTTTTCTGTAGACTTACCATTAAATATGGCCCTGTTTGAAAAATCAAAGACTATCTGGAAAGCGCAGTCTTAGTCAACCTTCCAACCCGAGCCTGGAAATCGGAGAGATTGCAATACACAAACCTCCGATGAGTTTCTTGAGGGTAACGATCAGTCCTTTAGAACTACAGGATGATTTGTATTAGTGAGTTCTGAAGTCTTTCTCCGCTGGTGAACACATGAAATGCACAATATATGTGGTAGAAGGCTTTATAAAAAAAATAATGTTCTAATCTAGTGCAGATTATATGAATAAATGTTATGTAAATGGAGACAATAGCGGCAATAAAACAAACTGTTAATCAATATATTAAAAATAATTGTTACAATGTTGGTGGTGTTAAAGATCAAAGCATTGAATGTTTAAATCCAATTTAATATGAAGGCCTTCCTTTTCTAGCCTCTAGGCAAGCCTTCTTATCACGTGCCCTTTTGAGTTGTTTTCTTTACTGGCCTCTCACATGAGCAACCTGGGTCTATAATAAAGATGTTTTCAGTCAACTGCTGGGATTTGGGAAGGTTGCAGTCCATCTCTATGATGCTGTTTCAAGCTGTGGAAAAGCATATAGTGCACGGTTGCAAGTGTCTGTGGCTTTCAGTTAGGATGTTTGCAGTACACAGCTCGCATGAAGCTTTCAAGTGTAATTATTACTAAATAAAGCACACATTTCTAAATGAGAAATGTGCATTCGAATACATGAATAAATACAGGGGACATAAGCAGAAAACACAAGGCTTTTGTCAACAATGTGTGACAGTTAAAGTCACTGAAGTTTATTAAGTAAGGTTACTTTAGTATCGACATAGACACACTACAGTGAATGGAGTTTTTTTGTTTTTTTGACTGTTTCTTTAGAAACATTATAGACTATTTGTAGTGTCTGGAATGTGTTCAGAGGAAGGTATCTTTAGCGACAGTGACTGGTGTTTGTTCATTTTAGATGGGCTCTGGCGTCCTAATATAGCTCAGTTAAAAAATACTGTAGTTAGTGTAATCCAGTATATAGAACACATTGCACCACTTTGTTGTTCAGTCTAGTGGATCATAGAAGTTTAGGTTCTCCACTCTTGCTGTTCCAACAGTTTTTATGTCCATCTTGACTCAGTGTCTAGGTATGTGTTTCTGAAATGGTAATTCTCTCCCTTGTTCAGTAAACCTCACCATATGGAAATATTTGATATTGATTGTTAAAATCAAAGATGCGTTTATGATAACATCAGTGTCAATGGGTACAATCAATTTTACTCTTATATTATGTTTTAAGAAAAACTTTAATGTAAAAATCAATTCACTGTCTGAGTCTCTTGTCTTGCATGGTAGGTTATGTCATTTTCAAAGTCATTCTACCCATTATTGTGTTTCCTTTATTGAAAGCCTGATTGTTGGTGACACTCAAGTACCAAAGTGGAATCCTGAAATTCACAGACTTTCTTACAACAAGTCTAATATAGTATTTGTTTCAGGGTTGAGAAAAAAGAACGCGCCCGGTTAAAGACTGTGAAATTCAATTCAAAGGCACGGGGAGACAAAGGGGTGAGTGGAAAGTAGGCTTTAGTGAAATGCTCATTACTTTGTGGATAAAAATAAAAATGTGTTCCTTTAATGTGTTTTCAGCTTATGCTTCTTCTAATATTGCACGTTTGACTGTAGCTAACCAGTGTTGGGCAGGAGTAACCTCAGCAATCCACATGGCATCCAGATAAAATCCTTTAAACTCTCCAGGGATTATATTCGTGGAGTGAGATAGAATCAAATTGACAACAGCATGAAGAAAGTTAAATTGTGGTTTAAGTAGCCAATCATTTTGGTACTAGGTAAATTTTTGGTCACAAGAGCAGCATCAATATATATAAAAATTCAAGTGTATTTAATAGTTTTGTAATGGCAGGCTATTTTATTAATCCTTCAACACTGCCATGTTTTTTACACTTTTTTGTCTGCTAGTCCACATGGTAACATTGTAGACTCCACAGTCGACCATCCCTGTATGTTTCCCCTTTGCATGTTCACACAATGTTTGTCTCTCAACTGGCCAGCACTAAAGGCAGCCAAGATAGATTTGTAAGAAGAAACTAAATTACTGTTAAACCTCGGTTAGGGGAACTGAGCCCCACGGGTCAGGCAAAGAAGGTTTGTGGGCCATAAGCAAGATGCCTTGAATTTGGACTCAGTCTGACATGACAGTGAGCATCTGATTATGTGCTAGATTTTGGCAACTTTATTACTCCAAGGAAGTTCTAGGCACACACAGTAAATATTTTGAAAGGTTTGCTGAAAAGCAGAATTACACCTACGTTAAAAAGTTATATTTCCTAAAAACCTGTGCTTTGAAAGATTCTAGAGTTGGGGAAAAATAACCATTTATCAATGGGCGCTTTTTAATAAAGTGCCCTTGTTTTATTCATCCTTGTGTGAAACAGTTTTATGCAGGTGATGTCACGCTATTTTGAAAAGGTAGCAGCTATTTTTATATTTTCAGCTACTTTGAGGATAAACATCTTGAAAATGGGGAAAAACCTGTAACTTAACCTTCATTGGTGGTTGTTTGACATGGTTTTCCTACCTTAGCACTGCCCAGGGTGTCTAGCTTGCCATGTATTTAGTTCTTCAAGGCCTGCTTTTATCATTCCTGGCTTAGATGAGTCAGAGTATAGACCACTGATCAGGGACAACCATAAAACAGCAGGAATGGCAGTATCTTCAAAGCAGGTAGTGCCAAACACATGAACATGAGCCTGATTTGAGACTTTAGTCGTATATTAATTTTCTTTCTTTGCTTTGCACATTTCACATATTGAGTGATGTTCACTAAAAGCCTGCATACACAAACGTTGTACAGTAATAAACACACGCTTAAATTGGTAAAAACAAAATATACACTTTAAGAAAATTATTGCTTTCCTTCACATATTTTTTGCGTATGACATCAGTTGTTCCAGCGGCCCATATTACCTCACAACTGAGATTTAACTTGATTGGTTTGTTTTGTGATACGTAGTGTTTGAGCAACACAAATGGTATGTTTGCATTTTCAAACAGTGATGGGGTGCATCCTCTGTTTAGAGAACATCATTCATTCCATTCACTCACATTCTTTGAGAAATTCTTCACTAACATCAAGTAAATAGGGTTTAAAATGTTCACATTAATTTTTGTTATGTTTGTAAGAACAATGCAGGTTCACACGTGGGTACTTACTGATGTAAATCTCTAGGGTATAACAGTCAATCCAATAGCAAAAGAAGGTCACACCCCTTCAGATGGCTATTTAAATAATCTCTGTTTAAGCAATATGAAAAATTATATAGGGGTACACCCAGGAGTGACGGAAGCCCAAACTCTGGAAGTAATCTTAGCAACCTGTGAGCACTGTGAAATCCAGTCAAGGAGATGTCCTACCCTGGAGATGCAGCTAACATTCCATCTGTGTACATTATTTAATAGGGGGCTTCACCCATTAGTGGTAGTTGTGGAAGAGTAGTTCTTCCATAATAAAGCTTAGGGGTTCTCATAGCAAAATAGGTGGTAAGACCAATTCCAGCGATGTGTTTGACATCTACCCAAAGGTCAATTATGCACAGAATAGGAGACTCCATGTTTCCTGGGACCATTAGTGTGTGACCTAACCTGAGGTCGATTAAGGGCTGTTAGCTAGCAAGTTTGGTATTATCAAATTCTATCACTTATCTACATGGTTACACGGACTCTGTGAGTTAGTATACAGGCTTAGTGACGTGGAGAACTGAGATCAAGTTGCTCAACTCTAATGTGCACAACAGTGTGATATTTAAAGTCTTTGTTCTGTGATGCTGTGGTTTTTTTAAAGTTTTTTTTTTTTTTTTTTTTAACAGTGGAGCCAGTGTGATTGGTGATTGTTTCCAGGGTTGTGTTGGTAATGGTTTTCTTTGATTTTGGAATATGGTGGTTTTTCATATCTGTATCCATTTTAGCCCCACTTCTGTACCAGGCCCTAATATGGCCAAGCAGGTGATTAGCCATCTTCCTCACATGCCCTTAACCAAAGGACAAACAGCTGGTGGAATGAAATTACTCAATATATTCTGCAGATCTGTGTCTCACCTTACAAAGTCCATATTATGAGTTTACCAGGTTTTGGTGCAAGGACATGAGGCATTGGAATGTTTGCTAAATTGGGGTAGGTGGGTGGGCGGGCGGTAAGATGCAGATGTCATCTAAACTGTGATGCTAAAGAGGTTTGATGGGGGCTCGCCTGTGCTTCTTACTACAATGATATTATCAGATGTGAATGAATTATGTAGTCCAGACACCGCACAACTGGTCATGGGAGGTAACACTCCAGGTTGGATATCACAACTCGTAATGAGAGCCATAGGAATTATTGTAACTGTGGCTCATCCAGTCAGTTACTTTGAACAGTTAGGTTAAGGTGGTATACAGTCAGTCAGTTTCTCCCAGATTTTAGGGGTGGAAGGTGGACTAGTTGATAGAATGCTTTCAAAAAGAGTACGTAACAGCCAGGATTGATTTATTGGTGAATTGGATGGAAACAGTAATTCCTAGAGATAGGTTTTGTTAGGCTGTAGAATGCTGATATGTTGGATAGGGATGTTTTTTGATCCTGTGTGCTGCTGTATTAACATGTCGGTATAATTGGCAAACATTTGGAAATCTAATTTATGCCTCTGAGATTGCCCAGCCAGAGGCAGCAGATGGATATTTAAAAAGAGTGGAAAAACATATCCTTGCATTAAACCGCTGTCAATATACGTTGAGGAAAATGATAAATATAGGTCACCTTATCATTGGAGATTTCTCTGGATATGGATATACTTTTTTAAAGGCAGATCCGAGCTGTGTGCTGATGTTTTCTTAGGTCTGGGTTAACTCAGATAAGAGTGCCTGGCATAATAGTCTTCATTCATAAATAGGACTTGGACTTGGCTTAGTGTGCACAATTTGCCCTGATAAAGCTTAACAGACTACTAAAATATAACATTTTAGTTCAATAGAGCCACTAAATTATTGTAGATCTGAAACAGATTTGTAGAGCTTTTTCCACATTTAATGTTCAGCCTTGTAGTGTGTTTTTTGGTCTTGTGATTGCAAGTTTGTTCCCTTCAGTGTCTATCCAGAACCCTGCGTGGTATATTGACTTTTAAGGTGTGCTAGATTTCCATTAGATGGCTCTTTGGCACCCCGGAGATGGTTGGTGAACCAATTTTCCTTTCCTTAATATAAAGTTTCTGCAGGGGTTGCCAAAGGCAGGTCTCAGGCAGCTCATATAAACAAGCATATGTTGGGTTTCCCCTAAACACTGTGTGAGGAGGCAGGTAAGCAGCGATCCAGTGTCAGTCATGTTATATGTCTGTCCTTAATTGTGAGCATTGAAAGGATCTGTCCTGCTTGTATTCCAAGATCTCGAGTTTTAGGATTGTGTTAAGGAACAGATTGGGCTACTGAACTGTGATGTTCATCATGTTTTCAGTGGTCCATGGAGTGGAAATATTGGCAAAATTGTCTACTCAAATGATTACAACTTAGAAAATCCGCTTCAATGGATTCCCACCTCATTCTGAACAATTTCCAGACAGTGGTAGTGTCCAAAGAATCAACTTTCTCAGATACATTTAGCTACAGCAGAGCCACCTGACATACTAGTAGGCAAGGTGTTGAATGTTTTCATAAACACTAACCAATAGAATATAATGTTTGACTGGAGTAAAATCCTGATGTGAATGCATTTCGGATGTTCTCTTAATCTAGGCTTTAACGTGGCCAGTTACATAATTTCCCATCACAACTAAAGGAAAATCTTAGGAGAGGATGTGAAAAACTAGACTCTTCTTACAGAGTGCCAGTTTTTTTCCTCTGTAATAGCTAATCTTTTAAACATTTTCAGTCTTGTATGTTACAATTGCTTTTATATCTGTATTTCAGACATATATTGAAGCAGGACTGTTTGGTCAAGGATCATTTTTGTGGTACAAGTCGAGTTTTCTGTGTCCAAGCTTAATTTTGATCTTACTGAAGAGAGAAGAATGGCAGGCAGATGGCCCTGTGCATGTAACTGTTGCACGGCAGCACTATGGTTTATTGAAATGATAGCACTTAATTGTGACTCAATTATTACCGGCAACTAATTGATAGTAAATATTTAAAAGAAGGCTAGGTAATCTTGTGATGTCAGCTATATTTGCTGCAAGGGATAAGGTTATTGGATACAACCGATAGTCTGTCTCATGGTTTGGCCACCCATTATTCTTAAACTGGATTTCTCCATATTTCTCATTAATATCCTTGGTGGTACCGATTTTTCCAGCCTGGGAAGGATGAGAGGCTAAGCGAGCCCACAATTATTCAAATGTTGGATAGGTGTCTCGGTCATCACTAAAATAGCTTATTGTTTGGGTTCTCCTGGCTCTGGAATGTGGTTTGTCACATTTCTTCAAACACACACACACACCTGGTACACATAGCACAAATTAAAGTAATCGTTTGGAGGCCAGAGACCATCTGTTCTGTTTGAAAATGCAAAGATGCAGTACTGCTGAATTTTCGTTGAATAACAGAGGTAACAATCTAGTACACAAAGCATGTCCAAACTTGATTCAACCATTCGGTTAATAATAGCAAGGCACTATCCTCGGGCTTTAACCCTTGAGCTTTGATGTCATAAGCTGAAAATTAATACCTAAGATTTAGGTACTGTCCAAAGCAATACATGTTCACAGACAAAGTTTTAAAGTGTATCCATATATTATCGCAGTGCACTTAAATATGTGTTAATTAGTGCCTCCCTCTGGTGCTGTCTAATTATTTTGTCAATATGTGTGGAAATTACGAACATTTCATAGTAATGTACAAGAGACATGTTGTGTTACCTACTTGTTTGTAATAGTTTGGGCACATTGCCATTCTGGTATGATGGTATGTTTCCTGCAATTAATGGTGAATTTGTTGATGTAACTGCTTTGAATATCCTCCTGTGCCAGAACTCTAAATATCTAAGTATGTTATTCAGATGCCACAAGCTCTTAAGTGTACCGTGACTCATACGACCTGTCTTCTAGTACTGCCTTAAAGCAAGCCCACTCTGTTACACCTGCAAGTGATGCAAAGATGTGGAAATCAAGTACATTTTGCTTTTATGTTTGCTAAAACTAGCTGTAAGCCATTTTATCTGTTGCCAAAATTCACAACACTCCTTATGATTTCTTTTTAAAGGTTTTATGTAGTCTTGAGAACTAGAGCTCTCAGTATTTACTCTCTTTGGTAAGCATCAGAAACAAGGTGAAGAAATTACAGAAATCTGTGTTATATAACAAAGTATGTACTTGGTTACTTGTGACTCATTGTGGTCACAAACAAAAGCTTTAACACACCGAGCCTAGATTTCAGCAGTATTTTTCCAAAGTCTACATACAGGGTTCTGTCTCATCTTATAACACATCCTTTATTTCTCCAAGGGCTATATTCAAAGTGCCTTCTTCGGCATGGGTGTGAAAAAACAAATGCTAAACTGCTTCCATGCAGTGTTTCTCAGATGCACAGTAAATCTCAGGAAGACCTATTGTTAAGTTAACTTCTCTTATCAGAAGCTCATTGGATTAAGAAGTGTTCTAGGTATAGACCATCTAGCTTCAGGATTTGAAAACAGTTGTACAAGTTATCACTAGTGCAGCCTGCTTTTCATCAGGCACTTCATTGTAATTACAATCCATTGATTGGCTAGTAAGCTTACAAGCATACCATAGTGTATACAGTGATAGAATTATAAACTTCCTGCTTATCTGCGTAAATCTCTCAACATAAAATGGCCAGTGTATTTTGCCTTCTCCCTTTCTTCACAATAAACACCCATGCAGCATTTAAACGTATCTTCACAGCTTATTGCATACTCATATGTAGAATAGGGTTCAATAGTGTAGGAGAGGAGGATGAGTGCACAGTGAAGGTGAGGAACTTCACCACTAAACAGAATTTTGCTGATGCTGCATCGAAACCACCTTTTCAATTTCTTCAACTTAGAAATATTTTGATAAGTGTATATGTATTGCCTTTATGCAGCAATATTTGCAGGGCAGTTAGTCTGCCCTTAGAAAATATCAGGATGAAATAATACTTCACGTTCTCTCGTTGGGGATTCCCATGTATAGTCATAAGTGCTGAATAGTTTTGCCTGCCTGCAGGGACCCCGGAGCACTGTTCTGAAGTTGTTTTCAGAAGTGTCGATGTTCGCCTTTCTTCAGGAAGGCCTGCAAAGTCATTAAGAAAGTCAAAATGCAGCCTAAAGGAGAGGCTACACAGGTCAAAATGCTTCATCCTACTTAGTTGAAAAAGGGTACTGTAAAGTAGATACGCATTAAAATGCATGGATATTCTAAAGATTTTGCAGAAAAAATCTTTCACAACCCTTTTTGCAGTGTTATAAGGATGAAGGAATGCAGGGCAGTGTAGCCCATACGCTGCCATTATACAGAATGAAAATGAAGCTGTGCCTTTAAGCGCAGATGGTCCTCCCATATTCCATCATGCTTAGCAAGAGGAAGTTACCAGTTATTTTTTCCGGCTCCTTCTGACAGGAACCTGAAGCACTGAACTCCACCTATTTATAGGTTTTTTCACAAAAATTTCCGATCAAATCATTTTGATTACACTTTTACTTGACGTTTTTCAACTTGCGTGAGTATTTTCTGTCTTTTTTTGTAAAATCCTGACAGAAATGTTGGGCTTTTTTTTCCAGCCAAAATGCCTTCACCTTTTCACAAGTGCCCTCGCTGTGGCAGAAAGAAGGCCAAAACAGACCCACACAAGGTCTGTATTATCTGCCTTCAAGCTTCACATATACCAGATGCCTGTGAGATATGTAACAACTTCTTCAGATGCACCCTGCCTGACAGGGAGAAAATGCACCTCGAGGCCAAAGAGGACAGCAGATGAAAAAACAGCCTACTGGTAGGACCTTAGAGCGAGGGGAAGGTCAGTCTTCCACCAGGGCTCTCAGTTCGTCGACCATGGCAGGTAGAACACGCAGCTCTGGTCAAGAACGATGCAGGTCCTGGGCGACATCGAGAACATTGACGTCGAGGCAAGTAACAGCACCGACATGTTCGCCGTTGAGAGCAAGCTCGCCAGAAAGGAAGCGACATTTTACTTCCCTCAAACCAGAAGCGCAGCAAAGAATTCAGAACCTTCCATTTACAGGTTCTACTCTGTTTGGGTCTCACGCGGATGATATGTCTAGAAAGAAAGCAGAACTAGACACTCTTAAGGCTGTAAGCATTGAAAAACCGAAGTCTTTCCGTCGCTACCACTGCAGGTTTTCCTCACAAAGAATCCAAACTCTGCAGTGGGTGCCACCAAGATCTCAGCAGCGATGGCACCAGAGACCGTATCAAACTCAACGCAAACAGATATGGGGTCAATCCACTCCACAAATTCCCCAAGGAGGATGTCAAACATCTGCTTCCAAACCCTGAATCTTTAATTCCCCCTCTTCCGTTACCCACTCTGGTAGGGGGAAGTATTTTGCATTACCTGGAAGAGTGGCATCACATAACATCAGACGCCTGGGTTTTGAATATTGTGCAGAATGCCTATTGACTCACCAATCCTCCACCTTCTACTCCACCGAAGCCATCCAGATTCCACCTCAATGCTCTCAAGGTAGAGGTCAAAATCCTTTTACAAAAGAAGGTGATTCAACCAGTTTCCACAGTTCAATGGGGAAAATGAATCTACTCAAAGTACTTCCTAGTGCCAAAAAAGGTCAAGCACGAATTCAGACCCATTCTCGATCTAAGAATAGCCAACAAATGGATTCGGAAGGAGACGTTCAGAATGCTGTCTTTGCATCTGAGCTACCCCAGCTTCACCAGAGAGATTGGCTCTGTTCCATAGATCTTCACAATGCTTACCTCCACATTCCCATTGCCAGAAAACATAGGAAGTTCCTAAGCTTTCTTGTGGAACAAGACCATTACCAATATGCGTGCTCCCTTTCGGCCTCACGTCAACACCAGAAAGTTCTCCAAATGCTTGGCGGTGGTGGCAGCCCATCTAATAAAACATTGAATCTTTGTCTGTCCCCATCTAGACGATTGGCTCATAAAGGCATCCACATCTCAAAAGGCCCAACTGTATTTCAACTGGACCTAACAACTTCAATGACTGGGCCTTCAGGTCAACCTCACCAAGTCAACGCCATCATCTGTCCAGAGGTTGCACTACTTAGGCGCCACCATCAACACCATTCAAGCAGAGGTGTTTCCTTCGGAGGAGCGACGTTCATCGATCCTTTGGAAATGTCAAGCTTCCGAGAGAGTGCCTCAGTCACCGGCAAGAATAGTCTTGTCTCTCCTAGAGTCGATGGCGTCTTGCATCTACCACACTCCCAGTGCTCGTCTCCACATGAAGCCTTTGTAGGAGTGCCTGGAAAACCCATTGAATCAGCTGATGGGCACATGGGAGGACAGGATTACGCTCTCTCTACATGCAATACAATTTCTCAAGTGGTGGCATTCTCCGAACAATCTCCTGAAAGGGATACCATTCCACCAACAGGTTCCCACACAGACGATATTCACAGACGCATTGTTACTCGGATGGGGTGCCCATATGGATCATCTACAGATTCAAGGCTCTTGATCTCGGAAGGAGAGATCGTATCACATAAATCTCCTAGTGCTATGTGTAGTCCACCTCGCACTTAAAGCCTTCCTTCCTGCATTCACCACAAACTCTCTGCTTCTTCAAACAGACAATACAGCCACCATATACTACTTGAAGGGGGTACCAGATCCAGGACTCTTATCTCTGGAGGCTCAAATAATCTGGAACTGGCTTCTATCCAGGAACTTAACAATAACAGCGACTCACCTCCCTGGCATATAGAATGTTCAGGCAGACTTACTCAGCAGAGCAATAGACAAAAACCATGAATGGGTTCTGCACGACGACATCATACACTACATCTTCTCTGCATGGTGCACCCCTTCTACAGATCTATTCGCAACAGCAGAAAACACAAAATGCCTAGACTTTGCCTCCAGTTATTATCATCCAGGGACACTGGGGAATGCCCTATGGATAAACTGGTCAGGAAAATTTCTTTACGCTTTTCCACTACTTCCCCTGTTCCCGGCAGTCCTGATCAAACTGTCCCACTCCAAAACCAAAATGATACTTATCGCTCCGGAATGACTCCGGCAGTGGTGGTTTCTGGACCTTCTCCGCTGGTCACTCTGTGCACATCTCAGACTGCCATGCAGGCCAGACCTTCTCACGAAATTTGAAGGTCAGATGAGACATCCTAATCTCACATCATTGAATTTGACAGCATGGCTCCTGAGCTAGTGCAGCATGGTCACCTTAACATTCCTCAAGACTGCATGGACTTTCTAAGAGAGGCAAAGCGACCTTCTACCAGATCAGCATATGCCTTAAAATGGAAAAAGTTCTGCATGTGGTGTCTGGACAACAACATGCGGAGAAGATGTTATTATTCCGTATCTATTGCAGCTAGCAAACTCTGGCTTCCAACTGTCATCCATCAAAGTATACCTGACCGCTCTGACTGCATACAGGAATAGTCCTTCACAAAACTCTTTAAAATTCCAGTCATTAAAGACTTCCTAGAGGGGTTAAAGAAGATTTTTCCTCCTACTAGACGACATCCTCCTCCATGGGAGCTTAATACAGGACTTTCATGTCTAATGCAACGTTCCTTTTACCCATACACAAGACAACTCTCCAACATCTCACTTGGAAAACTGCCTTCCTTGTAGCAATTACTTCAGCTTGCAGGGTTAGTGAGATCCAGGCCCTTTGTGCTCAGGAACGCTGTACAGTTTTACATTCCACCAAGGTTGTATTAAGAACACATCCAAAAGTTCTACCGAAAGTTATCTCGGACTTTCTTGTAAACCAGACTATCTCTTTACCAACTTTCTTTCAGAACCTATCTACTCCTGCAGAGAGAACATTTCACTCTGGATGTGTAGAGGGTTTTAAAATTGTATCTAAACAAAACTAAATCCTTTTGCAAGTCACAACAGCTGTTCATTAGCTATGGCACAGTTCGAACAGGCCTGGCCCCCTCCAAGCAATCTTTGTCCAGATGGATTGTTTCATGTATTTTGCTCTGTTACCAGCTAGCCAATAAGTCCCTTGATGGCAGACCTAAGGCACATTCCACTAGGGCCAAGACGGCCACAGCTGCATTAATGAGAAACATTCCGTTAGCAGATATTTGCAAAGCAGCTACATGGAGGTCTGTCCACACCTTTACTAAGCATTACTGTCTTGATTCTGATACTAGGACAGATGCTCAAGTAGGACAGGCTTCTCTTAGAAAAAAATCTCTTTGCATTAATAAATATCACTCTATTCTGTCTACTCAGGGGGAAGGGCATGCTAATCTATTCAGGGCATTATGACTATACATGGAAATCCCCTACGAGAGAAGGAATAGTTTCTTACCTATAACTCCAGTTCTCTCGTAGGGGTATTTCCATGATGATCATAAGCGACCCTCCCTCCTCCACGGTGGAATTGACATAATAATTTTAATAATGATTGATAATTCACAGACTCCTTCATCTCAGCTAGTAAAGCCTACAGAAAGAACTGAGGTAACTGCCTCTTGCTAAGCATGATGAGATATGGGAGAACCATCTGCTCTTAAAAGCAAAACTTCATTTTCATTCTGTATAATGACAGCCTATGGGCTACACTGCCCTGCATTCTTATATAACATTGCAAAAAGGTTTGTGAAAGATTTTTTTCTGCAAAATCTTTAGACTATCCATGCATTTTAATGCGTATCTACTTTACAGTACGCTTTTCAATCAAGTAGGATGAAGAATTTTGGCCTTTGTAGCCTCTCCTTTAGGCTGTATATTGACATTCTTAGGTGACTTTGCAGGCCTTCCTGAAGAAAGGCGAACATCAACATTTCTGAAAACAATTTCAGAACAGTGCTCCGCGGTCCCCGCAGGCGAGTAGAACTATTCAGCGCTTATGACTATCATGGAAATGCCCCTATGAGAGAACTGGAGTTACAGGTAAGAAACTATTCATTTTCTGTTTGTTCCAATATTCCAAAAAGGTATTTTCAAAGTCGCATTAGTTGAAGTAGAACATCTTACCCTTGGACGACAATCTCTTTCACAGAATCCACGACTGTTGGCGTGATAAATATCCATACCTACTAATTTATCATTTTCGGGCGACACAGCCTTCTTTGCTGTTTTTAATTGTGTTTTTAAATTTATTTTATTGCATTTGATAGAGACTTCTAGTTGCAGATTTCTTACCTTAGAATTTCCCCCAGGTGTCAGACTGGATCCGGAGATTTTTCTTCGAGCATTACCCTTGCGCATTGGTAGGTGGCATCGGTTGACTCCCCGGGTGGTGTTGGCGTTGTAGTTGCCTTGATGACATCAGTAGTAGTACATAGATGCCGCCTCAGTGACATCAGTTCGTTTTTTTGCCGCCACGGGCTGATCCTAATAGAGTTACCCTGGTCTCTTTTTGACGGACTTCAATCCTTTTGTTGAGTTTTTCGTGAGTTTTTTTGCTGTGTCGAGGATGTCCCCAAAGACCGGTTTCAAGACGTGCGAGGACTGTCACCACATAATGTTGGTGACTGATCCGCATTGGGTTTGTTTGTGGTGCCTGGAGCACAGCCACGACCCGAAGTCGTGCTCCGAGTGCCGGGCCATCAACCTGAAGGCCTTGAGGGAGCATTTTCTCAAGCTCATTGCAACCCGGCGCTTGAGACTGCGTAGGTCCCAGTTACGCTCGAGAGGAAGGTCTCGAGACCATTTGCGAGCCACAACCACTATTCGTCTTACTCCAAATGTTCGGGCACTGGTAAGAAGACGATGTCGAAGAAGTCCCGTCACCCTTTGGCTTTGCTCTGTTGCTCGGCTGATGCGATGCGGGAGGAGCATCGATGCTCTAGGCCTCAGTCTTCAAACCCTGCGCCTGGGTCCGCTCCGCGCTTCCCTGAAATGCCAGGAGCCTGAACGACCCCCGCCCAACCAGAAGAGTTCTGTGAGGCCATGCAACTCATTTTTGGGTGGACGGACCCCAATACGGCACCTTCAGGCCCAAGGGTTTTGGTCGAGGGGACTTCGGGTTCCACGCCGGCGGCTTGGGCTCCGGCAACAGAGGTCCCTTGCGGATCCACACCGATGCAGGTCGTACCACTGAGACTTTCCCCGGTGCAGGTTCGATTGTCAACACTCCAGACAGCAGTAGTGGCCACTATCCATGTCGACCCGATCCTCATCCCTGACGACTGGATATTGGAGTGGCATCGGCCTACGCCGCCTCTGTCCTCGATGGGGCTTACTCACCCCAGGTCGGATTTAGACCCTTTTCCCCATGGGTACGAATTTGGGGAAGGATTGGAGGGGTCCCTGGACCCTTATGAATACCAGGATGACCCATCTTTGGACTGGGCACAGGAAATGGGGCGAGGCCAGTGGACTGGACACTTCTCCAGACGCTGGCATGCTTTCTTCTCCTAATGTGGCCATGGCGGAGGGAGTAAATTATGCTATGGTGGTCAGTAGGGCGGCTGAGGTCATTAGCCTTGAGCTACCTACTGTAGAGGTCAGGTCCAATTTCCTGACCGAGGTGCTTCAACCAGGGGCTTCCACATCTGACGCCCTTTTGCCATTCAATGAAGCCCTCACCGATGTCCTTTTGGGTTCTTGGTCCTAACCCAACACAGGGGCTCCTGTGAATAGGACTATTGCACGCCTCCCTCGGCCCACCCCGAACGACCCTAAATTCCTGTCCCAACACCCCACGCCTGAGTCTTGTCATCCAGGCTTCCTCTTCTTCGGACACATTGTCTTCCACACCCATGGAATCAAAAAGGGTGGAGCAATTTGGGAAGAATATGTTGTCTTCCTCCAGTCTCGTACTGAGGTCCGTGAACACCGCATGCGTTTTGGCCCGCTATTGCCACTCTTTGTGGGATACAGTTGTGCAAGGTTTGCTGCAGATACCGGAGGAGGACCCGTGCATTTGTCTCCAAAGCTGTCACCGATGGGAGAGATGCAGCAAAGTTCATGATCCGATGTGGGCTGGACACGACTGACTCTCTGGGCAGATTGGTTGCTGCGACGGTGGACTTAAGACGCCATGCCTGGTTGCGCACTTCTGGCTTTTTGGGGGATGTCCAACAGTCTCTCATGGACATGCCCTTTGATGGCTCCTGCCTCTTTTGAGACTAGGCGGATTCGGCCTTGGAGAGATTCAAGGACTTCTGGGCTACGCTCAGTCCCTTGGTCTATCTGCTGCCTCTTGCCCCCAGCAGTCCAACTTTTGCCCCTTTCGTGGCCACTAAAGGGGCTCCCTGTCGCGTCCCCCACCCAGCCACCATACCACGCATGCTGTCCAGCATGGCTGGGGACGCGGAATCCCACATGGGCGTGGGACAGGAGACCAGAGGTCTGCCCAGTCCGCCCCTGCCCCTGCTGCAGTCTCTGAACCCTCCTAGTCCGTCCCCTCACTCCGATCCATTTGGCGGCAGGATTCGCCATCACCTGCCCCACAGTGAATCCATCACTACGGACAGGTGGGTTTTGCAGATAATTCAAAATGGCTTTTCCCTCCCTTTCGAATCTGCCCCACCGGCCATACCTCCATAAATCAGCCAACTTCCAGAGGGTCATTGGCACTTCTCTGTCAGGAAGTAGCGGCTCTCTTAGCCAAGGGAGCTATAGAGAAGGTCCCTGTGCCAGAAGTAGGTTATGGTTGTTATGCCCGCTACTTTCTGGTGCTGAAAAAAGACAAGGGCGTACGTCCTATCCTAGACCTTTAGGACCTCAACTACTTTCTCACGAAGGAGAAATTCAAAATGCGCACCCTGGCTCAGGTTCTGTCTGCCTTAGACCCAGGAGACTGTATGGTAGCGTTGGACTTGCAGGACGCTTATTTCCACATTCCCATCCTGCCTGCACCAGACGTTACCTACGATTCGTGGTAGGTCACGAGCGCTATCAGTTTACCATACTCCACTTTGGCCTTACCAGCGCCCCTCGAGTGTCACGAAAGTGATGGTGGTGGTTTCCGCTCATCTACGCAGGTTAGGGTTCTCAGTCTTTCCCTACCTCGACGACTGGCTGTTGAAGGTGAACTTGCCCCAGAAAGTCGTCTCACACCTTCAGACTACGGTGAGCCTCCTGAACATGCTGGGGTTCACTATCAACATGCCGAAGTCACACCTGACTACCTCTCAGATGCTCCCTTTCACCGAAGCTGTTCTGGACACTGCAGTTTTGGGCTTATCCTCCCTAAAAGCGAGTCCACGATATTCAGGCTATGATTCAGATCGGTCTGCCTTGGAATTCAGTGAGTCTTACTCTGAGGCTGCAGGGCCTCATGGCCTCCTGCATCCTGATACTGACACATGCCAAAGGGCATATGCGGGCTCTGCAGTGGGACTTGAAGTTCCAGTGGGCGCAGTATCAGGGGAATTTCTCAGACATGGTCCAGATCTCGGAGGGGACTGCGAAAGACCTGCAGTGGTGGCTTTTGAATCCGCATTTGGTCCATGGCAGATCCCTCTCCCTTCCCCAGCCAGATCTATCTATAATGACAGATGCCTCGCTTCTGGGTTGGTGCGGTCACATGGGAGAGGCGAAGATCAGAGGCCTCTGGTCTCTGGCGGAGTCTGGGCTCCATATCAATCTTTTGGAGCTCCGGCGATCAGGCTTGCATTGAAAGAATTTCTTCCCTCTCTCAAAGGGACAGTAGTTTAGGTGTTCATGGACAATACTACTGCCATGTTGTACTGCAACAAACAGAGTGGAGTAGGGTCCTAGACCCTTTGTCAGGAGGCACTATGGCTCTGGGAATGGCTGGAACATCAGGGCATTACCCTGGTGGTTCAACATCTGGCAAGTTTGCTTAAAGCCAGAGCGGACGAATTCATCCGTCGATGCACAGCCGATCACGAATGGCGTCTCCATCCTGAGGTGAAGCAAGATCTCTTTCAGCAGTGAGGAGAGCCTTGGTTAGATCTGTTCACCTCCGCAGAGAAGGCCAATGTCAGCTGTTTTGTGCATTGGAGTTTGCAAGGCGGTACTCGTTCTGAGACGCTTTTCGTCTTGAGTGGAACTCCGACCTCCTTTATGCCTTTCGACCTATACCACTTCTGCCCAGAGTTCTCAAAGAGATCAGTAACGACCGGGCCCAAGTCACCTTTATGGCTCCGGGCTGGGCAAGGAGAGTATGGTATCCAGAGCTACTAAGTATGGCCATTGATCATCCACTCAGACTGCCTCTTCGGGGGGGGGGGGGTGTTCTTCTGTCGCAGCAGCAGAGGACAGTTCTCCACCCAAACGTGTCCAGTTCTATCTTAATCATACTAAAGATTCCCTGGTGGACGATCAACTCTTTGTCAGATATGTGGGTGCAAAGGAAGGGAAGGTGGTGAAAAAACGTACCATCCCTCGATGGGTACTTCTTTGCATCAAGATGTGCTACGCTTTGGCCAAGAAGAAACCCCCTGAGGGCTTGCGGGTTCATTCCACCCTATCGACTGTTGTGTTAGCACGCGGAGTTCCTGTCATGGATATCTGCCAGGCAGTTACATGGGCATCCCTGCACACGTTTGCTAAACACTACTGCCTGGACAGTCAGGTCTGTCGGGACTGCTACTTTGGTCGTTCGGTCCTGCAGGACTTTCTAGTATGATCCTGGTTTGCAGCCGTCCTCCGAGGATGGCATTGCTTGGGTATCTATTCTAAGGTAAAGAATCTGCAACTAGAAGTCTCTGTCAGATGTACAAGTTACCTTCGGTGATGAAATATCTGGTAGAGACATATTCTAGTTGCAGATTCCTTATCGACCCACCCATCCTCCCTGCTTGCAAACTGATTTCTAGGGACAGGGATTCCCCCTTCAGGTCTTTATCTTTGGCGCACCAATCTCGGTGTTCTTAGCGGCTCTGCGCATTGGCTTGGAAAGTCGTTAAAAGAAACTGATGTCACTGCCCTGAAGCGGGTTCTATTTACTACTCCCGATGTCATCACGGCGACTAAGACACCAACAACGCCCACAGAGTCGACCGACTCCACCTTCCGAAGTGCTTGAAGAAAAATCTTATACCTTGTAAGCTTTTCATTGTGAGGCAAGGGGAAACACTTTGCTATTTTGCTTCCTAGTGCCTAATATCACCCTAGAAGCTTTAAATACAAGGTGATGTGTCATAACATCTGATGTCTTTTCAAAAAAGAAATTGCTGACTTCACTGTCTACCACCACACATTCAGGCTATGATCCGTAGTCTTCCAGTTTCCTTGTTTATATTTTTCAAGCCATGTGACCACACAATGGTGCAACCCACTTTCTCTTTTAGCCAAAATAATGTTTTGGTCCAGAGTGCATCAGATGATTCATTAGTTGTCGATCTGGATACTTGGTTATTGCACTGTTCTAAGGGTCATTTACTAGGGACCAAATCATCATGTCTCTGTTGAGAACAGAGGCACTTTAGGCTTTGGCCCTTTTCTGTGGTGGCAAAAAGTCCCCCTGTACCCTTAATTCATTTTCATTTCAAGCAAGTTTATCTGCAAGATTGAGTGTAGTTCGTAGGTAGCCATCCTCCTGTAACATGAAGCTCAATTTTGCGTTGCCCTGCTGTGGTGGCATATTCTGATAGATCTTAAGAATCACTGGTCTTTTATGTGGTGAGAATTTTCATTACTGAGGATAAAATTGACTGGATGACATTAATTTGTGCAACTCCTGCCATAAATGATAGCTTCACTGGACTCTAAGAGTCCATGTAGTTGTTTTTTTGGGGTTCGGCTTTATGATATTCCGTAATTGGATGACTGTTTTTGCCTTTGCTGTCATGCCTAAATTCTAATTTATCACAAGATGTCTGGCTGATCTGGGATTCTGGTGGACTTGTGGAATGGCAGGCACTTTGACAGATCACATCTCCAGGGTAGCTTCTGCTGGATTATCCTTGATCCTACCTAAGTGCGGGCTTTTCTGCTCTCATAATCCATTGGCATACCCCCTCTCATGGGGGTGCAAATCTGGTGCCCATGTGATGATTTGAGGTACTGTTCCCTCTTATTTCCTATAATTGGTAGCATAACCCTCAGATCAATTTTTGATTATCTTCAGTTGAGTGCAAACATCAGATTTCACACTTTCTTCACTCTGAATTCTCTTTAACTTGAGATGGAAGCATGGAGGTGGGTGCCAGGGACAGCATCTGTTTTTGGTTTTTTTGACCCCCTCCATGGTTAATGGCAGCACCTCCTTGGGGTCATTTTGGCTTTCTTGTATTAAAATGCTTCCCTTCTGCGTCTAGTTAAACTATCCTGGATTCAACACCTGGTATTTTCAGTATATCGTTTCTCCAGCATGACTTCAAGCCTGCTTCTCTTTTCTAGGCAGAGAGTGATACAGTGATGTGTGAGTGTAGGGCATGTGGTAGCATCAGCACCTAAGGGATTTGGGCCTCGCTGCTTTCCCACTGTATCCTAGCCGGTGGGAATTACATTTGACTTTAGCCCTTCTTTTTTTTTTCTTTTTTTTTTTTTTTCTTTTTTCTTTTTTTTAATGGATGTCTAATTCTTATACCTTTTTGCAAGTAACAGTGCTAGCGGTACTGGTGGTGTATCAATTAGCTTTTGCTTTGTGGATGACCTTGTCCATCCTTTAGGAATCTTGTGAATTGCCAGTTTAAATTTTTGTCTCTTTGACCTGTCTCCTTTACATTTTGGGAATCTGCAGAATGGCATTTGCTGAGACCCTATTTGGGCTTATGATTGCAAGTTCACAACAGTGTAATGAATCTAAGACTGGTGAATCTAAGAATCTAAGACTGGTGAAGTGCGGACACGAACAATTTGGAAGATAGTGTCATGCTTCTTTGTACAGGGCAAAGTGCTATTTATATCCGATGACGTAACATGGCATAGGATATAACCTGACCTATTCTGACAATATACAAATGGTTTGAGCTTGAGTATCTACATGGTTAGGGAACCTTATTTAGTGCAAGAAGTTGTAAAATTTCACCCAGTTTACAAATGGTCATTGAAGCTTTGTCTTGTGCCAAGTGGTTCAGAACCCTAATTTTTCATATTTAGTTGGCCATTCAACTAGAAAAAGAGCTCCCTTTGCTTTAAGAGGACACCACGTTCATCATATCCCATCTGGGTTTTCCTAGCGGAATCTGTATTACTGATTGGATCTGTTTGCGGAGCACAGTTGCCTGAATATTGTTTGAGGCTTATATCATCCAAGAGAACTTCCCATGTACTAGTCGTATGGTTATCAGATTCACCACAGCTTTTTGGTTTCTTTATTTCTGATGGATACTTCTAAACGCGGCTATAATATCTTTAAAATATTCCCGGGGAGGCTGGCTGGATCAGCAAACGGTTCACAGCAGTGCTTCTGCGAGCTACCGTTGGTGCCATGCAACTCTGTTTAGGCTTTAGCCCATCCGTGGAGTGACAGAGCTGAGACTCTTTTAAACCGCAACCCTGTGTGCAGACAGTACTTCCTTTCTTTCTGTCCCTTTGAACGTAGATCCGGAGCTCCACTCCCACTTGCAGAGATGCTATTTATGATGGGTACAGCTGCCCTGTGGAGGCAGGATCCTGCACTTTCTTCCAGGCTGGTGGTCCATCACATGTGATGGATGGGTTCTCCAAATTGTTTAGCATGGCTAGGCCCTGCCATTTCTTTCTGCTCCGCTGCACCTTCCTCCAGCATCAGAACAGCTCTTAGAGAAGCACCTATCCATTCTAATGGTAAATGTGTGAGCTTTGCACTCCAAAGGAGCCGTGAACACGGTTCAGGACTCAGAAATATGGAAGGCTTGCTGCTCCTGCTATTTCTCTATGCAGAAAATGGATGGAGGGCTTCGGACTTTCTTTAGATAGTCGTCCTCTACGAGCAGACAAATTCTGAATAATCGTCGTAGCTTGGTTCTCTCTACCCTGCATCAGGGTGACTGAATGGTAGCCTTAGCCGTGCAGGATCCTTATTTTCTTAATTTACCTATTCTCCAGTGTCTCAGACATTACTTGTGGTTCAGGGTAAGACCAAAGCTTTTTCAGTTTGATGTGCTGCCCTTGGGATTCACTGGTTCTCATTGGATGTTCACAAAAGTAATGGCGGTGGTTGCCACCCAAACTCGAGGTTGGTGATTCCAGTGTTCCCTCCTTCACCCACTGGCTATTTGAAGGGCGGGCTCGCCACTGTCTGTCGGGGACCACCTCCAGACAACTGAAAACCTGACATCATTGGTGCTCTCGCTCAGCGAGCTGAAGACATACCAACTCCTTCCCAGAGGTTTTGTTATAGGAGCTGTCTAGTCCCCAGTGCAGTTCAGACCCTTTTCTCTGCTGCAACGAGTTGATGACATTTTGGCTACCAGTGCGATGTTTCAACCTTGGTCCTGTTCCTCAGTGAGAGCAGCTCTGTGGCTTCTTGCCCTATTGGCCTTTGGCATCCTGCTTGCCAACTACACCAGGTGGCATATGAGGACCCCGCAATTCAAACTGAAGTCCCAGTGAGCCCAGCACCAAGGCAGATGCTACCCAGGTTTCGGAGATGACTGCATAAGATCTACAGTGGTGGTTGCGTGCCCACCATTGGACCAACAGCAGACCCCTCCCTCATCCCCCATGGCCGTCCTTCTAGAGGTTACTGGTATAGGGTCTTGCAGATAAGACTACCATCATGTGGTACTAAAACAAGCAGGGAGAAGTGGGGTCCTGGGCCAGTAGGGTCTGTGCCTTTAGAGGTGGGTGGAGCCGACGTCAGGGCATGTCCATGATTGCAACCATCTGGTGGGATCTTCGAACACCAGGGCAAACAAGCTCAACCAGTGGCACCTGGCCAATCATAAATGGCATCTGCATCCTTAGGCTGCAAAGGGCTCTTTCAGTTGTGGGGGCAACCCTACCTAGACCATTACATCCCCATTGAGAGCGTACAGTAACACAATCTTTGCACATTGGAGACTCCCGTACGCCTTCCTACCTATGCCCTGATGTCTGAAGAACAGGAATGACAAGGCCCAGGTTATCCTCATATCTCCAAATTGGCTCATGAAAGTGTGGTACCTGGAACTTCTGGGAATGAGCATCTGTTCCTTCCACTTTGGGAAGATCTTCTGTTACGCAGGGGGGCAGGGTTCTGCACCCAAACCTTCATAGTCCAAAACTTTATGCTTGGATATTGAATGGTATCAGTTGACTTCTTTCGATTTACCACCTAAGGTAGTGGATGTTGTCCTTGCTGTCAAGGAAGTCACTTTACTCCGGGCGCTGAAACAAAACTTAACAAGCCAAACTGTTGGACTTTTATGTTTTAAGACCGAACAGGGTCTTGCTGTGGGCACTATTAAAGGTTGTGTCAGCTCTATCACCCTTTTTGTGTTTGCTAGACTAAATATCCTTTTTTACATCACCAGTTGTGATGCAGTTTATTAAAGGTTTAACATACATGTTCACTCCCTAACCGTTTGTGATGCCTCAGTCAGAACTTTGGCTTTACTTTCCTCATTTGCACTCCATTCAGCTGCTCCTTAAGTTTTCAGGCACTGAAGACAGTAGTCCTCATTGTGATCACTTCAGCTTGTTGACTGAGTGAACTTAAGGCTCTACCTGTGCAACTGCCCTACACCACTTTTGTACTGGGCAAAGTGGTGCTGAGGACTCCCGAGACCTTCATGCCGAAAGTAGTGACTCCTTTACATGTTAGGCAAACCATCAGTTGCCCAGTATTCTTTGCCTCCGCTCACCCCTCGAAAAATTAGAGGTTGTATTGGACAGCACAGTAGCGTTAAGCTTTTACATCGATCGCACAAAGGACAGTCAGGTGCACAGTCTACTTTTTGAGGGGTTCTTTGGAGCAAAGAAAGGCAAGGCTGTGCTTAAAATGAATAAGTCATGGTTGATTGTCATCTGCATTAAGATCTGGTGATACACCTTTGCAAAAAAGCAGCCTGTGGAAGCATAGGCCAGCCCACCAGGGCAAAGGCTTCCTCCACTGCGTCAGCACATGGAGTGCATGCTGTAAACATCTCAGTGTGTGCTCTAGACATGTTAAAGCACGACGTGGCTGTATATCTTCGCAAATCACTACTGCTGTGATTGTCCGTTTCAATGGGAAAGACATTTCACCCTTTCTGCCCGGCATGATTCTGGATTGAGCATAGACCCTCCCCCTTTGGGAGTACTGTTTGGTATCTGTCCTAAAGGTGAGGATTCTGCAGTTAGAAGTATCCATTAGAAGAACTGGTTATTTACATTTTGGTAACGCCTTTTCTGGGACATTGTCTATTTAACTGCAGGTTCCTCTGTGTCCTCCTTACTCCCTGCACTGTAGAATGGTCTCTTTTTGCCATTTAAAGGTCCCAAATTAGAGATCAGCACACTGTTGCTTCCAGTTGCTTTATGCTTAGCGTCCAAGGGTGCGCAAAGGGTCAACAAGAAACTGACTTCGGCACACAGAGGTGGTGCTTACATACAACTCCACTGTGTCACTTCTGGGGCAGAACAAAGCATCAGTGGAGTTGCACAGCGCCATCTAGTGGCGCATTGGAACACTATCAGTCTTGCACATGGTGAATAGTCCAAAGATAAAGTATCTGCAGTTATACAGCTTATCCATCAGAAAGAAAGTTTCCAAAGGTAAGTAACTTGTCAATTTTTTCCACCAGAAGCTTTTTTTATATTAAATACCTAAATTTCTCATGTGTTATATCCAAAGCAATCGATGCTTGTCATGGTACACTTAAAATGCTTATTGGACTCCTAAGGCAGTTGAGTGAAAGGTTCTGGTGCTCCTGGATATTTATAGATGTAAATTTAGGTAGAACTATAGTCTCCATAGTATAGAAGTGTATGTCGCACAGTAAACACCCAGTTCTTGCTGTTATTACTTTAATTGTTTCTGTAGAATCTAAGTTGCCGTGGTTTTGTTTTTGTGACAGTGTAATAGCATGCTGTGGTGTTTACCAAAATATGTAAATGTTAACTAAATTAACTACGTGTTTAAACAAAAGTCTTGTATGTTGACAATAACAGAATTTGTACACAGCTCCCCGCAATAATGCAACACCCAAAACATGCATGTAATAGTGAATGAGATTTCAAAATACGCTTGCCATTGATGTAGAACTGCGCCTTTGTGTATGGGACATTTCTTGGTCCAAGCACTCGTAACTCACACACACTAATGTTCGTGGCTTTGTCAGCCAGCAGTTTATTTTTACATGTTCAGAAGTTCAGTTTCTCAAGTTTACCACCGTAAATTAACTAGATTATATGGATCAACATAATTACATAGTTATTAAAATGCATTTCAATGTTATTGCTCTTGTTAAAAAAATTAATTTATCCACTTAATATCTATTATTAATAGGAAAGCAATTGATTTTTATGCCTTTTAGGTGGATTTCTTGAAATGAAAACTCAGTATATTTTACCCAATAAAAGAGAAACTGAAACTGACATGTTTAAAAACACCTTGTCTTTTATTTTTGGTTCTCCTGCTTTCAGTTTTAATCTTTTTAGTTTTTTTTTTTTTGCTTTTGTATCATAAGCCACCTCGGTGGGACTGAAGTGCAACTCTTTTACTGTTCCCATAATTATATTTCTGTCTCCTTGCCTGTCACTAACAACGTTTGAATTCCGTCTTTAAACGTGTCTCTTTTCCTAATTCTGCTAATTGTGATCAGTTCTGTTTACCTATATCTCTTATTTTTTTATTGTTTGCCAGGGAGCTGACTCGGCCCGTTTTGCATGCAGTATATAGCTTCCCAGAATTCTGTATAAGGGTCTTGAAAGCCTCGGAACAATTCATTGTGACCTCTTTTTAAAGAAAGATTAATCCCAAACACCCCCCCCCCCCCCCCTTAAAAAAAAAAAAAGAAAACTACTACACACGTGCGAACTACCTTTTAGGTTTCCCCTAAGGTGACTTCAGCCTTTATCCTCCTGAGGTCCATAAAATATATATCAATTTTAATTGGATAAGAATACTCCATCTAATCAAGTAACTGACTGTAGGTTAAGGTACAGAGGTGTCTGAGAGTTACTACGTAGTGTTTTTTTTTTTTTAACAAAGTAAGCTAAATCTTGTAAATGTATATTTTCAAGCACATATTCACGATAGAGGATCTACCAATTTGGGCCTCATCTCCTGACACCCTAAAAAAAAAAAACTTTACTGTAGCCTATTTTTTTCATCCAAGTGCAGATCCTGAAACTTTTCCCGAGCCCAGCCTACAATGCTGCTTTTCTGTGATGGCAGTGCTGGAAGTCCTCCCCAGGCCTCCTCCAGTCTCTAAATTCCATGTTAAATTGTGAAGTTCAGGCTCAGGTTTCATATGCTCTTTAAAAAAATTTTCTTATTAAAAAAAACAGTTACTAATTAATATACAACTGCACTGGAATCTCAGCCACTGATCCACCACGGTGTTTTAACATGCACTGCAAAAGCTGGATCAGTAGGGGAAAGTGGTTACATTGAACTGTGGACTTTTTGAAATACCAGAGGATAGGATGGTAGCTTCACCTTATTTAAAAATGAATGTAATGTGCACGTGTGGGCTCAATCCTCCCTTGCACATTGTGGTAATTCATATTGTACATTTATTAAATCTAGGTAGGTGGGATTTTTTAAAGTGAATTTAGCTGCTGTAGCTTTACAAAAGAGCATTGGCCTGATGGACACAGCAGAAACGTGCACGTGGGTGGACTTCTAACCATGCTCTAAAGCATTGTGCTTCGTAATTAATTAGTGCAATCTACAAAATCTTTCAATCTAAATGTGATGGAAGGAGCAGTGGACATTTCATTGCTTGAGCCTGTCATTTGAACAAAAATTTTGACAGTGCATCAGTATTCCCTTTATAGTTAGGAGTTCGGGTCAGGATGGACTCTGTCTCCACGTACACAACGAATTCATGGAAGTTCCACATCTCGTGCACTTATTTTATTGATTTCAATACCTACTTTACTGCTGTGCAGCTCCTTCCCAATGTCTGTGCAGCCATACACAAGCACTATTCTGCCAGCTTAAGTTGCTTTTGGATAATTGAATGAAGACCCAATATTCCAGTCGAGCAGTTGTTAGTATTCAAAGGCGAGGATCATCTTGCACTACAAGGCAGTAGCGACACAGTCCAAGCATTTTCTTGCTTAGGTTTGATTGATTTTACTCTAAGAAGCTGTGGCGGTTGAAGATATCAGTCTGTCACTGACTAACGTAAACTAGTAGCCCTGCTATTCACTGAAATAGAAAATGTTTGATCATATTAGTAACCTTAAGTATAGGTTCTGGCATTTCGGCAATGGATGCCTATGTAATACCAATTAGTTCAGGTAGGGTTGTGGTAGGAGGTCACTGAAACTCCATGTTTGTGTGGCAGATGTTATTTTTTGCGACTACATGTCCCGCTGTATGCATATCATGTTGGTTGATAAAAGCTGCAAAATTAAAGAACCTGATTAATTGAGCAAAAGGATCAACAACATGTGTAGGCACTTCAGTCTGCCAAGTGAACAGATTGCATGGCAGCAGCCTTCTGGATGTGCCACTTTGAATACATTACACAGGAAAACATCTCCTGTGCATGGATTTGTTTACCACGGTGCAAGGCTCTGATGAAAGTGCTAAAAAAAACTAAAAAAAACTCAGGTTTGCGGCCCATACAAAAGCATCAGTCCTAGCAGATACGCTGATATCTATATTAAAGTCAGAAATAATTCTAGGAAATCCAACTATAAATAGCATAATCCATAAATCTCTAACCACTAAGGCACCAGTTTTGCTTAGACTTTTCTGTTGACAGAACTATAGACTGCATGAGATGGTGTCAAGAGTCAGCTCCCCACAAAGCTGCTAGGGCTGGGCGTTTGTACACACAGACATTAGACACCCCTTTGTTTTGCCCCTTCCTTGTCTCCTTCAGCAGTCATTCAATGACAAGCGTAAAAAGAACCTCTTTTCCCGAAAATTCCCCTTCTACAAGAACAAGGACCAGAGCGAACAGGAAACCAGTGATGTGGACCGTAAGTACAGTTTGACTCTGATGTGGCAGAGAAAGCCAAGGGAAACATGGAAAGGACCTGCTGACTTACAGTAGGGTGATTCCATGGAGACAGTTTCAAGAGCGTCAACAGGACTTGGTACAATATCAGCCTAAAATGTCAAATCGATAAATTTGCAACTACAAAAATATTACTGCAGTTACTCTGCATCCTTTCTTTGTGAATGTAGGAAACCATTTGCATATAGTAAATCAGATACTACGAAAGTTATTTGTACAGAAAAGAATTTTACATGTATTTGCGAGTCAAACAAAAGAGACGATGCACTGTAACAGCAAATATATTTACTCTAGGCTTGCAGCTTCTAGTAACCGATCACAATGTGATGCTTCTTAATTGCAAAACTTCTTCCCCCCCCCCCCGTGCTTCACTACCTGGGAAGCTGCACAGGCAATTATCTTTTTTTTTTTCACTGTGCAGGTGCCTTGTGCCATACATAAGCTTCTTACAATTTGCGACCCCCCCCAAATAATGCTCTTTTTGACCCTTTTACTACTCTTCACGCCAAAGGTGTGACAATAGTATTTCATCACAAGCCACAGACATCCCTCTTTATTGCTTCCTTTAGAGCTGCTTTCCACTACATATGCATTACACTTGAGCTGCCAGACCTTTTACAGCAGAGAAATATCAGAGTATGATGACTGGGGCTTTCCTGGTGATTCAGTTGTACTGGACCTGTAGTGTTCTTGGAACTGTCTCTTGTATTACCTGTTTTATCCATGACTGACAGTGATTTCTTTTGTGATTATCTTTTTATTGCTTGCCCTCTGGGGACTACTTTCTACAGGAGATCCCTGACGACATGGGATCAAAAGGCCTGAGTAAGTGACAAAATCCACTGAATTATATTGAACCTCCTCCAAAAAATACGTTTTGCTTATTTGTATGTTTGTCTAAGTCAGTGCGTAAAGGGTTTCATCTGTTTCAGCTTTATCTGCAGGGTAGTTTGGTGATGCTAAATGTCTGTTGATGAACATTAGCTTATTCTTAGAAATTATGCGTGTGGACCTTAGCTCGTGTGAAGTATACTGTGGTATAGTAATAAGATTTTATTAAAATATTTGTAATTGTTGTTACAATAACAATGAAACAGAACAGGTTGACCACAATTATTATTAACGTCAGTGGAAGCAAAAAACTACAAGTAAAAGGTGCCACTCCCCTTGTGTCCAAGAACAAATTGAAAAAGAATTAAAGCTAAGTTAGTTAAATGCTTATTTAGTGAAGACAGCTATCCACTTGGGGTTTCCCAGCATTTTGAGCATCAGTCTAACTCAGGGGTTTTAAAACATTAACGTCTTTAATTGTATGCGGAAAGTTGCCAATGAGGTGCAGGATCTCAGTTGTTCTTGCAAAGAGTTCCAGTGCTTGGGGCCTGTAAAAGAAAAAAAAACTGCCTGCCATATGAGTGAGTTTAACCTTAGGAACATCAGAGAGAATGGTTACGGGAGCGCAAATAGCTCCAGGTAGGAGTTGAGCTACCTCCTGAAATCGCTGACCTTTTTTGTATAATTGAGGCAGAATTGTAAAGCTTTACTCTTGGAAGACGGAATATGACAATCATTAAGCAATTGGTAATCCTGAAACTACTTAATCACCATCTTTTTTTGTTAAATGAATAATTTTTCCATGGGATCCATAAGTTTCCCATTTTCTCAGCCTTCCATGCTCCTCATAAACCGAGTTCTCCATGGTCATGTGGTCATGCAGTACTCCGTTTTGAAGCCAATAAACAGTCTTTCCACCCCCTTCCGGGGCTACAGTGCTTGAGGATGGATCAAGTTCAGGATCCTCAACTTGTGCAGGTCATTGATCATTGCCAGTGTGGCCATTTTTGGGGAGTTAGTACTATCACCCCTAGTACTGACATTGGCTTAGGAAGTTTTGTTTTCAATAAAGCATAATTTCTGATGGATACAACTACCTGTGGATTCCTCACCTAATGAATACTCCCATGGCGCCAGCATTCGACGGAAATCTTCTTCCTAGCTTCTGCACGTCGACGAGGACGTCACATTTGCCCACGCGACACCGTCTGATGTCATACAGGCAATAAGAGGTCCTCGCCGACGTCAGTTCCCTTTTTTCCGTGGCATTCGAAACGGTTACCTTCGAGGGAGCTACTGTTGCTTTCGAAGTTACAGTGTGTTTTTCTACTGCGTCTTTTTTCTCTGAGGTTACTATGTCTCAGAGGAAGTCTGGTTTCAAGCCCTGTCGGGAGTGTGGGGGCAAGATGTCCGAAAGCCCTGAAGGAGCGTGAAGCACAGTTTTCCTGGTGGCCATAACATCTGCAAGCGTGGCGAAGTCGAAGAGAAAGGAGAAGAGACATCATAAAAAGTCCTCCTCGCCGAAGTCTCATCGGCGTCATCGAGACTTCCGGCGCCATTCGAGCAAGGAGAGGTCTCGATCGAGGTCGCCGTCTGCTCGGCGTCGGAAGACTTGGGAGGTCAGTCACTCCACATCCATCGACGCCGTTGCCTTCTCCAGCTTCGCCGACTTCGCCTGGGCAGACGTCTTCAGTGGTTGAGGTGCCACAGCCCCAGGTGTTCTCTCCGGCGTCGCAGACGTCGAGGCCGGTGTCGGGGTCGCCTTTGATCCAGGCACCCCAGTATCCGGCTTTCCCGGCCCCTGGAGCCGATAATACCGCATTTTTAAATGCGATGTTTACCATCTTCCAGCAGATGGCTCCAGGCAGTGCTCCGACTGGTCCTTCGGGCCCGTTGGCTTTCAGCTTGGGTGCTCTGGCACCGCTACGGCCAGCACCCTTTATGCCCTTTCTCCCCTTGGGGAATGTGGGCTCGGCGCCAGTGTCGGCTCTGGTGGCTCCAGAGGTTTCGGCCCCGGAGGTTTCGGCTCCATCGACTTCGGGGTTTCGGCCAGTGACCCCAACAGGACCATCTGAGACTCCGAGACGCACCTTTCTTCATCCGGCTCCTAGCTCGGCGTCGAAGCTTCCTGTGGCACCTGACATGGCGTCGGATGGATCCGGCGATCGGCGTCGCTCCTCGACTTCTGCAGATGCCATGTCGATGCCGCGTATTGAAGAGAGGTTACATTCTAGGAGACGTGCTCTCCGTCTTTTGGAGGAACAGGAATATCAACGGGTCCTGGAGGAAGGAGAAATTGAGGATTCTGGCGAGGGTTCTCATGTACTGGATACAGCTAGTGGCCTTGATACTTCCCCTGAGTGGGACTTGTCATCTCCAGGGGAGTATACTAAGGAGGCAGCCACTTTTCATGCTGTAGTAAGGAAGGCGGCTAACTTCCTCGAACTGCCTTTGCCGGTGGCTGAGGCGAAACAAAATTTACTAACTGAGGTCTTACATCCGGCCTCTACTGCGGCAGAGCCTCTTTTACCATTCAACGAGGCTTTGCTTGAACCGGTATTGGAGGTCTGGAAGAAGCCGGTATCTTCCTCGGCTGTTAATAGGTCTGTGGCCAGGAGGTATCGGGCTGCACCAGCTGACCCTGGCTTTCTGTCCAGACACCCTACGCCGGAGAGCTTGGTGGTCCAGGCTTCCTGTTCTGCTAGATCTGCGCCTGGATCTTTTCCAACAGTGCCGGGGGACAGAGACTCCAAAAAGTTGGACTCACAGTCGAAGAAAGTATTTTCGTCTTGTAGCATGGCGTTGAAGTCCACCAACGCTACATGTATCTTGGGGAGGTACATCTATGCTCTTATGGACGAGATAACATCATCGCATACAGAGCTTCCTCAAGGACTCTTGAATATCGTGTCGGATGCTCAGGCTGCTGCAACCCAGGTTATCCAATCTGGGTTGGATACAACTGACTGGACTAGTGGCTAGAGCGATGGGCACGGCGGTGGTTGCGAGGAGACAAGCTTGGCTTCGCAACTCAGGGTTCTCTTCGGATGTGCAGTCGACCCTGTTGGACCTCCCGTTTGATGGGGACAAGCTTTTTGGTGCCAAAGCGGATTCTGCCTTGGAGAGGTTTAAAGAAAGCAGGGCCACGGCCAAGTCATTAGGACTGCAAGCCGCTTCTTCTGCCTCCTCCAGGTTTTTTAGGAGGTTTCGAGGATTTGGTCGTGGCTCATCCTCCTCTTCCTTTCGGGGGAGATTCCAACAACCTACCTCCTCTCTCACCTTTAGATCAATTAGAGGGAGGAGTAGGGTCCGTACTAGGGGAGCCTCTTAGCAGCACTCTGCCTCTTCCTCGTCCTCTGGAGGGGTGCAGCAGGGGAAGCAGCCTTAGGCTTCCACCAATTCCCACTCACTCCTCTCCTGTAGGGGGAAGGTTACTGCATTTTCTTCACAAGTGGGAAGTTATCACATCAGACACCTGGGTTACCAGCATTGTGGGAAAAGGCTACACCCTTCCCTTTCGGGAGTTTCCGCCCCTCCCATCTTATTGTTCAAAAGAACACCTCCTGTTAGAACAGGAGGTTCAAGTCCTCCTTTCAAAGGGCGCGGTGGAGTTGGTTCCAGAGCAGGAAAAGGGTCAAGGTTGTTACTCAAGGTACTTCCTGATTCCCAAGAAGGATGGTCGATTGCGACCAATCCTGGACCTGAGGATTTTGAATTGGTTCCTCAAACAGGAAAAGTTCAAGATGCTGACCCTAGCTCAGGTGCTTTTGGCGTTGAACAAGGGAGATTGGATGGTGTCTGTCGACTTGCAGGATGCTTATTTTCACATCCCAATTCTCAAGTCGCACAGGAAGTATCTCTGTTTTGTGGTGTGGTCGCAGCACTATCAGTTTGCGGTCCTCCCGTTTGGTCTTACTTCAGCACCTCGAGTCTTCACGAAGGTGATGTCGGTGGTTGCGGCAGAGCTCAGAAGGAAGGGGATAGCAGTATTCCCTTACCTAGACGACTGGTTGATCAAAGCCAAGTCCCCGGAGCTTGTGTTGCATCATCTACAGTCGACAACCCAGTTGTTGTTCGATCTGGGCTTTTCGGTGAACGTGCCCAAGTCTCACCTAGAGCCCTCTCAACGCCTTCTGTTCATAGGGGCAGTATTGGATACAACATTGGATTGAGCCTTTCCTCCGCCTCAGCGGATTCAAGATATTCAGGAGTTGGTTCCAATGTTTCAAAGTGGAGCGGTTGTTCCAGTCCTCAAGGTCCTTCGTCTGCTCGGTCTGTTTGCCTCCTGTATACTGTTGGTCACGCATGCTCGCTGGCACATGAGGGCTCTTCAGTGGTGCCTCCGAAGGCAGTGGTCTCAACACAAAGGAGATCTCGAAGGTTCTGTCAAGATCTCCAGAGATGCTGCTACGGACTTGAAGTGGTGGATTGCGGGCGACAATCTTTCCCAAGGAAGGCCATTCACGCAGTCGCCACCAGTGACCACGGTCATAACGGATGCTTCCACTCTAGGGTGGGGGAGCTCATCTGGGGGATCTGGAGATCAAAGGGCTTTGGTCTCCAGAGGAACAGATTTTTCATATCAATCTGTTGGAATTGTGGGCTGTACGTCTGGCTCTCAAGGCCTTCCCCCCCATCCCTTTGCGGTCAGTTGTGTCAGGTCCTGACGGACAATACTACCGCGATGTGGTATATAAACAAGCAGGGAGGAGTAGGGTCGTACCTTCTCTGCAGAGAAGCTCTTCTACTATGGTCCTGGGCAAAGGACCATCAGATTTGCTTGGTAGCAAATCATCTGACCGGAGTCTTGAATGTACGTGCGGACGGTCTCAGTCGCCATTTCTCGGTCGACCACGAGTGGCGTCTCCATCCAGTTCAAGTCCGTGTAATCTTCCAGCTGTGGGGGGTTCCTCGGATAGATCTGTTTGCCACCCGGGAGAACTCGCACTGTCCGTTATTCTGCAGCCTCCAGTATCCGGTGCAGGGGGCTTTGGGGGACGCGTTTCAGAGAACCTGGTGCGACCAGTTGCTTTACGCGTTTCCCCCCATACTCTTGATTCCTCGAGTATTGAGGAAAATTCGCCAAGACCGGGCCCAAGTCATCTTAATAGCTCCGGATTGGCCAAGGAGGGTGTGGTATTCCGACCTTCTCCAACTCTCACTGTGCCCTCCGCTCAGTCTCCCTCTCAGGGCAGACGTCCTCTCGCGGTCGCAGGGGCAGGTTTTACACCCCAACCTCCAGAGTCTGCACCTACATGCCTGGAGATTGAACGGGGCAACCTGAGTTCCTTCTCTCTCCCACCTGATGTAGTGGATGTTATCTTAGCGGGCAGGCGACACTCCACTAAAACTATCTACGCTAATAGGTGGTCTAAATTTGTGATATGGTGTGGAGAGAAAGATTGATCCCTTACGTGCTCATTTGTCAGATGTTTTATCTTTTGCTTTGTCTTTAGCGCAGAAAGGTTGTGCAGTGGCTACTATTAAAGGTTACTTGTCTGCCTTGTCAGCCTTCATTTGTCTTCCAGACCAACCATCGTTATTTAAATCTCCTATAGTACTTAGATTCTTGAAGGGCCTTATGAATAAATAGCCTCCAAAACCTTTTGTTATGCCTCAATGGGATTTGTCCTTGGTCCTGACTTTCCTTATGGGGTCCCCTTTTGAGCCTATGCATTCTTGCCCCTTAAGGTTCTTAGTTATTAAAACAGTTTTCCTGGTGGCCATAACATCCGCAAGGAGAGTGGGTGAGTTGCAGGCTTTATCGGTAAAACCCCCGTATACAACTTTTTATGGGGATAAGGTGGTGTTGAGGACCAAGGCTGCTTTCCTTCCGAAGGTTGTTTCACCCTTCCATTTGGCTCAAACAATTACTCTGTCCACGTTCTATCCTCCGCCTCATCCTTCAAAGGAAGAAGAGAGACTTCATCGCTTGGACCCAAAGAGGGCGTTAAGCTTCGTCATAGACAGAACGAAGGATTTCAGGCTGGATGATCAGCTTTTCATCGGATACGTGGGCAAGAGGAGAGGAAAGGCAGTCCACAAGAGAGCACTCTCCAGGTGGGTTGTTCTTTGCATTAAAATTAGTTACTCTTTAGCAAAGAAGGATCCTCCTGATGGTATTAGAGCTCATTCCACCAGGGCTAAGTCGGCCACTTCGGCCTTGGCTAGGGGTGTTCCTGTGGTCGACATCTGCAAGGCCGCAACTTGGTCGTCCCTTCACACTTTTGCGAAGCATTACTGCTTGGACTCCGAGGTCAGAAGGGACGGCCATTTTGCACGGTCAGTGCTGCAGGATTTCTTGGTTTGACCATACAGGCACCCACCACCGGGCGTGGTACTGCTTTGGGACTCTATTCATTAGGTGAGGAATCCACAGGTAGTTGTATCCATCAGAAGAACGAGTTACTTACCTTCGGTAACGACTTTTCTGGTGGATACATTAGTTACCTTTGGATTCCTCACGGTCCCACCCGCCTCCCCGTTGCCTTTTTGGTCTCACCAAGTAATCCTTGAGTGTGCTCCTCTTGGTCTTTAGGACTGCAATAGATTATGTATATATGGATATTTGTATATATTTATTTTTGTATATACATATTTAGTGTATATATGTATTGATTTAAAAAAAAAAAAAAGTTATATTAAATCTATAGCCATCTTCTTGATGTGTAGTTTACAATGTTATGAGATGTTGCCTTTATCTTTCATTGCATTGGATTATTGTTCTCAGGCACGTAAAAAATGTTGGTACTGACGTCGGTGAGGACCTCTTATTGCCTGTATGACGTCAGACGGCGTCGCGTGGGCAAATGTGACGTCCTCGTCGACGTGCAGAAGCTAGGAAGAAGATTTCCGTCGAATGCTGGCGTCATGGGAGTATTCATTAGGTGAGGAATCCACAGGTAGCTAATGTATCCACCAGAAAAGTCGTTACCGAAGGTAAGTAACTCGTTCGCTTGGCACATGCCCAGAAAACGTTAAAGAATGATCCCCTCAAGCCAGCAAATGAGTCTCACACCTGCCCAATATTTATTTAGTTATCTGAAAGGATACACTTTGCAGCATTTTGAGATGTATTAGGGCTTAAACTGGATTGGATAGCAAGCTCAGGTCAGTTACTAATCTTTCCCTCAGTCCGTCAGGGGAGTCCAATATATTATTCAAGCGATTGGTGAGCTTTTCTTCAGTTAGATTTCTAACCTCTAAAGTTGATTAATCAAGTACCTCGTTCCAGTTTAGATCATAGCTGAGGAGAGCATGTATGTGTTGTACATTGGTACGCATCCTAGTTTGAGTGAAGTCAAACCCAGATCACAGCTTGGTAAAAGCTTTAATAACAGTTCCATTCATATATCACAGTCTGAGACTCTGATTTGAATCTAAATGTTTATACTCTTTACTGCCTCTATAGTGGTCCTTGCATATAATAGTTTTTTTTAATTATGCTCCTGCTTTTCTAATTTTTCACTTGAGGTTGCTTCTCCAAAAATATATGTACTGTCGTGGTCCAGTGAAATAATGATCAAACACTTGTATTCCCATGAAGGTACTGCAGATACGTTCCAACCTTCCATGGCCATTCTGTCAAATCAGATACACCCCTCCTCCAGGGTAAAATATACAGAGTAACCGAATGCAATCACACAGCAACCCAGTGATAGAAGTATTGATGCAGTTGGATGAATACCCCCTCCCCCAAAGCTGCTTTGGTTCCCCCAGTTCACCTGCATCCTGCTTAAACCTTTCAAGAATCATCATCAGCACAAGGTCCACGAATAGATCTTTAGCTTGTTTATTCCCAGATATTTATTATCAGACATACTCATCCTGAGGTGATAATTAGAAAGAGAATCCTCATTACAATCTCACATTGGAAACAGAATGCACTTCAACTAACTTATACTAGACCATGCATACCACACAAAAACATAAAAAATGTACAACAGTTGGGATAATGTGTCCCATACGTACATGATGAGCTGTGGAATGGCTTCAGCGTACAACAATAACCTATCTTCTGAGACATCTCACTAGTAAAACCCCTGTATCAAGTGGTCCATTATGACCCAGCACACCAGAGCTGACGTGAATAGTATTTGGGACAGAACGTACCCCTGCCTCGTGCCACTCCCCCAGTTGAAGGTGCCTGTCATAACTCCATTCAACCTGGCCTCCTTAGTAGAGCTAGTACAAAGAAAGTTAACCAACACCAAGAACAAGAGTTTGTAATCCATATTCTTAGAGACCCAAATAGAAAGTGTTGCTCAAGCAAGCCAATTCCTTCTCTGCATCTAGAGTCAAAGTTGCAAAAGGGCCTTCTTGAGCTTTATCTTTACTTTGGTTCCAGTGAGTGAGTAAATGCACCATTGTGCTTGTAATTTAAGCCCAGGGTATGTCAGTCTCTTTATGAACCTCTGTGATTTGGTTAAAGTAGATTCATAATTCTACCTTACAAGATTTTTTCATATGTTCCCAAAAGTATATTTGCTAAATATAAAACATCACAGGCCATTCCTGGATCTGCATTCAGCTCTACATTTCTCCTTTAAAATGTTTTCTAGCTTTATATTTGGCCGAGGAAAGCAGTTGGCACCTAAAAGCATGCATTACAGCATGCATTAATATATCACTTCCGAGGATTCAGTTTTGTTTCCCACATGAGTGGGACTAAACTATTTTCTCATTGAGAGCAGACACCTAAAGGACTCTTCAAGAAATCACACTATTCTAACTGTAACAACTCCAGGTGTTGTTTATTTGATTCTGTGATAAAGAAAACAGGGCTCCCTAGGATATGCCATTGGACAGTTGGACTGTGAGGTTATTGATTCATAATACATAGCAGATTTTCAAGGAAAAATCCAACTCCATAATTTTTGAGACACCACCTTTTTTGCCACCATTTCTGAAATTTGTTACACTTGTCTGCAGACAGTTTCTGACAACAATTAAGTGACACATATGATTATATCAGCATTCACTGGGAATTCATGTTGACTGTATGACTGTTTAGCTTGCCTACACCATTACAAAAGTGAACCATAACCAAGTGCAGGTCAGTCTTGGTGGATCCCCTGAAATACCTGGCAATCCCAAACTCATAAGCCTTACTCCTGTGTCTGGAAACACACACGTTTTGCCTTATTAGTGAGACGGTGCAACTTGAGTTCCTGTAGCCCATCAGAGTTGTGTTCGACCACTGGGTAGACGCTTTCCACTAAAGACTCACTTAGGCAGCAAAAATGTATGGACCCAAATGTTTAAATTGTTATTAAGCTTTCAGCAGAACCATAAGCACTTTCAGTTTAGAGATCCCAGTTGTTATAGAACATATGATCTAAAATGGAATCAAGTGGTACCTAAAGTATTAGTAGCAGTCATTCATTCAAGCATCCCCAGTTATTGCTGTTCACATTGTTAAATCCCTCTCCATAAATAAAAGGGGTTGCTCATGTCAGGCCCTCCTAATTGACTCAATCCACACTTCATTGATGAGGTTAAACATGGAAAGTTATGTTTGGTGTTCTTTCATGCCTGGTGAAAGTGACTCTTACCTATCAATTAAATGTTAAGCTTTTCTTAGACTAATGTAGCAGTAAATACCCTTCTCTAGTTCAAAAAGAACACAGTGCAATTCAGAGGAATTTGATCATGATTAATTTAAGCATTGCCTTGATCATTTTTAAAATAAATTTATTTTAAATTAATTCTGGGCAAACTACTGAAAATGAATGCTTTTAATTGATTCATCGTGGTCCACTGGCTTCAGAACGTACAATATGATGATGATGATGATGAGGAGCAGGCAGACAACTGAGGCTAGAGTGTACTTGGACCTACAAAATGCTAGTGGGTGGAAAGATTTTCCTGAGACCAAGTTAAAATCTTAAACAGGACCGCCCACAGAATAGTGCATCCTTTGTAATGATTGTTCACAGGGCAGCAAAAGTTCTTTACTTGTAGTTACCCACAGTAGACATGAGGGCTAATTTATTGACGGAAACTTTACTGGTTATGCCTGTCACATCAGAGCCCTTGCTCCCATAAAATCAGTTGCTATCAGAGACCTTATAGTGAAGAAGAGTGTTCTCAATCCTACAATGGCAATGAAATAGCCCAGTTTAGACATAGTATTTAGTGTGGCGTAGAACCTCCAGTACCTGGGAAAGGCCTTTGAACCTAGAAAACTTCAAAGCTGTGCATGGGATGCCGACGCATGAGATTCGTGTTATACTAATACATTATATATGGTCATTAATTTATGTCAATATTATTGTACTCGACACCTTGTAATGTGACTTTCATGTAAAAACTTTTTTTAATTAGTAAATAAAATGAACACATAAATATACAGAAGTATGAAGGCTTTTCCCAGGCCACATGTTACTCGATAGACCACTAGGCCATTTACTTCATGTTCCACCTGTACTCTGACTATTATGTGGACATACAAAAGCAGCTCCTTACCCAATACCCAAAGTACTGCATTAATGAATGTGGATGCCAGTTAATTTTCATATATCCTCCACACCCCAGAGTAATTTGCGTTACGATTGCAATAATTTTGAAGACTCGGAAAAAACCCAGCCCTGCACGCCAACAAAGGACTAAAATTGTGTTAGCTGTCAAGTGTGCCTTCATTTTCTTGCCGGAATGCCGACTGCAAGGGGGATTATTCAAGGTCAAAGTCAGAAATAAAATAACTGCACAGACTTCAGATTTCTGTGTCCTTATTTTATCTGTTTTATTTGCTAACTGAAACATTTATGAATAAAAATGACTTTACCAGGTGTCTTTTGCAGTAATATCGATTGGAAAGTGTGACCTTATATAGTATATTATCATAACACTAATTTCAGGTGCAAGCATTGCACTGATAGCTCCTATCACAAACTTATATAAAGCCTTGCTTGGTTCTTCCAGTCCATTGTCCAGTAAGCTAGCTGACATAGGCCAGCCTCTAGTCGTCCAGCCTTTCTCATCAGATATCTCACCCCAGAAGCCTTAGTGGTACAAGCAAGATTAACTCAAACACATTTTCTTCTGCACTGCCTGATCAAGAGTTGAAGCGCATTGACAAGTCAGCAAAGAGTATGTCATCTGCCTGTTTGGCCCTGTGGTGCCTGGAGGTAGTCTACCTTTTAGACTATTTTAAACATGTTTGTGACCGGTGAGATTCAGAATGGACAAGATGTTGCCAAATATATTTTACAGTCTAGTTTTGACATAGTGGACTATATGGGTTATGCCATGGACTGAAGTGTTGTGATATGACATAATGCACGGATACCCTGGCGTCTCCAACAAACATGCCTTTCGACGGATGGAGGCCTTTTGAGGAAAAAGATTAATTGAAACTAGAATGCAGCAAAGATGGATGTATGTGTTCCAACCCACGCTGTAGGCATGCTCTTACTGGCCAGCCAGCTCTGCCATCAGAACAGAAGGTTTAAGAGGCTACTCCTGAGTTCTAACCTATCTACATCAGTTTCTCTCACAACTAGCTCAGCAGCTGGCTCAGACTTTTCACTGCTTTATTAGCACGATGGTGACTGAGACTGCAAGCGCCATAAAGGGCAACCGATTTAGACGACCTCTTCCTCCCCTTTAACAGTGGCTTCCAAGCCACTTTAATTTTCCCTTGCAGGACCATGCACAGCCAGTAGGTGACACAATTTGATTTTTCATACATTGCTGGGAATCAATCAGTTCAGAGCAGTGGGTGTTGCAAATTATTCAAAAAGTGTATGCCCTACCATTCGTTTCACCCCTCCTTCTTGTATTCCAACCATTATTTCTCAAGTACCTGCAGATACTACTGGTGTCTTTCTGCAGAAAATAAAATATCTGTGGCCAAGAGGCCCATGAAAGGGTGCTGGACTCGGAAATGAGTGAGTGGCGTTATTTCCACTACTTCCTGGTTCCCAAGAAGGATGGGGGGCTGTCTGTGCTTTTGGATCTTTGCTCCCTGAATGCCTTGATAGGGAAGGAGAAGTTCAAAGCCATTCTGGGCCAGGTTATTTTTGTTCTTGACCCAGGGAATTGGATAGTAGCCTTGGACCTGCAGGAGGCATATTTGCATGAGCCTGTCCTGCAGTTGCACAAACCTTTGGTTTGTGATGGAGCATTTTGGAGTTAATTATTCCCCTTGGACATTTACAGAGGTTATGGCAGTGGTCACTGCCTCCATCGCAAGTCGACGACCTGCTCCTCAAAGCAGGCTGGCCCAGTCAGCCAAGGACCACCTCTAAACACTGATGGACATTTTTCAGTGTTTTCTGACAGCAAACCAGAGTATCTTCTGACACACATAGGATTCCCGTCAAAGGGCCTACCCTGAACACAGTGGTGTTGAAGGTGTTTTAGGCTATGATTACAATGTTTTGGGATCAGTCCTGAGTTTCATTGAGATTGGTTCTGAGACTTCCTGGACTGCTGGCCATGTACAGCCTCTTGGTCCCCTGTGCTAGTTAGCACATGCAGGCCCTGTTGTAGAACCTTTGTTTCCAGTGGGCCCAGCATAGTATCTACCACTCCAGTTCCATGCATATCTTTTAGAAGATAGCTCTGTATCTTCTGTGGTAACAGGTGAACATCAACTTCTCATACTGCAGGTTGTTATCCATACCCCATCCGAGGCTCATGGTGAAGATTTAAGCAATATCTGAGTTGCTTCAGTCATTTAGGGGAAGTAGAGATTAAGGGTCTGCGGTGCTCTGCCGAACAAAAGCTTCACCCCCTAAAGCTACTAGAGATTAGTGCACTCTGGCGGGCGCTGAATGAATGAAACAAGATTTATAGAGCGCAAAGTGGCTGCCAGACAAAAAAATCCCAGTGCTAGAGAGATACGTTGCAGGGGGAAGAAGAGGTAGATGGGAAGAGGAGAAAAAAAGTCGCATTTTAAGAGGGTAACAATAGTCTACTGTTACCTGAGCTTCTGCTTTGACGTTCAATGCTGTCACCTATGCCTCCTTCCCTCTAAGGAAAGAAGTCAGCAGAGTAGATTGAATTCTTATTCTGTATATAGGGTCTAAACCCATGTGGGAATGAACTCCTTGTGATTCCTTGTCCAAGGCCAGGAAACCGACCCCTTATTCGCCAGGCCAAGCCAGAAGCACGCTCATTGAATGCTTTTTGATATCCCGCTGAGAGGTCTGAATTGAACAATAAGTTCCCACAAATGTAGTCATATCTTTAATAATGAATACTTCCCCAAATGAGAAACAATACACAGCAGGCCCTTCCTCGTTATTTGCCAGTTCCACTAATTTTATAAATCTTGAGAAAAATCCTTTTCCTACATTCGCTGACAGGGCAGTATTAGCATTACTTAGCAGGCTTACTGCCTGCTGAACCCCACTGTCTCAATTCCTCCCCATCCTATCTTTTATGATGCGCATAGGCCTCCTCAGCTATATCAAATATTTTCGTTAAAGTCCAATAAGGTTTAACACATAGGCAAACATCTATCCAGACCTTTATAGGGATCTCACCCTTTTTCCAGTGAATCCCAAAAGGATAGGATTAATTGAGGTCTGGTGTCACTATCACCTTATCAGCGAAAGATGGCCTTGGAACCTCTGACCTTAACTTTACTCCCACATATTTGGCAAGCTGTTTCCTCCACCAAATGTCCACATTTTCAGCCACATGATCTGCAGGTGTCTGTTCTGGATAAAGGGGATATTCAGTCATTATGGCATTAAAAATACTGTCCTCTTAAGGAACAGTTAAAATCTCCAGATTCTTCTCTTTTTCACTTTTTAACATGCCCTTATTCTCCTCAACCTTATATTCATGTTCTTCAGATGAGAATCCAAAGAACAACTTAATTCAGCCTCTGCACTATCCGAGAACCCTTCATCTGCCTCAGAAGATTTCTTCCTCTTTGACTGAATTATAGTAATCTCAAAATTCTTAAATGCAGGCCCAGACTTTCAATTGTACATCCTATACAAATAGTAGTGGATAATCTAAGCCCTCAAAATTGATGCCAATTTATGATGTAAACGTGTAGTCATGTGTATACTATACAAGAATGCAGTCCATTCTCTATTTCTGTGCCTGCGCTACAGATTTCTGCACCTGTGCGATCCCTTATAAGCCGAACATCAAGAGCTTGTGGTGAAAAACCCACTTAAGTGTCGGTGTTTGGCTTGATTTCAGATTTGCCCACAATGCCAAAGGTAAGAGCAAACTAAAGTAAAATTTCAAATTCTGAACTGCCTAGGTTAAAAGATTCTGAACTAATGAACGACTGTCTGACAAAAAAAACTCACTCAAGCAATGAAAAATATAAGTGAATCATACCAATATTTCTGCATTTCTTGCCCAACAAAACAATACATTCTTTCTCACAAAATAGATTAAAAGGGGGCAAAACTCTTCTCACAACAGCTTTCTACTTAAAATATGCAATCATTGCCCAGTAACTATAGTACATGCATACAGCACTTATCTGTATATAGTAGCAGCAAAAAAAAAAGGAAGATGGCTGAGGGTTCAAGTCTTTTATGTTCTTTTGAATTTTGAAGTATTCTATTCATGGAGTTTGTTGTGAGTGGTTCAATACAGGAGATTGCATAATGTTAGTCTCTGTGTCTTGGCATAAAATCTAAGAAGGTTAAAACTCCAATTGTTGAGTAATTGGTTGGAGGTGCTGTGGCCATTAATGCTTCTAGGATGTCGCTGAAATTAGTGCCATAATTTACCAGACAGGAAAAAGCTCTCACACCCCTTCTAACTATAGTGATTCTTGAAAGTTCCTGAAGAAAAACAGAGGAGGCTCGAAGCAGTCGCCTGAGTTGGTAGATCGGAAATATATTGATATATTTCAGACCTTGGTAGTTTTGCTTTTTGTGAGCCAGACATGATGCTTTAAACATTCTGCACTTCCTTCTAGGCAGGCAGTGTAATGTTTTTAGGTATTTCGAGGCAGAAGAGTGGCTAGGGACCTTAAGAACAAATTTAGCTACATAGTTTGCACCATCTACAGTTGATGGTTGAGGAACCTAGGAATGCCCAGATATAGTGGATTGCCCACATTCAGGCACAAAGTTATTGGAGCCCGGATTTGGATTTCGTCTGAAGATGTGAAATCCAGAAACTGAGGGAGCTTACCTTGCTAAAATGTGATTTGAAGGCTTGTTGAATATCAACTTGATTGACAACATGACCACTGCTACAAACAGGGTGGTATGAGGTTTTTTATCTTGTGCAGTGTGGTACCGCAGCTATGGAGACGGCTTGACATACGAGACATGTTCCTGGTAGGCCATCATTTGCGGGGGCCTCTGAACATAAGGGAGGGCAGACACTGTGGATGCGAGGTGGCAGACCACAAAAGGTGTCTTCATCTTGGGGTGGCACAGAAGATTCCTGACCAGTGGGTTCTGCTTGGCTGTATCTTTTTGCCTCCACAAGAACGTCCAGTGTTGAGACTACTACTCAGAGTTTCCCCCAAGCAGATCAATTGGGGGATGGATTTCACCTGCGGTAGCACTCTGGACTTTTGTACACATTTCCACCACTTTCCCTACTGCCTCAGGCTCTGGGGAAGATCAAACCAGACACAAGTCAACTAGATAGCCCTGGGTTGTGTCTGAGTATTTGCCATTCTAGTCTGTCTGCCTCTGTAAATGAACCTACTGTCTCGGCAGCAGTACAGAGTATTATACTGAATCTCTACAATATACATATTTATGCGTGGAAATTGTAGTTTCATCTTCCCTGCTGAAGTAGTCGATGTGATTCTAAATCCATACACTCGGGTGTTAGGAGTAAAAAGCGATCTAGTGTAGGGGGCATCTGCGTAATTCCCCGAAGGCCGAGTGGTCAGACATCCTCTTAGTTTTTTTTTGGGCCAAATAATACTTTGCGGTGGGCACAGGTAAACTGTGTGTCATCCCTTTTGGCTTTTTACATTTGCCTGACCAACTTTCTTTACTCAAGACACATGATGGGTTGAGGTTTTTGAAAGGTTAAACACTTCTTTCGGTTAGAGCTCTTAGTTATACTTAAATGGGATCTTAACCTGGTCCTCACGTTTCTGATGTGCATGCTGTGGGAGCCCGTGTTCTCTGTGACTCCTCACATTCTAGGCTTTTTTTTCTTTTTGCCATAACTTCTCCAACTTTATCATTAAGTTGCAGGTACCGTCAGTGTAACCTCCAGACACTACTTTCTTTTCTGACAAATTGATGCTGAGAACCCGGCCTTTGTATTCCAAACGTTGTATCCATCTCTCCATCACCCCTACTGCCATTTTCTCAACCACCACATCCTTCAGAAGTCGAGGAGAGGCAAAACTGGCTCGGCCTAAACAGCGCCCACAGTTTTTAAATAGAGCACACAAAGGAATGTGTACAACCAGCTTATTTTGACTTTTCTAATACCAAGAAAGGAAAGGCAGTGCGAAGACTGACTCGGTCGTTGTGGATCATTCTGTGCTTGAAAACATGCTACGCCTTGGCCAAGTAGGAATTTCCAAAATGTTCTGATCCAGACACCTGCCACATTGTGGCTTGACTGTCCGTACATACATTCACCAAGCGCTACTGCTTTGAGTATCTATTCTAAAGGTGAGGAATCTGCAGATAGAACTATGTCAGATAGGAAGTTGCTTACTTTCTGAAACACTTTTTCCAGTGGATAATCTCAGATTTCTCTCTGCTTTCCCTCCTCCCTCATCTGTGGAGTGAAAGTGTCTGTTCAAAAGGGTAAACGCATTAGTAAAGCGTACTTATATGGGAAGTCATATGTCAAATCAGTTTCATAAAAACAAAATTGAGGTTGAACGTTATCTGCTTGGTCTGAAATTCTTGGAATAAAGTGGAACAGGATTGAACACATTAACAGTATGGACAGGAGATGAGAAGAATGACCAAACAACAACTAGAGCAGAAGGTACTTGGGCTGAGCAAAATGGTTACACACATTTAACATGCTGTTTGGCAAACAAATTACTCTTCGGGCTTTGAATAGCAGAACATTTCCCCCACAGCCTTACTGGGGCAAAAGTACCATATGCAGAAGTTTGTAACGCAATCCTCAGTTATTGGTATTTAGTGAGCTTGAAATCTGAATCCATTGTCTTTGGTAAAGAGTGTGTGTACAAAAACCTCCATCCTGACTAAATAAGTAGTGCAAAGATGCTGTTGGAGACTGAGCATCACGTGGTGAAATGCAGCAACTCTAATACCAGCAGCCTTGCTTGGGTATCTACAGTTTCTGCTCTTTCTTTTCTGATATTTAACTTTTCCCCACAGTTCTTTTCTTTCCGTGCCAGTGTACACACAGATCCAGAGATGTGGTGCCTTCAGTTGCTTTTTGACTGTCTTTTTGAACCTTTTGTCGAACTTTTTGACTTCTTGGTTTATGAATATGTAATCCCATAAGATGGATTCAGGCTGTGTGACTCCTGTTAGCGCACGATGTCTGTGACGGATCTGCACATCATGTGCTTGTGGTGCCTGGAGCGCGACCACGCTCCGAAGTCGTGCTCTAACTTTTTGGCCACAAGACTGTTCACGGAGCCATCACCACTCGTCCTGGTCCACTCCAAGTCCTTGGGATATTTGGGTCACAAGAAGATGTCCAAGAACAAGAAGCCGATGCGACACGGGAGGAGCGTCATTCTTCTAGATCTCCATCCTCGGAGCCTGCTTCTGGGTCAGCTGTGCGCCACCCAGAGTTTCTGGACTCGGACCCACCCCTGCCCAACTCAAGGAGTTTTATGAGGCCATGAACCTCACATTTGGGCAGACTGACCATCTTGTGATGTCCTCCAGCCCAGTAGGGTCGGCGAGGGCCTCTTCAGGTTCCACGCTGGCAGCTTCGACCTCAGCTTTGGAGTGCACCCCAGGATCCGTTTCCAGATCTGACCCGACACCGGTCGTGCCATTGTGACCTTCCCCAGCACTGGTGCAGAAGCAGACTCTCCCACTGTCTGTTGGGCCCTCAATCAACAGTGATCCCATAGTTACTCCTGACTCCGAGCTGGAATGATGTCACCCGACGTGATTCCAACTTCAATAGGGACATCACTCCCCGGGTTGCATCCTGGAGTATGGAGGGGGTGCTGGACCCTTTAGAATAGCAGCTTGCAAACCCTTGCATGGACTGGGTTCCGGAATTGGGTGAAGCCAGAAGGTTGAACATCTCGCCTAATTCTGGCATGCTTTCTCCTCCTACCATGGCTATGGAGGAGGGAGCCTCCTTCTCCATGGTGGTGCGAAGAGCGCCAAGGTCCTGGGCCTCAAGCTGCCTTCAGTGATGTTCAGGACTAATCTCCTGACTGAGGTGCTTCAGCCCGGGGCTTCCACACCTGAACCCCTATTGCCCTTCAATGAGGCCACAATCTGGCCCTCACTGCTGTCCTGTTGGGGGCATCATCTAAACCCAGCACAGGGGCACCTGCCAACAGGACAGTTGGCCGCCGCCACAGTCCTGCGCCTTGCGACCCTAAATTCCTGACCCTACGCCTGAGAGCTTAGTCATTCAGGCTTCTTCTGGCGCATTCCCTTCCGCACTCCCGGACAGGGAATCAAAAAGACTGGACCAACTTGGGAAGAAAATGTTAGCTTCCTCCAGTCTGGCATTGTGGTCCGTGAGCACTGCATGCCTTTTGGGCTGCTATATTCATGCTTTATGGGATACTGTCGTGCAGGTGCTACCACAGGATCCTGGATGAGGCCTGGGCTTTTTTCTCCCAAGCTGTTGATGATGGAAAAGACCCCGCCAAGTTCACCATTCAGTGTGGACTGGATAACACTGGACTCGCTTGGCAGATCGGTTACGTCAACAGTGGCCCTTTAGTGCCATGCTTGGTTGAGGACATCTGACTTTTGGGGAGATGTCCAGCAATTGCTTATAAACATGCCTTTCAATGACACCAGTCTCCATGGAGACAGAGCGGACTCAGCACTCCAGTGCTTTAAGGAGTCCCGGGCTACGGCTGGGTCCTTTTGCCTCACAGCTGCTCCTCGCCCCCTCAGTCTGCTTTTTGCCCCCTCTGTGGCTATGGAAGGGGAACCCAACCACATCCATTTCTCTCCAGCCACTGTGCTGTTCCTGCTGCTAAGCCTCTGCGTGGCCGAGTTTGCGGGATCCAACATCCCCGTGTATCAGGGAGACATCGGTTGGCCCAGTTAACCTCCACCCCATGTCATCCGCCAAGCCTTCCTAGTCCACTGTGCCATCACGGACCAGTTGGTGGCAGGATTCGCCATCACCTGCCCCACTGGGAATCCATCACAATGGACAGGTGGATTTTGCAAATCTGAATGGGCTACTCCCTCCCCTTTCAGACTGTCCCTCCACCATCCTACAATTGGATGACGGAGGATCACTTGGCATGTCGCCGCACTGAGGTTACGGATCTCTTGGTCAAGGGAACCATAGGGAGGGTCCCTCTGCCATAAATAAGTTGTGGCAGAGGTGGTTCTTCCCGCTACTTTCGGATGCCCAAAAAGGGCAAGGACCTTAATCCTGTCCTAGACCTCCAGGCCCTCAATCTCTTCCTCAGGAAGGAGAAGTTGAAACTGCTCACTCTGGATCAGGGCCTTTTTACTATGAAACTGCATGGTAACATTGGACTTACAAGACGCCTATTTCCATATTCCTGTCCTGCCTCCCCACAGACATGACTTGTGGTTCATGCTAGACCACAAGCATTTTCAGTTCACTGTGCTCCCCTTTGTCCTTACCAGTGCCCTTCGGATATTCATGAAAGTGATGGCGGTAGTTGCACCTCATCTGTGCCAGCGAGGATTTCAGTCTTCCCCCTACGTCGACGACTGGTTGTTGAAGTTTGGCTCGCCCCCAGGATGTCATCTCCCACCTTCAGGCTACTGTGGACCTCCTGCATTCTCTGGGGTTCACTATAAACGTGTCAGTCACATCTGACTCACTCTCAGATGATCCCTTTCATCTGAGATGTTCTGAACACAGTGCAGTTTTGGGCTTATCCTCCCGAGCGGTGAGTCCAGTATGTTCAGCCTGATATACCGATATTTCCACCTCTATCCTGGGTTTTGCTGAGAATGACTCGGAGGCTGCTGGGCCTCATGGGCACCTGTTGGTCACACATGCCAGATGGCATATGCGGACTCTGCAGTGGGACCTGAAGTTCAGGCTTGAATTGAAAGCATTCCTTCCCTCTCCCCAAGGGAAAGTGGTGCAGGTGTTCACAGACAACACCACCACCATGTAGTACTGCAACAAGCAGGGCGCTGTGGGGACAGGGACCCTTTATCAAGAGGCCCTGTGTCTCTAGACATAGCTGGAACGTCAGGCATATACCTGGTGGCTCAACATCTGGCGGGCTTTCTGAACACCAGAGCAGACAAACTCAGTTGTCAGTGCATGGTCGATCATGAATGTCGTCTCCATCAAGAGGTGGTGCAAGGTCTCTTTCAGCAGTGAGGAAAGCCTTGGTTAGGTCTGTTCGTTTCTACAGAGAATGTGCAACGTCAGCTGTTTGCATGTGGTAGTTTCCATAGGCAGCACTCGCTCAGGGATGCTTTTCGCCTGGAGTGGAAATCAGTCCTCCTGAACACCGTTCCACCAATATCACTTCTGCCCATAGTTCTCAAGAAGATTAAGGACAAGCGGGCCCTAGTTTTTCTTTTGACTCCAGACTAGGCACAGAGAGTATGGTATCCCGAGCTACTGAGCATGATCCTTGATCCTCCACTCAGACAGCCTCTTCGGGAGGATCTTCTGTCGTAGCAGCAAGGGAGGGTTCTCCACCCAAACCTGCCCAGTCTGCACCTTCTTGTGTGGAGTTCGAGCGGCATCAGTTGACAGCTTTCGACCTTCCAAACTAAGTCTGTGATGTCATCTTGGTAGCCAGGTGTTCCTCCATCAAAACGGTATACGCCTGTCAGCTTAAACTTGTGGCATGGTGTACCAACAAAACCATTGATCCCCTTTCTGCTTTGGGCACCCTTAAGGGTTATCTGTCTGCAATCTCTATTTTCGTCAGACTTCCTGATCAACACTCCTTGTTTAAATCTCCCATTGTAGCGGGATTTCTTAAAGGTCTTACCCACATGTTCCCACCTTCCTGTTCGTAATGCTACGGTGGGATTTGAACCTGGCGCTTACCTTCCTAGTGTGCTTCTTTTGAGCCTCCTCATAACTGTCCTCATTGGCTCTTCACCTTCCTTGTGACCGTCACCTCCTGCACGGAGAGTGAGTGAGTTACAAGCTCTTTCTTAAACCCATCCTTCATCTCTGTCCATCCTGACAGTGGTGCTTGTACAAGGCCTCTTCCCTCCCTAAAGTGGTTATGCCCTTTAATGTAGGCCAATCCATCACCTTGCCTACTTTTTATTCGCCCCCCACATAGTACTCGTGAGGATGAGACCCCATTGTCTGGATCCAAAAAGAGCGTTGGCATTCTACCTCAATCATACCAAAGACTTCCTGGTGGATAATCAACTATTTGTGGTGGATATGTGGATACGAAGAAAGAACGGGCGGTGCAGAAGAGAACCATCTCTAGTTGAATTGTTCTCTGCATCCAACCGTGCTACGCTTTGGCTCAAAGCAATCCCCTGAGGGTTTGCTTGCTCACACCACCAGAGCAACTGCTGCAACCACTGCATTAGCATGTGAAATTCCAGTCTGCCAGGTGCAATGTGGACATCCCTGTACACATTCACCAAACACTACTGCCTGGACAGTCTGGTCCATAGGGATGGTTATTTTGGCCGTTTGTCCTGCAGAACTTCCTAGTATGATCTTGGTTCGCAGACCCACCTCCAGGGATGGCATTGCTTGGGTATCTATTCTAAGTTAAGGAATCTGCAACTAGAAGTCTCTTTCAAATGAACAAGTTACTTACATTTTGTAACAAATTGTCTGGTAGAGACACATTCTAGTTGCAGATTCCTTACCGACCCACCCATCCTCCCACTCTGTGAACTGAATTCTAGGGACAGGTGGCACCTACGTGCAACCGCAATGTCATCATGGTTACCATGACACCAACGACTGATGCGGATTCAACCGACGCCACCTGATAACATGCAAAGGTACTGCTAGAAGAAAAATCTCCATGTCCAGTCTGATCCCTGGGGAAAGGGATAAGGAATCTGCAACTAGAATATGTCTCTACCAGATAATTAGTGACCGAAGGTAAGTAACTTATTCTTTGTACCATCTGTACTGATGTCCCTCGAGACACAATTCCCATATTTTCACCCCTTCTGTAGTCTGATATTTTGCTGAGGAACACCCAGTTTTTAAATCCATTACATCTAAGAAATAAATGTCTCTGTAATATATATATTAGCAATATTCATGCCATCTCAGACCCAACTTGTTTTAGCAGTCTTTTAAATGCCAGAACTTCTCAAATTCAATGTCATATTAGATAGCTTTGCCTTAACCATGCTTTCTCAGTTGAAATTTCCCTTCCTTCACTCTGAGAGGTTGCTTTCACAATAATATGCTTTGCTATTGGTGCATTTACCTTATTTATAGCACCATCAAATTTCAAAGTTGCGCAACAACTTAAATGAAGTGGGTAGGTTGTTGAAAAAAACGGTTATGCAACTGTATTGGTCATTTTAGTCCTTTTATATGTCATAAGTAGGTCCAGGAGAGTTGAGTTTATGTAATGTTTTCAGCATAAACTCCAACTATGTGAATAATTACCATTTGAAAGGAAATTTACGTTGTTGCTCTCCTAAAAGAATGGCCCGGATAATGACCTTTGAGTATTTAGTGGCTCACAGCCTCTCTGTAAATTATATTGCATTTTTCCTGGAACAGGTCCCTTTTGAAATCCAATCCAAATATAGTCTCTGATTCCATGCTAATAAAGGCTGCCATTTCATAAGCGCTGTCCTCTGTTTGTTATGAAATTTGCTAAATTAAAAAGATGGCAGCACATCAAATGTGGTCTTTCTTATATTGTTTTTTTTTTTTTGCCACTTTCGTTTGTCTATTTTTGTTTCTGTTGATCTGTTCCTTAATTTTGATTTGTATGTGGGTATCTCTTATGAGTTTGTCATTTGTTTTTCCTCATTATTTTGTTGTATTGCCATTACAGAGCATGTTACATCTAATGCCAGCGATAGCGAAAGTAGTTACCGTAAGTGTTTTAAGTTTCTTTTTTTCTTTAATCCCATAATACTCCTTTATTTTGCTTTTTCCAGGCAATATTGTATGCCCCTTTTAACTGTAACACTTTATCAGCATAATTTGCAGGACAATATTGTACATGGTGTCTTCATCCTTCCTGTTCACTGTTACTGGTCGTTTGAAATGAGTCTGGTATTGTAGTTATAACAGCACATCTGCATATGTATCATGTTACGGGGATTTCATAATCATTACATAAAATCCTCACATTTGTGTGCTGTCCTAGTCTTGATTCTGCATTCTTACTGAGGATAGTTTCTTGATTTTTCCATCAAATTATTCAGGCATTCTGAGAACTCAGCAAGTATTAGGTTTTTAAACAGAGCTGACTTTGGAGAGAGTTAGTTTAGTGCTGATCCCACTGTGTTGTGATTCAAAAACACCAGTCGGTGTGATATGTTAGATGAGTTTGAGATTGTCTAACTTCTTCAAAAACACAACCACATTTTTTTTCCATAGGCTATTACTGCTAGCTCAAGGTCTGACCAGTCACAGTGTGAATATCATAACTATAGGTAATCGAATGTATTTGATACCCAGTTTTACATTTGGAGGTACATTGTAGAGCATTGTATGGAAGCTGGCAGTGCAGGGGTCATAATGTACATGCTTTTCAGTTTTTTGTGTGGGGTGTGTGGATAGTCTAAATTGTGCCCATTTTCTCCTTCACTGTTGGCTATCTAGTAAGTTCGAATGAAAAGAGATGCTCATTTGAATTGTTAATCTTTTCATCCTTGCTGTTTCTAACTTACCGAGATTTTAAGACATATCTCCATCTACACTGATGTTTTGAGGATTTCAGTTTACTTTTTTGGGGAAAATCATAAAAATCCATTACCTTACATATCCTCACCTTATGAATTCTCCCAGTGCGCCAGCATTCAACGGAAACTTTCTTCCCAGCTCTTGACGAGGACTTCACAATTGCACGGATCTGCACGTGACTCCATCTGACATCATTGTAGCAATAAGCGGTCCTCGCCTGCGTGCTGACGTCTGTTCCCTTTTTTTCGTGTCTCTGATGATAACGTTTTTTCCAAGCTCTCGAACAGCTACTGTTTCGAAGGTGTCTTGTTGTACTTGTTACAGTGTCTCCGCCTAAGAAATCAGGTTTTAAGCCTTGTCGTGAGTTCAGGGGTCGTATGTCAGTCACAGACCCTCATGAAGACTGTTTATGGTGCTTGAATTCGGACCACAACGTGGAAGGGTGCTTGTCTTGACAAAGGATGAATCCAAAGGTGTTAAAGGAAAGAGAGGCTAAGCTTTTTTTTATTTTTTTTAGCGAAAACGAAGGGAGGACTCGCATCATCGGACGTCCAAGACAAGGGACTCTTCATCTCATAAATCGTCGAGATCACACAAGAAAACGTGCTGACACGATTCTCAATGCCGTTCTTCTAGAGATCGGTCTCGATCTCCTTCGAGACGACGACTTACGGTGTGGGAGGTCAGTCCGACTGTTACCTCCCAACCTCAGAGTCCTTAAGCTTCTCCGGCGCCATCATTGATCAAGGTGGTTGAGTCCCCGGTGAGTCCTCCGACTCACTTCTCACCTGTGTTGGTTTAGGAGCCGGTGGCACAGGTTTCGGATCCGACCCAAGTGCCGCAAAAAGAACAGAGGTTTCCTGCCTTTCCGACTCCAAGAGCAGATCCAGCAGCTTTTCTAAATGCTATGTTCAGCATTTTTAATAAAGCTATGGCCCCTGTTGGTGCACCGGCTAGTCCCAGGGGTCCGTTAGCGTTCTCCTTGGGTTCGCTAGCTCCATACAAGTTGGCTCCGTTTGTGCCTTTCTATGAGGCTGAGGGTGCTGGTTCAGCACCGATTATGTCGCCTTAAATGATGCGGATGACACCGATGGAGTCGGTACCGGCGCCGGATGGATCAAGATCGGGACGGAGTGTATCTCCATCTCCTAGGCTGCGTCCATCTGTCTTGAAGCTGGCTTCGTCGACGTGGGCTAACACTCTCTCGACGCTGAGACTGGAGGCCAGACTGAGATCGAGGCGAGCATTGAGGATCTTGGAAGAGCAAGAATACCTGCAACATGTTTTGAAGGACGGAAAGGTTACTGAGCCTTTAGGAGAGTTTCAAGGTCTGGTCTCTACTAGTGGACTGGATACCTCCCCAAGGTGGGATCTTTAATCTCCAGGAGAATTTACATAGGAGGCAGCATCCTATCACTCTGTCCTAAAGAAGGCTGCAGAATTTTTGGAGCTTCCTTTGCCATCTTCGGAAGTAAAAACAGACAATTTGACAGGTATTACATCCTTTGTCTACTTTGGCGGAGCCCCTGCTCCCTTTCAATGATGCTCTTATTGAGCTGATTTTGGACGTTTGCAGAAAGCCTGTTACGTCTCCAGCAGTGTCCAGGACTGTAGCAAGGAGGTACAGGGTTGCTCTTAGGGATCTTGGATTTTTATTCTAACATCTGACTCCTGAGAGCTTGGTGGTCCAGGCTTCTTGTTCTGCTCGTTCTGCACCTGGCTCTTTTCCTGCTACTCCATCAGACAGGGAGTCCAAGAGAAAGGAGCAAGCAGCCAAGAAGACTTTCTCCTCCTGTAGTATGGCCCTTAAGTCAGTAAATGCTACCTGTGTGCTGCATAGATAAGTTCATGCCCTGATTGACACAGCTAGGGCTCTGGTACCTAACTTGCCTCAGGATATGCAGGGGCAGTTTGAGCTCCTTTTGGACACCCAAGCTGCGGCCAAGCAGATCATTCAGTCTGGTCTGGATACAGCGGACTCAGTAGCCAGGGTAATGGGTACGTCGGTGGCCACCAGGAGACATGCGTGGTTAAGTTCTTCTGGGTTTTCAACAGATGCCCAAACAACTTTATGGGACCTCCCGTTTGACTACGATAAGTTGTTTGGGTCCAAGGCGGACTCTGCTTTAGAACGTTTCAAGGATCACAGGGCCACTGTGAGACCTTTGGGGCTACAGGCTTCTGCATCGATCCTTTCGAAGATTTAGGGGGTTTGGCCATGGATCAGCTTATCGTGGAAAGCCTCAGTCCAGCACTCAACAGCCTGCCATCCCTCTCTATGGATCTTGGAGAGGGCAGGGGAGGGTTAGGGCACGAGGAGCCACCCAGCAGCACCCTGTCTCATCCTCTGGGGAAACACAACAGGGAAAGCAGCCCTAGTTTTCCATCACTCTTAAGTCATGCTTCTCCCGTAGGAGCAGGATATTTCCCTTTCACCACGAGTGGGAGTTAGTCACATCGGACTCTTGGGTTCTAAGTATTGTGGGGAAAGGTTATGCCCTCCCTTTTTGGGAGTTTTCCCCTCCCGTCCCTCCCGGTATTTTTTCTGTTCAGAGGAACATCTCCTGTCCCTTCAGCAGGAAGTTCAAGTCCTTTTATCAAAAAGTGCAATGGAGTTGGTTCCGGAGCAGGAAAGGGGTCAGGGATGTTATTCAAGAAATTTCCTGATTTCCAAGAAGGATCGTTGATTGAGGCCTATCCTGGACCTGAAGATTTTAAATTGGTTCCTCAAACAGGAGAAATTCAAAATGCTGACTCTAGCGCGGGTGCTTCTGGCGTTAAACAAGGAAGATTGGATGGTGTTTGTCGACTTGCAGGATGCTTATTTTCATTTCCCCATTCTGAAGTCACACATGAAGTATCTCTGGTTTGTGGTAGGGTTGCAAAACTACCAGTTTGTGGTCCTTCCTTTCGGTCTTACTTCCTCACCTCGAGTCTTCACGAATGTGATGGCGGTGGTTGCAGCCGGCCTCAGAAGGAAGGGAGTATCTGTATTCCCTTACCTGGACGATTGGGTGATAAAAGCCATGTCCCCGGAGCTTGTGCTGCATCACCCACAAATGACAACACAGTTGTTGTTCAACCTGAGCTTTATGTTAAACGTGCCCAAGTCTCACCTGGAGCCCTCTCAGCGCCTCCTGTTCATAGGGACAGTACTGGACACAACTTTGAATCGGGCCTATCCTCCGCCTCAGCGGATTCAGATTATTCAGACGTTGATTCTAGTGTTTTGAAATGGAGCAGATGTTCCAGTCCTCGAGGTACTACGTATGCTCGGTCTGTTCGCTTCTTGCATTCTGTTGGTCACTCATGCACGTTGGCACATGAGGGCTCTCCAATGGTGCCTCCGCAAGCAGTCGTTTCAACACAAAGGAGAGCTCGAATAGTCAATAACTATCTTCAGAGACGCTGCAACGGATCTACATTGGTGGGCTGCGGACGGCTACCTTTCCTAAGGAAGGTCTCCACCCAGACCTGGTTCTTCACATCTTCCGGATGTGAGGTTTTCCACAGATAGCTGTTTGCCACTCAGGAGAATGTGCACTGCCCGTCTTTCTGCAGCCTCCAGTATCAGGTGCAAGGAGCATTGAGGGACGCGTTTCAGATGTCTTGGTGCGGCCAGTTACTTTAAGCGTTTGCCCCACATACCCTTGATTCCTCCGGTTCTGAGGAAAATTCGCCAAGACAGGGCTCAAATCATTTTAATAGCTCTGGATTGGCCCAGAAGGGTGTGGTACTCAGACCTTCTTCATCTCTCATTGTGCCCTCCGCTCCGTCTCCCTCACAGGGCAGACCTCCTCTTGCAGTTACAGGGGCAGGTTCTACACCCCCACCTCCAGAGCCTGCACCTACATACCTGAAGATGGAATGGGGCAATCTGAGATCTTTTTCTCTCCCCCAGAAGTGGTGGATGTTATTTTATCGGCTAGGCGACACTCCGCCAAAACTGTCTATGCCAACAGATGGGCAAAATTTGTTAATTGGTGTGGAGAGGCAAAATGATCCTTTAAAAGCCCATTCATCTGATGTTTTGCTTTTTGCTCTTTCTTTAGCACAGAAGTTTTGTGCAGTTGCGACTGAAGGGTTACTTATCGGTGCTGTCGGCCTTTCTGTGCCTTCCTGATCAACCTTCCTGGTTTAAATCTCATATAGTTGGCAGGTTCTTGAGAAGCCTGACTAACAAGTTTCCTCCCACTCCATTTCTCATGCCTCAGTGGGATTTGAATTTGGTTCTGACTTTTTTGATCGATTCACCGTTTGAGCCTATGCATTCTTGTTCATTGAGACTGTTAGTCTTAAAAACAGTCTTCCTCGTAGCTATCACGTCTGCTAGGCGTGTGAGTGAGCTCCAGGCTCTTAGTGTCAAACCTACCTTTACTTCCTTTCATGCAGACAAGGTGGTGTTGAGTACCAGGGTGACATTCCTTCCCAAAGTTGTTACTCCCTTCCATATGGGGCAGTCTATTATTCTTTCATCCTTCTACTGTCCTACCCACCCCTTGAAGGGGGAAGATAGACTTCATCGTCTAGAACCAAGAAGAGCTGTGAGTTTTTTACTGAAAGGACAAAAGACTTTCGGGTAGATGACCAACTCTTAGTTGGATATGTGGGCAAGATGAAGGGCAAAGCCGTCCGCAAGAGAACCATATCCAGGTGGGTCATTCTTTGCATAAAGGTCTGTATTCACTGGCAAAGAAGGTTCCTCCTGAGTGTATTAGAGCCCACTCCACCAGGGCTAAGTCTGCCACTTCGGCCTTGGCTAGAGTTGTACCAGTTGTGGATATTTGTAAGGCAGTAACTTGTGCTTCCCTCCACACTTTCGCAAAGTATTATTGCTTGGATTTGGAAGTTCAGAGGGACGTCCATTTTGCACTTTGTGTTGCAGGATTTCTTGGTGTGGCCAGTCAGGCACCCACCTCCGAGTGCGGTACTGCTTTGGGACTCTATTCGTAAGGTGAGGAATCCACAGGTAGTTGTATCCATCAGAAGAACAAGTTACTTACCTTCTGTAACACTTTTTCTTTTGGATACGACTACCTGTGGATTCTCACAGTCCCACCCACCTCCCCATTGCCTGTCTGGTCATACCAAGACTTCTTTTGTCAGATAACCATATACGCTTTTGGGTGTTCTTATGTAAATAAATATTGTGTTTATATTCTATTTGGATTGGTATACATGTGTTGTTTTTGTTAGGTCGGTTTTCACCTATTCGCCTCAAAGGCACGTAAAAAATTGTGAAACTGATGTCAACACACCGGTGAGGACCTCTTGTTGCTACGATAACGTCAGACGGAGTCGTGTGCGAAGCCGTGCAGTTGTGACATCCTTGTCAACGTGAAGAGCTGGGAAGAAAGTTTCTGTCAAATTTGGCGCACTGGGAGAATTCATAAGGTGAGGAATCCACAGGTAGCTACTGTATCCACCAGAAAAAGCGTTACCGAAGTTAAGTAACTTGTTCTGAGGTCGAATACATTCTTTTGGAGTGGATGGCTGTTGATGGATACTTCTAACTGCAGATTACCCTTCTTAAAATATTCCTAAGGTACCCAATTGGTTCTGGAAAAATGTTTTTAGCACTGCCCCGACCTGCCACTAGGCGGTGCTTTACAGCCGTGAGTTGGCTTCATACCACCTCAGCAGTGACAGAGGAGATCACATATAAGTGTTGCTCCTGCACGCTGATGTGATTTCCTTTCAGTGCCTCCCATGGCAGATCTTCGGATACACTCCCAGTTTTATCATGCTACAGATTTTCAGCCATGCCACAACTGTAGGAAATAGATGTCAGTCATAGATCCTCAAAGGGTGTGTCTTTGGTGCTTGGTCTCAGGGCACAACTTGAAGTCTTGCAACAAGTGTGACTTTATACACCCAAAAGTGATTCGGGACAGAGGTGCAAAGCTGTACGTTGTCGCACATAAAATGTCAATGGCATAGTGTAGGTCTCTCCTGTGCCTCACATCACGGATGTAGACTCGCTCTAGAGACTCGTCATGCATGAGGTCAAATTCGTCTGGGAAGTCCAAATGCAAGTACAAAAAAATAAAGCAGAACTCTACCTCACGTTGGTGCTCTCTATCCAAATCCGTGTCAGTTTGTCTTCCTCCAGAACTCCACTTGCGTAGCTGATTCACCAATTGATCATAGTGCATCCTGGATTTCTTGGGGCTTGAGCTATCAGGGATGCTGCACTGAATTGATGGGGCTCACCAGGAACCCTTAGTCAGGTCACTGACAGTAGATTCTTCCTCAGCACTGTCTAACCTCCTTAGACTCATTACGGGCTCAGTTCTGACTCTAGTAAAGACTTCCACCTCTGTTACACAACCTGCCCTGGTGCTGTAGGAGGATTCAGTTCTGATTCCGATGTCTAACCATGAATTGATGACAGCCGATTCAAGACCAATGTTGCACTACGAAATTACTGAAGAGCAAAGGGTTGACATACAGCCTGACTGGACAATTGCTTCTTCTAGAGGGGTGCACCATCAGACGCTCCACTACATTTTCAGCTTTGATTCTGACGAAAGCTTACCACCAGCCAGAGATGGCATGGATGGGAATGATCTGCTACTCCATTATACTGATGGCAATTTGTTCATAGACTTACAAAGATCCTCTACAAGAGAACAGTGGGCTTCATAATTCTGCAGATAAAGGGTTGAAGGGTGAAGAGCGTGAGTCTCTTGCAGGAGTAGCACAACGAGCAGCTCTTTGACCTTTATTTGCCCTTTATTGAGACTAAGACTAATGTAATTATAGAAGTCTTACTGCTGGAACCAGCCACATTCCAACCCTTTCTCCCTTTCAATGAGGCCCTCACTTATACCTTAGTAGGCACCTGGTCAATTCACTTTTCGTACCCACTGGTGCATAAAAAAAGTCACCAGATGCCACAACCTGGCGATTCTGATTTTCTCACTAAATATCTTTCTGTAGAGATTCTGGTTGCTCAGGCTTCAACCAGCAAAGTGAGTCCCAGTTCCATCCCCACATCTCCTCAGGATCGGGAGTCTGAGCGGCTTGAGGTATTTGGCAAACTAATGTTCTCCACTGCTAACCTAGTATTGAGATTAGCCAATGCACTTGGCTTATTGACCTCGCCAAGTATTGCTGGTAGTCCAGCAAGACTTTTAGGCCTCATTGGATCAGACAGTTTGGGATAGTCAAGGTGTGGACAAATGTGATTTGTACTGGCCTTGATACCACTGTTTGACTGGGAAGGGTGATTGGTGTCATGGTGGTGCTCTTTTGTCATGCATGGATGCGCCCCCACAGGGCTTTTCTAGAGTTGTGCTGGTATCTCTAATGGATATACCCTTTCAAAGGTTCACACCTGTTCGAGAAAGTCAGTTCTGCCTTGGTATGTTTGAAAGAGAGTTGAGCCATAGAACCCACCTTTGGTCTTTTGATCTCTGTCAAACAGTTTACTCACCAGTGTAGAAGTTTCAGAGGATACTCTACATGGCTGGTGTACAGGCAGAGTCAGTCTTCCCAACCGTTACTGGAATCACCTCAGTCCTTTTGAGGCTGGGGACGTGCATCTGGCAGGCAACATGCACACCAACAAAATCACCAATCCCCCTTGACCCCTTCCTCCGAAACAGCCACCAAGCTGCTTCATCTTGGCAGAAGAGGCATGCAACCACCCTAATGGATGTAGGTTCCAGGACTCTCTCCCAGGGTAGCTATCCATCACATCCTTCGGGTGGATGCTTCAATTAGTTCAGCATGGATATGTCCTTTGTTTTCTTTCTGCTCCATCAAATCTTCCCCCACACCAGCTCGAACCTCAGAGGAATACCTTTTCACAGGAGATACAAGTTTTACTTTCTGAAGGTGCTATTGAGCGAGAGTTCTGGGTTCTGAAATAGGAGAAGGGTGCTACTCTTACTATTTCTGTGTGCTGGAGGAGGATTGGGGGCTTTGGGCCATTTTAGACCTCCAAACGCTGAATGCCTTCCTGTGGAAGGACAAATTCAAAATGCCAAAGTTGGCTTAGATATTGTCGGCCTTGTAGCAGAGAGACTAGATGTTGTTCTGGGTGTGCAGTGTGTGTATTTTTACATACCTGTCCCGCAGTCCCAGAGAAGTTACCTGCGGTTCAAGGTACGGGAGGAGCGTTATAAAATTTTTGTGCTGTCCTTTTGCCTCTCCAGTGCCCCCTTGGGTGTTCATGAAAGAGAAGGCAGTGGTCACTGCCCATCTTTGGAGCTCAGGGGGGGATACCAGTTTTCCCCTACCTTGATTGACTGGCCGTTGAAGGAAGGCTTGATGCTATCAGTTGTAGACCACCTCCAGACTGCACTGAACCTCCTGACATCATTGGGGTTAATGATCAATGAGCCGATGTCACACTTGGCTCCTTCGCGGTGGCTTCCTTTAATTTATGCAGATAATGTACACTAACATCTTAATTCTGTGCAACAAATTCAGAAACTTCAGGTACGATCCTGACGTTTAAGCCTCGGTCCTGGATCTCAGTGAGAGCAGCTGTGAGGGCTTGGCCTTTTAGCCTCCAGCACCCTAACTAGACTAGGTGGCATAAACAGGGAGGCTCTGCAATTGAATCTGAAGTTCCAGGAGGGACAGCACCAAGAAACCTTTAAAATTTCAGAGGCTGAACTCGGTCTGCAGCTGTTGCTACTCAACTGCAATTGGTCGAGCAGAAGGGCCACTCTCTTTACCCACCCTGCTGTTTTGGATAGATCTGGTGGAAGTAGGTATCAGAAGACTATAGTCTAGTCTTCAATGGAACCTGATTCCATATCAACTTGGTGGAGTTATGACCCATACACTATATAGGGAAGGCCTTCTTACCTTCATGAGAGTGGGTCTGGTGCTGGATCTCGCTCACAACACAGCCACCATGTTTTATTGCAACAAACAGATTGTAGTGGGGCCCTTTCCCCTTTGCCAGGAGAACGCATACCTCTGACGTCAGTTGGTGAGTCAGGGCATCCTCTTAATCTCAAACCACCAGGCATGGTCCTTGAATGCTAGCATGGACAAGCTCAGTAGATGGAATCTGGCGCACCATGAAAGCTGACCACACACCAAGGTGATGCAGGGCATCTTCTGGCAGTGGGCAGAACCCAGGCTATATATCTGCACTACAGCTGCAAATGTATAGTGTCAAACATTTTGGGCTTTGAACTTTAAACAGGAACTCTTGCTAGGAGATGCTTTCTGACTGGAATGGAACTCTGGGATTCTGTATGCCTTCCCGCCTCTGCCAGATTTCTGAAAAAGATCTGGAATGACCGGGCTAACTCCAGATTGGGTCAGTAGAGTTTGGCACCCAGAGTTCATATGCTGAGCACCCGTCCTTCGATCTGGCTGCCACTTCAGGAGGACCTCCTTTCTCAGCAACAGGTCAGAGTTCTACAACCGAATCTATGCAGACCACACCTCCATGTGTGGAGATTAAGGGCCAGCAGTTGACTGTGGTTGATCTGTGCCTGGAAGTGGTGAATGTCATCGCTTCCAGACGACCTTCCTTGAAGTCCATTTATGTTGCCAAATGGTTCAAATTTGTGGCTGGGTGTGGCAATTGCAAGATTGACTGTGACAGTTCAGGGTGTTGGATGTTCTTTTGCTTTTTTGTGTTTGACCTCCCAAAGCCATGCAGTGCATTTAAGTTAAATGTTTATTAATCTAAACCTTTGGCTCTTGCCAGGATCAGTCATATGGGAAAAGCAGGAAGCACTTGACAAGTTTTCTAGACTCAGTCGTTGTGCAGATCATTTCCAATCACCTTTTCAGGTTTTCAGATACTTAAATATCTTCACCATTGCAGGTACTAGTATGGCCTTCTGCCAGTTAATAGTCGAGCGATAGGACCAAATATTTTGAGTAGAGTGAAAAAACAAATTTAGACACATTGGGCTCTGTTTACGGAAATAAAAAAAAGTTCTGCACCCATAAAACGACACCTACGTACAATTTCAGATTTACTACTTTTGGGAATTCACAAACATTCCTATTACTAGTAATAAACTTACAAAGTTGTACCTGGCGCAGGAATGCCTTGCAACCTCTCAGGTGACTCGCATTCCTGCTGTGCACACCTAGCAGGGAAATACACATTGGGGAAATGGACTGTAAAGTACAAACACGTGTTTTTTAAGCACTACTGATGAAGAAAGCCCTTCCCCCCCGCACCTCAAATAAATCAGTGGATAACCTCGGTCTCCTTCCTATCTTGATCATACCCAGAGTGGGAAGGAGTCGGATTTCAGTTTTTACAAGCCCACTAACTTACAGATTTGTGGGCGTTTGCAGATTTGCATGGCTAACCACACCCTGTAACACCTGATCATCCCTCTTGTGTGGGATTGACTACTGCAGATTTCTCCACACTTGTGGCAGAGGCATCCCTGCAGTAGGAAATACATTAACTACCGTTAGGAACCCTATTGGTAATCCCTGGTAGACATAAATGGAGGTATTTTTGGCCATACCCTTAGATTTGCAAAATACGTTGGGCCCATCAAATTTACATTATGAGATTTGTGCAAGTCTTTCATTCATTATAGCTCTATTTTTACTTTCGCGGTAGAAAGCATCACAACCACAAACCCTCAAATAAGTCCTCTACATAACATTATTGGCAGGTCTTATAAAATGCGGTGCTCTCTTGGGCAATGCAGTGCTATGTTGGCAGAATTTTATCAGTGGTACTGATCATTTGCTGTCCCTATTGTATTGTTGGGGCTGTGTGGAAGGCATATTAAACCTATAGCTAAGGATTAATTGGAAATCAGTTGTAAAAGGAATGACACTTATTTGTTAGATACAAACTGTAGGAGCTAACATCCATGGAATGCTTCATGAGTTGGCCTGTAACAGGAGTTTTTTCTGCACACGAAGACCTGGATTGCCTATCCAACTCCCAATGGTCCATTGCAGGAGCTAATCTTAGTTAGTACACCTAGACATTCTTAAGATCAGCACTGGCAGATCTCCGAGTGATTAGGTATTAGCATCAGCATTGGAATGAACCTGCATAACAAACAACAACTCTGAGTAGTATAATAAACTGACCTCTGTAAAATTTGATTATTATGGGTAGCAAACGCTAAATTAATCTGAGTTTTTCTGAATGACTCTGGGCTTTCATGGTGAATAGGATATGATCAAGAGCACAGCTATTGGCGACACTGGGTATCATTAAGACTAAAGTGGTACTATTTTATCGTGCATTTGATTGCTATTTGCTTTCTTTATATGGGTACATAGAATCTAAAAATACTTTTTAAACCTCTTCACAGTGCATGTCATTCTTAAGTATTGTTTTAAAATTATTTATATTACAAGAATTACCTCCTGAGATTCAGGCTGCTAATATTATCGTACAAATGTTTTTTGATTGCAGTAAATAGTTTTAATGAAAACCCATTGCACTTTGTTATAATCTGAGATCGAATTATGGAACCTAGCAATCCGTCCATATCATTAAGGCCCACAATTTTGTGAACGATGTTAACATTTTAAGTCTAATAAATTAACAAGGTCCCTATTAGACCATCGTAACTAAACAACAATTAAAACCTGTCACTAGCCTAAGTAGGACTCTTATTGATGCATTTTTGGTGATTCCATATTCTGCCGTTGTTGCTCAGTATACATGCCCCGAGTTAATCATAACTTGTTCCTGTGTATTTAGGAACACGTGTCCAGTTGCACCACCGGAGCCCATTGCTATAAAAAAAAAGTGTCTTTGGGTTGGGCCCACACTGCCCTTGCCCAGGATTTTCAATCAATCTGTACACTAGCTTATTCAGTAACATGGAAACTTTTTTTTGTTTTAATGTTATTTTAGTTAGTTGACGCCAGCAGCCAGGAAGCGCCTTTACTCTGAAAACCGTTACAGCGCCGCTGTATTAAGCTGTCCGTTTGTGCAGGCTACAGATGCGAGGCGGCGCAGGTAGTGGTTGAAGTTCTGATGTTGGATACATAACGTGCCACTGTTTGTGCATCATGAGGTCACGTTGTGAATGCTGGGATGGAGGTCTGATGGCAAATGCAGGCCCTCATGCCGAGTCCAGACTCAAGTGTTTCGTAGATGGACAGTCCATTGGCTACGCCATGATCTACCCATTTGTATCGGAGTGCATAATGAGGAATACAATGTGGACTTATTTTTGGTCTGGTGCATATTATGTAAGGAAAAAGTGTTTATGTAATTTATAAATCGGGTATGATGTTGTCGGGTGATTGACATGTCAAACCTACTATAGAGATAATGCAAACGCTCGAGGTGGAAGATCTCTTACCCGTGCAATCCAACCATTAACAAGTGAGCCCAGTGAAGAGGATTTTACTTCTCCACATTTTAGCTTGTCTTTGTTTTTTGAAGTCCGAATCGGCAATTAAGTAGTTGCACTTTTAAGAACAAGTTGGCCTATTGAAGTTAAAAATACAGTTTTTCCTGATATTTACTTATTTGAATTAAAATGCTTTCTTTGATATTTGTTTTTCCTTCCTGCTAACACGAAAGTAATACTGATTACAGATGAGTATGGATGTTCACAAGGTCCATTCACTTAATCGCTTTTCTCCTATGCAGTTGTTTTACAAGGCTCTTGATCCGAGTTTTTATTTTTTCATATTTTGTCCTGAAAGTTCGTTTTTTTTTTTTTTTCTTTCCTTCGTTTTTGACAAAATGTTTGTTTCAACTTCAGATTACGCTTGCCTGGCTTCTTCATTTCTAATTTAATTTCAGACTGTTAAAACCATTCCTTGATAATTACCTGGTCTGTCATGCTGTGCTGTTGCTAATTACTCCCCACTGTTCTTCCTGTGGCATGAATAAGAGAATGAACGTTTTATTCAGCGTTTCTTTAAATGTGTTTGCATGACAAGCATTTTGAGGTGTTTGCTAAAAAAAAAAAATGCACGTACTCAAATCCATCATTACGTACCTACGAGTATTATGGACGTCTGTTTGTTTTCGTACAGTGAATCGTATTGTGAATAACGTGGAGCCCGAGACAGCGTTGTCGTGTAGGCCGTTTCCAATTAAACATACCACTCCGCTGCTCTTTCTCTACCTCTCCAATTCCTACTATTTATCAACACTCCAATCTTAAGTTAAATAATGTTATCATGCGAAAATGAAATTAGTCATTTCTCTTCCTTATTAAAAAAAAAAAAAAAGCAATTCACTAAAAAAAAATCAATTGAAGGAACATTGTTGAATGTACTTCTTACTGTGGGTTATTAAACATTAGCTCCTCGTTACACTTCTCATGACTTTGCACGATATACATGACTCAAGCACTGAATACCTCACCAGTACATCAGTTGTCATGTGCCTAATATTGCAAGAGTTATTCCTTCATCTTGGATTCTTGCTATTCAAAACAGGTGGTTAATGGATACTACTTTCTGCAGATTCTTTACCTTAGTGTATAACCAAGGCTCAGACTAGATCCGGAGAATATTGTATCTGTTTGTCCGTGCCAACAGGTGGCATTGTGTGACAGAGCTGATTCCATACATCCCCAGAAGTGACAGAGCGGAGTCACATATAACCGTCACTACTTCACATGATGTAATTTCCTTATCTTTCTGCCACTTCCGATGTGGACCTCGTGCTTCACTCCCAATGTGTCTGTTACAACAAATCCCCCCAAAAATGACTTAGTCTGCTAGGGAAAGATGTCTCCACCATTATCAATGGTTTCAAGCTGTGCTGTGACTCGAGGAAGCAGATGTTGGTCATGGACACGCCCTAGGTGTGCCTTTGGTGCTCGGGCTGCGTCCAAACTGAACATTTTTCAAGGTGACAAAAGTTAACTCACAGCTGGGAAAATACTTGGCTCAAGTAAAAGCAACAGTAAACTGGGCAAAGCTTTGCGACAGGTGACTATCATAACTTTCACCAGAATTATGCGAAAAATGCATCCTAACGCACCCGAAGGTGATTTGAGACTGTGAAGTGAAATTGTGTCTTCAAACACTAGAAGTCATGGTCGTCACACAGGGTGACGTAATCAGTTGCGGGATCATTCCTGTGATTGGCTCCACTTCCTACTCAAAATCTTCAGGTAAGTACAAGTCACAAGCATAAAAAAGCAAAGCAGTACTCAACTTCCTCACGCTGCTCTGACTCCAAAGAGGAAGGGGCAAAGGTATCAAACCTCACTCCCTCAAGATCACTGGGCAGAGAACTGATTTCTCATTTGGTCGGGAGTGCTGCTTGGTTCATTGAGCCGTTGTCAACCATGCAAGAGATTGAGGTCTTCAAAGTGGCCATTCTGCTCCCTTAAGTGTGCCTTTTGGCCACATGGAGCCTCAGTGGCATCAAGTTAGGTTATTGCTGGTGGGTCCTTCTGCAGGACTGTCGGTCCCCATGAAATCTGTTTCCAGGCCTGTACCAACTTCAGTACAGACTGCCCCTCCACCAACAAAACAACACTGAAACCCCTCTCCCGCACCCCCGCACCACCACCACCACCCAAAAACTATTCATGAAATTCAGAAGCTATTCCAGGTGCATGCCGCTGAAGGCTTTGAGGGAGTAGACCATAAATATGCTTGCTGCCCGGTGGTCGATGCCAGCTTGCGCAACTTCTAGGAGGTCTCGGGCCTGATCAAGAAGAAGGTTACAGGACTGCTCCAGGAGCCCCAAGTCCTCTTACTCATACCGAGGTCCTCGGGACGCTCGGGAAGAGGCACAAAAAGAAGTCGTTTAAACGGACTTAGAATTCACCTTGTCCGTCGGTAGGCACGACGAGTGTGGAACATCAGCATTCCGGGCACGGTTCTGCAAAACCGTTGCCAGGTCTGACTCTGCGCCTATCCCCGATTTCTGGGAGCCAGATTCGCCCCCGTTAAAATAAAGGACTTCTGTGTGGTCATACACTGCGTATTTGAGCAGGTCGACCCCTCCAGAGTGCCTTCGGGCCCCCTGGGATCGGAGATAGCCCCATCAGGTTCTGCATCGCCAGCTCTTTTCCCTCTGCTCAGATGGGACCTCCCAGATCTCGATTGTTGCCGGTCATGCCAACGAGACTTTCTCCAATGCCAATCCCGTTGTCAATGCTCCCAGAAGACCCACTCTCTTTCCTGACGTCTCTGAGTCAAAACGGCATTGATCAACACCGATTCCAGCATCAGCAGAGCCCATTGGTCCTAGGTCATTGCCTGAGCGTTTACTGGAGCGGCCAGGCACGGGAGAAGAGTGGAAGGGGTCACTGGACCTTTTAGAATACCAGTTGGAGACCGACTGGTATGAGGAACTAGGAGATGCTAGTGGACTGGACACCTCTCCAGATACTGGCTTGCTCTCTCCACCTACCATGGGTACTGAAAAAGGGAGCATCATATGTAATGGTGGTGAAGAGGGCAGCGGAGGTCCCTAACCTCAAACTTCCCTCTGTGGCGATCAAATCTAACCTCTTGATGGAAGAGCTGGAGCACTTCAAGAACTTGCGCTACAGCCAAGTCTTTGGGCCTCAGTGACACATTGCCTCGGGCCTCAGTGACACATTGCCTCGAATCTGGCTTTTGCCCCTTTTGTGGCTACAGAAGGGGTGTGCCATCGTGCTAGACCCTATGCCTGCCACAGTCCTGCACAAGCAGTATGAGGACGTGGACGCAGTGCATTCTGACCCTGTGGGTATGGTAGCTAGAAGTCATCCACCACCAACCCCCCGGCAGGTGAAGCTTCTAAGCCTTCCTAGTTTGATTCTGAAGGGGCCATGGGTGCCTCCTCCACTCGCAGGCCATTACATCAGGCAAATAGGTCTTCAAGATCATTCAGAGGGGCTACTCCCACCCTTTCCAGTCGTTTCCCTCTCCATACGGCCAACACAAGAACAGCTGGTGGATGGTCATCTGTCTTTGCTCTGAGAGGAAGTTACAGTTCTGTTGGCCAATGGAGCTCTGGATGGAGCTTCAATATCAGAAGTAGGCAGTGATTGTTAATATCTAATTTCTGATTCCCAAAAAGAACAAGGGCCTTTGCCCTATTCTAGACCTCCGAACCGGCAATCTCTTCCTCCAAAATGGAGAAATTCATGATGCTCACTTTCTCAGGTTTTGCCTGTCCTAGACCAGGGAGACTGGTTGGTAGCATTGGACTTGCTAGATGCGTATTCTCACATCCCCATCCTGCCTGGGTTACCTACCGTTCAAGGTGGGCCACAAGCAATTTCAGTTCACTGTCTCCCCTTTGGCCTTACCAGCACCCCTCGGATGGTCACAGAGGTAACAGCGATGGGTGCAGCTCATGTGCGCAGGCCAGTGGTTTCAGTCTTCCCCTCCCTAGATGACTGGCTATTGAAGGCGGGCTTGTCCCAGGCTGTCATTTCACACCTTCATACTATGGTGGACTGCCTACAATTGCTGGGGTTCACTATAAATGTGTCAAAGCCACACCTGACTCCTTCTCAGAAGCTCCCTTTCGTCAGAGCAGTCCTGGGTACAGTGCAGTTTTGGGTTTATACTCCCGGGCAGCTAGTCCAGGATATTCAGCAATGATTCTGATGTTTCAGCCTCTGTCCTGGGTTTTGGTGAGCATGACACTGAGGCTGCTGGGCCTCATGGTCTCTAGCTTCCTGCTGGTGAATTATGCCAGATGGCATTTGTGGGTTCTGCAGTGGGACCTGCAGTTCCAGTGGGTGCAGCATCAGAGGATTCAAGTGGGTTTAGAGGGTCCAGTGCGTGCAGTCCAGATCTCAGAGGGAACTGCAAAAGACCTGCAGTGGTGACTAAAAAAAACGCAATTTGCTCAGAGGTAGACTACTCTCCCTCCCCCAGCCAGAACTGACAGTAGTGACAGATGCGTCCTTCCTGGGATGTGGGGGCCATATGGGAGAGGTAGAGATCAGAAGACTCTAGTCTCTGACAGGATCCAGATTCCACATCAACTTGCTTGGAGGTCTATGCGATCTGGCTAGCATTGAAACAATTTCTTCTCTCTCTGAAGGGGACGTTGGTGCTGGTGTTCACAGACAACACTACAGCCATGTGGTATTGCAACAAGCAGAGCATGGTTGGGTTATGAACACTTTGTCAAGAGGCCCTGCGTATCTGGACATGGCTGGTACGGCAGGGCACTACCCTAGCAGTTCCAACACCTGGCAGGTTCTCTGAACGCCAGGGTTGTCAAACCCAGCCAAAGATGCCTAACGGATCACGAATGGTGTCTCCATTCAGAGATGTGGCATAAGGACTCTTTCAGCAGTGGGTGGAGCCGTGGTTAGATCTGTTTGCCTCTGAAGAGGACACTCAATGTCGGAGACGCGTTTTGTGTAGAGTGGAGCGCTAGTCTCCTGTACTCTTTATCTCCCATACCACTACTGTCCAGACTTCTCAAGAACGACTGGGTACCTAGTTATCCTTGTGGCTCCAGACTGGGCTAGGGAGAGTTTGGTTTCCTGAGTTTCTGAAAATAAGCATTGATTTTCCATTCAGACTGCCTCTTCAGGATGATCTTCTGTCACAACAGCTGTGGAGGGTTCTGCACCTGAATGTGTCAACTGTCCGCATCCTTGAGTGGAGATTTAGCAATGGCAGTTAATAGCTTTTGACCTTCCTTCTAAAGTCTGTAATGTTATCATAGCAGCTAGGCATTCCTCCACTAAAACGGTATACGCCTGCTGTTGGCAAAATGTGAAAAATATTGTACAGAAATGTCTATCACCCTATTTCTGCCTCTTTCTGATATTCTTTTCTTCATTCTTACCCTTGCCTAGCAGGGTCCTGTTCTGGGCACTCTTAGGGTATAGCTCTCTGCTTTGTCTGCCTTCCTGCAGCTGCCTGACTAACCCTCTTTATTTAAGTCTCCTATTGTAAATAGGTTTCTCAAAGGGTTTGTACACGTTTCCCCCTACGCCCTTTATCATGCCTCAGTGGGATCTTAATTTAATTCTCACAATCCTTGTGTGCTCCCTTCAGGCCACTGCACAATTTTCACTTCCAGCTGGTTACCATCAAGACAGCCTTCCTAGTGGCAAGAACATCTGCCTGGACAGTGAGTTAGCTGCATGTTTTATCACCCAAGCCTCCTTATCTATCTGTGTTCCCAGACAGAATGGTGCTTCGCACCAAGGGCCTCTTTCCTGCCAAAAGTGGTGACCCGGTTCCATCTTGGGGGGTTTGTCACCCTTCCCACCTTTTACGCTCCTCAACATCCCTCTAAAGTAGAGGAGCCACTCCATAGCCTGGACCCAAGAAGAGCGTTGTCATTCTACCTTGAATGCACAAAAGAGTTTTGGGTGGACTACCAACTCTTTGTGGGGTATATTGGAGCAAAAAAAGGTCAGGCAGTGCAGAAATTAACCATTTTGCACTCAGTCGTTCTCTGTATGAAGATCTGCTATGGCCTGGCTAAAAAGCACCCGCAGGAAGGCTGAATGCCCATTCCACCGGACTGAAAGCTGCAACCACGGTGGTAGCTTGTGGAGTCCCACTCCTGGACATCTGTGAGGTAGCAACGTGGATGTCCCTGCACACGTTGGCCAAACACTACTGCCTGGACAGTGAGGACCGCAGGGATGGGCATTTCGCCTGCTCAGTCCTTCAGGGCTTTGTTTAGAAAATTTGTCCGCAGCCCACTGCTAGGCGGGTATGGCTTTGCATATCTCTTCAAAGGGTAAGGAATCTGCAGCTAGAAGTTTCTAACAGATGAGCAAGTTACCCTCCACTAAAACATCTAGTAGAGACTATATCTAGCTTCAGATTTCTTACACCCACCCATGCCTTCCTGCTCTGCTGACAGATTTCTAGGGTTAGGATCAGTGAATACTCAAAGTACAGCCCGAGTGCAGCGCTCCTGACATTTTCACATGGCCCCCAGGTCAAGGACAGCACTGGGCTGTTGTTTTCTCCACTCAGCACTAACATCAAAAATATGTTAAATATACATCCAAGCACTTATGTAAAAGTTAATTGAAGTTAAAAAAGGAAGTAAGTAGGATGTCCTGCACCACTTAACTTTAGTAACACCTTCATTTTTATACATCTTGCAACATGTAAAAATATGATAATGTCTTTTCAGAATTCAAAAAGTGGTTTTCATTAACAGGCAGAAGCGTTTCACTTTAATACATCAGAATATGCACCGAAAAGTAGTTTTTAAAGTGAGAGTTTCTAAACATGAATTTAGAAACATTCATTCTTCCCTCACCCCTGACAGCAATTCCAATAGTGAACTAAGAGGCAAGTCAGTTATTTGCACTATTTGGTTGGCCTGAGTTGTTCTTGTACATGAACAATATAGTTTATTAAATCAAACACACAAGAAGGTTTAGTACAGTGCACATCATGAAGTTATGTATGTTGAAGTCCTCTTATATGCGATAGTGAAGAAAAAGGAGGGAAGTGAACTAAAGCAATTGCCGAAGATCAAACAATTTGGATAAGTGGGGAAGCTGGGATTAATCCCAGGTTTTCTGGTTTCACATTGTGCGTATGCTTTGCTTCGCCTCATCACACATTACTGCTACCCACCTCCAAAAATCTCTGACCCAAGCCCTGTTGACAACAATGCGGCCCCACAGTCACATCCCAGACCAAAGTTTTTGGCCCCTGAGGGAATGTTTGAGAGTACCCATGGTTAGGGTTAATCCCTTTCAGGGCCCTAATTTGGACACATTCTTCAATTTACTTCATAGCTCTGTGCTCCTTGCTTGGAAAGTCGTGAAAAGTAACTGACATCTGTGTGCCTCAGTCGTGCCTATATAGGTGACCGCTATGTCACTTCCGGCGCCAACGACGATGCACGGAACCAAATTACGCCATCTGACGGTGTGCAGTGTACTGCTCACACACAAGTTTCTGGATCCAGTTTGACACCTAGGAAATTCAAAGGTAAGGAATCTGTAGCCTTGAAGGGAACTATCAAACAGGTACCTGGAAGCTATCAAACAGGTTTTAGAATCAGAGAAAGGTGTGGGATTCCATTCGTGCTGCTTCCATGTCACGAAAAAGGACAGTCACTTAAGGCCTTTTCTGACCTTCAACCTTTGAATACCTTTCTAAAAAAGGACAAATTAAAAATGCTCACTCTGGCTCGGATACTCCCTTCTCTGGACTCAGAAAACTAGATGGTGTCCTTGCAGGTACAAATTTCCATATACCTTCAACCCCCAACTCTTTGCCTGAGGATTAATGTTGGCCAGAAACACTGTTTGATGTGCCTCCTTTGGCCTTAGCTCGGCCTCCCTGGTGTTCACATGGTAGTGGTCACAACACATCTTCAGAGCCTGGAGATGGAGCAAAACCTCAGGTTTCAGTAGCTTCACTGTCAGGGCTGCTTCTCAGACTCCAATCTGATCTGACAGGAGAATGCTCAGGATATTAATTGGTAGCAGTGAGACACCAGCCTGAAATGCGGCATACCACTATTTCTTTTACACCCAGGCTTCACATTTTTTATACTCATCACTGCAGAGGTGGGAGAGGGTCTCCAGGGTTAGGTAGGGATAAAAGTTTTCTGTTATCTGGCAGAGAATCAGTTCCACAGCATCCTTTTGGAGCTCTGGGTGATTCATCTACCATTCACCAAGGAGAGGCTTGTGCAGGTCTCATATCAACACAACCCTTTGTGGTACTGTAACAAGTGGGGTAAAGTCAGGTTCTGGGTTCAGTGCAGGAGGCCCTCCATCTATGTAAGTGCAAGAACAGCAGAACATCCTTATGGTAACCAACTATCTGGAAGGGCTGCGGATTTCCAGAGCATATGAGCTCTGCAGACATAGGTAGGTAGATCACAAGTGGCATCTCCATCCCAAGGTGGCAAGGGGCATCCTCTGTCAATGGGGTATTCTGCATGTAGACATAGTCTCCACTAATGAGATTGTGCAATGTCAAAACTACTGTGCGCTGGAGTTCACTCCAGACAAGTTGCTGATAGGTTTCCTGCAGCATGGGCCACAAGCCTCCTGTATACATTCTGGCCTTTCTTGCCCCAAGTTCTAAGGAAAGTGAAAAAACACCAGGCCTAAGTTGTCTTGATAGACCCAGACTAGGCTAATAGCCTATGGTACCCAAAAACTCCTGACCATGAGCATTAGTCCACCAATCTGGCTGCCACTTCAGGGGGACCGTTTGTCATAGCATTCTATCATTTTGTTGTATTCCTCATTGTGATGCCCCTACTATGATGGGTATGTCCAGAAGTGGATGCTGTGCTGCTGGAACCATGCTGCAACATACTGACATGGTCCAAACAGGCTGACCGCATTCTCCAGTGTTTTTGTGTTCCAGTTCAGATGGGGACCTGGGCTTTTCCTATTGGAGCTCAACCACTGATGATTTGCATATGACAGGGTCCTCTCTGGGGTGGCATGGTGGGCAAAGGACCATGGATTGGGATGCATCTATGCAGTGACCTATGGCAGAGATTAATTCAGATATTACTTAGAGCAGTAGGAGATGTTCCTACACCCAAGCCTCCACAACCTACATCTCCATGAGAGGAGTTTGATTGGGGTAAGCTGATTGCATTTGATCTGCCGGCTACCGTAACCAGTGTTAACTTTGCAGCCTAACGCCCTTCAGGGAGGTTGATCTACGCTAAGTGCAGGGTGAAGTTGGTTGCCTGATGTGGTCCTCACCACACCAGCCCTCAGCAGGCCAAACATTTGGATGTGGTGGTGTTTTATCATTTGCCCAACAAGGTCTTGCAGTGTGCACCATTAAGGGTTAGACTTTTTGTGTTTACCTGATCAGGAACCTCTGTTTGTCATCTTTTGTAATACATTTATTCAACGGTCTGGCTCGTATTTCCACCGACTCTGTTCATCATGCTGCAATAGGACTTAAGGTTAGCGTTAACATTTGTTAGATGCATGCCTTTTGAGCCAATGCACAGTTGCTCACAACTACTACTGATGGTCAAGGTTGTCTTTCCAAGTGCCATCGCCTTTGCACATCGTGTGCAGTAAACTTTCATTATTCCATGTTAGTCCTTCGTACTGCTCTAATGCCATAGTGACAACTTCCAGTTTGCTTTTGGTCCCCTTTTCCCCTCACCCCTTTGCAGTTAAGTCCAAGGAGAACCATCTGACTACCATCTTAGGGGTTTGAGTCATTATCCTTCTATCTTTTTATGTGATTACTTTTATTTCTCCCCCCGCCCCCACTTCCAGTCTCCAACATCTCAGAATCAGTAAAACCCTTTCTCTCCCAGGAGATCACCATTGATTGTCATAAGATTTGAATAGTGGCGCACACTTGCGGGGATACCAGAGTACATCTTATAATATATCTTAAATATAGATGTTTGCCTTTCTTCAGGAATATTGTGCAGCTTATAAAAAAGGCTATAGTGGCCAATTTCTTCAGATTACATTTGAAAAAGGGTTAATGAATGTATATGTACATATACATTTAAGTCGAATTAATTGGCAAAAGGTTATTTGACTTCTTAAATCTTTCACAAACCCTTTTTAAAAAAAAAAAAACTTTTAAAAGAGAATGATGAAACAAAGGAGGACATTGTAGTCCTATAGGCTGCCATTATGTAAATGTGAAAACAGTGTCTACACCTTGATGCACCTAGAAGACCGCTAGTATCATGCCCAGCAGGTGGCAATTGCTTCAGTACTGTTTTCTGGCTCCTGGTAACTATCTTGGAGCACCTAGCTCAGTTTTTTTTGGCTTTTTTTCCCATCAAAATTCTTACTAGGAAATTTCTGACAACTAATTCAGTCTCTGGATTTCATCTGTCCCTGTCTTTTCTGACAGGATTTTTTTGTCAATGGTCAAATAAAATGGCATCTTTATTTGACTAGTGCCCTGCCTGTGGAAGAAAGAAGGTCAAGTCAGACCCTCATGATGTCTGCATTATCTGCCTTCCTGATAAGCCTGTTTCTTGCAAATGTCCACACTGCAGGAAGTTTTCCAGACGTACCCTGAGGGAAAGGGAGGAGATTAACCTCTATGGTACAGAGGAGCGACACAGGCAACAGGTGCAGTCAGAAGGTGGGTCATCCAGAGAGTGAGGAGAGGATCAGTCCTCTACCAGGGCTCTTCCACTTTTCTCTGAGAATTCCAAGCATGGAAGATCCAAAATGAGAAGCAGAGGCCAAAAACAATGTTGTTCCAGGCCGACATTGAGAACTTCAACATAAAGACAAGGTAGTATACCTACATGTTCACAGTCAAGGGCTGGGTCGATGTCGAAGAGAAGTTGAGGGTCAACTTTGAGACATAGGCTGACATTGAAGGAGACTATTACGTCGAGGCACAAAACAAGTTACACTTCAAGTAGTGTGTTGACGTCGACACATAGGAAAAAGTTGACGTTGAGGTGTCGACATTGAGACGTAGGAGAAAGTCTACATTGAGGAATCTGTCAATGTTGAGACCATCCAGATCTTTGGAAAAAGCCAAAAAATCAAGGCAAAGACATCACCCCTGGACTCTGAGTATTCCAGGGCATACTCAGTCATAACGTGTAGTGCAGCCAGACTCTCCTGCTCTGCCTCCTCTTCCAGCTCCTCCTACGGGGGCTCTTCCACCTCCAGAGATATCTCTTCGATAGCCTGTGGAAACTCCTCCCCAAAGATCTTTACCTTCTCCACGACTATCTTGTTCCAGATCTCGGCACCGTTCGCACTACTTCCTATATCACCAAAGGTCCCAGCATTCTCATGTCAGCCATCCTCCAGACAATCACATCCTCACCATGCGTTCAGGTCTAGATCCAGATCACAAGCAACGTCAAGAATCATTTGATCTATTATTGTTCTGTTTCTTCCAGTGCAGGCAGATACTTACCAGTGTTGTCTGATTCTCCTCAGCCACAGGTCTCTCCAGTGAATATCAACACCTTTCAGGAGGTCCTTGTAAGAGGCACTTCACAATTAAGCATCCTGATGCTGGCTCCTGAGCCATCCACATTGGTAACTTTCAAGACGCTTCGTCCCAGATCAGCATTGAGGCCTCTCCTACTATTGGTTCTATGCCAATTAAAGACAGCCCTAGTCCTCAAACCAGCTCCAGCCAAATCTGCTCCACCAAGGTTGCAAAAAAAGTTCAGACCTCCAGAGCAGGACCTACTGTTTCTCTGCTCAGATCCTTCCCTGGATTCTGCAGTCCTACTTGCAGGAAGGAAACAACATTCCACCACTCCTTCATCTACAGTGCCACCAGACAAGGAGAGTAAAAAAGTTGGATTTAGCATGGCACAAGGTTTGCGGTACAGCTGCCACCACCATGAAGGCAGCAAGTGCATTGGCTCTCCTAGGCAGATACAACAGAACCGTGTGGGAGTTTTTACTTTTTTTTGCCGATGACCTCCCTAGAAATGAAAGTGAGGACTTCCTCAGAATGGTCAACGAGGGCATGATGGTCTTCAACCAGATCATCAACACTGCTGCTGACTCATAATTACTAGCAGCCCATGAATACTGTCACGGGGTGGCATTCATGGCTCCACCTTACGGCTCTTAAACATTTATCCCAACAATAGATCATTAACCTTCCATTCTTGAGATCCACATTATTTGACGGTCATACAGATGAAGAAATAACCCTGGTGAAGTCTGAAATGGAGACCCTAAAGTCAGTAGGTCTTGAAAAGCAGAACGAGCAGCAAAAGCACACCGACAAACCTTAGCAGCAATGTTTTTACCCACAGAGGGTTTAATCCTCTCACTGTTTCCAAGGTCACCAGCAGCATCAACCCTACAGACCTTATCAACAGCAGCAATGTCGTCAGTCTAGTGGAAGAGCTACTCAACAGCCAGCCTGTCCAGGGGTAAAAATCTACAGCAGGCCTTAAACAATCTCTAAACCTCTCCCACCCCCCCCACCCACCCACCTTTTGTTGTTAGCCACTCCGGTAGAGGGACATATATCTGATTTCCAAACATAATGGTGATCAATCACAAAAAAACACCTGGATATTGAATGTTTTTCTGAATTGGTACTGTTTCTGGTTCACCAGTCCTCCACCAAATATTCCACCAAAACCATTCATTCACCATCTACAGATGTTAGCCTGCGAAGTGAACATCCCTCTGCAGACTGATATTTATTCCACTAATTTTCCAGTTGAAAAAATAAGGTCCCAGAAACGGTCAGACCCATTCTCAATTTAAAAGTAACCAACAAGTGGATTTGAAGAGAACATTTTTAAATGCTGCCATTGCATCAGATCTATCCCCAGATACACCAGGGGGGGGACTCTTTGTTTGATCGACCCCCAAGATGCGTACTTTCATAACTCAGTAGCCAAGAAGCATTTCAAATTCTTGAGGTTTGTCATTTGATCATTATCAGTCCACAGTGCTCCTGTTTGGCTTCAAATCAGCCCCCAGAACTTTATCAGTGTATGGCAGTGGTTGTTGTGCATATCAGAAAGCGCAGTTTTTTTGTCTGCCCATTTCTAGACGACTGGCTCATCAAGGAGTCAACACTTCAAGAGGCCCAGCTACATTACCAGTTGACCAGCAATCTTCTCCAACGATTACATCTGCATATGAGTCACACCAAGTCAAACTCTACTCCAGTCGAAAGGATGCGTTACTTGGGGGCCTCCATCAACACCATTCAAGCAAGTGTGCCCTTCGAAGGTGATACTGTTATCAATCCGTTGTAAATGTCACTCTCGCATGAAAGTCTCTCACTTCTCGCGAGAACAGTGCTCTCTATTCTCAGCTCGATGGACGCCCGGACCCACATGCAACCTCTCCAGCAGTGTTTCTAGTGTCAATGCCACCAATTTACTGGCAATTTTTTTTTTTTTTTTTGTAGGTTTGAAAAAGGGTTTCCCTCACATAAGGCATCAGTCTCCTCCCTGGAAGCTGAATGTAGTCCTTTCCACACTCATGCGGGCCCCTTTTGAGCCCATTCATACAGCCTCTTTGCATCATCTCTCTTCTCTCTCAGAACGCTGCTTCCCTCAAAGCAGTTACATCGGCACGTAGGGTTAGCAAAATTAAAGTGTTATAGTCTCACAAACCATACACACGGTTTTCCATTTTGGTAATGTGTTCATGAGGACTCACCCAAGATTCCTACCAAAAAGGTATTTCGGAAATGCGATGTTAATCAGACCATTTCTTTACCTACCTTCTTTCAGCACCCTTCTACACCAGCTGAAAGGTGTCGCCGTTCTTTAGATGTCTCCGCAAGTTGGACCAATTGTTGGTAAACTGTGCTTCTGTCCATACAGGGTTAGAAATGTCCAAACAGCCCATATCCCGATGGACAGTGTCTTGCATTATGTTATGTTATTGGAAGACAAATAAGGCTCTATCCGGTAGACTGAAAGCTTATTCCACTAGAGGGAAAGTGGCTACAGCTGCTTTAATGAGAAATATTCCAATCCCTGAGATCTGTAAAGTGGCTACATGCAGTTCTGTTCACACTTTTACCACACACTATTGTTGGTATTTAGATGCTCAAGCAGGGCAGGCCTTCCTTAAAAATGTATTTGCTTAATCTGATCAGTGAGTTGTGTTGTGTGTTGTTTCCACCACTCTTTATTGGGGATGGGCTTGCTTTTCTGTTCAAAGTTTGCGACCATCAATGGAGGTCCAGAAAGAGAAGGAATGGTTTCTTACCTGTAATACCAGTTCTTTCTCAGGGGAATCTTCATTGAAGTCATAAGCACCCTCCCACCTCCCCGGTGGAAATAACAGACACGATTATTGGACGTATCTGACACTGCCACATCTCGGGGAGAGTTGGGGGGGTGGCTGAAGCAACTACCACCTGCTGTGCATGATGGGATACTGCTGGTCTCGGGGTCCTTTAAGGCACAGATACTGTTATTTCATTTTCATAATGGCAGCCTATAGGACTACACTGTCCTCTTTTCATTCTGCTTTCTAATTTTGAAAAAAGGTTTTGTGAATGAGATTTAAGAAGTGAAATATCCTTTATCCAATCATTTTGGCTTAAATTTATGAGTACATAAAAATTCATTACCTCTTTTTCAAACAAACGAAATTGGTGCCTATAGCCTTTCTTCTAGGCATCACAATATTCATTGCCTTAGGCGTCCTCAAGGGCTTCCTGAAGAAAGGTGAAGATCTGTACTTAAGAAGATATATTATAAGTGCTCTGGAATCCCTGCACGTGAGCGGGACCAGTCAAAGCTTATGACATCAATGGATAGTCCCCTAAGAGAGAACTGGAATTACAGGTAAGAAACATTTAAAACTGTACTCTCACACGATAGTACCAGCTAAGTGACTAACATTAGCACTCCACACTTCACTTTATCTTCTCTTCAGATGATTTGAGTCCCTATACTGGTCCTCCCCCAAGCACCCCAGATCCTCTCATGGCTTTTCACCTTGCTGCTCCACTGTGACACCAATTTGGGATGGTAATGTTATATGTGGATCTTCTTATCGCTGAACCTTCCTTCTTAGTCCTAGCTATAGTCCACACAGTTGTCCGGCAATGCAGTGCTGACTGTTTATCATTATTCAACTGCTGCTTTTCCCCCTGTTGAATTTCCTCCTCATCTGATTGCATCACCACCTCCCATCTCCCATTATGGTTTCTTAAATGGTGGAGCCTTCCTCTCTTCTTTCTCAGGGGGCTGGGCCTTCATTTCCATCCTCAGCATCTTTGGGGCCTTATTATGAGGTCTGGTTGACCACTGCTTCTCTCACTACGTAAAGTTAATTCAGAAGGGGTTAATCCCTCCCTAATGGTGCGGATTTCCAACTTAATGTCTTTGAAAAAATGCTGCATCAAGCTTCTCACTGTTTTGAGGGTTTGAGGGCCTTGTCTTTCATGGACATTTTTGTCATCTCCTCCTGCTTCTGCTGTCTTTAAGTCCCCTCTTTCCCTTCTTTTTAGAGCTCCCTGCTTTAGCGCTCTTTTGTTGCCTTCTCACCTTGCTCTTATGACTCTATCTCTCCATACGTTCACGAAAGCAGTGCTCCTTGTATTATTACAAGAAGGAATGCACCAGTCTAAATCGCTAGGATGAGTGCGGAGTTGGAGATTCTATCTCCCAGTTCACTGGTCCCTGTTTGACTATGGACCTCCTGTCTTGTTTATTATTTCAACATCACCAAACAAAATGATGGACAGAGTGTTGAAACTTTTCAAACACTCACCCCCAGTCAAAGTTTCACCACTCCGTCCATCATTCTTTTGTGTTGTTTATTATTTCTCCTGTGGTTGTTCTTCACTTTTGGTTCCCTAGAGCCAGTGGCTCTTTATCGTACCCAGTTCGTTGAGTAAGGTTGAATGAAGGCACCATCCTCTGGGCCTTTAAGTCTTTCTCACCACTGTAGTGTGTCTTGCCTTCACAGTCTGGCTGTTGTCTGCCGTTTGAGTACAGCCTTCAAGTTATGCTATTTCCTCTCATATCTTTGCAGCTGCACCCTTTTAAGCCTCAAATGGAGGTGGGAGGGGATCCTATTCCAGATGCCCCCCTTGGCGTGATCATGGGAGATGAGTTGCAATACCCTCACTCAATTGGACTGTGTTTAGCTTGCTCCCGCTGGTTTGGGCAACATCGCTCACTAGTCATATGGTCATTTTCTTGTCTGCTGTCTCACTCCTCACCTCTATTTTGCCCCACTACCTCTTGGATTCTCTGCCCCTTCCCCTCCCCCCCCCTCCCCCCTTCCCTTTTCTCTTCACCTCTTCACCCTGCCCCTGGATTGTGGGTTGGGAAAAACTGCTCCCCAGTCTTATGATCTTTTTCTTGTTTACTGTCTCACGCCTTGACTCTGTTTGCCCCTCTTCACTCACACACACGCACACACTCCCTGGCTTAAACAAGAAGTGTCTGTGAACTTGCACTGAGGCCTAGTCTTTGCCCTGGTTTCCTCCATTCTTAGAAATCAAGAGTTTCTCCAGTGGGTTAAGCACTCATTTATGTTTCTCCACCAAGGAACTAGCACCTGTCCTGTCCCCAAATAAGTCCTCCTGCCTGGTCTTGGACTGTTACCCATTACTAGTGCATGTGTCTGTGGATATTGCAGAGGCTTCTCCTTTCACCTGATCAGGGAGGCACTGAGAATCTTACTCATCGGATATTTGCACTTTGTTGCTCTGCCAGGGCTCACTGATGGTACTCCATCAGACCTTGGCACTTGCCACCTTGTCTAGGGTCAGGACCCATCTGCTGTTACTATGTTCACTATTCTCAAGCCCTTTCTGCACCAGATGCTGTTAGAGGGAACTAACTTTTCACTTGTTTGTGGGTTGGAAGAAACTCAAGCTCTTGATTTTCATGTGGTGTGCCAGGCTGGCACGGATTCTCCTACGGCAAGCTTATTATTCAGTTGGTGTGGACTGGGCAGACATCTGATTATCCATTGGCATCTGAAGGTGTGCCGCTGTCACTCCACATTTGCTGGTCAACTAATTAGGGGTGTGCTGGAAATATTTTCTCATCAAATCTTCATTCTTTATGCACCGTTGTGGCTCCTAGCCTGTTCACCTTCAGATCTGAGCTTTTGCTGCCTAAACCTGTGTGCTGCCGCCACATTCACTGTCCCCGATCCCCACCCTGCGCAACTATGGTTACAGTAACTTACTTTTCTCCTACAGGTCTCTTGACCAAGTCCCCTAGATCTTGATGCTCGTAGGGTGGACATGCTGTGCACGATGACCAGTGATGAGGCGTCCGCCACAGTCCCTTGAGTCCCTCCTTAAGTCCAGAATTGCCTGCTAGTGTCTCCTCTTCCTTTACTTCCCCTGCAGACCAGTCAAACCAGGGATATATCAAAACTGTTACTCCTGACTGTATAAATTCTCAGATTAACTGCTTTGCCATTACCAATCTTTGCAACTCCATCAGCAATAACCAAAAATACCTCATCTGCCTCAAACAGTCACCAAAGAACTTCTAGAAGAGGTGCATGTTTCGACTTGTTAGTGCCATTTTGGATGGGAGCAATTTTTTCCTTGTACACAAGAAGGGACTAGAAACAAATATTGGATTGATATCACCTAAACCAGGTACTTGATTTTGGACGCCAGCTGTTGGCAGACATTAAACCCTGTTATGCTCTTTGAGTTCCCCATTCGGTAGGTCCAGAGGCAGTTTTCTACATTGTCTACAGCATCAAAAGGTCTTGCGCAACCTCTTTCTGGTGTATTCATGATATGCCAGATATCCAAAATCCTAATTATTGTGGCATCATAATCCTTTTCATCTCCTTTGTGCTGTACAAATGTTTATGCTACTTCCTTCTTATTTCTTCCTAAGTGATTTAGCTTTTTTTTTTTTCTTTTTTTTGCTATATCATCATTTCAGTGTGAATGCATGCAGTATCTTAAGACAGGCCTCGAATTGTGGTGTTTAATTAAAAAAAAAAAAAGAAAAAAAATTATAAAACAATTATGGGTTTTTAAAACTTTATAAATTGATGTCTGGGTTTTGTTTTTAGTTTTTATAATTTTAAGGGACAAAGCTAATCTATCAAATATTTACAAATCTCCTGCCAAGTTCTAAACCACCCTTACAATAAGCAAGTTACCCAGATATGTATTTGCTAACACTTACTCATCGGATGGTTCCCTGCATATATGTGAAATAAGTGCCTAATGGTGGTGTACGCTACATTTGAAATGTTTCATGTTGCTAATTGGTTTGGGCAAATAGCCACATACTGCGTGCTCTGACAAATAGCCAGGATTGCTAGAAATTGCTGAAAATTTGTAGCGCTAGCTTTCCTATTCATGATCATCCATATCTGTGAGATTTGTAGCACTCATGGGTGTGGAAATTGTCTCACAATTTCGCCTTAGATTTCATATTCTGCTCTATTTTCTCATCTGTATTTTAATTTTCCAATAGGTGGCCAAGAAGAATATGTTTTGTCTTATGAACCTGTCAATCAACAAGAAGGTGTGTAAAATCAATAGTACAGTTTTTATTTCTTGATTGTAAATGTAGGAAAAATGCAATGTTATTTAACAATACAACATGAGTATAGATTAAGTGCATCTATGAAAATAGACACTCTTGCATACAGAATCTCATTTGAAATCCTACTGAGGACATGTGTATAAGCCAGAGTGAGAGATACCAGATAAGGGCTTCTTCAAAAATAAGTTGAGGTCGTAATGAGCTCTGTTTATTAAGTGATGGTCAACGCACAAATAAGTGTTGTGTTGCGCATCTATGTGTTGTGTGGCGCTTGAAAATAACTATGTTTATTTTTTAAAGCAGTTGGTCATGTGATGTAACTGTAGTCGGGTATTTTGGGGGTTTTAAATAGGATGAACCTACTGACACATCTGAGTGGTGTACATGCTGGTGGGAGAAATAACAAGTCATGAGCATAAACATTTGAGAGAGCACTCTTATAAATTGGACCAAGGATGGGGAGTAGCTTCTTTATTGAAGTGGGATGAGGTGCTCCTTTGTGCCCACTAAGTTCATTGGTATTTATTCGCAAATGAACCTTTTAAACAGAAGCCAGCTATGTCATAACTTAGCTCTACACAAAGACCATTTACTCTCTACAGAATGGTTACATAGAGCTGTAGCTCAAGATTTGTGGGATGAGTGAATCATCAATATAAATAGTTTGAATAACATTCTGCTTTAAATGCTACAGAAGAGGCAGGTGAAACTCTTTATCTATTCAATTAACCAAAAAGAAGCAAGCTGGCCAGTGCTAGTGATTTGTGTCCCCTCTGGAATAGATTAGGGGCAGCAGCAGATGTATTTATTGCATTTCATAACTTTATATTGTAGGAACACTGAACAAAGTGTTAACCTCTACACTTACGGTTTCCTACTTAAGAAAACTTTCTAGACCTCACAGAATGTGTTAATTCTAGTGTGAATGTATTTATGCATTCAGTATTTGTGTAGAGCTAGCCTAGCTTAAAGGCAGCAGCTGAATACCAGTACCTAATTGATCACTTCGTCATATCTGGGCTAATCCTTTGGTGGATGTTTTTTTTTTCCTTCTCTTTATTTTATATAGCAAGTTTTGGCTTCACACTATGTAGGTTAGTTACTGACCATTTGCTGCAGCTGCACTGCAGAACTTCTGTCTCTCTTGCCTAGGAAACTCTGTTGCACCCTTAACTTTTTCCTGTACTGTCAATAAGGGGTCCCACAGGAACCACCTGGCCTGCATCAGTCCTGCAGGGTGTGGTGGATTTCATCACTATGAAAGAGTTGGGAAGTGAGTACAGGGCTGCATTTCAGGGACTCAAACACTGATTTCTGAACAAACCAGCATGTTTGTCTGGATACCTTCAATATCCCTACTTACCAGGTGTTACTGTTCTCTCATTGTCAGTGTTTTGCAGGCCTTGTCTATTGAAACCCCATCTTGCCTCAAAACATGAAGGTGTCTCTACTTTGATGGTGATAGCCTTGCCTCCATTCCCAAAGCCTTCAAAATCCACTGAGTCCCTGGTCTTAAGATTTTCAGATCCCAATATAGAGTCACATAAAGTCACCTTACTCACGTTTGATGAGAGCTGCTTGTTTCCCTCTACAGACAAAGCCTTCCATGAATACAGAATGGGTATAGCCACGTTCAAATGACTGAGCACCATCTAAGCTCCACAAATGACATCATCTCCTGTATTCTAGCCAACAAAGCTTTCTAGTCTTTCGAGGGCACAACTTTCCTTCATTTCATATGCCACTTCAGGACCCCCCCTGCTCTTTAGATTGCACTCTTCAGTTAGAGGAGATGCTTTAGGAGAAAGAGAAAGTTTATTTGTCAAGTCTCAGAGAGGAAGTTCCCTGAGACTTCTCTGAGGACCCACACCCCTCTCTAGTGCCATCTCAGGGGATCCTCCAACATCTTGTAGTGGAGACTCTCTCTCCACCTCCATTACTGGATCCAGATTACCACTGTTGCATGGTTCCTGTCAGTGCTTTTGAATGGATGCGCTCTACAGGTTCCCCTGCCTGTCTGCATCCCAGAATTATTTACAGGTGATTGCGAAGAGTGTCCCCTTTCAGGAGTGATAGAACATATATATATATATATATATATATATATATATATATATATATCCTCTTTAAAGAAAGAGTGGAGAACTCTGTCGCAATCTGAAAATTGTGGATTTGTATCATGTGAATCATTCCCTTAGAACACAGAATTTCACAATGCTAGCTTTGATTTGGATCTTTGTTTTTGTAGCTAGTTTTATTATGTTTTAAACTTTGTCAACATTTAAAAAGGTTACAGAATACAGTGTCTGTCGATATAAGATATTGAAAAAAGAACAGTGCAATTTGTACTGTGCCCAAGTTTCTTGATTACAAAATATGCTGTTGGCCCTACAGCACTTCTGATATCCCTTCCTATTTATTATGAATCATTAGTACCACTCATGCTTTGATTGTGTGAGACCATAGGAGCTTCCTCCTAAGTTATCTTGTCTTATTCATGTTGCAGTCTTTTCCTCATTAAATGCATTTTCTACATTCATTGATCCATATTGGATTGCCAGTTGATGGCTGCACACAACCTAGCAATATTATAACATGCTATAATCAATTCTAAGTAACAAAATCTTTTGGCATATTTAGGTACCATTACCATTTCAAATGACTAGCAATGTACATTTGTCCCAAATCTCTATGGAACCTCTGGTCACTTAGGCCAGACTTCTTATGATCTCTTCTCGGATGGGTCCGTGCCTGGGTTGGACACACCCAAATAATGTAATACCAGACAACTTTTTATCCACAGCCTCTAGGACAACGGCCAGTGATAGGTCTGGCAAGCTTCAGTTATTAGACTCAAGTGTAGTGTATTCTGTGAAGTAATTAGATCTGAACAAAAATAATCCCTGCCATGATTACCATCTTCTAGGCATAATATAGGGGCATCTTCCCAATTGGAAGCTTTTATTTCCTCCAAGTGACCTTCCCAGTTTGCTTTAAGTGTAGTTGTACAGATAATGTCTCATTTTGCATAGCATGTCACACACAATACTATATGAATATTCAGTTACTCACATAGTAGAACACTTTGTCCAAATATCATTCCATCCAAGGCATGTTTATTGCAAGATAGTGGGGGTCTTAGTGTTCACGACTCATCTTTACAATCATGCTTCTTTTCAAATGCATTATCCTAATCATTGCAGCTCATGCATTTTATCATAGATTGCAGTCTTTTCAATAAACCTATTAAACTCTGTTGCATCTCCTTTTTTGTCCATGTGTGACTGAGAATTATTGCTACATTGAGAAAAGGGTAAACGCCATTCCACCACAACTCCACTTAGATATCGCATTCTAGAGTCCATGCGTAAGGCTGCCAGAAATCTCCTTTTACTGTCTGGGTTTTTGGTGAGGTACTGCTAGTGAACCGGGAGTGTTGGGCCAACAGTTGCGAATTGTTGTAGGAGTGACTCAGTCGCCGACAAACAAAAGTGCTGTCATCCCTAAACCAGCAGTCTTGCCTAGGAGCGAGAGTCCAGCTAAGACATGGCACCACCTACAATAGTGTTTTGGCACCAATTTACGGATATCCTGCGTATCTGTCTCACACACACAGCAGGTACGCTAAGTACCATTATAGGGAGACGTTTGTGGCCTTGAGGATACCGCTCTTCAGCTGAATAGGGAATACTTAACTAGGCTGTAGGTTGTTCAAGCTTGAACTCTTAAAAGTACTTCTCCCCATTTGGTGTTCCATTTCAAGACCCATTATTTAATATCACTAACGCCATAGACATTCCAGGAAATGTCAGACAAGCATTTAGCACAACATCTAATAGCCCATTGCTTAACAGATGAGGGCGGGGATGTCACATTTATAGTGGAATCTCATGAAGCTTATCAAACAAACATTCTATTCCTGGGTCACCTTTCCCATGGAAGATGAGACAGCATGTACATTTCACACATAGAAAATAGCAAACGTACCGCAGTGGTACGAGCATATCAGTATATAGAAATACCCTTTTCCTATCAAGAACATAAACATTGGTTCAATGGCGCCCTGCCACATGTAACACAACCAGTGAGAGTAGGTCCTTTGGATAATTACGACCCAACGTAGCTTATGTTTGCCACATACACACCACATCCTGACGTAGGGCTATGCAAGTAGCTGACGTACACTTACTTTATAATGAGCTAGTACAACTTTACAGATGATTATTACAATTTGCTAAGTGGAGCTTGAACACTACCCCAGCAGGGATGCACCAGCTGGTCACCAGTTGGCTATTAATGGAATTCACCTACAAACAATAAATTCTGTCATGTCAAAGCACCCGCAGAACGTGAAAAGATTCCGTTCTGGATAGCGCAAAAAACAAACGAGCTGGAAATAGCGTTTCCCCCACACAGAAGCCCAAGATAAACATGGAATTTTCACAATGTGCTTGCCATTCGGAATAGCTCCCTCAGTGTAATACTGCAGCACATGGGGTACAGTCTTTGCTGCAATTTAAACTATGCCACGTGGTACCCCGACACTTGCCAATGTACCGGAAGTGTTACAACAAATTCAAAATGAACACTGGGCTGCTCCATCCCTGAACTTGGGGGTGAAACTGATGCGTAACTTCAACACCTTCTCTCCTGAATAATACTCAGTAACATTAAAGGGGAAGTGGTAACGTTGGCTATACACCAGCGGCTCCAGGAAATTTCACAGTCTGAACAGTATCGTAAACTACAGAAAATTATTTCTGATACCTATGCTAAAATAGGATGGGATAGTTTGGGAGTCAAGCCAAAAAAGTGTGAACTTTAGAATACCACCCCTAGGGAAGGTACTAAACAAGCACAAGAGGGTTCAAAAAAACGCTGGGATAAACAAAACAAAATAAAGACAAACTAAGTCTGAGAGCAGACTCCCTACACTGGGAGAACTCCGAAAGGAGATATAATCCCAGAAATAGACAAAAGAGTGGGCCGATCAGAGCAACGTCCTTATTACACGAAACAGAAGAAAGACTTACAGCAGTCGTCAGACAAGAAAGGAGACCAATCCCCACAACAAAAGTCACAATTCAAAAAGAAAAAGGTGGCAGCAATTTCAATTAAACATGCCAGCAAACTTGAGAACATTGCTGAAGAACAAAAAGTGGGCAGTGATGCTACTGGGCAGCGCAGCAGAAGTCACAATGTCGTCAGAGTCTGACTGATCATCTGGCTGCGACAGCAACTAACGACTTTCTTGCAGTCGAGACTGCGGACAAGGGGTTCTCCCACCCAACAGGGTTTATGGTTTAAATATCCAGATTGAGGAGACCTAGAGCTTAGCCAACACGTCTGTGAGCTCCCACATGGGGAAGATGTCATTTTGCCTTCTTTCTCAGAACTTGTTCTGGATGCGGTAAAAGAAGCCTTCGCTGTTTGGCTGGGCTTTATCGCAACCACATAGGGTGGGAAAGAGATTCCCCCCTACTATGTAATACCTGTCAGGTTTAACCCCAGCCTGTGCCCCATACCCTGTTAAACATGAGGCTAAAGATCCAGTGAGAGAGATCCTCACTCAGCTCGAGTACCAGGGAGTAATAAAACCCTGTGTGTCTGCAATGAATAACCCATTATTCCCTGTTGCAAAAGAAGACCATTCATATAGAAAAGTCTTAGATCACCCACACTTAAACAATTACACACGTACATAGGTAATACAAAATGCACACAGCACTTTTAAACAACATAGTGCTTATAAAACTCAAAACAACCTTGGATATTTCCAGCGTTTGTTTCTACCAAAACTTATCACCTGAAAGTCAGTAACTGAGTGCATTCTCATTTGGTGCACAAAGTTTTTTTTGTTTGCCCCAGGGCTATAAGAACAGCAAAGGGTTGTTCTTAGCCCATGTAACATCAATATTGCATAATATTGATCCTGAAGCGTTATCCTATGTGGATGACATCTATCTTGCAGAAGACGACCTCACCATTCATCTTGCCAAGGTCGATCAAATCGTTCTAGGATTCGCAGCCCTTGGCTACAAACTCTATTTTAGGAAAACTAAAATAGCCTTTCTCAGTGTATTGTTCCTGAGATACGAGCTATCAAACGAGGGCAAGAGCCTGGCCCTGCACTTTTTAGAAAATTGTGCTCAACTGCAACCACCGAACACTATCAAGAAAATGTAGGCTTTGGTTGGTTTCTTCAACTTGGGAGAGCTTACATTCCAGACTATACACAACGCATCAAGCCACTCAAATTTAATTCGCTCAGATTTCTCAAGCAGACACTGGACAGTTGAACACACATCCATTCTTAGAGGATTGCAGCAAGACATGCTAGAAGCAAAACAAATATGGTCATCGGAATAATTGCTGGTGCCATCAGGTTCACCAATTTCATCTTTAATAAGGGCGACATGGTGCCCATAGCATATAAATCACATTTATACTCCAGTGCAGAATAACCCTTTGCACCCACAGAACCAATTCTGATTGCTGTACAGATGGCTGTCATCAAGGAAAGGCCCATGCTTAAGGGAAACGCATTATTGTATTTACCCTGGTGCCGGCCTTAGAGGCTGTCACCAAAGCAAGCGTTCCTAACGTTATAGCATTACATCCACGCTGGATTCCATGGGCAACCTCCCTGACTACCACTGATGTGGATTACATTTTTGACCCAAAATTTGAAACACAAGAATTTCGCCAATACACAGGGGAACAGGAGTACCACACACCTCTTAACATCTTGCCACTTGACAGATACCAAACTGTCATTTACACTGTGGTTCAGCACAACCAGCTGTAGGTACAAAACATCAGTACCCAGCCTCTTGCACAGCCTTGAGCAGAGTGATGAAGGATGGTGTATTCCACCTTCAGAATACCTACATGCAGACCCTGGGGGACTGCACGGCACAATTGGCTGAACTTCAACAATGCTTTCCAACCTTTTTTAGTTTGATTCGATGGTCTACTGGTGGGTCATCGATGTCTAGATACTCCTTTTCTAATGTGCAGCTCTGCAGCCACACTGGTGGACATTAACTTGTTTTTTTAAGGCCCTTCATGGTAGATATTCATCACCTTCTAATCACTGCCTTATAGGGTGGGCCACCCACAGGGTGCTTTTGGTATGACCGCTTTAGTGTGAGTTTAAAAAACAGTGACCTATGGCTTCTATCACTTTATTTACTAATTATCTGTCCCTCAAGAAGTGAATCAAATTTCCATCTAAGTTGATGGTTATGCTAAGGCTGCTGTGTACCATACACAAGGGAAAATGATCTGACGTAACTTGTGCCAGAAGCCCTGTTCCAGTGAACCAGTGTAGATGAGGTCTCTGTATAATAATTTATACAGGAGAATAAGTTATGGGAAGTATAAAAATGTTGTCTGACCCCAGGGTTTGTTGGTCTACACACATCCCAATGTGTAAGTAAACTATTCTTATTGTGAGACCACTATAGATGTCTGGTCTGATGGCAGCGTATTTCAAAAGAGAGTTAATAGCTGGTTGCTCAGAGAGGCCTTTAACAGTCCAGCACCCTTCAGACCTCGATTGCCCCCGCCTTTTCAAGGCAGAACTGGACGTCTCCACAGTAAGCAACTTTGGAAGCGTGGAACAAATTAAATTGTCTAAGAACTTGCAGGTTTACTTAGCACACAAATCTTTAAAGTTATACCTGTCTTCCAGGTTTTGGCCTGAGACAGCGGTCTTAATTAATTATACACGTCTTGATCAATGTAGATGAATTGCCAGTCCTCCCTTAGTAGCAAGTTCCCTCCTTCTCCAAGGAAATATTAGTAGTAATTATCCTCCAGTTCAGGAGTGATTTTCTCTAACATATTAGCATTAAATATATAATGGGACGACAATCATGTTTTCTCCAGACGTAAGTTTACCATTATCTGAAAAAGACCTATTTTCTTATCCAGGACCAGCTTTTCATTTGGGGCAAATAAATTAATTTCTTCCAACACTCGTTTTGTCAGCCAAATACTAGTTTTTAGTGTAGTAACCCCCCAACTTTATCCAAACTGTATTCCATTAAGTACTCATTGGTACTACTACCACACATGGGCAGAATCTACCACACATGCCAGTATATTTTAGTTGGGTGTAGGCATTGCCTATCACCTGCTTGTGGTAACTATCCCATTTATTCCCCCCGCCCCCCCTCCCCCCACTGGAAAATTGTGAAACTCTACCAACCAAGTCAGTACCCCTGCCTTCATTGGTCATGAGATGTCAACTCAGCTTCCTGCATTAGCACTGCCCTCTGAACAGTGCTGTGCCATCATTGCCTCTGTACTTCACCTCCCATTGCCACTGCTGGTTTGTGTAGCAATATGGAGACAACCGGTGCTTCTTTCGTCAGTAGGCTCAGAGATGTGTGTGTGTGTGTAGGAGGGTGAAGCTTGCTGCTGTGCTTTTGCTACTCTGTGGCTTTTTGAAAGCTGCTTGGTGGGTGGCAGGCATTGTAGACTAGCTTTGTCAATCAAAGTGACGTGGGTGAGCATATGAACGGCCATGATAGCACTTGTACAGACTGAGTGACTTGAGAGCTATAGCAAATAATATACATGCAAGGCCTGGACTGAAGGGAGAACTGCTCCATCACTGGACAGATGCTTCCACTTCACAAGGTTACCGAGATGTCCTTAATAGAGATGTAAGCCTGTTCATAATTGCTTTACAGCCCACTTCTGATTTCAGAGTTGAGAAAAGAAGAAGGCAAAGTTGAACCAGGAGACCAATGCACTAAACATGTATAAGCCACACTTAGCAAGAGTAGACCAGCTTTGGAAGAATAATATTTGTGTACGGTTTGTGTATATACTAGTGCTTGGTATTCAGTAGTCCTGATTGAAAGCACTGGTATCACTTTGGTGTCACATACTGCTTATGCATCAAACTAAAGTAAGGGCACTATGACTGTCCTGTTGCTTAGTCTCCTCTTCAACAAATGACTTCACCCTGCCGTTTGTTTCTGAAGCTTTCGTTCCTGCTTTTGTCATGCTGAGAACCACCAGCTATTTCAGAGGAGATGCAAGAAGCTCCCACTTGGAGTTACGGAAGTTAAGTATGAGGGTAACAAAGGAATACACCTGCAGCGCCAAGCTTTGACACTCAAAATTTCTGCCCATGCTTCTGAGTCTCAAGCTGTGATAGGTCTGAAGGCAATCTGTTACAGACTCAATGTGCAGGAGAACTGATGCAGAGATCTGTGGTATGAAATACAAGGAGTTTGCAGTCAATGTTGTCCACGCCTTGATCTGTTCTATAAACGTCTGAATTGCAAACAATTATAAACTGTGCTAATACCACTTTTTTTCTTTTCAGTGAGTTATTCGCGACCAGTGATCATTTTAGGTCCTATGAAAGACAGAATAAATGACGACTTAATCTCAGAATTCCCAGACAAATTTGGGTCCTGCGTTCCACGTGAGTATGCTTTCCTTGCTTAAACAGTTTGACCAAGTCGTAAGCAAAACTCTTAATATAAGTTTGTATTCTTTTTAGCATTGTGAGGTCCTTGCCACGCTCAATGCATTCTGCCATGTCTACTTTGCACAAGAATTAGCTGTTTTAGACCTAATTAAAGTAATCTGTCTTCAAGAAGAAGCACTTATTAGTACATCTTACATAGTTTCACATCAATTCTCCCTTTTTTAGAATCTCCAAATTAGCAGAGTATTGGGATTCATCTCTAGGAAAGTATATAGGCACAGCATACGTGAACAATATACTGTATTCTCCACACATGTTAAGTTATTTATAATGTGTATATTGTTTTAGGTAAATAAATATGGGTTTGTATCTTTGTAGACACTACAAGACCGAAGCGAGATTATGAGGTAGATGGACGAGATTACCACTTTATGGGCTCCCGAGAGCAGATGGAAAAGGATATCCAAGATCACAAGTTCATTGAGGCGGGACAGTACAACAACCACCTTTATGGGACGAGTGTCCAGTCTGTACGAGAAGTAGCAGAAAAGGTAACTCACTTTGAGACACTTCTCCTGTCATGATATCCTTATTGGTCTATGAAGTGCTAGTGTGCCAGTCATTGCTTAAGATCTGTTATGAGGTTGGACCTCCCATCTGTACATTATTTACAGGATAATGGGCCCCATGCCGTGTGTTGGGTGCCCATGAGGAACAGGTAATTTAAAGTTCTGCCTCGTAGGATCTTCACTGATAGTCGTAAACGTTGAATGATTCCCCACCGCCAGCGCAGACCCTGGAACACCTTTTTTAATATATACTTGTACTTTAGGAAAATGAGATTGTATAATCATCACTGAATCAATTTTTCATAAAATGTCAGTGTAGTCTATCAAGAGATGTATTTTGTTTCTGATTGCTGTGTAAGAAATGCTGAAAAAACTGCAACATAGCCTTTCAATACTCAACCCTTTGTCATGGAAAAAAGGCTGTCTAGGTACAAACAGCATGAAGAGAAAATGCAGCCTGATAGGCTTCCACTGATAGGAACTCAAAAAGAAGCCTTCACCTTTAAGAACTTCAGAAGCGACCTATCACACAATGCACCTTAGTGGCACTTTGCCCATGAATGGCAGTTGTTTTTTCTGGCTCCTTCTGGTGGGATCTCTGAACACCTGTGTTGTTTTCACACCTCTGAAAATTGTTTCTCTTTCTGTCCAACTCCTGTAACTGAGCAAATTGGCATCCCTTTTGTTGAGTGGAGCCATTTTTTCCTATTTCTGACTGGACATTTTAGTCAGATTGTGCACTCTGTTCACCAAAAGCCCATCCTGTGGAAGAAAGAAGGTGAGCTCTGATGCTCATAAAGTCTGGTTGGTGTGTCTTACAGCTGCACGTCTCACGAAAGGGATGGGTTATTTGTCAGAAAGTGTCAAAGAGGATGCTTAAGGACAGAGAAGGCACCCTATTGCATGGTTTGATGCAAGACATAAAGGAAGAAGAGGAGAGAAAGAAAAGTAAAAGAATGGAAAGATAATTATCTTGCAGTGTTGAAGAAAAGCATTAAAAATCAGGTATAGACACCAAGAGAGGGAGATCTAAAGACAGAAAATATCCTTCTCGACATCACCAGTGATGACCTTCTCATCACTATTCACTGACTTCATGAACATTGAAGTTGCCGTTGGGAGGTTTAGCCCTATCCTGTTCACCATCCGTAGAAGGGTCAACGAAGATGCGCCATTTATCTGATAGAGACTTCAAGTTGCAGATTCCTTACCTTAGAATTTTCCCCAGGCGTCAGACTGGATCCGGAGATTTTTTCTTCGAGCAATACCCTTTCGCGTTGGTAGGAGGCGCCGGTCGACTCCGTAGGCGTCGTGGTTGCCATGAATCCATTGGGAGTAGTACATAGATGCCACCCTCGCGCAGTGACGTCAGTTCTTTTCTTTCCGCGCCACGCGCTGATCCGAGAGAGAGCTACCCTCGGTTATTTTTTGGCCGAATTCGACCGTTTTGTCAAAACAAATTGCCATGAACTTTGGTGCATCGAGGATGTCCCCGAAGACTGGGTTAAAGCCCTGCGAGGACTGTCACTCCATGATCTTGTTGACGGACCCTCATCGTGTCTGTCTGTGGTGCCTTTAGCGCGACCACGACCCGAAGTCGTGCTCCGAGTGCCAGGTGATGCATCCGAAGGCTTTGAGGGAGCGGTCCCTAAAGCTGAAGGCGGCCCAGCACTTGACTCTGCGTAAGTCCTGATCTCGCTTGAGAGGAAGGTCTCGCGATAGGTCGCTGAGCCACCACCACTGGTCTTCATCTAAATCGTTGGGTCACAGTAAGAAAAAGAAGTCGTCGAAGAAGTCCCATCGCTCTCCGACTTCACCCCGTTGCTTGGCCGACGCAGGACGAGTGTCAACGAAGTAGGCCTCCGTCCTCGGAGCCTACGCCTACGCCTGCGTCGGCTCCATGCTTCCCCGAGTATCCCAGAGCCGGAGCGACCCCCGCTCAACTCTTTTACGAGGCCATGCACCTCATCTTTGGGTGTGCCGACCCCGATACAGCGCCTTCGGGCCCAAGGGGCTTGACCGAGGGGCCTTCGGCTTCTGCGCTGGCAGCTTTGGCCCCGGACACCGAGGTCGCCTCCGGATCCGTGCACGGATCCGCCCCAACGCCAGTCGCACAGTCAAGACCTTCCCCGGCACCGGGTTGTTTAGCGACGCTCTCGATGTCGGTAGTGCCCACTATCAACATAGACCCCATTCTCATCCCGACGACCCGGAGTCAGAGCGGCGTCGGCCGACGTCGGCTTCGATGGGCCCTATTCGCCCGAGGTCAGATTTTGACCCATTTCCCTATGTGTACAAATATGGGGAGGATTGGAGGGGTCCCTGGACCCTTATGAATACCAGGAAGACCCTACTATGGACTGGGCACAGGGCTTGGGCAAAGCCAGTGGTCTTGATACTTCTCCTGACTCTGGCATGCTGTCTCCACCTACCGTGGCTACGGCTGAGGGAGCTACCAATGGTATGGTGGTTAGTAGGGCGGCTGAGGTCCTTGGCCTTGAGCTACCTACTGTCAAAGTCAGGTCTAACCTCCTGACTGAGGTGCTTCAGCCTGGGGCTTCTACTTCTGAACCCCTTCTTCCATTTAATGAAGCCCTCTCTGACATCCTTTTGGGTACGTGGTCCAAACCCAACACATGGCGTCCTGTGAACAGGACGCTCGCTCGCCACCATCGGCCTGCGCCAAACGACCCGAAGTTCCTGTCCCAACATCCTACGCCTGAGAGTCTTGTTATCCATCCGTCCTCTTCTGGAGCATTCCCTTCCGCACCCCCAGGTAGGGAATCCAAAAGGGTAGAACAGTTTGGTAAGAAGTTGTTTTCTTCCTCCAGCCTCGGGCTGCGGTCTGTGAACACAGCATGCCTTTTGAGCCGTTATTCCCACTCACCTGTGGGATACGGTTGCGCAAGTCCTGCCGCAGATACAGGAGGAGGCCCGTGTTATCGTCTCTCAAGCAGTCAAAGATGGGAGAGACATGGCAAAGTTCACCATCCGTTGTGGGCTGGATACGACCGACTCTCAGGGCAGATCGGTTGCTACGACAGTGGCCTTGAGGCGCCATGCCTGGTTACGTACTTCTGGTTTTCCAGGGATGTCCAACAGTCACTCATGGACATGCCCTTTGATGGCACCCGTCTCTTCGTAGACAAAGCTGACTCTGCCTTGGAGAAGTTCAAGGAGTCCAGGGCTATGGCTCGGTCCTTGGCCTTTCTGCCGCCTCACGCCCCCCACAGTCTGCTTTTCATCCCTTTTGTGCCACGGAAATGGCGCCCTGTCGCATCCTCATCCCAGCCACTGGGCCATGCACGCTGGACAGCCTATGCGTGGCCGGGGGTGCAGAATCCCACGTGGTCATGGGTCAGGGAACCAGAGGTCTGTCCAATCCACCCCTGTCCCTGCAGCAGCCTCCAAACCTTCCTAGTCCGTCCCCCCACTCCCACCCAGTAGGTAGCAGAAACCGCCATCACCTCCCCCACTGGGAACATATCACCACGGACAGGTGGGTTTTGCAAATCATTCGGAAGGGCTACTCCCTCCCTTTCGAATCCGCACCACCACATATGCCGCCATCCTTCCATCCCCTTTCAGAGGATTATTTGGTGCTTCTCAGCCAGGAAGTTGCATCTCTCTTGGCCAAGGGAGCTATAGAAAGGGTCCCTGTGCCAGAAGTAGGTCGTGGTAGTTATTCCCACTACTTTCTGATACCAAAGAAGGATAAAGGCTTGCGCCCTATCCTCGATCTTCGGGACCTGAACTACTTCCTCGAGAAGAAGTTCAAAATGCTCACCCTGGCTCAGGTTCTGTCTGCCTTAGACCCAGAAGACTGGATGGTAGCGTTGGACTAGCAGGATGCTTATTTCCACATTCCCATCCTGCCTGCCCACAGACGTTATCTACAATTCGTGGTAGGTCACAAGCCCTTTCAGTTTACCATGCTCCCTTTCAGCCTTACCAGTGCCCCTCAGGTGTAAACGAAAGTAATGGCGGTGCCTGCAGCTCATCTGCGCAGGTTAGGGGTCTCAGTCTTCCCCTACCTAGATGACAGGCTGTGGAAGGCGCCTTCACCCCAGTCAGTGGTCTCACACCTCTAGACAACGGTGAACCTCCTGCACCAGCTGATGTTCACTATCAACGTGCCGAAGTCACACCTGACTCCTTCTCAGACGCTCCCTTTCATCAGGGAAGTTCTGGACACAGTGCGGTTTCAGGCTTATCCTCCCCAAAAGCGAGTCAGACATTCAGGCTATGATTCTGATCTTACAGCCTTGGTCTTGGGTTTCGGTGAGACGGAGTGTGAGGCTGCTGGGCCTCTTGGCCTCCTGCATCCTGCTAGTAGCACATGCCAGGTGGCACATGCGGGCTCTGCAGTGGAACATGAAGTTCCAGTGGGCGCAGCATCAGGAGACTCTCTCCGACATGGTCCAGATCTCAACGGGCGCTGCGAAAGACCTGCAGTGGTGGCTTTCGAATCCCAATTGGGTCAATGGCAGATCCCTCTCCCTTCCCCCAAGTAGATCTCTCAATAGTGACAGATGCATTGCTTCTGGGTTGGGGCGGCCACATGGGAGAGGTGGAGATCAGATGCCTCTGGCGGATTCGGGCCTCCACATCAACCTGCTGGAGCTCCGAGCGATCAGACTTGCGTTGAAAGCATTCCTTCCCTCTCTCAAAGGGAAAGTGGTGCAGCTGTTCACAGACAACACTGCTGCCATGTGGTGCTCCAACAAGCAAGGCAGGGTAGGTTCCTGGACCCTATGTCAGGAGGCACTACGCCTCTGGGCTTGGCTGGAACATTAAGGCATTACCCTGATGGTTCAACATTTGGTGGGCTCTCAACGCCAGAGCAGACGAACTCAGCCGCCGACGCACCATCAATCACGAATGGCATCTCCATCCGGAGGTGGCGCAAGGTCTCTTTCTTAAGTGGGGAGAGCCTTGGTTAGATCTGTTCGCCTCCGCAGAGAACGCGCAATGTCAGCTATTTTGCGCGTTGGAGTTTCCATGGCGGCACTCGCTCTGAGACTCTTTTTGTCTCAAGTGGAACTCCGGCCTCCTGTACGCCTTCCCGCCTATTCCTCTTTTGCCCAGAGTTCTCAAGAAGATCAAGAGCGACCGGGCCCAAGTTATCTTGGTGGCTCCGGACTGGGCTCGAAGAGTGTGGTATCCCGAGCTACTGAGCATATCCATCAATCCTCCACTCAGGCTGCCTCTTCGGGCGGATCTTCTGTCGCAGCAGCAGTGGACGGTCCTCCACCCGAACCTGTCCAACCTCCGCCTTCATGCGTGGAGATTTAGCGGCAACAGTTGACGGCATTTGCCCTTCCACCCGAAGTCTGCAATGTTATTTTGGCAGCCAGGCGTCCCTCGACTAAGACTGTATACGCCTGTCGATGGAATAAATTTGTGGCATGGTGCACTAACAACTCTGTTGACCCCCTATTTACCCCTCTTTCAGAGGTTCTTCTTTTCATTCTTTCCTTAGCCCAGCAGGGCTCTGCATTGGGCACCTTTAAGGGGTATCAGTCTGCCATTTCCGCCTTTCTTAGGCTTCCTGATCAGCCCTCACTCTTTAAATCTCCTCTTGTGAGTAGATTCTTGAAGGGGCTCACCCACTTATTTCCTCCCACTCCCTTCATCATGCCTCAGTGGGATCTTAATCTTGTACTTACTTTCTTGATGTGTACTCCTTTTGAGCCTATGCATAATTGTCCCTTACGACTCCTCACGTTCAAAACTGTCTTTCTTATCGCCATCACCTCTGCTCGTAGGGTGAGGGAGCTTCAGGCCCTATCTTCAAAACCTCAGTACTTGTCCGTACACCCCGACAAATTGGTGTTACACACTAGAGCTTCCTTTCTTCCTAAGGTGGTTACACTGTTCCATGTCAGCCAGTCCATCACTTTGCCTACCTTTGCGCACCCCCCACATCCTTCCCATGAGGAGGAGAGACTCCGTCTGGACCCAAAAAGAGCGTTGGTGTTCTATCTCAATCGTACTAAAGACTTCCGGGTGGACGATCAACTCTTTGTTGGCTATGTGGGTGCGAAGAAAGGGAAGGCGGTGCAGAAACGTACCATCTCTCGATGGGTGCTTCTTTGCATCAAAATGTGCTACGCTTTGGTGAAAAAGCAACCTCCTGAAGGCTTGCGGGCTCATTCTACTAGGGCCACTGCTGCATCCACGCGGAGTTCCTGTCCTGGATATCTCTCAGGCAGCTACGTGGGCATCCCTGCACACGTTTGCTAAACATTACTCCCTGGACAGTCAGGTCCGTCGGGACAGCTACTTTGGTCGTTCGGTCCTGCAGGACTTTCTAGTATGATCTTAGGTCGCAGCCCACCACCGAGGATTGCATTGCTTGGTTATCTATTCTAAGGTAAGGAATCTGCAACTAGAAGTCTCTATCAGATGTACAAGTTACTTCCCTTCGGTAACAAAATATCTGGTAGAGACATATTCTAGTTGCAGATTCCTTACCGCCCCCCCATCCTCCCCGCTTGCGAACTGATTTCTAGGGACAGGGATTCCCCCTTTCAGGTCCTTAGCTCTGGCGCACCAAAATCAGTGGTGTTCGCAGCTCTGCGCTCTGGTGTGGAAAGTCGTTAAAAGAAACTGACGTCACTGCGTGAGGGCGGCGTCAATGTACTACTCCCGACATCATCACGGCCACCACGACGCCTACAACGCCTGCGGAGTTGACCGACACCACCTACCGACGCGCAAGGGTGTTGCTCGAAGAAAAAAATCTCCGGATCCAGTCTGATGCCTGGGGGAAAATTCTAAGGTAAGGAATTTGCAACTAGAATATGTCTCTACCAGATATTTCGTTACCGAAGGTAAGTAACTTGTACATCGCTGCTTGGCGTCCAGGTCAGAGACGAGACGCCCACCACCACGTGCAACACTGAACACTACGAGGTTGCCACCTTCACTGCCGTTGCATTCTCTTTAGGTCACCTATCAACGTCGAGACCTAACGGTTTAGTATCAAAGTCACATCACTCGGCGTCAAAGACTGACTCATTCAACATCAAAAAGACACCTTTCACAATTGACAACACTGGTTCCAGCTAAAAAGTATTGCATGACTTCTATTGTACCATTCTCAACGTCAAAGATTCCTTAACAGTGATCCAGGTCTCCTTCTACACATTCTTCTATTCCTCAGTAGTCAGTGCTACAAATGGTTGTACTACCATTGGGTTCAACTCCCTAGGCGGCCTTACAAATATTCACAGTAACAACAGCGATCTCAAATGCCATCTCAAAGACACTTTCAGAAAAGGAGGTTCACCCCAACTAAGCCCTCACAATCTAAGCGCAAACATTCTTCATGCAAACAGTCTGACAACCCCTTCGCAATTTCCCACTCTTGTAAGGAAGGTGAGGGGTGGGGGAGCGGTGAAATTCTTTCTGGAAGAGCGGAACGCCATAACGTCGGACAGATGGTTTTTAAATATCATACAAAAGGGATATACAATCTGGTTCAGGAACCCTGCACCACCCGTCTGCCCACCGCCTCATCTAGACAAAAGAACAAGTTCCCTCAGACCACGTAAAGAGGGCTATGTACACAACATACTTTCTAGTTCAAAAAGAAAGCCAGTCTAAGCAATTTCGGCCTATTCTGGATCTCCAGCTCCTCAACAAATGTATCAAAAGGGAAAAACTCAAGATGCTATCCCTCCTCAAATCTACCCACACATAAGAAGAAACGACTGACTCTGTGCAGCAGACTTTCAGGATGCATACTTCCATATTCCAATAGCTCATCATAGGAGATTTCTCAGATTCCTAGGCGGAACAGATCATTATGAATACTCTGTGCTTTCTTTTGGTCTGAAATCAGCCCCCCAAACCTTTTCCAAGTGCCTGGTGGTGGTAGCAGTGCATTTACGAAAGAAGGCATTTTACTGTAAACATACCTAGATGACTGGCTGATAAAAGCAGTCTCTCAAAAGAACAAAAAAAGACTTCACATCCATAACACCCCTTTTATCAAAGCTGAGCTTATAAATCGGTGCCAAGAAATCTAGCTCCACACCAGTTCATTGTGTCATGTATCTAGTAACAACAACAGATACGCAAAAAAAAAAAAAGCCTTTCCCTTAGCAGAAGAGACTATCATCAGTGTGTCAATGCAGCAAACCAAACTGTCTGTCAGATTGCCACACTTCTGGGATCAATGGTGTTAGAAATTGGGTCTCTAGCTGGCAAAGGTATGCTCCCTTTATAAATAGAGACCACAATCCTAGTCAGGGGAAGTCAGACACACACCATAAATTAACCTGTGCCCACCCTACTATAGCTTGGCACATAGCAGGTAGGCTTAACTTAGGATGCATTGTGTAAAGTATTTGTGCAACCCTTTAAACAGTGAAAAAACACACAAAAATGATCTACAACAAGTTAGCAAAAATCTTAAGTTAATGTACAAAACAAGACCAAAACGACAAAAAATCAAATTAGTAGAAGTCAGGGTATGACTTTGTAAATAATACCTGCAATTGAGGTGCTTAGAAACTAAAAGCACTCACCAAGGCTATCTGGTTGTGCTAGACCAGGGTAAATCCAGAGTTCAGGCTGACCGCAATGGAGTGTGGGCAGGTTATAGAGACCAATCTTGTCCCGCTGAAACAGTACCTCGGATGGAAGGTTGTGCCGACATCTAAGATCTGGTGCGTTGGTTACAATCCACGCAGTCGAGCCGTACAGTTGACCATCTCTGAGCAGAGATGTGGTATCGAACCCTTGCAGAGAAGTAGATGCATCATCGTTAAGGTACGCAGCCGGCCATGTGAAGGTGATGCGCCAGGGCTGATGGAGGTGGCAGTCCTGAGCCACACAGTCGCCGATGCATCAGCAGCTAGGAAAAATGCAGCGGTTCCGATCAGCTGATTGATTTTCTCAGAACACAGCTGCAGAAGCCACCTTTGAGAGCTCAGTACTGAATTTCACCACTTGTCATGGTACAACTCACAGTTGGCAGGGTCCTGAAGCTGTAGGAGAGGTGTGTGAAGTCTTTATCCATGAGACTTAAGAACAGGAGGCAAGCCAGCCATCCCTTGGATTCACTTTGGTTCTGGAGATGTAGAGGTTCAGGTCCAATCCTTTTAACTCCCAGGCAAGGAGGGCAAGCAGGCAGAAGGGCAGGCACAGCAAAACAGGAGTCCAGCGAAGTCCAGCAGATTGACAGTCATTTCATCAGCACAACCGTCCTCCTTTCTGGCAGAATATCCTGAGGTTCAGATATGTACTGATTTGGTGGGGTTGGGGGTCCAGTACTTACACCAAGTTGTGCCTTTGAAGTAGGGAAGGCTTCAAAGAGACGCCACAGAAGTTCACGAGGTCCCTGACCTTCCGTCCCGGGCTCCAGACACTCGACAGGGGGTTATACAGCTCTGTGTGGGGACAGGTACAGTCCTGTTCAGGTGCAAGAGTCAGGTCCTCTTTCCTATCCAGTCAAGGAGGATCTATCAGGCTGGTTATGGGCCATCATGATGTAAGTGGTATACCTCAGCTTTTTGTGTATGGATGTCTAAACGGAATGCACAAGAGCCCAGCTGGCACCCACCCTAATGTATATCAGGGGCAGGCAGAGGCACAGAATAGTTAGAGTAGGAAAATGCCGACTTTCTAGAAGAGGCATTTTCAGACTTGAAACTTAAAATCTAACTTCACGATAAGTTGGGATTTTACGGTGTAAGCCCAGGGACACCAAACACGGAATATCTATTAGGTCTCAATTGGAAATCACACATCTAAAATGTAATAAGGTAATGCCAAAGTTAACCTATGGGACAGAGAGGCCTTGCAGTAGTGAAAAACTAACTTGAGTTTTTCTCTACATGGACGTGTGAAACTTAAAAGTAGACGTTTTAAATATGCTGCACCCTGCCCTTGGGGCTGTCCAGGGCTTACCTTAGGGGTGACTAATATGTATTCAAAAGGAAGGTTTTGGGGTGGGAGGAGGGCGTGGGCCGCCAGAACACAGAGTGTGATGCATTTCTTTCTCTCCCCGGGCTCCTGGAGGCCATCCAGCAACATCAGCTGTACTAAGAGCACCTCAATCACGGATATACGCAAAGAAGTTAAGGAGGCTTCACCCCCGGAGGATAGGAAGGTCACCTTGCTCCCAGCTGGCGGTCCTGGCAACAAAGCGGCACACAGCGGTCAGTTGCCTACATTTCACCGGCTGCCGTGTTGATTCACCTGGGATGCGGGGCTGGCGGCAGAAACAAGCCTCAGAGCATTTCCGAGGCCCTGCCCCATAGCCGCACCCATGATGTGGCAGAGCGCCTGCTCTGTGGCGCTGTTTCTTTCTGCTGACTACTACTCCTGGATTGCCGCTGTAGCATCGGTGGGGCGCCTGCCCGCCATTAAGGACGAGCCCGCAATAGGAGACACGCAGACTGAGATGACTACCATTCATCACAGGACATTGCTACACGCTGATCGCCTCCTCGGTGATTGCCGGCTCTTGACTTTCTGCCTTGTTAGGCTCCTGTGGGTTGCCACTCTGTAGCCCCACTGCTGGGGCCTTTAGTAATGTGGGCCCCTTGGACCTGCACGTGTGCTCCTGTTGCGGGAAACTAATGCTTATTGATCCCTTGGGGCGCAATAACAAAGGAGTGGAGCTGGGCCTTCCACATTACCTTCTGGAATACTTGAATCTGTGAGACTCCGACATGAGCACAGAAGTAACTGCAGCCCTTCCGCGCATCAGGCATCCCCTCTGTAGGCCCTGATAAGCATACTACCACTGGGAATACACCACCCTGGTTCACTCAGCTCGCTTTTGCTGTCCAGATCATAGAGGTTCTTAGGACCTAAGCCCCACCATCTTAGTTCTTCTGGACTCTGCTGAGCCTCAATTATGAGGTTGGACAGCCGTCTCTTGCTGACTGACTACATCTGTTGGGGTTGGTCTTCCTCCCTGCTCTAACCGGGTGGTCAACCACCAAGTTTGTGGTGCAGCATCTACCGCAACAAACTGGAGCACATTTGCCAGGGCTCTCCACTTGTGGCCTAACATCCAGTGGGGGCACCTCAGTGAGTCTCGCCTCCATAGCATAGACTGGCCTCCTGTCTGCGATCGGCCCAACGCCGTCCTGCGCTCCAAATCGTCTAAGGCACAACCCATTCACCCTTTTCTGGAATAAACCACCTACCGGAGATACCAAACCACCGGACTCCCAAACTACCATGGACGCGGGCACCTTAGCCGCTATACCAATCACTCAGGAGTACACAGTCCTATTTCTGCAGGAGATACGCTCAGAGGTTGGGTCGCTTAAGTCAGGCTTCAGTTCTTGCCTGCAGGCTCCCTGGAGCGATGTATTTGAGATAGGAGGCTGCGTGAGTGACCTGGAATGCACGGAGGATGCCTGCTCTGAGAATCAAGAAATGCTTAAGCACCGGTTGGTGACTTTTGAGGATTAACACATTGAATTAAAGACCAGCCAAGAAGACTTGGAAAAAAGAAGTCGCCGAAGCAATCTTCACATCAGAGGCATCACCAGTTTGGAATTGAGAGGACATAATGGCCTTCACTACGAATCTCTTGCAAGTGATTAGAGGAAACCTGGGTCTGCCCCTGCCAAAATTAGACAGAGCGCTGTGTGTGGCAGCTGGACATGGCACCCGACATCCTGACCAGGGTCCCTTTTTCACATAGAAGGAAGACATCCTGCAGGCCTCCAGATGCAAAGCTAACCTGATGTTTCAGATTATACTATACAGATACTCCAGCACCTGTCTCCTCTCGCACTACATAGAAGAGACTTCAAAATAGTAATAGACAAACTCAGGGAACTGGACTTCTGATACCAGTGAGGCCACCCTTTTGCCCGTCTGTTCACCCACGATGGAATGCAACAATCTCTGCCCTCTGGAAGAAGCCAAGCACCTTCTGTTCCTTGACAAAGACTTGGAAGGCAGAAACCCCTCTTGTCTCGCCCACTCCATCGTAAGACACGGCGGACCCCTTGGACTAAAGCAAAATCGCCTTACCAAACGCCGAACAGAGGCTTCCCGGAGAACCAACCAAAGTATTATCCAGCACCTTAAGAACATGGGCAAGAGCACCTCCCCAACCCCTTCGACCACGGAATCCCTCTAAATCCTCCACCCCCCTAGAAGCACCGACCAAATGTCTCTGCCAGGGGAGCCTCAGCACAACCAAACTAACACTGTCCCTTGGTGCCCTGTGGGGGCCTGAGCCACCTCTGAATTCTACCCCAGTGCCCGCCCACAATTGCTTGACTTGTCTGGTGACCTGTCTCCCTCAACTCACACCCCTGGAGAGTGACTTCTTAGACAGGATATGTGCACACTAATGCCAGTCTCTGCGGGATTCAGCCAGACATGTTTGTCCCAGCTGGTCCAGTTCGTCTGGTTTTGTTTTGTATGCCCTTCCTCTGATGGGCCCACAGTCTGTAATGCAGATGGCATGGTCCCTTTCAGGCACCCTACTAGACATAATGGTTACAGGAGATTTTGACTTGGTCTGGGACCTAGAACTGGATAGAAACAAGGCAGCTCTCCAGGGTACAGGAGCCATGTCTGCACACTTGAAGAGGGAGATCGCTGATGTAGAATTAGTGGATGACTTGCGATATAAGAAACCTGAAACAAAAGATTACACTTTCTTTTCCCACGTACGCATCTCCTTCTCACTCATTGACATTGTCTTTGTGATGCACTCACTCCTTTGCACTCTGTCATCTGCTGTTATCTCAAATATCTCCATCTTTGACAATTCTCATCCAGAAATGAACTGGGATGACACACCCCTTTCTCATAGAAGCTCCCCACGTTGGTGTCTGCCCCTATCTAACCTGACGACTGGCCGACAGATCAACCCCTCATGCAGGAACCTGCACTGCTGATAGGCTAGTTAAGGGCCCATAGGACCAGTATGGCTGAGCAAGCCCTCCTGGCCTTACAATAGAAATGTTATGAGGAATCAATAAGGTGGGCTCTCTCATAGCTCGCAGACTTGGTCACATGCTGTTTAAGAGACACCTAACCAAACTCCATACTGTCACACATTGATGGATGACTGCCGAACAGGACGAGCAACAGATGTTCCGGGATTACTACCAATCCGTTTACCAAAACGATGTCACGCCTTAACTGAAGAAGATCTACTTGCGATCCTGCAACTGGGACACACTACCTCCCACCCACATGGAACGCTTTGGCTGGGTCGTATCCATGAGGTAAAAATGAACGTACTTCCTCGAGTACTTTACCGATCTGATAGTCTTCTAGTTGCAGATTCCTTATCTTAGAATTTACCCCGGACATTAGTCTGGATCCGGAGATTTTTCTCGAGCAGTACCCCTGCGCTCATTTAGGTGGCGTTGATCAGCTCCGCGTCCGTCGTCGGCATCATACACCCCGGATTTGATGTTGATGGACCTATATAGGCACCAACCCAGCGTGCTGATGTCAATTCTTTTCTTTCTGTTGTAGCCAAGCGCAGAGCTGAAGAAGAGCTAGCCATCAGTCACTTTTTGACTGGTGTTTTGATTTTTGAGTGTCAACACTTCCGGTGCGTCAAGATGTCATCATGGAAGACTGGGTTCAAGCCCTATGATTCCTGTCATCGGATGATGTCCATGACAGATCCCCACCTCGCGTGTTTGTGGTGTTTGGAGCACGATCACGTCCAGACGTCATGATCCGAGTACCAGGTCATGAATCCCAATGCTTTGAGGGTGCGGTTCCTAAAGCTACTTGCGTCCCAGCACTCTGATCCGCATCGCTTCTGGTCTCCGTCAAGAGAAAGGTCCCAAGAACTGTTGCAGAGCCCCTATTCTTCATCTTCACATTCCAAGTCCTCTGGACCATTGGGTAAGTTGAGGCACAAGAAGTAGTCAAAGAATAACTAGGGTTCTACAATTTCACCCTGTCCTTCACCTGACGCGGTGTGGGAAAAGGAGCGTCGTCACTTTAGGCCTCTGTCCTCTGAGCTCTGCACCTGCCTGAGTTTCTGGGAGCCAGAGCCACCTCTGCGAGTTCTATGAGGTAGTGAGCCTCATATTTGGTCAGTATGACTCCGCTGGAGCACCTTTGGGCCCCGTGGAGTCTGCAGAGGTTTCCTAGTGTTCTGCGACAGCGGCTTGGGCCTCAGCTCCCGGTGGCACCGAAAGGATCCGAGCCCAGCTTTGGTTGTACAATCTCGACCTTCCCCAATGATGGTTCAGACATTGACGCTCCTGATGCGGCCTGTGTCCACAGTCAGCATCGACCCCCATCCTCATTTCTGACTCCGACATGGAGCCATACTGGCGTCACGAGACTCAGATTCTGGCTTTGGCTGGGATCTTTCTGCCTTAATCTTATGGGTAGGGGGACGTTGAGGATTGGAAGGGGTCATTGGACCCTTTAGAATACCAGCTCGCAGATCCTATGGACTGACATGCAGAACGCCGTGAAGCCATTGGTCTGGACACTTCCCCTGAAGCTGCATGCTTTCTCCCCATACTGTGGCTACGTAGGAGGGAGCGTCCTACTTCATGGTGATGCGGGGCTTCTTCTGAACCCCTTTTCCCCTTTAATGAAGCCCTCACTTATGCTCTGCTGGGACTTGGTCCAAACCCAGCCCAGGGGCTTCTGTACACAGGATAATCGCCTGCCGCCGTAGACCAGCTCCCAGTGACCTAGTGTTCCTAATGCAACACCTGACCCCTAAGAGCTTGGTTATCCAAGCCTCCACATGCCCAGGTGCGGACGGATGAACTTGGTAGATCGGTTGCATCAACGGTGGCCTTAAGAGGTGACGCTACGCTTGGTTGAGGTCGCCTGGCTTTTTGTGAGATGTCCAACCCACTCATATGGACATGTCTCTTGATGGCACCCATCTTTTTGGAGACAGAGCAGACTCTGCACTGCACTCAAGCGCTTTAAGGAGTCCAGGGCTACAGCCAGGTCCTTGGACCTCGCAGCTGTCCCTTGCCTGCCCCCTGCCGCCGCAGTCTGCATTCCGCCCAGCTACGGAATGGGCTTCCCACCACGTCCATTTCCCTCCAGCCACTGTGCCGGCATGCTGCCCACTCACTCCGTGGTCAGGGATATGCGATCCAACATCTGCCAGTACTCTGCCCAGTCCACTGTCCCTCCCTCTGCAGCCTCCAAAGCTTCCTAGTCTGATGCTTCCCCATCAGGGACCAGTCACAAGCAGGATTTGTTATCACTTGCCCTGCTGGCAATCCATCACATCAGGCAGGTGGGTTTTGCAAGTAGTCCGAAGGGGCTACTACCACCCCAACGAGACTACCTCTCCAACCATGCCACTAGCCTCTGATCGGTAGATGGAGGATCACTTGGTACTTCATTGCGAGTAGGTTATGGCTCCCTTGGCCAAGGGAGCCATAGAGAGGGTCCCTGTGCCAGAAGTAGGTCGTGGTTGTTATTCCCGCTACTTTCTGGTGCCTGAAAAGGACAAGGGCCTCCGCCCTATCCTAGACCTCCGGTCCCTCTCTTTCTCAAGAAGTTCAGAATGCTCACTCTTGTTCAGCTCCTATTTGTCCTGGACCCAGAAGACTGGATGATAACGTTGGACTTTCAGGATGCCTATTTCCATATTCCCGTCCTGTCTACCCTCAGACATCACTTGGGGTTTACAGTGGGCCATGAGCATTTTCAGTTTCACCACCCAATGTACTGGTGATCGCAGCTCATCTGTGCAGGTCAGGGGTTTCATTCTCACCCTAACTAGACTACTGGCTGTTGAAGGCAGGCCTACACCAGGCTATGGACTCCCACCTCCAGAATACGGCCGACCTCCTGCATTCGCTGGCGTTCACTATAAACGTGCTGAAATCTCTCTCTCTCTCTCTCCTCTCTCTCCTCTCTCTCCTCTCTCTCCTCTCTCTCCTCTCTCTTCTCTCTCTCTCCTCTGAGCTTTTCTGGCCACAGATGTTTAGGGCTTATCCTCCCGAGCAGAGAGTCTGGGATATTCAAGCTAGGATACTGATGTTTCAGCCTCTATCCTGGACTTGTTGAAAATGACTCTGAGGCTGCTGCGCCTCATGGCCTCCTGCATCCTCCTGGTGACACATTCCAGATGGCATATGTGGACTCTGAAGTGGGAGCTGAAGTTCCAGTGGGCGCAGCATCAGCGGATTCTCTCTGACGTGGTCCAGATCTCATAGGGAACTGCGTAAGACCTACAATAGTAGCTCTTGGACCACGATTGGGTCCGAGGCAGATCTTGCTCCCTTCCCCAACCAGACCTGACAGTAGTGACAGATGCGTCACTCCTGGGATGGGGCCACCACATGGGAGAGGCAGAGATCAAAGGCATTACTGGCATTGAAAGCATTGCTTCCCTCTCTCAGAGAGAAAGTAGTACAGGTGCTCACAGACAACACAATGGGAATGTGGTACTGCAAAAAGCAGGGTGGGTGGGGTTGTGGACACTTTGTAAAGATGCTCCTTACCTCTGGACATGGCTGGAACATAGGGCATTTCCCTGATGATTCAACACGTAGCGGGCTCGCAGGACACCAGAGCGGACAAACTCGTTCGACCATGCCTGGTTGATTACAAATGGTGTCTCCATCAAGAGGTGGTGCAAGGTCTCTTTCAGCGGTGGGGAGAGCCTTGGTTAGATCTTTTCACCTCTGCAGAGAATGCGTAATGTCAGCTGTTTTGCACATTTAAGTTTCCAAGGCGGCACTCGCTCTGCGATGATTTTCATCTCCGGTGGAACTCCTCCTGTATGCCTTTCTGCCTATATAACTTCTGCCCAGAGTTATCAAGAACGACCAGGCCCAAGTAATCCTTGTGGCTCTGGACTGGCCACGAAGAGTCTGGTATCCTGAGCTGTTGAGCACGGCCATCGATTCTCTGATCAGACTGCCCTAGGAACTTTTGTTGCAGCAGCAGGAGATGTTCTCCACCCAAACCAGTCCAGTCTCCACCTTGTTGTGTGGAGAGTGAGCAGTGGCAGTTGACAGCTTTTGTCCTTCTGCCCAAAGTCTGTAATGGCAGCCAGGCTTCCCTCCACCAAAACAGTATACTCGTTTCGGTAGAACAAATTCGTGGCATGGTGCACAGACAAGTCTATTGACCCTTCCCCCTCCTTTCTGCCCCTCTAACTGAGGTTCTGTTTATACATTATGTGGCCCAGCAGCGCTCTGTTTTGGGCACCCTCAAAGGTTGTTTATCTGCTATCTCTGCTTTTCTGAGATTACCTGACCAACCCTTTAAATCTTCTATTGTTAGTAGATTCCTGAATGGTCTTACCCACATGTTTCCTCCTTCACCATTCATAATGCACCAGTGTGATTTGAATCTGGTTCTTACTTTTCTAATGTGTGCTCCTTTTGAGATGCTTCATAACTGTCCACTCAGGCTTCTGACGTTAAAGACGGCCTTCCGGTGGCAATCACTTCTGTACCTCAGTGAGTGAGCTGCAGGCCTTGTCATCAAAGCCGCCCTACCTTTCCATCTATCCTGACAAGGTGGTTCTTTGCACCAGGGCTTCCTTTTTTCTAAAAGTGGTCACCCCATTTCATGTAGGCTAATCCATCACTTTGCCTACTTTTGCACACCCCCACCTCCTGGGCCCCAAAACAGCATTGGCGTTTTACCTTGATCGCACCAAATAGTTCCAGAGAGATGATCAACTCTTTGCTGGTTATGTTGGTGCGAAGAAAGGTAGGGCAGTGCAGAAGAGAACTATCTCTAGATGGGTTGTTTTCTGCATTAAAATGTGCTATGCATTGGCTAAAAAGCAACCCCCGGAGGGTTTGTGCATTCACTCTACCAGAGCAACAGCTGCGGCCACTGCGTTAGCACGTGGAGTTCCAGTCCTGGACATCTGCCAGCCAGCAACATGGGCATCACTGCACACATTCACCAAACACTACTGCTTGGCTAGTCAGGCCCCAAGGTACTGGTACTTTGCCCATTGGGTCCTGCAGGACTTGACATTGGTTCTCAAACTCCTGTGGATGGTATTGCTTTGGTATCTATTCTAAGGTAAGCAATCTGCAACTAGAAGTCTCGGTCACACAAGCAAATTGCTTACCTTTGGTAACGCCTTATCTGGTAAAGACATTCTAGTTGCAGAGTCCTTACCAACCCACCCATACTCCCCGCTCTGCGACCTGATTTTTAGGGACAAGGACTTCTCTTTCAAGGCCCTTGTTCTGATGCACCAGTGGTCAGAGTTCTTCAAGGCTCCGTGCTTCTGGTGTGGAAAGTTGTGAAAAGAAACTTAAGTCAGCATGCCACTGTGGCGCCTGTATAGGTCCCACAAGATCATATTGGCGCACACAACGAAGGACCCGGAGCCGACCAATGCCGACTAACGGCGCACAGGGGTACTGCTCATGAAAAATCTCCGGATCCAGACTGATGCCTGGGGGAAATTGTAAGGTAAGGAATCTGCAACTAGAAAGCCTCTACCAGGTAAAGCATTACCAAAGGTAAGTAACTTGTTCTTTCTGATGGATACAACTACCTGTGGATTCCTCACCTAATGAATACTCCCATGGCGCCAGCATTCGACGGAAATCTTCTTACTAGTCTCTGCACGTCGACGAGGACGTCACTCTAGCCCACGCGACGCCGTCTGACGTCATACAGGCAATAAGAGGTCCTCGACGACGTGCGGACGTCAGTTCCCTTTTTTCCGTGCATTCGAAACGGTTATCTTCGAGGGAGCAACGGTTACTTTTGTGGTTACAGTGTATATCTTGCTGCGTAGTCTTTCGCTGTAGTAATAATGTAGCAGAGAAAGTCTGGTTTTAAACCTTGTCGTGAGTGTGGAGGCAAGATGTCGGTGACGGATCCTCATTCCGATTGCCTTTGGTGTTTGAGCTCCGACCACGACGTCTCGACTTGTGATTCATGCCAGCACATGAATCCGAAGGCCCTCAAGGAACGTGAGGCGAAGCTGTTTATGGCAAAATCAAAGGAGAAACATCACAAGAAGTCTTCTTCTCCAAGACATCGGCGTCATCGAGACTCCAGGCGCCGTAGAGAATCTCGGCGTCATTCAAAGGAGACTCGTTCCAGGTCTTCGGATCGGCGCCGAAAGACATGGGAGATCAGTCCCACGGTTACGCCGCATCCTTCGACGCCGTTGGCCTCTCCGGCGTCTCCAACTTCACCTGGACAGGCGTCGGTGATTGAGGTATTGGAGCCTCAAGTGTTTTCTCCGGCGCAGACGCCGAGGCCGGCGTCGGGGTCGCCTCCGAGACAGGCACCTCAGTATCCGGCTTTTCCCACCCCTGGAGCCGATAGTTCCGCATTCTTGAATGCGATGTATGCCATCTTCCAACAGATGGCTCCAGGGGGTGCTCCGGCTGGGCCTTTGGCCTTTTCTTTGGGTGATCCTGCGCCTCTTCGGCCGGCACCCTTTATGCCCTTTCTCCCGTTTGGGAACGTGGGCTCGGCGCCAGTGTCGGCGCCGGTGGCCGCTCCGGTGGCTTCAGAAGGATTGGCCCCGGGGATTTCCATCCCGTCGACGTCGGGATTTCGGCCTGTGACTCCGGTGGGTCCATCTGCTTCAGCTGCTCTTTCGTCGGCGCCGAAGTTACCTGTGGCGCCGGACGCGGCGTCGGTGGCTTCTGAAGGTCGGCGCCGATCTTCGACTTCGGCGGAGGCATTGTCGACTCCGCGTATTGAGCAACGACTTCATTCAAGGAGACGTGCTCTCCGGGTATTAGAAGAGCAGGAGTACCAACGAGCCCTAGAGGAAGGAGAGCTAGAGGACTCGGGTGATGGGCTGCGTGGACTGGAGTCGACCAGTGGGCTGGACACTTCCCCTGAGTGGGACCTTCCGTCCCCGGGGGAATATACTGAGGAGGCTGCTTCCTTTCATGCAGTGGTACGGAAGGCAGCTAGTTTTTTGGACCTGCCTTTGCCGGTGGTGGAGGCAAAACAAAACCTTTTAACAGAGGTGCTACATCCGGCCTCAGCCGCGGCGGAGCCTCTGTTGCCATTTAATGACGCTCTGCTGGATCCGGTGTTAGAGGTGTGGAAGAGGCCGGCATCTTCCCCAGCAGTTCACAGAGCCGTGGCCAGGAGGTATCGGGCGGCTCCGACTGACCCTGGTTTCCTATCTAGGCACCCTACGCCGGAGAGCTTGGTGGTGCAGGCCTCCTGTTCGTCCAAGTCAGCGCCTGGTTCTTTCCCGACGGTGCCTGGGGACAGAGATTCAAAGAAGCTAGAGGCGCAGTCGAAGAAGATTTTTTCGTCCTGCAGTCTGGCGTTAAAAGCCACCAATGCAACCTGTATCCTGGGGAGGTATATTCATGCTCTGATGGATGACATTTCCTCTTCGTTTACAGAGCTTCCCCAGGGTCTTTTGGATCTTGTCTCAAATGCCCAGGCTGCTGCGACCCAAATTATCCAGACGGGACTGGATACCACCGACTCGGTAGCCAGGGCAATGGGCACAACTGTGGTGGCAAGGAGACAGGCCTGGCTCCGTAACTCGGGCTTTTCTGCAGATGTACAGTCCACATTGCTGGATCTCCCGTTTGATGGGGACAAACTGTTTGGGGCTAAGGCTGATTCGGCCTTGGAACGTTTTAAGGAAAGCAGGGCCACGGCTAAGTCGTTAGGGCTCCAAGCTCCTTCTTCCACGGCCTCTTCCAGATTCTTCAGGAGGTTTCGTGGATTTGGGCGTGGCTCTTCCTCCTCTTCCTTTCGGGGAAGATATCAGCAACCTGCCTTTTCCCATCCCTATAGATCTTTTAGAGGGAGAGGTAGGGTCCGCACCAGAGGAGCCTCTCAGCAGCACTCTGCCTCTTCCTCATCCTCTGGCGGGGTGCAGCAGGGGAAGCAGCCTTAGGCTTCCACCATTTCCCACTCACTCCTCTCCTGTAGGGGGAAGATTACAGCATTTTCTCACCAAATGGAAGACTGTTACAACGGACACTTGGGTTCTCAGTATTGTGGGAAAAGGCTACACTCTTCCCTTTCGGGAGTTCCCGCCCCTCATCCCGCCCCGCCCTTCTTATTGTTCAGAAGAACACCTCCGGTTGCTAGAACAGGAGGTGCAAGTCCTCCTTTCAAAGGGCGCGGTGGAGTTGGTCCCGGAGCAGGAAAGGGGTCGAGGATGTTACTCAAGGTATTTCCTGATTCCCAAGAAGGATGGTCGTTTGAGACCAATTCTGGACCTGAGGATCTTGAATTGGTTCCTCAAGCAGGAAAAGTTCAAGATGCTGACCCTAGCACAGGTGCTTTTGGCGTTGAACATGGAAGACTGGATGGTGTCTGTCGACTTGCAGGATGCTTACTTTCATATCCCGATACTCAAGTCACACAGGAAGTATCTCCGGTTTGTGGTGGGATCGCAACACTATCAGTTTGCGGTCCTTCCGTTTGGTCTTACTTCAGCACCTCGAGTCTTCACGAAGGTGATGTCGGTGGTTGCGGCAGAAGGAAGGGGATAGCAGTATTCCCTTACTTGGACGACTGGTTGATCAAAGCCAAGTCCCCGGAGCTTGTGTCGCATCATCTGCAGTCAACAACCCAGTTGTTGTTCGACCTGGGTTTTTCGGTGAACGAGCCCAAATCTCACCTAGAGCCCTCTCAGCGCCTCCTGTTCATAGGGGCAGTACTGGATACAACATTGGGTCGGGCCTTTCCTCCGCCTCAGCGGATTCAAGATATTCAGGATTTGGTTCCAATGTTTCGAAATGGAGCGGTAGTTCCAGTCCTCAAGGTCCTTCGTCTGCTCGGTCTGTTTGCCTCCTGCATTCTGTTGGTCACGCATGCTCGCTGGCACATGAGGGCTCTTCAGTGGTGCCTCCGAAGGCAGTGGTCTCAACACAAAGGGGATCTAGAGAGTACTGTCAAGATCTCCAGAGATGCTGCGGTGGATTTGAAGTGGTGGATTGCAAGCAACAATCTTTCACAAGGAAAGCCGTTCCAGCAGTCGCCACCAGTGACCACAGTCATAACGGATGCTTCCACTCTAGGGTGGGGAGCTCATCTGGGGGATCTGGAGATCAAAGGCCTTTGGTCTCCAGAGGAACAGATGTTTCACATCAATCTGTTAGAGTTGCGGGCTGTACGTCTGGCTCTCAAGGCCTTCCTCCCTTCCCTTCGTGGTCAGTCGGTACAGGTCCTAACGGACAATACTGCCACGATGTGGTACATAAACAAGCAGGGAGGAGTGGGGTCGTACCTTCTCTGCAGAGAAGCTCTTCGACTATGGTCCTGGGCAAAGGACCATCAGATTTGCTTGATAGCAAACCATCTGGCCGGAGTCTTGAACGTGCGTGCGGACAGTCTCAGTCGCCAATTCTCGGCAGACCACGAGTGGCGTCTCCATCCAGATCAAGTCCGTTTAATCTTCCAGAGGTGGGGGTTTCCTCGGGTAGATCTGTTTGCCACTCGAGAGAACGCGCATTGTCCGTTATTCTGCAGCCTCCAGTATCCGATGCAGGGAGCGTTGGGGGACGCGTTTCAAATAACCTGGTGCGGTCAGTTGCTTTACGCGTTTCCTCCCATACCCTTGATTCCTCGAGTATTGAGGAAGATTCGCCAGGACCGGGCTCTAGTCATCCTAATAGCTCCGGATTGGCCAAGGAGGGTATGGTACTCCGACCTTCTCCAACTCTCAATGTGCCCTCCGCTCCGTCTCCCTTTCAGGGCAGACCTCCTCTCGCAGTCGCAGGGGCAGGTTCTACACCCCAACCTCCAGAGTCTGCACCTTCATGCCTGGAGATTGAACGGGGCAACCTGAGTTCCTTCTCTCTCCCGCCTGAGGTAGTGGATGTTATATTAGCGGCCAGGCGACACTCCACTAAATCTATCTACGCTAATAGATGGTCTAAATTCGTTGCGTGGTGTGGAGAGAGGCAGATTGATCCTTTGCATTCTCATCTATCGGACGTTTTGTCTTTTGCTCTGTCTCTAGCGCAGAAAGGTTGTGCAGTGGCTACCATTAAGGGTTATTTGTCGGCCTTGTCAGCCTTCATATGTCTTCCAGACCAACCATCGTTATTTAAATCCCCTATTGTTATCAGATTCTTGAAAGGTCTTTTAAATAAATATCCTCCAAAGCCATTCGTTATGCCGCAATGGGATTTGTCCTTGGTCCTGACTTTCCTTATGGGGTCCCCTTTTGAACCTATGCATTCTTGCCCCTTAAGGTATTTGGTTTTAAAAACAGTCTTCCTGATAGCTATAACATCAGCAAGGAGAGTGAGTGAGTTGCAGGCCTTATCGGTAAAGCCCCCTTATACAACTTTTTATGGGGATAAGGTGGTGTTGAGGACCAAGGCTGCTTTCCTCCCGAAGGTTGTTTCACCCTTCCATTTGGCTCAGGCAATTACTTTGTCCACGTTCTATCCTCCGCCTCATCCTTCCAAAGAGGAAGAAAGACTGCACCGTCTGGACCCAAAGAGAGCGTTGAGCTTCTTTATTGATAGAACAAAGGACTTCAGGCTGGAGGATCAGCTGTTTATTGGATACGTGGGCAAGAGGAGAGGAAAGGCAGTCCACAAGAGATCACTATCCAGGTGGGTTGTTCTTTGCATTAAAATCTGTTACTCTTTGGCAAAGAAGGATCCTCCTGAGGGCATTAGAGCTCATTCCACCAGAGCTAAGTCGGCCACTTCGGCCTTGGCCAGAGGTGTTCCTGTGGTCGACATCTGCAAGGCCGCAACTTGGTCGTCCCTTCACACTTTTGCAAAACATTACTGTTTGGATTCTGAGGTTAGAAGGGACGGCCATTTTGCACGGTCAGTGCTGCAGGATTTCTTGGTTTGACCATTTAGGCACCCACCGCCGGGCGTGGTACTGCTTTGGGACTCTATTCATTAGGTGAGGAATCCACAGGTAGTTGTATCCATCAGAAGAACGAGTTACTTACCTTCGGTAACGACTTTTCTGGTGGATACATTAGCTACCTGTGGATTCCTCACGGTCCCACCCGCCTCCCCGTTGCCTTTCTGCTCTTACCAAGTAATCCTTGAGTACGCTCCTCTTGGTCTTTGAGGGTGCAATAGATGTTGTATATATATTATATTTATATATATGTATATATCGTCGTGTATATACATGATGTGTATATATATTTTGAAAAGAGAGAGTTATATATGTATATAAAAAAGATTTACAGTTATTCATGCAATGTTGTGTATTTTTACAATGTAATGGGATGTTGCCTTGCTCTTTCATTGCATTGCCTGGTTGTTCTCATGCATGTAAAAAATGATTGGTACTGACGTCCGCACGTCGTCGAGGACCTCTTATTGCCTGTATGACGTCAGACGGCGTCGCGTGGGCTAGAGTGACGTCCTCGTCGACGTGCAGAGACTAGTAAGAAGATTTCCGTCGAATGCTGGCGCCATGGGAGTATTCATTAGGTGAGGAATCCACAGGTAGCTAATGTATCCACCAGAAAAGTCGTTACCGAAGGTAAGTAACTCGTTCTTCCAGATGCTCCCCACCTCTATCCCGCAGGATGATATCCAACAACTTCAGCGGGATGTTTGCTCCTTCATATGGAACAGGAGGCACACATGTATCTCTAATAAGTTGCTTATGTTACCACGTGATAAAAGGGTCTAACCTACCCCAACTTTCTTCAATATTATTGAGCGGCCCACTTGTGCTACATTTCGAAGTGGGTAATGCGGACCAGTGAAAAACATTGGTTCCATATGGTCTAAGCAGTGGCATGTCATCCTCTGAGAGACCTTGTCTGCCTGCCAAAACACACATGGCCACTCAGTGCCTATCTTGCCACCCCCACAAAGACAGTCCTTGAAATATAGGGAAAGCTGGCAATTAGAGGCCTCATAAACGTTACTTCCCCCTTTACTCCATAGAATAAAACCCAGATTTTGCCACAGCACTCACATCAAACATTTGCTGCTTGGAGGGATGCTACTGGACCACTTTGAGGGGCCCAAGATAAAATCCTTTGATCATTGCAAGGCAGAGTTCCACTTTCATACACTTCTAGGCTACAGCATAGTCATCTGCAACACTGGGCTCTACATCCAACAGTACTCCCAGAGGTAGTTCTTCTTTACATTTCCTTTCCAAAATTGGTCAGGGCATTTGCAGGGAATACGGGTCTTATTTCGAACACATATACATTGCAGCACTCTACACCAACTCATTCCGATGTGTACCAAGCTTCATGGGAGGCCACGATCACCAAAGATGCCACATTCCCAAAACGTACTGCAGCATTTCCCTCTGGGAAAAGACATACAAACTCATGTACTAATGGTATTATACCCCTGTAGGAGGCTGGCTCAGTTTATGGTGTTTACCTACGGTGTGCCACCCTATACTGAGTCCAGACAACGCTTAGTGATAGTGTTTTAGTGGCAAGATAACCAATGCTCTCTAGGGGTAGCTGTGGAGAGCAGCTCAAGCATATCAGGGAAGAGTGTGAAGCACTTGCAATACCACAATAGTTAGGTCAGTGATGTTCACACTAGAAAGGCCCACACCAAGTGTTACAAAAATAAATACGTCTTTTGGAGTCAATGGGAGCCTCGTTTGTCCAGCTTCTGTTGCGACCTGTGGTCCAGGTCAATAGAACCCAAGGGCTGATTCTGGACAAGAACCTGAAAAGTCGGCGACAGACTCCAGACCACTCAGATATCCATGTGGTGCAGGTAGGCAAAGCCCATCCTCTTGGGGAGAAGTTCTTGCAGGTCGGTGATAGGAGTAAAGCTGTGGAGTCAGGATGCAGGAAGATCCTTGGAGGGAGTCGCCCATGAGCTGACTCACGTCGGTTGCCATATTGAAGAGGGGCCAGTGGTTAGCAGAGCCTCCAACAAGTATTGGAAAAAGCAGGAAGAAGCTGCAGAGAGCTTACAGGATTTTGGGGGCCAGCAAGGTCCAACCGAGGAGTTGGTACTAACCCTCAGCAAGCAGGAGAGCTAGCAGGAATCATTGTAGTCCCTCCCTCCCCGCCTCTCCCAGGACCCACTGGCAGCAGGCACAGGAAATCGCAGAGAGGCCTCAGCAGCACAACAAAGGAGTCCCACTCTGCAGGAGTTGCAGGTTGGATGCTGTTCTTGGAGTTGCAGTGTGCTGAAGGACTGGGCTTCTTGTAGCTGAAAGATCTTTTAGAGGAAGAGTCAACAAGCCTAGATAACGGCAACAGATGAGTGCACAGCTGTTCCGTCCCAGTGGCTATGGAAAAGGCCCACTGTCTCACAAGTTGGACCTGGAGAGGGCCACAGAACCACCACCTATGTTGCAGAGCCTTTCAATGACTGCGGAACAGCAGGATCCACCAGCCTGTCATTGTTGAGGTGCCTGCGGATACAGCAAAGTGACTCCTTCACTCCAAGGGAGATTCCTTCTTGCTGATGCAAACATAGTCCCTGTGACCCTGGAGGATGCACAGCCAAGGATGTTGCAGAATTCTTGCAGGAGCTGGAGAAACAACGTTGCAGTGGGAGTGCTCCCAACTGCATTTTTGTTCCGTTCCTAAGGCAGAGCAGCAGTGGTTCCGGAGGCCAGGTTGCAGAATTGTCTTGCAGAGAGTTCCTTGTAGAGTCTTGCTCGACAAATCGAGGGACCCATCTTCTGGTAGCCCTTAAGTAACCCTAAAAGGGGGTGGGACACTATCTTCAGTGACCCACCTATCAGAGGGGATGAGGGATGTCATTAGCTGGCCTAACCAGTCAGATGCCCCCCCAGGGCCTCTGCAATCTTATTTTCAAGATGGCAGAATCATGTGGCCTCCCCTGTACTTTGTGTCATTTCATCCAGAGTGGGAACTAGGGGTTCCTGCACTGTGCAAATAGGTCTATGCAAGGAGGGTACCAAATGTGCCCTTCAAAGCAGTCTGGTGCTGCTGAGGCACCCCACCCCAGCCCAGAGAAACCTAGTCCTAAAGGAGAGGAGGACACACCTCTCTCCTACAGGAAACCTTTTGTTCTGCCTTCCCCTGCTGAAGTTAGGCTCATTAGCAGGAGAACAGAACATTGTCTGGGGTCTGGAGAAGTGCACGCTAGCATGCAGACCCTGCGCGGCTGCACATACAGATCTGTGGTACATTGCAACTAACACTGGAATCAGTGTAGTTGCATGATTCCAACATGTTTGATTCCAAACATGCCTAGGTTTGGTGAATCAGTTTTGTAGTTGAACTGCTCTGTTGACCAGTGTCCACGTCATACCTCAAAATGGCTTCCCTGCACTTACAAACCCCAGGGAATGGGTCTAGGGTTTGTAGGGGCACCTATGTCCATGAAAGGGTGCCTTTACTCCTAGGACCATGCACCCAGCCCTTGGGCTGAAGGGCCTACCATAGGGTTGACTTACTGTGTCCAAGTGCTGTGACTGCGATATAAGGCAAGCCTTATATCTAAAGTGAAATATGTATGCTCCATTTCACGCAAGCTTCAATGGCAGGCCTGCAGACAGTTTGCATGGGCTTCTATGGGTGGCATAATACATGCTGCAACCCATGGGAGACCTCCGGTGTATCAGTGCCCTGGGTACAACTACCATATACTAGGGACGTACATGGGTGTACCAGTATGCCAATTGTGGGGTGTAAAATTTACTATGCAAACAAATGTAGAGGAGAGAGCACTGACACTGTGGTCCTGTTTAGCAGGATCCGTGTGTATTACAGTCTAAACACACTGACACCAAGCAAAAAGTGGGGAACTATGCCGGAAAGATGCTACTTTCCTACAACACTGGCATGCCTTGCCCATATATAACCATCTATGTCCTCGCAATGCTGGAGATGTGGCTTGGACCTAAGAGACTTTTGCTACATAGGGTGGTCATGCAGACTCATCATAATTTTTTGGAAGGAAATACTTGGACATGTGATGGCTGTGGTGGGCATCCCACTGCCCCCACATACCTTACGGTGATTCTAGGCATTGGGCCCTCTAATATAAGCGCTATGACCCATGCTGATTGCAAATTGATTAGCTATATTCTTCATGCAGCGCGTCAGTTAGTCGGATCTAGGCTGAACAAAAATAGACAACCCTGTCCATGGCCCAGTGGTACACCTGCGTCTGGCGTGTCATGGCAATGGAACAGATCTCACATCGCCTCCACCAAACAGAAGCCATGTTCCAGACCATATGGTGCCCACTGCTTCAATGTTTCCAACAAACAGAACGTACTTACTTTTCACCCCTGGGCCTAGCAAGAGGATTAACTTGGCAGATCGATATGGCAGTTCAAAACTGCTCATAGTCTGTGCAATGGCAGGCCTAAGCCATGTTTGAAGAGCTGCTGAAGTGGGTGGAACAATCAGTGCTTCAAGCCCACCAGTAATATTTAATTTACAGTCTATGGGTTCATGTAGTGCACTTTAATAGGGACTTATAAATAATTTGAATAAGCCAATTGTGGATAAGCCCATGTTGTCATGTTTTAGGGAAGGAGCACATGAGTTTAGCACTGGTTAGCAGTGGTAAAGTGCCCAGAGTCATGAAGCCAGCAAAACAGGAGGTCAGAAGGTAAAAAGTCAGGGGGAACCACGCCAAGGAGGCTGGATTTAACAAATGGGTTCCTGACTTGTCTGAAGGATCAGTGGTTACACAAAACTGGTCGTTGGGAGGACCAGATCACTCTAACAGTAAAATCCCTCACTTTGTGGACCAGATATCACAATCTACTAGTGGGATTACCCTTTCAGAAGCAAATACCCTCACAGACTGTCATCACAGGCGAATCTCTGTCATGATACACATACAGCCACCTCATGATTCAAGGGTGTTGATAACAAAAGGAAAAGTCTTATCACATCGATTTGTTGGAACTCAAAGACGTACATCTAGCTTTCAAGGCTTTTCTTCTGTCTCTCACTTTCAAAGATCTGATGATTCAAACGGACAACACCTCTACAGTGTAGTATACCAACAAACACTGTAGACCAAGATCAAGACAGTTATCTCTCGAAGCTCAGACAGCCTGGCATTTTGGCACTAGCAAGAGGGTTATTGATTACAGCCTTCTACATTTCAGGAAGCTAAAATGTAAAAGCGGACTTCCTCATTCATTTTCAGGAAGAAAATCCTGAGTGGGTTCTAAAGGACGAGCTAGTGAGCGATATCATCAATGAATGGGGTACACCAATGTTAGATTTTTTCGCCAGAGCGCAAAACAAAAAATGCAGGGACTTCCCGCCCGGGGCTCCAGAACCACAGTCTCTGGGCAATGCCCTTTTGATCAGGTGGAGCACTCCATTTGTCTGAGCTTCTTCACCGATATCATCCAAACCACGAGTAATCCAGAAATTGTGGATTCGAACATCAGAATGATTCTATTTGCGCCGGATTGGCCGAGACAGTGGTGGCACAAATCTCCAGTTATTCATACAACGTCACAAGTGCCTTTCACTCAGCCCGGATTTCCTATCCAGGCTTTAGGTCATAATTCTGCGTCCCATGTGCCAATTATTGAATTTGTGAGCCTGGCTCCTGAAATGACTCAATACATCTACCTAAATCTTCTAGGAGATTGTATGAACATTATTAAGGAATCACAGTGACCGTCCACACAGTTGTTATGCCCTCAAGTAGAAATGTTTCTGTATGTGGTGCCTTAACAATGGCCATTACCATATTATTGTACAAGAGAATGTTTTCCTCCTGTATTTACTTGTTCTGTCTAGGTCAGGTCCACAATTCTCATCTGTCAAGGTCCTCTTGGCAGCGATTACTGCATACAGAAAATCTCCAATGCAACAAACTTTCTTTAAGAGTCCTATGGTCAAGGTTTTCATTTTATTTTTTTATAGAAGGACTTAGTTTTTCCTCCAGTGAGGAGACCTTCTCCTCCTTGGTAATTACACATGGTACTATCAAAGCTGATGGGCCCATCAGTCGAACCCATCCAAAATCAACTTTCCAATATTTGTCATGGAAAAATGCCTTTTTGATAGCTATTACCTCCACATGTAGAGTTTGTGAGTTACAGGTTATGTCCTCTTCAGAACCTTTGACAATTTTCCATCATAATAAAGTAGTTCTGCATACACATCCATCCTTTTTACCTAAAGTGGTTTCAGATTTTCATTTTAACCAGTCTATCTCACACTGTACAGTTTTTCTAACCCTACCACAGCAGCTAAGAGAACTCTGTATTCTCTTGTTGTTGAGAGTGCTTTGTTTCTATTTAGACAAGTCGAAGGGTCCTAGGAAGTCAAACCACTTTTTTAAACTTGGCAGCTTCAAGACAATCCTATATAAAAATGTATGGTTTTGTGCATGTCTTTGTTATCTAATTGCTAATAAATTTTTCCAGGTAAACCTAATACGTGCTCTACAAATAGGAATGCAGCAACTACAGCTTGGCTCAGACAAGTCCCAATCATAGATATCTGTAAGGCAGCCACTTAGTGGTGATGCACACCTTTACAAGACATTATTGCCTAGGCACACACACTCAGGCCAAAGCAAGGTTCGGGCAGGAAATATTGACAAATTGGTTTAAGTAATGTCATGTTTTTGGCTTGAGATTTTTTGGTTCATGACAGTGTGTTTATTACAGTTAGTATATGTAGAAAATTTGCCATATACACATACCTGATAGCCCCAGTAGGGTTTTATTTTTCTTCAGCTCCAGCTCTTTTTCAGCTTGCTACTCTGTACAGTGTCTATCAATGAAGATCCTACGATGCAGAAGGAAAGTTACTGCCAGTACACCTTGTTCTGCATCGTAGGTATCTTAATTGAGGTCATAAACAACCCTTCCTCTTTCTCGGCTGACAGAGCGTTTGTGTTGTGAACTTCACATGAAAAAATACTGACACTCACAGGCAAACTGCCTCTACAGTGCATCGTTGGATGGGATGTTTCTGAGGATCTTAAAGGTACAGGCTTCATTTGGAGTTCCTGTCAGCGGTAGCCTACCAGGCTTCATTTCTCTTCAAGCCATAGGTAGCCTTTTTTCCTTGACAGAGGGTTGAGCATTCCAAGGCTGCATTGCAGTTTTTTCAACATGTCTTCCACAGCATTCAGGAACAAAATACATCGCTGACAGACTACACTGAAACTTTTCGAAAAATTATTTCAGTGATGAACATTATTCAGTCTCATTTTCCTGTAGTGCAAGTATATATTAAAGGTATTCCTGGATCTGTGCTGACAGTGGGACTTAGTGAATACTTATGTAAGTTGTAAGATCCTGTTTTTTCTCCCTGGTGCATAGTTTCAGTGTTTGAAAATTAAAGCTATCACTGTGCTCAGCAACCACCAGAGGCATGCAGACTCTAAGTTGGTTGGTGATGGCTGCAAAATAGCCGTGTGCTAATGCTGCTGTGGGAATTTTTCTACACCCAGACACTTCTGATGAGTTAATGATAACTTGTAGATCATAACTTAATTTTCACAAAGTACAAATGGATAGGTTTTTATAGGCATATTTGTGTTTTCTATATATCGTTAAAGCACAAGACTCTGCTTTGTAAAACTGATTGTAGGCTTTCAGATGTCATAAATTAATTATAATATTGGTGCTGTTATACAAAGATTGCAGGCTCCCAGGTTTTACAAACGATTACACCTTTGTTTCTTAAACCACCAATGCTTAGTCTTACCTTTTTAGGGTCGAGCGCGCAAGCGCTCTGTCCCTGTTGTAATCTCTGTGGGCTTTAAACCACACCCATCACTTTCTTTGGTTCCTGGGTTTGCCTTTTAAAATTTGCTTGATTTCATTTGTGAAAGGTATGCATATGTCATGCCTTTTCCGGTGTTTAGCCCTTCTCGAGTGCACCGGCCAACTACTGAAAACATAGCGGCTCCATGTTTTCCGCATGGTTTCTGGACTACTTTTTCATTTTATTTGCTACGCAGCGTGATCTTGATGGGCAGTAATCGAGCAATTTTCATGACTACGAGTTTAATTCTATTGTTTATCCTAGTGCTCCTTTGCATATTCAAGGTTTTACACATCACAGTCGCTCTAGGTTGATTTTTTTTATTACTATGCAAAGGCAAAACCGGACTGGTCTTTTTGTTCTGATTAGTCACCTTCATGCTCATGGTGGCAAGCTTAAAATCAGTTCCCTCAACTGAAATTGTATTACTTTTCATTTTCAGTTTAAGTCCAGATAGGAGTTTACAATGCTGATAGCTCTAACTCAAGCAAACGTGAGACTCATTGCAAATGCTTGTTCACTTAAGCTGTTTATGTTCAGATCGAACGCTCTTGTGCGCCAAGGCTTCCTTTCTGAACTTGACTTGCGAGTTTTGTTTTTGCAGTTCCTGACTGCCAAGCACCCCTATCCTGATTTCACACTGTTTGACTCTCCTCCAAGGTGCTTCTAAATTGGAATATCTAGTAGAGACTTCTACTTGCTGATTCCTTACCTTAGAATTTTCCCCCCAGGCACCAGACTGGATCCGGAGATTTTTTTCTTCGAGCAATACCCTTGCGCATCCGTAGGTGGCGTCGGTCGTCTTCGCGGGCGTCATTGGTGTCATAGTCGCCGTGATGACTTCTGGAGTAGTACATAGATAGCGCCTCCTCAGCGCAGTGATGGCAGTTCTTTTCTTTCTGCAGCACTTGCTGAGCCACAGAGAGCGACCCTGGTCACTTTTTGACCGATTTGGACCCCTTGGTCGATTTTTTTTTTTTTTATTTGTTTTTTTTTTTTTTTTTTTTTTTCCCGTCTAGTTCTCCAAAGACGGTTTCAAGCCCTTCGAGGACTGGCACCGCATGATGTCGGTGACTGATCCGCATTGGGTCGGTTTGTGGTGCCTGGGGCACGACCGCAACCCGAAGTTGAGCTCCAAGTGCCGTGCCGTGCACCCGAAGGCTTGAGGGAACAGTCCCTCACGCTCATGCCAACCCGGCGCTCGACTCCGTGTAGTTCCCGGTCTCGCACGAGGGGAAGGTCTCTAGATCGCTTGCAGAGCCACCACCATTCTTGTTCCTTTAAGTCTTCGGGCCAAGGTAAGAAGACGCCAATGCTCAAGGCCTCCATCTTCGGAGCCTGCTTTTGGGTCCACTCCGCGCTTCCCAGAGTTTCCTGAAGCCGGAGCGACCCCTGCCCAATTGAAGGAGTTTTATGTGCCATGCCCCTCATTTTTGGGCAGGCAAACCCTGATACAGCGCCTTGGGGCCCAAGGAGTTTGTTCGGGGGGGCCTTAGGGTTCTGCGCCAGTGTCTTCGGCTCTGGCCACGGAGGTCCCCTATGGATCCACTCTCAGATCCACACCAACCAGTCGTACCACTTAGACCTTCCCCGATGCCGGTTCAATTGTCGACGCTCCCGATGTCTGTGGTGCCCACCATCGACGTCGATATAATCTTCATCCCCAATGACTCTGAGTCGGAACGGCACTAGCCGATGCTGTCTGTCGTCGATGGGGGCCTATTCACCCCAGGTCCGATTCGGACCCTTTTTCTTATGGGTACGAGTTCGGGAAAGGATTGGAGGGGTCCCTGGACCCTTATAAATACCAGGATGACCCTAATTTGGACTGGGCACAGGAGTTGGGCGAGGCCAGTGGCCTGGACACTTCTCCAGATGCTGGCATGCTGTCTCCTCCTACCGTGGCTACGGCGGAGGGAGCAACGTATTCTGTGGTGGTCAGTAGGGCAGCTGAGGTCCTTGACCTTGAGTTGCCTACTGTTCAGGTCAGGTCAAATCACCTGACGGAGGTGCTTCAGCCAGAGGCTTCCACATCTGAGCCCCTTCTACCATTCAGTGAAGCCCTCACTGATGTCCTCTTGGGTACTTGGTCCAGACACAACACAGGGGCTCCTGTGAACAGGTCTATTGCACAATGCCATCGGCCCACCCCGAGCGACCCTAAATTCCTGTCCCAACACCTCATCCCTGAATCTTGTCATCCAGGCTTCCTCTTCCTCGGACGCATTCTGGTCCGCACCCCCGGATAGGGAATCAAAAAGGCTGGAACAATATGGGAAGAAGATGTTTTCTTCCTCCAGTCTCGCACTGTGCTCTTTGAAAACCGCATGCCTTTTGGGCAGCTTTACCCACTCTCTGTGGGATATGTCGCGCAAGTTCTGCCGCAGTTACCTGAGGAGGCCCGTGCTATCGTCTCCGCCGCTGTCACTGATGGGAGAGAGAGGTGGCGAAGTTCACGATCAGATTGAATGGATGAAACTCAGCCGTTTGAAACTGAACTCAGAAAAAATGGAAGTCCTCATCCTCGGAAACACCCCGTCCGCCTGGGACGAATCTTGGTGGCCCATGGCCCTAGGCACCGCACCAACCCCCTCAGACCACGCATGCAACCTCGGTTTCATCCTGGACCTGCTTCTCACCATGACCAAACAAGTCAAATCAAATCAAATCAAATCATTAACATTTATAAAGCGCGCTACTCACCCGTGCGGGTCTCAAGGCGCTAGGGGGGAAAAGGGGGGTTATCGCTGCTCGAACAGCCAAGTCTTTAGGAGTCTCCGGAAAGCGGAGTGGTCCTGGGTGGTCCTGAGGCTGGTGGGGAGGGAGTTCCAGGTCTTGGCCGCCAGGAAGGAGAAAGATCTCCCACCCGCCGTGGAGCGGCGGGTGCGAGGGACGGCAGCAAGTGCGAGGCCAGCGGAGCGGAGGGGGCGGGTGGGGACGTAGAAGCTGAGGCGTCTGTTGAGGTATTCCGGTCCCTTGTTGTGGAGGGCTTTGTGTGCGTGGGTGAGAAGACGGAAGGTGATCCTTTTGCTGACTGGGAGCCAATGCAGGTGTCTCAGGTGTGCGGAGATGTGGCTGTTGCGGGGTACGTCGAGGATGAGGCGGGCCGAGGCGTTTTGGATGCGTTGCAGGCGGTTTTGGAGTTTGGCGGTGGTCCCGGCGTAGAGGGTGTTGCCGTAGTCCAGGCGACTCGTGACAAGGGCGTGGGTCACGGTTTTTCTGGTGTCGGCGGGGATCCAGCGGAAGATCTTGCGGAGCATGCGGAGAGTGAGGAAGCAGGCGGAGGACACGGCGTTGACTTGCTTGGTCATGGTGAGAAGAGGGTCCAAGATGAAGCCGAGGTTGCGGGCGTGGTCTGCGGGGGTCGGTGCGGTGCCGAGGGCCGTGGGCCACCAGGAGTCGTCCCAGGCGGACGGGGTGTTGCCGAGGATGAGGACTTCCGTTTTTTCAGAGTTCAGCTTTAGGCGGCTGAGCCTCATCCAATCTGCGACGTCCTTCATACCCTCTTGTAGGTTGGTCTTGGCGCTGGCGGGGTCCTTGGTGAGGGAGAGTACAAGTTGGGTGTCGTCGGCGTAGGAGGTGATGATGATGTCGTGCTTGCGTACGATGTCGGCGAGGGGGCTCATGTAGACATTGAAGAGTGTCGGGCTGAGCGATGAGCCTTGAGGTACGCCGCAGATGATCTTGGTGGGTTCTGAGCGAAACGGAGGGAGGTAAACTCTTTGGGAGCGGTTAGCGAGGAAGGAGGCGATCCAGTCCAGGGCCTGGCCTTGGATCCCGGTGGAGCGTAAGCGGGTGATTAGGGTGCGGTGACAGACGGTGTCAAAGGCAGCCGAGAGGTCGAGGAGAATGAGGGCGACTGTTTCACCGTTGTCCATCAGGGTTCTGATGTCGTCTGTGACTGAGATGAGGGCGGTTTCCGTGCTGTGGTTGGTTCGGAATCCGGTTTGTGAAGGGTCGAGCAGGTTGTTGTCTTCCAGGAAGGTGGTCAGCTGTTTGTTGACGGTCTTTTCTATTACCTTGGCTGGGAAAGGTAGAAGAGAGATGGGGCGGAAGTTTTTCAGGTCGCTTGGGTCAGCCGTAGGTTTCTTTAGTAGGGCGTTGACTTCAGCGTGCTTCCAGCATTCGGGGAAGGTAGCAGAAGAAAAAGAAGAGTTGATGACGGTCTGGAGGTGCGGGGCGATGATGTCGTCGGCTTTGTTAAAGATGAAGTGCGGGCAGGGGTCCGAAGGGGCGCCGGAGTGGATAGAGTTCATGATGGATTTGGTTTCTTCCGTGTTGATGTGGGTCCAGTTGTTGAGGGTGATGTCCGGGGAAGCGGGTTCAGTGGTGTATGGTTGGGTCTGGTGTCCGAAGCTGTCGTGGAGGTCGCTGATCTTGCGATGGAAGAAAGTGGCGAGGGATTCGCACAAATCCTGTGAGGGCGTGACGGCGTTGGCGCTGGCGCTGGGGTTGGAGAACTCTTTGACGATGCTGAAGAGTTCTCTGCTGTTGTGGCTGTTTTTGTCTAGTCTGTCGGTGAAAAAGTTCCTTTTGGCAGTGCGGATCAGGTGGTGGTGTTCGCGTGTAGCGTTCTTGAGGGCGGTCATGTTGTCAGCGGTGTGGTCCTTGCGCCAGGCCTTCTCAAGGGCACGACAAGTTTTCTTTGATTCTTTGAGGGTGTCAGAGAACCAGAGAGGTTTTTTGGTGTTGGTCTGTCGATGCGTGCGTTTGAGGGGAGCAAGGTTGTCAGCGCAGTTGGAGATCCAGTTTGTGAGGTTGAGAGCTGCGTCGTTGGGGTCGGTGGTGAGGGTGGGTTGGTTGGCGGCGAGAGCGGAGAAGAGTTGCTCTTCAGGGATCTTGTTCCACTGTCGACGAGGGATGGGTTGAGTGCGGAGGTGGGAGGTCTCGCGTCGGAATGTGAAGTGGACGCAGCTGTGGTCGGTCCAGTGTAGGGCAGAGGTGTGGCTGAAGAAGACGTGTTTGCTGGCGGAGAAGATAGGGTCGAGCGTGTGTCCGGCGATGTGGGTGGCGGTGTTCACCAGTTGTTTGAGGCCGAGGTTGGCGAGGTTGTCGAGCAGGGTGGTGGTGTTGGGGTCGTTGTTTTGTTCCAGATGGAAGTTGAGGTCGCCTAGGAGGATGTAGTCCGGTGAGGCGAGGGCGTGCGGGGAGATGAAGTCGGCGATGGCGTCGCTGAAAGAGGCGCGAGGTCCGGGAGGACGGTAGACGAGGGATCCTCCGAGGGTGGTCCTTGGGTCGGTGCGAATCTGAAAATGCAGGTGTTCAGCGGCGAGGGGGGGGTCTTCGGTGGAGGTGGTGACGCTGATGGAGTCTTTGAAGATGATGGCGACACCTCCTCCTACTTGGTTGGTGCGGTCTTTTCTGGAGATCTTGTAGCCTTCGGGGATGGCGGTAGCGATGTCTGGAGCAGAGGAGGCGTTCATCCATGTCTCCGTGATGAAGGCGACGTCCGGGGCTGTGGAGTCCAGGAGGTCCCAAAGTTCAACGGCGTGCTTGTGGACGGAACGAGCGTTGATCAGGATGCACTTGAGGTGGTTGATGGCGCGTGGGCTTGTGGTCGTGGTAGTTGCGTGGTGGAAGATGCGTTTGCAGGAGTTGCAGGCGAAGGGTCCATGGGTGCGTTTGGGGTGAGCTAGGAAGCAGGTTTTGGAGCGCCCTGGGTTGAGGGCGTGGAGGGTGGTGGGGTCGTAGCGGATCAGCGGGGCTTGGGGGAGCTGGGGACCAGGGGTCGTGGCGCTGGGCGCGGGCCAGGCGCGGACGGGCGCAGACGGGCTTGCCTCTGGCGCGCCTCCGGCGCGCCAGCGGCGTGCCCGCTGCGCATTCGCGCAGCGGCCGCCATAGGAGGTAGGAGGGGAGGGGAGGGGTCAGCTGGGGGCGAATGGGAGCTGGGGGGCGGGGGCGTGCAGGAGGTCGCGGCGGGAAAGCGCGAGGGAGGGGGGGGACAGGTAGAGTGAGAGGAGCTGGGGGAGGGGGTTTTAGGGTGGAGGAGGGTGAGTGTTAGGAGGTTTGGAGATTAGGGAGAGAGATAGGAGTAGGGTTGTGAAGATAGGGGAGGGGGGGTTGTAGAGGTGGGTGAGGGAGAGAGGTAGAGTGAGAGGATAGGGAGATAGGTAGTAGAGGGGGTGGCGGGAGGGGGGAGAGATAGAGAAAATAGATAGAGAAGTCGATAGATAGGGAAATAGATAGATAGACAGATAGGTAGGTAGGAGGAGGTGGAGAGTGGGGGAGTTAGATAGTGAGATAGGGAGCTAGAGAGATAGGAAGATAGGAGGAGTGAGGGAGGTAGATAGCGAACGGGTTAGCTAGGGGTGAGAGAGGGGGAGGCGAGTGAGGGAGGGGGATGAGGAAGGAGCAGGAGGGCAGGCTCGGGGGAAGAAGACGGAGGAGGTAGAAGAGCCGAAGACAGGAGAACAGAAGACAGAAGAACAGAAGACCGGAAGAGCAGAAGAACAGAAGAACAGAAGACAGAAGCACAGAAGATCGGAAGAGCAGAAGAACAGAGAAGAACACAGAAGAACACAGAAGAACCGAGAAGAAGAACACAGAAGCACCGAGAAGAACAGAGAAGAAGAACACAGAAGACCGGAAGAACAGGAGGGAAGAACAGAAGAGAAGAACAGAAGAACACAGAAGAAGATTGCAGAGGGGGAGCGAGGAGGAAGAGACAGAGGAGGAAAAGAAGCAGGAGCAGGAGAGAAGGTGAGTGGCGCGGGGCAGGGCGAGGGGCTGGGAGGAGGGGGGTACTTACAGTTAGGTGGGTCTCAGGAACACAGGAACTCGGGAAATTGGAGGAGCTGCAGCGGCAGGGGGAGCGACCTACCCTTGGGTCAAGGGTCGCTACCACTGTCGCGCAGCGGCCGCCATAAGAGGTAGGAGGGGGGGGGGAGGGGTCAGCTGGGGGCGAATGGGAGCTGGGGGGCGGGGGCGTGCAGGAGGTCGCGGCGGGAAAGCGCGAGGGAGGGGGGGGACAGGTAGAGTGAGAGGAGCTGGGGGAGGGAGCTTTAGGGTGGAGGAGGGTGAGTGTTAGGAGGTTTGGAGATTAGGGAGAGAGATAGGAGTAGGGTTGTGAAGATAGGGGAGGGGGGGTTGTAGAGGTGGGTGAGGGAGAGAGGTAGAGTGAGAGGATAGGGAGATAGGTAGTAGAGGGGGTGGCGGGAGGGGGGAGAGATAGAGAAATAGATAGAGAAAATAGATAGAGAAGTCGATAGATAGGGAAATAGATAGATAGACAGATAGGTAGGTAGGTAGGAGGAGGTGGAGAGTGGGGGAGTTAGATAGTGAGATAGGGAGCTAGAGAGATAGGAAGATAGGAGGAGTGAGGGAGGTAGATAGCGAATGGGTTAGCTAGGGGTGAGAGAGGGGGAGGCGAGTAAGGGAGGGGGATGAGGAAGGAGCAGGAGGGCAGGCTCGGGGGAAGAAGACGGAGGAGGTAGAAGAGCCGAAGACAGGAGAACAGAAGACAGAAGAACAGAAGACCGGAAGAGCAGAAGAACAGAAGACAGAAGCACAGAAGATCGGAAGAGCAGAAGAACACAGAAGAACCGAGAAGAAGAACACAGAAGCACCGAGAAGAACAGAGAAGAAGAACACAGAAGACCGGAAGAACACAGAAGAACAGAAGGGAAGAACAGAAGAACAGAAGAGAAGAACAGAAGAACACAGAAGAAGATTGCAGAGGGGGAGCGAGGAGGAAGAGACAGAGAGGAGGAAAAGAATCAGGAGCAGGAGAGAAGGTGAGTGGCGCGGGGCAGGGCGAGGGGCTGGGAGGAGGGGGGTACTTACAGTTAGGTGGGTCTCAGGAACACAGGAACTCGGGAACTTGGAGGAGCTGCAGCGGCAGGGGGAGCGACCTACCCTTGGGTCAAGGGTCGCTACCACTGTCGCGCAGCGGCCGCCATAAGAGGTAGGAGGGGGGGGAGGGGTCAGCTGGGGGCGAATGGGGGGCGGGGCGTGCAGGAGGTCGCGGCGGGAAAGCGCGAGGGAGGGGGGGGACAGGTAGAGTGAGAGGAGCTGGGGGAGGGGGTTTTAGGGTGGAGGAGGGTGAGTGTTAGGAGGTTTGGAGATTAGGGAGAGAGATAGGAGTAGGGTTGTGAAGATAGGGGAGGGGGGTTGTAGAGGTGGGTGAGGGAGAGAGGTAGAGTGAGAGGATAGGGAGATAGGTAGTAGAGGGGGTGGCGGGAGGGGGGGGGAGATAGAGAAATAGATAGAGAAAATAGATAGAGAACTCGATAGATAGGGAAATAGATAGATAGACAGATAGGTAGGTAGGAGGAGGTGGAGAGTGGGGGAGTTAGATAGTGAGATAGGGAGCTAGAGAGATAGGAAGATAGGAGGAGTGAGGGAGGTAGATAGCGAACGGGTTAGCTAGGGGTGAGAGAGGGGGAGGCGAGTGAGGGAGGGGGATGAGGAAGGAGCAGGAGGGCAGGCTCGGGGGAAGAAGACGGAGGAGGTAGAAGAGCCGAAGACAGGAGAACAGAAGACAGAAGAACAGAAGACAGAAGAACAGAAGACAGAAGACAGAAGAACAGAAGACAGAAGAACAGAAGACCGGAAGAGCAGAAGAACAGAAGACAGAAGACAGAAGCTCGGAAGAGCAGAAGAACACAGAAGAACACAGAAGAACACAGAAGAACACAGAAGAACCGAGAAGAAGAACACAGAAGCACCGAGAAGAAGAACACAGAAGCACCGAGAAGAAGAACACAGAAGCACCGAGAAGAACAGAGAAGAAGAACACAGAAGACCGGAAGAACACAGAAGAACAGAAGGGAAGAACAGAAGAGAAGAACAGAACAACACAGAAGAAGATTGCAGAGGGGGAGCGAGGAGGAAGAGACAGAGAGGAGGAAAAGAAGCAGGAGCAGGAGAGAAGGTGAGTGGCGCGGGGCAGGGCGAGGGGCTGGGAGGAGGGTGGTACTTACAGTTAGGTGGGTCTCAGGAACACAGGAACTCGGGAACTTGGAGGAGCTGCAGCGGCAGGGGGAGCGACCTACCCTTGGGTCAAGGGTCGCTACCACTGTCGCGCAGCGGCCGCCATAAGAGGTAGGAGGGGGGGGGAGGGGTCAGCTGGGGGCCAATGGGAGCTGGGGGGCGGGGGCGTGCAGGAGGTCGCGGCGGGAAAGCGCGAGGGAGGGGGGGGACAGGTAGAGTGAGAGGAGCTGGGGGAGGGGGTTTTAGGGTGGAGGAGGGTGAGTGTTAGGAGGTTTGGAGATTAGGGAGAGAGATAGGAGTAGGGTTGTGAAGATAGGGGAGGGGGGGTTGTAGAGGTGGGTGAGGGAGAGAGGTAGAGTGAGAGGATAGGGAGATAGGTAGTAGAGGGGGTGGCGGGAGGGGGGGAGAGATAGAGAAATAGATAGAGAAAATAGATAGAGAAGTCGATAGATAGGGAAATAGATAGATAGACAGATAGGTAGGTAGGAGGAGGTGGAGAGTGGGGGAGTTAGATAGTGAGATAGGGAGCTAGAGAGATAGGAAGATAGGAGGAGTGAGGGAGGTAGATAGCGAACGGGTTAGCTAGGGGTGAGAGAGGGGGAGGCGAGTGAGGGAGGGGGATGAGGAAGGAGCAGGAGGGCAGGCTCGGGGGAAGAAGACGGAGGAGGTAGAAGAGCCGAAGACAGGAGAACAGAAGACAGAAGAACAGAAGAACAGAAGAACAGAAGACAGAAGACCGGAAGAGCAGAAGAACAGAAGACAGAAGAACAGAAGACAGAAGCACAGAAGATCGGAAGAGCAGAAGAACAGAGAAGAACAGAGAAGAACAGAGAAGAACAGAGAAGAACAGAGAAGAACAGAGAAGAACACAGAAGAACACAGAAGAACACAGAAGAACACAGAAGAACACAGAAGAACAGAGAAGAACAGAGAAGAACAGAGAAGAACAGAGAAGAACACAGAAGAACACAGAAGAACACAGAAGAAGAACACAGAAGCACCGAGAAGAAGAACACAGAAGCACCGAGAAGAAGAACACAGAAGCACCGAGAAGAAGAACACAGAAGCACTGAGAAGAAGAACACAGAAGCACCGAGAAGAAGAACACAGAAGCACCGAGAAGAACAGAGAAGAAGAACACAGAAGACCGGAAGAACACAGAAGAACAGAAGGGAAGAACAGAAGAGAAGAACAGAAGAACACAGAAGAAGATTGCAGAGGGGGAGCGAGGAGGAAGAGACAGAGAGGAGGAAAAGAAGCAGGAGAGAAGGTGAGTGGCGCGGGGCAGGGCGAGGGGCTGGGAGGAGGGGGGTACTTACAGTTAGGTGGGTCTCAGGAACACAGGAACTCGGGAACTTGGAGGAGCTGCAGCGGCAGGGGGAGCGACCTACCCTTGGGTCAATGCCGTATCATCTTCCTGCTTCCTCACTCTCCGCATGCTCCGAAAGATCTTCCGCTGGATCCCCGCCGACACCAGAAAAACTGTGACCCACGCCCTCGTCACAAGCCGCCTGGACTACGGAAAAACCCTATATGCAGGAACCACCGCTAAACTCCAGAAACGTCTGCAGCGAATACAAAACGCCTCCGCCCGCCTCGTCCTCGACATACCCCGCAACAGCCACATCTCTGCCCACCTGAGACACTTGCACTGGCTTCCCGTCAACAAAAGGATCACCTTCCGGCTCCTCACCCACGCTCACAAAGCCCTCCACAACAAGGGACCCGAATACCTCAACCGTCGCCTCGGTTTCTACACGCCCACCCGCCAACCTCGCTCCGCCAACCTCGCACTCGCCGCCGTCCCTCGCATCTGCCGCACCACGGCAGGTGGGAAATCCTTCTCCTACCTGGCAGCCAAGATATGGAACACCCTCCCCGCCAACCTCAGGACCACCCTGCATTCCGGTGGCAGCTCAAAACCTGGCTCTTCGAACAGCAGTAACCCCCTCCCCCTAGCGCCTTGAGACCCTCACGGGTGAGTAGCATGCTTTATAAATGTTTTGATTTGATTTGATTGGGCTGGACACAACAACTCCCTACTCAGATCAGTTGCAACAACGGTGGCCTCGAGCAGCCACGCCTGGTTGCGTACATCTGGTTTTTCGGGGGATGTCCAGCAGACCCTTTTAAGACATGCCCTTTGATGGCTCCTGTCTCTTTGGAGACACAGCGGACTCTGCTTTGGAGAGGTTCATGGACTCCAGGGCTACGGCTCGGTCCCTTGACCTTCCCACTGCCCCTCGCCCCCAACAGTCCACCTTTCTCCCCTTTGTTGGTCAAGGAGGAGACTTCCTGTCGCGTCCTCATCCCAGCCACCATGCCACGCTTGCCGTTCAGCCGCTGCGTGGCCGGGGATGCAGAATCCCACGTGGGCATGGGACAGGGAACCAGAGGTGTGATGAGTCCACCCCTGCCCCCACTGCAGCCTTCAAACCCTCCTAGTCTGTCCCCTCACTCCGATCCAGTTGGCAGCAGAATTCGCTGCCACCTGCCTCACTGGGAATCTATCACTATGGACATGTGGGTTTTGCAGATAGTTCAAAGAAGCTACTCCCTCCCCTTTGAATCTGCCCCACCAGCCATACCTCCATCAGTCAGCCATCTTCCGGAGGATCATTTGGCCCTTCTCCACCTGGAAGTCGCAACTCTCTTGGCCAAGGGAGCCATAGAGAAGGTCCATGTGCCAGAAGTACGTTGTGGTTGTTATTCCTGCTACTTTCTGGTGCCCAGAAAGATAAGGGCTTACATCCTATCCTAGACCTTCGGACCTCAGTTACTTCCTCAAGAAGAAGAAATTCAAAATGCTCAACCTAGCTCAGGTCCTCTCTGTCCTGGACCCAGGAGACTGGATGGTAGCGTTGGACTTGCAGGATACTTATCTGCTTATCCCCATCCTGCCTACCCACAGACATTACCTACGATTCGTGGTAGGTCACAAGCACTTTGTTACCATGCTCCCCTCCTGCACCCTGGCAGTGACACCTGCCAGGTGGCATATGTGGGCTCTGCAGCGGGATTTGAAGTTCCAGTGGGCGCAGCATCAGGAAAATCTCTCTGACATGATCCAGATCTCAAGAGGGGACTGCGAAAGACCTGCAGTGGTGGCTTTCATATCCACATTGGGTCTACAGCAGATCTTTCACTTCCCCAGCCAGATCTATCCATAGTTGACAGATGCAACATTTTTGGGTTGGGGCAGCCACATGGGAGAGGCGGAGATCAGAGGCCTCTTGTCTCCAGCGGAGGCTGGGCTCCATATCAATCTTCTGGAGCTCTGGGAAATCAGGCTAGCGTTGAAAGCATTTATTCCCACTCTCAAAAGGAGTGCAAGTGTTCACAGACAACACTACTGTCGTGTAGTACAGCAGCAAACAGGGCAGAGGAGGGTCTTGGACCCTATGTCAGAAGGCACTACGCCTTTGGACATGGCTGGAACATCAGGACATTACCCTGGTGGGCTCTCTGAACGCCAGAGCAGACAAACTCAGCCGTCGATGCGTAGCCGATCACAAACAGCGTCTCCATCAGGAGCTGGTGCAAGGTCTCTTTCGGCAGTGGGGAGAGCCTTGGTTAGATCTGTTTGCCTCCGCAGTGAACGCACAATGTCAGCTGTTTTGCGCGTTGGAGTTTCCGAGGCATCACTCGCTCGTAGATGCTTTTTGTCTTGAGTGGAACTCTGGCCTCCTTTCCACCTATACCACTTCTTCCCAAAGTTCTAAAGAAGATCTGGAACGACCGGGCCCGGGGATCTTGGTGGCTCCCGACTGGGCACCGAGAGTATGGTATCCAGAGCTATTGAGCATGGCAACTGATCCACCACTCAGACTGCCTTTTTTCTGGAGGATCTTCTGTTGCAGCAGCAGAAAACGGTTCTCCACCCGAACCCGTCCAATCTCCACCTTCATGCATGGAGATTGAGCAGCGGCAGTTGACTGCTTTTGACCTTCCACCGGAAGTCTGTGACGTTATCTTGGCAGCCAGGTGTTCCTCCACCAAAATGATATGCGCCCTTTATGGCTCCTTACTTTCAAGACTGTCTTTCGTGTTTCCATCACTTCTGCTCACAGAGTAAGTGAACTTCAATCTCTTTCTTCCAAGCCCCATAATTGTCTGTGCGTCCTGACAGTGGTGTTGCACACTAAGGCTTCCTTCCTTCCCAAGGTTGTACCCCTTTTCATAAAGGCCAGTCCATCACATTGCCTACTTTTTACACTACCCACATCCTTCCCATGAGAAGAGACTCCACCATCTGGACCCGAAAAGAGCGTTGGCGTTCAATCTAACTCGTACTAAAGATTTCCGGGTGGACGATCAACTTTGATGGTTATGTAGGTGCGAAGAAAGGGAAGGCAGTGCAAAAACGTACCATCTCTCGATGGGTACTTCTTTGCATCAAGATGTGGTACACTTTGGCCAAGGAGCAATCCACTGAGGGCTTGCGTGCTCATTCCACCAGAGCGACTGCTGCTTCTACTGCGTTAGCACACGGAGTTCCTGTCTTGGATATCTGCAGGGAGCTGCATGGATATCCCTGCACACGTTTGCTAAGCATTACTGCCTGGACAGTCCGGTTTGTTGGGACGGCTACTTTGGTCATTAGGTCCTGCAGGACTTTCTAGTATGATCTTGGTTTGCAGCCCACCTCCGAGGATGCCATTGCTTGGATATCTATTCTAAGGTGAGGAATCTGCAGCTAGAAGTCTCGATCAGATGTACAAGTTAGTTACCTTCGGTAACGAAATATCTGGTAGAGACATATTCTAGTTAACGATTCCCTACTGGCCCATCCATCCTCCCCACTGGCGAACTGATTTCTAGGGGCAGGCATTCCCCATTCAGGTCCTTAGCTCTGGCACTCCAATCTCTGTGTATTTAGGAGCTCTGCACTTTGGTGTGGAATGTCATTAATAGAAACTGATGTCAATGCGCTGAGGGGGCGTCTATGTACTACTCCTTACATCATCACGGCCACGACACCAACGATGCCCGCGGAGTCGACCGATGCCACCTACCGACACACAAAGGTATTGCTTGAAACAAAAATCTCCGTATCCAGTCTGACGCCCTGGGGGGAAATTTTAAGGTAAGGAATCTGCAAATAGAATATGTCTCTACCAGATATTTTGTTACTGAAGGTAAGTAACTTGTACAGTTGGTGGACTTCCATTTTTAAATTTGACACTGCTGAGTTTACTGATTCCTGGCAACATTCTCTAATAGAGACTTCCAACATCTTTGTTGAGAGGCACTTAATATTTATAGCATGTGTTTCTGTATATATTCATGGTCTGCATACTTCTGTCCGCTAGTCTTGGTCATGGACATTTGTAAGTTGTTTATCTTCAATAGTTGTAAATCACAAGATAACTCATGACTCCTTCATTAGTCCACAATGCACTACTGCAAAGACTCCACTTCAGATGTTTTTTTTTGTTTTTTTTATTGTCGTGGGCTTGGACATTCATTGCCAGTTCTAGGACCACTGGCATATTCTCCATAATCTTTGGTGCCAGTCATCAGGAATTCAGCCTTATGACAGAAGAACCCTACACCAGATCAGTGACTGCATGGGACTTGACTTTAAGCCACATCGACACAGCTTTCTCAAGGAAACTCTGATCATACTGAAAATTAACCTTGGACTAGGGTATTATGGAAAATATGCCCTTCCAATTCTGTCCTAAATGCGATTGAAACATTTTTCTGGTCCGACGGTATTGAGTCTGTAACCTCTGCAAGTAGCCAACAGCTAGAAACTGAGGGATGAGTACTCATCCCCCATTGAATCTCACTTACCTGTACCAGGCGTTTCCCACTGATGTTGAGACGTACATAGGGCTCCATTTAAAACTCATCCATTGACTTAATTCTTTGTGCAATCCCCCAAGTGTAACATTAAGGTGAGGGTACCTGCCTGCAGGTTGCATTCTCTTATGGACTACATAGCAAATTTTATCAGCTGATTGATACTAGCTGCACCGGACTACACCATATCCATAATGGAGTCAGAAGTACCAGAGCACCAGTGTGTCTTAGCACTTGTCCAGGCTAGAGCTGCTCTCCTTAGCAGGCCATATGAACCTCTGGATATCTTAAAGGTGTCTATCTTTGCAGAATCCATATGAAGCAACGGACTGGCAATTTAATTAATTCTACCCAAATGCCTAATTTCTGAAAAGCCAGCACATGTGGCTAACTATGTTCAAGAGCAGGGTTATTCAGGCTGGAAATTAAACCTGTGTGACAAGATGGTTACAAAAGTGCACTACTCACAGGTGCACTTCTCCCGTCCATCCAAAGAAAATGAATATTGGCTACTGATAGATGCCTTGGAAGTGACGGCTTTTGAAGGCAGATTAATTTGCTCCCTGCTTTAATAGGCCAAATGATTTTGTGGCAAACCCCATTGACTGTTAAATTGTCAGCCCAACTGGTAACATTGTCATTAATTAGAAGACATCTTTTATCTACTTTGACTGTTACACTGGATTACGTTATAAATTAGTGATAGCAACTAACATTGTGATGTACATGGTAATTAAATGTCTGAGCCATTTTCATTATTGTGATCAGTTTTTACACTTGACCTTTCATCCCCTCCTCTACAACTCAGTCACTTCTTTGATCACTTGTTGTGCAGATACCGTTGTGTGCTTTTTGAGTGTTCTTTTTCTTATCTATAAAGATAGCAGATTGTGATAGAAATATTTGACCCAGTCGTCTTTATGTTGATTTTTAGGGAAAGCACTGTATTCTAGATGTCTCTGGGAATGCGATCAAGAGGCTACAGATTGCTCAGCTCTACCCAATTGCTGTTTTCATTAAACCTAAATCGGTGGAAAACATCATGTAAGTGTTATAAATTTGAGTATCAATATGTGTACTTTCTGCAACAATATCCCATTCAGAAATTATCTGTCCATTTGAGCCCTCTATTTAGATGTTCTGCAGAATATATTCCTAACTATTGTTATTCCTACAGATTTGTTCTTTAAAGCACCAAGCTTGGAAAGTGCAGTGAGAAGTTGGTGTACACCTTTAGGTTTTTTTGTGCATGTGGTTTCTGAATGGTTGCTTTCATCATTCTGCTGCCCTGGAGTAGTGTGTTCATTCTGATAGAAACTTCTAGCTGCAAATTCCTCACATTTTGAATGTTCCTCAGGCTTCAGACTGGATCCGGAAACCTTTCACCTGTTCCTCTAGGGAAAAGTGGTGCAGGCTCTACACTGACGCCATTCCGCTACAGAAATGACGTGGGGACCTGCATAGGCACCATTCCTGCATGCCGACATCAGTTCCTTTCTTTCTGCACCAGCAGACATGAGTCTGTAGCGCCTTTTGTCTTTCTTAGATACTTATCTCCATTATGTTCAGAAATTTCTTGCAGTGTGCATCGGGTGTCACAAGCTAAAACGTCCTGTTTCAAGTCCTTTAGGGACTGTATCAAACGGATGTCTGTCACAGATCCTCATGAGGTGTGCCTGAGGTTGACTCACAACTCCAAGGCCTGCGGCGACTGCACTTCGATGAATCCGAAACTTTACTTAACAAAGCATAAGAATTCTCAGCGGCAGAACAGTTCCAGGTTCTGCTCCGCATCCAATGTCCACTCTCTGACCCCTTCTCAGAGACAGCTGAGTGGCTCCAGAGGTCCGTCTTTATCATCCGATGTCCAAGCCAAATTTTGCCCCTTTACGCCATTCACATTTGCCCTAGCAAGTGTGGGGCAGCTTTTTATTTAATTTATTTTTTATACCAGTTTGGTCTTCCAGTCTGTTAACACCAGCTGTTTGTTGGCATGCTACTCACGCACCATTCAGGATTTGGTGGTACAAGTCCTCCTTGGTATGCCTAAAAATCTTCACACTGTACTCTCTCAGGCATCTCAAGATGATCATAATGCTGCCAAGTTCACCATTCATTGTGGCTTCAACGCCACCGATTCCATCAGGCGGGCCATAGACACCAGGGTTTCTATCCACCGCCATGCATGGCTGCAATCAACAGGATTCTCTGACAATGTCCTGTCTTTTTTTTTTTTTTTTTTTTCTTTTTTTTTTTTTTATGGACATGCCCTTTGATGGGCCTTGCCTGTTCATGGGAAATGCTGATTCTACTCTCGAGAGCTTTTCGGAGAGCAGGACTACTGATCACTCGTTGGACCTTTTTGCCTTGGCTCTCCAACCCCAACCCTTCCACCATTCTTTTTGGGGCTTCGGCCAAGGTGTCTCTTGCTGCCAACTTGCATAACCCCTACAGGGAACCAAGCAGGTTCATGGTAAAGGCATGGTGCCCCGCCCCTGCGGCCAAGTTCGAAATTGCCAGCCAGCCATCCACCAGTTGCAGCCCTCTCTGCTAAAAGTCTTTAGAGTGTCCTTGCAGAATACACCAAATCTTTCCTTGCTGGCAAGTGATCACGACCGGTGTATCCTACATATTGTTTGCAAGGGAAATGCCTTATCCTTTCTATCTTCTCTGCCGCACCTTTCACCATCCCCCCAGTGATTGACAAAGGATCATCTCACCATGTTGTGACAGGAAGTGCAGGCCCTCTTGGCCAAAGAGGCAGTCTGCTGGTGCCAGAAGTATGGCATTATTGTTATTCCCACTACTTTCTGGTGCCAAAGAAGGATGAAGATCTTCATCGTATTTTAGATCTACACCCTCTCAAAGCCTTCTTCTAGAAGGAACATTTTAAATGGTCACCCTGGGCCAGGTCTTGTCTGGCTTTGACCCTGGAGACTGGATTGGTAGCGTTGGACCCGCAGAACGCCTATTTCCCTATTTCCGTCCTGCTAGCCCATCAGTGTTATCTGCAGTTCGTGATAGAGGAGGAACGTTTTCAGTCCTGGATTTCATGAATTTGACCCTGAGGCTGTTGGGACAGATGGCCTCTTGTATCCTGCTGGTTGAGGACATGAGGTGCCATATGCAGGCTCTGCAGTTGGATCGTAAGTCCCAGTGGACCCAATATCAAGGGGATCTCTAAGACCATGTTCACATTACAAAGGAAACTGCCAGCAATCTGCAGTGATGGTTACTGGTCATGGGATTGGGAGAATGGCAGGCCCCTCTCCCTGCCACACCCAGAGCTGACCGTGGTGACCATGTTTGTGGCCATCTGGCAGAGGTGTGAATCAGCAGCTTCTGGTATCTAGCTAAGTGCTGATTCCACATCAGCCTTCTGTAGCAGAGGATCTTCGGCTTGGCCTTGGAAGCTTTGTGCTTCCCATCAAAGGTATGTTACAAGTGCTAATGGACAACACCCTCACTATGTGTTACTGCAGAATAAGGGTGGAGTCCCGGACCCTGTGGTAGGAGGCCCTGCACCTCTGGAAATGGCTGCTCTACCTAGGAAATTTTGTGCTGGTGAACCACCTGGCAGGATCATTGAATTCAAGGGAAGGCAAGCTCACCTGTCAATGCCTTAGCATATCACGATTTTCAGCTACACTCAGAACTGCTGCAAGGTCTTTTCAGTGAATGGGGAGAACCTTAGCTCGATCTTCATGCCACCGCTGAGAAAGTATAATTTCAGCACCTGTGCGTGTTGGAGTTTCAAGGCGTCTCTCGCTCGGAGACGTGTTTGCCTTGATTGGAACTCGGGACACCTGTATGCCTTTCTGCTGATAACACTACTGCCCCAAGTTCTCAAGAAGATCAGGGCAGTGGCTCCGGGTTGGGCAGAGACAGTTTGATATCCAGAACTTCTTGGCGTGAGCCTGCATCCTCTGATCAGGCTGTCCCTCCAGGAGTACCTGTTGTCACAGCAACAAGGCAGACTTCTACACCTGGACCTGCACAATCTCCACCTTCATGCTCAGCGATGACAGCTGAACACATTTGACCTTTCTCCTTTAAGGTAGAGGAGAACTTCTCCCTTGGACCCCAAGAGAGTGCTACGCTTCTACATAGATTGTACCAAAGACCACTGGGTGGACGATTAGCTCTGTGTGGCGTTCTCTGGAACAAAAAGATCTACTTGTTTGCCAAGAAACAGCCTCCTTAACAACTGCATGCTCATTCTGTTTATGACAAAGCCTCTTCCACTGCGTTGGCTCACGGAGTCCCTGTCCTAGACATTTACCAGGCAGCTCCATGGGCGTCCCTCCACATAGTATTATTGCCTGGACAGTTGTGTTAGCTGGGAGGGACATGTTGCCTGCTCAGTCCTGCTGCACTTTCTGATTTGAGGACATTTAGAGGCCTGCCTCTGAATAGGTAGTGATGTGGTATCTATTCAAAATGTGAGGAATCTGCAGCATAAAGTCTCAATAAGAAAAATAAGTTACTTACCTTTGGTAATGCTCTTTCTGGTAGAGATTAGCTGCAGATTCCTCAACGACCCTACTGTCTTCCCAATTCTGTCATTGGACTCTCTCTGTTAAAAAGATCCAAAGTCTAGGAATCTGCACAGTCTCTGCCAATTTGCTTTTGGGGCTCTGCGTCTGGAGACGCAGACAATTTTGAAAGCCACTGATGTCAACATGTGGGAGTGGTGCCTATAAAGGCCTGCATGTCATTCCCAGGGCAGAACGGCATTAGTGCAGAGTCACACTGTCACCTCATAGGTACTGCTGAAAATTTGCCAGATTGCATCAGAGGCCTGGGGAATATTTGAAAAAAGGTGAGGAATCTGCATCTAGATAGTCGCTACCTAAATAGTGTAACCTCAAGAAAGTAACTTGCTCTTTGCTGCTATACCAAGGTCTTGTTTTTAGTGTTGTAATTTTAACTGAAAAAGTTTTTTTGCCTTTCTGATTTTTTGTATCATAGCATTGGTAGGCTAGAAAAAGAAGGAAAGTCTTGCCTTTCCTATGTTAATATAGTTGGACTTTACATGTAACTTATTTTTGTATGAAGAATATTCATAAGGATTGCTTCCTCTGCCTACTAAATGAACACATTTGAAAATGTTATGAGATCAGTCACTTCTAAAAGAGGTATTGGTACACTTGAAGCTGAATGTATACTCTAGAAGATATCTCAGAAATTGCCAGTGAATAAAATGGGGCTATATTAGAAACATAACCTGAAATCATGTCTACCAAGGTCAGTAAGAATGGTGCTGCCAATAATATTTCAATCAATAAATTCCAGGGGGCGTACTACCTTTGGGCACTCAGCTTGAAGGTCTCTTACCCGAGTTGCATTTCCTTGCTACCCTAGAAAATCCCAAAGTTCATCAGGCTCTGAACGAAGTTCTTAATCAGCCCTTTTTTTCTGCTGCTCATGAATCATTAAAATGAAGAAAAAGAAAGAAAGGACATAACTCTGCAATTTACCATTGGGCACTGTCGGCTCATTCTGAGTCAGGGATCAGATATAGGTGTCATCACCATTGATGTAATTTGTAAGGAGTAATTGGTTGTCAGCTTACCTAACCATATCCAGAAAATGTCAGTCCTTTTAAGTTTTGTTTCATAATCATAACTTTATCTTAACTGTTTATTTCAATGAATGTCTAGATTTGTGTGCATAATAATAGCTTATGACAAGAGGTAACAATATCTTACCCTTAAATGTTTTTTCTTTGAATCTTTGGCTACATTTAGCTCCAATGTTTCCTATATTCCTAGCCTGCTGTGGAAATTAGTCACCAGAGACAGGCCCTGCAACCAGCTTCCAGCATTGTAAATCGGCATACAGCCTTGGACCAGGCTCTATATAAGCCCCATGCCATTAGGTCCACAACAAATGGCTCAAGTCCAGGTTCTAAAAGTACAGTGCGCGCAATCTGTCAGTCTTGGATTATGCATAAACAGAAAAAGTTAAAAATAAAACATTTTGTGAACACTAAGGTCATACCATAAATTTTCAGTTTTGAACAGCAATCTATACAAAGTATTACCCTATGAAAGTGATAACCCTGTTAACCCCACCTAGCACATTTTTGTAACTATAGTTTGGCAAAAAAAAAAAACTAGATGTATTTACACTAATCCATGGAAAGCATAATTCCAGAGAAATGTTCTGCATTCCAGACAAGCTTGGTGTTAATGCATTGAGCAGTTTGCTGTAGCTGTGTGCAGATTTCCTTTGGTGGCTAAAATCCAAAGAACATCTTTTTAGATCTCCTCTTTATTTTTAATCTTTTATTCATCTACATGGAACTGGGTCAGAATTGGTATGCCAGGCTTTAGCTGCATACACAAAGTGAGTGCCAGATTTTGTGTGGTGCTGTCTAGTCAGAAATGCTCGGAAAGTTGACCTGTAGGTAACTACACAATTTATTTGGATGTATGTATGTAACTATAGATAGATTTAAAAACTATTGCTTATACCTAAATCTATAGTTATGTTTGCATTATTTGATTTAGTAGTGTATGTAACCTACAGGGGAAACCACTCATGCATTTAGGGGTTTGCTAATTAATGCAAGATATAAGCTAATTTTCATTAAGTTAATGAAACCACAAAAATTAAGACCTCCTGAAAATGATAATTTCTCTTTTCCTCAAGGGTGACCACAAAAGTACCTTTTTATTGTTTGGTCAGAATAGACAGTCTGTAAGCATATGAAATTAGCTTTACTTTTAGCTAGCCAAAACAGAACTGATGATGTGTCTGAGAGTCTTAGGTTGGGTCAAAGTGTGAACTGCTATAAATCAGTTTTGCATCTGATCCTTGTAATTTAAGTGTTCTCATGCTCTCCTTTGACAACATGTTTGCTAAGATTAGGGATTGGGGCACATAGTTTGTTTGTATCTTTTCTAGTCAGCTCAGACCTTCAGCCAATAGTATACTTCTTTTTATTGACACCTTTGCATTACTGAAAGCCCCTTTTGTGAAGTGCCTTTAGTTTCTAAGTAGGTGTTGTACACTCATTGTGGGAGCTGGGATAAATCTCCTGCCCGTGTAAGTGGAACTAGTTACCTGTGTCACCTCAAGTCAGATATACTTTGACAAAGGTATTTTATTTATTTCAATTATTTGGATATATTTAATTTACATTCTTGGGAGTATAGGGCTAAACTTGCACAGCCTTAGATTGTTGGAGGGAGCATACTTTACCTGACCAAAAGGTCTTTTTCATTGATTGAAAGGATGTTCTATCCAAGTTTGATATTGAGTTATGCAGTTCTTTTTCTCCTAATATTAAATGCATCTCTTAAATCACCTTCAGGAGATCTCCATTTATAATCATAAGTACTTATTTGTCCCACCCACAAGCAGGATCTTGTAACACTTTTACAACAAAAATAGATTTGTTTTCGTTTTGTTAGAAGAACCCTCTATTTTTAATTAAAAAAATAATGTATCAGCTTATTAAAAAGCTATATTGACCAGTTCCATTCAATTTTTGTTAAAATTAGAAACGCCGTTAAAAGTAAGGAAAGTCCTAGGAAGACTAGGTGACAAGAAAAAAACATATTTTGCAATTCTTTCTTAATGAAATGATAGGGCACTGTAATCATATAGGCTGCAAACATATATGACTGCAAGTCTGACACTGCAGCTTTAAGTACTCCCAGTAACCCATCATGCTCTCAGTGGCATTTGCTCCAGCTCATGATGACAGGATTCTGGAGCACTGAGCTCAGCCTTTCTTTGGATTTTTCCACTGCAAGTCTTTCCAAAACTTTAGAAACACTCATTTTTTTTTCTTCCAGGGATCCTCATCAGTAGTCATAATCATGGGATTGTCCCACCCATGTGTGGGATCCCTTCATCAGTAGTCATAATCATGGGATTGTCCCACCCATGTGTGGGATCCCTTAGCACTTTGCTATATATATATATATATATATATATATATATATATATATATATATATATATATATATATATATATATATATAGTGAAAGGACATAAACAATATCTGTCACAAACCTCTCCCTTAAAATGGTGGAAAGTAAAGAAAGCGCAGGCCCATTGTAAAACCTAGGCTCTGGAGCCAGAGCATTAAACTGACACTGTAGCTTTAAGGGTTCACCCTTGTTCCAATGTCCCACTATGTACCGGGGGACTGTTGGGTCAATAATTCTTCCGGCTCCTGACAGCAGTGTCCTAGGACACGGAGCTGAGCCTTTTTTGGCTTTATTGTTCAAAATTCCTTTTAAATCTTCCAAAAACATACATGCAACGTCCTTTAGGACAAGACATTTTCCGGCCCTTTTTGACAGGGATTGTTTTACTTTTTCCTTCTAAAAATGCATTTTCTATTTATTAAGTGCCCTAACTATGGAAAGAAAAAAGCCAGTCATCCCATCACAAACTCTGCATATTATGACTCCAGGAACACCATTGTCCAGACGATTGTGAGCACTGCAGGAAAATGTCAAGGTGAACTCTTGAGGACAGGCAGAGGATCAGACTGCTGCATCTTCAGGAGAAGAGTAAAGACCCAGCGTTGGGTCGTCAGAGCGGCAAGGAGGTCTTTTACCACCTATCTCTTCATGCGCTAAATATTACTCAATAGGTTGATCCAAGGAGTGCAGAAAATCTCATTGAAAACGGTGTTCCTGTTAGACATAGAAGCCTATGATGTCGAGAACAGGTACTGTAGCAACGTGCTCGCTGCCGAAGAGCTACTTTGCTGTCAAGACATCACATTAAAGTCAACGTTGAGACCACCATCACTGCCAGAACGAGGCCTTCCATCGACGTTGAGACAACCTCCATCGTCCTTGAGACAATCTCCATCAATATCAAGGCACAAGGAACAGTCTCATTCAGAGCCAACCAGGAGCGTTGTCCCCTGCCTGTAGCAGCAGCTGCAAAACTTGAAAAATAAAACTATAATAAATCATGTACTGCACATGGTAGACTGGCGACCTCAAATGAAGACTAGTACCACTTTTCTCAGAGTCTGAGTATTTAAGGAAATAGCCTCCTGCAAGGGAGGTTACACCAGTAGTGAGTGTCTGCTACTCATTCCCCAAAAGGAACTGTCTTTGAGGTTTTCTCCAAGCAGACCTTCATCAGCGACTATTCAGGTCTCTTTGGCACCTGCCAGAAAAGACTCTACACAGTATAGAGGTCATACTAGATCAAGGTCACCCAGACGATGTAAAACACCTAGGCGATCTATTTCCCCAAGTAGACCCGGATCTCGTTTAATTCACCACAAACATAGTGGTAGATAATTTTCACACAGTACCTCAAGACACACCATATACCTTCATGACTCTAAACGTTCTTTGATTAGAGATTATTCTCCAACATTATCTGACTCGTATCCTCCCAAATATCATCAATAGATGACATAAACACTTTTGATGAGGTGTTGGTTAGAGGCGCTTAAAAATAAACCTCCTCATTCAGACACCTAATATATCCACCTCCGTGATTTTTGAGACCGATCATTATAGGGCTTTTTCAGGGTCTTTATTTCTGTTGGTTCATGATATTTTAGTGGTATAATGGCCAACTCTGTGAAACCAATGAGTGCAACTCCTTTGCTGATTCCTTATAACAGAGACCTCTGGGACAGAGATTCGCTGAAAAACGTCTGAGGGAGGGCAAACAAGATTTTCAGGAAATCTTGCAAGAGGGTATGAAGGCTTCAAACCAAGTAATATGCACAGCAGCTGATGCTTTTGACCTGCACATGCTTTTGACCTTTGCACCTGCCTACTGTAATGGAATATTTCTCAGACACAGTGCCTGGTTCAGATTGACCTGGTTAAAACCTGAAGCGCAACAGAGGATTTAAAATGTTCCTTTTTCAGGCAATTCTTTCTCTGGTTCTCATGAGGATGATGAGATGGCCCAAATGAAATCTGAACTGGACACTCTAAAGGCTGTTGGTTTGGAGAAAGAAGAATATAGAAGACGCTGTAAGCCTTGCGAATGGAGATACTTCCTGCAGAGGGTAGAAGCTCATCAGCAGCAGTCTCATCAGCAACAGAAACAAGATCAACAGCAAAAACAGCTTTACTAGCACAGGCAGTCCTCTAGGGGGAGAGGAGGACATCAAACATTGGCCAGTGAGGGAACCCTTTTTATAAAGTGTAAGGCTGTACGACTGATTGATAAAGGGGTGTTGTCTCCAGTCAAAGCAAAGGAACACTTTCAAGCAGCAGTGCACACCTTACAAATCTAGGTCTGAAAATTAACTTTCAGAAATCACCAGTTGTTCCAGTACAAACGTTTCACTATCTGGGAGTGATATTAGACACCACACTTACAAAAAAGTTTGCTTCATAGGAAAACTCTTTATGTATTCAAACAAAGTGTCAAGTGCTGAAAACACCCAATGCAACAGTGCAATACATTTCTTCATTACTGGGAGCGATGGCATCATGCATCCTTCTGAGACTGAGTGCCAGACTTCACATGAGACCATGGCACAATGCCTGGAGGATCAGTGGAGCCAGAAATACGAGTTGGGAGTCCCAAGATAAGGCTTACCCAGCAAGTTATCCAATTATTCTGTTCTCTTCTGGGATGGTGTGCTCATATGGGCTGCCTTCAAATTTAGGTGATTTGGTAAAAGAAAGAACAGATTTATCACATTAATCGATTGGAATAGAGATGTGTCCATCTCGCTCGAAATTTTTTTTTCATTTAATTCAAAACAACCTCAATGGTTCTTCTGACAGACAATGTAACAACAATGTATTATCTGAACAAAAAGGGGGAAACACATTCATTGTCGCTTGAAGCCCGGACAAACTGGAATGGCTTCTAGCAAAGAATTTAACAATTACGGCAGTATATCTTTTAGGAGTGCACACCAAACAAGCAGATGCTCAAAGTCAAATAATTCAAGAAAATCAAAATTTGATTCTAAACGGCATAATTCAGCATGACCTATTCAAAGAATGGGACTGAATGGAATCAAACCTTTTCACTGACGTACACAACAAAAAATGCCCCAACCTTCACCTCAAGATTTTACCAACCAGGACCCATGGGGAATGCCCTTTTGACAAACTGGTCAGGGAAATTTCTCTATGCTTTTCCTCCCATCCCTTTGGTTCCAAAAATGTTAGTCAAACTTAAGCATTCCAAGACCAGAATGATCCTATTAGCTCTGGATTGGCCTCGACAGTGGTAGTTCAGATTTTCTTCACCTATCACAGAGAACACACAGGAAATTGCCATGCATACTGGATCTTCTCTACAACTTTAGGGATCAGATCCTACACCCAACCTACGATTGTTGAATTTAACAGATTGGCTCCTGAATTCCTGTAGCATGAGCACTATATCTTCCACTATGTTGCATGAACATTTTAAGAGGCGAATAGACCATCTGGTAGAGCATAACATTCTTTAAACTGGAATGCAGTTTGCTTATAGTGCATTCAGAATAACCATAACTCTGTTTCCTGGCAAGAGGAGGCAGTTATTTCCTAACTTATTAATTTGGAATTTCACAGACTTCTTTCACAAAAATACTGGTAGTGAAGGAGTTCTTAGAACTGATTTGAAATGTCTTTCCTCCTATTAGATCTCCTTCATGAGAGCTAAACATAGCCTTTCAAGATTAATGGGACCCTTGTTTATACCCATTCACAAAGCTACTTTAGAACATTTATCATCATAGACTGCATATTTAGTAGCCATTTCATCCATTTGCAGGGTTAGGGAAGTTCAAGTTTTATGCTCATTTGTGTGTGTGTATACTGTATTTCATAAAAGTATGGTTGTAATGAGAACTGATCCCTCTTTCCTTCCAAAAGTAATTTCAGATTTTCATGGCAAACGATTTCTTTGCCAATTTTCTTCCCAAATTCCTCTAATCCAGTAGAAAATGCTCTGCATTGTATGGATGTAAACAGGGTACTAAAAATCTATTTGGATAAAACAAATAAAAAATGTAGGCAATCTGATCATCTATTCATTCTTAAAATTAACTCTGATCACCCCGCACCTCAAGAATCTCCACTGGCTCCTGATCCAGAAGAGATGCCAGTTCAAGATGCTGACCCATGTATACAAAGCCCTGCATACATCAACAAACGAATAACCTTCCACCAACCGACCAGACACCTGCGATCTGCCTGCCTTTTCCACACAGACACCCTGCAGGTCTACTTCTAAACTCCCAATTTCTAGATGGATTGTTTCTTGTATAATTATCTGTTAACAACTAGTGAATCAAATCCTCGCTGGGAAACCTAAGGCACATTCAATTAGAAGAAAAGCGACTATAGTTTTTTACAGAAATATTCCTTTTCAGAAATATGTTATGCTGCTACATGGAGATCAATGCATACCTTTCATAGACAGTGTCTGGGTTGAGATTCAAGAGCTGATGAACAAGTAGGCCATGCTTCTTTAAAGAATCATTTTCCATAATACGTAATTTCTTCTGTATTTCGTCTTGTTGTTCACCAAATAAATATGGTGGAATCTGGAACCTTTTGCGTGAGCAGTTTCACTGCACGCCATCGGTGGCTTTATTCGATTCCTGAATTTGCTGAAACTTATGTTGGCACCGGAAGTGATTTTGCTGTCACCTATGAAGGTGCCACCCAGGTGCACGGATGTCAGTTCTTTTCTTTTCGCACCAGTTAGCACTGATCCAGAGAAGAGCTAGCCCTCTGTTTTTTTTTTGTTTTTTTTTTCAATAGGTGTTTTCAACTTTGTGTCAGCTATTTTTGAAGTGTCTAGGAAGGCAGGTTTCAAGCTGTGTGGTGCATGTCCCTACACCATGTCAGTTACAAACCTCCATCTGGTCTGTTTATGGTGTCTCAAGCTTGACTACAATTCGAAGTCATGCTTCTAGTGAAGGGCCATGGTGCTGAAAGCTTTGAGGGAACGGTCCCTAAAGCTGCTTGCGGCCTGGTGGGCAACACCAGCAAGCATGACTCCTGGGAGAACCCTGTTTCCGATAGAGGAGAAGACCAGGGGACCGCTTCAAAAACCCCAAGTTCTCTTCATCGCACTCTAGGTCTGCGGTACACTTTGGGAAGAGGCACATAAAAGATAAAAAGTCAAAAAATACTTACAATTCACCTTGTCCATCGGCCGATGCAATAAGTGAGGATCAGCGGCATTCCAGGTGCAGTTCTGCAGAGCCGTTGCTAGATCGACTTGGCGGGTCCCCCCCATTTCTGAAAGCCAGTGCAACCCCGGCTCAGTTGAAAGACTTCTAGGAGGCCATGCGCCTTGTGTATGTGTGGGCTGACCCCTCCATAGCACCTTCGAGTCCCACAGGGTCGGAAGAGGCCCCATCAAGCTCCACACTATTGGCCTTGGCTCCAATGGGGCCTCTCGGATCCAGATCGCCGCCTGATTTGCCAATGCGACTTTCTCCAGCACCACCGACAGCACCAGCCTCATTCTCCTTCCAGATTACTCTTGAGACAAAACTGCTTTGATTGACGCAGATTCTAGTGACGACTGGGCCCACTGGTCCTAGGCGGTTGCCTGAGCATTTTTGTGGAGAAGCCAGTAGTGGGGGTGGAAGAATGGACGTGGTCACTGGAGCCTTTAGAATACCAGTTAGAGACTCCACCTTCATTGAAATGGTATGAGAAACTAGGAGATGCCAGTGGACTGGACACCTCCCCAGATACTGGCTTGTTCGCTCCATCTACCATGGCTAGGAGGAGTGAGCATCTTATACAATGGTGATAAAGAGGGCAGCTGAGGTCCTTGACCTCTAGCTTCCCTCAGTGGCGGTCAAGACCAACCTCTCAAAGGAAGTGCTTCAGCCTGGGTCTTCCTCATTCAAACCCTCCTTGACAGGACCCAAAAAGAGCGTTGTCGTTCTACCTTGACTGCAAAAAAGAGATCCGGGTGAATGACCATCTCTTTATAGGGTATTTTGGAGCAGAAAAAAAGTGTTGAGCAGTACTGAAGCAAACAATTTCACTCTTGGTCATTCGCTGTATCAAGATCTGCTATGCCCTGGCTAAAAAGCAGCGTCCTGAGGGCTTAATGACCCATTCTACCAAAAGAAAAGCTTTGACCACTATGTTAGCTCATGCAGTCCTAGTCCTGGAAATCTGTCAGGCAGCAACGTGGGCGTCCCTGCTCATGCCAAAAACTACTGCATGGACTGGCATTTCTCCAGTTTGCCTTTGCAGGACTTTCTAGTTTAGATACATTGCCCGCATCCCTCTGGCATGAGGATGCAGTTTGGGTATCTATTCAAAGGTAATGGAATCTGCAGCTAAAAGTCTATCAGATGAACAAGTTACTTACCTTTGGTAACGCATTATCTAGTGGAAACAATATCTAGCTGCAGATTCCTTACAGACCCAAATCAAAATAAGAGATGCACTGTTTCAAAACATAAGGATCCACTATCCCTAATAGGGTAGAGGTCCTGTGGTACTTGCAAGCATTCATTTACTAGGAAAAAGGCCCCTCACTCGTTAGGTGACATGCTTAATCAATGGGCTTTGATCCTTGTCAGGCTGACGCAATGCCTGACAGGTCCCACTAGAGGGCTCTTTACCGGAGATATTTTTTTATATGTTTGACGGAAATGAGTTCAGGAGTCATGGATGGGACAAAAAGGTGCATTAAAATTGACTAAGGGTGCCAGAAAAGCAAAACTTAATTCTAACCCAAAACCCCTGTCAAGGTTAAAAACAAAGGGAGGGAAAGCAGGGTATAATGATCCAGTTCCCTCATATCTGTGCTTAGTGTGTACCTAACACCTAAACTGTTCTAAGCTGTTGGTGTGTACCTAGAAGGATTGCGTGTAGGTACTTCCTACACTACAAAACCCAAAAAAGGGTCAACATGTTTTCTCGCTCAAATAGTTCACAGATCTTGTGGCGATTCATCAGGACCTCTACAAAAACTCCTCTACCTCACTGAGAGAAAAAGTACTCTTTAGCCACCTGGGTACAAAATACCAAATTTCTACCGTACCATAACATGAGCAGGGACCTAATGCGAAAAAAAAAAGAAGAGAAAATGGCAAATCATTAACATTATAGACAGGAGAGCAACACATCCCTTGGACTATGGGTCCTTTATGTATTGAGTGAACATAGCAAGCCATACCAGTGCTCAAAGTGAGGTGTATGGAGTGAATACACCCATGCATGGAACACTTCAAGCTACATCCCACAGACTCACTCTTACCCTCCTAGAATAAGGTGATCAGGCCCCTTGCTAACATCTCTCTAATAGTGGGTTTAACTTATACAACTCCTTTTTGTATGGACAGAGGAGATACTACCATTCTCTAGAGACTCACATGTAGAAGGGTGACCCTTCGTTGACAGCTGAAAGCAGAGTTATGTTTGATTTTGCTTGGTGGGAGCTACCTCCGAGTGTGGGCACCCTGGGAGGTAGCAGGAGCCGGTCCTGAATGGTGCGGGTCACCAGGGCTATTCTATGGCTCCATTGGGGGGGGGGGGGGGGGGGGGAGGCACATAGCCCGCCTCCAGCGTTTGAAATTTGCCCCGGGGACGTGGTGGTTCTTGGGAGGGAAGTGGGGTCTGTGACAGACTCCTCCTAATTTCATTTAGTAGCCCTGGGGAGGTGGTGGTCCCTGGGGCTCAGGGGGGTCCGCAGGCCCCCACCCTCTAAATTATAAAAGTATTTTGCCCCGGGAGGTGGCGGTCCCCAATCTATGGACCAAACGCTACCTTTCTGTCAATTTTGGTGTATTTCTGCCAGCATTCTCGCTGCAGGTGTGTCTATAGGAATTAACATGGGAAACACTTTTTTTTTTTTTTTTCTCTTTTTTTTTTTTTTTTAAACCTCCACATCCCTTTTTCACAGCCCCTGCTTGACGGATCACCCCATAACTTTCCATGTACAACTACGTTCTAGGGACCACTTTTTTGGAAAATGACGTAAATATTCATCAAAAGATGCCAAAGGTATATGCAATCCAAAAAACTTGTTTTCTATGGAAACTGGGTCCTAACTATAACTACCTACTGGCGTCCTCCAGTAGGTAGTGTGTGTGCGTGCGTGCGTGTGTATGTATGTATGTATGTGTATATATATATATATATATATATATATATATATATATATATATTTGTAGGAATGTGTGTATGTTTGTGTAGATCAAAAAACATACACCCTTGAATAAGAAAGACCATAAACTTTGTTGAAGAGCTGCCCAAATTAGGAGAGGTTACTGCTTTTGATTTCAGCTGAGAATTCCCTGAGTGTGAAATATGATGACGGTTAAGTAACTGTTCATTCTTATTTTTCTCGTCCTGCCGGAAGGCAAGACAATTCACTTCTTGTTGTGATAAATGACTGCTCCCAGGATAACCTCAGAACATTTAAAGGTGTTTTAGTGGTAGTGCTTCCAACTTAAGCAGTTTTGGCAGAACAGTTATAGAATTGAGGCAAAAATCTGTCTCTGCCTGCAAGTGAACTGCACAAGATATAAGCAAGCACCTCAAAAGACATAGACCAATAGGAGAGTCATACTATTCGTGATACACAGTTAAGGATATGCTTTATAGCCATTTCCTTTTAGGTTGTGGACCTCAGTCTTTCATCTTCGAACCCAACACTCTGAATTCTCCTTCTGGCATGTACATTTGACTCTGCTGAGTCTTGGTAACTCACCTCTTGAATAGTAACCATTGCTTTGGCTAGTTCGAAAATATTTAATAGTGACTTAATTGTAGTCTTGTTTCTGTGGTTCATAACAAACATTATTTTGGGGTAACTTATTTTTATTGTATCAGCAGTTGCATACACGTACTTCATTTTAAAGTAATTTCAGAGTTAGATCTGTTATGTTGCATTTGTCTACAGGGAGTGCAGAATTATTAGGCAAGTTGTATTTTTGAGGATTAATTTTATTATTGAACAACAACCATGTTCTCAATGAACCCAAAAAACTCATTAATATCAAAACTGAATATTTTTGGAAGTAGTTTTTAGTTTGTTTTTAGTTTTAGCTATGTTAGGGGGATATCTGTGTGTGCAGGTGACTATCACTGTGCATAATTATTAGGCAACTTAACAAAAAAAAATATATACCCATTTCAATTTTTTATCATTACCAGTGAAACCAATATAACATCTCAACATTCACAAATATACATTTCTGACATTCAAAAACAAAACAAAAACAAATCAGTGACCAATATAGCCACCTTTCTTTGCAAGGACACTCAAAAGCCTGCCATCCATGGATTCTGTCAGTGTTTTGATCTGTTCACCATCAACATTGCGTGCAGCAGCAACCACAGCCTCCCAGACACTGTTCAGAGAGGTGTACTGTTTTCCCTCCTTGTAAATCTCACATTTGATGATGGACCACAGGTTCTCAATGGGGTTCAGATCAGGTGAACAAGGAGGCCATGTCATTAGATTTCCTTCTTTTATACCCTTTTTTACCAGCCACGCTGTGGAGTACTTGGACGCGTGTGATGGAGCATTGTCCTGCATGAAAATCATGTTTTTCTTGAAGGATGCAGACTTCTTCCTGTACCACTGCTTGAAGAAGGTGTCTTCCAGGAACTGGCAGTAGGACTGGGAGTTGAGCTTGACTCCATCCTCAACCCGAAAAGGCCCCACAAGCTCATCTTTGATGATACCAGCCCAAACCAGTACTCCACCTCCACCTTGCTGGCGTCTGAGTCGGACTGGAGCTCTCTGCCCTTTACCAATCCAGCCACGGGCCCATCCATCTGGCCCATCAAGACTCTCTCTCATTTCATCAGTCCATAAAACCTTAGAAAAATCAGTCTTGAGATATTTCTTGGCCCAGTCTTGACGTTTCAGCTTGTGTGTCTTGTTCAGTGGTGGTCGTCTTTCAGCCTTTCTTACCTTGGCCATGTCTCTGAGTATTGCACACCTTGTGCTTTTGGGCACTCCAGTGATGTTGCAGCTCTGAAATATGGCCAAACTGGTGGCAAGTGGCATCGTGGCAGCTGCACGCTTGACTTTTCTCAGTTCATGGGCAGTTATTTTGCGCCTTGGTTTTTCCACGCGCTTCTTGCGACCCTGTTGACTATTTTGAATGAAACGCTTGATTGTTCGATGATCACGCTTCAGAAGCTTTGCAATTTTAAGAGTGCTGCATCCCTCTGCAAGATATCTCACTATTTTTGACTTTTCTGAGCCTGTCAAGTCCTTCTTTTGACCCATTTTGCCAAAGGAAAGGAAGTTGCCTAATAATTATGCACACCTGATATAGGGTGTTGATGTCATTAGACCACACCCCTTCTCATTACAGAGATGCACATCACCTAATATGCTTAATTGGTAGTAGGCTTTCGAGCCTATACAGCTTGGAGTAAGACAACATGCATAAAGAGGATGATGTGGTCAAAATACTCATTTGCCTAATAATTCTGCACTCCCTGTAGTTGTTAGCACCATTGGAAAACAATAAACTGGGTTTCAATTTGTCTTTAGTACCTAATTAGTATGCAAAAAAAATTCAATGTGACCTGTGCAAGCAGGCGTTTCATTCCCATTCAGGTGCAGCAGTGCTCTCTAGCGGCATTTTTTTCCATTGCGACAACCCGTAGGCATGTTTTTATTCAAGTGTAAGTGACAAGTCCTTGCCTTTTTGATGTGGTGCCTTTTTGACGCAGACACCTCAAAAAGTATGCAAATTGGGTGCTTTGTCCTAAACATACTAAAGTTTAAACCTCATTTTGTAGGGTGATGTTGAAAATCTTAAAATCCAGTTCTGCTCTGCTATTTTTCAAAATCCATTTACAGGCGTGACACTATTGTAAAGAAATAGGTATTCCCCTCTAGTCCTGTCTAAATTTAAAGTACTATCCTTCTGCTTTTGGAAGGAGCAAGGACTTCCCTACAACATGGGTTGACTGGGCTGATGAAGTATTCTTCAGCTGTGGTAGACCTCTATTCATTAAATAGGTCATTGGAGTAGTTCTCCCAAATTATTCTGTATTTCTCATGGGCCAAAATTGCCTGAATCAACGATCACAGGCATACACACAGTTCATCAAACCATTAGAGTACATGTCTGCTGATGTAACAGAAACGCAAAAAACTGAAAAGATGTTGTTGGGTGTCTTACAATTCAGGAGAAAATGTTTTTTTTTTTTTTTTTAAATATATAACCCACATTCACTGTAGTAGTGACAGGCTGCTTAGCCTGGCTGCTAAAAGCCAGGATGTGTTCGACCATATTCCAAGGAGCACAACCGGTCATTATAAAGCCTGGCTCTAACCCGGTGTCTCTGCTACGATGTAACTGTCAGCAGAGTCTCTGTTCTCTTCTTGGCTCTGGCCCTATACAAGAGACACTTAGAGATGATGTGGGATAGTATGATGGATTACTCCCCCTCACTAAACTGATGAGGCATTGTACTTGGGATTGCCAAATTCCATTGAGAGACACCTTCCCTGAAATGGAGATTGACTGGCCCCATGGGCCACCAGTAGAAGAAAGTTCCCTGTTTGCAGTGCTGTTCTTGAGGGCAGTTGATTAGCTAGACCTACAGTTGCAGTCCATTGAGACACAAATAAACTGAATTCCCACAACAAGGGCCGACATTGTCCTTGCTACATTCAATGATGCCCTCATTTACACTTTGATAACTACATTGTCCAAGCCTTGGTCTTACCCTCTTGTCAGCTGGCCAGTAGCTCTGTAGCATAGCTAGAGGTTGTCGAGCGACTCCGCAGCAATGTCGTCCCCGGACAGGACATCAGCGCTTTGGAGGAGGGAATATATGGACTCCTCTGACGTCGTGTCCGGGAACGACGTCGCTGTGGAGTCGCTTGACACCCTCTACTGAAGTGCAGCGGGACTGCTGAGGAAAAGTTTCCAGATCTGACCCCTGGTGGAGAATTCTAAGATAAGGAATCTGTGGCTAGTCTTTGTCTCTGCCATATAAGGCATTACCGAAGGTAAGTAATTTGTTCTTCTGTTAATGTGCAGGTATGCCTAATGATTATGCCCTTTGGTGGGTCGAAACTCCTTGGGGGGGAAAAGGGCCGACTTACTGTTAGAGAGATTTAAAGGCCTAAACCATTCTGGGAAGGAGGAGGAAGTTCAAATCATCACTGCCAAAAGAATTACCTACATTGACCTGCGGTGCTTGAAACATCTAAAATATTTGATTTAGAAAGAAATTATCCCTGGATAGGTTATCTGTGAGGCATTGATATCAAGGTTATCTTGAAGACTGATTGAGTCAGCAACTTTGTGAACAAGAGACATTGCATAGTGGATTGCAAGAGGGCCGAAGTGGACAGAAAGACAGTGATTATTGAGGCACAGTAGACCTTTACAATTAAAAAATGAGTGAACAGGAGATGATGGTTCTCATCCTTGCCTTCAGTCAAGATCAGTCTGCATGACCGAAGGGGTAGTGAATGAGATGCAAGGAGTCTTGCTGAAGTGCTAGACTCTAAAGTACTGCATTTCAATGCTGCCATAATCTGATAGAGACTTCTAGTTGCAGATTCCTTACCTTAGAATTTTCCCCCAGGCATCAGACTGGATCCAGAGATTTTTCTTTGAGCAATACCCTTGCGCGTCAGTAGGTGGCGTCGGTCTACGCCGTGATGACGTCGGGAGTAGTACGTAGATGCCGCCCTCGCGCAGTGATGTCAGTTCTTTCCTTTCCATGCCACGCGCTGATCCGGAGAGATCTACCCTGGCTATTTTTTGGCCGAATTTGACCTTTTTGTCGAAGTTTTTTGTGTACAACTTTGGTGCATCGATGTCCCCGAAGACCGGGTTCAAGCCTTGTGAGGACTGACATCGGACAATGTCGGTGAGGGATCCTCATCGCGTTTCTGTGGTGCCTTGAGCGTGACCACGACCCGAAGTCGTGCTTCGAGTGTCAGGCCGTGCACCCGAAAGCTTTGAGGGAGCGGTCCCAAAAGCTAATGGCGGCCCGGCACTCAACTCCGCGTAGGTCCCAGTCTCGCTCGAGAGGAAGGTCTCGAGATCGGTCGCAGAGTCATCACCACTCGTCTTTGAAGTCCTCGGGTCCAGGTAAGAAGAAAAAGAAGTCGACAAAGTCCCATCGCTCTCCAATTTCACCCCGTCGCATGGCCGACGTGACGCGGGACGAGCATCCACACACTAGACCTCTGTCTTCGGAGCCTGCGTCTGGGTCGACTCCGTGCTTCACGTAGTTTCCTGGAGTTGGAGCGAGCCCCGCCCAACTGAAGGAGTTTTACGAGGCCACATGCCTCATTTTTGGGCGGGCCAACCCCGATACGGCGCCTTTGGGCCCAAGGGGATTCGGCTGAGGGGCCTTCGGGGTCCGCGCCGGTGGCTTCGGCCCCGGCCACTGAGGTCTCCTCTGGATCCGTGCGCGGATCTGCACCGACGCCGGTTGCACCTTCGAGACCTTCCCCGGCTCCGGGTCGAAAGTCGACGCTCCCAACGTCCGTAGTGCCCACTATCGACGTCGACCCCATTCTTATCCCCGACGACTCGGAGTTGAAGCGGCGTCGGCTGACACCACCATCGGCTTCGGTGGGCCCTATTCGCCAAAGGTCAGATTCGGACCCTTTTTCCTATGGGTACGAATACGGGTAGGAATTGGAGGGGTCCCTGGACCCTTATGAATACCAGGCTGACCCGGCTATGGACTGGGCACAGGATTTGGGCAAAGCAAGGGGTCTGGCTATTTCTCCTGATGCTGGAATGCTGTCTCCTCCTACTATGCCTATGGCGGAGGGAGCTACTTACAGTATGGTGGTCAGTAGGGAAGCTGAGGTCCTTGGCCTTGAGCCTACCTACTGTGGAAGTCAGGTCTAATCTCCAGACAGGTGCTTCAGCCTGGGGCTTCTACTTCAGTACCCCTTCTCCCATGCAATGAGGCCATCACTGATGTACTTTTGGGTACGTGGGCCAAACCCAACACAGGGGCTACTTTGAACAGGACTATCGCTCGCCACCATCGGGCTGCGCCTAACGACCCAAAATCCCTGTCCCAACACCCTACGCCTGAGAGTCTTGTAATCCAGGCTTCCTCTTCTTCTGGCGCTTTCCATTCCAAAAGGCTGGAACAATTTGGCAAGAAGTTGTTTTCTTCCTCCAGCCTCGGACTGCGGTCTGTGAACACCACATGTTTTTTGGGCTGTTATACCCACTCCCTGTGGGATACGGTTGCACAGGTCCTGCCGCAGATACCGGAGGAGGCCTGTGCTATCATCTCCCAAGCAGTGAAAGATGGGAGAGACAAGGCAAAGTTCAGTATCCGTTGTGGGCTGGATATGACTGACTCTGGGCAGTTTGGTTGCGACGACAGTGGCCTTACGGCGCCACACCTGGTTGCACACTTCTGGCTTCTCGAGGGATGTCCAACAGTCACTCATGGACATGCCCTTTGATGGCACCCGTCTCTTCGGAGACAAAGCGGACTCGGCCTTGGAGAAATTCAAGGATTACCGGGCTATGGCTCAGTCCCTTGGTCTTTCCTCTGCCACACGCCCACCACAGTCCACTTTTCGTCCCTTTCGTGGACACGGAAGGGCACCCTGTCGCGTCCTCTACCCAGCCACTGGGCCACGCACGCTGGACTGCCTGTGTGTGGCTGTGAACAAGGAATCCCCCGTGGTCGTGGGACGGGGAACCAGAGGTCTGTCTAGTCCACCGCTGCAGGTTCCAAACCCTCCTAGTCTGTCCCCTCACTCCCACCCAGTTGGTGGCAGGATCCACCATCACCTGCCCCACTGGGAACATATCACCACGGACTGGTGGGTTTTGCAGATCATTTGTAAGGGCTACTCCCTCCCTTTCGAATCTGCACCACCACATATGCCACCATCCTTCTTGGTGCTTCTCCGCCAGGAAGTCGCGGCTCTCTTGGCCAAGGGAGCTATAGAAAAGGGGCCCTGTGCTAGAAGTAGGTTGTGGTTGTTATTCCCACTACTTTCTGATCCCAAAGGAGGACAAGGGCTTACGTCCTATCCTAGATCTTCAGGACCTGAACTACTTCCTTAAGGAGAAATTCAAAATGCTCAGCTTGGCTCAGGTTCTGTCTGCCTTGGACCCAGGAGACTGGATGGTAGCGTTGGACTTGCAGAAGGCTTATTTCCACATCCCCATCCTGCCTGCCCACAGACATTACCTAAGATTTGTTGTAGGTCATGAGCACTTTCAGTTTATCGTGCTACCTTTCGGCCTTACCAGCGCCCCTCGGTGTTCACAAAAGTGATGGCAGTGGTTGCAGCTGATCTGCGCAGGTTAGGGGTCTCAGTCTTCCCATACCTTGACGACTGGCTGTTGAAGGCACCTTCGCCCCAGACAGTTGTCTACCACCTTCAGACTACGGCGAACCTCCTGCACTATTTGGGGTTCACTATAAACGTGCCGAAGTCACACATGACTCCCTCTCAGACGCTCCCTTTCATTGGAGCTGTTCTGGACACAGTGCAATTTCAGGCTTATCCTCCCGACAAGCGAGTCCAAGACATTCAGGCTATGATTCAGATCTTTCAGCCTCGGTCTTGGGTTTCGGTGAGACTGACTCTGAGGCTGCTGGGCCTCATGTATCCTGCTATCACAATGGCGTCTCCATATGGAGGTGGCGCAAGGCCTCTTTCTCAAGCGGGGAGAGCCTTGGTTAGAGCTGTTCGCCTCCGCAGATAACACGCAATGTCAGCTGTTTTGTGCGTTGGAGTTTCCAAGGCGGCACTCGCTCTGAGATGCTTTTCGTCTCAAGTGGATCTCCGGCCTCCTTTACGCCTTCCCGCCTATCCCTCTTCTGCCCCGAGTTCCCAAGAAAATCAAGTATGACCGGGCCCAAGTTATCTTGGTGGCTCCGGACTGGGCTCGAAGAGTGTAGTATCCAGAGCTATTGATCATGTCCATCGATCCTCCACTCACTGCCTCTTAGGGCGGATCTTCTGTCGCAGCAGCAGGGGACGGTTCCCCACCAGAACCTGTTTAACCTCCGCCTTCATGCGTGGAGATGGAGCAGCAACAGTTGACGTCATTTGCCCTTCCACCGGAAGTCTGTAATGTTATCTTGGCAACCAGGCATCCATCGACTAAAACTATATATGCCTTTCGTTGGAATAAATTTGTGGCATGGTGTACTAACTAATCTGTTGTTCCCCTTTCTGCCCCTCTGTCAGAGGTTCTTCTGTTCATTCTTTCTTTAGCCCAGCAGGGCTCTGCTTTTGGCACCCTTAAAGGGTATTTGTCTGCCATTTCCACCTTTCTTAGGCTTCTTAATCAGCCCTCCCTCTTTAAATCTCCTATTGTGAGTAGGTTCTTAAATGACCTCACCCACTTATTTCCTCCCACTCCGTTCATCATGCCTCAGTGGGACCTTAATCTTGTACTTACTTGATGTGTATCCCCTTTGAGCCAATGCATAATTGTCCCTTGTGGCTTCTCACATTCAAAACTGTCTTTCTGGTCGCTCACCTCTGCTCGCAGGGTGAGTGAGCTTCAGGGCCTACCTTCAAAGCCTCCATACTTGTCTGTACACCCTTACAAAGTGGTGTTACGCACTAGAGCTTCCTTGCTTCATAAGGTGGTTACACCATTTCATGTAGGCCAGTCCATCACTTTGCCTACCTTCTAAGCACCCCCACATCCTTCCCATGAGGAGGAGAGACTCCACCGTCTGGACCCAGAAAGAGCATTGGCGTTCTACCTCAGTCGTACTAAAGAATTCCGGGTGGACGATCAACACTGTTGGCTATGTGGGTACGAAGAAACGGAAGGCGGTGCAAAAGCATACAATTTCTCAATGGGTGCTTCTTTGCATCAAACTGTGCTATGCTTTGGCTAAAAAGCAACCTCCTGAATGCTTGCATGCTCATTCTACCAGAGCAACTGCTGCTTCCACTGCGTTAGCATGTGGAGTTCCTGTCCTGGATATCTGTCGGGCAGCTACATGGGCATCCCTGCACACGTTTGCTAAGCATTACTGCCTGGATAGTCAGTTCCTTCGAGACATCTTCTTTGGTTGTTCGGTCCTGCAGGACTATCTAGTATGATCTTGGTTCGCAGCCCACCACCAAGAATGGCATTGCTTGGGTATTTATTCTAAGGTAAGGAGTCTGCAACTAGAAGTCTCTGTCAGATGTACAAGTTACTTACTTCCGGTAATGAAATATCTGGTAGAGACATATTCTAGTTGCAGATTCCTTAGGACCCATCCTCCCCGCTTGCGAACTTATTTCTAGGGACATGGATTCCCTCTTTCAGGTCCTTAGCTCTCGCACACCAATCTCAGTATTCTTAGCGGCTCTGCGCTCTGGCGTGGAAAGTCGTTAAAAGAAACTGACGTCACTGCGCGAGGGCGGTGTCTATGTACTACTCCCGACGTCATCACTGCGACTACGATGCCTGTGGAGTCGAGCGACGCCACCTACCGACGCGCAAGGGTATTGCTCGAAGAAAAATCTTCTGATCCAGTCTGACGCCTGGGGGAAGATTCTAAGGTAAGGAATCTGCAACTAGAATATGTCTCTACCAGATATTTTGTTACCAAAGGTAAGTAACTGGTACTTTAAGCCAAGTGGTTATCATTGACAGATGGTGTGCACTCTTCGTAAAATGATAGCCTTCAATGTGTGGGGGTATGATCAAAATCCTCAGATCACTGATATGAAGTAGAATCCTCTGTCAGATGTTTTCCACGTAGGTGACCAATTGATCGCACCAGATAAGAGTTGTCAGAGGAAGCGGCCTCTCTCAATATCTTTATGCGATAGGTGGAGTTTACAATGTTTTCTTGTAGCCTTGCTGTTGGTATTGTCACCAGGTAAATAACCTTTTTGTTGTTATGATATAATACTGGCAATTTTGTTGCAGATGTATTCAAAAACATTTATATAGTGGAAACGTCACAGACCCACCACTTTATTGAGCTGGTCGTTAACTACAAGATGAGTTAAAAAGGACATCAGTGAGAGAATACAGTATTGGAAAAGTAAATTCTTCACCTTGGTTTTTAAGTATGCAAAGTAGCTTTGCAGTTAGAATATGGTGCTGAAAACAGTTCTCAAATACAGTACGCTAAAGTCTGAAACCTCTTTTACCAACTTGTACCAGCCTGGATGTGGACACCAGGCATTCATCTGTGTACTTATGGTGCTTTTTGTACTTTTCCAAAAAAGATACTTGTGAGCTTTAGATGAGAATTATTTATCCTAGGAAGACCAGCAAAAGAGCTCTCAAAATAATCTTTCATTTCCAGCTCTATATGTTCAATGGACAAAGGGCCATAATATTAGTTGTCTTCATTCTGAGTAATCTGCTTTTGTGATGGCAGGATTTGAAGTGCTAGTGTTAGTTCAATTAAACCATAAGATCTGGTTTTCATCTTGTTCTTAAGGTAAGCAGTTAGTTGTAACAGGCTTTCTAAGTTAATTATTTATTTAAAAAAGGGTGTTAACTCTTTTTAGATGTATTAAGCTGCATCCAGATAGCCAGCACGTACCATTCTGTTCATTCATATTCTTTCAAAACAATGGCCATAAACCAGCATGTTGCAACACGACATAAAAGTTAATAAAACAAAATCATTTATACAGATCTTTAGATTCAGAAAGATTTTCATACAAATCTGGCATGTTGTAAAAATCTAAATTTGGCACAATTTAAAACAGTGACAGGCTATAGTTACAGTTGAAAAGTTTTAAAATGGTAGCATTTGATAGAACCCAAACCATCAGCTGGGCATCATTTTCAGTCTAAGCCTTCATATATGCATCAACAACCAAGAGATAGCAAAGACAATCCATTGCCTAGTATCACTTAATATTCTACTCGCGGTCCCAATATTCTTGAAGCCCAGGCTGTGGCAAGCTTTTAAAATCAACTTCCTTCTGATACCTTGATATATTGGACAGAAAAAACAAAATGCTCAGCCCTTACCACCACCTGGGGCCAGAACTTGTCACAATCACCGGGATAACCTCTTCATTTGGCTACGAAGGAGCAAGTAGGTATGGTCCCCCTGTGAAATGTAATGTATAAAGACTTCGGGGTGAGGAAGGGGGTTCAATCTCATCCAAGAACGCCTCCAGATGGTATTCTACTTTGAACCTGATAAAGGAAACAGTGAGAAATCCATCTCTAGGAGAGTATAGAGTTAAGTTGTCAATATGGCGACAATAGGCAACTTAGAGACTAAAATGGCGTTTGTGAGGGAGGACCAGAGGTTATCGTATCCAGTCTGACCCAGTCAATCTTTCATTGTCTGGCCAGGCAATCTTACAGGCCCGAGCTTCCCCAGAACATCATCTGGGGCCCTGCAAAATGGCATAAGCTCTGAGACTACCGAAAGTCTCTGCCAATACAACAGCGTTTTTAACCCAGCTATGTTGGTAATGCATCTAAGGCCATAGTCTAACTGTAAAGGGACAAGCAGGGTACTGGCTGGTAGATTGCTTAAGCTACTGATGTGTTTTTCTGTTATTTCTAAATGTCTAGTATCCTGAAAACCTCATAGTTCTGTACCATATAAAGTTACCCCTAGGGCCTAACCTTTATACATTTCAAGGGTGGGAGTTAGCAGACGAAAAAAAAGTAGCCACTTTGGCCCTCAGAATGCCCCTACAGTGTTGCTCTGGTTTGAGCCTACACATCTGAACATTATGACCAATCAAGGCATTCTGAGAGTGCAACCTCCAAATAACCAAACACCTGGAGACTCTCCAGTGCTACCCCACAGCAGGTTAGAATGGAATGTTGTACATGGGTTAAAGATCATGAATTTGGTCTTGCTAAGGTTAATCTCTAGCCCAGCTGCCTGCAGAAGGACCCAAAGCAGTCCAAAAGTTCCTTGATCCCCATAGGGGATTAAGATTTAAAAAAGGGTGTTGTCTGGAAATAGTAGGGTTGGGATCTTAACCCGGGCAAGACACAGGGCATCATCACCTTCACATTTCTCTAGCTGAGAAACCAAATCATTAATCTATAAAAGTGAGAAGGTTGAAGCTAGCACACACACCTGCCTCACTCCCCGATTTACTGGTATATTATCTGTTAATTCGCCCTGGAACTTGCGACTGACCTGGGCATAATTGATGGAATCAAGTCTAATTATAACTTTTAAAAGATAGTCGGAACCCCAATCTCCGCCAACACCTTCTACAGAGATTCTCTACGAACAAGGTCAAAACCAGACTGAAGATCACATAGTCTCTCCCCCCCACGCCCCAAGTTAACATGTTTCCAGTGGCAGGCAAAACCCCTGGCCTATTCCAGTGCCGTCCCTTAAGCCAGCCCGCAATGTAGTCAATACACTAATGACAGACATCCACTCTCTCAGCCTATTTAAGATTATCTGACTAAACAGCTTTTGTGAGCTGGCAATGAGGCTGATTGGTTTGTAGTTGGAGAGTAGGGACCTACAGCCCTTCTTCGATATTGGGATGATCTCAGGCCGGGAGGGGGCGGAGGAACACCATTCTTTAAAGCACCGAAAAAACAAGGAAAATAGGTGCACCATATGTCTCTATGTAGCGTAAAAAGATCACCAGGCACCTTGTCCAAACCTGGGGCTTTATTTGGTATCGCCCAGTCTATTGCTTTGGAAATCTCTGTGCAGAATAAAATGGGTGGCCCATCCAGCACGAAAAAATAAGTGAGTGGTAAGATGCTTGGTTAACCATGTATTGTGTTGTATAACAACGTGACGTCATCATTTATTGATAAATCCGACCTGCATAGGAGATTACTTTGGAAAGGGTATTTTTAAAGAGTGTTGGTCTTGGTTATGGCTAGTGGAGTAACAGTAGCCTTGCAAGTATAATCATTGGCCATATTTCAGAGGGTGCTGTAGGCATATATACCTGAATTATTTTATATTTCCTTCAGCTCTCTTCAACTCATGAGCATTCCAGTCGGACGTCATGTTTAGAATAGGCTTTACGGATCCTTATTAGCATACGCCTAGTGGCTTGTGCCGCAGTCTTTTGCTGTTGGTCAGTAACCTTGTTTTGCCTACTCTCTGGCTCTGCTATTAGAGGCTTCTCTGTAAATGTGACCAGTGTTAAAACAGGGAAGACCGTTCTTTTTCTGCTTGGTAGCCAGACTGTGGCTCGTTCTTCCATTTATAATAAGAACTGTTTCGTAGTATGTTATAGGAGGTACTTAGGTCTGACAGCATACGGTTGACTGTCATGCACTTGGTCTCTCTGTAGATACAAAAAGTCGATTTTAAAACTGTTGATATATCTGGACTTAACAAAATAATTATTACATTATGTTGTCGGCGTCTCTTTTTCCCAGTAAGCAGGTAACTTGAAAATGCTTGTCACACTGTTAAATTCTGAAATTACACAGGGGAACACCATGTCTTGTCACTCATGCTTACGAATTTTGGACTGGTACCTGCACCTTGTGTGTCCTACAATTCAATACAGTGTGCGATGTGCTTGGTTTTCTTGCTGCTTTTTTTTTTAAAAAAAATACATTTCTTCCTCCTCCTTGTAGTCGGTCGCCTATGCCCAAGCTTAAGTGTTTAAGGCATGTGCAATATGGTGCCATCAGTTGCCAGCATTTCGCCCACAATTTCTTCATTTAGTATATAGGAAACATCCATCTAATGCATCCTTTTTCCTGACAGTAAATGTGATGTCTCAGAAGGACATCATACACTACAAAGGAGTAACTACTTGATGGGGTGATTTTAATTTTTCTTTATTTACTGAACTCTTACTTGTTTAATTTTCTTATATAACATTTAATATTTGAAAAAACGAATGCACTTTAATGGGCAGCAGTGTCAGTTGTGGGCCAGGATTTGTATCATCGCCAGTGCTTCTCCGTTTGATAAGAACCTTTAAGTTTCCTGTAAACCTTACTATGTGATCCTTATAACAGGGAGATGAATAAACGCCTAACTGAAGACCAGGCCAGGAAGACGTTCGAAAGAGCTACAAAACTGGAACAAGAGTTTACGGAGCATTTCACAGGTCGGTATACTCATTAGACAACAGGATCTTTTTTTCTATTGTTTGAAGTAGCAGTTTGCTTCTGTTGATTTTACTCTAATGTAAATGTTTTGCTACGTTTGTTAGGGGATGTCTTATTGTATTCTCACTCTTGTACTTAATTTCTTCTTCTTGTGGGATTCTGCTGCAAATTTGTCAGTGGGACTATATCGTCAGCAGCCAACCATTCCTCAGCTTAGTAATATTTTTAATGTTGTATGGAGCTTCAGAGTCTGTCTAGTTCCTCGAAGTCTGGTGATAAGTGATCTGAACCAAACAAATCTGTACTCACTAGTAATTAACTTTTTTCCCTTTTTGTAGCTATTGTAATGGGGGACACGTTGGAAGAGATTTACAACCAAGTGAAACAAATCATTGAGGAACAGTCTGGCCCTTTGATATGGGTTCCAGCGAAAGAAAAATTATGAAAATGAAAGAAGAGGCTTCTATGTAATAATGTTGCCACCCACTACACTTGATTACTCTGTCTCCTCTGGAGAATGCCTTCTGCACCTCGCATATCCTGTCCATTCATGATGTGGCGCTCCGAACACCTTTACACAAGGGGTTTCTAAATCATTTGCAATACAGTTGATTTATTGCCATTTTATTTTTAATACAGGAGGCAGAATGCGCCCGGCAGCTTTTAAAGGGGGATGGTAAATCTGTTAACATTCCTTAATGTTTAAGGGAAAGTGACTTTTAGAGATTTTCAGAAAAGCTTTATATACATTCTTTTAAAACATATTTCATAACAAGTGAAATAAATGTGATCGCAAAGATTTAGCTTGTAAGCGACTGTGCACGTTTGACTTTGAGAGCATGGTTTAACCAGATATGTTTTTTTTTTTTTTTTTTTTTTTTAATCTCTTACTTTCCTGGCAACTGTTTTTATTTGCAGTCAGTTAAGAGGAAATATTTTAATTTTCAGTTATTCATATTTTCACAAGAACCGTTAGTTTCCATAATGTTATGAAGAATATACTTATGCTCTGTTTTAAAAATTTTATTTTTGCAAATGTGACTTCTAGGAAAAACCGTTAATGTTTTAAACCATGCTCATGCAACACAACTTTCACTGTCTTACAAAAAGTATGTGTCTGTGTAATGGTCATCGCATTTTTGCTTTATAAAATGTAATGGGCACTTAGGAAGAATGCTTGTGAAAAATTGTAGATTCATGCAATTTATTGTACAATAATTCAGACAAGATAGAAGTGATAGGATGACCATTGCAGCATTGAGAAATGAGTGATATTCCTACCCTCAAATTAAAATTGTACTTTTAAGTGTCAGATTTTAAAGAATATTTTACCCACAATAACTGCCTATTTTGTTATAATAATATATATATTAAACTTTCTTGAACTAAACTATGTAACTATGGAAATAATTTCATTTGCATAGTTACACGCACCTATATATATATAAATATAAATATAAAATATATTTTTGTTTTACCGCCTACTCCTTACTTCTTTGTTTTGGGAATACAGTTTCAGTTTAAATAGGAATTTAAACTTCCATAATTGTGTGGAGTACGAACTGGGATATTGTGGCTGTGTGACACAGCTTATGGGTATATTTGCTTATAAATAAACTATGGGCATGTTCTCCTCTTTTCTACAAAATGTTTCATTTTTAGGTAACAGGCATGTTTTTGTCACAGGGTAAATATATTAGTCCTCTGTATGAAGGTTTTTCCTTCAAGGAATCTGCCATAGCCTACATGGCAAAGTAGACGTGGTGGACATACCTCATCACAGCGTTATAGAACCAATATGGATCTCAATGAAAACCTGCATCCCCCCCACCTGCTTCCATTTGGTATATCAAAGTTTGATATTTGGACGTTGCTTGTTTGGAATGAATTGTTAGTACAAACAGAATCTATGCTTCTGGGATCCTGTTTGCGTTTTCTAGAGCCACATATTTGTTTTTAATGAACGTCTAGAACTATCCATTCGATTTGTCCGAAAGAGGAGAACAGCTAATAAATTTCATTTGTCAAATTGAAGTAATTGTGTAATTGCTGTTTTGAATGGAAAGCGTGGGAACATGCAGTTCTAGATGTTTCAAGCGGTGCCTTCAACTAGAGTGCGAAAACTCAGCAAAATAGTTAATTTCATGGAGCTCTCTCAAGTCACAATAAAAACCTTTTGTTACCTTTTACAACTAATCTTTTGATCAGGATCTCCATCTGTATGGCATTTAGTAGTTGCCTCGCTGAAGGTGGGGTCTAGAACATGCACCGGCAAAGCCAACAGTTTTAGTTATAACTGAAAATGCCTGAATGCTTCCATCCATGCTGTCACTCATCAGTACATCCACTCGGGCACTTATCCATGTACTCAGTCACTCATACTTTCACTCATACATCAATTCATCCCCCTTTGGCATATTTGTGGATTAATCTACAGTCTCAAACACATTAACTCCCTACACAGAAAAGTGCTTTCAATTGTCAGCCAGACCTGTTGGCTTTGCTGCTAGATTGTGATGAGTATGAGAGTTCTTCCGGTAGTGATTGACTTCTAGCCTTTGAGGGATGAGTGAATGCTTCCGCTAAAGTTTGACCTCCAGTTTGTGAAGGGTTTGAGTGTCGGTAATGTGCGACTTCTAGTCTGGGGTGTCGGTGTGCTTTTGATAATAGGTGACTTCAAGTCAGTGAGGGCTATGAGTGCCGTCAGTGGTATGTGACTACTTTAAGGGATGTGAGTGGTGTTGGTTGGGTGCAAGCAGTAGTCTGTAAGGAATGTCTTAGTGTTTCTTGCTGTGCTGTTGGGTGTAGGAGTGATGTAATTAATGCCAGCAACTAGTGTGTAAGAATGCTTCTAATGGATAATTCTACCTGCATATTTGTCACCTATGAAAAATCCTCACACTCTTTGCCTTCAAGACTGTTGGTGAAAATGTCTGCTCCCGTCAATGCCGACCCTACTCCAAGTCCAACACCCCTGCTGCAGCCGGCTCAACTCCCTGTACAATGCTACATGCTGTGTCATTAGCAGCACAGCATTCTTCATCTGAACCGTTGTTTCCTTTCAAAACCCATTGCTCTGCAATAGAAGCATTCTTTCATCTAGCAGAATAATGACATCCAGAGCTGCACAATAAATGTAGTGAAGCAAAGAACTAATATCCTTATAAATATCTTACTGGTGGTGACGTCCACATCTGAGTCATTGTAACATTCAGCAAGGCTCTCGGGGAGCCCATAGGCAAACCATCCTTATGCCCGGTGGTTAACAGGAGTATTACTCGCTGGTACAGACCAGCACCAGGGGGTCCAGACTTCAGAACCCTTCACCAGAAAGCTTGTTAGTGCAGAGCTCCTCCACAACTTAATAAAATCCTGGGGCTTTTCCATCACATCCTCCTATAAGGATCCCAAATGCCTGAAAGCCATAGGAAAAAGTATTTTTCAGCTAAAAGCTTGGCCTTTCGCTCACTTAAGCTGCCTGTTAGGGAATATGCCCATGTTCTCTGGGACTTGTCATCTGTGGGTGATCCCAACTCTTAGACCATTTTAAGCATTACTTTTCCGAAGTGAAAAGGCAGGGTGCCTGTAGGCACATAGTGTGGGCAGGCCTGGGCACTGTGGACAGACTGTGTGGCCACATCGGGCAAATCTGACCTTAAGATGCCATGCGTGACTATGGTCCACAGAGTTCTCCTCCAGGGACATGCCCTTTCACAGAGACAAACAGCAGATACTTCTCTAGAGCGCTGGGCGAACTGCAGATACTGCTCTAGAGCGCTTCAGTGAATGTAGGATTGCATTTTTCAGTCCCTTCAAGATGTCAGGCTTCTGCTTCAGTGGTTTACAAAAGAAATCACAACCCATCACACTGCCACAGCAGCAGAGCAACCCCTTGAGCAACCAAACAAAGGTGAAGGCAGGGTCTGTGCCATTTAGCCTACTCCCGCCTCCTCCCAGCACCACCGGGGAAGCAGCAGTAGGTTTCCTAGAAAGGAGCACAACCTCTCTTGGGAAGATGGGTGTTCCTTCTGCTAGAGGCCTGGGAGGTCTTCACTTCAATCCTCTGGAGCATACACATTGTAGAGAAGAGTACACCCTGCTCTTCCACCAGCATCCATCCCCACAGCCCCGTTCCTCTCAGGGTCTGGAAGAACACCTGCAAATCCTGCAGCAGAGGTACAGACCCTGCTGCAGAAAATGCCAGTAGAATTGGTGCCAGAGCAAGAACTGGGACAGGGTTGCTACTCTGAATACTTCCTAGTTTCCAAAAAGGACAGCCATCTGCAACCAATGCTTCATCCCAGGATCCCTAATAGGTTAATAGGGAGGATACGTTCAGTATATTGTTGCTGATTTGCAGGACACACAACTTTCACAGTATGATCCTTCAGTCCCCCAAGAAGAACTTATTTGTGATGGGCACTGCCCGTTACTAAATCACAGTACTTAATTTTGGATTGACATCTCCACCTCAAGTCTTCACAAAGGTAATTGCAGTGGTAGTGGCCCATCTCAGACGGTCGGTGATCGCAATATTCCTGTACCTTGATTGACTGGCTGATTAAAGTCAAACGGCATCTTCATCCAGAGGTGGCATAGACCTCTTTGCTCTTCGGGGCACATCTTTAATGGAGTACATTGTTAATCAAGAAAACATCCACTGCCTGAACTTCACAGCCCTCCAGCATCTGTTGCAGGGAACTGTGGGGATAGATTTCTGTTGGCGTGACCATTTCCCTTCTTATGCACATTTCCCCCATAACCCTGACTCCTCCAGTTCTAAGGAAGATTTGCCACGACCAGGCCCACGCCATACTTATTGCCCCGACTGGCCATGAAGAGTGTGGTCTACAGACCCTTTTAGTTTTCCACTCAGAGTGGACCTGTTGTCCTGTTATGTAGGAGGAATGGGAAGACAGTCCTCCGCTCCAATCCTCACAGCCTACACCTTCATGCATGGAAATTGAACTGGGAAATCTGAGTGCCGTTTTAACTTTCACCAAAAGTGGTGATCATGGTCCATTCAGTGCAATGCCATCCCATAAACTGTTTAAGGGAGATGGAACACATTTGTTTCCCGGTGTGCTGAGAGGAGGATTACTCCTTTAGAAGCATCCCTTAACAATGTACTGCAGTTCACAATGTCATCGTGCAGCAAGACTGTGCAGTGGCTACAGTCAATTGATAAGTCCTGGTGCTGTCTCCTTTCCCCCATTACCAGACCAACTCTCCCTGTTTAATTTTCAGGTGGTGATAATATTTCTGAAATGTCTGACAAACTTGTATTTGCCAACCCCTTTTGCTTCAAGGGACCTACATTTGGTCTGACTTTTCGTATGGAATCTCCATGTAAGCCCATTTACAGCTGCCAGTCAAAGCTTTTGAAATTAAAAACAATTATCATGTTGCCATCACCTCGAGTCCTTTGGGCAGACAGTATTTTCTTCCACTAGTTTGGCCCTCCGGTCTGTCGATGCCAGTTGTCTGCCGTGCTGCTGTTCCCACTTTCTTTGGGATTTGATTGCTCAAGCCCTCCCAAGTGTTAGGAAGACCTTCGTCCTGTCCTAACCCAAGCCATACTCGATGGTCATGATGCTGCTAAATTCACAATTTGTTATGGCCTGGAAACCACTGATTCTACTGGGTGAGGCATTTGCACTTGCGTCGCCATTCGTCGCCACGCATAGTTGCAGCCAGGTTTTTCGAGAAATGTCCAGCCGTCCCTTATGGTCATAGCACTTGATGGGACTTGCTTTTTTTTGCACAAGTCTGAGTCTGCTCTGGAGTGCGTTAGCGGATAGGACCACAACCATTCTTACCGGGTTGGCAAGCCATAATGGATAGAAAAGTCTTGCAAATTTTCCAAAAGGATTAACCTTCCCTTTCATAGTCACACCGCTGCAACTTATTCCATCCGCAGAACAACAGGCGGAGGACCATGTGTCGAGAGAACAACTGTGAGACTACTTGTCATCCTGCTGGACGACCATGTCAGGTGGCACATGAGGTCTCTGCAGTGGGATCTGGAGTCTCAGTAGACCCAAAAGCAAGGAAACCCATCAAATTTCATGCTTTCATCCAGGTGTCAGAGGAGAATGTAAAACATCTGCAGTGCTGGCTGCGGGACCACCGTTGGAACAGAGGCAGACTCCTGTCCCTGCCCTACCCTGGGCTAACAGTTGAGACAGGTGCATCTTTGCTGGGTTGAGAGGCTCATCTCTGAAAGGTGGAGTCCAGAGTCCTCTGGGCCCTGACAGAAACCCACCTCCATATCCGCTTGATGGAGTTGTGGGGGATTCCCTTGGCACTGAAAGCATTTATCTCATCAATCAAGGGGGAATGGTGGTGGTTCTCGCGGACAACACCACTGCCAATTGCTACTGCCATAAACAGAGCAAAATGGGTTTGAGAGTCCTGCAACAGGAGGCCCTACTCAATTTGGAAATGGCTCCATCATCAGGGCATTTCCCAGGATGTACAGCACCTGCTAGGATCTTTAAGCGACAGGCCAAATGACCTCGCCAACTTAGCACAGCCACCATTCAGGATCTGCTAGGCAGTGAGGTGCTACATGGCATCCTCCAACAACCTTGAGAACCCTGATTTGATCTTTTCACCACCGCCAAAAACATGCAGTGGCCAAACCATTGTACGTTTGAGTTCACAAGATGGTTCTCGCTGTGATTGGAGCTCGAACGTCTGTATGCATTCCTACCTCTACCTCTCCTGCCCAAAGTTCCAAAGAAGATCAGGGCCGACCAGGTCCAAGTCATATTGTTGGCTCTAGACTGGGCAAGTAGAGTGACGTATCAAGAACTTCAGCTGTGAGCATCTGTTCTCCGATTCAGTGGCCATTTTGGGAGACCTCCTGCCACAGCAGCAGAGTAGGGTCCTGCATCCGAGCCGGCACAATCTATGCTTCCATGCTTGAAGATTGTGGCCACAGCTGACAGCTTTTGATTACTGTTCTGAAGTAGTGTCATCTTGGCAGCCACACATCCCTCAACTAAAACAATCTATGCTAGAGAGAAATTTGTTGTCTGGTGTTCTAGCCGAAATGGCCACCATTTCAGGCACAGTTGGCTACCTTTACCCAGTAAGGTCTTCCTGTGGAAACAGTTGTGTATTTATCAGCTCTTTCAGCCTTTTTATGATTCTCCAGTGAGCCATCTCACTTGTGTTTTTTTAAGGGCTGTCCCGTATGTTCCCTCCAACAGCATTCATGTTGCCTCGGTGGGACCTCAATCTGGTTCTCCCTTTTTTATGTGTATTCCATTTGAGCCAATGCAGCTGCCATCTCTGATTTCTCACCTTAACTACAGCATTCCTCATGGTGATGTCAGCTCTTTGTGTGAGTGAACTACAAGCCCTATCTGTCCAGCAACTATATACTCTTCATCCTGGTCAAGCTAGTTCTCAAGATTAAAGTAGCATTTTCCTCAGATATTGTCATAACTTTACACATAGGACAGCCCATTAACCACCCAGCTTTTTTCATCCCACTTTATCCATCTAAAGAGCCATGGACCATCAGGTAGACGTTCAACTCTTTGTGTGGTTCTCCAAGGCAAATAAGGGAAAAGATGGATTGTCCTGTGTATCAAAATCTACCACGGAATCTACCAGAGCAAAGGTTGCTACCACTGCGCTGGCGTGCGGTGGGGCAGTCTTGGACATCTGCCAGGTTGCTATGTGGGCTTCAGTTCATACATTCATGGAGCACTGTTGTCTGGAAAGCCAGGTCCGGCAAGAGTGGCAGTTTCCCGATCTGTTCTGTGGCATTTCCTGGCCTTTGCCATTCCACCAACCCACCGGCTGGGGAGGTACCGCTTCAGTATCTATTCAGAAGGTGAGGAATCTGCTGTCACAAGTAGAATTCAGAATAATAAGTTACTTACTAGTTGTTACACTCTTTCTGGTGGATACTCAATCGAACTATAGATTTTTTACCAATCCACCCTCTTCCCTATGCTGTGGAATGGACTCTTCTAGCCCATGCTAATAAGGTTCACTCCTGGAGATCTGCAAACTGTCAAAATCTGACCACTTAGGCTCCACGTCCTACAGCACAGAGATATGAGAGAGCAACTGAGATCTGCGCATGGAGGTGGCAGCCATGCGGGGCCTCAGTCCCATCGTGGGAGCTACAGATTTACTGCGGAGCCGCATAGACACCACCTACCCATGCGAGGGAAATGCTGACAAATATTTTCTGGATTCATTCTGGTGCCTGTGGGTATTCAGGAGAGGAATCTACAGCTAGATAGAGCATCTACCAGAAAGGACGGTGTCAGAGGTAAATAGCTTGTTCTTTTCCTTTACGAGCTAAATGCAGACATTAGAATGCGTAATGTAAAAAGTGGAGGTCCAAAAGGCCAAACCTCAATAAATGCCTCAGTGATCATTCTAGGAAAGTGTAGGGACAGTGTTAGTTTTCCATTCTTCACAGCTACCATTAGAAAATCGTGGTACGAGCCCCTGAAAGGGATCAGTGATGGCAGATTGAAGTGCCTGATAACTTTCCTGTGTATGTAGTGCAAAGGAAACAGTTACCCCATTGATGAAGGAACGTAGGCAGCTGCTAGGTAGCAGAGTGTGGGCTGTGGCTGGTGATGAATAATAGCACCATGGGCCCTATAGAAAGGCTTTCTCTATTTTGAGAAGAGGATGAGACCCGCCCCCGATTTAAGAATCTAGGGCCTCGTGAAATATGCATCAGTTAAAAGGTGTTCCAATGTACCCGCTGACTTTTACTGAATGAATTATGCGAATCAATCTATGCATTATTACCCTTACAGCGTTTTTTTTATTGGCCTCACCCTCCGAGGGTGAGAAACTCCAGAAAGGGCTCTCAGCTTCTATATTGACCATACAAGGAAACATAGGCTGGGCAATGAGCTCTTTGTGGGATTCATTAAAGCAAAGAAAGGCCCAATATTGAGAATGCCCATCTCTCACTGTATTGTACTCTGTATTCAGATCTACTATGCACTAGCAAAAAAAAGCAGTTCCCTGCAGGCTTGCGGCCTCCTGTTACCAGAGCCAATGCTCCCTCCACTGCTTTGGCATTGGGGATTGGGGGGGGGGGGCTGTTCTGGACATTTGCCAGGTGGCCACATGGATGCCACTCCATACGTTCCAAACGCACTGTCTTAACAGTCAGGTCCATCGAGATGGGCACTTTGCCCATTCAGTCTTGCAGTTTGAACCAGTTTACAAATCCATCTCCTGTGTGGTACTGCTTCGGTATCCAAAAAAGGGAGGAATATGTGGTTAGAAGTCTTTTGTTTTAGAAGAGCATGATGCTTACATTAAGTAATGCTCTTTATGATAGAGACTCTTTCTCACTTATCCTCCCCTTTCTGTGAGCTGTACTGTTTTTCACCTAAAAAGGTCCAACGTTAGATTTCTGTACACTCTATCCTGGTCTTAACCAATCTGATGTCAGCACGCATGAGTGCCGCCTATATGGCCCACTCGCATCACTCTGTGTGGAACAATATCGATGCAGAGTCACTGCTGCCACCTGCTGGTGTGCAGAGGTACTGCCGGAGAGTTGTTTTTTTGTTTTTGTTTTTTATCTGATCTGAAGCCTGTGAAAATATTTCTAAGGTGAAAAATCTTGGGTTGCCTAGTCTTTCAGAAAGAGCATTACCCAAGATAAGTAAATTGTTCTTCTTCCCATGGTTAGTAGTGTTTGCTCTCTCGTTCAGAAAACTTTGCTTTGGGAGCTAAAATGACAAAATGTGTATTTTTGCCCTCCCCTTTAAGTTTTTGCATGTGGACAGATCCTCACAAAATTGGGCCGGTAGAAAACCTACCTGATTGAGTTGGTAAGCTGCCACTTTTTGTTCAAATCCAACCAAGGGATCAATTGTTTTGGGCAAATCAAAATATGCCTAGTCAATGGGACCTCTAGCTGAACCATAACTGCACAGTGGCGACCACCACAATATAAAAAATATGTATTTATAAATTCTAGAATGAAACCAATTTTTAAAATATTGACATTTATTAAATTACTATACTACCAATATTTAAGATGTCATTTAATTGTATTGCTCATTTTATTCAATTATTTGTATTTACTATGATATAATTTTACATTAACCTTATGTGAACAGTCAAAACCACATTGTAATCCCTACAACCTAAAAACTCCTTACTACCCCCACCTGCAATCATCCCTAAACTAACGGAAACCCTTATTACTGTTAACAACAAATGTCCCAGACCTCTAAAAAAAAAATTAAAAACCTTAACACTCTTAAAAGCTATCCATCTATGAATTCTAAAAACTGCTACCACTCGCAAAATAGTCATCCCTAAACCTAAAAAAAAAAAAAAAAAATGAATACCATATTCCCAAATGATAAATTACATTGTTTTGGGGTATACAATTAAATCGTAGTTAAAATTATTATTCCTGTTTTTTTTTTCTTCATTTTAAGCCACTTTTGTTATTGATTACCTTTCATTTAATTATTAAAAAGGCAATTGCATTTTTACATATAAATTAACGAAATGTAATTTCAAATAAAATAAGTTTAAGAACAATATTACTAATTAGTCACGAATTCTTAACAGCGTGTATGTATGACTTTTCCAACAGATTCCTGATTGCACCTTTGCTCAGGATGCTGCTGCATTTTATTTATTTTGGACTCCTCCATCTTCTCCCTTAGCTTCTCTGGTGGGATGGAAAGACGGGGGGAACTAATAGCTCCAGTGGCAACTTAATTGTGTTATCGGTATTATTTACAGGTCCCTTCGACTCCGTACTTAACGTCTGGCAGCCTCACCTTTTGTCAGTCATAGAACATTGCAAAAAATATTTCTAAAATGAAATCCATTCCCAATCACGTGCCTGGGGAAAAGGTCCATATTAAAGGTCTTCGCATAAGAATGATACCCTAGATAAGTAACTTGTTCTTCTGGCCGTGGCTATTTATTCCAGAATCCCTATAGTGTCTGAGCAAGGGTTTCATTTGCACATTACTTCAGAGTTGCTTGAACTGTTTTTAATGTAAACATTTATAAAGAGCGCAAGTCAGATCCACGACCAAAAAAACAAACTCGTTGAAGTCTGAGATATCCTATCTCTTTTTGGCTTTTTGTGTGCCCTGTATTACCTCAACAAAGGACGAGAAAGTACGTGACACCACCGGAAGCAGTCCATATTGTGTAACTACTTTTGATCCCAGGCCTTACAGCAACAACCATACTCATGGGTGGCTTAGACCTGACCTCGAGGTGACTGATGTTTGGTGGCAGCGGATTCCAGTCCTGGGAGCGCAAGCCTTTATTTATGTTTTTTTTTTAATATATATATATATATATATATATATATATATATATCTGGTCCAGGTGGGGAGGTAGCCTACCGGCTCTACTGTAAAACCAGTACGTAATAATACCTTACAAATAGCTTCCATTCATGGTGTAGGTTGTGTTGTGTATGGAAATAAATATTTTATTAGGAGACTGTTTCCTGATGAATATATTTCATGTAGCACAGTATGTGTATCCGCATAAAATTTTCCATACAATACAATGCAAATGGGGCATGTCAGCCTTTAGTTCGGTTGTCCTGGGTACCTACTTTCTCTTAGGGAAGCTACACCTGATCGCTGCCAGTCCGTTTTGTGCCTACATTGTCCTTCATCTCTGTCTTCTATAGTGAATGTTGCCTAACAACTAGAGAATATGTGCAGTTCACAGTTCCACTGGCCCTCTGCAACTGGTATTTCCTCTGCCTTCCACAAAAGCATGGGAAATGTTTGTTGTCGTGATTTGGTTAAAGTGAAAAACACAACCATGATTTCCTATTACTTCTCCAACATGATGGTATATGTTGGCGCCTTTGGATCAGCATTCTGTGCTGCTTCGGTTGTCGATGACACTGCACCAGACAAGACGGACATTTACCCATTTGATCTGCTGTAAGTGTTGGGGATAAGTCATAGGCTCTAAAGGAGACTTGCTGCGCTTGCCTGGTAAACAGAAGATGAATTGCCAGGTGTAAAAAGAAGTGGGTTGATGAGTACGAATGTTGGTGCATGACTCACATACTGCTGCCTGCATATAGGACTCAAAAAGTGAGTTAGCCAGCCACAATCTATGATAAACTGTTAGTCCATCTGGTCTGAATGAATAAGAAGCATCCACTGACTGACAGGAAGTCAACGTTTAATTAAAAGTATATATATATATATATATCTATATATCAGCACTCAAATGTCTTCCTAGGAGAGCGTTGCCCAAAACCACTTCCTTAACTACTCACGTCCAACCCTTGGCAGTTTTGGCTCCTCCTAGGGACCTACACTACTCCATAGATGCCTGACCACATTACACCGAGATCCCCAGATTAGAGTCCTGGAAACCTGCCCTGGAGAGTCTCCAGGTTCCATGATGCAGGTAATGGGATCCCTGGCATTTCCCAACAGTCCGCTCCCTCAATCAATCAGATATTTAAGCGCGCTACTTACCTGGAAGGGTCTCAAGGCACTGGGGGGATGCTGGCGAGGTGTTGCTGTTCGAACAGCCAGGTCTTGAGGCGCTTCATGAAGGTCAGGGGGCTCCTGGGTTGTACGTAGGTTGACTGGGAGGGAGTTCCAGGTTTTGGTGGCGAGGTGGGAGAAGGATCTGCCGCCGGATGTGGTACGGTGAATGTGGGGGATGGTTGCAAGTGTGAGGTTGGCGGAGTGGAGCTGGCGTGTCCGGACGTGGAAGTTGAGGTAGGCCGGTCGGTCGTCATGGATAGGTTTGTGGGCGTGGATAAGGAGTTTGAAGATTATCTTTTTGTTGACTGGTAGCCAGTGGAGGTCTTTGAGGTGGGCTGAGATGTTTGTGGCAAGGGAGGTTGAGGATGAGGCGTTCTGGATGCGCTGGAGTTTCTTCTGGAGCTTGGCCGTTCCCGCGTAGAGGGCGTTGCCGTAGTCTAGTCTGATAGATGTACCGTAGATGCAAGGAAATGTAGTGACCAGAAATAGTATCCCATAGACCTTCTGTAGGCAATAGACCCTGGACACTGCAGTCTCCACAAGCTATCGCCATGGCAATAATGAAGCCCAGTATGGAAGTAGCTACCACCATCCCCTGAAATAAGAATGACACCAGCTTGCAGCATGCCCCTTATCTCAACTAAATGTTAGTGAATACCAGATAGTTTACTCGCTGTGGGTTTCTAGGTTGCAATGCAAAATTTCTGTGCAGGCTAAAGGCCACCTACCTAGACAAGTAACACATTTTCTCTATTCAAGGCCTCCTGGGATAGGGGGCCAGGAAAGCAATGCTCTTCTTTTGCTATCATCAAGCCCTAGAGACCTCACTCTTTGTGGTTGCTGAATGAGGGCTGGTGCGCACCTGAGGTTTTGCTTCAACATCTGCACAAACTTCTCTTCCAGTAACTGTGCATCTGGGTTGCACATTACCTGCTAGCGTGTGGGTCAACCGAATGAGACCAGACATGGAGGAAGATGACCGGCAGTGTACCGAGTTCTCCAGACACATGCTCTGCAAGGCGACCAGACCTCATGAGACTATCAGGCCCTGCTCCATTGTGCCCACTGTGTAGAGCGGCTTTCGCAATATGCTGTGCTCTTGAGTTCTCAAGTCAGGAATAATGCCAGTCACATTGTGAGTGGGGGCTCAGTTGCCCACGAGCCACTGCTACACCTCATTCACAGCTTTACCTCATTAGGGTGATGTTAGCTCCCCCCCCCCCCCACCCCCTTAGCATTTGAGATCTCACCATGGGTGCTGTCATTTAGGGTGATGTCTTTACTATACCACTTGATATTTTAGAATCTGTAAAATCCCCACTATTTTTCTGTCACAGGTTGATGGGATGTATTCCGATGCTTCTTCTCTGTTAATTCTGCTAGTCAGCCAGTCATCTCCTCAGAGTGCTGCCGCTTACACCAGCCAAGGTCACTGTGGACAGCTGCCCAGGGCCCCACACTAGCGTTGTGCACCCACTGTTCACGGTCTCTCTTCTTGTGGTCCCTCCACATCTGCCCCTCACTGTAGCAAGGCAGGGCAGAAGTTCAAGGCGGTAGGCTGCGAGGACCAGAGGTGGTGCTGTAGCAAACATTGCAGACTATCATTGTTTTACTGAGTGCGCTACAGACCAGGACCACCCATATGCGAATGAACCATGGAAAACGTATAGAAGTACCAGCTTTTGAATCTGCATCGTGCTAATACACAAAATAAAGTGCAGAATGCAACTGTGTAAATATTAGAACTTTTAAAGGCTGAGGAGGAGTTAGTAGGAGTCTTGTAGCCAAGGTTCATGGCACATCCCACTTAATCTATACAACATTGCATTCTGGTAGTTTTACGTTTAACCGATTATTTTGGGCTGAAAAATCCCAGAATACTAATCACTGTCAGAGAAACTCCCAAATAATGATGCTGTATTTGACCATCACCCCTGCCTGCTTTGATGAAAAGCTTGCATCTCTGTTGGCTTTCATTGTAGCCCCAGCAAATAAACTGTCAGACTGGAGATGAAGCAGTGCTAAAAAAATAATAATAATAATACGATAAACCAGGCAACAGACCTTCTCCATTTGTGCACCTAGGATTTGGAACGATATCTGCATAACCCTGAGGACTGTCGCAACCCTGCTTCAACGTAGGCACTAGCATTCCGGCTGGCTTGATATGCTGTTTAGAATCTGCACATCTGCTTGATTTTTGCTCTCATTTGGGGCCAACAATCTGTCATCAGCCTTGATAACAAAAAGGTGCCCAGCCAAGAGGAAACCATGAGTCACATCTGGTAAAATCCTTGAGTATTCCGGCTCCTTCTCCAGAAACCCATTCTCCTACTTGACATTGAATTCTAAGCCCTTCACCTGAAGCTATTGAATGTTTTTCCATGTGTGGACACTGTGCCCTGCGGATGTCGGCTACGGTAAGAGATGCTGTGGTTGCAATTCCTCAGTCACTATGGATGAAGTGTCATTCCCTTAATGCCGATGATCCCCTTTCTCATGTAGTACAAGTTGCGATGCCTGCATATCTGGGCAGTTACTGTTAAGAGTCCACCAAGAAGTGGCAGGCGTCCACCCCCTCACAGTGCGGTTAAGTCTAGAATATGGCGTCCCACCCCACTGGAGCTACAGAACAAAAGAGCGAGGAGTCCACCCTGGAGCATCAGAAGTCCATCTCCTAGATGTACTGTTAGGTCACCCATAAACGGGGCATAACATGAAAGTATAAAATTCACACACTGTCCATCAGGTGAGGATACACTATTCATACCATGCTACTTGTGAAGGGCATCATTTTCACACACTGTTCATCAAGCGAAGGCAACTTAGTCGCACACTGTCGAACATGTGTGGTGTGCTGCTGAAGGGGAAGAAAGACAAAGCCGGCGATGCAACCTGAAGACTGAGGCGATCCTCCAGCAGCTTCATCAGCGTCTCTGTGGCAACTCCTTGGATTGAGAGGTGTAGACCAGTGGTTCCCAACCTTTTGACTTCTGTGGACCCCCACTTTATCGTTACTGGAACCTGGGGACCCCCGCTGAGTCATCACTGAAATCTGGAGACCTAATCTGTTAATATTGTTTAATTTTATAAGCAGTCGCGGACCCCCTGAGGAGGCTTCGCGGACCCCCAGGCGTCCCCGGCCCACAGGTTGGGAACCACTGGTGTAGATAGTCCCAGAGGCACCTGGAGTAAATATAACTGGGGGGACTACTATGGCATTGTGCTTTTTGAGACCAAGAAAACATTTTTGGTTTTAACCATTTCGTTCTCTTAATAGGATCAACTAGCTTCCCAACAATAACGTTTTTCAAAAACAAAACTGTCAGGACAAGCACTGACAATGACAAAAGCCTCACAGTTAATCGCCGACCTGTGATTGGACGTCAAAGACAATATTTCTAGAAAATACAACGACGTGTCCTGAACGCCTTGCGTGACTTTAAATTTAATTTAAAAAAAAAAAAAAAAGTGACCTACTGCCTCTCAGATTTTTTACGAAATAGAAACATTTCCAGATACTATTTGGGGCTCTCCTTTTACCCATGATTTTTTCCTGAGTTATGAATTTTTGCAGAAAAGCCCAGGAAGTTTAATTGTGTTGTTTTATGCGCTGTGTGTAGTCTTGCGGTTACCTCAAAGCGCTACGTTTGAGTCAGAAGAAGTTAAATTGGAGCATGGGAGAGTTAAAATGCCTCAATGAAGGGGAGGCCACAACCAGTTATTCACAGGTCGCTAAAACAAAAGTTGCCCAGACCCAATCAAGAGGCTCGTTTGATGTATGGCATCGTCTGCTCCGTGAAAATAATGTACAAATAAATCTCCTGTGAGGAACACGCACTGAAGGCGTTTTTATAGTAAACACGAGTCTGGGGCACTGCCCCCTCCTCAGACAGGTGCTCCTGTCACGAGGGAGGCGAGAGGTGGACGTTGCCCTCTGTTAGCACCTTGGGCTCAGAGGTTTGCTTCGGCTGCCCGGGCCCTGGCACAGCGTCCGCAGGGTTTCCTTCTTAGGCACGGCGGCCGGGGTGTGAGGGAGCCCGAGGACAGAGTCCAGGCTCCAGGGCTTCAGAGGCGCTGCCGCGGGACACGCTGGCCATGGACTCCCGGGCGCCTCTTCTCGTCCTTCTCGCCTCCTTGCACGCCGGTAAGTGTCCGGACCGCCTTCTCCCCTCCTCTTCAGCCGTTGCTTGATTTGTGCCGGTGGTGGGACCGGCGCTCGTTCTTTTTCACGATCGGATGTAAACCCAAAGCGAGAGTGGGGGCGGGGGGCAGGAGCACAGTGAGAAGGGCAGAGGTCAGGCATGAAAAAGAACCTGGAAGAGTGGGAGTGATTCATGAAGTGAATGTAGGTCTGTGACAGGAGAAGCCATGAATTGGGTTCAAGACCAGGCAGACTTTGTATTTGCAGCTGTGGTATTAAACAGCACCACGGTGCTCCTAAGAAAGTGTGTGGCCCCCTGCACTTCCTATTATTTTTGTTTTTTTATTTTTATATGAATTTTGCATTATCAATGTCAGCTCTAACCAACTTTCCACTAACCTCTATATGGATCAGGGTAACTATTGTATTGCTGACAAGGGCAGGAGTAAATGTGTTTCAGGATTCGATTGGACAGCTCTAAAATTGAAGGTGGCCTCGAGCACGGAGTTTCTATGTGCCTCGAGGACGGAGCTTCTGTGTGCTGAAATACGTTCTCTCTGGAGAAACACAAAAAATGAAAATGCTAACACATTTCCATATCACATTTCCGGAAGTGGAGTCATACACCGCTAACATTTCGGTATGCAGACTATCACTGAATCCCAGGAGTGCTCCCAGAATTCTACGAGAATCCCTAAAAAGTTGTATCTATATTTCAAACATAGACATAAGCCTACAGATGTTATGTTGATTTGTAAAGCGCTCTGTCACTAGGAGGGCATCCTGGCGCTGAGCAGGTGTGGGCCTCGCCTGGGGCTGGTGGGGTCACTTGAAAATCCAGGTCTTCAGCTTGTAGCAGAATTCACCTAACGAGGAAAATGCTTGAATGTGTAGTGGCAGGTTGCTCCACTCCTTAGAAGGGATGTAGGCGAAGGCTCGACCTCCGGATCGTGTTCTCCGTATGCATGGGATTTGCGCAACTAGAAGTCTGGCCGAGTGGCGGTGCCTGGATGGTTTGTGGAAGCAGATGCTGTTATTGGAGTATGCTGGGTCAGTGCTATGTAGTGCCTTGAAATTGTGGATGAGGAGTTTGAACTGTGCTTGTTTGTTTTTGGGGAGCCGGTCGAGCTCCATGATCTGTGTGGGTGTGGTGGGGGGAGATTGAGGGTGATTCTGACTGCTGAGTTCTGAATGGTTTGTGCCCCCAGTGTTTCATGCACATTTTGAGAGTGAGCTCCTTTCCAAAGCCAAGGGTGCTCTAACAACCCTCATTCCTAGCTGGTTAATACTTACCTGAAGGCTGGCCATTTTATAGAAAACAATTCTAGCATTCCAGAAACAATGTAATGATTGGACACATCTACAGAACACAAACATGCAGACTACAAAAACAGGAGTGAAGCTTTTCAAGAACTACATTAGAGGCATAACTGAAAAAAACTCAAGCAAGCATTAAATGTTAAAGGGTCCCTTGCTTGCTCACTTAAAGCAAATTATTAATGTTACTATTTGTCATTCATGAATGCATTGATGCTGCACAATTTAGCACAGAGTGCTTTAGAACTTGAGTGCACTATAATATTTTTAAGTATGATCATCCTTATTTTTTCTGGGAGTCTGTGAAACTCATTTCCACTCAAGAAGAAATCCCAGTCTCAATTTGCAAACGGTCCACTGCGACTAAGAAGTTTTTATTTCATATCCATGGTTTCTCAAGAATAACGTGATGCAATTGGTTTTGGTGCCATTTAATTTTCCTTATCGTGCTTGCGGTTTTTGGGGTTTCTAACTAATCAAAATATTTCTTCCAATACTATATTCTCTTATATTAAGTATATTATATTATTTACAACTTTCACATTTTATAGCCTTTTCATTTGAATACTTTATTTTATCATAATCAGTATTTTTAATTCTATAATTCTGTTTACTTTGGGAACCTACACCTCAACCTATTGTTGTAATTTCTTTTATATTCTTAAAAAAGGTAAAATACTTTGCTCATATTTGTGGTTGTTCTACAGTAGTCATCTGAGCTTCCTGCATATCACTCCTTCATTCCATTATATTTCTAGTAGTAAATCGGGACATCATTCTGTCCATTTTTCATAACGTTTTTTCACATCCAACCTATGCTTTCATACAACCTTTAAAGAGCTAAATGTTTTTCATTATTGTACTCTAAGGACTCATATTTATATAAAGTAAATGTACAATTTCCATATAATTGATGATAGCCAAGATGTACTAACTGTTTTATTCTTAACACCAGTCTACCTCATAAGAGGCCTCATCTACCCATAATTAGCAGAATATAACCTTTTACTCCACATTGAACACTTCCACCATATATTAATACCCGACACCTATATTTTACAACAGAACCACTTTATCTAGCTCTTTTTCATTCCTTAGATTTTTACCTTGGTCTTCATTGCAAGGCAGTACCTTTCTGTGAGTTTTATTTAATACAATCTAATATCCTATGAGCTACACTAGTGGGCCAGACTAACATATTTTCCAATAAGATACAGCAAATTTACTATCCTCATGGCTGTGATAAATTATTTTATTTGCTTTTTAAAAGTTCTGTTATGCTCCTCTTATATTTGAGGTTGACTGTGCATTCTGAGAGAGAAGTCACAATTTCAAAATTCTTTAATCACATATTGTCTGCCATGGTCATCCTTTAAATTCCGATTTTTTTAAAATGAATTCCACACTACCATGTTAAGATGCTACAAGTGAAAATTCGCTCAAGACCCTCAAACTTTATTTACCTCTCACACTCTCTTAACCATGCCATACTATGGGCCATTTGTACGAACACATTTTCCCCTAGAAACAGAATGGGTAAAACTCTTTGATAAATCTGGCCCTATGTACTTGAAGGTCTCTGTTTTTTATGTTTTCTGTGGGTGTATTCCTGAGACCTAAGCTAGCTCCTTACCTAAAATCAAACATTTCCTAGTGATCCTCAAATAGCCTACATTCATAGTTCTTCTCTTTACTATAAGATCTGATTAATATAGAATTTTTATCACAGTTCTTAGCTAGGCTTCAGCAATGGCTTCCTATGTCTCCCATCTATTTTTTTGTGCCACTTCCAACATAATCTCTAGTGAGTTCTTCACCTGCGTTTATGTGCCTATTCTTCTAGTCATATTTATTCACACTTTCATATGACTAATTTCCAAAAGTATTTTTCCTTTTACTTCTAGCTATTTCACCTTAAAGTGTACATCAAACCACACTGTAAGAGTAACAGCTTCCGTGACACGATATAGAATTATTGACAGTACATTTCCTGCATATTTTCTAAATCAGTCTGTTTTCCTTGACTACAACATCACTATCCAGATAATCTAATAATGACCTGCTGTGGATGTATGCAAAAATTACATTCAATAGGGATCATATAGAAAGCCCCATTCTCTTATGCCATCGCCAAATGAGGCCATTAGAATAGCTAAGCTGTATTATAGTGCATTTTCATTGTACTTATCATTGGATAAGTGTGACGGTACGATCTTTTCCTACCACCCCGGGTAAAGGCTATTGAATGACTATACAAAGAAAGCCCCCGTAACCATGACCTCAACATTTGGAGATAGAAGTCTTCATCAAACATGAACTCTGTATGATGTGGCACAAATGTTGTCATTTTTGTTAGTGTGTCGTTTTTTTTCTGATATCAAGCAAACCTCAACGTATTTCACTGCTTTCAGCCCTCTACTGAGCACTGGCGGCTGGTGAACTTTGAAAGCGGTGGGGCGTTAGACCAAATCCTGATTTTGCTGTTCTCACAAGCAACGCAATAGAAGACTTAGGGAGGACTCTGGGGTCTACGGCAAATTATTTTTAAATATAATGGTGTAAAATTATGAATTTTTCAAGCACAATTTCTAGAACAAATTGGCCAAAAGTTAATAGTTTGTAAAGGCATCTCTGTAGGAACCCTCATAAAATATTTCAGAAACTTTGTTTTGCCAAGTTAGCTGACATACACTATAACCTTATCTTTTCCTAGAATTTTTCTTCATATCGTCCTTGTTGCTATTTACATCCTACATACCTTCTTCTCTACCACTTCAATTCTTCTTTGATGGTCGCCTCATACTTTTGTAACTCCTGTCCTAATTGTCACCTCACACCTTTTTACTATCGCCTCCTCTGGGGTTCTTTTGCTGATTCTTCAGATTTTTGATTGTTAACTCACTCTTTGTTGACTGTCACCTCATCCACTCTTTTATTATCTTCTCATCAATCTGTTAGCTGCCTTTTCCCTCTTCCTTAATTGTCTTGACATACATTTGCTGTCTCCTCATGCCTTTCTTGACTGTCTCCTCAACACTTTCCGATCAAGACCTCGGCTCTCCCTTCAGTGCCTTTTCAATCCTTTCTTCGAACCGCTTCCTTTGCTGATCGTCTCCTTGTGCCCTCATCTCTTCTCTCTTTGCTCCTTTCTTGATTTCTCTCATTCTTTCTTGATTCTTTCTCCTTCCCATCCTCAACTATGTTCATATACCCCATTGACTGTCTCCACATCATATTCTCTTCATTCCTTAGCAATCTCTTCACTTCTTCCTTGTTACCTCTTTCCTTTCACCTCTACCTTCCTTGAACGTCTCCTCTTCCTTTCCTTGACTGTCACTTTACTCAATTTTTGTTACCTGTCTCTTTTCTGTCATCACCTCTCTTTGATTGTAACCTCTTTGTTCATTGGACGTTTCCTCTTCCATTCCATAATTGTATTGACTGTCTCCTCACTGTTTTGTTACCTCATCTTTCTTGTTACCTCACCTTTTCTTGTTTGTCACCTCATCCATTTCTTGTATCTCATCCATACTCACCTCTTTCCTCTTGATGGCCTATTCATGGCTTCTAGGTCTTTTTGTCCCTTTTTCCCCTTCACTCTTCTCATATTTACCATTTCGTCTGCCTCCTGGATACTGCATGAAAGCAGGGATCACACAACCTGTGGTAACCAGTATAATCTCTGAAATGAGAGCCACTCAGATTGCTGTTTTATCAGCTGCACAAAGGGTAATTGGCAAACAAGCTGCCCACAACAGTCATAGATGCAGGAGTGGACCTGCAACCATGGGCACTGCTGCCACAAAATAGGAACAGCAGGGTCAAAGCCTGCACAGAAATGTCCTGCGGGGATATATTCTTTGTTCACAGATCCTGCACTTAGAACATCTGCATGCATTGGTCCTCTACTAACACACCTGGTATAGGAGGAGCTCATCTCCTCAATTCTTGTGTTGATATGTCCTGCACCCACAGTTCCTGTACTCACAAGCCCTGCACTAAAGGTGTCTCGGGTGACGTGTTGTAATGAATGGTGCCCCCGTTATTCCTCTGTGCATATGGCCTTTCCTGGGACATCTCTGCTTCATGCAAAGTCTGAGTCAGACCTAAACCTGCCAAGCCGCAGCACTTATCATGCTGTGCGAGAGCAAGGATCTGTATTACTTGGAGAATTTTTAGCACGCCACAGAACGCTACGAGCTCTCACGTTCCCATTTCCATATGCAAGTGTTTTTCTTTGCTTTTGGGATTCATAGTTTTGTGGATCGTATTGGAAAATTAGGACTACAAGTCGCATAATGCAAAGAAAAAACAGAGTCTAAGTGATCTATTTACACGAGGACTATAAAAACTTGAGAGCTCGGTTTCCACTACTGTACAGGGTCTGTGTTCACCTTATCCCCTCTCTCCTACCCAAATTCAAAAGCAAACATATTTATATCTATGCTGGGCTCCCCCCCTCCCACATACACAACCAGTTTGCAAAGAATATACCCTGTTCCCATAGGATTAACTGAGTAGCAAGGCGGTCCTGAAAAGTCGGCATTTTACATCACCTGGGCTGATCCTCTCCTCCACCTCCTAGTGCTCTTTCTTTTTCACGAATCAGTGTGAGCACAGTTTGAAACGCACACCATTCACTACTTGTCACAGGGTCTTCTGGGATTTTTTAGGCTTGTCTAATCTCACCCCTCCCTGGGACGAGGCCGAAAAGGTGTTACCTCACTGAATGGCGGACAGCCATGAAACACAGACGAAGCCTAAAGTGCACAGCCTGTTTTCAATGAGCAAGGCTTTATTGCATCACATAATGTTGCTCCTGAGTGGGCTAGGTCCCGGGAGCATTCACACTGGATAAAGGAGGGGGGGCACATGCCCCCCCCTCCTAGGGCTCATTAAAGCCCCAGGGATCACCACCTCACCGGGACAAAATGTAGTTAATATACGGGAAGGCTGTGCAGACAATCCCCCAGGTTCAGGGGTCCGCCACCTCCTGAGGCTACAAAATGGAAACCCTGTGGGCCCCCCCAGACCACAGGGACCACCCCCCACCTGGACCTATATATGAATAAAAATTGGGGGCGGGGGTGGGCATGTGACCACCCCGGGGGCTAGATATAGTAACTAAATTGGGGGTGGGTGGGGTGGTGGCACCTGCAGACCACCTCCCTAGGCCTAATTTAAATTAAATAAAATATAAGTGAGGGTGCCGTGCGGAACACCTGAGCCCCGGGGACTACCATCTCCCTGGGGTCATTTTTTTTGTTTTAGTTTTTTTTAAAGGAGGGGGGGCGCGTGTGTCCCCTCCTTGGCCATATACAGACCCATGGATCCCCACCTCCCCTGGGCCAGTCCGTACCGATCACAGCTCCCACCAAGCAAAATCAAACATAACTCAGCTCCCAGCAAGTGGGAGCATTAAAACTGCCTCCGCTTGCTGGAAGTGGAGTTTTCATCACTTTCCCTGCCCGCTGTCATGCAGGCAGGGAAAGAAGTGTAAATACTGCTCTCACACTCAGAGAACTGCATTTTTAGTAGGTCCCTTTATGCAGGAGCAGTGCCAGCTCCCATAGGAGGCAGGGAGCCAACTGGGACCACAGGCACCTTAAGGCCCCCCGGGATCCCCATCTGTAAATACTGGGGGCACTGGTGGAGGCCAGGGCACATAGGAGGACATGGCTGGGCCCAGGGGGATGGGGTTCCGGGGCCGAAATCAGCCTAAGGAGGGGGGGAAGCATGTCCCCCCCCACCCATTTTAAATAAGAATTTTGCCCCGGGGAGGTGGTGGTCTCCGGGTCCGTGTGCCCCCCTATTTAATAAATGTAGCCCTTGGCAGGTGGTGGTCCCCGAGGCCCGGGTGGGTCCCCTTGGACACCCTTTTAGATGTAATAAATTTAGCCTCAGGATGTAGTGGGCCCAGGGAGGGAGTCCATGCAGACCCCACCGTTATATTGAATAAACGTAGCGCTGGGGAGATGGTGGTCCCGAGTGGAGGAAGAGAGTCAGCACGCCCCCCCATGTATTTAATAAATGTACCCCCAAGGAGGTGGTGTTCCCTGGAGTTGTCCGTGAAGCCCCACATCAAAATGTAGTTCCAGGGAAATGGTGGTCCAAGGAGGCAGGAGGGTCCGCACAGCCCCCCTTATATTTAATAAATGTAGTCCAAGGGAAGTGGTGAACCCTGGAGCCTGGGTGGGGGGCAGATCCACACGACCACCCCATATATTTATTAAATGTAGCCCTGGGGAGGTGTTGGTTCTGGGGCTCAGAGAGGGTATGCACACCCCCCCAAACTATTTTTATTTTGTAGTCCTGGGACATGGTGGTCCCCGGGGCCTGTACGGACACCCTAAATGTATATATATATAACGTTGCTCCCTTTAAGCTCCAAACCCCACGCCATGCATAGCCTTTGGCTGTGCTTGGCGTCGGGTTGGTTGCTTTTGGGGGGTAGGCCATTGCACGTAGCCAGGCCAGGCCCTGTGTCCAACCTGTGCTGCACATGGCCAAAGGCTATGCGTAGCATGGAGTTTGGACCTTAAAGGCTTTGACTGCAGGGCCTGGCCTCTGGCCTGGTCCTGTGGCCAACCCCTTGCCGCACTCGTGAAGCGGGGTTGGTTTGGTTATAGGGGGCTGGCCGCAGTTCTAGTTATGGTTAGCTCAAGTAACTATTTCTCATGCCCTAAAGGAACTATAACTTGCGCCATGCACTGCTAATTACCCCACATATTACATTACTCACAACATCTTTGATAACATCATTGATAATATCAATGTAACATTTGCAATACAATTATTGAGGAGAAAACTGTGCATGGCAGGGACGCGAGTTATAGCTACCCTAGGGCATGAGTTATTGTTACTTGATCTAACGGCTGAATTTCTTGAATATATATGGTTTAGTGTGAGTAAATTTAAACGTAACTATAACCTCACTGTAACTTTTGTTTTTTTAAGTGGTGTATATATATATATATATATATATATATATATACACACACATATGTCTATATATATTTTCCACTGGAAGTGATATAATATTTTAATATTTGAGGTTATAAGTCTTGCGTGATGGGGGTATATAGTATAATTAGTTCACTAAACTATTCCTGGCATATTTCAGTGGGATTTGGGTATCTAATATTCTTTCATGCCTCATTTCAACACCTAACTATAGCATTTCAGCTATTGTTTTTTGCGGTGAAAGGCAGTTTTTTTTAACTGAAGTTAAGATCTTAGCATCTAAATTAACTGTAACAACATTAACGTTTGTATTGTTTTCAGTGTATATGTAAATATATTTCTCTACCAAAATATTACTATATCCAAATTATAGAGCTGTTCAACGACTGGGAAGATGGGGTAGGCTGAGTAAATATATGTGAAAAGGGAATTCTTAAGTGTGCAGACATTTCTCTCTTTTTTTTTTTTATTACTGTTTTCAGCTCCTTTAAAAATGCATTATGCCTCAAACTATTAAGAAGCCCATATGTCCCCTCACGTTTTTAACCCAGTGGTTTCCTGTCTGATTGACATCTCAATCCTCATTTATTTCGACCTGTTCCTCAGCGAAGGCTTTCAATTCAATAACTCCAATTCCAATAGAATGTTTTTCTGATGAGCCTCACTTTTGTCTTGAATTCAACAAGTTCATACTCTAGTTTTTCATAAGGATTTTATGGTGAAGCTGAATTTGATCAGTAGGGAGTTAAACAACACACTGCAGATGGTGTTGGTAATACATCCTTTTTTCTATATTTCAGAATGTTTTACTGACATACATGGGGAAGATATTTGAGAACTCATAGAAAATGTGTCCTAATTTTGTTTTAAAGAGCACTAGCCATAATCTCTGTGACAAAACGGACCCCCTCTTTTTGTCTATACTGCCGTCTCCTCTGCAGGAAATGTCAGTTTTACAGCTCTGATTTCACAAGATGGTGTTCAGAGGTGTCACACATTTGTCATAAATTGAGAATGTTAGCACTCTAGTTGCTCATTAGACCTCTGCGGTGAAGCTGCAGTCATCACTGGAGAGTTAACTGACAGATTGCTGTGGGTGTTGAAAGCACTTCTTAGTCTGTATGTTAGAATGTTTTACTGACATGGGGAAAGATATGTGAGAACCTCCTTGAAAACACGTTCTCATGTTGTCTTTTTAGAGCACTACCCAGAATTTCTAGGACAAAATTAATGACCTAATTCAGTTCATTTCAAGAAAATGCTTTACTCTTTACAGCTTTGATTCCATCAAGATGGCGTTCAGGTGGCCACACCTTGTCATAAATATAGAATGTTATTTATGCTAGTTGTTCGTGTGAACACTGTGGGAAGCTACAGTAGCTCACTGGTAAATCACTGACAGACTGCAGCTATTGGAAGTACATGTGTTAGACTCACATGGCTGAAGAAGATAGGGTGAACCTTTAGAAAATGTGCTCTTGTTTTATCTTCTGAAGAACTTTCCATAACCTCGATGAGAAACTCATGAGAAAAAACAGTTTCCTCTTAAATTTGATTAATCAAATCCCACCAAAAGGTCAGCATTATTTGCAGGGTAAAATCACCTGAGAACTTACTAGAATTCCTGAAATAAGTAAAATACCACAAACAAATGATTCATGTTGTGACTAAAATCTGATATCACCCTTACTATGTTCTCCTTTTTGTGACCGTCAAAACCTGGTATTCACTATAATACATTTCAATTGGGACTCTGCCCCTCAGTCCTGTAAGGGCTGCCTCTATGTGTTGTGGCTAGCAAAATAAAAGGGGCAGGGTCCCCTTGGGACCTCCCTGTTCCCTTGCGTGTATGAGTGTGCCAAGCCTCTGCCCTTATTTTTAAAATTAATTTTGAGGATGCAGGGACCGTTTATTGGAGACCTATATTAGTTGCCACAACATTTTCTTTATGGTAAGACCAGACAATCAGAAATAACTATCCCTGTTTAAATTGGCCATCAGCAGTTCAGATACACCTAACTTTTTAACCCTTTCATTCCCAACCCGAAAACGGTTGAATGAATTTATACCAAAACACAAAAAAAAACATTCTAAGTAAAGTTCTAACTTTTTCCCAAATGAGGTGTAATTGTGTACAGCCATTTTTCTGTATTGGAGGGCAAAGTTTCACGTGGGAATTAAAATGGGCAATGGCACAAAACTTTCCGGCAAATAGTTGAGGTGGATCAACTTTTTTTGGGGGGAGGGAGTTTGTGCAAATTTGTCAAATGACGAGAAAGTTATTATTGAAACAAAAATACCCTTCCTCTGGAAACTCAGACCTACGTAACTACTGACATAATTTTATACATGCCTGAAAAAAGTATCAGTATAGATTTTTCCTCCTCATGTTCCGTTGAGCACAACAATTCTAGATTTTGAATGTCTTTTTAATTTGAACTTTGATCATTTAATACCATTGAATGTGATCATTGTCTAACAGTTCATCAAGCATTTACATCATTTTAGTTTTTTTTCTCATTTATAAAGAATAATTTGCAAATTAGTGAAATGGAACAATTCTGCTGTGGCAAACAACAATAGGTTACAAAATGTCTTAATCTGCTTCTCTAATCATTCATATGATATATTTATAATCAGTCTCCTCAGTTATTGAATTTCTGTTGGATTGTGACCTGTTATTCTGTAAAAGTGCGCCATAGTTTGTATTTCCTCGTTTTGTCCCTTTCCTTTCTTATCCCACCTCTTCTTGAACTTCCTGGTTAATTCATGCTATTGTTTATTTTCATCTCATCTTTGTTTGAACCTCAAATCTCAGTTACTTACGTTGTTTAAACTTGCAGTATTCCTCTGTGAGCATCTAAGGCGGAGAACAATATTTTTCCAGAAAAGTGTATATTTGAACCTCTTTCTGAACTTTTTCATCTCTTATGAAATTCTAAAATGAAAGTCTCTTTATTAGTTACAACAATTCATGCTTTGTATTTTCACTTCATTATTGTTCATTCTTTATCAGTATTTTCAGTGAATACTGAAATGACATAGTCAAACAACCCTGCCTTCCTGCTAATAGTTTGGGCTATGATTTTCCTCCACGGGGTGCTTTAGTATTCAGAGACTCTGAGGTACTCCCTTTGCTTTCAAATGTACTTTTAACATCAGCATTTGCTTTACACTTGCCTTGAAACCTTTCCGCCTTTCTGAATGCATCCTTCATCAATCCAGTGGTTTGCAATGGTGCTGCTTTTAGGTGAAGTTTCCAAAGCCTTTTCCCTGCAAAGATGTTAAACACTAGAAACTTCTGATTCTTGACTGACAATTACCATGCCATACTTTGTATTAACACAGATTTTTTAGCACTTTAAGAATTTTCAGATGAATCCCTTCCCTTTGTAAAAGAAGAGGTTTGTTAGGTACACTGTACACTAGAAAGAACAATCTAAAATGATGCAAAATGTAGTGAAATGCCTATACATTGCATAATGATAAGGTTGTTCATGTCTACTCTTATTCTGGTCCCTCTGCCAATATCAACCAGCAGCTTTGTGTTAGAGCATTACTGTGAGGTCACCCTTTATCACCCATATTTACACATCACTATTAAGATCTGCATACTTTTGGACATGTGGACTATCACCTATAATCCTTCGGTTTGACAAACATGCTTTATGTCTCAGACTCTAGTGCAAAGCAAATCCTCATTAAAATGAAGCTTCGAGAGGGGTTTTGGCATACTTGGTGAAAGGTTTTCATGACCTATGACCTCTCTTGGCTATTGTGGAGTGGCGTGCCACTTCCATGTTTGATTTGTGCCAGCACAGATCTGCCTTGCAGCATCTGACCTTTGTGCTTGAGATGCAGTTTTTTAATTTTCCTAGTTGGAACAGCAAGCCATTATCTGATTACACCCCCCAGGCAGGCCATTCAAGATAAACTATGCATTGCTCCCCACCTGGACACTACCCCCCCTCCGTCCCCATTCCACCCACTCCTGCCCCCTTTGACCTCTGTGATCCTTCTCCTCTCTCTTCCTTCTCGCCCTGTTCTCCAGTCTAACATATTCATATCCGTCAGTCTCATTTCAGTCTTGTTTGTCTTCATTCTCGTCCTGCACCTGCCCCACGTGCTACTCCAGCCCCATGCGTTACTTCCGCTCCCCTCTTCACTGCAGCATCCCCTGCACACTGCCTGCCTCTGCCCCACTCCTGTCTGCTCCGCCCCTTCTCTCCACTAAGTTTCTGCTCCTCACCTAATCCCTCCCTTCACTCATGTGCTGTCAACCACTGACCATATATGCCACTATTGTGCTCCATCCATTCTCCACCTATTTCCTCTTCTGCCTCTAACTGTTTTCTGCATATACGTTCTCTTCTGCCTCCAGTTTTCTCCCCCTTTACAGGGAACTCCTTCCTTTTGTCGTAGCACACTGTCTCATCTTCCCTCACTCCCCTCTCTTGTTCTCTGAGCTTGCTCTTCCATTTGTTCTCGTGTGAGCTTCCTTCTACCCTCTGTGACCAAAGAGCCCCCCAACCCATGCCCCAGATGTATCGAAGCTGACTCCAGCTCTCTCAACCTCCTCGACCCATCCCACATCCTTCAGGTCAGCTAGAAACTCCTCTCTATGCCCCGGCTTGTCCTTGCAAGACCAATCTCAGCACGGTTGCGCACCACAGTTTTCTCTTCCCCACCACATCTTCTCGGGCTCCACTTATGCCTGTACTCTCCTTTTTAACTCATCTGCACCCGTCTGACCTGCTGCCTTCCCTGAGCCCTGCACTCTTCACTATGACTTGCTATGATCAGCAGCATCACCTCAGATCCCACAACCTTCTGCTCCTAGCCCAGAGCTCCCACCAGCCCCTCCTCTGCCTGATCCCTACACACCCTGTTGCCCTGCCCACTTTTGACCCCTTTGGCCCTCCCATGCACTTTGCTCCCTGGCAGCTCACTAAACTTTCCAACCCTTTTTATGTAGCTCCCTCCTTCTGCCTCAGCTCCCTTACCACGGTTCCCAGCATCCACCACCCTTCGTCCATCTATTATCTGGCCTTCTGACGGCAGCCCTTACTGCTCTCATAATACTCCTCTTCAGTCCTCTGTCAGCATTTTCTCTCCTTCATGGGCCTCTCATGCCACCCTCCACCCATGTGTAGAACAGGATAGGAGTCTGTATAGGCTGAGGACCCTGGCTTCCAAAACAATAGCATCTATTTTGCTACCGTAAGTGGATTGAGGAGACGGTTTCCATGTTTGTGCCTATTCGATATACGCTTTAAATTGTTCAGTAAAATATGGATGGGCAAAGACCTAATGGATATCTTTACCCGCGAGGAATGTGCAGTCTGTAAGAAACATGGCCCAGCTATGTCAACAAATGCAGTGCTTACTTAACGTTGCCTTTTTAGGGCATCACATACACAAATGTAAATATTTTACACCAGTAGTACTAGCCCTGGGGATAGCAGGCAATCAGAAAGGTGATAAGCACCCCCTAAAGTGACAACATACATAACTGTGGTGCCTGGAAAGGCTGGCGTAAATGTGGGAATTAAGGGTCTAATTCACATTAGAAAATTGGAATGTTGGGAGCTCCAATGGAGACAATGAAGTGCTCTGGGCTTTTACGGGCTGGTACAAGCCCGGAGCATCAACATGCCAATGTTCTTTGTTCACAGCAACAGCTGTGAACGAAGGCCCCTAGGAGCCCTAGAGGATTTTAATCCCCTCGAGCTCCATGGGGACTTTGTTTTATTTATAAGAACTTTTTGCCCTCTAGTGTCAGAATGTTCTAATAGCCTTATAGCCCTTGATAGCTGGGCTATACCAGTAATTAAAGTCCCTTTAATGGCCAGTATAGCCTGCTAATGCAGACTCTAAGACTATATTAGAACACTGGAATGTTGGGAGCTCCATTGAAGACAATGGACTGCTCTGGGCTTCTAATGGCTGGTAGAAGCCCAGAGCGCCAACATTCCAATGTTTTTTTCCCCAGATATTGCTGTGAACAAAGGCCTCACAGAGCCCGAAGGGATTTCAGACCCCTCGGGTTCCGTGAGGTCTTTGTTCTGTTTATTAAAACATTCTTCCCTCTAGTGGCCGAATGTTCTAATAGCCATGTAACCCTCCGTAGGTGGGCTATACCAGCATTAAAGTCCTACTCCCTTGTTAAAAGCCCTTGCCTTCTGCTCGGGCCTTTAACGCTGAAGTGGGCCTTTAATGGCCGGTATAGCCCACTACGGCAGGCTATAAAGCTATAAAAGAATTTGTGTTCGGGAAGTAATACTAGTGGAGTTGTCTTTCACATACTTTTAAATGCCTTTGAGAATCGGATCGAAATGTCCAACTCCTTAGAAGTAAAAGTGCATAGCGTGCACATACATGTCTAGGCGTAAGCACTGTCCATGAATGTAGTCACATTTTATTTAAATTTTAGATATTTTGGGACTAATTCACAAAGGCATGTTAAAGGATACTAAGGCATAATATTTTCTGTATTCCAAAATGCCTTTGTGAATAGAACTGTAGGTAAGGGAACACTCAAACATATGTACGTTTTAAGGATCTTTAGAAGAAGAGAGTTCTTAGCTGGGAAAAAGTGGTGAAAGTACATTTTGTTACTTTTCACCTTAAATCTAACTGTGGTCTCTGGATGATCTACATTCTTAACACCTTTTCATTTTTGTTCTTGTGGCTTTGTTAATCTACAAATTGGAAGTCTGCTCAACTCTTAGGATTCAATTTACTGTAAGAAGCTATCCAGGCCTCTAATGCTAAATCTGCGCACAGCACCCTGGAATAAATAGTTTTCGCGTGTTTAAATATTTACCAAGGAAGATATTAAGACTGACACAAACCCATAAAGAAACCTGAAAACGCAGCCATGTGATGAAGATGTCAAGGAAAGCTGAAACAAGAGTGCAATTACTGCCCCGTTTATTGCCTGGAAAGATACCGATGGTGACGTCTAACGCTAAAGGTCACTTGAAAAATAACCTTTGGGTTAGCAATTCAGCTAGAATGGAGGAATAACTCTTTCTGCTTGGGACAAAGGGTGTATCCTTTTTTAATAAATCAATAAACGTTTACTAAACCTGATCGCTTGATATGTTTGGGTATTGAATTTAACCAGCTAAGAAGAGAGCAGTAGGTAAATACCAAACGTATATGTTTGTACATGACTTTAAGGTTTTAATATGACCCAGAGAACTGAACAGCCTGATCCAGAGTTTTCCGGTGGAATTTCTGTCCACCAGTTTGGCGGATGTAGAGCCTCTGCCCCAGTGGAGGTGGAAAGTCTTCCACATTTAAGTTCTGCACCTGTCACCTGAGATTTCTCCATGGAAGTAGCTGTTTCCTCCATGGGGAAGTCACTTCCCACAATATGTGGGCTGTGTGTCGGAAATGTCACTTTCCACATGGACACTGCAAGTTTACCCTTAAATTGGTCTGAAAGGGTGGGAGTGATGCCTTCATCAAAGCCACATATTTTGTCCCCTTATCATGTAGTTGTGTTCCCAATCATGTTAAGAGAGAATGCTCACCTTTCTGAGAAGGTCCAACACCACTACTGTGGTGGACTTTCACATGGTTACCTCCACCTTCCATGGTGACGGGGCCATTCTCCGTCAGCTGGGAGAACCCTTCACCATTTGTGACGGTGTTGCAACTGCAATATAGTGTACCCAATGATGACAATAGCCGGTGGGTCTCTGCCAGTGCTGTCCACCAGAGATGCTGATGAAGTATCCGATGTTTTTATGGCTGATCCTCCATTGCCTCCCTTCTTTCAGTCAGTATCATGTCTCTCTTCCGCATTCCTTTGAGTTTTGATTGAACCCTTCTATTTTACAAAACTGCTGTGTTTTTTAGTATAATTTTACTTTTGTGATTTTACCATATCTCTGCAGGAAACTGCAGGTATCTTACCTTGCTTCCACTCTGTTCATAGCCAGGAGCAGTTAGTTCACGCGTGTGTGCCTCTGTTGTGGGTGTTGAAGGCTGGAGACTACCCCTCTGTGCTCCGCACAAAGGCCGTGCCTGCAGAACTGCCAAGAGGGGCACTTGACAAGGGAAGCCATCCTATACCAGTTCTATGTACTTGGAGAACCTTGCAGCATCCCTGTGGGTGAAATCTTTCTCTTTAAGACCAATTTACAATATGTTCGTGGTGTGCTGTACCTAAAGGTCTCATGAAACCGCGATACAGCACTTGAAATGTAAGCTGTGGATGACGGTATTTAACAGGTACGCAATTACCTCACCATTACACATGTCATGCATCGGAATATGGGATAATGCATAACATCACTGTATACAACATTCGGCAAAACAATTTGCACCACGTTTTCCTACTAAAAAGTGTACAGACAGAAAACCCGCGGGTGGGCAATTTACCCTCCTGATTCAGGGGCAAACTCATACTTCCACCGGACTCGGGATTTACAAGGGGATTCCATTTTCTCTTAAAACTCAAGCAAATCATGCAGAAAAAACCAACACTTCACCTTTAATACAGCATAAGCCTACACAGACACCTTGACTAATTTCCACACTTTCTCTGACCAAGGTCTATATCAAGAAAGATTCCCACAAAGAGCTGGAAAGTTCTGCATGCTGTCTGTGAAAGCTAGGACATCCGTTGAAAGAGTTATGGATTTAAGACTTTTCTAAATACTATGGCTATATTCAATATTTTTTTTTAAATAGCACAGACCGGGCAATAATACAACCAATATGCTACAGTTATAATATTGCTAAGAAGTGACCCATATATGTGCCACCCTTAAAGATGCACTCTATTCTGCAGCACCATAGATCTCATTTTATGCTCTGACTACTACAGCCTTCATCCATGTGGATCAGTAACCCCCCCAATTGTCTTTTGAACCCCCTCTAGAGACCACAGTTCTTGTGAGTCCAGTCTTTCTCATCATGCTTCTCCCCCAATAACCTCTTTACCCGTATGTGCTGCCCACCCGCTGGTCCCAGTGCCCGCACTCACTCAGCAATGACCTTGATCCGTAGGGCCCAGCGACGAAGTTGGGCTCATTTGACCCTCCTTTCACAGCCCTGTTCCCTCCCGCTGTGCTTCTGATGTGGTGCTCTTCCTGGGGTCCAGCCAAGCCTGTCCCCAGTGCTTGCAGTGGTCTGTGGGTTAGAGGTGAGCCCACAAGGTTTCCTGTGCTGTTTCCTGCTGCCCGTAGTTCTCCTGACATATTGTGTCTAGCATGTATAGGGTTGTTCGCTAGGGGTGTAGACTTTTAGGAGTGCATCACCATAGGCACGTCTACCTGCATACCCGCACATATTCGTACATTAATATAGAGTATTAATGTAAAGCACTGGATAGACCTTGGGATTCTCTGCCTCATTACCCTGAGAGAGTCTAATTCTACAACAGGGAACCTGTTTCCCATTAGGCAGTAGATTGGAGACTTATTACTTGATGAGAACCCACATCCTTTCCAACTGAAAACAGATTTTCTTACATTTGGGAGAATTGGGTACAGAGGCTGGTCAAAGGCAGTGTGCAGCAGGGATTGGGCGCCTGCGTTTGAGTTGAGTGCAGGGCTTAGCATCCACCAGCGGGTGGCCTTCATCCTAGTTCCTCTACGTTGGTACAGAACTCCTCTGTGGCTTACAATATACTTATGTGCACCGTGGGATACTTTATCCCATATAACCTTGGACCACATGCTGAAATAGTAATGCTTTATTTACAATGACAAAATTGACAATGATATTTATATGTCTTAATAAAAGTCAAACTACAACTGGTGAATGGTGAATTTTCGTTTTTTTTTGTTTTTAAATATTAGTTCTTATGGTATTTCAACACCTACCTGTAACATCATTTTGGTTCAGGTGATGTCAGAAACTATGAGGGTAGAGGTGGAGTGTTTTTCAAATTTCTCCAGAACCTTGGGATTGCAAACTATTGCCATATTCCACATGGTTACCATGATGTAATTCATATTTTATATGTATATTTTAAAATAATTAGATTGTAAAATAAGTTGTTTTCTTCACAGTGCAGCTAACAATGGGTACTGACTGATATTAGATTTTTCCGGTTTTGTTTACCTAACATGAGTAAACTGTTGATAAAATAATGGACAATGGTAAGGTCAGTGAATTTATACATTTCTGTAGCTGTAGTGTTTACCCGATAGATATTGATTTACGGCATTTGCCACATAATTTACAAAATTTGGAAATTTCATTAAAAATTTATCTAGCTAAAATTGAGGAAGATAAGGCTGCCAGAGAATGCGACCAGCACTCAAACATGTAACAATTTGCATGTTTTAAACAATATTTAGATTAATTTATTATTGAGGTGCAAACGATTTGCGAAAAACAAAAATAGAAACAGACCTGGTTCAAGGCATTTTTCAAAAGATTAAGGATAGTGGACAGTATAACAATGACAGGCTAACAAAGTGCCAAAAGATGTACATGAGTGAAAATAGAATTGTTCAAAGTATGACTCATAGTATTTGAATATGTGGGAAAATCTCATGTTGGTGAATAAGTAAGCAAATTTAATTAGGATTGAAATTCTGGTCGAAGAAGTATCAAATTGAATGATGGCCAGATCCATGGTTGTAAATCAGCATTCTGTTAACAGTGGGAACATGTGCACAACTTTTTTAAAGGACGTAAATCACAGGTGTAACAGAGTTTTTGAAAGATAGAATGGAAATAAAAATGGAGTCCAGATAGCTGTAATATGACCCTCCCTGGAAGCGGAGGTTAGTGAAAACGCTTTTAAATGTACGTTGCGTGCATGCTCCCAGGTGAGTGTGTGCTCATGCAAAAGAGTGTGTATACGAGTGAATGCGTGTTTGTGTAACCATGTGTGTGATTGAAAGTAAAGATGAAATGGTGTCTGATGTCACTTCCGCTACTCCTGGCATTTTGGTGAATTGGCGTCCCTGCCACTGGGCCCCTAGTTATCCTCAGTTGAGATGCCCCCTTTCAGTAAAGTTAGCTACTGGTAAATTTCGTGCACCTTTAACTGGACGGAGACCAGAAGTTCATCCTGTGGAGGTCACTGGCCAGCTGCCTGCTTGTGAACTACTTTGGGTATCAACATCCGGAAATAAGTGCCATTTTTTCTAAAAAAGGTGCATCTAACATAGCTTTCGAGCACTCTGATTCAGAAGCCATTTGGTTGTTCAGCTTATCTTACTCACGGAAAATACCTCCTGCTGTTCAGTACCCACAGCAAAGAAATATTTAATTCACACAGAGAAATGGAAAAGAAGTCGCCCCTTTCTGGAATATCCAAATAAGGCATCCTCTCCTCTCTTCCGGTGATGCTAACAGGAAAGGGATAGATGGGGTGCTTTTGGTGACACAGACCATGATCCTTTTAGACTGTGTGATTTTAAGAGGCTAGATTTCCTTGTGGATATCAACACATTTCACTGATGAAAGACACATCTAAATGGGAGCCTTGAAACCATAAGGCGGGAGGTGCTTTTAACGCTGTGGACAAGAATATCACAGATCTCTCTCCGAGCCAATTGGGCTCGGTCGTGTATTGCACACCTTCCCCTCGAGTGTGGACAAGCTTCCCCAGCCCCAGTACAGGGCACATGAACCAATTAGCACAAGTGTATCCATGCCCCTGAAAGGAACTTTAGCAATATCTTCTGTTGCTTCGAGCTATGCATTGGAAGTCGACCTTGAAAGGGTAAGCCGTGGGTGGTGGCATTAATCCTTGCAGCCCCCCAAAAAACACACAAGACAGACGAATACAAAAGTTGAAAGCACCAAAGCCCACATTTATCCCCTTTAATAGATAATTGCAATATATATTGAAAAAATCCTGACATTCACCGTGGGAAATTGCTCACTAGATGGTAAAGTTCTTGATAAGAGCACAGGCTTTCCTCAAGAAAGCATCTCTCAAAAAAGACAATAATGACTGTCTTTTTAGGGTAATTAGTGCTGTGTTTCAGACACCCAGGCTTCCAAGTTTCGGTTATTTTTATAAATATGACATTCCAGTGCCTGGCAGCTGGGATAGTATCTTAGCTTAGTGTGCAAGGGGAGTAGGCGTTACCCTTAGTGCAGTAGGTGTAGTGGCACCGGGCCCATCAAATCTTGATAATTGCCGTATTTTACTGCCAAAATAGCAAATGGTCCATGTTCCTTACTTGCACCAGGGCCAAATAACTCTGGAAGCACCAGTGTTATTTGAATTGCCTTGGATACCAATCTTAGCATTTGAAATCTTTTTTCATATTTCATGGGCCTAAACCCAGGGTGTCCAAGGTTGTTTCTAGAGGGTCGCAATCACGCCAGCTTTCAAGTCAACCACTGACTATGCCAGTAAATTCCATTAAGTAAGTAGTTCCAGTGGCTTTCCTAAAATCTAGGGGTGGACACAGTCGTTCAAGATCAACTTCGGGGACCCTTGAGGTAAACCATCATTCATTGACCGCGCTGTAATGCTGCAGTTTGTTTTCTGTCTGAAACAAGATATGGCAATCAGCGCACACCTATCCTTGGCTTGCCTCTGGATCATCTAGGATTTCCTTTGTTACCCCTAATGTCTGGGGTCAGGAAGCCAGTGGCAGAACAGAAACAAAATATAAGTCTAAAGTCAATGTTTGCTATATTTCCCTCTCCATGACCTCAAAACTGCATACTCCTGTTGTTCCCAATTCTGACCCCCTAAAGTAAAATTCCCCACTTCTCGAAACGAAGCCTACGCTATGGAAATGGTTGTCCGCCCCTTGGCCCTGACATTACTAGTTCTAATAGGATTTCTTGACATTAAAAGTAACAGACCCTCCTCTTAGGCATTGCAGTTCTTATTCCCCAGAGCTAGGAGTGGGCTGAGTAGAAGGCTCCATATAACACTCATCACTGGAACTTTCCTCCCTGGTCATTCGCACAGCTCACAATGATAAATCACAGTCTTAACTCCCCGTCTGTGGCGACAGCTATATCATGGCAATTAATTCACGGAAGCATTGTATTATTGTATACATTTCTGTGCACACAAAATCTTTACATCCTTTCCCATTGAAGGTAATTAATGCTCCTTCTATCAGTCTGTGTCAGATACAATCGTGAGCCACACCAGTAGGTGGCAAGAGGAGGAAACCCATTTATCCCCTAATTTAGTTATCTGCAATTCAGTGTAACTTGACCTGCTCTGGGGGCTGCTTCTTGGCCTTCTTAGAATAATCAGCACATTTGGTTCAATCTTCCTATGAATATCTTCACAGTTGATCTGCAGTAGGATCAGTCATTCTCTCCTGTTTAGCGGAAATGCATATGATGGTTTTGGGGCAAAAAGAATAGCAACACAACTAGCTGGAAGCTGTGTACATTACCTTCTAATTTCTGTTTTTACCATTTTCCAAATAATATAATCTGGATTTTGCTCTGTTCCATCCTTCTTAATCCTGCTCTGGAGCTGGCTCAAAATGGCAAGTGGGGCCAGAGGAATCACCGATAAATAAACGAATGGTGAGCACCACTTTGTGCAGCGCATTGCAAGGACACTGCTTACTTACTCCGCCAACCTTCTGAGGGGCCGCCCAAATAGCCTTCTGAAAACTCAGGCTACTGTGGTGACAGATGACTCCTCCAAGGGGTGCGGTGCTGATCTGGGAACCATGATGAGACGGGGCCTTAGCTTCATGTGAAAGCAGCACCTGCATGTGAATGTGCTGAAGCTGAGGGCAGTACGCTTTGCCTTGAAGGCCAGTTTGCCTTTATTCAGGGATAAACATTTAGATTGTGTCAGACAACACCACTAGTGTCCATTATATCAATATGTAGAGTGGGGTTGTGAACCTTATGTTGAAAGGTGATTTGTCTCTGGATTTAGGCACGGTGATGGGCGTTCCCAGTAGACATTTATTTTGCAGGTGGCCTTGTTATTGGGCCCAGGCGTAATCTCCATTTTAGATTTCCTTTTTAACTTTAAATTTTTTTAATGACATATTTTCCTCTAACATAAGAATGTGCTACATACACATTTATTTTTGGTAGGCATTGCCACCCTGTAGACTGCACATTTAGTTCTAGGTTCATACAGTGAAAATGCGATGCTCTTGTTTTATTTATTGTGCTCGTGTGAGACAACTTGTTTCATCTTGACAAACCAAAGAAGCTATTCTTCACCTGTGCCACAGTGCGATAAGGACATTGTTTTATTATATAAACAGCATCCATGCTAGGCTCGGTGAAAGGAGAACTTCACGCTGATGTTACCAAGTAACCACTGTAAACTGAGCTGCGGCCCTTCTGACTCCAACCTTTGATAGTCCGCACACTTAGACCGGTTCCCAATAGATCTGGCAAAGCGTACTTCCGCTATGCTCTCGTTAGTATAGCATCAGTGACAAATATGTGTAAGATAACATCAGTAACAATTAACACGGTTGAATTGTTTAAATGTTTCACGATTCTAATAATGCTTATTACAATGATGTTTCATCTGCGTAATTATAGCAGCTCATGTTTTCTTAACAAGAATACAATCATTTTAATAAATGTTTTGAAAATGCATTTTCGTATCTTTCTTATTCTTACCCTGGGCAAGCAAAAGTAAGAAATGAAAGGGCTAAATCTGTTTCTACACATTCCTTGGGAATCACAGTGGTCAATTCAAAGATTACAAAGGGTACAAAATGCAGCGGCTCGTCTGCTGCTAAATATTCCTAGACAGCACTCGATACGGCCAGGAATTGTTTCCCTACACTGGCTCCCGGTAGCGGAAAGGATTCAGTTCAAGACCCTTTGCCACTTTCATAGATCCATATTTGATAAGGGACCTGAAATGCTGAAAACACTGGCGCAGGTTTATATTCCAGCCAGGCCACTTAGATCCTCCTCAGCTAATCTGGCCATAGTTCCAACAGCGAGGAAAGCCAGATGGGGAGGAAGATCGCTAGCATACCAAGGTGCTTTGCTTTGGAATAATCTCCCTCTCAAGATGAGAGCAAACCCTCAAGAGATGTCGTTTAGGAAGGAACTGAAGACTTGGCTATTTAAAATTTAAATCTCCTGTATAAACATAAACAGTATGTCACCGCCATGGCAGTATAAGCGCTACGAGGCCGTTGGGCAGTTAGGCGCTATATAAACCATTATAACATAACATAACATAACATAACATCTAATACACAGTATGACTAAACTCGTAGGAACCGCATAACATTCTTGATGGGAGACCAGATGTCCTCGTTTGTCTGTCTGGAGGACCACGAGTTAGAAGTACATCCTGAAGTGATGGATCCAATCCTCTCCATATTGGTGTCTTCTTTTGTGAATCTGTAAGGAAATGGCTCTTTTTGGCATGCTCACCCCCACAATTTTTGACTGAGGCTGCTGATTTTTTGACTGAGAGTGCAGTAAGTCCTGCTGACCAGACCTTAGTGCCAGTGTTCTAACCCCTTACAAAGTGTATGTCAAATTGGACAACCCCAATTGGCAGGGACTGATTTACCTATAAGTCCCTAGTATATAGGATCCAGGGCATGTAAGGCAAATTGTCCACCCAAGGTTTGCAGCATTGATTGTGCCTCCCTGTGTGTGACAAAGGTCAAAATGGCTCCCAGCCTGACACTGCAGACAGTAAGGGCAGTATTCTTAACTGCTAGTTCGACTTTGCCATTTAAACCAACAGCAAAGCCCTCAATCCCCTTAACAAAATATGTATCTCCCCTACTGGAGGCCTACTGAGCCCTAAGGCAGGGAGCCGTATATTGTAAAAAGGGAAATGTATTTTTCATATGTTCCAACAGCAAAGCTTCCAAATTGTTGTTTTGCTGTGGATGAGTTAGTACCCCATTGGCTAACACTGTTACTGGCTGACCACTCAGCTCTGCTAACTTGTGAATGGGACTACTCAAATGGGTATCAAATTAATGGTGACATTATACCCGACTTGATGCCCCAATTGAATTTAATAAGTATACAAAACAATGACGGGAAGAATGCTTAAATTAATTTCAGCTACTGGTAATCACTCAGGCCACATCCCAATCCATCATTACTCTGCACACTATCCCACCGCAGTTTGGACCCTGATATGCAAATCAGTCCTTACCCTGCTCTAGTTGGAACAGTCTGGCCCAAACTGCTAATCTAGGTCCTCCCGGAACCGGAACACATGCAACCCAGGACTGGTTTTTCCCTAGCTATGGGCTCACCGGACAGCTACAGCTTGGTTCTTGTGACACAGTATGCGAGGGACCCATGTCTGGGCATAACTTTCCAAATCGGGTAATACAATAATTATACAAATCAGTGTTTTAATTTAATGACACTTTTATGAAAACTCAATGTTTCGAAAGTTGTCACTCTGTCACCTTGTTTGTGAAGTGCTCTCACACGCCAACGGACTACCAGACAGCCTGCTACCCTTCTGGGAAGTTGTGTAAATGACTTCCAGGCTCTGGAAATGTAGCAGCCTGCTATAGGGAGACGTGCTAGCTCCCCCTTACAGGAAACCACTCACAGTGTAGGTCCAATAGGCAAGCTTTAAAGGCAAAGCCCCCTTTGGTGGACAAATGGCAACCACGCTCCTAAGGGTTGCCCCTTTGTGGTAGACAAGCTGGCAGTGGGAACAAAGAGGGGAGACCAGTGCCAAAACTCTTTTTCCTGTGGGCATGTAGCTCACAGGTAGACTGATCCTCAATAGCCAAAAATTTCACCTGAGCTTACCATACCCAGGAGTGTTATCTGAGTCCAGGTTGGTCACCCCAAGAGGGACACCAGCCTCCACCAAAGAATACTGCTGGGGCGGCTGTGGATGGAGACCGGTAACCCAGCAGCAGCTTGCCTTCTATTGGCTCAAACAGGACTTTGTGGGACCCTGACCTCTGTGGCCAAAGTAGCCGTACCTGAGCCATGGACCAAGGAGTAACCACAAAGTCACCCTCACTGACTGCACAACACACACTGCATCCTTGAGCATCCTCCATCTCCTGCATCTGCAGCATCAGGGCCACTCCTTTGAAGTCTATGGCAGTCGACCTGTAAAGTTCAAAACGGGGCTGAAAAACGCTTTTGTGCCGGGTAACTGTCCGACTACTCCTTAGTGACCCCCCTGACCTTCTCCCTCTTTAATTTGGTTGCTCCAGAGTAGTCAAACGCAACTCTTACAAACTTTTCAAAACTTTATAAACTTTACATTTGCCAGTGCTTGTTTGCAGTTGAACTGAGATTTATATTTTCTTCAGTAGATTTTGCTCATCTTGATCTCTAAAAATGTGTAAAAATATAATCTATTTTTATAAATTGGTGTTGGATTTATTTTGTGTTGTGTGACTCATATTTCGTTGATTGGTATGATTAACTCCTTTACACTAGTATATTTGTTTGAGCCAGCTGCTCAAAGCCACAGCTTCCCAGGGTTGAGCTAGAGGTTTTACAAATGAGCCTGACTGAACCCAAGACAGTTTTTTGTGTATGTACTACATGGTAAGTTTGCACAATCAGACCATATAATAAATCCAAATCCTCACTGTATCTCTTCATCAGGGCCCATATTAACCAGCTCCCTCATTTTGGTGACATTGACTTGCTCTTGGATATTTCCCTCGAACATGCTTTCAGGTTGAGCCAGTGTCAGTGCCTGCCATGCACATTTCTGCAGATCTCACTCATCTCCAAAGTACTGTGAAAAGTGTAGAAAGATAATGTGCAGCTGATTCTGATCACCCTGGGAGAAGAAGACATGGTAAGCCAATCTATTGGCTTTCAGCACTCAGCCACCTCTTCTCCACCCCCACGGAGCAGGCTGCTGCTGCAGCAGGAAAGTCAGGCCTTCCACCCAATACCCAGACATTGTGTCCACGTATAAATTTGAAGGGTTCCAGCTAGAATCACTTTCTTATGAGGTCTCTGATGTCAACTTTGTGACAAGCCAACCTGCTACCAACTTAAACCTATGCAGGCCACTGTACCAGGTTGTTCAGTGGTGACAGGGAGAAGGCAATAATCCCTTTTTTAAATTGCCTGTCTGACTTCTTGAGTATTGCACTTTCCCTTACTGAGTTGTATCTGACAGTGGCTATAGTTATAGGCTTTCTGACAGCACGATCTGCATTTCTGTGCATTCTAACCAACCTTCTTTGTGTAGATTACCACTTAAGACTTGGTTTTAAAATGTATGATTTACTTGTTTCCTTTAACTTCATTTGTTGTTTATCAGTGCAGTTTGCTACTCTATAACGTTTCGTGACAGCATCTCCGTTCAAGCCATTCCACAGTTGCCTGATTTGGCTTTTACTCTAAAACGGTTCTGTTGGTGGCAATTAACTCTACTAACTGGGTTGGGGAACTTCTGCCTCTCTCGATTTGTCCACCTTCACCTGTTTCTTATTCAGATAAATTGGACTTATGTACCTATTCATCCTTCTTCCCAAAATGGCCTCTGCATTTCATACAGGCCTGTCTATCAACGTGCATCTTTTTTTCCTAATCCACATCCAGCCACGAAGGAGGAATTACTGCATAGGCTGGACCGCAGATGCACAATGTCACACTAGTTGACCATATCTGCTATACCATGATAGACATTCCTAAGGGTATTCATGCTCTTCCTACCAGGGCTGTGGCTCTTTTCATAAGTGCCTTAGTTGCCGACATCTGCCGGACTGCTATGTGGCCACCCTTACAAACGTTTACCAAGTACTAATGCCTCTCGTCTCAGGCATGATGTGGTAGGTAGATTGCCTTAGCGGTGTTTCATGATGTCCTTGATTAACTGGCAATAGTCACCAGGGTACTGCTTTGGGACTAATTCATAAGGTAAGGAATCAGTTGCAAGATGTATCCATCAGAAGAAAAAAAAGCTTACAATTGGACCACTACTTCTGGTGGATACATAATCTTCCCACAGAGTCCCCACTTCTCTCTGGTGAGCTAGTGGTGTGAGTAATACAATTTCAAGGTATTTTATGTGCTGTATTTTTCATTGTCATGGCTCTATCAGTTTCCCTCCACACTGCCTGATGGGGGAAAGAGTAAAAAGATCAGGAATTGATGCTAGTCTCCTAGCTGGTACTAATATTCTGCAGGGATGTGCCAGCACTGGACAGCCATTGCTGGGAAATAGGTTTTCTGGACTAGTCAGAAGGCTGTGACCAGTCATAAGGTGAGGAATCTGTGGGAAGATTATGTATCCACCAGAACTATTGTTACAGAAGGTAATTATTGACTTCTTTATTTTATAAACTATATTACACAAGGACTGTTTCTTTTGTGTTTTTATTCAAATTATAATTGTCGAAACAAATAGTTGGAAACCTTGCGTGCTTACGGTGCTGGACGCCGACAAGCACTTCCAATTGGTTGAACCTTTTGGAATACGTTCTGCACCTGTTGGACAAAAACAACTCTTTGGGCAAGAAAATTGATAAAGACTGACTTTTTTTTAAAGTTCCCACTGAAAGAACTGTCCCTCCTATAAAATAGGAATTGTGGAAGGGTGATAAAGCAACTTTCACAAAAATCACACAAAGCATAGTTTCACACCACGCTCCTGAAGAGGGAGAGAAGGTATCCTGTCATCTAACTTGTTAGGTATCCTGTCATCTAACTTGTTCAGCCACCTTGATTGCACGGCCTCAAAAGTAATCTAAGTTAAGGTAAGTAGCTGTGGAATTAGTATAGTAAATCTACACCTACACATGTATGCTTACTGTGACAATATGTTGATAATTGATATTGTGAAGTTGATATTTTGATAATTCAATACTACTGACTTTGATATTTTGACATTCAACCCACTATATGTGCATTTTCCAAAAAAAAAGATAGATAGCGGATGGATCGAGAAACTAGCACTGTTAAAATTTCTACTCATCATTATGCCACACTATTTCTTCTCGTTTTCCTTTTCTAGTTTTTGGCCTCAATGAAGTGCGATGGTGTGTTATCACCGATGGGGAAAGTCAAAAATGTGAGGGCATGAGAGGTGCCTTCGCAAGTGCCAACATCCCCCCCGCGCTGTCTTGTGTCAAGGCCTCCTCTGGACTGGACTGCGCGCAGATGATATCGGTAAATTTTAGTTTTCTGAAATTTATTAGCAAAACTATATCCCTCTATTTGACAAATCAATCTGATCAGGGCACAGTCTTTGCCGGGCACAATGGATATTTTCCGTACACCTGCTCTCGTTCCCAACCTGCATTTCATCACCTACAACTGTAGCGCTGTTTATGTGCTCCAGTGCAGGCGGAGAAATGTCCATCGGCAGAAAGAACGCGGCCTGAAGTCCATGTACCTCTATACCCTGAAATTGCTGCTACCTCGTTAGCAAATTGATGCTACATAGCCCTACATTGCATAGCAAGTAGAGGCCAAAGATTGTGTTTTACGCCAGTGTGATTGACCTGCGGCCAAAGAGTAACTGAACACTGTGTTGTGAATGATGATAATTTTGCAGAAAGTAGGTCTGTTGGCAATGGGTTAGGTCTGTAAGTTTCGCACAGTTGAGTAATTTATTAAATAATTGATCTGTGTTCATGTACAATCCTTGGCATTGCCTAGTAGAGGTAACACTGATCCTAATGAGATGACTCAGACTGTTCAAAAAGTTGAACTTAGGTTTTCAAATACCTTAATTTGTGAATGTATACTTTCAATTGGTATTCACAAAATGTAAACATAAACTGATAAATCATTTGCTTGCACCTAACATTATGCCATTGTGGGCAATATTACGTGTGTGAGGTTTTACTCAGTGGGTTTGGTTGTGGACTTTTTCAAGTGTGGATGACTGTAAAACCTTTTGTGGTTATTTAGAAATGTTTTCATGGAACTTCTTTCCCTGGTGTGGATGTGATCATATCAAGGGATTAAGATTTTGGCAGATAGGATACTCCATCACAAATATTGCAAGTGCTATATTGCCGCCCAATCTCAGTGATCAATAAGGAGCTCAAGATCTACATTAAGATTATAGCGAAATGCCTCCAACAACCCCCACCAATCCAAATACACCCAGATAAATGCAGATTCATGCCCATCCATTTTGCCTGTGTTGTATCACAAGGACAACCCTAAATGACCAGGAGGACCAGGGTAAAGCTTAGCTATGTGTACAGGTTCCAACTTGGGTCTCTTTTAAGGAAAAAGGTCCCTCCTTTCTCCGTCAGGGGAAACCAACAACACATATATTATTGAAACAACCTAGCGGTATATTCACACTTGGGCTGTATATACCAAAAACATAGTCACTGAGAAATGTTCTGTTGCTGCTCTATATTCTCCTCCATTATACTTATAAATATCAGTGCAACATATATCACAAAAGTGCAGATGACGCAGTACTCAAGTGAGTGCATAAATACATAAAATATACAAAAGACAATAGCAGCGCTACCTGGTTTATAACAAAGTTGTTCAAACAATACATGTGTATACACCCTAGCACAATGTAGATTAAAACTAACTAGAGAACCAACGTGTTTCGACCCCTTATGAATAGTTGGGTCCCCTCAGGACCAAACGTCGTCTGGCTCAGTATCAATGAGGGGTATAGTGTACAAGGAGTCAGCCAAAAAAACTAAACCAAGTCCTAGTTTCCGCAACTGCAATCACCTAGGTCAGAGTCATCACTACCATTGTCACTAATGGAACTTCTCCTCCAGAAGCACCTTCCACTGGTGGCCTCAATTATAAGTCAGCAGGAAGTAACAGAAGCCAAATCAATGACTGTTGCTCGGGCCACAGAACGATATCTGTGACAGACCACTAAACAGCCGCAAGCCAAAATGGTCTTGTTGTGTACTATAAGATACTTGCATGTACTCTGTGTCCCGCACTGTGTGAATCTACGGTGGCACCGCAGGTATAACACCATCGCAGATTCACAGGGCGGGATGCTGAGTGGCGGGGAGTGAACTGGTGCACTAAAATGGAGTGTCCAGTCTATTAGGCGCGAGGGTGCCCGCAGAAACATTTGAAAATATGGGGGAAATAGTGGGTGTTTCATGTTCTAGATTGAGTCTCACCCTATATGTGATGCTTAAATATGGATGGCTTAGAAGTATATGTGGGTTGGGAAATAACTCTACTACTGTATGTGCATGCTTTTGGTTCTCAAAATCAATAAAATTTGTTTTTAAAAAAAAAGGAAGACTAACAAAATCGTACTCTGAAGCCTAGATTGTAAGTTTTAAAATTCAATAACATCCTGTTAGCCTTTAATCATTCACGGGATCCTAATTTCCAGTAGAGATGAAGGTATTAAGATGCTACAAGCCATCCTGTTGTTGTTATTTGCATAGTGCACATTTTTAAGCTTCTAGGTCCTGGCTTTTCCCTAGACAGGAAGCGTCAAAGCTTTGAAGGGAGACTGAGTTGTTCAAAACATACTCTATATAGTAAGAAACATAAGTTATATATATGGACAAGCGTGGGTGATTCAGGAACTTGCATTCAACTGTGCTGGGTCACAGGTGGATGCATTAAACTCACCTGTTACAAACCAATTACACAAAATGCTAATTACAGTATTTCATCCCTGTTGATAAATGTTGATATTGGCCATTTGCCTTAAAAGATATGACTGGGAACACGTGTACAAGTAAAATCAAGATGCAAAAAAGATGCACAAACTTAAAGTGGTGGAAGTAATTAATCCACTATTGCTAAGCTCCAGTATTCCAAGGGAAGACATTTCTCTTCAGTCATCTGAAGCAAACCTGATACTACTTCACTTATCTCTGAAAACAGAAGTGCAGGATGACTCTCACACTAAATATGGTTGTACGGTGACTTTAGTAATTATGGCTTTGGCTTGGCAATGAAAAGATGGACACATAGAATAATTTAAATGAAGAAATTGGTCATTCTGATGCCCAGTTACCGAAAAAATCAAAGCAAGATGAAGAAATCACAGTCTGAGTAAGAAACTTAGAACTATGATGCCCAACGTCCCACATGATAAATAGGAAGAAAGTAATGAAAAATCCAATTCACAGTTTCAAATTTTTTTTTTAAAGAAGGATGAAGGACCTTAACAAAAATAAAGATGATGGAGTGTTAGGTGACACCTAGGAAAGGTTAGCAACATATTTCTTGGCTCTCGTCATCACTCAGTGAACATGTGTGATAGGGTGATGAAAGATAAAGTGAATGAATGCTTCGATGGGGTTCAGGACCCAGACTGCTTGGATAACATTGACTCCTCAATAAGTGGAGGGAAATGAATGTCTTTGAGGAGGAACATCTGGGTAATTAAACACAAAGTAGTTATCTAGGTAAGATTGATGTTATCCCTGCGGGATGTACAAAAACTAAGCAGTACTCCTACTCCGATACAGGAGAAGCGGTAATCCCACAAATGTGCAAGAATAATTTGCATAAAATGAGGATGAGAAATTGTCCCATTACTCGTGCCCTTTTATAAAGCACTTAATCGAAAAAAATTGGCACAACGCAGGGCATAGGTTAAATGAAGTTTGAAGATGTTTTATGTATTCGTTTCTCACCTGTAAAATAGGGTCCAAAATGAATATATACGAGTGATAGTTTCGATATGAACATTATAGATTAAAACAAGTAAATAATGCAACCAAACCTTTAGTGCAGCATAAAAGCTGGGAGGTAATTTGAGGGCACCTACTTCAATATTCAGTTGCACCATTGAATAAAATGTTTCTTATACACAAGGACAATGTTTTACTAGTTTTGGTAGAAGGACACAACTTAGAAATTGAAGCCCACCCTTAACAGTTAATTGTTCTAATGGAAGCTAACACTCACACTCCCAGGTGCGGAGCCCCCATGGTTTGGTTTGATGAAAAATGAATGAAAATGGAGTGACAGTTTGGTACAGGCTTGAACATTGGTAAGATCAAAATGAAGTTCAACACAACTACAAGGCAGAAGTGATTTAACTAGTAAAATCAGGGAGCCTTATACAAGGCCCCATGATCAGTCAAGTGAATTGTAATTAGACAAGTAACAATGCTATATAGAAATTGATGTCTTGATATATAGCGGGGTTAAAAACCTCTGAAAAACAGACAGCTGAGATCTTAATCAGCACAGTCTGTGGTAGGCTTTTGCAAAAGACCTGGACCCTTGTTTAACAAATGAAGTGCTTCCTGACCATGAAATACTGAATTCAAGTATTACAGTAGTTTTAGCTTAAAATAACCTGTTGATTGTATGGGCTATTCTGATTACAAGAACAAGCCAGAGTCAAATTTTGTTCCTTTGTAATATTTATATTCTCTCTAGAAAATGTTGTTGAAAGAAATTGTCTAACTTATTAAAGGCTATAACAGCTCTAGTAGAAAACAACACTGACACTATCTGTGCGGCGTCTTCATTAAGGACATAATAGTAGATTAACTCTTTGATGAACTGATATCGATATGTGGCATGAGGGAGCCTGTCCTTAATGGTTCAAAAAACATTCAATTGTATATCTATAAAGCATGGAAATTTTGCCCTCAACCATAAATATTGAGGATGTTCACCAGTGCACTGTTCTTGGGTATCGTCCTCTAACGGTAACAATATTCTGAAACATACACTCATTGACTGTTGGAATACTGCTCTGGTGATCGACTATTATATTGATTTTTTAAATGGTTAGCAATCTTCTGTTGAAGATTAGTATTTTCCAACAATTCGGACTCTTTAGGTAAAAGTGTAGTAGTCTAGCTGACATTAGAAATAAAAAGAAAAGGAATTGGTTAGTTTATCCTGTAATGCAGATTAGGGGTTAGTGCATTAAATTATCTGAGGAAAAACTGAGATAGGATTACTTGATCGAGATAGGCTGAACCTTGAAAAATCTAAAGCTTTAAGATACTCGCAAGGAACACAGTATTTTATTAGCACTTAAGAGTGTAGACACACCAGTTAAAAGGAATAGAAAAAGTACATATAAATAGGTTTACGCAAGTACAGTTTGAGAAGAATTACAAAAAGTTATAAAGAAGGCTAGAATTATCTAAACAGATTTCTTCCAGACAATGTGCAGGTTTGCAATCAATACACAATAATTAGACATGCTAAATATGGAGTGTTAAAAAGGCTAAAAAACAATATAAAATTAATGAGTTGGAACAAATTATGTAATGTATATGGGCTAAAGACCCTAAATATTCTGGCTGGTAGAAGACTGTGCTAGAAGACTCTTGACATAGTGAGGCTAGAAGTGTACCTAAAAGTCAGAATTGCATGACTTGATAATCCCGGGGAAAAAGTGGATAAATCAAATATACAACTGTATAATAAAGATTTGTATCAGGACCATAATTTTAAAGGGACCAGGTTGAATTGCGATAAGTTCATTTTACAACTAAGGATGCTATATTCTGATTATACATTGTGATATTTACACTAACCAATTCATCCATAGATCCTTGACCTAACAAGGTTCTAATCGCAGTTCATAAGACTGAACCAAGTTTCTTGGTTGACCGAGGATTGCCACAGTTTGGAAGCTGTTGGAAATGCGTCAAATGCTAGAATCTCTGGCAGGGCAACACTTTGGTGACGATATTTAAAAAAGCGTTCTTAACTTGGGGAGTAGCCCTTCTAGACATACACCTTTTCCACAAAAATATGCTATTTTTCTAGGAATTATATTTTGACGTTTTGGCATGTCTCCATCATTAAGTTTTGTCAGCCTGATTTCCTCAAGCTGATTATATTCATGTTTGAAAATTTGTCATAATGTCCTTATACCATTAAAGTGGGCGTACTGTACTTCCCTTTTCTACCCTATCGATGTGGCATTATTTGCTCACTAAATAAATTCCTTTCTCGTAATAAAACATATTATCTTTGTTCAGTCACTGTAGTCTACTTTTTTTCTAATATAAATATAAAATGATTCATCAGATTTTAAACCTTCGACTGTCTCCCGCACTCACGAAGCACCCTGTTTAGCCTCGATTCTAACACCCTTCATTTTAAATTGAGGTATTTTACTTTTCACATTTGTCCCCTTAGACCGCCATGGCCTCTCTATTAAATCCTGCTGCTTAACAAAATTGTTTTTTCATAATGTGTCAGTGTGTTGGACACTGTCAAGTCTGCACACATCCTTATCTAAAAAACAAATAAAGCAGAATACTTTATGCAGGGCCCTTGTCATAGCCAGCATGTGCACCATTACCCTTTTGATATGTGGGGGAAATATCCTGGAGAGAAGGCTAACCTGAGAGGTTAGTCTCTCCATGAGCATGTACAGAGACTTATCCCTGAAGTCCTCATGTGAACAAACATCTGTATCTACAAATATGCTACTATCATTGGCATTTTGTATCATGGAAAATATATGTACCTTTAATTCAGAAAGAGTATAATCCCGTGTATCCTATATAAGAGAGCATCCAGCTGTCTGTCGTAATGGAAAGATAACTTCTAAATCAAAAGCTCTCAATTTGGCTGGACTTCCATTAAGCAAAATCTTTATATAGGAAGATTTAAGTATCAAGCTCCCTTAAATTGGTATCTTCCTTACTCTGGAGATCTATCAGTGGTGCATGGCCCAGTGATTGCACCAACCTTACCTACTCAATATGATGTGCTTTAGCTGTGATCCCATCCAAATATCCTGAAAAACTAATACTCAGTGCTCTAGCTAGGGTTCTACACTCCATCCCTGATGAAAAACACATGGCGTACTCTGTGATCTTTGCCTGGTCTCTTTGTACATAACTGCTCGCCACTTGGGCGGTTTGGAACTACATTTTATTTATAACCTTACCACCAGGTTACTTGGCCGTGCTTAAGTTGGAGCCACCTCCTGCACATCTGCATGTGTCAGTGACCGAAGAATAAGAGACCATTTCATGTCTTGCCTCCTCCTCTTCCTCCAAGCCTAAGGTTATCAAATAGAGGCTCTCTTCTTGCAGGTCTGATACCTGAACATGAATATCTTGTCTTATGTATAGTAAGCCATTTAAAACAACTGATAATATAAATGTGGTCTAATTTGATTCTTTTCTGATAGTCCACTTTTGGCATTATCCAAGTTTCAACAAGAAATAAAAAAAGAACGATTGGCATATATATGTTTACAAATTGAACCCTGAAGGAGAATATTTGAATCAGCAAATCTAAATAGCTAACTTCCAGTACATAGTCATTATACCAGCTGCAAAGTCATTTGCAAATCGGATGAATCCTGAAGTGGCCTTTCCTTGGCATTTTACTATTAATTCCCTTTGCTTAATGACACTGGTTGAATTCTCAGAATGGGTGGAAGTCCAGTACTGGTGCCCAGGGTACTCCCTACATGATGAACAAAGGTGGCATTGTCTATTTTAGACTAAACCAAACGATGTGGCGTATTGGCCAAATCTAACATAGATAAGTGAGTATTTAAATCAGTTAACTCTTGTTCAGTGATGAAGAAGCAAACAGATTCAGCAAGCGATTTGCAAAACAGAATCCATTGATCTGAACTGGACAGCAGTATGAAGTATTCATTTATCTGACGCATAGTGTTTGCAATGCATAGAACTTTGTTTACATGGGTCATTTTTTCCTGGGACGTGATGGTTTCATTATTAGCTTGCGATGTTATGTTGTAAACATCCAAGATGGAGTTTACATTTTCAGCATGCTGTATGTAGGCAGAGAGAGTGAAGAGGTCTTGAACAAGATGATGGGAAAGTACTGGGAAGAATGCCAGTGTCACTTGACTAGCTTGGGTTGTCTAAAAACGATGGAGGTCGTGTGATTAATGGGGAATGAGTCGGCTTAGATATCCCCCTACTCCGCTCAAGTGACAGTTGCAATGTCATCAATAATGCCTTTATAAAAAATATCAATCAGACAGAACATTGACAACACTGCAGATCATCTTCCCACTAGACCTACCCACTTTCAATAGCTCCAATTGTACCACTTTCAAAATACTTTTAATTGCTATCCCTACCGGCAACCTCTGAATAAGACTATCTCTCCTCACAATACTCCTAAAATCCATTTCTGGAGAAGCCCTAAAACCTCTACTCAAATTCTAATCTATGTCTCCCTTGGGCCATATAACTTCTAAGAATTCTGCAAAACAGGACAAATTATTCCACTATTGAAGAAGGCTAATTTAGACCCTGGAAACCTAACCATTTACTATCACATGACCAACCAACTACTCATTGGAGGAATAATAGAAAACATATAGGCCATTTGAATAAAGGGGCAAATGGACACCAGTCATATCTTGAATTACTATTACTCAGGCTTCATCCCTCTGTGCAGCACGAAGACTGCCATGTAACCATCCATGTGGCTGATGATACCTTACTTATCAGTGACAAAGGCAACCCGGAGCTTATCCTATTCAAGCTTCTGGCTGCCAATAACATATTCAACCACCAGTCACTCATCAACGTCCTTGCAATATGCATAGGATTTACAGAAACAATACTCACCGGATTCTTTTTAGGCCAGATTAAAGAGCCCCACTTCCAACATCTGCCTGTGACCAGTCACATTCCTCAGTAAACCATTCCCCGCATTCACCTTCAATTGGCACACGAAGCCTGTAGCAGCCTCTGCAGACTTGGGGTAAAGATCGATCAAATCGCCAAATATACCCAATGGATGGAATTATTTTTTTCTCTATTCCAACTGATCACAATGGGAAATCAGATTGTGTCCAGGGTAAAGTTCCCTGCTGATGTGTTTAGTATTAGAGATTGGTGTTAGGCGCCTCACATCAAACATTTGGTAGGATCTGTTCCGGAGCATCTCATATGTAGGTGAGAGCTACAACTCAAGAACTTGAGGGATGCTGCCAGCTGGTAATTGCTGCTATTTAGAATAAATAAGCCTGTCTTTATTAAGATTGTCTTTTCTGTAGGCTAACAAGGCAGATGCTGTGACGCTGAGTGGTGACCTTATATACCAGGCGGGAAAGTTGTATAATCTAAAGCCCGTCGTTGGAGAGGTATATGATCAAGGTATGTTGAATGAAATAAGCTATATTTATGTAATCATGGGCATTTTAACACCTTTCTTCTATTGTGTTCTTAGGGATACATTTGTAGGTATCCAGAGATTTAAAACCTTGAGTATATGTATGCATAACTCTAAACTGGAGCTCTTCTGGGAGGACTCACCACTTATTTGTCAGTTCTCAGAAGAGCTTGTTATTTGCAACATTGAGCAAAGTGTTTTTATCGAGGGCTATGTGGCTGATTCACAAATGCATTTATGAACATGGGAATTAGTATCATTACAGGCCAATCAGAATTAGCCCTGAGACTGCAGCGAGGACACAATCCTTTCTATGGGGGGTCATTATGACCCTGGCGGAAGGCAGAGAAGCGGCGGTAAGACCGCCACAGGCTGGCGTTCTTTCCTCAGCGTATCATGACCATGGCGGTTACCGCCATGGTCATCTGCCGGTTCTCCGTTCCGCCCGCCAGGGCAGAGACGACTGCCGGGCTGAAGACCTGGGTCTCCAGCCCGGCGGCCGTCACTATACCGCCAGCGGTATTATGACCCGGCTTACCGCCGTGGATTTCCAGCGGTTGGAACCACCATGAAATCCATGGTGGTAAGCACTATCCTTGCCAAGGAATTCCTTCCCTGGCACTGATAGGGGTCTCCCCCACCTCCGACTCCCTCCCCTACACCCCCCACCACCCCTGCCTCCCCCCAAAGGTGGCAGGGCCCCCCTCCCCACCCCGACCCCCAACATCACAGAACTCACATACACCCGACACGCACGCACGCAGGCACCACCAACACACACACGCACACACACCGACATACATGCCTACATCCACACACACAGTCAGACACGCACACCCACGTACAAACATACACGCACACATCCATACAGACATACGCACAGACATACACGCACTCATTCCCAATACACGCAACACCCCTGCAAGCATACACGCACTCACACACCCCCTCTACATACACAGACGCACACCCCCATGCACCCACACAACACACAACACCCCCCCACCCCCCTCCCCTAACGGACGATCGACTTACCTGTTCCATTGATCCTCCGGGAGGGGACGGGAGCCATGGGGGCTGCTCCGCCGACACCACACCGCCAACAGAACACCGCCACACCGAATCACAGGACGTGATTCGGTGGGAGGTGTTCTGTTGGCGTGGCAGTGAAGGTGGAGCAACCTCCACTTCCCCGCCGACCGCCAGTATGACTGTTGGCGGCTCTCCGTCGGAAAAAGGACGGAGAGCAGCCAACAGTCATAATACGCCGAGCGGCAAACCGCCACTACTGGCGGTCTTCCGCACGGCGGTCCCTCGGCGGTCTTGTAAAAAGACCGCCGAGGTTGTAATGACCCCCTATGTGTTGTAATTATACAAAGATACGTAGGATAAAATATGAGGGGTGCTACAGCAGTACTGCTTTATGCAATCTAAAACGCCTTTGTGGATTGGACCTGTGTCTCATGACCCTCTGTGTGATGCTGTTGCCATTGTGGATTTGCCTCCTGCTCTAACTTGCGTTCATTCTTTGATATTGGTGAAAAGAGACAAGAAAGTTGTGATTGGACAGAGAGCGTGCATAGGTGGGAAAGATTTTGAAATGATATACACTTCCTTTAATTAAATGCGATTTCTGACTGACCCACCTCCCACCCCAATGTGACCTGCTCTGGATTTGGGTGTTTATGCAAAAAAAAAAGAAGTGACTTAATGATAATTTATTTTTCTATCTCCTGCTCCTTTGTTGCAATTTCGCTTTTTCTTTGTAAGTATCAGGTGCAACTACTACCCAATTTAACGGTACTCGATTTATCTTTATTATTATTTTTGGTAACGCATGCTTCTTACATTCAGCCATTAAGGATAGGCTTCACTGGCGAGGGAGTGATATGAGTGACTTACCTGCAGAGGAGTACTATGCACGTGTTCACTGATAAGTTCAGCAGGCACCTCAATTGAGCTTTGGTTATAAGAAGTGAGTAACCTCAGCAGTCACCGCAGTGGTTACTCATGTTGATAGAGCTAAAAAATAAAAAAAACTGTGGATAATTTCTCAAATTTCCTGCCTCCTGTAAATTTTTACACGTCTGTGGGGAACTACAAAAATCCGTGTTGTTGCAGAAATGTCTGCACTACAGATTTGGACTGCTTTGAGTTGTGAGTACAAGGAAAACAAATTTCAAAAATACATAAATATATAATCTTTGTTATTCTTCACTGCAGTTAACACTCCTTTGTATAATCTTCCTAAGATCTGACTTCGGTGCCATCATGGTGAGAAAGAGTCTCTAAACCTGAATGACAGCCCTCTGAATCTTTAACTCAGGTGAGCCTTTTAAGGCCCCCAAATTCCCTATCACGTCACTGCACTGTTAGCGATAGAAAGAGGATATGCATAGGAAGGATATATGGAAATTATCCCCAGAAGTTTCCACATCAAACACTACATAGTGAGAAATGACAACTCCAAGTCAGGTAACTCGCACATTAATGTGAGAAACAGACTAAGGCTGACACAGTAATACCGCTGATGAATTATTGATAATATATGATACGTTGAGGTATTATCCCCACTCTGGGTTCCATAGGACATAATAAAGTGCAGCGAAGTAATGCAGCATGTTTTTACCTATTTGGAGTGGTACACCATCAGATGAGGCATCTTCAGGGCCTCTGGAATAAGATGATTGACGCATGGATAATGCCTGTGGCACGTACTGGGTGATAGCTCCACAGGAGAACTAACCAGTCTTTAGGCCTGGTCAGTGCTCTTTCCTTGCTGAGATGAAGTGCAAGGAGCATGGATATACAAGAGGCAGTGAGACCAGCATCCTCCCAATTAGGCAGTAATCACCTTTGGGTAGATAATTACCCCTTGACCTTCCTAACATGTTACTAAAAATTGTTGGCATTGTGGAGGGAGCTGTGGAGAGATCATACTTCCTTCCACCTAAACCAACATACACAGTAGTGTCTGAAGTTGATCAGTATCTCGCCACTGCCCATGTTGTTTAATAGTCGTCTCCCTTACTGTGATAGTCTCCATGCAATAATCTGTGATAATCTGAGATGGCACTAAATACCATTTAGTGGCCAATGAGAAATTACTGCATAGTCATTCTCTACTAATCAAAATAAAGGCCAAAGGGAGGACATATCCCCATAGTTCCAAGTTGGTTTTCACGACGGATATCAGAGATATATGTATGAGACCTTGGAGTGATTTTGAGGTACACCTAGGCACCAACACAGAGGACTCCATTAGCGTTTTTTGTTGCTAGCATGTCTTGAATGTTCTTCTGGTTCTGTATTGAGGGGCCGGAGGGGCAAGGAATTGTGAAATTTAAGGTGAGGTTTTTCCCATACTTTTACTTTTGACCCTACCTTTGCGATTAGCTGCGGACGTTTTCCGCTATAACGGCTATGGAATTTCCTTCTCTCCACTTCTGTCATCTGTTACCTCTGTCAGTCGGTATTATTCTGTTTCTTTTTAAAAAAAAATAATTGAGCATAATCATCAGAGTCAAAAATACAATATAAAAGATACCTTAATTTCCCAGACCGAGAGTGTCTCATAACAAAACAAAATGGACATAAACTGACCAACAATATCCCTCCAAATCTGGCCTGCTCCAAACAGATCAACTCACCCTCTTAAGCTTTTAGTAAAAATAGGTAGTTTGACATTTAAACAAAGACAGAGAAAAAAATGTTTTGAAAAGGTAAAGTTCAGTAGGGCAAGGCTGCTTGAGGTACCTGAGGAGGGAGCATCGTCATCGGATAGGCTTGGGTCGAAGCGGTAGTGAAGATTTCTACGTTGGGGCTTAAGGCCTAATTAGGAGTTCGGCAGAAAAACTTCGGACGGGGAGGTTGCCGCCATGTTGCTACGTTCGCTACCTCCCCGCTGGATCCATTAAGACTTTCCCCCTAGGCTGACTGGTGGAAACCGAGCTTTCTGCCTGTCAGCCTAGCTGGAAAGTGGCGGCAGCATTGTCTCTGGCCCATAATCAAGCCGGCGGCAATGCTGTCGCCTGCAGGGTGCACCGGCACCCTTGCAATGTTCACTGTCTGTAGAGCAAACAGTGACCATTGAGAGGGTGCTGGTTAGGGGGAACCATGCACTGCCTATGCCAAGTACATGGGCAATGCAGGGGCCCCCCTGTGGCCCCCTGCACCTGTTCTCTGCCAACCTTTTCATAGTGGTAAAACCACTATGAAAAGGTTGGCTGAGAACTGGGTTGTAATCCGCAGGGTGGCGCTGCATGCAGCGCCACCTGGCTGATTCTGACCTCCACCACCGGCATCCTGTTGGGATCACTGATCCTGGCGGAGATGGCGGTACCCTGGCAGTCTGACTGCCAGGGTCTTAATGTAGCAGTCAGACCGTTACCGAGAGGCTCGCGGTCTCAAGATCGCCAGCCTCTTAATGATGCTCTTAGTCTCTGAAATGGAAGTTGAACATCTCCTGTGGGATGAGACAGAGGGCTGTAGCCGAAGACAATTCCACAAGGCCTGAAACCCCTCTGATAAAAAATAATTTTCTGCTGTGGAGGAGAATGTAGTGGGACAAGCCAAGTAGTCAATCCGATTGGCAATGGCGAGCAGGTTGGTCCCGGTCCCCGTCTGGTTCTCAGACTGGTGTTGAGCCACAAATCCCAACTTCTGGATTTTGGTTATCTGGTCACCTTCAGCACGACACCCCAAGTGTCCAGGACTGGTGGGGCATCACTTAGAGAATCATGACTCACTTAAACTGGATTCAGGTGTGGATCCAATGTGAAAGGAGCCTTTTGTGTCCCTGAGTCTCAGATCAGGAGGCACTATGGTGGTCCTGGGTTCAAGTTTCAAGTCCTGTCCTTCTTCAACAGGCAAGAGGGCAGCAGGGGAGAAAGGCAGCAATTGAGCAAGGTGGCAGCAGGTCAGAAGTCCAGCAGAGTGGCATTCCTTTCAGCAGCACAGCAGTGCTTCTTTCTGACAGGATATCCACAGGTCCAGAAGTGTACTGAAGAGCTGGTGTTTGATGTCCTATTTTTATATCATGGAGCCCTCCTTTTGGAAGGTGGTAGAAGCTTCTAGACAGTGGCTTTGAAGTGTATGGAATTTCCTGATTCCCCAGCCCTGGCTCCAAGCTGGCTGCCGTGACAATGTGGATCACTTGTGTAAAGACAGAGTACGCCCTATTCAGTTGCAAATGGGGCTGTGCTCAGCTCCAACAAGCCCCATCCTGCCAGCAGATGGCCCATTCAGGCACACTTACTCCCACTATTGTGTGACTGTCTGGGAGTAATTCACAAAGTCTGTCAGTTACACCCAGTCAAGTGACCCAAGACAGGTTACAGGCACCAAAGGGCCAAGGGCAGAAAATGGCAACTTTCTAAAAGGGGTATGTTCAAACTTGTAATAAAACCCCTACCTTACCATTAAATAGGGTTTTTCATTACAGTTCCAACGATACCAAACATGGAATAGCTACCTGCCCCAAATTGGAAATGACAACTTATTAAATGATTCAATGTAATAGGGAATCCCCAAGGTTATCCAAAGTGAAGGTTAGGCCTCACAGAAGTGAGAAACAAATGTAGAAGATTTTCAATACCAGGACGTGTAAAACTTAAAAGTACACGTTCAACCTTTCAATTACAAGGCACCTTGCCCCATTAACTACATGGCACCAGGTTATGGGTAACCTATATGTACTAAACGGGGATTTTAAGGGTTGGCAAGGGGGTTTTATTGCTAAGTCGATGTGGCAGTTTAAAATTGCATTCAGGCTGAGCTGGCAGGCCTGGGACATGTTTTAAGGTGCGACCTAAGTGGGTAGCACACTAAGTAGCATTTACTTAACGGGTCCTGGGTTTATAGTATACCACTCTACAAAGGACTTATAAGTAAATTAAATATGCCTATCGGGTACAAGCCAAATTAGCCATGTTTTTGAGGAGTGAGCAGAAGCACTTTAACACTGGTTAGCAGTGGTAAAGTGCACAGAGTACTAAGGCCAACAAAAATAAATTCTGCAAAATGAAGGATGAGAGGCAAAAAGTTTAGGAGAAAACTACCTCAAGGCTAACAAGTCTAACAAAAGCTAATTTAAACTTTAAAGTTAGTCTTTTAAAAAAGAAAATATTTCTATTCTGGGTGATTACATTTTAGCAAATTATATGGGTATGATTTTGAACCCCTTCTTAAACTACTGATGCCTTCCTGTACAGAAAAAAGCAGAATAGGCCGGGGGCCTATTGACAAACTGCATTTTAGTGCATTTAGTAGTACTACCAAAGTACTACTAATTAACTACAAAATGCTAATCACATGCCTCTTTGCCGAGTTCTGTGCCTCAGCCCCTTCTATCATTTATGCACAGAGGTCTCTGCTGTGACTGCAGCTATCTCCGTACACTTAAGATTTTACTAGTAAGTGTGGGAGGGACAGAGAGGAGAGACTGGAAAATGTGGAATACTTACTACTAAAGGGTAGGGCTTTTGGAAGGAGTAAGGAGGGGTTAAGGGAAGTCTTGCGAGCGGTTTAGGAAGGCATGTGCGTCTGTCTTCAAAAGCTAAGTCAATTGCTAGTCACACACTGACCTCCTGTAGTTACTACAGCAAAAAAAAGTACTCAAACAGTTGTCGGTGAACCCTATCTCAGAGCTGGAGAAAGTCCAGCACCGCACATGGCCAACCGCCAGTACTGCAACTCCTTCTCTTAGAAAGCAATGGATGAAGGGACCCCATAGGAAGTAATATTAAAATTGATTTCATTATTTAAATTATTCAAAAATATAAATACAAGCAATTTAAACTTTTTAAAAATCCCAAAATAAAACATATTTATAATTTTATTTTTAAATATTTTAATAACATTGATTTTAAATATGAACATAACATTAATACTTCTTAAATAATCTAATTACTTTTAAATAATTCTATACATCACTTTTAATATGTTTAATACATAATAGAAATACTGGGAAATATGTTTCTTAATTTAAACTTTGGATGCATATTTTGTATAATTTTGATATACTACAAATGATTGCATTTTTAATTTACAATTAAGTTGATAATGCTGTAAAATTGTATTATATTATTCTACATTTGATATATATAAATGAACATCAATATTGAACATAAAAATATTTTTCTTTTTTTATTAAATGCAATACAATTTAAACTTTACCCTATATTTTACCATACAGGGATTTGTGCACTAATAGTAGAGGTCTCCCCAAAGTGTGTGGAGCATCAAATGTGGTCTTAAAGTCACTATAAATAGCAACTTGCAGTTCTATTTCACTTTTTACTGGATCCATCCCCTATTTCAGTGAGTGGGGACACGTAAGCCCAAACTTTACACTTCAAAATGTAGCCAGAACTAGTAAAAGTTACTCAAAAATATAGGAGTAAATTATCTTGTAGTAAATCTATATTTGTAGACTTACCTTTGTGAATAGGCCCAAAATGTTCAGGACTTCTTTGCCCATATCTAAAACCTCAACAAAAGATGTTTAGTAGGCCAAGATGTTTTTTAACAAACGTTTATACACTGTCACTAGGGCAATTGGAATCTTAGATAATCCAAAAACATCTGGAATTATCTTGCAGTTTTTATAATTGTCTTTTGAAATGTTGTGGAAGTCTGTAAAATTGTATGTCTCTGCCTCCGTGGAAGTTTGTGAATGCTAGTAAATAAAATATCTTAGAGTTGAACAGCAAAAAATAATTGGGTCAAAACCAGGGGGCAAGGGATTCTTCATGACATGCTTACTGCAATAGCAAAGTGTGGTGTGAGTCAAAACAGGTAACCAAGCTTCAAAGGTCTTTTGGGATTCATAAAGTTTTCAGACATGGTTGCCTGCTGCCTGGTATCCTTTCCCCACACCTGGAATACAGATCATGCCCCAGCCTGCACCGGCCTACGCTCCTTGAAGAGACATAGAGGCAGGCAGGTCAATCAAGGCTGATATACTTATTGACGTCAAACTCCTTCACTCCCTGGTCACTTGCCTCAATGCTAGATTCTGCTAGGCAGAAAGCCGCACCAGGCACCCACACACCTCCTGAGTACATGCAGTGCTGTGCCATAGTATTATGGTTGAAATATTGACCTAGAGAATATATGGCATCAAGTCTATTGACTGCCAGTACATCATCAAGATGAAGTTAATGATGGTATTTGTAAGTCAATATTTAAACAGCAATATTGTGACATTCAACTGCATGTGACAAAGGGCATGTTATAGAATACAGTGAGGTGGAAACTGAGAGCCTGGGGCACAAGGGAGGGTGTCCTTGTGACGTGGAGTCATACTGTAAATCCATCTAAACACTTAACTCAAATATAGTTTTTGATACCTGTATTTATAGTATTTATAAAGCACAAACGTCTCCTTAGAAGGAGGAAAAGCAATGTTTAAACAAACATTGCTAAAGCCAATAGGTCTTGTCTAATAGATCTATTGGTTTTGATCCATGCTGTACAGCATTGTGGCTTGCGTGCACCATGGCAAAAGACCTGATTAGGCTACTAGTGTCTTATTGTGTAGGCTTGTAAATGAATTGTGTTCAACACACATGCACGAGGCTACAAAGGAAACAGTTTTGTTTTTATGTACCTATAGAATATGGATCTGGAAATAAGAAAAGTGTTCTGAAAGCACTGTTTTAAAACGGAGCTCAAAAGCGCTTTAAAAACATATAAAATAACGGATGAGTGGGATGCAGGAGTGGATGGGTGAGGAGTGAATTGACACTAGAGAAGTAACATAAAAGGCAGAACACAGGCAAAAAAAGAGCAATGTCAAGCGTGGGGGAGGCAGAAACATACTGTGAAAGAGAGCAACTTGGAGTGAAGGGGAGAGATGTGCCCAGGTGAGCAGAGAGCAAAACAAGTGCAGGTGGAGGCTTATAAGCACATCAGCAGTGAGAGTGAGAGGGGGTAAAAGCACGAAGGGAGACCACTGGAAAGGACATGCACTTTCATGGAGATCTTAAACATAAAGAGAAAAGTGGTTCATAAAAAGCAAGCCATAAAAGCATAGAAGCCAGACACTCATAGACATGGCTAAAAATGTATGCTCCATAGGAGGGACAACACGATATTGACAAAAGAAATCTCTTATGAAGCAGGGAATTAAGAGTGACAGAAAAGTCAACCAATGGTAAGCAATGGATGTTATTCATAAGCTCACAATATCACTTTCAAAAACCAGACAACATGAACTGTTTAGAAGGGTCAAATTAAAGATAACTATTTCAGGATGGCAACAAAACACACAAGAAGGGAAGATATAGTAGGTTTGAGAACAAGAAGGGCAACATTTAAAAAAGGTAAGTTCAGTTAAAATTAGAATCTAAAAGGTATCTCAACTAAGTTAGTATTAGTGTTGACCAGCATAAAACATTCACTCACTTTAAAGCATGTACATCTTTGTAAGCAATGTGGCTATCCCCTTAGTGGCTCTTGCAGGTGATGGTCATGTACTATCTTAACTTCCACCGAGATCAAGCTACTGAAACCCTTCTGGCAAACTCACACCACAGGATTCAGCTTATTTTTTTCATTGGCAGAATATCATTTTTATGTTACCTGCCATTTTTCTGTCATGGCCCCATCTGCAAGTATACAGAAGGACCAATATAAATTAAGCATGTCTAACTGTTTATGAGATTTGCACATTAAGATAGGACATCTATCCCTTCGAGCCATCAGCACACAACAGCTCTCTTGACAAGGATGAATAAAAGCACCCAAGAGCAGAAGAATTAGAGAAATGTATAGATCATCACTGCTAAAGGAATTACCTCAAGGGGCATTACTTCTTATGTGTATGTGGGTGTATATATAGACATTATACTTTATATATTACAGTATAATTTATACATATACATATTCAATTTACGAAAACAAAAAGATAAAAATAAATGCATACCAAAAGATGAAGCAGTTGTTACAGTGGAGTCATAAGCAATACAACAATATTTAAATAAAGCTCTGTGTTAGAACAGGTTATTAACATAGTATGCATTTACTGACCCATTGGATCCAGTAAAACTGTAGTGTCTTGTGCCTCTGACAACAACATATTGTCAAGACTGCACATCTGTGCCATAAAAATGCCATCCCAAAGCAGTGATAAACAGTCATAGGGGCAAGAAGCAGATGTGACCCTTGAGCTACTGTTTACAACAGACTCTCTAATCAGCGGCCCACAACATGTACTATTTTATATAAGGCTCTTAATAAACCAATTCATGTGGGGTTTGTTAATAAGAATATGGCGGTTCGGAACCAAAACCAGGACATGGTCTCCCTTAAGTGACGGATCCAATGCCAAGTAGGAAAGGCATATTTTTAGTTTATTTTCCTTACAATAAAAACATGTGTGCAACGTCCTGTGAATTGGGAAAGAAGCTAGTATTATGACTGCAGAACAATATGCTTCTTTACGATCATTGTATTATATGTAGAAGGGCAGCACTCGGCATATTCGATTGCCAAACAATTAAAGTAACTGAGTTATCCAATTTATGTTGCAGTGTGCATAGTGGAATGCTCGTTCCAATAGAACAAAGGAGTGGTTGTTCCGCAGTACATACGCATCCCAGAAAAAAGCAATAGAGAAGTAAATTGAACTGTTAATCACTGCAAAGTATGTTCCATTTTCCACGGAAAGGAAAACATCCCTGCTCAGCTGCTTTTTAGGGTCGAGCCTGCGTTGCATGCGCTTGCGCATGCGTATCGCAGCAAGACTCTTTAGTGTTCAGAAAAGGGCTCGGAGCCCTGTCAACTTCACGTCAGTGTTTTTTATTGGTTCGTGGGCTTGCCTACTAAAATCTGCTTGCTTTCATTAGTCGAAGGCACGCATACGTCATGCCTTTTTCGGTGGCTAGCCCTCCTCGAGCTCAGCGACCAAGTACAGAAAACATGCGAGGCTCGCTGTTTTCCATCAGGCTCGTGGACTTCTTTTTCTCTCATTTACGAGCACGATCTCGCTTGGCAGAAGTCGAGCGCTTTACATAGTTAATTGCACTTTTTCGGGTTACTTATATAAATGCACTTTTGCCCGATTGGTGAAAAGTCGGGTTAGGAGTTTACAACGCTATCAGCTCTAACATGAGCAAACGCGAGACCCGTTGCATTGCAAATGCTTGTTAGGGTCGAGCCTCTGTTGCATGCGCTCGCGCATGCGCATCGCAGCAAGACTCTTTAGTGTTCAGAAAAGGGCTCGGAGCCCTGTCAACTTCACGTCAGTGTTTTTTATTGGTTCGTGGGCTTGCCTAATAAAATCTGCTTGCTTTCATTAGTCGAATGCACGCATACGTCATGCTTTTTCCGGTGGCTAGCCCTCCTCGAGCGCAGCGACCAAGTACAGATAACATGCGAGGCTCGCTGTTTTCCATCGGGCTCGTGGACTTCTTTTTCTCTCATTTACGAGCGCGATCTCGCTTGGCAGAAGTCGAGCACTTTACATAGTTAATTGCACTTTTTCGGGTTACTTATATAAATGCACTTTTGCCCGATAGGTGAAAAGACAGGTTAGGAGTTTACAACGCTATCAGCTCTAACATGAGCAAACGCGAGACCTGTTGCATTGCAAATGCTTGTTTTCATGGTAGATGATCAAATTTTGTATCAGCTTTCTGAACTTTAAAAGCAGGCAGACGTAGAAACGGAAAACATTTGGACAATTTGTATATTTTACTGTCAGTTCAGGACACTGGAGATGCAGAAAATGGGCCAGGGATTGTTTGTTGGCATGCTATGAAGACAACATCATGGTCTCTCCACAGGCAAAATGACCTACAAATCTCAGCAGTTGTAAAAACAAAATGACAACGCCTGGCATCCCAGGGGAAGCCATGCTGTGGCAGATAGTGGAACAGTCAAGGGGTTTACAATCAAGCATCCTTAAAAGGGATCTCTAAAATACCAGTCATGGCTTGGACAGGCAGCCAAACAAAACATACAGTTTCGTGTTTAAAGATTCTGAAAAGTACCTCAAACACCAAGGCAAACAATAAAACAGCTTCCAGTACGGTTCCGCAGAATCCACAAAGCACTTTACAAAAGACAAGAATAGCAGCTGGAAGTTATATTTATGCATGTGTATGTGTGTGTTTTATATATGTTGGATATTAAGTTTGTTGCTCTCTTTCACCCTCTGCCTCTCACCCCCCCCCCCCCCTGCAAGTGAGGTAGCAGGGGGGCCATGAGGCAAATGTATAGATAAAACAATATCTAATAAACGGCAGACCTGCCAGCTTCACCAACAACTATACAGTGTGAGGAGGGGGCGGGGCCTTGGAGGGGGTATGGCCTCGTGCTGAGAAGCACCTAAGAGGCACTCCCCCCCCCCCCCCCCCCCGACCCCTGAGCTTGCTGAGGCTGTTGCCGTTGTCCTGGGGTGTTTTCATCCATTAATGGACATCGGCAGTAACCCGCCTCCGAAAACGAGCTGAAAACCACTGATTGCAGCGGTTTTCAGCTTGGTTTCCCTGCCACCGTGTGATATCGGCTCCTCACCGGGTGACTGTGTGAGGGCAGCCAGTATCGTGTGTCACACGGTGGCATTGTGCGACTTGCCAGGTCTGGAATGGTTGTTTCTTTTGGGGCTTATATTTAATCAAATGGACCACACAGCCATTAAATGAGAAGGAAACGCCAGAGTTAGATATTCATAAAAGTCATGTTCATACAAAGATATAAAATTGCTATAGATAAGAGGTACGGTACCGGCGTGGTGCTGATGCGTATCCAACCTGAACTATTCTTTTCAAGGCAAGCCCCAGTATTCCTTTCAGGCTCGGGCACAGGGGACAACTCATCAAAGAATACATAGAAAAAGCCGCCAGCTTATTTATTTAGAGAGAATCAATCTGCAACCATTGCTAACCCACTGTTATAGGTTCAGGGATATTAAAGGAAGGGGTCCTGAAGAAGTTGGTTATGAATTATCAAGGCCATCGAAACGTGAGTTGACCGTGTTTTGAACCCCTTGCCCAAGACATATTGATGGAAGACCGGAGCGGGGTCTCCCCATTGTGTTTTTATGAGGACAATGGAGGGGGGCATGGGAGTATTGCTCAGAGCATGGATGCTTGATATGAATGTGAGATTTGTTGGGGTTTGTGGGTCTGTTTTATAAAAATTTTGAGCTTGATGAAATCGTTATTACGATAAATTGTATTTTCTATGTAATTTTAATCAATAAAATCAAATGTGAAAATACATATGAATGAAGTGTATTTCTCTTTGTTTTGAATTTTTCATGAATAATGTAAGCTAAAGAAATTAAGTAAAAATATTTTTTGAAATAAGGGTTAGCAATGATTGCATATTGATTCCTTATAAATAAATACGCTAGCGGGTTGCTGTATGTATACCTTGATGTGTGTCAAACATGAATCTCAGTGATTGAGCTAAGGCACAAAGGGCCAGATGTAGCAAAGGGTTTTTCCCATTCTGTGTCAATCGTAAAATGTGTTCGTACATATGGCCCAAAATGTGGTTGTGTGCTGCTGATTTCTGAGAGACTAGGGGCTCAGTTATGGATTATGGATTCTGTGCATTGTCCCACTCTGCATGACAATGCACACATTATTAAGTGCAAGGTGCGCCAAGAGGGACAGTGCACTGTGTCACAGCACACAGCAAATGTGGTCCCCATTGTCACCATGAGCCAAAACCCGCATGGGGAACAGCGCATCAGTTAGTGGGTGATGGTGACATTTTTGAGTTGCGGGACAACCAGATCTACCATGAATTTCACTGAGCGAGGAACCAGTTTGAGCAGTCCTCTCTCCCATGGGGGGGGGGGTCCTCAGGGAACACAATGTGCCCCATCTCTATGTGCCATAGTCCGTGTGCCTCCTGACGGCTTCTTTGCCTCTCTAATATGTCCCACTCACCAAGCCAAATGATTTTATTATTTGCTTGGAGCCACACCCCAGTGCAAAAAGGGGAATGCCACTTTGAGAATCTGTTGGTGTATATGTAGCAAAGGAATAATTTGTATTACTGATGGGGCTGTGCAAGTGTCTGCGGCCCATCATGTAATACCACAGTTGCCCCGGGGGGGGCATAAAGAAACAGGTCCTCATTTCCATTGCCATAGAGGCAATTTCTATAATATCGTCCCAGGCATTAATCTGAGTATGTATTCCGAGGGGTGTCCAAAATCTGCTGATTGACAGTCCAATTCAGGATAGTAATGTCTCTGCGAAACTTGAAATAGCATGAAAAAACTGTTTTTGCCTAGGTATGTTACCCAGTTTCATAGAGATGCAAGGGTTCCCCAAAATGTTGGTATGGGCCCTAATGCAGGGAAGTGAAATGAGGACGCTTTTGACCTGGCCATGTAAAAGACCAAAATTATTAGGGAGCATTAGGCCCTTACGTCTGTGACAAGTGCCAGCTATGCATAAATGGGTTATAGGAAAATGATGCAAATATTTGATGCAATCCATATTTTTCTGGTATCAATCAAATGAATCTGTGTGGAATAACTAATTAAAAAAGCAACTTTTAATCAAACTAAGAATAATGTTATTGGACTTTATAATTTTTCAAGAAATCGGCACTTCCTACTATGCAGTAGCCGTTGTCCATAAGGACTCCACCCTGACCATCACCAGCCTGAAAGGGGCAAGGTCTTGCCACACGGCCATTCGGAGGACAGCAGGCTGGAATGTGCCCATTGGCTGGCTCACCCACAGCGGCCGGATGCCTGTCGTGGGGTGTGACTTTGAGCAAGGTAAGTAGACAAAACTGAATATTGGACCGACCACCCACCCAAGGGAGGGTCTTTAGGAGTAAAAAAATAAAATAAGAAGTGCAAAGTCCTAAAGGTTTTCTTCCCTGCCTTGCCACTTATTACTGGGGCTGCCAAATTACAAGGCGGCCTTGTTTCAAATCCAACTTATGTCTCTTTCTTCCTCGTCCTATATTCCATATCTCTACTTTACTCGTGCCCTTATTTGAACCCCTGCTGTCTCCCTGTGCTGCTGTTTTCCTTCTTTTTAATTCCTCCCTTTTCTGCCTATGAGGTCAAAGTCTGATGATGATAAATAAGTCTAGTTCTCAAAAAACGAGTGCTGATGCCAATCACCGGCACAAATTAAGCCCTGGCCTTGGTGGATCAGCATAACGATGTCCTGATACATCTATGTAAATGTGAGATGTATGTACCTCTATCTTCCATTTAGAGACTTTCTTTCACCTTTAAAAAAAAAAAAATAGATCGGATTGTAACAGATTTGATGTGGATGAGTGTGATGTAACGACTAGTTAACAACTAATCTGAGTTATGTCTTTACTGCAGTGATCTGCTGATCCACAGTATAATTCCAGTAAACCATGCAATTCGCTTCAGGGCCGGACTGGCCATTTATCCTACTGGGTATTTTCCTGCAGGATCCGGGGCTGGTCTTGACGGTCGTCAGCCCCTCCCTCTTCCTCCGGCTCCCCAGAGCTTATCATAGCGTGGGGTAATGAAAGGGAGTACAGAGGCAGAGGGTAGAGAGACCGAGGGAGGGAGAGAATGAATGGAAAGTGATAGCAATGGCAGGTGGGTTAGGCACTTTTTGTCAGGGCTGCTATTGATTCACAGTCCTGCTCTGTTCACTTTCCCTTCTATTCAGCTATGTTCTTATGTCTGTCATTACATGTATGTATTACATGTCTAACAAATCCACTTTGTTAGACATGTATTGTAAGAAGGGCCAAGGAAGAAGACCGCGAAGGTTGAAACGCGTTGCCCTATGTTTCTGCTTCATGACATTTTTTGAATAAATGAAGACCATTATATTTTTGTAAGGAGTGCCAGACTTTGATTTTTATATATTGTGTTTTTGGAGAAATTTAAAATGGGTCCTGTGCCCATTAACTGATCACCAACCTCGACAGGCGAGCCCTGGAAGGAACACAGGATTACCTTTGGCTGATATATATATATATATATATATATATATATATATATATATATATACACGTGGCAAAACTTAGCTATTACTGTGCGCTTCCAGACCTTGAGCTGTTCTTGCTAAAGCAGAGGCCTAGGCGGTTGCCTTTCAGGGAATAAACTGTTAGACTGAGAGCCTCATTATGAGGCTGGCGGTCCAAGGACCACTGGCCTCGTGGTGACAGTCGGACATTGCAACTCTGGCAGGCGGACCCCCAAGGGGACCGCTGTCTCTGCCTGGAACGTGGTTCCTGACGGTCCTTTTGGCGGTCTGAGTTGTACTCAGCCAGGGCGACGCTTACTTCAGCGCCACTTGGACGATTACAACTCAGCTTTCCATCAGCCTCCTCATGGCGGTGTCCCCGCCATGGGAAGGCTGGAGGAAAGACAGTGCTTGGGGGCACTGGGTGGGCCCACTCCCCCATGGCATGGGCAGTGCAGGGCCCACTCTGCCCAGCACCCTCAGAATTCCGAGGGTCCTGTGTGCTACGGTATTGACCTCGTCACCCTTGAGGGTGCCAAGACCAATATTGTAGCACTGTTCCTGCCGGACAGCCCACCGGGAACTGCATAGTACAATGTTCCCGCCGGTTACGCTCGGGGGCGCCACTGCCATGGCAATGGCATCCTCACCGCGAGTTTGGAGGTCCCTCAGTGGGGCCACCAAACTCTTAATAAGGCCCTGAGTCAAAGTACCTACTATAACAATATCTCACATGCAAATAATGTTTCTTTCTACAGTTTTGCATACGAGTGCTGCATGCAATCTCAAAAAAGCATCCTCTGTATTTCCATGAAAGTTGCCTTGACTTAAAACTTAAAACTTTTGCCTTTCCTTCTCTTCCAAATGCCTATCTCCTTACTTTACTTTCCTTCTTCTGCATGACTGTCCTCTCTCATCACAGCCTATGTGCATGTTCGCCTTAATACCTATATATATATATTGCTTTATTTTGCCCATTCCTCCTTTTCAGAGATCACAACATTTCCTTTTAGAAGTCATACCCCTGCCACTTAACAATACCGAATCACCTGCAGCTCATCTAATAATACCGTTAATCACTGCATAAACTCGCCGACTCCCATACTAAAGATCGTCCATAACTCTTATTAATTTAATGTACCACATAGAAACTGGAGTAAATATATGGAATGGTTTCTTTAAGAGAACAGGACTAATCTGGATAACCAACAGTAATGACTGCAAAAAAGAAAGCAAAAACGTAACTTTGGGTTCGTAGTAGCATGCTGTGCAGTGTAAAGTCTTCAGTGCTTCATCAGGGGTGGAAAACACAACATAAATGCAAATACAATTTAATACAGTATAAAACCCTACCTGGTCCCCATCAATATAGCGAATTGCATAATAAGTCCCTTATATTCATTGACATGTTTTCACTCGCATAAGATAAAACTGCTATGGGTCATGTCCTTCACCCACTACTGCATCAGTCCACAGCAGTAAACACCCATCACCCATTGAACAGGCAGGAATAATTGAAGAGATCTGCTTTATACTGCTGGCTGATGCAGGACTTTAATTAAGTCCACCACTGCAGGTCTCAACAGGCTACATACTATGACAGCTTTTTGATATCTCTCAGTGACAATCTGTTGAGACATAAAGAAGTCCAAGGAATATTTAACAACCGTCTCTTTATTGTAGTAGAAGCAGAGCCCACCAAGATATAACTCACTGGATTGAAAATCTCCTCTCCAAATGTCACTGGTCGGAGACCAGATTCCAATTCTGTAATCTCTAAACAATCTCTGCGCATGGCTAGCGCATTGCATGAAACCATGTGTGACACTACCACGCGCTACACTACAAAACAGTCAAATATAGGATGATATTAACAAAGTCCATCCCAGCAGACCTCTCCAACATTTCTCCCTCCAACCTATGACCACTTAGGATCATAAACGTAAACAAAACATCTGAGAAAGGTAAACCGACTGCAGTAACCAGCTAAGTGGATTATGAAAATAAGGAAAACCATAAAGGGACCTGCAGAGCTGTACAAAGCTGCCAGCTCACTTAAAACCACAAACTACAGGTCTCTTTCACATTTCGTCATTAATCACGCTGCTAAGAGCTTTGTCCCATAGCACGATAACCACACCTCGGTGGTCATTATGCACAACATGGAAACATTTCCCACATAGGATCAAAATAAAGACAACCACTTCCATCTAAACACACTACATGGTGCAGTGTGCTACACATGTAGGCAGGCACTTCAGGGCCCCACATGGGCTACAAGAGAAAACGGAAACAATATCCTATCTGGTTGGGACCCTCAACCTGCATCAAAGATGACACCATGGGAGCTGGAGGGGGATGTACAAGCAGGAAGCTAGTTAGAAACAGGGTCCCATATGAAGGCCCCTAGTTCCAAACAGCAGGTAAATTGATCACATCGTCATGACCACCCTCGCCCCCAGTCCACAGACAGCCAGCAGCAAAACATCTATTTTAAAAAAAAAGCGTATCCTTAATTGCACGCACATATGCACTGCGTTGCGATGTTCAAAGAACACAATTTGACGTGCGGATATTCATAGTTTTTTTTGCTTTTACTAACTAGTAAAAAAATGCTTTTAGATAGCGCTTCATTCAGCAAGCCTACCTTGTGTAATCGCTATGCGCAGCAGGTGTTACTAAACCTCAAGTTGATGGTACTGAATTTGCCGACCACGAAAGAACAGAAGGCTTAAACTTGTCACATTCATGTACATATACTACCTTAAAAAACAATTTAAACAAATGTTAATGTGCGTTTTTAGCTGCAGCCGACTTTTTTGATAAGAGTTGTGTTCCTGGAGCCAACAAGACGAAATACAATGAAACTCTATGTGGCCTTTGTCGGGGATCAACTGTGGAAAGTACTTGTGGAACGACCGAGCAGGAGAAATACTACGACTACAGTGGCGCTTTCAGGTACTGTCAGCGTGTTTGTATTACAGTCAGAACAAATCCCTTTCAAGGCATCCAGGGGACATTGCAGCATCAGAGAGTAAACATCTGATCTCAGACAAGCTTTATCTCACATTATAGTGACATTAAAGATATGTGTGGATAGTATTTATATATTCATGGCCCACGTCAACTAAAGAAAAGTAAATTTGTTGGCAATAAGGCAGGGTTGTATGTAACTTGCTCAAGTGACCTCATTTTCATCATCCTCCTATAACTAAATGGTGATTAGAGTCAACAAGCAGAGGCAAAGCCTATAGGTCTGGCTTGTTTCGGGTGTATTTCCTATTTATTGTACTCGCTCCATGTTGCTGTGTGATATGTTTTGCGACACAAGAACAGAAAACAGATCTTGCTTATTTTTATGAGGAGTGTTGTAAAGCACAATTACCATTTTGGTCATTCAAAACCTTCAGCAGAGGAAATGCAGGTTACCAATGAGAGGAGGTTAGAGGCCAGTCAGGCAGGGTCTTTGTATTTCATGTCCAAGATCGTTTGCTCGCTCTCCTTCTTCCACAGTGGGCCCAATGAAAGGACAGCCTGAAAATCTCAGTTTTCAAGTGAGTCCTGAAGACCAGGTGAATGGGCTCAGGTGGTGATCCCAGCTGTGGGATGAAAGTTTCCAAAGTCTAGATCCTTGCACACCCAAAGATCTGCTTCTGAATTTGAAAGGTTTGAATGAATGTTGTAAGTGTGGCTAATCAGCAAAGAGGTCTGGTAGGAGTGAAGGGAGGTAGGTAAGGCCTTTGTCCCAAAACGTATAACTTAAATCTGACATCCACTGGGAACCAATGGTGTGCTCTCAAGGTTGATCTGATAAGATCAAAGTGCAAGTCAAAGCCTACTGTACTTTCTTTCTTCTGCACTCAGGAGCCAGTTAGTGAGTTGCTTTGGAAGATCACAGTAATAAAATTACAGTGGTTGATGCATTCTAGAGTGAGGGCTCTTGTCATTTCAATCCTCTGGCCAGTGTGAAACAGAGGCAGGAATTTTGAAACGAGAGAGAGCTGAAAGTTAATACTCTTTGCCACTGCAAGGACTTTAGGTGTAAAGGTGACATTGGTAAGGTATCTGGGCTGGTTTCTTAGAAGAAATTTGGATGTTCCTGGGTATTTATTGAGGAACTGCATCAGCTGACGTACGTAGTTGTTGAAAAGAAGACACAAGAGGCATGACACTTGAGGGATGCCAAAAGACATGGCTTTGCAGTCACTTTAAATAGACCTATCCTGATTTTTTAGCCATGTTTGAGAAATTGTTGGATCCATTGCAGCGTGCTATTGAATATACTAGCCCAGTAATTGAGCCTTTCCAGCAGGGTTGACTTTTTTGCAGGAAGTGAAGAGGTTGAGGAGAATGCGGACATACTTATTTTCCTCATTGAAGGTGAACAGCTATTCTTACTTCATAGTATGCAGGGTAGTACCGTTACCTGTTTGCAGGCAAATCTTGATTGGTCGTAGGGGAAGAGGTGGTTTTGTTTCACCTGCTATTGAGTTTGCCTTTTCACCTCCCTTTCTATGATCTTGCTAGGAAATAGGAGTTTGTAGATCTTCCAAAAAGTAGCTGTTTAATTCGAAAGATGTTTGACAATTTTTTTGTCTCAATTCTCTCTGACACTCTCCTCATGTACACAGTTCCAAAACACACCCTGGTGCATACTAGAGTTAAAAAATCTGAAGCAAGCCAGTTGAAAATTGGAAACCTAGAGGCATAAAAATATATGTCCCATCCTCAATGCCAGCACCAAGCTAGAATGAAACTACTTGAAAAGCAATTTGAACGGAGAAAAGTTCTTATGGAGTACTGCCATCCTTGCCAGTTCTAATCTTCACCATCTTTAGGTTTGTGCTGTCTGCTCTGGATAGTACCAAGTTCAACCCCCTGAGAGATACCCTCAGTAGAACTGTGTAATGCTTTGAATGCTTTTTTTTTTATTGATGAAATAGTCAACATCGTGGCACATTTCCGAAAGGAATGACAGTGTGAGGTGTGAGGAAAGAAAACATAGTGATGATGCCCAGGATATCCTGGATTCTGATAGCAGAACCAGCTTATCCCTCAAATTTGCTCCCTCCAATGAAAATCTATCTTTACTGAAAACCCCAAACCAACAGATTCACCAGCAGACCACTCCCCAGCCCTGATCCTAAACCAACTAAACCAACATGCCCCAGTTTGATGTCCATCATTCTTCTTATTATGAATCTAACCTTTTATGAATGTCGTATTCCAAGCCAGTGGAAAGAAGGCAATCACCCATTTTAGAAAGGAATCTTTTTCATACATACACAGCCAGTAAGATGTCATAAGTACACATGAACTCACAGGTGGATATTGTTAGCTGGACTGAGTGATGAGTTGATGTCTGGGTAGATGGTTGGGTGCAGTTGGATACTTGGGTAAGCAATGATGGACACATGGGGAGGGTATATTGATACATAGGTGTCATTGCATGTACGTATAGGGATTGATACATATTTGGCAAAGGAAGGACAAATAAATGGAAGCATTGGTGGGTGTGTTCCAGTAGAAAGGTGAATAGGCAGATGATGTGGTGGATAGTTAGATACATGGTTACGGCAGAAGGCTGCATGGATGTCGTTGTGTAGTATAAGTAAGTGAGTTCTGACTACGGCAATCTGCTATTTGTACAATAAGTATTTCATGAACAAGAATTTTAAATTTCACCTGACTTTAGATTGACGAAAAGAGTCAGATGATCCTCAACCTTTCCCTGAGCCTTGTCCTCAACAATATTCAAAGCCTAATTTCCTATGAACTGACTGCTTAGATTTACATCTGTGCAATATACACCAGCACCAATCCCTCTATCCTTAGACTGTAGTGACATGTAGAAATAGCTCTAGAAATTGCATGATGAACCGATGAGTTGTAAGTTCCAGCTTACAACTCGTCAGCTTGATGGCCTGATCAGTTTTCAAAGGATGATCTTTGAAGATTCTTAGGGCCTGATTTATACTTTTTTAGCGCTAAATTTGTGTAATTTTGTTACGCAAAAGTGGCGCGAACTTACAAAATTCAATTATAATGTGTACCTGTGCACCACTTTTGCGCCAAAAAATGATGCAAATGTGGCGCTAATAAAGTATAAGTCAGGCCCTTATTCTTCTGATATGCATAAAAACTAAAATGAATGTAAACAAGACCTTCTGCAGAAGATGGCGTCCACCACCTACCAAAGGTGGCACCCATTCTGTCCTGGCCTGGACCATATGTTATAATGAATCTGCCATATACCTATTAGAATGTGTGTCAGATAAGATATGGAGAAAGATCATTGAGTACCTATAGGGATTATTCATAGAATGATGGACAACAAGCACTTGGAATCCAAACTAAAATACATATTACACACAGACCTAAAGATTGAGATACTTAGCGAAGCCTTTCATCTGGGAAGATGACTGCATTCAGCTCCATTACATACACCAAGTCCACTAAGCCACCTTAGCACAGACAACTGGGGCCAAATCATCAACCCTTATCAATCTAGCACTACATGTCATCAATGGTAATAATGGTACCCTAACCTACAACCCAGCATCAGGTCATAAAAAGGACAGTGTGCAAGAGAAAGAGTAGGACAGCATGGGTACACTTACCAAGTGACAGCATACAAAGATTTCAGGTGGCATTTCTCTGAAAGTGGAAGTGCATAGCAAATCATCAAAGATGGAATGAATGAGAAAACATTGCCACTGGGAGTTTAGAACACCAATATAGATGTAGAAGTTGCAAGATTAATCTACATAAGATGAAGGTTCACAGTTTAGAATATATATGAGCTAATTTACAAATAATCTTTTTTTGGAAGTGGGAAATCTAGGATCTGTGGCTTTCAATAGATCCACAAAATGTTCCACTTTAAGTACACTTCAGACGACCCATGGTTTCTTCTCTTAATCAAGCTTTTGGAAAACCGGTAAGTTTCAGCACTGAAACCTATTGACTTTGCCAATGCTTTTTAATTAGGATTGCCGATGTGGATGTGTACGCATCAATAGTGGCCATGTTTGAAAGGGTTTGTTGCAACATTACAAATGCATTTAACGATGTGTGTCATGGATGCACACATAAAGTGGCATGTTCTTTAAGTAGCAGTGAGCAAGAAAGGGCATTAAAACAGTCTACAGGGTTTAAAATATTTAGGAGGATTATGCCATCATCAATCAAAATGAATTTGAAGACAAATTCAGCTTACCTAAAAACAGACTTGATTCTTGGCAGGATTTAGGGAGTAAGAGTAAGTTGCTGTTTGTAGCCACCCGCATTGTCTGATGAATCTTTAACAGGCTTGACTTGCCATTGATTTACACCTCCAGTAGGGTAATCAGGTTCTCCATGTCTACCCTGCTAGCTGCCAAGTCTGTGCTGTTGGCATCAGAGACAACTTCTCAGGTTTGAGATACTTCCTCTAAACCAGTGGTTCTTAACATTTTGACTCCTGTGGTCCCCCACGTTATCATTACTGGATCCCGGAGACCCCCACTGAATCATTATTGGAATCCGGGGACCCCCTACTGAGTCCGTACAGAAAGCTAGTGACCTAGGGCCATATGTACGAAAGCTTTTTCCCATAGACACAGATCGGATAAAATCCTTTCATACATCTGGCCCCTAATGTGTTAATCTTATTTAATTTTCTAAGTAATTGTGGACCCCCTAAGGAGGCTTTGTTGACCTCCAGGGGTCCCCAGACCCCAGGTTGGGACCCATTGTTCTAAACATAGACCTGGAAGCCTCTGTAATCCCCAGGGCAGAAACCTTCCTGCCATTGAACCTGTGCTTTAGACCATCTGGTTCCATTTCCCAAATATCTGTTTCTACTAGGTAGATGGTCATGGGCATTCCTCACCTACAGACAGTACAATTTCTAGAACGGATGGAGCTGGTCAAACAACTTTTACCTGACAGTCCCTTTTGTCCTGCCCTTCTTGTGATGTTTATAAAATTAATCATGTTGGGCTAGGAAGAACCTTCTGTCCTCCATTTTCTTTGAATTGGAACCCAGTTGCCTTTTTGCCTATGTTGTCCCTTGAACCCATAAGAATTTTCTTGTCCCTTACTTTCTTATTTGGAACCAGTCTGCTGAGGGTTTCTCTATTCCACTGGCTTAAAGTCTTGCTACTACAGCCCTTTTTAACTCCCCACAGACTGGATCCAAAGTGCAGGGTAAGGGCCAGGATAATTCTCATAGGACTCAAGGCGGTCCCAGAAAACATTGGAATGGTAATAGTGTATCAGGGAAGGAGCATCATGAAAAGGGAGGGCAGGGACGTCCTTCCAAGCCCAAGGTGTTGACTTGCTTCAAGTTTCACCAGGTTGGGCACTTTTAGATAGATTATCGGGCAAAAGATCCTGAGCTCGTTGTTCCTTAAGTCTGTCCTCTTTCTCTCCCATTCCTGCTTCTTTGATGTCCTGCCTTTACCTTTCCTTTTCTTGGGTTTCCTTTTCCCTTTCTCTCTCCTATCGCCCCCTTCTAATTTCTTCTTGGGCCCAGTTATCCTGACTGGCTTGCCACCTTTCTTCTTGTTCCTAGTGAGCTGATGTCCACTTTTCCCTCTAAGACTCCCTGGCCATTCCCCCTTCTACAGTGTTTGCTTTCTGGAACACCAACTGGAAGTTCAGGATTTCAGTTCAACTTAACCCACTATCTTCTGTCCTGCCCCCCCCCCCCCCAAACGACCAGGAAAGCGGGGAAGCTAGAAAGACCCCCTACAAGAAGATAGAAGCCCATCTTCCAACTCCTGACATAGCATTGTAGAAGCAGGAGCCTGCACCTTTAGACCCTGACTGGTGGGATCCCAGTGACCCAACCAATTTTGAACAAGGGGCTTTAGATGCAACCTTGACAAAGGGATCACTGATGTAATGGCTGACAGCAACCCGTGGCCCTTCAGAAAGATTCTTGCTAATATAAGGTCTGCCCTTAGCAGGTCCCTCACACAAGCCTGAAAAAAGAACATGCACTTGGTGGGCAGGTACTCATTCAACCGATCTGTTTAAAAGTGTGCACCAAGCAAAAATGTGATTTATACTAATTCTGAAGGAAGCCAAAGTCTTGGAGCATTTTGAATACCACAGCTGTGTCTTCCTGAGTCTGTAAAACATAAAGAGCACTAACTAGCCAGTTGTGCAGGTATTAGAATATTTTAACAACCTGAACCTGGCGAAATTCCACCAGTGGAGCTAAAGGGTTTGTAAAGATCTGTGGAGAAGAGGAAAAGCCAGACAATGGTACTTTCCCACTGATTAGCAAAGCTGTTGAGGCAAAGGATGCAATAGAATGTGAAAATAAGCATCCTGTAAGTCCATGAGCCCTAAGATACCAGGGGAATGGTCGTTTAAATTGGTACTTTCTTGAATGTTGCAGACCACAGAAACAGATTGATCCTGTTCAGGTCCAAGATAGATCTGACATCTCCTGGCAGTTTTTTCACTCGATTCACTTAATTTCAGTGTCCTTGTCATCCTGGGGCACTAGAATTATTACATTCCAACTCAGAAGGGGTCCACCCCTTCTGGAAAAGGTGTGCGATCGAACAACGAGGAAGGACGGCTCTGCATGAAATCCAACTGATATCCTTCCGATACTGTTCACAGTACCCACTGTTCCAGAATGTGAGAACGCCATATACTGGGCTACTGAAGAAGGCAATCACACATCAGATCCAAAGGGAACATTGAATTGTCAGGTCTTGGGAGGCATTCCAACATGTGGAAACAAGTATGTGTCAGGATTTGTTAATGAAGGTAACCCCTGTCCACGGACCTGCCCATGAAAGGGATGTTTTCTAAGTCCCTGTGGTTGTGGAAACTGCTGCTGGTGTTGCTAAGCTCTAGTCAACATGAAAAAACAAACCCAGGATGACTGATCTCAAAATGACTGTAGCAACTTTTCATCCTCATCTGATTGTTTATGTAGCTCATCCAAATGAGGTCCAAACATCTTAATTCCCAAGAATGACACATGAGAAATGATGGAGGGTTTGGCAGTATCCAATTGTATTGGTTGCATTTGAACTTGGAGAGTAACAGCTTCAGAAGAAGATGGGGCACGGCAAAGACCATCAAATGTTGTATGAGACAATAATGGGACCATAAAATCCCCAGAACCCTGTTCAGGGTTAGACACTTACCCGTAATCCAGATCTGTGTCTACTGCTGTCCTAGGTAAGGGACGCTGTTTCCAAAGCCATGATGTCACTACATACTTGAATATGTGGTGAGTAAGTGCGCTTGAGACACCATCACCTTATCAGGAGGAAAAAAGACAAAAGCATAAAAATATCTCCTTGCCGATTCCAAGAAGTCCCAGGAGTGAAGAATCAGGATCAGCAAGATAAGGAAGCCAGAGAACAAGTGAAGGAACATAGCTTTGTTGCAAATGCACCCGCTAACTATACTGAGGCCTTTAAATAGTAAAAGGACTGAATAAGGAAATTACATCAAACACCACCTGACAGGAAACATAGTGGATTGAGAAAGGCAAAAAGAAAACAAGGTTGGAACAATCATGATGGAAAGGAGAAAGAAAAGAGGACGAAGACCTGAAGTGGAGTCCCTGCAGAGTCATCTTAAACGTCAGCTGAAAACCCTCAGGCAGGTGATTCTGGGTCATTTTGGAGTTAAAGAGAGAAGATGGAGCAATAAATATTGAGGAGTCCAAGAGCATGAGAGGGAGCAGGCCCAGGTCAGATACTCTCCCAGCCCGCAGCTATGGAGTTCATATGGCGTATATTGCGACCCAGGTACTGAAGAAATCCTCAAAGTACTGCTGCCAGGCTGCAGAGAAGGTGCAGATGCAACTAGTCCTGAAGTTCAGTACAAACTCTGTTCTCTTCAGAACACGTACGTAAAGCACTTAAAAATCCTTTATGTGGACCTTAGTAGCAAATACTGCATATGTGACAGCCCAAAAGTACAGTTTGACGCTAGCATACACTCACTTGAGAGCCTCTGCCACCTTCTGCTTTACTGGATCTGAAGGTAAAGAGACCTCTGTTTCAGTGTAGGTGACACGCTAGCCAGCAGGGAAATAACCTTCACAAATTGTGGATATTCTGAATCAAAGTTCTCCAGCAGATACCTCTGACCCAAGAACATTGGAAATCCAGATATTCAATATCTTTCCATTCCCTACATCTGGTGGTGGAGGCCAATGAGATCTAAATAGTTATTTCAGATCTGCTGGGGACTCAGCAGAAGGTAATCAGGCGTCATCATATGTGGGTTACCACAACTGATAGTTGAGAGTCTTAACCCAGCTTTCCCCATGCAGTTTTGGGTGTGGATGGACCATCTCTTGCCCCTCGTCTCCTAGCTCCTGGCAGGGCATGTGCTCTGAGCCTGTAGAGCAGCACCTACATCCCTGCCAATGATGCCATGAAGATCGTCGGGAATTGGAGCTCTAGTAGTCTGATAGGGACAGGAGGATGTGTTCACAATGTATGACTTTGCCTTTGAGGACACTTGCAGCTCTCACTTGCAGTGACGTAGCCAGTGTGTCATGGGCTGTAGTGCATGTAAGGAGCTGACCCACCCGACCCATTTCTACTGTGAAATACAATAATAATAATAATAAGAGTTCAATGGGCCCCTCAGGCCTCTGGGCCCTGGTGCCACTGCACCTGTTGCACAATGGAAGCTGCGCCCCTGTGAAGGTCTAGAAGAACACCGCAGCCGGTATTTAGAGCAGAGATCTTATGATGCTTAGCCCAAACATACTTGCACATCTCATTGCCCATTGTGTGGTGCAAAACCTGGCATTAGATGCAAAAACCAACCCGGTATTGTGCAAATTCAGATGCCAAACCTAGAGAGTGTGTTGTGGTAAATCATAGTTATCTTCAGCCACAACATTTGGTGCTTCAAGGGTTGTTGTGCTGTAGACAGTGCTAAATGAGCTTTCCACTTAAAGAGAGAGTGCACATGAAAAAGATATATAGCAATATGCTGAACTACCTCCAATCTTGCCCACACATTGTTTATTGCAGAGAAAGTTACTGCTCACGGTTTTGGGAAGTTTCTCTCCTTAAAGATATGTAATGCTTTGACAGGCATGGCTTTTTTTATTTGAAAGATTCACTTTAAGAATTATTTGATATGGATTGATCATCCCCTGCATGCGGATGTTTTAGAGGAAATGTAGAGCTGAATCTGAGAAAAGCAAGTGACAGTGTCCTTCTTCCATACTGTAGTCTCCAGGTTATGGAGCATCAGCAACAACAGTTGAATCTGGCTGCAGGATGCACACGACCTCGGCAGTCGTTGCATTGACCGCATGAGCTACCTCACCCACTTCAGTAAACACACGGGAGCACTCGCGTAAGGTCAGAGAGGAGGTTGTTCCAGTTGAAATTCAGTCTGTCTGTAGATGGGCCACGAAAGTGGGGGCTTGGGAGGCCAAATAACATTTCAGAACTCCGTTTGCTGCAACTGCTTAACTTTGTGATATAGTTGCATTTAGTGTCCTTTTTCGGGTTTAGTTTGGGAATGTAACAGGTAAAACAAGTGCTAAAGGTGCTTGTGTTTGCTCTTCCCACCATTAGTCACAGTGTTCTAACAACAAGAAGAACAACTAAAAGAACAAGAAGAAGAAAAGAATAGGAAGAACAAGAATAAGAAAAAAAGAATAAGAAGCTAAATAAGAAGAAACGAATGGGAAGAATAAGAATACAAAGAAAAGAACGGGACTAATAACATTAAGAACACGAATAAGAACAAAGTAAGAAGAATAAAAACACAACAAAAATAAGAAAAATAAGAACAAGAATAAGAAGAACAAATACAAGAATAAGAAGAACAATAATAAGAATAAGAAAAAGAATACAAAGTAAAGAATAAGAAGAACATGAATAAGAAGAGAAGAATAAGATTAATAAGAATAAGAAGGACAAGAGGATGTAGAAAAAGAGTAAGGAGACTAAGAAGACCACGAACAAGAATAGGAAGAATAAGTAGAACAAAAATAATTAGAACAAAAATAAGAAGAATAAGTAGAATACGAATAATAAGAACAAATACAAGTACAAGAAGACGAAGAAAAATAATACAAATAACAAGAACAAGAAGAAGAATCCCCAAGAAGAAAACAAATAAGAACAACAAAATCAACTTCTTTTTATATACACACTTCCATTTTTCCAACATTTTAATACATTTTCGTACGAGCAAAGGCAATATTAATTGCAATGACGGTAACCATACGGCACATCATATTATAAGTAAACATTTGAGTGGTTAAGTGTATATTATCAACAAGGTTATTTCAATAGGCACAGGTATAACAAGAGAGAAGAGCGAGACTATTTTCTTCAGGCCTAATTGTAATCATTGCCACCCTTGGTAGTCCCAGTAAGACATAGGGTATGGAACACTCACTTGGAGATTGGCAATGTGGGTAGGAGATGCTACCACAGTGCCTACGGCTGGGAGTAGTTCAGCCATCGTCCACATATTCTGTTGTATTTTTGAGGACGCCCTCTAGCTTTGTACACTTCATGTTGCATGACAGGGCCTTGAATCATTCCAGTTTTCCACTCGTGCGGGTAAGGCCAAGTTGCAGAGCCCCATCTACAGCCAGATGTCCCTTTTGGCAAGTATGCACCCCCCCCACCTCCCTCATCAAGAGACAGCCACCTCTTGGTCCGCCCATCTCCTCCAGCAACCCAGCAAAGACATCTTGGGGGTAAGCCCCGCTGTTCTACCTAGTGTGGCAGGCGACGCTTCTCCACCTGAGACAAAACACACCAATTAGCTGGACATGCCCAACTCATATGAAAAAGGAACCATTCTCTGCTGAACACTGGGGCATGTGGGGGTTGCCTGAGGCCCATTTTCACAATCTCTCCAGGATATAATACATCCTGTGCAAGTCTTTAATTTGGATCAAGCGGAGACGAGCAGCTACTTTTGAGGACTTGTATGCATTTATATTTCTGTGTATTATTTACAGGATGAAGTTTCAGACTCGATTACGCGTGCACACATTGATATATTACAGTTGCTTTTAAAATGAGTTCCCTGTGTTATGTAGAAGTGCATTTTCCTGACCCCTGTTGACTAGGCCTGACTTAGGGCCTAGCAGGCCTGTTGTTCTAAATGAATGTCACCCTTGTTTTCCCCATGCACGTCACTGTTTATTATTTCTGTAGCACCTACCAAGCAGATTCATGTTTGTATATTGGCTGCTCTTGACGAATCTTCCCTGGCTCAGTCACATACCTGCAGCTATCACTTCAAGGTCCTTCTGCTAGCTCACTGTATTCTCTTCATTCATAATCATTTGCTGTTGTTTATGAATTCAGTTTGCTCGACCATCTCCAGAGTGTGGACAGAATAATTAGTCATGTAGTGGATAGTGCTTAAGTGCTGAGGCAATGTGATGCTTAATGGGACTGTGCTCTGACATGCTAAGGAAATTATATATTTGCTCACACCACAGAGATACTGCAGCCTTGGTTATTTCATATGGGAAAATAATGTATGAAACGTTTGATTTTGGGAGTGAACCACAGCATTCCCGATCTTCCCTGCATGCTGCTAGGCATGCACTCCGTCTTTCTCCTGATTTTGCTGCATACTTGGGAATCTTTTTGGTTTTGCACTTTTCTGTAATACTGTATTTGCTGATAGCCTACAGGTCATTGACTCTTTACCGCATTTTGTATGATTTTTCTAATAAATACCTTAAGCTATTCTGTTGATCTAGAAATCGGTTATGACTTGGCCCTTTCACTTAATTGACTATTTTCTGACATTTTGATGTGCTGGGAGGTGCTTTACCTTGGTGACACATTGAGGTTTAATGCTGTCTCCAGTTCATCAAGTTGTGGGTGTTCTCTTGAGGTAAATTATTGGGTGCCAAAGTTCTGGGATCCCTCGCACCCACAAGAACACCAGAGTCCTCAAGCCATCCTGGTTTCCACCCACTCATCGACTTCTTAGCGCCTGAGGTCTTTCTCCCATCCGTGGTGCTGTGTGTCTAGTGGGTATGGTGTGTGGGGAACTGAGAAGCGATAGATTAATGAAATACCCCTCTCCATATTGAGACTTTTTATTTACAATACTTGGAACTTCAGAAGATTGCTATGAATCACTATTCAAAATAAGTTAGTTTTAGTAGTATTATTTGGATTATGAAATGATTCATAGCAATTCAAAGTGTTGTAAACAAGAGGGGTTAGTATCAAACACTTCCATGGTACTCAGTGTATTGACCTCCGAAGGATGAAAAGCTGTGCGCTCCAGACGCTTACCTTGCTTTGGCCACACCACACTCCTTTTCTGGGGGGTCACTGCCAGGATCAGTAGTGTCCTTAGGGGACTTCCGATGCCCCATGGATTCTAGGAATAGGGGATCTAGGTCGCCAAGCCTATTCACGTTGGATGGACATCAGGCCACACACCACATTGAGTAACCTCAAGGTACATGTTCAGAAGTGTGAAATTCCTAAATTCTGCTGAACTTAGCTCAGCCCTCGTTTCCATGTGGCGGTGAGTCTTCTGACCTTCCCTCAAGCCTGGGATCATTGTTATAGGCCAGGTTGCTGGTGTTCTGTGGCAAGGTTGAGGAGTTTGGTTCTTGCAACCAACCAAAAAACTTGTGGTCAGAGTTGTCAGCACTCCTGGAGTGTGATCAGTAGTTCCAATTACTTCCTCCCCACCCAAGCATCACCGCCGTGAAAGTCATTGAATGAGTAATAATATCAAACCACTGCATCTCATATAGTAAATTAATATTTTGAATCATTGAGTAGCTGCAGGTTTTACTATCTTTCTATAACACTAAAACATTTAGACAAAGTGATGATAAGTGCAACTTATTCTTTTATATAATGCTCAATGCTGTATGTATCAGTTTTTGAAATGCTTCACTATTACCCAATATAGGCCGTTGTTATTGTAATGTTGCTAGAGCCAAGGTAAACTGTGGATGGAGTTAGTGATCTAGTGGATTGACGACCGGACTTCCTGGGCGGGGCAAGGACAGGAAGAGGACGTAAGAAGGATGGCAAAAGATGACGCCAGACCTATCAGATGCAAGCTCCAGTATGAGTTGGCCCTTGCATCAGTGGCAGAACGAAAATTGAGAGGGCCCCCATACAAAGTACCTGGGGGAGGCCCCCACCCCCTGGACCCAATCAGCGGCCTGTGCTGAGGGGCCCCCTAAAGCTCCAGGCTGCAGGGGCCTTTGTTACACCACTGCCTTGCATGTAATTAAATAGGGCTCCAACACCCCCCGCCTCATAGGAATCACTGTGCGCCTGCTCACCCAGCGGCCCCGGTAAAAACCAACAATTGTGGGTCGGTTGGAACTGTATTTCCATATGGAATTCCACTCTCTCTCATAATGGATGGGCTGGTGTTTTCGTTCCGGGTTTTCCAAGGTGCAGAAGTACTGCAATGATTTTACTGTCTAGAACAAACACCAGTTAAAATCGCTGTAAGCGTCAACCGCAACAGCACGCAGACCTCAGCGACAGCCCATCCCAACCTCCTCTCCGGCAAAGGGATAGCATGCAATGCTCCGCTTCCCCTTCCCTCACTTTTCAACCCTCCAGCCTTGCCTAGCATTGAAGCCACCTGGGCCATTAATGTAGAATCTAAACTAGCGCCATCTTGTTTGAGTCATGTGAATGCATTGGTATTGCACTAATGCAAGCATGTGCTTCAGCGACTAACAATAAAGGGTATTTTGCAAAGCCAAGCTCTGGTTGGCATGGGAAGGCAAGGGAGTATGATTTAATGTTCTCATTCTGTCATTTGCAAGGAACTCTCAACTTGGAGTGGGAGGAGCACACTGTTTACCAAAATGTTGTCAATATACCACAGAAGAGGTGTTAGACGAATAATGAATGCCCATCTCTTTGCTATGCCTGACAACTGAACTGTAGGGTAAATTTCCACTGTTATGCAGAAAGTTTCTTTATTGGACATCCTGCTGGAGCTCCAGGACATCCCATGTCATTCTGAATAAACTTGCTTATGAATTTTATTTAAGGTTCGTCCATTGACAAACAGTCATTCGCAATTCCATGGGGTTTAACTTGTAATTGCATTCTACCAAAAGGGTGTTACTGTGTTTGTACTGGTAATTGTGAAGGCGGAGTTGCCACTCAGTCTGTACAGTGGAGCTCAGAGGCCCCTAATGGTACTCAATGTACCCCTCATGCAAGGATGAAACACTTCACTTGGCCTTAAGCCGATCCAGACTTGTTACTTACAGATCACTCTACATGTTAGCAGAAATGGCTTAACAGATTGAACCCTCCTGCTGGCCTTGTTCTGGGGAGCATGTATCCAGACAGCAATTGTATAAAATACATTAAAAAAAAATTAAATAAAAATGTTGAAAAACATTTGAGATGTTTTTCGTGATGACTAATTAAAAGGATACTCCACTAAAAAGCTCAAGATAAGACTGATTTGGCAGAAGCGAGTTCTTCTGGGTCTCTGAGATGCATTAGCACATTTGTGTTCAACAAGAGTACAACAAAATAACTGGGTTGTTTTCGTTCTTTAGGTGCTTGGCTGAGGGAACCGGCAATGTCGCTTTTGTGAAACACAGTACTGTGGCAGAAAACACAGATGGTGAGTAACGGCAGGTATCGGTAATAGTGAAATTACTAAACCATATGAAATTACTGGTACTACCTTGAAATGAATGACAACAAAGAACAAACCAAGGAGTGGATTTATGAGCCCCTAGCTCCTCCTTGCACCACATTAGCCTCATTTTTTTATGCTAATGTAGCCCAGCCAGGCCCAAATCGCCACGCCATATTTACAAAGTGGTACAATGCATGCATTGCACCACTTTGTAACCTTTTGCGGTACATTATGCCATGGCAGCCATAATGTATTCAAAGGAGGCGTTCTAATCTAAGAGATTTCTTTGCGTCATTTTTTTCTGCACTTTTAACGTCTGCTCCAGAGCAGGCGTTAAAAGGAGGCTTCCATTGTTTACAAAGGGCCTCAATGGGCTTTGCAGGATTAGCGTCACCATTTTTTAAGTTAATCCTACAAAGCTCCGAACTAGCGTCAAAAATTCTGACGCCATTGTGTGCTGTATCTTAGACATGGTGGCGTTAGGGGGGTGCAAAGGGGTGCAGGAAAAGTGGTGCTGCACTGGGTGTAATGCCACTTTTCTTAAATCAACCCCAAATTCTAAGCACAATCCGATTACAATAATTCAGAAGGACAACACACAGTGCTAGAGAGATACCAAATACCGTTTCCATTCTGAAAGCATGTCATTATTTATCATGAATGCACGATTCAGTCTCAATCGAGCATTGATATTGCAGCAGAGTCTATTTCATACTTAATAATCCTAATTTTGGACACAAATCTAAGGAAATTGTCCTGTTCACCCCATTATTAAAGTGGTCACACCCAACAGATCCCCTCAGCCGGAAACAGGCGTGTACCATTATCATGGGAAAGGAGGAGTGCTGGTGTCTCACTCCTCTTCTGGCGAGTTAGGCTCTGTTAGACAGGGATTGTTAGGAGGCTGACAAACCTGTCAGAGAATCGCTTATCTGCAGGTGATGATAAATAGAGCCCTGCTGTTGCACCCACAAATCCATACTCACATGCAATGAATGGTATTTTACAGCTAAAGGATAATTTACTGTATACTTTCTCTCCTGTTAATTTGAATGGGCTCAGAAAACATTGAGTTTCTAAATAAAAATATGATGATTGATAATAATTGTTTTTAGCGTTGGCATTCAAACAGTTGGCCTGCTTTGCTAGGCCATACATTTATTACACACATTCTTATATATCAAATGTTGTCATACAACGCATACAATCAATCCTCTCTTGTATGTAACACATATTATTAACATATGGAAGCCCTGCTAGTGCTGGGGCAGTATTGCAGTGGTGTGGTGGGGGCTAGGTGGGGTGGCAATTGATTTCGTGGATGGTGGTTCCATGTTGTTAGGTGGCAATCTGTGTGGTGGTAATATATTGAGGTTTGCGTTAGGTGGTGGCATGTGGTAATGCCCTGATGTAAGTTCTAGTATAGTTCTGTGCATAGTTGTGCAGTGCAGGGGTAGTATTGGGATCTTGGAGAGATGGTGTGGTGGCGGGCCGGTAGTTTGTTGCTGCAGGGTTGTAGTGCGATGATGATGCTTCACTGATGGGTGGTAGGGCAGTGCTAGGAATGTCATGTAGTGCCCAATCCCATTTTCATTGCTTCCCCTTCATCACAGCCTGTTAGCCCATCTAGTTCATTCCATTGTGTGCCATCATTTTCTCATCCTGCACTTACACGACTCGTCTCCTCAAGTAGCTTGGGCACTAGGTCTATTCATCCATCTATGTGTTTACCAGTTATAATATTTATGAACACCAATCAGCTTACATTTAAAGTTCAATGTTGATTATTCAAATAGATTTCTTGTAGGTTAACTCAAACTGTGCAATAACTCTAGTTTCACCTGTGTGCTTTGCTGCTGTCTGGTGTCAGTGGGCAAATCAAGCTTGTATGGAGAGCAAAGAGAAAGAAGACCATGTCCACGAAGGGTGATGGAAGGTAACAGAACTGGAGAAGGGAGCCCAAGTTACTCTCATGTGTTCTGAAGTTACTGTTGAAAAAAGGGAGGATCAGAAAACAACACCTCAAAAAACTATCTATTCTGCTTGTGGGCCCCAAAAACAGAGACCTCAAAGGCAACTCAGTTCTCGAGTTGTTGCACAGAAATTGTTTGCTTTATTTATGAATGAAATATAGTTTACAGCTGCAAGGTGTCACCCCTGTTCCCCCCCTGGCCCAATGCATTACTGTCTGAATTTTCATTTTAATTCAGTTTCTATTTACATTGACCGTGAACCTTTAAGCAACATTGAAATTAAACATGGTTTAGACATAAACTTTCATTGCTTGTTTGCTAAAATGAATTTTCTCCTAGGAAATAACCTTGAGGATTGGGCCAAGGGCCTTCAGTCTAAGAACTTCAGACTCCTCTGTATGGATGGAAGCCTCCGAAATGTCGCTGAGTGGAAGAGATGCAACCTGGCCAGGGTGCCCGCTCGAGCCGTCATGGTGAGGCCAAACATTGACGCGACTGAGATCTTCAACCTTCTCAATGCGGGGCAGGTAAGTTGAGTTTGGAATATTTACAATATTTAATGTTTTTTAAAGCATCCCAGTCCTCTTCTCTAGAGTAGAAAGAACATCCTCTCAATGCCCTGTGCAGTAATATCAGCAATTACATAGAATATGCTTATGTTTTAAAACATCCTTTTAGCCCTCGATCCAGTAATTTAACAAAATGAATGACAAATGCATTAAGAACCTGAGACTCCCTATTTATACAAAGACAAACGTCTGTTAACGACTACGCAATATGAGGTTCCTTTTAAATGGTTTGGCCAGTGGAATGTCCTCTTTGGAAAGATAATTCTAAAGCTATGATCCAGGCACAAATATCTGACTGCAAGTCTCGAATATATTACTGGATCCTTTGCAGGAAGGGACAGCTTCTTTGGAAGGAGCATCGCCCCCCTGGCCGAAAGCCAGGAGATGAAAAATAATAAACAATAGTTTAATACTGTTTTATTTTTCATTGGCTTGCTCAGCCCGCAGTGCAGGGAGGGGCGGGGCTTGTCATGGCGGTGGGAGGGGTGAGGAGGAGAGAGTGCACCTAAGTACGCATGTGTGTTTGGCACTTCGATGAAGAAACTGCAGAGACCCCGGGGCTGTGTATGAGCGGCAGTCCGAGCCACTCAGACCAATCCTGGCACTGCTTTAATGCTAGCTTTAGCATGAAAGCAGCACCAGGATTGCTGGGGAGCCTGTGCTCGTGTCCCAGTGAATGAGGAAAGAGGAGCGAGCCGGCAGGAGACGGCGGCATCGAGGTAAGTTTATTTTATTTTTTATTGTTTTTTTCACCTCTGTCTCTGTTCGCCCTGCCCCTCCCCTCCCCTTGAGATGTGCAATAGCTGCCACTGTTTGCAGGGCTAGCTGATTGTCAGTTTTGGCATCTTGTAGATGAAGCAGTAAGAAACTGATTGCTCACAAATACTGGTGAAGTACATCACATTACACATGTGAAGGCAACACTGCATTAATTAGCAATTAAAGGCACACACACAACTATTCTTAAGAGTTAAATTAGAAGAGAGCTTCCTATCTGGTTGCAACTTGATGCCCTCAAATGCGCTGGAATAGCTGGGAAATCAGAACATTACATTCAAATCTGTGATTCCTATTTCTGAACACTCACCAGAGTATTTTGTGCATTTCCATACCAATGAGGTCGAATGAGCTCTCTGCCAATCAAATTAAACTATACACAGACCTGAAGTTAAAACAACTCTACATACCAGAAGGGCATGATAAGAGTGCACAGAGGTAGAATCATCTAATCCAGGAAGGGTACTGGAGACAATCAGGGAAGTCCTATCCTAGGATGTTTTAGAGGTTCTAAATATATGCAAGGTTGAAGAATGGAATACACAGGGGAGGAGGGAGTTCCACATCTTAGGGACAAGAAGATCACAACATTGAAATTTAATGCATAGAGGAGGGGAAGGCCTTAATGCATAGAGGAGGGGAGGGTGCCCAGCCCCACTTTGGTGGCAGAGTGTCCGCAGTAAGGTGGCATAAGCTGTAAAAGAGGACCAGTGTTGTAAGGAGGAAACAGGCGCTGGACAAAGTCAATTACCCAGGAGCAGAACTGGAGATGGAATGGAAAAGCAGCCAGCAAAGAGAGACAGGATGGCCAGAAGGGCTATCTGTGGTAAAACGTTTCAAGAGGAGAGGTATGGCTGAATTGAAGACAGATTTTAGAGGACGGATGTGATCAGGCAGTGAGAGAAATCAGTAAGATGGGGCAATAGTCAAGTGAGACACAGTAAGTGTGAGGACTAGAGGTTTTTTGGCCTGGAATATCAGACGTAGACGACAACTGTAGAACTGAAAGCGGCAGCAGCAAGTAAGGGTGAGAATGTGACAACAGAAAAAGAGACAGGAAGATAATGTCCAGATTAGGAGCAGAAGGGGAAACAGAAAAATGTGAAGGAGGGAGGAGCAAGATAGATGAGGGCCGAATAGTAATCCTACAAATGTCAATCTCTCTCCCAGGAGAGAAAGCATACCCCAATCTCCATGAGAGTGGCAAAGTGTCTTCTCTCAAGTGTGACCATCCAGGAAGCCTGTAGCACAGCGGTTCCCAACCTGTGGTCCGGGGACCCCTGGGGGTCCGCGAAGCCTTCTCAGGGGGTCCGCGAGAGCCTAGAAAACTAAAAAATATTAACAAATATTGATAAATTAGGTCCCCAGCTTCCAGTAATGACTCAAGCGGGGGTCCCCGGATTCCCATGATGATTCAGTGGGGTCCCCGGGTTCCATTAGTGTTAAAGTGGGGGTCCACAGAAATCAAAAGGTTGGGAACCACTGCTGTAAAGATCTATAAAAATATAAATTAGCAGGAAAACAGAAGCATTAACCAGGATCTGAGTGAATCTCCCCATGAAATTAAAAAGAAAGTCTTTGGTAATAGATTTACGGGAATCAAAATATATTATTCCACTCTTATATAGACATTACTGCTAGTGAGTGGATTAACAATATGGCATTTGTCTCTACTCTCAGTCCTACAGGGTCTGGAATGGCAAATGAAAGACGTCCTGGAACAAATGTAACTACCAGCCCCCGTTGCATTGAGTGATCGAGTATATAGTGGAGTTAAAGCTTCTCCAGGAGGTGGGGATTTAGAATTAGAATGGTCAAGGCAGCAGGAGATTATGCATTTTATCCAAAATGCTTTTTATTATAAGAACAAACAATTCTAAATTTGGAAGAACATTCTATTATATATTTTACTGTCGATTTTTTTCCTCGCACTGTGCCAAGAAGCATTATTCAACTATTGTGGCAAATTATGTAAACACACAAAACTGTAAATATTAAGGACAGAGTTGACGAAAGGGCTTTGACTTTTTTCTGTAATACAGGATCCCATTCTAAAAACATTTTATGAATCCCTTTTCCCAAGCTACCTTAAAGCCAACATTTTAGTCTTAATTGCTCTCAACCTGAGCTCGACTTGAATCTAAATCAATCCTTGAAAGTTTTGGAACTGTCACTGTAAAGGAGATAGACTTTTAGTCCCTACAATGGTGGGCCATTGCGAAATGTAAAATCAGTGTTGTCCTTTTTTGTTCTGATGCCAAATATTAGCTTGGAAGCTACTCCTGCTTGCTCTGGTATTTTTTATCAAGCACGCAACAGAAATGGTAAAACTGATTCCACAATATATATATTTTTTTTTATGTAACAATATATACAGTTATCAATATAGTTAGTTGTGTTTGGTTTCAGTGCACCTTTGGGACACCTTTGTCTTGCATCCAATATGGGTTTCCTAGTTCAAATAATCTCTTGAAAAAAATCCAGGACTTAGGGTAGACAGTGATATATTTTCCTGATCACTCTACTAAACAATGTGGTATCAGCTGACCAACAATATTGATGCTTTCATACAATCAAATCAACAAGTCATCTTGGTGAACACATTAAGGGGGACATTCTGACCCCGGCGGTCTCAGACCGCCGGGGCCAGGGTCGGCGGGAGCACCGCCGACAGACCGGCGGTGCCCCGCAGGGCATTCTGACCGCGGCGGTTCGGCCGCAGTCAGACAAGGAAAACCGTCGGTCTCCCGCCGGTTTTCCGCTGCCCTTGGAATCCCCCATGGCGGCGCAGCTTGCTGCGCCGCCATGGGGGATTCTGACACCCCCTACCGCCATCCTGTTCCTGGCGGTTCGCCCGCCAGGAACAGGATGGCGGTAGGGGGTGCCGCGGGGCCCCCGTAAGAGGGCCCCACTGTGTATTTCAGTGTCTGCAATGCAGACACTGAAATACGCGACGGGTGCAAACTACACCCGTCGCACCCCTGCAACTACGCCGGCTCAATTCTGAGCCGGCGTCCTCGTTGCAGGGGCATTTCCTCTGGGCCGGCGGGCGCTCTTTTGGAGAGCGCCCGCCGGCCCAGAGGAAATGTCTAAATGGCCGCCGCGGTCTTTTGACCGCGGTGCGGTCATTTGGCGGCTCCCTCCAGGCGGGCGGCTCCCGCCGCCCGCCGGGCTCAGAATGAGCCCCTAAATCTTCCTAAGAAGACTATGGGACTGCTCTGTATCTGGGCCTAACAATAGTACAGATCAGTAGATGACAACTGATAAAGAGTTAGACTGCCTAGTATGAGCTCTTAACAAATTAAAACATGTGCTCTAAGCCAGTCTTGGGGTTCATTGGCAAAGTATCAACTTTAAAGAGCTCTATATCGGACATTAGGCTTCCTGTCAAGCAGAACCCTCTTTGGCCAGGAAACAACACACTCTTTCCTAAAGTTTAGCACAGATTGCTTAAATACAAGAACAGGCTTCAACGCATAACCCCTTAACATGGCGACAATTGAAACCAATATGTGCACCAATATGTGGAAGGAAGAAAAACAGACCTTATCCTTCAATGTGCAAAGAATTTAGGGCCAGATGCAGCAAAGGGTTTGCGCCTCGCAAACGGCGGAAATCGCCGTTTGCGAGGCGCAAAAGCCTCTTTGCTATTCAGAAATGCATATTGCGAGTCGGGTCCGACTCGCAATATGCATTTCAGAATCGCAAATAGGAAGGGGTGTTCCCTTCCTATTTGCGATTCGGAGTGGAATGCAATTCCATTTGCGACCGCATATGCGGTCGCAAATGGAGTCGCAGTTACCATCCACTTAACCCACTCGCAAATTGGAAGGGGTCCTCATGGGACCCCTTCCAATTTGTGAATGGACCCACAAATATTTTTTCAGGGCAGGGAGTGGTCGAAGGGACCACTCCCTGCCCTGAAAAAATACCGAAACTAAAGGTTTCGGTTTTTTTTTTAAGTGCAGCTCGTTTTCCTTTAAGGAAAACGGGCTACACTTAAAAAAAAAAAACTGCTTTATTTAAAGCAGTCACGAACATGGAGGTCTGCTGACGACAGCAGGCCTCCATGTTTGCGAGTGCCTAGACTCGCTATGGGGCCGCAATTAGCGACCCACCTCATGAATATTAATGAGGTGGGTCATTGCGACCCCATAGCGAGTCGCAGTCGGTGTCTGAGACACCGTACTGCATACCAATTTGCGAGTTGCAAATTGCGAGTCGTAGGGACTCGCAATTTGCAAGTCGCAAATTGGCGTGTTGCTACATCTGGCCATATATTCTAACAATCACCATTTTTTCGGAAAACACCTTGTGGCAAGCAACAACCTGAGCCACGTCCTTATAAGAAATTGAATTATTATTTAGGGTGGGTACCCACCTCAAGGATTAATCACATCCTTTATCAGGGTGAAGACACAAAGGGCCATACATACGAAAGCTTTTTCCCATAGACACAGAATGGGTAAAATCCTTTCGTACATCTGGCCCAAAGTCACTATTTTTTATGAGCTCAACCTCCTGTTAACTATGGCCCATATCTGCCATTGCAGCCTGCCTCCTGTTGATATTTAAAAGGGAGGTTTTTCTCTGTTAAAAGGGTTTATTCTGAAAGGTGGACTGCAGTTTTTAAACTCCCATAGTCAGTGGCATTGCCTGAAGCCATGGTTTACTCTGTTAGTGTAGTGGATGACATAATAAAAGCTGCAGTCCAATAGAGACATTTAACTTACAAGCCCTGGGTCCATTTTATACCCTATACTAGGGATTTATATGTAAGTTAAGTATACCAATTGGAAATATGCAAATTCAAACATGTTTAAACGGGGAACACAGGGGTAGAGTACGGTCTTCTAGATCCAGCATAAATATAAGGTTCAGGTGAAGGTGAAAAATCTATAGTGACCATATAGAAAAAAGAGGATTTCCTGCAACCCTCCACAAGATGCTATCTATTACCCATAAGCAAGTTGTACTTGCCCTCCCATTAGTATTGCTCCAGCTCTTGCCTTTGGACTCAAGTTGCATGTCACGTAGCTTTGACCTGACAGGCGTAGGGTGGTCACCCTCAACTTTTTGCCTTCCTCCTCCACTTTTTTTCACTGTTTTTAGGATTCTGTGCACTTTACTACTGCTAACCAGTGCTAAAGTGCATATACTCTTTCACTTAAAACATGGTGACATTGGCTCATACCCAATTGGCTTATTTAATTTACTTATAAGTCCCAAGTAACTGTGCACAGGGCCTGTAGATTAAATGTTGCATTGCTATTGGGCCTGCAGCACTGATTGTGCCACCCACATAAGTAGCCCCCTAACCATGCCTCAGGCCTTCCATTGCAAGGCCTGTGTACGCAGTTTCACTGCCAATTCGACTTGGCATTTAAAAGTACTTGCCAAGCCTAAAACTCCCTTTTTTTCTACATATTAGTCACCCCTAAGGTAGGCCCTAGGTAACCCATAGGACAGGGTGCTGTGTAGGGAAAAGGCAGGACATGTACCTGTGTAGTTTATATGTCCTGGTAGTTTTTACACTGCTGTGATGCATGCTCCATCATTGGCTAACATTAGGGCTACCCTCATATACTGTTTGAGTGGTAGATTCTGATCTGAATGGACTAACAAGGTCATATTTAGTATGGCCAGAATGGTAATAAAAAATCCAGCTGACTGGTGAAGTTGGATTTAATATTACTATTTTAGAAATGCCACTTTTGGAAAATGAGCATTTCTCTGCACTTAAGACCTTCTGTGCCTCACAATCCACATCTGGCTGGGTCAGTTGACAGCTCCCTTGTGCATTTCACTCAGATAACCCCCATACACAGGATGCTCAGTCACACCTGCACACATCTGCATACTGAATGGGTCTTCCTGGGCTGGGAGGGTGGAGGGCCTGACACTTACACGTCAAAGGACAGTGGCCTGCCCTCACACAATGGACTTCCAAACTCCCCACTGGGACCCTGGCAAACATGATGGAACTGAAAGGGGACCTTGTGCACTTCTAAGCCACTCTTTGAAGTCTCCCCCACTTCAAAGGCATACTTGGGTATTTAAACAGGGCCTCTGACCCTACCAACTCAGACACGTCTTGACAAGATACCTACTGGGAAAGGAACTCTGAACCAGAACCTGCAACCTGCTAAGAGAAGCTGCCCGACTGCCCAAAGGACTCACCTGACTGCTTTGCTGAAAAGGACTGCTGCCTTGCTGTTACACTGCTGCCTTGCTGCCCTCTGGCTCTGCTGAGAAGTGCTCTCCAAAGGCTTGGATTAAGCTTGCCTCCTGTTTTCTGTAGTCTCAGTGATAAAAAGACTTCATCTCTGCAAAGAACTCCTTGTTCGGTGAAAAATCGATGCACAGCCTGCTAGAATTGACAAACAGCCTGCCTCGCGGTGAGAAAATCACTGCACACTGAACCGGAACGATGCTGCCCAGCACCCCGAGTGGAGATTGACGCAGCGCCAGCGTTGCGACCGGGACTTCGCCACACGGCCACTGGATCGACGCATAGCCGAGCCAGAATGACACAGCCTGACTTCCTGCCCAACGGATCGACGCAGCTCCTGTGACTTCGTTCCGCACACCCAGGATTTCTCCGCATCGTCCTCGGGGCATCCAAATACCCAGCAACCTGAAGAGGATCCAAGTTTGCGCACCGGAAATCGACGCAAGGCCCATGCTGCGTGGAAAATATCGACGCATTGTCTGTGTGCGCCCGGAGAAACGGATGCACACCTCCCAGTTTTCTCTGCATCTCCTCCTCTATGGTCCCTTGTGAATAATTTAGACACAAACCAGGTACTTTGTGCTTGCAAGAAACACTTATTGCTTTTAAGAACTTGACTGTTTTTATCATTTTCTAAAGTGATATTTCAACATGTACTTATCAAATCTTGATTGTTTTGACCTTATTTTATCTAGATAAATATTCTATATTTTTCTAAACCTGTGTGGTGTATTTTTGTGGTGTTTATACTGTGTTATTGTATGATTTATTGCACAAATACTTTACACAGCACCTTCTAAGTTAAGTCTGACTGCTCCGTGCCAAGCTACAAGAGGGTGGGCACAGGATAATTTGGATTGTGTGTGACTGACCCTGACTAGAGGGAGGGTCTTGCTTGAACAGGGGGTAAGCTGACTACCAACCAAAGACCCCATTTCTAACATTGGTGATCAGCGGTGAGGATAGGACTTGTATTTGTGCAGTGACATACAATAGCTACGTGTACACCAGCTGCCCACAGTTAAAGGTCAACGTGATTTTTATCTTTTTCTGCAATTTCGTTTTCTGCCTGACAATTTTAACTTAATCCTCAATCAACATGTCTCTGTCTGGGTCTCAAGCAGGAGCTGAATATTTTGACCTAGCCAAGCTGGAAACATACACTGTTAACCAGCTGAAGGTGTTCTGCAAGGGGATGGGAGTACCTACCCGGGGTGCCTCCAGAAAGGAGGAATACCAAAAGGCGCTGAGGGCCTGAGCAGAAGCCCATTCAGAGGAGAATGTTGAGGAGCAGGAGCCAGAGGATGGCCCCTAAGAGGATTTTTTTGCCAGCAGTGGGGGATGTTACCGCTGGAATTGTGCCCCCTGCTAAACCAAAGAGAAGAGTCTCAAGCCATGGTCTGACCGCAGAGGAAAGGAGGGAGGAGAGATAATTTCAACTGTAAATGGCAAAGTTGAAAATTGAAGCTCAACAGGAGGAGAGGAGGGAGAGAGAGAAGCCAAACAGGCTGAAGCTGAAGCTGAAAGGGCTTTGGCTGAAAAGAAACTTTTGTTGGCTCATGAACTGAGTCTCAAAGAGATGGATATCAAGGCGAGGCAGTCGGAGTCCAGCAGTGATAGTGGCAGCATTCATGCAGGACCTGCTGGGGAAAGGAAGGTTCTTATACCCAAAAATGTGGTGCCAAGTTATGTGGTGGGAGATGACATTGATAAGTGGTTGGCTGCTTATGAAGTTGCAGTAAGGGCTCCTGGGGTTTCTGAAGAGCGATGGGGGCAGCCTTGTGGTGGTATGTACCAGTAGTGTGGAGGAACACACTCCTTGCATTGGATCCAAGGAATCAAACACATACGCGCCCATGAAAACTGTTTTACTTGCCACGTTTGGGCTGACCCTTGAGAAATACCCTCAGAGGTTCAGGTACAGCACCAAACTCTCCACACAGAACTGGGTAGACTTTTTTGATTTCTCCAGTAAGGCACTGAATGGATGGGTGCAGGGCAGTAAAGTAGATGACTAATTGGGGTTATATAATTAGTTCCTAAAAGAGCATATGTTCAGTGTTTGCTTTAGAGAGTTGCGCCAGCACCTAGTTGACAGTAAGCTGACTGATCCTAAAAAGCTTGCTGAGGAGGCGGACTTCTGGGTTAGCACCAGAGTGTCTAAGAAGGTACCTGGGGGGGACACCCACGAAGGTAGTCAGGGTTCCCACCAGAAAATAGAGGTGGGAGACAAACTTAAAAATAAGAAGTTCTCAAAAGGCTCCCAAAACTATTCTGGGGGGGTGGTAACCAGTCCTCGCTTGAATTTAGGAAGAACCCTGGGTTCCTTGACAAAAAGCAAGGGAAATTTATCCTCAAATACTTAGAGTGCTTCAAGCATGGACACTCTAAGGGTGACTCTCAGTGTCCCAAGGGGACACAGCCCCACACTGGAGGGCAGACACCTGGGTTGGCTAGTGTAGCGCTCGGGGGGCGATAGCCCCAGTTAGCTTTGGGAAACAGAGGTGTCCCTAGTATCTCTGGGAGATGAGGAAATGGTGCCAAAAGCCCACATGCCTGCCAATACTTCCATGTATAGGCAGTGGGTCACCATTAATGGGCAAAGGGTGGAGGCTCTGCGTGACACAGGAGCCAGTATGACTACTTTCAGGGGTCTGCCGGTGTCAGCAGAGCAGGTCATTCCTAATACATTCCACCAGGTCATAGTCGCTGACAATGTTGAGAGCCACCTACTGGTTGCTCTGGTTCCCTTTGAGTGGGGGTCTCTGGTACTGTAAAAGTATCTGTGAGCCCTGCCATGCCTTTCGGTTGTCTGTTAAGTAGTGATCTTGACCTCAAACTGCCTGGAATGAGGTAGAACTCAGATCCCACCTGGAGATGTTAGGTGTGCCTGAATGGGTCTGCATGACCACACGGTTCATGGCTACCCTGGAAGGGAGTCATAGGCGTCTAGAGCCTGGAACAATGGCCCAGACATCTGCACAGAGAAAGGGCAAGGGGCGCTGGAAACTGGCCCCAGATATTCCCACGGTGGTTGATGGGGTCCCAGAAAAGGAGGCCCCTGAACCAACTGGGGAAGATATTGCCATCCTGGGTAACCTGCCTGAGCTTGCTGGCTGGCAAGTGGGGGCTGGGCCAATCAGGGAGGAATTCTGCAAGGCGCAGAAGGAGTGCCCACTCATGAGGGTCTGAGGCAACAGGCCTCAGCCCAAGCAGCAGGTGAAGCCTCTGGCGATCACCACATATATTGGGAGAATGATCTCCTCTACAGTGATCCTAAGGTACCGGCCGCTGAGGCAGCATGTGTGCTTCTGGTCTCCCAGTGCTCCCGGGCCTTCCTACAGGGCCTGACTCACGACATCCCCCTGGCAGGACATTTGGGGCAAGACAAGACCTTTGCAAGGCTTGTCACCCACTTTTATTGGCCTTGAATGCGGGTAGCCTTAGATAGTTTCCGGTGGTCCTGCCCAACATGCCAGGCTAGTGGGAAGACAGGGAAAAGGCTCAAGGCCCCCCTGATCCCACTCCCCGTCATTGGCACCCCCTTTGAAAGGGTGGGCATCAACGTCATTGGTCCCTTGGACCCCAAAACCGCCCTAGGCAACAGGTTTATCCTGGTTTTGGTGGACCATGCCACCCGCTATCCAGAGGCAATCCCTCAAAGGACAGTGATAGCACTGGTGGTGACCAGAGCTCTAATGGGGATATTTACCCATGTGGGGTTCCCAAAGGAGGTTGTGTCTGACAATACTTCCAAGTATAGGCAGTGGGTCACCATTAATGGGCAAAGGCACAAACTTCATGTCAGAGTACATGAAGTCCATGTGGGATGAGTGTGGAGTAACCTACCGGTTTACCACCCCTTACCATCCTCAAACCAATGGGCTTGTTGAAAGGTTCAACATGACCCTGAAAGGCATGATCACTGGCCTACCTGAGGCCATGAGGCATAAGTGGGACGTCCTCTTGCCATGCCTTCTCTTTGCTGGTAGGGAGGTGCACCAGAAAGGGGTGGGGTTCAGCCCCTTTGAACTTCTCTATGGATACCCTGTCAGGGGACCACTAAGCATAGTCAAGGAGGGATGGGAGAAAGCTCCCAAGACACCTCTTCAGGATGTGGTCAGTTACATGCTGGCCCTCCGTAACCAGACACAGCGTTTCTTGAAACAGGCCAAGAGCAACCTCAAGGCCAGTCAAGAGGTGATGAAGGAATGGTATGATCAGAAGGCCACCCTGGTAGAATTTTCACCTGGAGACAAAGTATGGGTGATGGAGGCCGTAGAGCCTAGAGCTCTCCAGGACCGCTGGACTGGCCCATTCGAAGTCAAGGAGCAAAGGGGAGGCCACTTACGTAGTGGACCTCAAGACCCCTAGAAAGTCCCTAAGGGTTCTCCATCACAACCAACTGAAGCCTCATTTTGAGAGGTCTGAGGTCAGCATGCTTGTCGTGACAGATGAGGGCATGGAAGAGGAGAATAAGCCTCTCCCAGACATCCTCTCTGCCAAGGAAGATGATGAGTCAGTAGAGGGTGTTAATCTCTCTGACTTCCTGACTCTAGAGCAGAGAGGAGACTGCTATGAGTTGTTGGAGCAGTTCTCTTCCCTATACTCCCTCACGCCTGGGCTCACACACTTATGTGTCCACGATATTGACACAGGAGACAGTCCACCTGTAAAGAATAACATTTACAGGGTGTCAGACAAAGTGAGGTCCAGCATCAAGGATGAAGTAGCCAACATGCTGGTTCTTGGGGTGATAGAGAAGTCCAGCAGTCCCTGGTCCAGCCAAGTGGTGTTGGTTTCCAAGGCTGCTGCTCCCGGCGCCAAGCCAGAACTTAGGTTCTGCGTGGACTACCGGGGTCTCAGCTCTGTCACAAAGACAGATGTTCACCCCATTCCCCGCACTGATGAGCTCGTAGACAGGCTAGGTGCTGCCAAGTTCCTTAGAACCTTTGACCTCACGTCAGGGTACTGGCAGATCGCCTTGAATAAAGGGGCTCAAGAAAGATCCACTTTTTCTACTCCTGAGGGCCATTACCATATCAGAGTAATGCTCTATGGATTGAAAAATGCCCCACTTCCCTCCAACGGTTGGTTAACGGGGTCCTAGCTGGCAAGGATGCCTTCTGCGTAGCCTACCTAGATGACATTGCCGTCTATAGTTCCAGCTGGGAGGGACACTTGCTCCACCTCAAGGAGGTACTTCAGGCCCTGCAACAGGGAGGCCTGACCATCAAGGCCAGTAAGTGCCAGATTGGGCAGGGTTCCGTAGTGTACTTGGGACACCTAGTAGGTGGTGGCAAGGTGCAGCCCCTCAAGGCCAAGATTGAAATCATCAAGGCCTGGCAACCACCTAGAACTCAAACAGAGGTGAGGACCTTCTTAGGCCTCACCAGATATTACCACAGATTCATTAAGGGATATGGCACCATAGTAGCCCCCTTAACAGATTTGACATCCATGAAACAACCTAGGTTGGTGAATTGGACAGAGGCTTGTCAGAAAGCCTTTGAATCCCTGAAGGAAGCCATGTGCACAGCCCCCGTGCTCAAGGCACCTGACTACTCCAGAGAATTAATTGTGCAGACAGACGCTTCAGAGCATGGCATAGGGGTGCTCCTAGCACAGCTGAATGAGGAGGGCCTATACCAACCATTAGTCTTTATTAGCAGAAGACTATAACCACGGGAACGGAGGTGGAGTGCTATTGAGAGAGAAGCATTTGCTGTGGTCTGGGCACTAAGGAAGCTGAGATCATACCTGTTTGGGACTCACTTCCGGGTTCAGACAGACCACAGGCCTCTCAGATAGCTCATGCAGATGAGGGAAGAAAATTCTAAACTCTTGAGGTGGTCCATTTTCCTCAGGGGATGGACTTTATGGTGGAGCATCGCCCGGGGATTGACCACGCCAACGCTGATGGTCTCTCCAGATACTTCCACCTTAGTGGTGAGAGCTCCCAGGAGGTTTGGTAGCTCTCCCCACTTTCAGCTGGGGGGACACATGTTAGACCTGACAGCCTTAGGGTGGTCACCCTCAGCTTTTTGCCTCCCTCCCTCCACTTTTTGACACTGTTTTTGCTTGTGTTAGGACTCTGCACACTTTACCACTGCTAACTAGGGCTAAGGTGCATATGCTCTTTCTTTTAAAACATGGTGACATTGGCTCATACCAAATTGGCTTATTTAATTTACTGATAAGTCCCTAGTAAAAGTGTACTACATGTCCCCAGGGCCTGTAGTTTAAATGCTACTAGTGGGCCTGCAGCACTGATTGTGCCACCCACATAAGTAGCCCCCTAACCATGCCTCAGGCCTGCCATTGCAAGACCAGTGTGGGCAGTTTCACTGCCAATTCGACTTGGCATTTAAAAGTACTTGCCAAGCCTTAAACTCCTCTTTTTCTAAATATAACTCACCCCTAAGGTAGGCCCTATGTAACCCATAGGGCAGGGTGCTATGTAGGGAAAAAACAGGACATGTACCTGTGTAGTATATATATGCTGGTAGTGTAAAACTCCTAAATTCGTTTTACACTGCTGTGAGGCCTGCTCCTTTCATAGGCTAACATGAGGGCTACCCTCATATACTGTTTGAGCGGTAGATTCTGATCTGAATGGAGTAGCAAGGTCATATTTAGTATGGCCAGAATGGTAATACAAAATCCTGCTGACTGGTGAAGTTGGATTTAATATTACTATTTTAGAAATGTCACTTTTGGAAAATTAGCATTTCTCTGCACTTAAATCCTTCTGTGCCTTACAATCCACATCTGGTTGGGTCAGCTGACAGCTCCCTTGTGCCTTTCACTCAGACAACCCCAAACACAGGATGCTCAGTCACACCTGCACACATCTGCATACTGAATGGGTCTTCCTGGGCTGGGAGGGTGGAGGGCCTGACACTTACACGTCAAAGGACAGTGGCCTGCCCTCACACAATGAACTGCCAAACCCCCTACTGCGACCCTGGCAGACAGGATGGAACTGAAAGGGGACCTTGTGCACTTCTAAGACACTCTTTGACGTCTCCCCCACTTCATAGGCACACTTGGGTATTTAAACAGGGCCTCTGACCCTACCAACCCAGACACTTCTTGACAAGATACCTACTGAGAAAGGAACTCTGAACCAGAACCTGCAACCTGCTAAGAGAAGCTGCCTGGCTGCCCAAAAGACACACCTGACTGCTTTGCTGAAAAGGACTGCTGCCTTGCTGTTGCTATGCTGCCTTGCTGCCCCTGGATCTGCTGAGAAGTGCTCTCCAAAGGCTTGGATTGAGCTTGCATCCTGTTTTCTTAAGTCTCAGGGCCAAAAAGACTTAGGCCCTCATTACGACCTTGGGCGGCTGCCTATGCAGCCACAACCCCTCCACGGCCATTTGGAGATCCCCGCTGGGCCGGCGGGCGGAAACCTCGGGGATCTGGGGAACCTGGGGATCTCGGGGATCTCGGTCGCAACACAGGAGCCGGCTCCAAATGGAGCCGGCGGTGTTGTGGCCGTGCGACGGGTGCAGTTGCACTCGTCGCGCTTTTCACTGTCTACATAGCAGACAGTGAAAAGCTGCACGGGGCCCTGTCAGGGGGCCCCGCGACTCCCCGTACCGCCAGCCTTTTCCTGGCGGTTCAAACCACCAGGAAAAGGCTGGCGGTAGGGGGACTCGTAATCCCCTGGGCAGCGCTGCTAACTGCGCTACCCTGGCGGGTCACTACCGCCGGGGCCGTTGTGGCGGGAAACCGCCGGCCCCGGCGGTGCAACCGCAGCGGAAGATGACCTGCGAAGCACTGCCAGCTTGTTGGCGGTGCTTCTGTCATAACAGCCCTGGCGGTCTTGTACCGCCAAGGTTGTAATGACCCCCTTAATCTCTGCAAAGAACTACTTGTGCGTCAAAAATTCACAGCCGGAATCAATGCACAGCCTGGCTTGCAGTGAGAAAATCTCTGCACACCGAACCGGAAAGACGCCGCCCTGGATCCCCGAATGGAGATCGATGCAGCGCCAGCATTGCGACCGGAACTTCGACGCGCGGCCCACTAGATCGACGCATAACCGAGCCGGAACGAAGCAGCCTGGCTTCCTGCGAGAAGAATCGATGCAGCGCCTGCAGAGCGACAGAAATTTCCCTGCATCACCCACCGGATCGACGCAGCTCCTGTGACTTCGTTCCGCATGCCTAGGATTTCTCTGCATCGTCCCTGGGGTGTCCAAATACACCGCAACCCAAAGAGGATCCAAGTCTGTGCGCCGGAAATTGACACAAAGCCCTTGCTGCGTGGAAAATATCAACGCATCGTCTGTGTGCGCCCGGAGAAACTGACGCACACCTCCCAGTTTTCTACTCATCTCCTCCTCTGTGGTCCCTTGCGGATAATTTAGACGCAAACCAGGTACTTTGTGCTTTGTGCTTGCAGGAGTCACTTGTTTCTTTTAAGAACTTAAGACTCTTTTTATAATTTTCTAAAATGATATTTCAACGTGTATTTTATCCAGATAAATAGTCTATATTTTTCTAAACGTTTGTGGTGTTTATACTGTGTTATTGAATTTTTTATTGCACAAATACTTTACACATTGCCTTCTAAGTTAAGCCTGACTTCTCAGTGCCAAGCTACCAGAGGGTGGGCACAGGATAATTTGAATTGTGTGTGACTTACCCTGACTAGGGAGAGGGTCCTTGCTGGGACAGGGGGTAACCTGACTGCCAAATAAAGACCCCATTTCTAACCCATTGTGGCCAACTTTGGTGTTGAGTTGTTTTTTTTCTCATTCAGGGGTGATGTGACCTCGCAGTTCAGGCTCACTGTTTCTGTTAGTGGAAGATCAAACTTGATTTGAGTAAGTTTGATCTCTGCTAGCCCACTTGGCAAACAATATGGTGGTCTGGAAGACTTAGAAGTGGCTGTGAATAATTTAAGTGTTCCATCCAATACTTTTTTTACTGTTTTGTTTTTCTTGATGAATCTGCACACAGTAACAGGTATTGGTAAGGCCATGAGGTCTAGCTTAAATTTTAAATCTTGACTAAAACATTAAGGATAACCTTCTGCGCCAAAAATAAACAAAACAAAAACACTTGCTTTCTGTATAAAATTAATTTAGAAGATAAGGAGTTTCAATGTCAAATGATCTGGAGTACTTCTGAGATGTAAAATGGTGCCTTATGCATTATGATGCAAACACTGCATAGTAGGTGGACTGATACCTAACGGACCCAATTAAAGGAAATGAAAGAATAATACTCCTTAGGGTGGGCCAAAGTCCACTCTATATAACTTTTAAATAAGGTAACAATGTATCATAGATACAAATGCACTGGCATGCCAGACCTAAACATCACTCAATAAGTCAGTGATTGTTTGCAGAAATGGAAATACAATACTTGGAGAGGCCAATATATAAAAATAATAATAAAAAAAGAAAAGAGCAAGGATCCTCTCATAAACACAACGTTAATATAATGAGCCTAACTTCATTAGTTGTGCGTGTCTGTCACTGAAACAAGGTTTATAATCCCTCTTCAGATTTAAGAACCCCAAGTTGTAGCACTCCACATGGAAATCTCCAACATTCCTGATGCCCTCTTCATACCTGCAAGCAGTTTTCAAGATAAGAACTTTCTAATTCCATTGCATGACCAGAGATATTGTTGCAATATTCTTCAATGAAGCCTTATTTATCATTAGTCATCCAAATAAGAAATAGCAGAAGACTGTAAATAAAGCAGTATTTGTTTGGTTATTGGAAAGTTCTACATAAAACTAGTAGTTGTCTCTAAGCACTTTGCAAGGGATAAAGGTTACATTGGGTTCTTGCTAATTTATTTTCAGAGATGTTATGAAATTTGGTGTACCATTGGACCATTGGTAGACAGGTGTTGTAATTCAACATCGGCATAGGGAAGTGCCCGGTTGACCAGGTGGTCACATAGATCTCAGTAGTTTTGAATGACATCCAACCAAGTGTTTTGTGAAGCCCGCTGATAGATGATAGCTAGATAATAAAGCCCTGGTCCATCTAAACATCAACTAACAGGCCTGTGGGCTATGGATACTGTGTTTAGCATGTACTTTCTTAATACCCTTTGTTTTACTTTTGAACACCACAGAAACTATTTCATGATGGAAGTTCCACTTTTAAGATGTTCGACTCTTCAAGCTATGGTGGAAAGAATCTTCTATTCAGGGATTCCACAACACAACTTACCATGATTTCCAATCCAGCATATCAGGCCTGGTTGGGTGACGAATTCTTGAACGCAATGAAGGGCTTGGATTGTGATCCAAGCAGTAAGTACGCAACTCACTAAATTGTGATACACATTGGGTATTCCATTCCTGGTGCTAGGTCTGGGTAAGTTTGTGCAGTAATTCTATGCCTGCAATTTGTGATACTGTGAGGTGCGGCAATTAGCAAGTGTGTGATTGCGGCATCCCACTATGTTTCAGACTTCAAGATGGAGAAATTTGCAAATTGTGCTTTTTTCAATGTTCTAAGGTCTGCAAAATCCGATTAGCGCTATTACTCTGCAAGATTTTCACTAGGATTTTCCTTAGAAAAATCTTATATACAAACACCCACAGGGAGCCGGTGCACGATTTACACTCCAATTGGAATCTTGATTTGCACATAAAATGAGTGCATTGACCTCCCAAGACAGGACTTGAATCATGCTTACTTTGTATTATGAAAATACACAGTTTGGGGCAATTCTCCAAACAGGTTATATAAAACGTTATAAAAGAGCTTGATAGCAAAATAAATTACACATTTTCCATCTCACCCATTCTAGGATATTTTCAAGTTTTGCCAATAGATGTTTTTTAGCTTTTGTTTTATTGGCTAAAAATGTTTTGAAAGGGATGTGTACTTTGCTTTCAATAAGATTAATGTGTCTGAACAACACAGCTGTTTGGAATCCAGAACTTAAGAAACATTGGTCAATTTTTCACTGGAAAAGGAGCTCCCAAAAATGCAATTAATTAATAAGTGAAATCAAAGCCTCAGGCATTTAAGTAAGCAGAATGCCATACATTAGCTGTTTCAAATTACTGCTCAATGTCTTGGATATTTAAGGATAACACTCAGTGCTTGTTTATGTGACATAGGTTTGCCCAGCAGCCTGCGCTGGTGCACTCTGTCCACTGCAGAGATATGGAAGTGCAGCCAGATGGCCGTTGAATTCAAGAAGATGAACATGACTCCATCAATCCAATGTGTTTCAGCACCGTCTACAGAAGCCTGCATGAAGATGATTCAGGTGAGTCCAAGCGTTAAAAACCTTAAATACGTACATCCCAAAATACCTTTTGAAGCAAAGGCATACAATATGAAATGCAATGAAAAGTGGTGCCCGCAATCAATGATCTTAGTGTAATGTGAATGGGCCTTAATCTCATTTATATGGGGAAAGCCCCATTGCTAATGAGTGAACGCCTGTCACTCATTTGCATCTATGCCACATTACAGACAAGGTTGCTCTAAATCGTGAACAAGGTTGGTAATCCCATGTTCAGTGTTATCAGCAAAGCATTGTGGGGGATACAGCTGCCAGACTACTTACCTGACGCAATTCAGCAGCAAGTGACAACCTTAACATAACTATGAATTAGAGTACACTGTTCCAAACTACTCTGACTTCCTAGGAGACCTGAGGTCTCAGGAGCAAGGGCCCTCAAGCATCACAATGGATGACTAGCATCATTATCGGGAACTGCTCCTCACCAGGCCGGCAGTGCAATGCCTGGCGGGCTCCCCAAAGTGGGCTCTTATGCCGTGCTGTTCTACTTAATTAAGCGTGACAACCTACAACAGGAGTAGACTAGGGTTGGAGAGAACAGAAGAATGTGTTAAAATTGGTTATTCATCGCGCCAAAACATCATAACTTTAATCAGTGAGGGGTGGATGAAGACCAAGATTAAAAAATGGGTGAGAGTCACACGGGAGTGCAATGCTCAAGTGACTCTCAAAACAACAAAACCTAGGGGACTATAAATGATATAGTACCTCTATACCAAGGTCAACATGTTTCGCGTCCTTACGGTCCAGCCGGATCCATTGACGCTTCATCAGGACCAACAAAAAAAAGATTAAACTTCTTCTCCAAATTACAACAAAAGATTTTAAACGCCCTAACTTTAGGATTGAAAACAGTCACTTACATTGAAGTCAACTGGTAAAGTCAGGTCGCCCTAAAAGACAAAAAAATACATATACATAGGCCAGAGAAAACCATGATATGGTAATACAGTGATTAAAGTGTAAATAATGTAATCAAAACTGTAATGGGTCAAACGTCAAATGTGAAATGTGAAACCCACACGGGTAACAAGGCTTACCATGCCCAAATTGAGAACAGGCTCCTTGGGACGCATGTTCTATGGACTCAAATGACCACTGTGCATAATCAATAAACAAAATCATCAGCAAGGTATATATGGCATTCCACAATTGATCATATATATATGAAAAACCATTGTTATGTATAAACAAAATAGCTGTCGATATGGTGTTAACACTAAAGCATTGAAGTATAGTGCAGTAATGAATAAAGCAAGTTAAAGACTCCCAAGTGCCAATTCACTATGAGGTCTGCATCTCAAAAATAGTAAAAACACGATTGTAATGAAATACGAGGGTTGCGGCGTACTCGTAAACGCTAGGGGTAATTCACAAAGTTATACTACAGACGCAAAGAAAATAGCGGCAAACTTACAGTTTTGTCTCTGGTCCTGCATAGTGTACCTACTCTCTAGACGGCGCCCCGCATTAATGTTATGCGAGCGCTGTCAGAGTCTTTAAGAAGACGCCGTGAGAAACCGGGAGGGAATTCCTTCCGGCTTGCGTGCGTCTAAGAAAGTGGAAACAAACAAAGGACTCGCGTCTCAGACTGGACATAGACATAGAAAAGGGACTCTGAGCCAAACGTGTATGTGCTCTCGAGCCGAGGTATTACTCAGGGTCAATTACGTTAAAAGAATAGATAATTAGACAAAAGGAACGTCTCATCTGGAGCAACCAAAGGGATTCTATCTTTGTTATTTTTAAACATAACACTCAGAACAAAACTAGGGATAATTGAAAAAATAAATAAAATTATATAATGTAATCGGCATATTTAGCCAAAAATACAAATAAACAATTGTTACCAGAGACAAAACTGTAAGTTTACCGCTATTTTCTTTGAGTCTGTAGTATAACTTTGTGAATTACCCCTACCGTTTACAAGTACGCCTCAACCCTCGTATTTCATTACAATCGGGTGAATTCACTATAGCTTTCATTTAAATCCTGTGTTTTGACTATTTTTGAGATGCAGACCTCATAGTGAATTGGCACTTGGGAGTCTTTAACTTGCTTTATTCATTACTGCACTATACCTCAGTGCTTTAGTGTTAACACCATATCGACAGCTATTTTGTTTATACATAACAGTGTTTTTTCATATATATATGATCAATTGTGGAATGCCATACATACCTTGCTGATGATTTTGTTTATTGATTATGCACAGTGGTCATTTGAGTCCATAGAACATGCGTCCCAAGGAGTCTGTTCTCAATTTGGGGATGGTAAGCCTTGTTACCCGTGTGGGTTTCACATTTCACATTTGACGTTTGACCCATTACAGTTTTGATTACATTCTTTACACTTTAATCACTGTATTACCATATCATGTTTTTTTCTGGCCTATGTATATGTATTATTTTGTCTTTTAGGGCGACCTGACTTTACCAGTTGACTTCAATGTAAGTGACTGTGTTCAATGCTAAAGTTAGGGCGTTTAAAATCTTTTGTTGTAATTTGGAGAAGAAGTTTAATCTTTTTTTTTTGGTCCTGATGAAGCGTCAATGGATCCGGCTGGACGGTAAGGACGCGAAACATGTTGACCTTGGTATAGAGGTACTATATCATTTATAGTCCCCTAGGTTTTGTTGTTTTGAGAGTCACATGAGCATTGCACTCCCGTGTGACTCTCACCCATTTTTTTTATCTTGGTCTTCATCCACCCCTCACTGATTAAAGTTAAGATGTTTTGGCGCGATGAATAACCAATTTTAACACTTTCTTCTGTTCTCTCCAACCCTAGTCTACTCCTGTTGTAGGTTGTCACGCTTAATTAAGTAGAACAGCACGGCATAAGAGCCCCCTTCGGGGAGACCGCCAGGCGTTGCAGTGCCGGCCTGGTGAGGAGCAGTTCCCGATGATGATGCTAGTCATCCATTGTGATGCTTGAGGGCCCTTGATCCTGAGACCTCAGGTCTCCTAGGAAGTCAGAGTAGTTTGGAACAGTGTACTCTAATTCATAGGATTATAGTTGGGACACTGTACACTGGACCACATAATCTCCCGGTCCCTCCAACCCCCTTTCTGTTTAGAACCTTAACATCACTTCAACTAGAGTTTATGCAAATAATCTCATTTCACCAATACATTCAGTCTCCAACACATATTCAGCACTGCTGATTTTAAAGTTCTGTTGATTGAAGATGAGTCTGTAGATAGTGAAATAGGAATGTAACTGGGAAGGGAATTTGCAAACAAATAAAATAATTAAGACAAAATGTAATTTTAGTAGGAAGGTTGGAGCTTTTCTAAATTCAATTGAAGCCACACAGCATCCGTACTATATTCCATTTGAAGCACCTGCACCGCTCTCGTAAATCAATTTGAAGATACTAATTTAATTTTTAGCCTTCAATTTCAAATTCCTTGGCATTTACAGTATGTTTTAAAGTTTTCAATTGTACATTTAGCCACTTTATTTATATACAGTTTGTTAATCTGTTAATATTAGTTAATTTTCCAAGCAGTCACAGACCCCCTGAGGAGGCTTCACAGACCCCCATGGGTCCCCGGACCACAGGTTGGGAACCACTGCCTTAGAGGAACCCCCTCACTATACCCCGAGGGCCGGACTACTAACAAAAGGCAGCCCTTTGAATATATGTTCAATCACCCCCTCCTTTTTCTTCTCTCGCTCTCTCAACTTGTATCCCTGCTGAACCTTTTCAATAAACCACAAGGAGTTGGAGAGAGTAACAGTGGAGGCCAAAGGCCTTCAAAAACTGACCTACAAGAGCTCCATCCCTCTGGAGAACTTTTCATATGATAAATGGCCAGTCCAGCCCTGTACACCCTTACCAAATTCCCACCTGGACAACGGATTTACACCCGCCCTTGGCAGGTCTATAGCCTCAACTGATTCCAGGGTGCGAAACTTCAAGCAAAAAGTTGGAAAATACTCAGAAATGTGTACATTTGTGGGTTTTCGCCACCTTTTGCAGCTTTAGTCAATGTAGAATGCCCTCAACTTGTCCCTGTGAGCAGCTTTGCTCACAGTTAATATTACGTTCTTTTAGTTTAACTTTACAGGTGAGTAAATTCATTTACAAATGTAAACCAAAGTTTTGTGAGTCACAAACACAAAAGTACAGTTGTAAATGCTGATATTTGTGCTCTTAATTGTAGCTTGTGGAGTAGACAGCTTTGTGAATCAGACCCTATGTGCTTGGTTTCATAGCTCCTCAAGCTCTGGCAAGGGGCCGAGAAACAGGGCCGGACAGGCCGTATAGTCCACTGGGCATTTCCCAGGAGGGCTGGAGCCCTTGCAGGCCGGATCTGAAACCACAGTGACTGCTCTTCCCTCCGCCACTTTTTCCTGTGCAGCAAGCACGGGGGGGATATGTGGGATAGAGAGAGAGAGAGACAGAAAGAGAGAAAAAAAAAGAAAGAAAGAAAGAAAGAATATGGTGCCTAAATCATCTTCTCCTAATGGAAATTCAGTACTAAGCATTATAGGTTCTCTGGTGGGATCATATACAGCATTATGTTGCAAAGAATATGACTACTATAGTAAATGTTTTCAGTGGAGGTGTTAGTAAATACATTTATAGGTACAAACTCACATTTTGTGATTGTCTTCATCTGCCAGACTAAACCTTTTTTGTTATTTTTAGGCAAAAGAAGCTGATGTTGTAACCCTAGGAGGACAGGACATATATTTGGCTGGAAAGACATATGGCCTAGTGCCAGCAGCGGGTGAAAACTATGCTGGTGAGTGGTTAGATGTTCTGTTGTTACAACAACAAACCCATTTGTCCAGTTTCTTTCACTTGTCTGCTCCAGGAGAGAATTACTTGGTAAAACTTTAAAAAATGAGTATGTTATGGCAAGGCAAGTATGATGATTTCATTTTTGTACTAGTGCATTAAGGATCACAAGGTCTGATGTAGTAAAGGTGAGCCTTTTAGTCAACAGCATTAGTCTGGATTTACCACTCCCTCGCCCTCAGGCTCTTCACTATGATGAGTTAGGCTCATCCAGATTTTGAGTGCTCGAAGCCTGGCAACCCTTCCAGAGAGACTCATATCTGCAGGGGAGGTACTCACAGCCGCTGGTGTTTTTCACTGAGTGTTACAATTATTATGAAAATCTCTGCATTGATAACTAAAGCTAGAACCGAACCATGGGAAGCATCAATCATGTCCGATCGCGCTTCCCTATTCCTATTAGTCTAAAATCCCTATTAATTATTCAATGTATCTTCACTCATATAATTACTTGCTGTATCTCCTACCTAATTTACAGAATGCCAAGTGATGCTTGTTTTACCAGCATACCTTACTTGGCAGCTGTTCCTGCAGTCAGGATATGATCTTTCCACATGTCCCCCTCGGATGCAGGATGGAATACCAAATGCCACTACAACGAATGGCTTTGTAACACAAGCGTTTTAACATATATATATATATATATATATATATAAACCAAAATTCAATGGCAGCGCACTCTGTTAAGGTGAATTCACTCAATTTAATTTATTTGTTTATTCGCCCAGCTCTCGCACAACGCACCAACTGCTGAGAGCGTTGCGGTGTCTGGCCGCATTGCTGAGAGAATATATATATATATATATATATATATATATATATATATATATATATATATATATATATAGTAATATGTATGTATGTATATATACATATATATATATAAAATAAATATAATGGGTTTATATTATAGATTTATGTTTCAACAATATAAATACATATGAATTTTTAATTTGTATTTATTTATATATATATATATATATATATATATATATATATATATATATTTTTTTTTACCAACAACCTCTGTAACCTAAAAAAATACCTTCCCACTTCAAAATTCCCTTACCACCCAAAAACTCATACCAACCGTAAAACCTAAAATTTCCCTTACCACCCAAAAACCCATATCCAACCTAAAACCTGAAAATTCCCTTACCACCCAAAAACCCATATCCACCCTAACACTTAAAAATTCCCTTACCAACCAAAAACCCATATCCACTCTAAGCATTAAAAATTCCTTTACCACCCAAAAACCTATACCCACCCTATACCTTAAAAATTCCTTTACAACCCAAACACCCATACCCACTGTAAAACCTAAAAATTCCCTTGCCACCCAAAAACCCATGCCCAACCTAACCCCTAAAAAAAAAAAATATATATATATAAAGGGAACTGAACGGAAGACATCTCTCTCTCTCTCTCTCTCTCTCTCTCTCTCTCTCTCTCTCTCTCTCTCTCTCTCTCTCTCTCTCTCTCTATATATATATATATATATATATATATAATTTTTGCATTGAAATACAGATGGACAGATGCAAGATGCACTTGCATTGCAATGCATTGATAGCTGATCTCACGTTTTTGAAAAAAACAGCAAATCTGCCACTCATGAGTGCGTCTCATTGGCCATCTGGATGTTATTGGAAAATGTTGCATGGTGAAGCCCTGCCATAGAGAAACACACCTCTGCTTTAAAGCACAAGGGCACCTTGAACGTCACGGAGGGCAACATTGAAGGATATATATATATATATATATATATATATATATATACATGTATTTATGTATATATGTATTTAAAAAAAATATATATATATATATTTATGGGGTCCGTCGCTTACTTGTGCACCAGCCTGTAGAAGTGCGCTGCAATTAGGACCGCTTTGTTGGAGGAAATATTAATATGTATATATATAAAACAAAAAAAGATGCCACTCATCACGGGCACCAAAAAGCCGGCACTCAATAAAGTTTAATGGCAATGATTTCCCATAAATAAATGGTTTATTTGTGGGATTGCTGTAGAAATGATACAAGTTTTTTTGTAGGTTAAAAATGCGCCGGAAGAATTTAGTTTAAGAATTCAATAGTAGATGTGCTTACACATGTATATCTTTGTGATAATAGTACCAAAAATGTTGTGGTTTTGCTGTTCAAGAATTATTATGGCCACTGGGCCGGAGAAATATGTATAATTGATTTAATGATTTAAATATTTATTGTTTTGGGATTTTTATTTTATTTTAGGACGTAAGTGATTCTAAATGGATAATGCAATATCTGAGATTTAATATTATATTTGTCTTAATTATCAGTCATTTCTCCTCAAATATGATGAGTTTAAGTAATACTGTTGAACATATTTACGTAATATATATATTCCCTTGGGAAGTTGGATCTTTTTTCTAGTAGATAGTAATGGCTGAACCATAGTCTTTGTTCTATGTTCATTTGTGGGTGTCTTACGTTGTTTTTTTTTTAAATGGGGTAGAGCACTTTGTGAAGTATGGGCTGTGAGGAAGATTTTTGTAAGGTCAAAACACGCTGCCATTAAACTTTATTTTTCTCATCAAAACCTTAGAGTGCGGTCTTTTTGGTGTCAGTGACGAGTGGTATCTTTATTTGTTTCATATAAACGGCTGTCGGTGGCCGTGACCTGCACCGACCCCGAGAGGTGGAAGAAGCTGGGCTATACCAGATCTCATATATATATATATGTATGTATGTATATATATATATATATAGCTGTTTATTACCTGCAATATACTTACATTTACCAAGATTTTCGTTGTAAAAGGCATCTGTTGTAAAGGCATGATCGTAAAAAATTATATTGTGAAAGCCTTTTGTTGGAAAGGCATTTTCGTTATAAAGCCTTCGTTGAAAGGCCTCTCGTCATTTAACCTTTGTGATGAAGACTTTTTCCTATAACACTCGGCTTCTTTTCCCTGTGTCTAACCTCTTTTCTCTTCTGGCTTCTCTTTGTGATTTAACGGCCAATGACTTCTTATGAGGAAAGAAGGGGTTGCTCCGGCTCAGCATATTTGTTGCCACTTCTGTATGCGAGCAATGCTTTCCTGCAGAAGTGCATGGAAAGTAGTGATGGAAGAACTTTGGGCTTGATTTAGATTTCGGTGGACGTGTTACCGCATCACAATGGTGACGGATATTTTGTCCGCCGAAATTTAAATTCCATAGGAAATAATAAGATTTATATTTCTGGATATCCGTCACCGTTGTGATGGACTAACCCATCTGCTGAAATGTAGATCAGGCCCTTTGTTTCCTTTCAAGCTAATTCATTGCAAGGCGACATGGCTTTGCCACTGCATGCACTGTACACAGCTCAGGAGAGAAGGAAAATCCCTTCTCTGGCTTGTTCACTTAAACCTGCTCAAAATTGACATTCAAAGAATAAAAACATTGTGCTCACATTTTGTAGCATTACCTAGCAAGTGGTTACTATTCGCGACTGATTGTAATTTTAAATCTAATGCATAATGTATTACTTTTCCCTTGTGATATAATCCATGGACGTCAATTGATCAAAACGCCAGGAGTAATGGAAGTGATATTACATGCCCTTTGACCTTTACTTTCACTCACGCAAGTGTACACATACAGTCGCATATACACTCACTTTCTCACATTAAGAAACACTCTAACCTGCAAGCACACACACAACATATATTAAAAGAAAAAAAAATTGGTTACCTCAGCTGCCAGGGAAGGTCATATTCCAGCTACTTGTACACCATTTTTATTACAGTAATAGTGAAAAATGTAATACCATTCACTATTAGTGTAATAAAAGTATAAGTGTAATAAAAACAAATGACGAAAACAGGGAGAGGGAACCCCAACTGGCGTCCATAAGAACGATCTGCCACTGTTACAGGCACTGATTCTGCCACCTTTAAACCAGGGGTTGCAAGAGAAGTGCCAGGGGTCTCAAGGGGCAAGCCAGGAGTCGCAGATGCAACCTCTGGCGACCCCTAAATGACATCCATGATATAGTCAGGCCTGACCTGTAGGCAACATGCATCTATTACCAGGAAAGCTCTGCCACTCACAACACATTTTCACAGTCCCAACTGTATGAGGAAGTTAGAAGGATAGGCACTGTGCACCAAGGATATACACTAAATCGGGCAAATTTTTTTTGTAGGCGGGCTAAGCAGTAGAATCTCATATAGTGAGCATTGTAACATGAAGAATAGGGTGGGGTGTAAAGCAGATTAATAGTATGTCACCTTTGCTGTAATTGATATTTAACAACGCCTGAGATACAAGACAAAACAATATTATACATTGATGCATACAGATGCCAGGCTATGGAGCCGTGCTAAGAAAGCCATGTGCTTTGCCAACTACTGCTGCAGTTTGAAGAGATGTGATACTATATTTCCACATTGCATCCCGGTGCCACCATCCCAGATATTGTTCTCAACGTTGTAGGAATGTTCAGCTTTGCTATTTCTATAGGCTCCACATTTATCTGCTGACATCGTAAGTAGTTCCCCTTTGCAAAGGGTATAACTTGTGGCCATGGAATTGGGCTCTTTGAAACTGATGTTATGCCACCAAACCCTGCTGATGCCCAATGGAAAGACTATGGCCCTCATTACGAGACTGGCGGTCTTTAGACCATCAGAATCGCGGGGCGGCAGACTGCCGCACTCCTGCCGGTCCAATTGCAAATTACAACCTTGTGGTTGGACCGCCAGGGGACTGCCGCCACCGCCAGCAACATGGTTCCCGACGGGTTGGCAGCAGTCAAAGTCTTGCTCAGGCACGGCCGTGTTTAAAGCAGCACCGGCGTGCTGATCGCAACTTCACTTTCTGCCAGCCTTTTCATGGCAGGAACCCCACCATGAGAAGGTTGGTGGAAAGCCAGTGCAGGGCCCCCCTGCCCATCACCCTTGGAACGTGCACTGTCTGCTAGAGCAGACAGTGTGCATTCTGAGGAGCCAAGGCCAATGCCGCTGCATGGTTTCCACTGGGCTGACCAGTGGAAACCTCATATTTCTGAGTTTTCCACCAGTAAGCCCAGTGGAAACCTTGTAAATGACCCGGGGGGAGACCGCCAGCTCCACGGCATCCTCCTCTCCATGGGGCTGGCAGCCCCACGGTCGGCTTGCCAACCTCGCAATGAGGCCCTACATTTTCCTGCTGTGGGTGAGCCATGGGGTCCTGCATATGCCACCATACCTTTCAGCCATTCTTGAAAAAGATTTGAAAGATCTAATGTCCACCACGGCCCCCAAGAGCCCAAGACATTGTCACCGATTTTTAGAAGTGCAGCGTCACTTTCTGCAGCTGAATAGGAATTGTACTTAAACGAAATATTCCATTTCCTTCCTATATTAATATATCAATTGCACAGCTCGTGTCATGGGAATGTACACTGCAGGCAGTGTGGTGATACACAGTGTGACAACAGAATCCATGAGCCCATAACCGCTACATATAAGTTATTTACAGGATATTGATACGTTATTACCCAACCCAACCTCAGTAAAGTAATTAATTCCAAAGCATACATCCAGTTACATGTATTATTGACTGTTCTGTGTCTTATAAACTTGTTTGCCTGCTTTTTTCTCATGTTGAGCTGTTAGTTTTCCAACCATTGTTGGATAATTAAAGTTTGGCCATTCTGCTCTGCATGACTATATATCTTTATTTGAGTGCACCTTCCTTTTAGCCTAATTCCCTTTCTGCAAGATAAATTGCTTTGAATACATGATAGAGAAAAAGAAAGGCAAGCAAAGGGGATCTGGACTCAGGCGGCAAACTATGGGCTGGTTTAGGGTGAGTTTTAATTGATAACCTCAAAAATACAGGAAGGGAAGTGACGTCTGGTGGAGTTTCAACCAGTGGATTTTTCTCAAATATTTTGTCCCAATGGTGGAGGAATTTCCACTGCTTGCTTGAGATATTTCCATTACAACCCATCTCTAAATCAGATGCTAACTATGGCCCATGTGTCATCTTGTATATTTTTCGTAATTTTGCTCTACCTGTTATGCAAAATCTCCAAAATGATGCTATTACGCCATGGTGCATAATTACACATTCTTTATAGCAGTGTACATTTGAACAACATGAACCACTAGAGCATGAGTAGCTGCGTGTGGCATTTGTATTTTTAAATTTCAAATGCTACATGGTGCTTTTCAAGGTAAAATATAGTGCCAAATCCTTTTGCTTTTTGAATGATTACGCATAATTTCTCCAGAATTTCACATAATTATGGAAAAAAGAATTACCCAACTATCCCAACACATCTAGTGGTAACAAAAGGCTCTACAGACATCTGCACAGACTCATAGATAGGCCTGTGCTAGAAACAAATATGTCACCTATGTTTTCCATAGTGAAGCTTTTGTTTCCAACACTTACACATTTTGAATGATCTAAGACATTCTCCCTCTTTCAGTTTCTTCTGCAGCAGTTACTCCTAAGTGCATGGTAAGTCTCAGATGCCCCACAATATACCCTATAAAAGTCTGTCCACTAATTATACAAAGTATTGTTCTGAAATTGACAAAGGATATTTCATGATTTGCTACTGTAATGCCGAAATACATTTACTTGCTTCTCTCTTAATCAGCTACAGACAGTGACAATGGTTACTATGCGGTAGCAGTAGTTAAGAAGAACAGCCAGGATGCATTCACCATCAATGACCTGAAAGGAAAAAGATCCTGTCACACTGGCTATGGACGGACAGCTGGATGGAGGATACCAATAGGAGCTCTAATTAAAAGGGGCATGATCAGGCCTCAGGACTGCAGTGATTCTAATATTGCCAAAGGTAAGGACATTCTTAAGAACACTTTCAAAAATGATTCGTAAGATTGCAGTGTGCACTCAATTGAGTGCATTTCCTTACATATGTTTTAAATCAATTAGTATGTAGTATTGCCTTGTATACATTTTTCACATATTGAATGTTTTACCAATCCGATGACGCAATAATTTCACTTATCATGAGAAATTTTTAGGAACCTTTTCATGCCTTTTCATGCTTCTGTCACATATTACAGAGCATGCTCATAAAATTTAGTGGGAAAAGTTCAGGTGTTTGATGAAAATATCTTTTCCTGAGGCCATCTGCTGGTGTTTCATTTGGTGAATCGTCCAGAAGGCCAATCATATGAGTAGATGTATTCACAGTCAGGTTTTGCCACACCAGTGGAATTTCGGTGTGAGCAAATCCCATTCATAAAGTTAAAATCTGAATACTCCAGATTCTTTGAATATGGGACAGCAATTTGCCCTCATATAAGCTGGTAATGAAGTACCTTAGCTTCACTTAGACGTGTAGATACCTTTGAGAAGAGGGCCCTAAGTACTTTATGAGGCTCTCAGAGCATTAGCTTGACACATTCCACAAGCATATAAAATGTCACTACATTTTAAAGAATATCTATATATCTCAATAAATTGGTAAAGTGTAAACATCAAATGTAAATTTAAAATGTCAGTAATTTTACCCAAAGCAGCAAACTAAATGCAGTGAAATTTATCACATTAAACAAGCACAGGAACTAAATATGTCACTGCCAACATAATTTATCATAGGTTTCCTTATCTATATTAAACTTAGATACGCATAAAAAGACATTATTTCAGAAAAATGTCTGAACTGACTTTAAAGTTCTATGTTGTTTTACACCATATCATATAGTTCTATACACTGTAGTACATCAAAATCTTAATTCCTCTGTAGTTCATTGGTTGACATCCTTTTAATTCTTATAGCATCCTTTACACAGAATATTTTAGCAGCCTTTTGAGTAATTTAATTTTGTATACATTTTTTAGAATATGAATATAATTATGGTTCATAGACAATGTGATATTTAAATGTGTAACATTGCCTACAATATGAGTTAAAGGAACAGACTGTAAATGAGGTGTAAAGAATGGTTGTGTTTGTGTGTGTGTGTGCATATGTATATATATATATATATATCAATTACTGCAACCATAAATCACTCTGAATCTAGTGTTTGAGAAAATAGTTTATTTTCTGGATATAACAAACTTATTATATAATAAATGTTACTCGAAAGATTCATCCATGGTAATCTACTTAATTGTACTTGTTTGATAAAAGTCAGGTTTTCCATGGGGTAGTAACTTACCAATTGGTCATATAAATAAAATTCTTGTCCACGTAGGGTTTCCTCTTTATCATAAAGATGAAGCTATAAATAAACTTGTGTAATACAAACAGATAAGTGAAGCTTCAAAATCCAGAAATCTTTACACCCCAGTCTACTTTGTTTTTTAAGCTTACACAAAGGTCATATATAACAAGACATTCCACGAAAGTATAGAAAGTTGTGAGTCAATGTATTTAATTAAGTCAGTCATTTACATGCTAGCTTTGATCAAAGGTATAAAAGGTGTGGCACCACAACCATTCTTAGGGTGTCTAATCCACCATGATAAAGAGATTGATACCTCATTATAATTCACATTCTCTTTTATAGTATTAGGAATAATATAGTTAATGCCACACTTGTCCTTTGCATACCAAAGTTCTCAGTGTTTTATTTTCCATTAACATTCATATCCACAAAACATACTACAATCAAATAAAACATTGAGGGGAAGACATCTGATTTACCAATGTTTTGATTATATCTAGAAAGTTTTTAAAAAGTGCATTAATCTTCCTACAACCAGGAGCATGAACATTCTAAGGTATTGAGTTGTATAGCAAAATATCATCTGCTTAAGCAAAGATTTTTTTTAAACTTTACAAAATTTAAATCTTGGTAATTATTTCTAATACATTCTACAACTGGTAGAGAAGAAAGTATAAAACTGATGTTGAAAAATACATCACTGCACAGCTTCACAATAAATGACCGTATACATCATTAGCTCATATACTGTTGTGTATCAGATGTACAAATTGTGGTTTCACCATTTAAAATGTAATTGCGCGGGTGCACATGTAGTTGAAGTAGATTTATATGTAGAGACACTGGAAATTATATCCGGAAACAACCATGCATTATCTGAAGACAATCTCTCTCTTAGGAAACCAAATTATCGGTTTTAAGAGAGTAAAGCATACATCCTTAAAGTCAAGAGGTTTGCAGAAATCTTGCAATTAAAATATTTTGATGAAATATGCTGAAATCCTTTAGAAAATCAGAGTAGTTACTATTTTAAAGTAGTAACACTGGTACTGCTTTCCAAAATATTAATTTCACTTGTTGATACAGTTAAAAAAATAATTAAATACCTCTAACATTCCATTACACTGCAAATGGAAAACATATTATGTAATTTCAGTAATTCCTATAATGTATTATGGATCTCCAATGCAGAACAGTCCATTGTTTCTCTCCTGGAATTAGGAATGGATGCAAAGCACTTGTCTAAAGCTTGCTGAAAAGAAAAATATCCAATTTATATCCATTTTATAAATGCATATCTTCAAAATTCAATTTCCAAGATATCTCAACGCTAATGCCATTTTATTACCAATCCTCAATACAATTTCATTATTTTTCAATATTCATTTAATTTGCTAATATTTCACGTTTTTATCTTGTCAGGCATATTATTTTGCTTTGGCCTTCAGCAAAATGTCATGTATATTTTAACAAAAGAATATAATTTAACTAAAAGTTAGTATTTATGCAACATTGCAACATATCTTGAGTCTTATTTATGAAGTACATAGCTTATAATAAAGTAGGTCCAATTTAGAGTTGATTGGCATTAGCGATTCAACCAGCTGGATTTCTTCCACAATAGAGATACTATGATGCAAGAAATTCAGCTAGTGGATTCTACTCCTGATTTAGCATTTTTGCTTCCAAATTTGGAGGATTCCATTACCACTAAACCCTGAAATGGCAGTTATGTTTGTTGTGTAAACCTTCAGAAATGTTATTATCCTTCTTTTCCTTTTTGAAGCAACTCCATAAAAAGCCCTCATAACTGCCTTATAGATGTCACTATTAAAAACGTCAGATTCTTTTTCACCTCCTTATCTATTAAGAGAATCTCCACCTTCCTGTGCACTTCCTTATCACAGGAAGATTAAAAAAAGAAGTCACACTAGAAAAGATTGTGAAAAATAGCACCAATGTGTGATTTTATCAGATTAATAACTACATTTTTATTTATAAAGATATACCTACTGTATATTTTAATAGATTTATAAAAACATTCAGGGACCTACCAGAACTATTACTTTGGATCTAAAAATTGGTCAATTATTTAGGTGCAATCACCATACACATTGCAATCTTCCAGAATAAAATCAAGCAATTTAATTGTCATATTGTTATAAAAAGTTGAGATACTTTTATGAAGCCATAGATATTGAAAACTGAAAGTCATCCAAAACCTTTTCATTTCATAAGCATGCTTCTGCTTGCATTAAACTTGAAGAAATTTGTGAAATGATGTAGCCACATCTCCCCTATATCTACCACAGGGAAACAAAAAATATCACCCAGCTGTTGTCAGCTTTTCAAAAGGGTATGGCTATATTCTGTTTTGACAAATGTGTTGCAAGATTTAACCTTATGAAATACTTGCTTAACCATCTAATATATTCCACAAAACAATGTTACACAATTTTTTAAAACTTAATTTTATTTTTTATCCTAACTATAAACCAAATCCATCTGCCACGCACAGAGTAGAGCAAGCATATACGGAAACAGCCACAAATAGTTGTATTACAATATTCTTTACTGATCTGCATCTCATCATGTTGGTAGGAATAAAATCATACAACAGAAGGAAGCATCAAATGATGAAGGATATTCGAACCATTTCTATATGACAGCTTAATCTCTAATTTATCATGTACTCTAGCTAGGGGGCTATCCTCCTGATTCAACAATAGGTGCTCAGGGTGTCCCGGAAACCTCTCTGTATAGCAGTGGGGTGGCATATTGAAGTGTAGTCTTCAACCAAGCTAGATGAAAAAACATTCATCCATTGCATAGTAATGTGTCTCTTTGCCAGCAACAATGCTTTTGATGTAAATTTACACCTGCCCCTTGGTGCTTCCCCTGTTTATCCCAGTAGAGACTAGGAGAGGTGAGACCCCTATACAAGTATCTATCATGAGTAGATTAGTTGTGAATAGTTCCTGCCAAAGCATTGTGCGGGTCGACAAAGCCTAGCCTGATCTATAAAACTCACATTTATTTCTGTACATGTCCTAAAGATGTGGCCCCTGTCAGAAAATTTCACCATGAATTCTGAGGTAATGTTTAATTTCTAGAGTAATTTATAGTGAATAAGTTTGTGTCTATATTGCATATTCCTAATGTGAGCACAAAATATTTCCTTCATGTATCTGAAAGTGTATGCCGAAGTTCCCCTTTCAACTTATTGTGAACTAGGAATTGTTTCCCCCTTGCAAGCCACTATATGAGGTAGGTGCAGTATACTCTATCTTTAGAATGCAAGGGGTGTGCTTGAGTATAACCTTTGTTTACGGGGTGGAAACAGGAAGTCATCCTTTGTCCTGATATAAGCCTAGGGGTAGGCTTTGAAACATGCAGACCTGGAATGCAGGTACATTACATACCCTACTTCCTTACACCCCACTTTTAATCATACCGCCACTACTGAAAGCAGACTATAGAAGGCAATTACTTATATATTCACTGAGAAAACCAAAGCATTTATTGTTTTGCAAATACCTTTCGTGCAGGTTGACAAATCTGCACAATTGTTTTTAAGCTAGTGTACCAGTTACTGCTGCTGTCTGGAAAGTTTCAGGGTAATTTGTCAAACGGGGACAATATGCTTTTTCCTCATGCAATGCAATGCTCGTAATAATGACTACAGCCCGAACCACACCACTGAACGGAATTACACAAAATTTTGCAGAAATGTAATTTGGTGTAAATCTGTTCCCTAGTTTCAGAGATATTAAAGGGAAATAATATAGATATTTAGGGATGCAGATCCTCTGGGGATCCGCTATTGCCTGCGGGGTATCCTTGGGTACCTGCTGATCCGGGAGGAAAGCAAGGCCCTGAATTACTGTCTGCAACCTGAAAAGAAAGTTGTGACCGCCATTTTGTTTCTTGGGTGGGCCCAATCGAAGAAAACATAAATAAAAACACACATAAGGGGTCAGGATAGAGGTATCCTGACCCCACAAGACACTTGGAGGGATCTCTGAGGGGCCCTTCATGGGAAAAAATTTGCACACAGTGTAAATTCACACTGGATCCACAGCCCAAAGGAAAAACAAATTCACCCACTCACACACCATATCCCCGAGCACTGCAATACTATTGATAACACTGCCATAATATTGATAACAGCGGTCCAAGGTGGTTGGTGGTTAACTTGTACAATTCCTTCACTAGGAGCATGGCGATAGAACATGTCCTTGGTTTAAAATGTTTCTTGGAAGGCTATGGAGAGAGTAAGTCTTTGTTGGTTTATGTTTTAATTTTAGGTGCTTTTAATGTCCATTTGTGTTTACAGGGTTGGGCCTAGGCAAAGAGTTGCTTGATGCAAGACTCCAAGCAATACACTTCGAACATACATAGCAGGGTGACTTGCTGGAGGATATATTGGCATGTAATAATTTGAATTGTATTGAGCAGACGAGGAAGGGTGAAGCTATACCAGCTTACATGGGAAGGGGCAGTCATTCCACCACTGACCACATCATAGTATTGGTACCCCTGGTTTCCCAGGTTAAATCCAGGGGTGTACACTGGAATACCTTTAGTGACCACAACCCTGTGATGTTGGTCCTGCACTGGGGGCTCGATATGGAAGCAAACAGAAGGAATGCCCCAAGGATCATCACTCAGCCCTATTGCTTTTCAACATCTACATGGCCACACTAGCCAAGCTCATCAAACAACACAGACTAAACATAGTCTCCTATGCCGAAGATACCCAACTGATCCTCTCCCTTTCTGACGACCCCGTAAAGGCCAAGAGAAATTTCCTCAATGGAATGAGAGCAGTCATTGCCTGGATGGAAGTCATCTGCCTCCAACTCAACTCGGACAAGATGGAGATCCTCGTAATCGTCTCCACCCCTTCCGCTTGGAACAACTCCTGGTGGCTCACTGCACTGGGAAACGCCCCCACTCCCACGGACCACGCACGCACTCTGAGCATCATCCTGGTCTCCTCTCTATCCATGACCCGTCAAGTCAATGCCGTCTGATCGTCATGCTTCCACACCCTCCGACTCCTTCGGAAGATCTTCAAGTGGATCCCCTCCGACATGAGGAATACAGTCACCCATGCACTCAACTCTAGCAATCCTGATTACGGCAACGCTCTCTACGCCGGCATCACCAAGAAACTACAATCAAGACTACAAAGAATCCAGAATGCAGCAGCCAGACTCATCCTGGACATCCCCCGACACAGCCACATCTCCTAACAACTCAGAGACCTACACTGGCTCTCAGTCAAACAAGCGTATCACTTACAAACTCCAGATCCACACCTACAAGGCACTACACAACATAGGACTGGCATACCTCAATCACCGCCTCGCCTTCTACATACCCAACAGACAACTACGTTCTTCCCAGCTTGCCCTCACAGCCGTTCGCAAGATCTGGAAAAGCACAGTAGGAGTAAGTTCCTTCTTCTACCTCTTAGCCCGGATATGGAACACGCTACCTTTCAAACTCAGGCAGACCGCATCAACTGAAGCAGTTTGGGAAGGACCTCAAGACCTGGCTCTTCGACTGAGCAGCATGCCTCCAACAGCACCTTAAGACTCTATGGTCTTAGCCGTGCTTTAGAAATTACTGATAGATTGATTGATTGAAAGGCTCCCACATATGATGTTATTAGCACCAGGGATCAGGCACAGAGAATCAAGTGAGATAAGGTAATCTCTGAGGAATTTTTGGAGAATCTCTATGAATGCGGTGGACCTTAACCTATGTTTGGAGGGTACTACAACAGCAGATGAGATTCTTGAGGCTTCCAACAGGCTACGTGTGAATATCTCCTCTAGTCTTGTGACCCGAGGGAAGGAGAATAAATGTTTTGATAGAAATTTCTCCAGGGCGCACAAAAATCTGCTGGAAGCCCTAAACCAAACACTAAGGGATGTGAATAAGATTCAGGAGTGCAGGCTAGCATATAAATCAGCAATCCACTCATGCGAAAAGGAAATTAAGGATCAGGCTTGGCAGGAGCTCCTGCAGCCTAACGTTCCGAGTAACAGCACAAATTTCTGGGAGATTATAATTAGATCTTTTGTGCCAGCACGGGGGAACCCCAGGGAGTAACGTAACATTGCTACTGATAGATGGGTGTCCCACTTTCAAGGGATGTGCAGAGGAGGGTGTGAGAAAGGGCAGGATTATTCCCTGGGTGCCTGGTAACGATTTTCCCAACTTGAACTTTAGCGTAGAAGGTGCAAGGCTCTCTACAGCGGGGGGAAAGCTCCAGGTCTGGATGGGGTCCTTCCCAGACCTTTACAAGCCTGATCCCCTAAGGTGGGCAACAATTTTGGCACAGGTCTTTACTGCGGCATACAGGAAAGGTTTTCCTCCATCCTAGTCTAAATCCATTATCTTACCTGTTTATAAGAAAGGAGCAAGGAACGACCCCCAGTGCTATCATTCCATTTCCCTTATAGATTCGGCTGCAAAAATTAGGGGCAGGGTAGTGCTGGATAAATTATCACCCTGCTTGACAGCAATAAAATAGTTTCGGACATCCCCTATGGCTTTAGACATGGGAAGGGGACCCTGGATCAGAGTATTAACGTGCAGATGATTATCGGGAAATACACTGTAGCCAAAGAGGGGGTGCCTTTAAATGGTCTTCATGGACTTTACCTCAGCCTTCAACCGAGTGAATAGATCCAAGCTTTGGCCCCTAGATGTCAAAATGGGAGTAGAGATTGAGCTAGTGGCGTTTTTACATAATTTACTCTCTTTCCTCTCGGCCTCGGTAAGGTATAATGGGGATGGCAGTTTGACAGCTACTTGGGCAGTCTGCAGGGGGGGTAGGGCGAGGGTGCATTTTGGCACCCTGTTATTTACTCTCTATATTAATCAATTGGGTGAGGTATCACCAGTTGACAGTAGGGATGTTCCTAGGGACGGATCCAAGCTAATTCCCATCTTATTGTATTTCGATGGTGTAGTTTTGCTTGCTAGGACGCCGGTGGGTCTCACGCCTTTTGGACGCTTTTATTGATCTTATGGACTCTCTGGACCTTGCAACGAACTATACTAAGTCGCATACAATGATGCTTGGTCATCGCAAGTTAGTCGGGAAACCTTTTTTTGGTAATGGTGTGGAATTAACCAAAATAGCCACCTTTCCATATATGTGGGTATTATTTGACAACCGGGTGTCCTGGGTCCCACATTACACCTTAAAGAAGAATATTCTCTGGAAAACAGTGACCGCAACAATGAATTTTACAAAGAGATTGGGTGCCAAACCAGTTCAGGCCCGCTAAAGGTATACCGTGAAAAATGTGTCCCGACAGCAAGTTATGGTTGTGACGTGTTGGGGTATGTAGATGCTAGTGAGCTCCAAGTATTTGAAAATAACTTTTTGCATAGGCTCCTGGCAGTTCCTGCCAGCTCCCTGGCTTTTGTGGTACACAAGGAACTAGGCATGGGTTACCTTTCTGGCCCCAGTTATGTGCTAGCTCAGAATCTTGGCAAACCCAGCCCTTTCACTTAATTAGCTAGTGTTAGAAGACTGTACCTCGTTGGAAGGGGCTCTCCACATTCTCTTGCTTCGATATGTCAAAAACATGTTGGAGAGTGTAGGTTCTGCATTATTCGCAAACCCTAAAGCATTGAGAAATAGAGATCTCCCTGAGATAAGGAACATGTTGCTCCTACATAGGAGGGTGGCAGACAGGAAAGGGAGCTCCGGAAACCTACGATAAAACAATATATTCTAGTAACAAGAAGCACACTAGGGAGCCTAAAGTGCCTTATGTTCGCAGTGGGTGACCATCTTACATAAGCCCTATCATTTACACACAGCATCATTAAAGTGCATTGTACTCATGATGTCATTAAAGTGCATTATACTCATGGGTGTTGACCATCTTGCATAGGACCAGTCATCATACAAATAGCGATTGAGCGGCACTAAAAAGGGAAAAAAGTCCAGGACCTTACTTGGTCAAGACCCAACAGAGTTCCTAATGCACATTAGCATGCTGCTATTGTAAATAAGGGTTCACGAGCATTTCAAAGAACCAAACTTAAGTGCATTGTGTACAAAGCATACGTAACGTCAAAAAAGCCAGTGCACAGGTTACCTTAGAAGTAGCATATTATTGTAACAAGTAGGACCCAAAACACGAGCTACTCAAATTGCACACAACGTCGTGAAAATGCATTGCACTCATAATGATTCAACCGTCTTGCTTAGGCCCCGTCATTGTGTCAATTGCAATAAAGTGGCAATGAAAGGAGGGGGATTCAAATACATAAAAAGAACCAACGCTAAAGTGCATTGTTCGTGCTTAGCGACTGCATAGGAACCTAAAATAATTTATTCGAGCTCACTTAAACAAGGTTATCACGTTTAACTTAATGACCTTAATATGCGTGATGGAGAACCATAATCAACAAACCTATCCCCTAGCAGCTCTGCCTGGACTCTGATACAATTGAAAAATAGTGCAAACTTCATAAGCAACACTTCCTGGCTCATTTCACCGTCCTAATTTTATTCTATTTTTTAAAATTGCTATAAAGTGCACCAGTCGCACATTCAGCATAAGATTCAGTGGGTTGAGGGCTGCAAATGCGGCCAAAAAAAGTATATGGTCCTAGATTTTGTAAGTTTGTGCCGCATTTGCGTCAAAAAATGACGAAAATGCGGTGCTAAAAAAGTATATATATATATATGGGCCTTAGTGTGAAACTCAAGTGTTGGCAAAGAACCAAATCACAGTTTCATTTGGTCTCTATTGATGGATAGCGATATTGCAGAATCAAGGTACAAATTAAATCATCACCATCCACCCATGTGCTCGCTTTGACAGTGCCCCTTTATTCTCCACACGGCTTTTTTGCTTGATACTTTTCCTTAAAAGTTTCTTAAAAATAGCGTCACTGACTTCCTGGTTCCATAAGTCTGTGCAGGCTAAATTCTCTAAACCATTCTGTAGATAGGTGGCAAAGTGATTTTTCCCCGGTCGAGGGTGATTTCGGCCCACACGTGATGAGCAAGATTGTCCACAGGGGCTTTCCTCAAGGTGACAACATCTTATGAAAGCTCCTTGTCTGGCTAATAATTGTTTTGGCAGAGCAAACTCCACTTTTACTTGTGCTGGGAGGCAGATTCTGTCAGCTGGAACACGTGTTTATATATGCGCATTGTAAGCCTTTCTATAATTTCAGCGTCCTCTCCTAGCATGATCTCCCCTCCATTTGAGAGTGTTGGAACCAACTTAGATGTCATTACTGTGCTTAATGCTTTAAGGTTATGTCCCCACAACTGCTTCTTTAGGTTTGAGAAGGCAAAGTTTAGAGCCACAGCTATTGCTGTGATGGCCTTTATTGAGCTTCATTTGATCCCCTTGACTCCAATTTGAAAAGTATGTATAAGTCGAGGTTTCGTCAATTGTTGACCCATGGAGGAACCATTTCCTATGTTTTAAAATTTTGCGCTTTAAGGGTATGACTTCGGCCTTTTTCAGGTTTATTTCCAGCTTCTTTTTGTCACAGTATTCCGCCAACCTAGTAGTGAGGTGTTGAAGGCCACCCCTGGTATTACTGAGCATTAATAGATCATCCGCATAGCGTATATTGCACACCTCTCTTTTGCCAATACTTGGAGCATGTGAACCAGCCTCAGCCAGGAACGGCAATAGTACAGAATGAACAGATTAAAGAAGAGTGGGGCAAACATCTTTGCTTTAGCCCCAAGAATGTTCTCACTTTCCTGGACAAATGGATGCCATCCCCCAACCTGATTTTAACCCACGTTTCTGTGTATACCAACTGGATTGCTCGTAGTAGCTTTTGTGGGATACCCCATCTTTGTAACTTTTTCCACAGCAGGCCACAGGGGATGCAGTCGAAGGCCACTTTAAAGTCCACAAAGCACATGTTGAGGGTGGTACTGGTATTACTTGCTCTCTTCATTACAAGGCTCACTGCTAATAGATTTGTTAGTGTCTCTTGTTTCATAGAGAACCCCATTTGGTTCACTGGTACCAGTTTTGCCTCTGATGCCCACTCCAATAGATCTTTCAGGAGTAAAATTGAAAAGTATTTTCAATTTCAAATAATCAAATAATCAAATAAGGCGATCAGTTGGTAGTTAGTTGGTGACGCTACATTTCTGCCTTTAAAAATAGGATGAATCACTGACCCTCTCCAACTTTACAAGATGGTACCATTCTGCAAGATGTAGTGAAACATTGATGTTAAAAAACCTGCCCATAACCTACAGCTCTTCTTCTAAAGGGTGAGCGAGATCCCATTCGGGCCTGGTGCACAGATACTGTGTGAGTGCTCAATTATTTTCTCCAGCAACTTGATATCATATTCTAAGCTGGCAGTTTTGTTGTCCGTGCTGACGTCAGTAGAAGCCACGCTTGTTGTACTGGAGCCATATCTCAGAGTGATATTGGTATCCAAACTTTCTTTATAGTGAGCTCTAAGGAAGTTCACCCATTCTTCTTCACTTATATTTGCGATGTCTGCAACCCTTTGGTCCTTATCAGGATCATTTATTAACTTACAAAAATTCCTATGGTTGTTCAGTTTTAAACAATATAAAAGCATTTTCAATACATAGCTGGCCACAAATCACTAGATGGTAGAATTTCTTAATATGAGCTCCTGCCCCTGCTTCTGCCATGGCCTGAGTAAACTTGAGGAGCTACAATGAGGAACAGGGGCAAGGGGACCAAGCAGGAGGGGGGCGAGTAGTCACCCTCCCTATGCCTCTATGCCTAATAAACTGCCTCCCCACCGGGATTCCAGTCTCCTCACCTCTAGATCACTGCTGAAATCACCGGACCTGTCCCAAATCTGGCCAGGTGGAGCAACGATGACAACAATGGCCCGCTCGCTTGCCTGCTCCTCTGCTCGCGCTCATGTTGAGCTTTTCACAGCTGGTCTCTCCACTGGCCTCTCTGCTGGACCCTGGCTGCACCCACGACGGGCCTCCCAGCCCTCCCCGGGGGCTGCAAATTCCAGGTGCGGAAGTGCAGAGGGGTGCGAATGGCGAACAAGGCGAATTAGTGGCTGGGAGGCTAATTTAAACTTTTCTTCTTCTGAGCAGCGAGGGTGGCAATGGTGAAACGCCGCACCTCTCCTGCAGCAAGAGTGGCAAGGCGAGGTCAACGCGCTCAGCACTCGGCTCAGCAAGCTCAGGAATTTATTATTCAGCTTCTCGGCGTCAACTTGTGTGTGTTTGTGTGTGTGTGTGTATATATATATATATATGTATATATAATTATTTTTCAAGGCTACAGGGACTCTACAGTTAGGAAGTAGAATAAAAAAAACTTGTAATTTAACAAAAGAAACAAAGCTTACAGGGACGTTATAATTAGGTTCAGATTTTATACACACAAAACCATAGAAATTCAGCAGTTATAGCTATCTCAACTATAAGTCATGCCCTAAGGTAACTATAACTCGCCCCCGCCAAGCACAGTTTTCTCACATGTAATTTTATTGCAAATGTTGCAGTGATATTATCAAGGGTGTCATAGAATATTTATGATTAAAGTAACATGTGGGGTAATAAGCAGTGCATGTCAAGGGCACAAATTTGTAAGTTTTTTTTAATTCTGTTTCCTAACTATAGCGTCCCTGCAACCTTTTTGTTTTTTTTCATTGAATTTCTTTGTTTTTTGTTAAAGTAAGTGGATCTGCATCTTGAGATATGCATAAATATTTTTTTTTCATAACTCCAAAACTACTGAACAAGTTTACACTAAATTACGGGAATAGATTTTCTGGGCCAAGATCTAGCTTTCTGCCAAATCTGGTGTAATTCCGTTCAGCGGTTCGGGTTGTAGTTGTATCTAAAATCCCTATGGGAAATTGCATGGGGGAAAAAGTGTTTTGGGACCCCCCATTTTCCTTGGCTCCTGCTTGGCGAATCACCCCGAAACTTTCTGGCCAACAGCTCAAATGAGTCTCAAACTAGTTTTGAAATTTTTTGGGAGATTTGTCAAACGTCACGAAAGTTGAAACTAGGTCCTAACTAGAACTAAATATATATGTATATTATTATATTATTATATATATATATATATATATATACATATATATATATATATATATATATATATATATATATATATATATATATATATATATTCACTGAAAAAGGTTCTGAATTTACTCGTACAAAATCATAGAAATTCAGCAGTTATAGATAGAGTTCTTTCAAGTAGCTATAACTCGCTCCTTATGGTAACTATAACTCGCACCCTTGTCTGACTGGGTGTGTGAGTTGTTCTTTAGAACACTCTGGGTCGCTGCAGTAGAATACGAGGGAATCAACTGACATGCTGCTTCTGTAGAAGTACATGTTTTGCAGAGAGTGGCAGACTTAATTCTCATGTGGCTGAGAAAGATAGTGAGAATTTACTGAAAATATGCTCTCATCTTAGCTCCAGCAGCACCTTCCATACCCTCTATTGGAAAATCACTAGAAAACCGTTTTCTCTCAAACATGATTCATGAAATCCCAGCAGAAGGCTTTTTCACTGGGTAAAATCTACTTAGAACACACCACAATTACTAAAAGTAGTATGGTACCATCAACAAATGATTTATATTGTAACTAAAATCTGTGATCACCCTTTTATACATTCTCCTTTTTGTGACCCTCAAAGCCTGCCATTCTCTACAATGCATTTCAATGGGGACCTTGCCTCAGAGTCCTGCAAGTGCTGCCAGAGAATGTTGTTCATGTATGGCCGGTCAATAAAGGGGGGGCCCATTTGAGCTTTGGGGTCTAGGTGAGCTCACCCGGCCCACTGACATTTAAAAAATAATAATTTTCAGGACACAGGGACCAAGTCCCTGAGTCTTGTAATGTCTGCGAACACATATTGTTCAGGTTGTCACCAACCAATCAGGATTGACTAGTCGCCTTTAAACTGGACAGTCAGAGCATATCTGAACACAAACTGTCCAGATACACACATTTATTTTCCTTTAATATCTCAAAAACTACTAAACAGATTTACACCAAATAAGAAAAAGGGCTCTTTCTGGACCAAGAGCTACCTTTCTGGTCTATTCCATCCAGCATCTCGGGCTGTAGTCGTGTCTAAAATCTCTATAAGAAATTGCATGGGGATAGCGTATTTTAGGATGCCCCTTTTTTCCTCAGCCCCGCTTGGCAGATAACCACAAAACTTTCAGGATAGGACCAGAATTGAGTGGCAAACTAGTTTTGATTTTTTTTTAAAGATTTGTCAAACAGCGCCAAAGTTATAGGCAAAACAAAAGAAGCTTTTCCTATGGAAACTAGGTCCTAACTATAACTACCTAATGGCGACCTCCAGTGTGTATATATATATATATATATATATATATATATATATATATATGCATATATATATATCTCTAGAGTGTCACTGGTGTTTCAGGGTGCTCCTTATTGGAGCTGCTCTCCACTTAAACTTGTGAACTACCCAGACTTCTCTCATCTTTTTTGCATAATTTATGCATCACTCTAACCCTGAAATGGTTGCGTTTTGATATATATATATATATATATATGTTGCCACAGTCATCGCTTCACTCCAGCCTCTTATTACGGTGAGTCACAGGCAGGGCGGCGACCCCTCATAAATCCATCCAACGTTAACCTGAACACCACAAGATATTTACCCCGCGATGAAAAGCAACAAGCCAGGACTCTGAGTCCTGGCTTGTTGCTTTTCATCGTGGGGTAAATATCTCGTGGTGTTCAGGCTAACGTTGGATGGATATATATATATATATATCTGTCTTGTAGAGGTAAGATTAATTTTATTGATTAAACATTATTTCTTATGGGGTGTTTTTTTTTTTTACATCCATGCCTCCATTATTTTCTAACTGAGCGTGATGCAGTACCTACTGGTGTGCATCTACCCCAGAGAAAAGATTGGAGAGGTGTAGATTCACAATTGTAGGTTTGTGAATTAGATTTTGGAGTAAGTAGGTAGCGAGTCTTGCATTCGTCCCCCTTATTCTGAACCCTCTTTCTCCACATACTTATTTACTGGCAAAATCAGCACAGGGAAAAGCACATTGGGATGCAGGTTGCACTGATTTGGCATATAAATGGAGCTACCGACCACATCAGGACTACCTTCTGGGTTGTAATGAGGGCCCTAGTGAGGTATCTATATAGGTTTTTAATATATTCAACAAAGTGTGGACATAATATCAAAAAGCAGCAGAGTGTGTATAAATAGAACATTTTACTACAACAGGGTTATCTTCATTAGGAGGTGCTTGACATGCAACACTATGGTCTGTTTGGGTCAGGTTAAGGCAAATACAAAATCCAAGATTTGATGAATCAAGAGTGGAACACAAATGAGATAGTTGCTTTTAACATTTTTAAAATGTTCTCACAACATTAGAGTGGCATGGCATCAAAAACACCAGTTTTACATATTAATGTTATTATCCTGTCATTTGTTTTGCAGCCCAGTACTTTAGTGAATGTTCTGGTTCTTAATATAAAGTATTATTCTGTCTTTGCATGACCTTTGAACGGATTTCCAAAAATGTTTATCAATTCTGTGTACATTGTTCTATTTATTTAGTTTTTTTTAATTAAAGCACAATGTGGTGGTCTTGTTTTACGCATGCTGCACCTGCTTCATTTCCTTATTGGTGACCTTTTCTTCTGTGATATGATTTTTGCTCTTCAGCTGTTGTTGAGTTTTTTCCTGCTAGCTGTGTGCCTGGAGCCCACCAGGAGGGCTTGGCGCCAGAGCTCTGCAGCCTCTGCCAGGGTAAGGGGCCAGCCTGGTGTGCCGCCAACTATAGCAAGGAGCCGTATTTTAGCTACTCCGGTGCCTTCAGGTAACTGAATCACAAATTATGTTTGTTGATGTTGGTGCTGGTTGTCTTATTCTAACAATTCGAATTATGAAGTATTCATTTATGTGACCAAAGCCATGTGAACAAGATTGACCACATTCTTGCAAAATGTTTCTACAAACGGATTCTACATTCAAGTCTTTGAGTGGCTTAAAGTTTGCTGCTTGTTGAAGTTTGAGTTTCAAAGCTTTCTCAATACTTGAACCTGCCAGAGTCTCATGACATGACACAATATTATGTCCAGAATTGAAACTCTATTGTGAACAATAGCTATCATCTTTACCTTTCCACACAAACGTCACCTTGCAATGCTTCTCGTTACCTGCAAAGTCTATGAGAGTCATTTTGCAATTCCAGGGCCACTGCCTACATTAGACAAACATACTTGCAATACTCACTTTTTCTACATGGATCATGGTCTACAACACATGTTCATAATATCTCAAAATGTACAGTAAATCATTGAGGGACAAGAAAAGAATCAACGTCTTTGAAATTTCATATGTTGTCTATGCTCGTCATATATGTATACATTTCTCCAGACATTTAGTAATCCTTTCACAAAAAATGAAGAGTGAAATGTCCATAGTGATATACATATATATTAGTAGCAGCATGAATACATTATGTTGAATAATGATATGTGATTGGGTCACAGTGCCAATGTGAGTTAATGTCTCTATTGTGATAAATTACTATTGGAGTATAATTTATCCCCACTATTGACCTTGTTGTCTTTTGCTCATAGACTTAGCTCAGGTTATGTGAGGTTATATGGGCAAAACTCTTGTTTTAGTGTACTCCCCTCCTGCAGTAATAAGCTATCTTTAATTACTAACTATGGGTTTTCACTAAATAAACTCAAAGAATGCTTCAATTTGGTGCTTGCAGTTAAGATTTTTCTTTGACAATTTCCTTTACAAGATGTGATTCATAAATGTCTAAATGAATAAACCGTTGTATTTCTTTTATTTCAAGGTGCCTAGTAAATGGGAGTGGAGAGGTGGCCTTTGTCAAGCACTCAACGGTGTATGACAATACTAATGGTATGAGAAGACATTGCTGAAAATAGTTTCATCAAACTGACTTCATACTACTAGTATTAAATAAAGTCCTTTCTATATATTTCATGGTAGGCAACAACAAAGACGACTGGGCTTCCGCACTGAAATCAACTGATTATCAACTACTGTGCTTAAATGGAGCACTAGCAGAAGTAGATCAGTTTAAATTTTGCAACTGGGGTCAGACACCTGCCCAGGCAGTGATGGTCCACCCAGACACCAACAAATTTGCTATTTCTGGATTGCTAGTGAAAGCTCAGGTAAGATTAAAGACCAGCGTCAAATATCGCTTATTCAGTGTTTAATATGTGATCCACTAGCATGATTAATGATTAGGACTTTTTTAATCTACTTATTACCATTTTAGTAACATACAACAAAGTTGAATTATCCATGGAGGGTCATATAAGGTCACAACACAAAAAAACTAGAAAGTAAGCTGTAATATATACATACAACATATGATCAGGTCACTCAGTGTCAGCAGAGGGAACACTGAGTGCAAAAGTTATGAGGCATGTATTCCACAGGTTGCTCACGTCTATCTCTGTTCACTCATCCTGTCAGTGGATTAGATCCAATCCTTAGAGTTGGACTTGCTCTCTAGAATCTCCACTAATATTGAAGTTTGAGGTGCCTCTCTCCACACCCACAACAGAATAATTCCCCATTTTGTTAACAGAATGACCACCTATATGAGGTTCGAACAAATATGATTTTGTCACCACTCCATTATGCATCCTACATCAAAATAATGACTAATAAACTCAACTTCTTTCCTATGGATCTGCAGAGAATTTTGCAATAACACAACATGTCCCTACTGTGTGTGGTTGTTGCAACTGGGGCATGCAATTCTGTGGGTTGAATAAGTTTGCTCTACTCCTAATGTACTGCACGTAGCATCTGAACTGGACAAATGCTTGCTTGGTGTTACAAGGTACTTTCTTCACTAGATAGGCCACTCTGGGTTTTGTGATTTAAAACCAAGGTCTAAATTTCATTTCTCCCAGGTATTTACAAGTATCATAAAGAAATGCTTCCCTAACTACCCTATACAAGTCTGTGACCGGTATCCTTGCACTAGCTATATGTGATTCGATAGTACAAATAGGTTATTAGGCGGATCAGTTAGGGAAACAATGCATATGAGAATGCAGAAGATACATCAGTTGCTTGTATTTAAAAGCTTGCTTTACGTGAAACACAATGTCTGGTCATTTAGGAGACCAGTCACTTGAAGACTTTGAGATCAAACTAACCCACCAGTGTAGCTAAATTGCACACACTGCCCATATGTTATGGTAAAATGCATAAGCAACACTAACTTCTAGCAACACTGAAATCAGCTTCCAGGGACTCTCCTCTAACATGCTCTTTACATTGCCTCAAACCCTCTACACAATACACATTGTTTGCAATCCTAATGTCTTACCACCGCCTCACACTGCTACCCTGAGAGTCCCTCTGCCCATACAGCAGGGGTGTACAGGAAGTTATTATCTACTATTATGAGTTGGCGTGTCCTTGTGAAACAATAAAATGGGTGACAGACGGTATCTTGCACTAATTCAAAAGGAGGTTTCCTTCCTTACGGACCTCTGTCACTCCTGATTAAAGCACAGCACATCTCCTGCGGCTTGCTTCAGCAAGGTTTGTCTCTTGCTGGCCTGTGCTTTCCAGTGAACCTAAGAGGAAAAACGAATCCAAAGGTAATCTAATATGCAGAACATGCTCTAATATGCACTCCCTCAACCGACAGGGTATGTTAAGGACAAGTTGCTTTACCCGAGCCACATACTTACACTGCACCATTTTCATTGCTAGAAGGTTAGACTGCAGTAGACCTATAAAGAGCCTACATGGTCCTGGTCATCAATACTGTTTCATCTGCAAAGAGTAATGGATTCCTTTAGTTAAATGTAACATATGTACAGTAAAACTATCTGTGGGATATCACTAACCACACGTTTCCATCCCCATCTTAGTAACCACACTCTGACCACGGCGAACAACAACCAATCCCAGTACTTCCAGTGGTAAAACCATCACCCAGTGCAGATTGAGAAGTACACCCCTTACCAACTGTGTCCCTTTGTGGCTATGCAGCTGGAGTTTATATTATGCCAAAAGTAATTGCATCTGTATTTGAAGTTTGAATGCAAATATGTTTGATCAACAACAGTATATTTGACCAGCAAGGCTGGTAGCAGCTTTTTTACTTCATAGCACCCTGATCTATGGTCTCTGCGTCTAAATTACTAGCATGTCTGACACCACACATGGCTTCCTTGGCTGCACAGAGCAAGGTGATCCTGTCTGCGAAATTAATGATCCATACCATCCTATGTGAGTGAGTGGATCCCAGTGGAGGATGCTAGACATGGTAGTTTTAGTCTAAGATGTTACAGTCCTGCCCTCGCTCGCTTTTGAAGCAGTTGATGTACTAACGCCCCTTGTGTAAGGTTGCGTGCAGTATCTCCCACTTACTTCAGCCAAACAGAGTCTCATATTGTCATTTTGCTCTACCTTCCATGTCTCATAGTTTTTTTAATGATTTTAATAGACAGACGGAGCCACCTCGCTCGGTCCCTGTTTGCATAATCTTCTAAGCTTGAGTCTCTCCGTTCCAGCTCCAATGTCCATTTGTAGATTGTAGAATGCTCTTCACAAACAATATTAAGACTGCTTTTCAACATGTCCATTCTGCCACCTAATGCCTTATTGCCCTCTACTGTCAGTTGCAGTATGTCCAGTTAGGGATTTGTGGTTTCTGGATTGCTTCTCCACTCATCTGCGAAGAACTCTGATGGCACACTGGTGATGGCTGACGTACTTGTCTTTGATTTTGGAAAACTTTTCTTCATTGGTTACCTGAAACATGTGCTATGGACATGCTCTTGACCTGTGGTCAGTCAGTGTGGGACAACAGGTACAGAGATCGGAGACGGCAATAGCAGGGTCTCAGGGGTCATAACACTAGTGAGCCTAAATTACAGTGAAACATCAGTAAAAATGATGCAAGACGGAGAAGAATAGGATGCATTCCGTCCTTTTTTTATGCCAAGAACCAAGAGGTAGAACGTGGACAGAGGGTAAAACTCAATGTGGGTAAGCAGGTTCTTTCAGTGTATAAGAAGCCAAGCTAGTAGAAAGGAGTTCTCTGTCGGAGGGTGATCAGGTTTTAGAGAGACCCTACCAGTCGAGTAGAATAGACATTACTAACATTACTACCTCTATGTACACCTAGGCCAGTCAGTACTAACTACTCAGACTCGGTCAGGGGACTGCAACTTCCTGTGCATCAAGCAGGGTCCAGGAGCCACTCAATGCCACCCTCAGCAATGCAGAATTCAAGGCAGCAGCCACAGTCCTAGGTAAAAGCTCAGCAGTGTATGACTTGAAGCATGTTGAGGTACAGCCCCTTGATCCACTTTCCAAACAGTTTCTCTGAGCTAGTGAGTGGCACGAAATGGGTCCCTCAGGAAAGGAGATACCTCCACATGGTTTGCAGCTTGCTCCTGTGACCAGCTCCTGCATATGTGCAGGAGGACCAAGACATGGGAGCAATGATACAGAAGGCAAGGGGTTCCCCATCAGCAGATGTGCAGTGCTTTGCTGCCATCCCATAAATCCCTCAATCCCGCCAGCTCACACTAGGAAATGACAGTTCATTTCAATTAGCAGTAAAGTGCTGATGACTGTCAGGCCAGGCTGCTGCACCTGATTCTAAGAATGCAGAAGTTCATCACCACTCTTCCTCCTGGATTGGCCCCTGGGACAAGGGCTCAAGAGATCCTCAACGTGGGTCAAGTGCATGGGCCGGTGAAGAAGGCACGAACATGCAGTGGGCCAGTATTCAGCACCTGCTCCACCAACTGCATTTTTGGTCAACGGCAACCCCACTGCCATATTAAGGAGTCAAGAACGCATTGGGGAGTTAAGATGCCACATGCCTACTTGCTGTCCAAAGAATGTCCACCTGCCGAGCCACACAGCGAAAAGTCACCTGTAGTAGGCTGCCCGGGCTAAAGCTACCAGCACAAGATGAATTGTAGGATAATATGTATAGTGTCGGAATGCTCAACAGTAAGCTACCAGTAACATCACCAGCTGCCCGGCTCCTCTTTAGGATTTCATAGTTGAGAATGTCCAGGTTTCATCCAGAATATCAGGATTTTTGCTTCACCATTCTTGCCTTTTGTGGTCATGGACAATTTCCTTAATACAACCCGATTTTTATTTGCCTTTCCCTCTATATACTTACTACTAAAGTTGTTCATAAATTTTAATACAGGTTTGTACACTTTTAATTATATGTCTGGTGTATCATAAATATGTTTTATCATATTTATACATTTCTATAATATAGGGTATTTCCAAGACATTATTCAGATTCAGTTTGGCAAATGCACATAGGATTCCCAAATTAATGACTGTGTGGTTGTGAAAAATCGACTTTGTTTAATGATACAATAAAGAGAGTGAAACGTGCCACTTTTCCCCGCACACCTATGATGCAGGTATTGTGATGCCATAAGCACTGTCTTCTCAAGTAATTCTTAAAGTGCAAATTTAGGCATTAAACAAATCTTAAATCCCAGCTGTGCTTTTAAATGTCTTTGTCAAAAAACCCTCTGAATCTAAGATGTCCTTCGGCTTTAAAGCCATAGAAATAAGCCTTACTAGTTTATTTGTGCAAGAAGTGTATCAGCACCTCTACATCTGCTTTGTCTCTTGCAGGGTATATTCAAGGAATGTCTCTGTGAGCATGGCACTTCTTCAATGAGTGTGCGGTCGAATACCTGAACCTTATTACAAAGGGCCAGATTTCTCAATCTTTTATGCAATGCAACTGCTCTGCCTGAAAGGGAGATGGCAGGAATGTGTCATATTTACCAATTTATGCATCATTCCTGCTCTCTGCCTGTGCTGGTGCACCGCCTGTTGTCTAGCACCAACGTAGGCACTCCTATGTCAAGGTGCAAGTGTTCCTGTGTTGCAGGCAAGATTGTTTTTGTGGATGGGATACTTTCCTACACAAAAACAATAATCTCAGGATTTTTCCACTTTCTAAGTGTGCTGCAGAATACCGCACATTTAGAAAGAGGTAGCAATGAGGAAAAATAAAGATATTTCTCCTTGTTGCGCCTCCCGTAGGAAGGCATGTCATTTTGACGCATTCCCCGGTTTACCACTCTTGGTTAATCTGGGAATGCACAAAAGTCCATTGGGTGGATGCGTGGAAACACCCACCCTCCACCCATGGAATACCTTCCAAGGGCAGAGTAACACAGGGCAGTGACTTGCGATACCTTGCATTACTCCAGATTTGCCAAGACTTGGTCAATCTGACTTTAGTATTGCGTTACCCTTGCAACACCTTGCGTGACGTAAGGGTAACTCAATACTGTGATAAATCCAGGACAAAATGTTTTCATAATACCTTTGCTTTAGCGTTTAAGCACATCAGAAGGTGCTTGAAAGTTGAAACATAACAGACATGGTAGATGTTATAGTATGGTATGGTATAGCGCAAATGTTCAGCAAAACTTCTTGGCGCTCACAGTTTCTCCCCAAAACACTCATTTGATTTAACTCTGTGATTTAAACAGGTCTGTTTTTAGAAGTTGCCTGACACCTTTTAGTGACAGAGTTTAGAAAACCTACTTCAGAGTTTTATTATTCTCTACCTTGAATTCTTATTAATGAGGTGGGTGGGGTATGGCTCTGAAATCTGGATCCTCCCTAGAACCTATCTCTCTTTTGTTTTCACCCAAAAAAGAATGCACATACGATATTTCGACCAGACTGATGGAGTCTGATTCAACATGTAATATTCCTTGCAGGATTACTTAGCAGCAGACAACAGCACCGATTTTTCCATGTTTAATTCAACTGCATATGGTGGGAAGGACCTCATCTTTAAGGACGCGACAGAAAGAATTGTGGAAGCAGGAGATAAAGACACATACTCAAAATGGCTTGGGAAAGAGTACATCGACTCACTGGAAGGAATGCAATGCCTTTCTGGAAGAGGTAAGACATCAATGTTGATTTCTTTGTTCTAGATTATAGCCTTAGAACCCACCGTTGCGGGCTATACCGGCTATTAAAGGCCTGCTCCCGCATTAAAGGCCCGAGCCGAAGGCGAGGACCTTTAACAAGGTAGAGGGCCTTTAATAGCCGGTAGAGACCTCTACGGTGGGTTCTAAGGCTATTAGAACATTCTGCCATTAGAAGGCAGAATGTTCTCCTAAATAAAACAAAGGCTTCACAGAACCAGAGGGGATTAAAATCCCCTCAGGCTCCGTGAGGCTTTGATCACAGCTGCTGCTGTGAACAAAGAAGATTGGAATGTTGGTGCTGCGGGCTTTTACCGGCCAGTAAAAGTCCAGAGCACTCCATTGTTTTCAATGGAGCTGCCAACATTCCAATGTTCTAATTAAGGTCAGACATTTTTACGCTCAGTATTAACCCTACAGCATGTGCAATACAAGTACTGCCCATTCATCCTATTGCAAAATTCCCTTTGACTCAAAAAAGCACTTGGTGGATTGATAGTCACATAGACACCAACAAAAATCAAAGCTACAGTAATAAACTCTGTTTTGGTCAATAAGCCAGAACAAATAATGAAACTCACTAAGGGGTCCACTCACAAACTTCATTTCATAGTATAGTTCTCAGATACCACAAAATACAATTCACAAATCAATGTGCCGAGAACTCCACCTTTCCTATCTTTTTATGCAGAAATCTCCATCAATGTGGCAGAGATCACTGCACTCATAAGTATACAATTTAGTTTTAAATGTGGGATGGAAAGGGTGGGTGGAATGAAAGTGGGGAATAATTACTTAGAAATTGGAGAGGTTTAGGCAAATGTAGGCAAGGATTTACAGCAGGACATGCTAATAGAAACACACACTCACATTAAGAAGGTAATTGCTATTCACAAAGTACACTAAAGGTAGCATATATATATATATATATATATATATATATATATATATATATATATATATATATATAACATTACAGTTATCTGAATTTTTCAATTACAACATTAACATTTTGAACTGAAAACAAAACACAGAAATTCACCAGTTACAGTTAGCAGCCCTAACTATAACTTGCGCCCCCACCATGCACTGCTTATGACCTCACATATGACATCACTCATGACATGTTCAGTGACATCATTTATGACATCACTGATGACATCCTAAATTACATAATTGGTCACATCCCTGCCCGCGAGGTGTTGGATGCAGGGCCTGCCTGCAGGCCAGATCCTGTGGCCAACCCCATGCCATACATGGCCAAAGGCTGTGCATGGCAAGGGATTGTCTACCCCCAGAAGAGATGGTTGCAGTGCCTGGCAATCCCACACTGTGGCCATGTGCAGCGGAAGGTTGGCTGCCTGTGTTGGGTTGGGCATAGGCCCTGTAGCCAACCTGTACTGCCTGCAATCAAAGACTCCGCATGGCAGGAGGTTGGGTGCCTGCAATGGGTTGAATGCACCGTCTTGCCACAGGCCTGGTCTTGAGGCCAACCTCACGCCACAGATGACTGAATGAATCGAGGGTGAGGTAATAATTATTTCAAGGTGCTACAACTTGCACCTTCGCCTTGCCCTGTTTATGGGCTCACATATTACAAAACGTATGCCATGTTCTGTGACATCATTAATTAAAGTAATTGTAACTGTTTAATATCAGTGCTTTCTTTGTTTGAAACTTTGCATTTAAACTGCCATTTTCACCTGATTATAACATCACCTTGTCTTTTTCAATTATATATATATTTTTGTTAAAAACAATTCTACTACAGTGATAATTAGACATTATGGGCCTGATTCTAACTTTGGAGGATGGTGTTAAACCGTCCCAAAAGTGGCGGATATACCACCTACCGTATTACGAGTCCATTATATCCTATGGAACTCGTAATACGGTAGGTGGTATATCCGCCACTTTTGGGACGGTTTAACACCGTCCTCCAGAGTTAGAATCAGGCCCTATATCATTTCATAAATGAATGGTTAACTTCTTTAATAAAAAACTAAATTATATTATTTACATTTTGTTAAAAATTCAAAAATGTACATTAATTACACACATAACCTTTAATGAAATATGCTAGTTATCAATTAAAAATAAAAAAGCTTTTAAGAGAAGATTTGCTTCGTTTTGCTTGAAAATGTATATTGATAAGATGAGTTGATATATATCTACATTATTTAAGTATTTAATAAACATTTAATTTGAAGAGTTAATGTGCTTTAACATTATATTAGTTTTAGTTTAAAAATAATTAGTTTGAATGATTTCACAATTATATTTTACACAAAATATTTTTGATATTTTTATTGAAATTATTACACTGAAATGTTTTCCATATTCTTTCGTATGGGGGGGTCATCCCCACAATGGTGGTAATATCCACCTATGTGTGAAAATATATTAGTGACAGGTTTACATTTGTAAATTCAGTATTGAATGACTTCACCCTCTAAACTGAGGGAGTGGAGATACGTAAGTCTATACCTAGGTGTAAATCTACACCTGAAAACTGTGACTACCAGAAAGTATAGGTTTTTACCTAGGTGCAGGAATAGATTTACACATCAGTGAATGTGAAATTGTGAATTTATCTTTGTGAATAAGCCCATATAGTTGTATGAGGGTTTACTCACACAGAAACGATAGAGTTAGATGCAGTGTATTGAGAAGTTGTAAATGATCTGAAATTCAATAATGATTCCTGTAGTTGTAAAATCGAGAATTATTGGTTAGTGAAAAGGCTGTTTTGACACGAATTTGTGTCATAAAGGCTTCAGATGTATCTGTTAGCCAGCAAATAGAATCAAGCACGCATGATCTGTGTGTGCACCTGAGCTCAGGAATTAGAATACTAAAAATCAAATGATACCTGCCATTTTTTTTTTTTAAAGATCCTACAAATTTATCACACCAAGAGACAACCAGTTTTCATTATACTTTCTTTCATACTAAGAAGATCCTCCATATTCAGTCTGATAAATGTAAAACTTGAATCATTGCACATTATATTCAGTCTTGCTTTATTTCACTGCATTCAAAGGTGTGATACTGTTCAACTGAATGTATCAAGCATGGATATGAGGGCACAATCAACACCCACAGATCAAATTACTTTGTACATCCACACAGAGACTCCATGCACAGTGCATGAACAAACAGTGTAATTCAATTTTGTACTCTTCTCTAAATGTCTCTGGTTTGAGCCTTTTTGCCAGATATATACGTGCCTGGATGTCCTCCAGCATGTAAGCCATGTTGGCTGGACAAGAGAAATCCACATCTCAAATAGGTCTTGTCTCTCAATAACTGACTTAACTTTTAGCCTTTACTTCACGTCCAGTGGCCAGTAGTGCCACAGGATGTGCACCCAGTGAAGATTGTACAATGCATCATGAACTTTGTTTATTTTAGGCAGCAGCAAAAAGGGTGAGGATGCTCTGTATTACTCTCATATTGACCACTACCCTGAGCTAGAAACAATTTCCAGACCGAAGCTCAGCCAAAGAAACAGACTGTAATCTCCAGGTAATGCTCACTGAGCGATACATCCTGTATATTTCATTTATTAATCCAAGCTGCAGCACTGTAGGAAGGTGTTTTGGTCTTTTGCCTCTGTCATTTACACGGGGACAACACGCAGGGGATACTTTAGACATTGTTGGAGAGGGTGAAGTTTGTGGTTCACTGCACTATTTCAAGGAAAGATTGTTTGACTTAGGTGTGGATGAGCCAAAGGGTTTCAACTAGATTAGCCTCAGCTGGTGAGGTAATGGGCATCAGGTTTTCCTGCTCTCGTTGGCATATGAATTCTGGGCAGCAGAATCAAACCAGGGCCACACTGGGAACCCAAAGCAGCCCTGGCAAATTTTGTCAGACCGGCCCCGTAGGGCACATAGCGAGCGAGCCTGACCACTACAATGGTGTTTCGGGGTATTTCCCAAAACGGTACACTCTACAACACATTTCCATTATATGTTCAATGGTATTCATTTTTAAAGCATAGTAAATAATGACTTTAAAGTGCACCAGGATGCGGCAATCTTTATTGGGGTTCTTCAATGATTCCCTCACTGTCACCCTCTAACAGTGCCTCATTGCTCCATACCCGACTCTCGCATGTATTTCATTTGTTTTATAGCATCTCTCGTACCAGCGTAGGGTGTTGGAGCACTTTACATTACATTCACATACAGAGACAATGAATCATACAAGTGTAAATCTGTGTATAGAAAATGTTATATAAGGGCTGCAAGGTGTAGGATTCACATATCATCCATACTGGTAGGCGTTTTTAAAGAGTGCTTGGTCCGGGGAAGCATAAACACAGGATTCTGAATGTAACACAGTGGTTAGGGTTTACTTTTCTAATAACAAATTATTTCTACATAAACAAATCCTTTTTAGCAAAAATAAGGATTATCAAAGACTGAAAAAAAATTCAATTTCTAATCTGTACCAAACAGTTTGCATGTAGCTCTTTGATGGCAGTTCCTAGCTCACTTTGCTAGAATATGATTGTAACTTATTAACTGCAGAGTAACAAAAAGAGATCTGTGGCTAAAGTAGTATCCCAGAGAACTATGCACATAGAATACTGTTCTGTGATCTGCAGTGTACACGTTCTTTGCAGCAGGCACATTATTCCTCTGCGCTACCTTAGATGAGTCAAAACTGCCTCTGGACAAAACCCTTATCTCTCTCCAGCTGGTAGTTGTATAACCAGAGTTATCTTGGCACTTTAATTGTTGCCTGATGAGTGCTTTGCTGTACAAATACACAGTAACATACCAACTTAGAATTAATCTTCCCTCAGTGCTGCAAGACCTTTAGTAATAGAATTTCCTTTCTTTCAGTTTTGAAATCTGTTGTGTCACCCAAACCCCTTTCCTGGTTATTGTTACCCCTTGGGTCATACAGTTATCACAATCCTGAACATTGTAACCTCATGGGCAGTACATTACCTCCTCCTTCAGAGTTGCAATCTCTTGGGTCTTGCAGGTCAAAGAATGCTCTTTCTATAATTGTGGTCACATAATACTACTTCCAAGAATGTTGAAACGTCTTTGAGTTATACAATTCCCCTTTCAAGTTTGTTGTATTCTTTTTGGTCATCCGTGAATTGTGTGATTTTTTTTACATCAAACAGTCCCTCTTTCTTTAAAGTTGTAAACTCTTGAGCCATGTAATCAACTTTCCGTAAGTGTGTAAACTCCTGGGTCATACAGTCCCTATACCCAAGTGTTGCAGCCTGATAGATCAGCCAAGTCATCTTCTTGGGCTTATACCATGGTGGGTCGCACAGTTCTGAAAGCCCTGAGTACATCCCATGTGCCTGAAATGTCTAAAGTAAATGCAACCTGAATTTATTGTCTTACGCAATATCACTGTTTCTGTTCCACAGCTGAAATGCCTGTGAATATGGGACCGCTGCTGATGTCCATCATCTTTCTAACAAGGTTCTTCTTGTGAACATTAAGAGCAAAAGAGGCCTTCTTCACAAAAGACATAAAGAATCCAAGAAGTTTTTGGCTGGATGTGCCCTGTTCCAAAACCACTATGATTCTGTGGGAAAGCTACTCTTTTTTGACTAGTTGTTTCATAATTATACAAGAGCATAAAAAGAAAGTAGCTTAATCCTGAGCTTTAGTGAAATGTTTAATAAAGTCTCCAGAATGACCTGTAACAAACTTAGTCAAATGTATCAAGGGTTTGCAAATACAGTTAAAAGAGAGAACTGGCAGAGGAGCCGAAGATATATTTCTAATCTTTGCAGCAGTATACCATATATACACTGACTCTTTTATTCCTTAGGTGCAATGAGTTCAACCTAGTTAGAGGAAATGTTGGATAGTCAAACTGAATTGGGGAAATTCACTAGGAAGTAGAACTTAAACAACTAATGAATGACCACATTTGTCAACAAAGGATTTGCAGTTTATTGTGTCATCATTGATATGAGAATCCGTTGAAAACTACAAGTGACGTAGCTAAGTGGGACTGCACCTATTGCCTTATAATCAGCACAACACTTTTCAACTGGAAAGTTATTAAAGGAAGGAGAGTTGAATGTTCATCAAAGAGTTCAAATAGAGAAAACAAAACTAATGGGTTTATTGACAATTGGAATCATTTGTGTTGGGTGTGTGAATCTGAGTTAACATTATTTTAAAACTGCAAAAATATGAAGCAGGATGTCAGATTCCTCTCCGTGGCTGCCGAGATGAATATTTTAATTGTAATCCTGTTCATGTCTAATAAAACGTGTTGATGTTTGAAACAAAGATGTCAGATAAACATCATTGGCTTAATAAACAAGATCATCTTGGAATTCAGGTTGAGCAACACATGAAAATACCAATGAAGGGCATTTTTTGTTCCACAATACAAAACTAATATAGGACTTTTGGAAGGTGTTCTCGGTGGTGGCATCATTAATGAACTAGAGATTGTAATGAATTAGCATCAAGATCCAATGGTATTGTTCTTATGAGCTTGATGATGAAGAACAGATGTTGGTAAACCATACCATTACAAAATATTTAACATCGGTTTGAAAATGTCCAATAAACACTAAGGGCCTGATTTAGAGTTTGGGGGATGGGATTAACTCCATAAGGGGAAAGGAGTAAAGTACCCAGTTTCCCTGTCATTTACCCATGTCAGCTGACTAAGCAAACATCTCTTGCACCACAGGTTTTTGGTTTTCATATTTAAAAAAAACAATGACTCACTCACTGTGAGATGTTTCTCCCATGAAGTGGGGGTCATTCTGCAGTTTCCACTGCACTTGATAGCAAGGGTCTACCTAGGAGTGACAGACATTGAAAATGTTCCCTTTGTTCACCCCCTCTAAATAGAGCAGGTGAAAAAATGCTAAAACCTATGATGGTCCATACTCTATCAGGCCGCCTGAGATGTACATCAGAGACGAGATAGTGACCTCCGTCAATATACTGAAGTTCTGTCCAACACTAAAAGCAGCAGATGCACCTTCATTTTGGCAGAGAGGGTACTCTGTTGCCTTTCCAACAGAGTACCCTCTCTGACAAACTCTAAATTGGGCCCTACATTTGCAACACAAATTACTTGTTGTAACACCTGTTCCTTGATGTTTCATGCCCTTACTGATTTCCTCTATTGTGTACATTTACTAACCTCTCATGTGAACCATTTGACCATGACTGAATACCTAAATGGATAGCAAACTATAGCACCTTAAAAACTATAGCACCTTAAAAACTATAGCACCTTAAAAATCTCTGCAAAGTGTCAATATCGAAGTAATGCTTTTCTGTTCAACAGGTGGTTGTAGTTGTTGGCTGCATAAGGGGTGTGAATAGACGGAGGCACTGCTTCTGCAACGTTTTTCTGACACGCTGATACATCAACACGTAGCTTTGAACTGGCACAAACATCACTGGGCAAAACATTTGATATCAGATTAATATAAGCACTTGTGCTTAGGGTGGAAACCCTATGGAAACACATCTATCGTTGCCTGGTATTCCTGCCAGCCTTCAGATGGACCTTTTTTAATCAGCCACCACAATGCACCCCCACAGTTCAATGCGCCCTGAGATATATGTGTACCCAATTCAGAAACCTTTTTGCACCCTTGTGTTAAATGCGGGGATGCAAAAAATACCATCTGCAGGCTTAAATTGCAGATCCTGACAGATGTTTTTCCCTGCAGACAGAACTTGAAAAAACCTGAAAAAAGGTGGTGAGCAGATTTTCCACAGTCAAAATTGTAACTTTGGAACTTAAAGGTAGGATCAAAAGAGCTCCCATAAAGTAGTTGGGAATAAGTGGTAACATCCACTTAGGGCCTTCTTACACGTTCTCTGTATATAGGTGCCAGGGTATCTCTATACAGAGATTACAGGATACTTCCCACATACTGGTAAATAGTGGTTGGGCCCATGACTACAGAGTCCAGTTCTTTTTGTTTTACCTCTTCTGGGGCAAAAATTGATCCAAATCCATAAACGTTTATCACCTGTTTGCAGTAGGTGGTAATGTTTTGCGGCCTCTACTTTCAGCTGTGGTGAGAAGGATGGGTGTGGCGTGAGGGCAGAGTAGATTTTGTTTCAGCTGGGGAAGCTTTATCTTCTCTTCTGCTGCAGTATGTGTGTGGTTGGGGCTCTGTACAGCACGTGCCAGGAGCAAACACAGCTCTGCATGACGAATCTGGGCCCAGTTTCTCCGGACCCAATTTATCAGTTCTGGAGGTTACAGCCTGGATAATTCCTGGACCAAAGGCACCAAGAATGGGACAGTTGCCCAGATCAGTATCCTCCATGGGGCGACTGCTCAAAGCTACTCATATTGAGCTCCACAGATGTATTGCTGTGGATAGCCAAACACATTTCCATAGTTTTTTTAAATTATGTTTGTACCTGTAAATGTGCAGGTGTGCAAGCATGGTGAAAAAGTTCCTTTACAGACCATTGTTATCAGATGGTGTATTATATACCAGGATTTACCACCTGACAACCAACCTAGGAGTAAGCATAATGGTGGAGGAGGGTGCTTTGAAAGCTTTAATTTGTGTAGTTTCCATACACAAACCTACACAATTGTTGGAGGACACCCATGACATTTAAAGGTCTGCATGTTCCCCCAGTTTTGTATATACCCTTACTGCAAGCTCCATAGACTTTCAAGATATTTTATATGTGGGTAAGAAGCTGGTGTGATGGAGATTCCTAGCCATAGATTCCTAGCCTTAGAATTATCCAGAAATAGTTTTGAGAGTAGTATCCCTGTATGCCGGTTGGTGACATTGTTCAGCTCCACAAGGGACAGGTGCCTTTCTAGGTGCCACCCAAGCATGCTGACATTAGTTCTTTTCTTTCCGCGCCAGTCATCGTAGATCTGAAGAAGAGCTACCCCAAGTCACTTTTTGACTGACATTTCTTGAACTTTTGCCAAAGGTTTTTTGAGACATTGTCTCTTGGTGTGGCAGGGATATCAATGAGGAAGGCTGGTTTTAAGCCCTGTGGTGCCTGTCACTAGCAAATGTCGCTGACACACCCACACCTAGTCTGCCTCTGGAGTCTAGGGTGTGACCACGGTGCCAAGACCTGCATTGATTATCATGCCATCACCACAAGGCCTTGAGGGAGTAGTCCCTCAAGTTCCTTGCCACTGGACGTGCGATGCCACAATGCTCTCAGCCCCGAGGTTGAGAGAAAGGTCTTGGTATCGGTTGTGGAGCCATCGATCATCGTCTCGATGTTCAGGAAACGTCCCACAAAAAGAAGAAGTCAAAGAGGTCTTCAACTTCTTCATGTCTGTTGAAGTCATCCGAAGAGATGAGGAAATGTTGGCATTCCAGGCCTGGCTCTGCAGTAGCCTGTGCCTGGGCTGTATCTGCACCTCCTCTTGTTTTGTGAAGCTAGATTGACCCCTGTCCAACTCTGTGAGTTTTATGAGGCCAAGCACCACATATTTGGGTGGCCTGTCCTGCTGCAAGACCTCAGGCCCCGCAGGGTTGGGAGGGGCCCCTACTTGTTTTCCGTCTGCGGATTCCCCCCCCCCGGGCCTCTTGGCTCATGGATGGATCCAGACCAACCCCAGATCAGCCACCTCAGCCTTACTCAGTGCCAGTCCCACTGCCGACATCCCTGGCGCGAGTGGAGCCACCTCCATTTTTATCCCGAATTCGATGCAGAGCCAGATGGGTGTAATCTGATGCCGACGCAGCTCCAGCTGGAGGCATCCCTGCCAGAGACTGAGCCCTATTCCTATGGGCTAGGACTTGGGGGAGATTAAGAGGGCCAATTGGACCCTTATAAATACCAGACCTTACACCCCAATGAGGACAACAGGTATGAGGCTTTGGCGAATGCTATTGGACTGGACACCTCCCCAGATACTGGCTTGGTCTCTTCTCCTACCATGGCTATGGAGGAGGGTGCCTCATTTGCAGTGGTCATGAAAAGGGTAGCTGAGGCCTGGACCTTCAGATGCTCTTTTTGGCTGTCAAAATAAATGCCTTGATGGAGGTGCTTCAGCTGGGGGTCACCCCTTCCAAACCACGTCACCCCTTTAATGAAGCCCTCCTGGATGTCCTACTTGGGGCCTGGTGCAAGCCCTGCACAGGGGCTCCTGTTAATAGGTCAATTGCCTGCCGCCATCACTCGTACCCCAGGGGACCCCACCTTCCGCACACAACACCCCAGCCCAGAGAGCTTTGTGGTCCAAGCCTCCACTTCCAAACTAAATCCTGTTGCTTTCACTAACACTAGTATACCTGTCTGGTGGAATGTTGGATACCTGAGACTGGAGGCTGGATACCTTAGGAAAGAAGATCTTTCCTTCTGCTAGTCTGGCATTGAGGTCTTTAAACACTGCCTACCTTTTGAGCCGATACTCCCATTCGCTCTCAGACTCGGTTGTGCAGGTGCTGCATGTGGTCTCAGAGGAGGCCTGAGCCATACTTTCCCAAGCTATTGCTGACGGGAGGGATGCAGCTAAGTTTCCTTTATGCTGTAGGATATGACTGACTCAATGGGCAGAGCGGATTCTTCGTCTGTGGCCCTTAGGCTCCACACATGGGTGAGAACCACTGGCTTCTCAGGGGATATACAGGCCTCGCTCATTGATATGCCCTTTGATGACTCCCCACTTTTCAGAGGCAAGGTGGACTCAGTGCTATAGCGATTCAAAGACAACAGAGCTTCAGCCAGGTCCTTGGCCCTTTCCATGGTTCCAAGCCAATCCCAGTCCACCTTTCGTAGCCAAACAAAGGGCTTTCAGCCACCACTGCACACTAGCTTCCCAGACACTGCGTGGCCAAGGATGTGTTACCCACAGACCCCGTGGGTCAGGTAGCCAGTGATCAAGTCAGCCACCACTAACCTGACAGCTGCAGTCTACAAAGTCTCTTAAGTTTGCCCTCTGACTATCGTTGACTCCCAGTGGGAGGCAGGATATGTCATCACCTGCTTCACTGAAGGTCAATAAACTGTGACCGGTGGGTTCTCCAAATTGTCTGAAGGGGCCACTCCCTCCCCTTTGTGACTACCCCTCAACCTATGCCACCCACTTTCGACAGGTTGCCAGAGGACCAAATCTCCTTACTCCTTACAGACACCAAAGTGTCTGCTCTATTGGCCAAGGGTACCAAAGAGGGTGTGCCGGCATCAGAAGTAGGTTGTGGCTGCTTTTACTGCCACTTTCTGGTGTCCAAGAAGAAAGGAGACCTGTGCCCTCACAATTTCTTCCTGAAAAAAGAGAAATCCAAAATACTCACGCTCGCTCAAGTCCTTTCTTCCTTTGACCTGGGAGACAGGTTGTAGTGTTGGACTTGCAGGACACATACTTCAACAGTCCTGCCCTGCCTGCCCACAGGCATTACCTGCAGTTCACAGTAGGCCACAAGCACTTTCAGTTTGCCATGCTCCCCTTTGGTCTTACCAGCGACCCTTGCTGCTCGTCTGTGGAAATCAGTGGTGCCAGTTTTTCCTTATCTCGATGACTGACTGTTAAAGGCGGCTCGTCCCAGGCAGACTATGGCAGACCTCCTGCATTCGCTGAGGTTCACTATCAATGTGCTTAAGTCAAGATCTGACCCCTCGCAGATTCTCCGTTTTATCAGAGGTGGAGATCATAGGCCTCTGGTCCAAAGGGGAATCCCAAATCCACATCAACCTTTGAGTGATCTGATTGGCATTGAAAGTTTTTCTACCCTTCATCCAGGGAAGGCTAGCGCAGGTGTTCATGGACACCGTCATGTAGTTCTGCAAACAACAGGGTAGGGTGGTATTGTGGAACCTTTCCCTTGTGGTTCAACATCTGGCAGGATCTCTTTACGCCAGAGCGTACAAACTCAGCTGAAGACACCTAGCAGATCACGAATGGCATCGCCATCCAGAGACCATGCAAGGTCTTTTTCAGCAGTGAGGAGAACCTTGGTTAGATCTGTTCGCCACTGGCAAGAATGCACAATGTCAGCAGTTCTGCACACTGAAGTTTCCAAGGCGGCTCTCACTCGGAGATGCTTTACATCTCGAGAGGGGCTGCTGCCTCCTGTATGCCTTTCCGCCCGTACCACTCATACCCAGAATATTCAAGAAAAATCAGGAACAACCAGGCCCAAGTCATCCTTGTGGCTCCAGTCTGGTCTCCAAGAGTCTGGTGACCCAAGCTATTGAGTGTGGCCATTGTTCCTCCGATCAGGTAGCCCCTTGGAAGGATCTTCTGTCGCACCAGCAGGAGAGGGTTCTCCATCCGATGCCCACTCTCCATCTTCATGTGTTGAGATTCAGTGGCAACAGTTAACAGCTTTTGACCTTCCATCCAAACTCTTTTATGTCATTTGGCAGCCAGGTATCCCTGTAGAAAGACAGTATACGTGTGCTGCTGGGGCAAGCTTGTGGCATTTCTGCCCCCCTTTCTCAGGTCCTTCTGTGTATTCTTTCTCTTACCCAGCAGGGTTCTGCTTTGGGCACCTTAAAAGGCTGTGCTTCTGCCATTTCAGTATTTCTGTGGTTGCCAGATCAGCCATACCTTTTCAAGTCCCCTATTATATATAGGTTTCTGAAAGGTCTCCAACACTTGTTCCTACCATCACCAGTCATCATGCCTTAGTGGAACCTAAATTTAGTTCTGACTTTTCTGACAGGTGCGCCTTTCGACCGCTGCACAACTGTGCTATCAGGCTCTTTACTATCAAGACACTTTCTAGTGGCAATAACGTGCTCGAAGGGTCAGTGAGCTCCAGGTTTGTCTTCTAATCCTTCGTACCGCAACATCTTCCCGGACAGGCTGGTCCTTCGCACTAGAGCGTCCTTAATCCAAAATTAGTCACTCCCTTTGATGTAGGACTGCCTATCACTCTGTTGACCTTTTCTGCTATGCCTTCTCCCTCTAAGGAAGATGAGCGCTCCACAGACTGGACTGTAACAGAGTTCTATCTTGACAACACAAAAAAAGAGTTCTGACTGGATGAATAACTCTTCCTGGGTATGTCGGAGCCCCGAAAGAGAAGCCAGTGCAGAAACGGACCATCTTTTGATTGATCATGCTCAGTTTCAAAATCTGCTACACATTGGCAAAGAAATCAACCCTGGAATCTGGGACATCCGAACTCAGTCATTACTAAAAGCTGTAGACCTCATCTGTTAATATTATTCAAATTTCTAAGCAATCGCGGACCCCCAGAGGAGGCTTTGCGGACCCCCAGGGGTCCCTGGATCACAGGTTGGGAACCACTTTCCTAGACAACTTCTATATAGACCAACTATAGAACGTATGCAGAATTAGACGCCCTGAACACCATTAAATAAACTCTTAGTACAAATTCCTTCTAGAGATGTATGTTAGACAGCACCTTCTTAATCTTTTTTAAGTCATTCAAAATTACTGGTACTCATATGCAAGCACTTTTCACCCTAGGATGTAAGTGAGTTTTTAGTACTGCCAGAGTTTTGAAAGTTGGTTTAATGTGTTGTTACTATCTAAATTTCGAAAAACTTTTTACTGGCATTTATAACTTCCTGGAGTACATCTCAAATTATGATAATTTGATGACCCTTCAAGAAATATATGTTTCACTACTTCCTTTAGTTATTTTTGTCCCTTCGAGTGACCTTTAAAAACTGAACTAACACTTGTTTCGGGAAATCAGAATTTTCTTTGTGTTTACCTACGCTATGAGCTCTTTCAATGTCTATTTCAAATGAAAGTTAGATCAGGTTAGGCATACTCTCATCATGAATGAAGATTTCATGAGAGGACTTGGGGTCCATTTCAGATCTCAGTTTGTTTTGTCATGTTTTACAAACAATTAACAAGCATTTGCCCCAGGCTTTACATTCATCTTGTATTACTGTTTAATATGATTTAGGATATTTCAACACAGTTCAGACAGACAAAGGTGACGAAAATGGACCTGGGTTGGTAGGTTTTCATGTATCATATCGATAAATAGCTGAGAAACATGACAATAAACGTAGCACACATGTAATGCAACCTCACAAGCAACAATATTGCACCATAAGACTCCATCCGGGACCTTGATCCATATATAGCATGAATTATATTGTAGCTGAAGAATGAGGGATTGTACTCCCACAATCAAGAAAAAAACTATAAAGTCCTTCAGCGTCCATGCACATGAAACACCAGGAAGATCTTAGTTCAAACTCATTTTACTTTCACATTGACTCACACAGATCGTTTCGAAATTTAACATGAAACAAACCCTTAAACTGCACACAACATCGAAATAAAAGACTTTAATGATTGTTCACCAAGTTCGATAGGTAGCCTTGCCAGGCCTACAGCAAATGCAGCAAGATGGAGAATGTGCTGTAAAGCCAAACAATTGCTCTCATTGTTATACTAACATAACATAGTATGTTGTAGTACGCAACATGCTCCACAATGCTTGTCTATGTGACACAATTACTAGCGCTTAGAAAGAAGTGAGGTACTGCTGTTCAACAGCATGTGAAAACAAGATACCAATGGCATCATATTTTAAATATCTAAAAGGTCTATTAGTATACAAGGTTTGAGGAGTTCAGTGTAGGGACAATGGATAGCAGAGTTTTTGCAACTCAATAAAACATGCTCCTGCTGTGAACATAGAATAAGGGCACATAGTAGGTGTTTGTGAAATTTTATAAAACACCGTATGATAACCCCAAAATTGAATTTGAAAATATGAAATACTTATTAGATAACATGGTGATACCTCAGTTGATGGAGGAAAATAAAAGTCAACCAAACATTTAATTATTTGTTCTAAGTCCAAACGTGTCCATTATAACTTGTTACAGGTAGATGTGAAAGATAGATGATGACAAATTTGATCTGACATGAATGTAATTTTTTTTACATCTTTAATTATACCTTTGCACATTAACATATATACATTACAAACATATTAACATAGCAACCATGACTCTAATCTGTGCTTTTTCTGCCAGCATATCTGCACAGCTATGATGACCCCACTCGTTTCTGGATGATTCTCTCTGTTTCTCTTTTAGTACTCGAAATATGCCTCTCCAACGTTCTTATTCAAAGAAGTATCAATTTCTTTATCCATGGATGTACTGTGACATTTCCCTCAATTCCCTGTATATTCTTCTGCCTCAGGTCCTTATGACCACCAGGAAATCGGAAGAAACCCGCTAGGGTGTGTTGTACTTCGACCCCTGACCCACCAACCACTCTCGCCTCTTCAAATGTTGTCAGTATATCGCCCCAGTCCTCTATGTTTTCAATAACTTTCTTGTCCCTACAGGATAGCCTCATATGGACCGCCTCAGCCAACACCCATTCAACAGTATCTCTTACCCACTCGTCGACCTCTGGTCCCCTGGTCTGCAGTCACGCCATGGCAACTCGCCATTTTGCCAGAAAGGAGCGTGATCTGTAGGAATTTATATTTCTTTTGCTATTTTGGGGGAGGCTCACTATACCCAGCTAGCATTGCGCAGATGAGAGGTTGAAATGCAATCTAGATGCCCCCTAGATCCGCTCAACCACCACCTGTGTGTATGTCGAAAGCTCGTCGGGGTGCCATGCCAAATAAAGGAATACGGAATTCCCCTGTTTGTAGTGAGGGCATGCCGTAGAGTGGCTCACATATATCCTGAGTAGTTTGATTGGTGTGAGATATGACTGATGTACGGAATTGAATTGCAATAATTTAAGTATAGTATTTCCAGAGGACCCCTTAATCAATGCACAGGTAATCTTCTCGTCTCTATCTATAAGTTGTTCCTTTAGCTCCTCCCCTCATGCCATATGAGCCATCAGTTGTCTTATAGGCCTATCCATCTTGAGCGTCTTGTACATCCAAGACACTAAGGCCCATATTTATACTTTTTTTGCGCGGCATTGGCGTAAATTTTTTATGCAAAAGCGGCGCAAACTTACAAAATACAATTGTATTTTGTAAGTTTGCGCCGCTTTTGCGTCAAAAACAGGCACAAATGCGGCGCTAAAAAAGTATAAATATGGGCCTAAGTGTTCCCCCTTCTCCCACTGTCAGAAACAAATTGAGGACCTCAGATTGTGGGCATCTATGAAAATTCCCTCCAAATTTCCCCGGCGGTTTGAGCTGTATTGGCATATTGTAAAAACTGGCCCTGACCCAACAAAAAATGTCTCCTGCACCTCTGCAAATGAAATAAAATTTTCCAGTGGGTAAAGGTCCCCTAGAACCCGGCATCCACCCTCCTGTCAGCGTGTAATTAACATAGTTAAGCTAATGTCCTTAAATGACTTCAATGCCTCCTGGTCTCTAGCACAGGATGGGCACCTGAGGACACTAGTGACTATTTGCTATCAGATCTGGGCAGTGTGATTTACCAGATAGTGCAATTCAACCCCTAAGTTTGAGTGTCTCATCAATAGTTCCAGCTGTGGTGGATCCCCACACTTAACCTGTAGCAACCATCTATCACTGTTATCAGAGTCAGGTACCCATTTTGCCGTATATTGGACATGTGCCACATAATAATACAGCTTCATGTCCGGTAGCCCCTGTCCGCCATCCTTCTGGCCAAGCTTTAGGGTGTCCAAGGCTATCTGATTTTCTTTCTTTCCCAAACCAGCAACACCGACAGACTAGCCTCATATGGACCGCCTCAGCCAACACCCATTCAACAGTATCTCTTACCCACTCGTCGACCTCTGGTCCCCTGGTCTGCAGTCACGCCATGGCAACTCGCCATTTTGCCAGAAAGGAGCGTGATCTGTAGGAATGTATATTTCTTTTGCTATTTTGGGGGAGGCTCACTATACCCAGCTAGCATTGCGCAGGTGAGAGGTTGAAATGCAATCTAGATGCCCCCTAGATCCGCTCAACCACCACCTGTGTGTATGTCGAAAGCTCGTCGGGGTGCCATGCCAAATAAAGGAATACGGAATTCCCCTGTTTGTAGTGAGGGCATGCCGTAGAGTGGCTCACATATATCCTGAGTAGTTTGATTGGTGTGAGATATGACTGATGTACGGAATTGAATTGCAATAATTTAAGTATAGTATTTCCAGAGGACCCCTTAATCAATGCACAGGTAATATTCTCGTCTCTATCTATAAGTTGTTCCTTTAGCTCCTCCCCTCATGCCATATGAGCCATCAGTTGTCTTATAGGCCTATCCATCTTGAGCGTCTTGTACATCCAAGACACTAAGGCCCATATTTATACTTTTTTTGCACGGCATTGGCGTAAATTTTTTATGCAAAAGCGGCGCAAACTTACAAAATACAATTTTGTGACGAAATCCCATTCCTTCTAATACCGCAGCCTAGTACATTCAGTCCAGTATATCAATGGGTTCGGCTATATCTATTGACGCCAATAACAACTCCTCATCTTCAGTGCTTAATTTGTAAATAAAAACGTGCCAGTGCCCACAGTTCCCCACTGAAACACTCGGCTGCTGCAATTAAATGTGCGAGCACATACTACTGAGGCAGCGTAATCTTAAAGCCAACTAGGGCCTCTTTAAACCATTTACAGCCACTCCCTGTCCCTTCAGCGCACTCTTGCTGCTTTCTCCCTTTGTGTCTCTTTTTCATTTGTCTGTTCCTCCGTCTTTCCCAGGAGTAAATGCTTGAGGCAGAAAAATAAGTACCGGCCCTCAAAAATAAGTGCTGGTGCCCCACACCAGAAACCACCTGCCCAAATTAAGCACTGCTCATCTCAATTCTGTACTGAGTGCAGTATATGCATTAGGTGTCTCAGACTGTGGGCTGTGCTTTGGACTAGTATGAACCCACACTGATCATCATGAACTACTACTGGCACCACCCGCCTAAGCCCAGTACCAAAACTTTAAGAGGACCTTCATGTCAGAACTGATCATAGTTAAAAGTTGATAGGATATAACATCTAGTGCGTTTCCCTCTTGGGTATAATACAGATAAGGCCCTCACGTGTTGTGGTGAGCTACTCCACCCTTGCTTAAGAATTTTCAAATACTTCTAGCTGTTTTCCATTTGAGAGTGTGTTTGAACACTTGAGAAATTTCTATCAGGAAACCATTACTACCCCGTGCTTTGATGGGTGACAGTGCTCCTAGAGTCTCCCGCACCTCGTCCAGAGTGATGCCCTCTCCAACTCTTTCTGAAGGACCTCCAGTACTATCGGGAGCTCCACCCCAGTCAAAAAGGAATCAATGGCCTCCAGAGTAGTTGGACCTTAGTTTCAATATACCTCCTTCAAGTGGTCCCTGAAAATGTGGTTAGTGGCCACATGTGTAGTGATGTGGGCCCCTGCTGCATTATCATGACTGGTGCTACTGATGTCTCCCTCCTTAGTAACAAAGCAATTAGCCTACTGGGTTTGTCCCCTTCCCTTTGGATACTTGGCCTGTAATCCCATCTAGCCATCTGATCCAGTCTATCCATAAGCTTTCCCAAAGACCTGCGCATCTCTGTTAGTCCTGGTCCAATCGACTCTCCTCCGACATCCCTCCTCTGCAGGTTCGCTAGTAGGGATTCTTGTACCACTACATCCTTCTGCAAGTGTTGCTGAGCTCCATACACCATTCCCAGGCATACCTCCCAAGCTACAGCATCCTTCGCCTCCCATTCAGTCCCCCTTGCACAGACGGATCACCAGTTAGTCATCAAGTATGCTTCCAGCTGTTCACTAAGGTTCCCCCCAACACTCAGGGTCTAGTAACCCTCCCCCCCAGCAGTAACCGCCACACAGACTCTCCCTGCTGCTACCTCATTCAAAACCCAACACCAACTGGGAATGGTCTGATAAATACCTTACCAGGCACTGTGCCCTTGAATTTGTGTGAGGAAGCCATCTGTAGCCAGTACCTGTTCCAACCTGCAATGGGTGTGGTGTGTCGCAGAGTAGCATGAGTATTCCTTGCACAGTGGGTGAAGTTCTCTCCATACATCTTCACTGCCCATGTTGGTCATTACTTGTAGCATCACAGTTGTCATGTGGTTTTGTATTACGTTTCGGGGGATGTCTATCAAAAGCTCCATTCATGACACAATTGAGGTCTCCCACCCATTTTATTGGGATATCTGGGTGAGTCTGTCATAAGATCCTGCAATCTAACAAAATAGTCCTCATCGTCCATGTTAGGTGCATATACATTAAGGATGCCAATCTCCCTGCTGTCAGGGGTCCCCTGCAGGAAGATATACCTGCCCTCCAAGTCTGCCCCTGTGTTTATAAGTTGGAAGGGTACCCCAGGAGACCTCACATGGATAGACCCCTAGCATAGGCAGGGTAAGTGGATGAGTAAAACTGCCCGCTCCATTTCTTTAATAAGTTCTTGCCTTCTGAGCCAATCAAGTGCCTCTCCTGGAGGCATGTGATGTGTATTTTGTGTCTAAATAGGATGGTCAGCACCCTTTGTCCTTTCACATATTTGCCCAACCCACAGACATTCCATGTAAGGAAGTCATATTTATCCTGCGTCATGTATCCATTGGGATAAATCTATCGGGTGGGTGACCTCTATTATTGGAATACTCCTAGTACTAAAATAGAATACACAGAGTGAGACCCTACTTCCAGCTCCTCAAAACTAGAAATGGTCTAGGCACTCTGGGACCAGCTCTCTCAGCTGGCCTAGACAGTCCCTAGTCTAATCATGTTTCAGAGATTTTTGTCATATAAAGGTCAAATGCCATGAAGTTCACTTCTCCCTATCACTTCCGTGACCATCCATCTGCATTGTACCACCTTCTTAGTTACTCGATCCCATGTCTCAGAAAATCAGGTCTCTCTAAACATGCTATCCCACTCCCCGGTAAGGCTCCGCTCACTCGATGGGGAGCTCCAGGTTCGCCAGTGAGTCCTCCATGCTGTCTGGCGACCCGTTTTCAGATTGATCCCCTGCAGAAGTTAATCCTCCCTATACTGTCATTGTGCTGTCTCCCTGGAACATTACTTGCGATATCTGCCTGACCCTCCTGTCATGGGACCCAGAGGGGACCCGGGCCCCTCCTGGTAGGCCCTTCCCTGCCTCTGCTGCAAGAAGTCCAATTTTCTGACAGGGGAACTGCATCTCAAACCTCCAGCCACGACCAAACCTTCTCGGGGCTCTCAAAAATATGTGTTTTCCCTTGTACAACCTCCCCCAGCTTGGCTGGGTATAACAGCATATATTGTAAGCTCATTATCCTGAGTTTGTGTTTCACATCAAGGAATGTCTTCCTTTTAGCTTAAACCTTTCTGGTGTAGCCAGGTTATAGGGCGATCATATGGTTATCATGGTGTATGGCTCTGGCCAGTCTTACCGCCTTAGGGATAGCATCATTGTCCTTGTAACGGAATATCTTAGCTATTAGTGCGCTGGGTGGAGCTACTGGCGGTGGTCTCGCTGTCAGCGCCCTCTACGCTCTCTTAATGGGAATCAGCCTCAACCGGCCCTGAGGATTTAGAACCTGGTGTATCTATTTCCCCAGAAAGGCCTCTGATGCAGTGTGCTCCCTTCCTCCAAAAAGTCCAAATATCTTATGTTGTTACGAAGCGGCACCAATGTGCATCCTCCACTTTGTCCTCCAGCGTCTTTGTCAACGCCATCATCTTATAAATCTGGTCCTTAATGTTTTTTTCCTCCATTTGTAGGGTATCTATTGATTGTTTCCCTGTCTTTACTTTATCAGTCACTGCTAATAAAGTTTATAAGATGATGGTTTAAAAAATATACTTATGCCATAAGGAAGGCTTGGGTCTCCTTCATAAGTGCAAAGATTGAAAACGCAGCTATTTAAACAAAAAGAGCTCTTCAAAGTTGTTAACACTTTTATGAAGTCGCCCACGTCCCAAGCAGGCCAGTTAGCCTCTGAAGCCAGATGTAGTATGCTAGCAATTTACTTTCAAGAAAAAGTTAATAACATCTGCGCCTCCCTACCTAAGGTCATGTCCCCAATCACTAACGCCACTCTAACCCGCCAGACAGAGATCAAGGCGATTCTTTCAACCTTCACCAAAATCAAAACAGATGATATTATATGCCTTATCACAATCAACTCAGGATCCCCTCTGGCCGCCACACCCGCTAATATCCTTTCTAAAAGTGCAAATTCCATCTGCCTAGTCATGGCCAAAATACTCAATAACTCACTTGAGACAGTGAAGTGCCCCATTGCATGGATACATGCCGTGTTAAAACCACTCTTGAAAAGGCCGACCCTAGACCCCTCATCACTGGGAAGTTACAGACCAATTTCCCTTCTTCCATGTATCAGTAAAGTCATAGTGAAATTCATGAACAAAAATCTCTTCACATTCCTAGAGTCAGGAATTTTTCCATCCTACTCAAACAGGTTTTCGAGCAGGAAACAACACGGAAACAGCCTTGTTATCTATGACTGAAGAGCTTCAGTCATTTTCTTAGACCTAAGTACCGTGTTTGACATAATATCCCACCCAATTCCTATTAAAAGACTGGAGGAAGAAGTAACTAGTGGCACAGCTGGTAATGGTTAGTCTCATTCTTGAGGGACAGAAGCTTCCAAGTGAGTGAGGAATTCTTCTGCAGAGATACCCTATTCCTGGAACATGAGGTGCCTAGGAGGGGGCCTTATTAAGCCCCACACTGTTTAATGTCTATGTGCAGCCTTTGTAGACATTATAATGGGGCATGGATTCCCAACAGTATCATATGGTGATAACACTCAAATCATCATCTCCCTAACATCATCCACAGGAGTACTTTCCAACCAACTTAATATCTGTCTAAGAGATTTCACTGGCTGGGTGTCCAGCAGTAACCTGAAATCCAGTGGAGACAAGACAGAGGTCCTGGTAGTCAGGAACAACTCCACTCTCTGGTCAAAACTTCAGTGGCCTGACTATCTAGAAGAACTACCCCAGATTAAATTTGAAATAAAAATGTTGGGCTTTTGGATTGACAGCAATCTTACGATGGTGGTACAAGCAATAAATCGTACTGCCTCCTGTTACGGCCTATTCCGGACATTATGGAAGATTCAGAGCTGGCTCCCCCTCTGTCCCTCAAAGAACCGTGATCCAACATAAACTGAACTGCCATTGTCAAGACCGTTCTTGACACATCTTCACTATGGCAGTTCAGTTTATCTGGGAAGCCCTCAATATGTGGTCAAGCGAATACAAATAGCCCAGAATGCTGCAGTGCACATCCTGTTAAAGATCCCAATGCATCCCTTGGTCTGCTCCTCCCTTGAAACCCTTCATTGACTACCAGTGTGAAAAAGAATCAGCTTTACATCTCTCTGTGTGGCCTATCGAATGATGTACAACAGTGGTTCCCAACCTTTTGACTTCCGTGGACCCCCACTTTATCATTACTGGAACCCGGGGACCCCCACTGAATCATTATTGGGGTCTGTGGACCCCCCTACTGAATCATTACTGAAGGCTGGGGACCTAATCTGTTAATATTATTTCATTTTCTAAGCAGTCACGGACCCCCTGAGGAGGCTTTGTGGACCTCCAGGGGTCCCTGGACCACAGGTTGGGACCCACTGATGCACAACAAAAGTCCACCCAAGTTGTACGGTGCCATGTTTTACTGTAGGCCCAGAGTCAGTAAGTGGTAGCTAAGGGTCGGGCAGACACCCAGCCCCACCAAAGATAAATTAAGAGGGGGGAATATTCCACACCTCCTTTCCATGGCGTTATGTTCCTGCCAGTTATATGCCCCCCTGATATAACCAGCCTACCTCTCTGGGCGGGGCCCACGCAGAGGGAACGCAAAGCATCTGCTGCCTCCATCTTCTCTTCTGATATCCCAGCGAACCCCAGGGGTCCGCTAAGACTGCGAGCCTCTGAAGGGGCAGACAGCCCAGCACAGTAACTCCGGCGTCTTTCTCATTATTTAATATTATATACAGTGCCTGAAATGGAAAAATAGAAGTGCAGGTACTCTGCACACAAGAAGTAGCTTTTTCCGGGTAAGTGCTGGTACTCTCCAATTACAAGTGTTAAGTTTTTCTTGAGAATTGCAGGTATTCTCCCTCTCAAAATAAAAAAAGTGCCGGTACTCCGTACCGGACAGTACCGGCCAATTTAAAGCACTGATTATATATTATGCTTTATGATACATTATATAAATGATTCACAGTAAGTAAACTGATCGTTAACTAACACGTTTCACAATGTGCGGGCGTCTGACAAAGGCTAGCTAAAGGCTGTAAAATTAACAGGTATACAATATTCAAGTCTAAAGTGTTTGGAGATGAAATAGAAGCGTGAATTCTAGGCACATTGGCCCATGTTTATACTTTTTTAGTGCCGCATTTGCGTCATTTTTTGACGCAAAAGCGGCGCAAAGTTATAACATACAATTGTATGTGTAAGTTTGCACCACTTTTGCGTCAAAAAGCGGCGCAAATGCAGCGCAAAAAAGTATAAATGTGGGCCATTGTGGCCACACAATGGCCCGTATTTATACTTTTTTAGCGGCGCATTTGCGTCGTTTTTTGACGCAAAAACGGCGCAAACTTGCAAAATACCATTGGGCCATATTTATACTCCGTTTGCGCCGAAATTGCGTCGTTTTTTTTGACGCAATTTCGACGCAAAACTAACGCCAACTAACGCCATATTTATACTATGGCGTTAGAGGCGAATAGCGCCAAAGTTCCCGGAATGTGCGTCATTTTTTAGCGTGAACCCCTTCCTTGCGTTAATGATATGCAAGGGAGGCGTTCCCGTCTAAAAAATGACTCCCAGGCCTTTACGTGGTATTTATACTCCCGGGCAAAAGAGACGCCCGGGAGTTGGCGTGGCTAAAAACGGCGCATTTGCGCCACTTTTTAACGCCTGCTCAGGGCAGGCGTTAAGGGGCCTGTGGGCTCAAAATGAGCCCACAGGTGCCCTCCCATGCCCCCAGGGACCCCCCCTGCCACCCTTGCCCACCCCAGGAGGACCCCCAAGGATGGAGGGACCCACCCCAGGGACATTCAGGTAAGTTCAGGTAAGTTTTATTTTTTATTTTTTAAATTTTATTTTTGTGGCATAGGGGGGCCTGATTTGTGCCCCCCTACATGCCACTATGCCCAATGACCATGCCCAGGGGACAGAAGTCCCCTGGGCATGGCCATTGGGCAAGGGGGCATGACTCCTATCTTTACAATGATAGGAGTCATGTTGATGGGGGATGGGCGTCGAAAATAAATGGCGCAAGTCGGGTTAAGACGATTTTTTCGACGTAACCTGACTTGCCCCATTTTAAGACGCCCATGCGCCATCTTCCCCCTACGCCGGCGCTGTCTGGTCTACGTGGTTTTTTCCCACGCAAACCAGGCAGCGCCGGTCTGATTGCGCCGTCTAACGCCATTCCATAAATACGGCGCCCGCATGGCGCTTCAGAATGGCGTTAGACGGCGCAAAACTTTTTGACGCTAAACTGCGTTAGCGCAGTTTAGCGTCAAAAAGTATAAATATGGGCCCATTGTATTTTGTAGGTTTGCGCCGTTTTGCGTCAAAAAGCGGCGCAAATGCGGCGCTAAAAAAAGTATAAATACGGGCCAATGTTCCGAGTGTTAAAAATATGCCATTTACATTGTTTCTGAAAACTACTTTGTTCAATAATGCTCTGTATTTGGTAAAGGCATTCCGAGTAATGAGGAAAACTATATTGTACCTATGTAAATGCGTGCATTGTTCAATGACTTTTTGCAAGCGTGCTCGCGTGGCGCAAGCCAGTGTAAAATGATGGAAGGCATTGCATGCACTCACTTGCCATCAAAAAGTCCTGCGAGTGCAGAGCAAGGGGGCTCACTGCCCCAGGAGCTCCTGTGCAGCTCAAGGCACATTAAGGCCGAGGTTTCTAGGTTTTAAATGTACTTATAATATTATTCTGTATTTGCTATACTCTGATGTTTCCCGTTTAACTATCAGTAAAAGAACTTTTAAGCTTTTATGTGAAGAAAAAAAAGAACATATCCAAAGTCATGTGGTAGCAACAGAAATTATTCCCTGTAGAAAGTAGAGTGAGGAATGGACTGCCCTTTGAAGGAACTCCCACTTCAATTTCCTTCCTCTTAGACCGGGACAGGAAAGGTTGTAGACATCATGGGAGGATGATTTAGTTTGACTGAAACAGAGAGCCATTGCTGTGTAATTTGGAGGTAGCGAACACTGTTGACTATATGTATCTTGACTAGGCCTGGGCAGAATTCCGCTAAGTGGAACTCCGCGAAGTGACCAAACCAAATGCACTGCGCGGAGTTCCGAAAGTGGTGAAGTGCGTTAGGTCATGCCATTCGCGCTGATTTTTTGTGACAAGTGTTTGTCCTGCACTGAAAAATCAGCGTGAACGTCTTCCCGTGCAGGGCAAGAGGGCGCTGCTTCTTTTTTGCCACTCAAGTAGATTTTCTAATCGAGCGCCAGCATCCTCAACGTGAACGGAAGGTTTCTCAATGCGAGCGGTCGCATTTATCCGCAACTGCCCAACATTGAAAAATCTTGCTAACTCAATATTGGCGAGCGCAAGCGAGAAAAAAATGAACTCCGGGCTCTAAACGGAGTGCGGAGTGGGAAAAACTCTGCAAACTCCGCGAGCGGAGTCCAACACCCAACCCTAATCTTGACTGTGCTTTGTATTGAATTTGTAGGCACCATTATACAAAACTTATGAATTTCCAAATACTAAACCACATAGGATAGGGTGAGATGACTTTTAACAGATAATACTAACTTTCCGTGTTCTATTGCAGTGAGATTATGTCGATATTTCATGAAAACCTGAAGTGAGATGAATGGGATAAATAAAGGCGCTTTCAAACGAAATAACTGTTGCATTTATAGTAAAATGGCCCTGTGAGTTAATCCTCCAGTGACATCTAGTGTAAGCTGAGGGCCATCAGCATGAACGCAGTCAGGCCAGCCCAAGCCTTCCATCCTTCTAAGGTCAGTAACTTAAATGCCACTAAATTGGGGAATAGCAACACATGTCAGTTACCAAGTTTAGGAGCCCCTTGGGGTGATTTGAAGTTATGTACAGAAAACATATTTTTACTTTTATTGTTGTTCCCCTTCAAAAAGCTTGAGCTGGGTTCTTTGCACAAAAGAATAGTCAAAATTCAGTCGGGATTTCAGAATCGCCAACAAATAAGTATAAATTCTCACTTGAATTCAGTATTACATCCGGATTCTCCTTACGTACATTAGTTAGGGTCTACGGAAAAACCTGATCGACTTTTTTTTTTTTAACTGTTTTGATGACTCAAGAGTTCAGCTTTAAATTGAAAGTATATTGTAGTTGTTTCACTTAAAAATAACACTGCTGCGGTTTGGTGTGATACATATATAATCTCATAGCTGCCAAGTTTCCGAGGTCCATGCGTGATGTGCTGCTACATTACAGTTTTTTTCCTTTGAATTCTGGGACTTGTAGTCCTGTTTTATAATGGAATAAATAAAACTAGAAGTCCCAGAATTCAAAGGAAAAACCTGGCCTGGGGAAGTACATCACACATGGACCTGGGAAACATGCAGGGCAGTAACCTATACTCTTTAACATAAATAGCTTATTTTTGTATTTTGTGAACATGGAACTGTATAGCAGCGAGATTCTTTAAAACACGTTTTGCTAATAAAATTAACTATTTTCTGAAAATGACATAGTTTAAGGCTTGTCTAAATAAAAGTACTGCTTTCTTAGAAGTTTGATTTTAGCCAATACCAGTAGGTGCTGGAAATCCTAACCTTCAAAGTAAATGGGGCATAAACACTTAAAGTATGCCGAGTGCAGCGTGTACATGCATAAAACATAAGCTTCTTCCTGTGCACGTCTTTCGTGAATCATTGACTTGCCCGGTTTCCAAGTTAATGCTGGCTATAGAATTAGTATCTTGGATTCTCAGTATTGGCCATTACCAGCCATCACGCCCACGTTTGTATTGCTAAGTTACAGTTTTACGATATGTACTTATTTACAGCCTGGTTTCCATATATTCACGTTTATGTTGTTAGCAGCCCACGTACATCACAAGACAAGTTGTTGTGACTAGAAATTATCATATTATATGTTCATGTAGTGCTTCAGTCAGGCATTTCAGTTACTGAGCGCTGAGAAAACAGGGGCAGTATCATGAAAGGCTGCGTTGGCTCAGCGCAGACCAGAGTACCTGCTTTTTTGCTTTTGAGGTGCCTGCAGCTCATGCATAAAACTCTGGTGCTTGTTTACAAGCCCCTTGCGCCGCCATAGATTCACTTTACTTTAACTCTGAGGCGCGGCAAGCAATCCCCCACACTGCGCCACATTTACAAACTGACGGTTTGTAAAGCGTTGCACCACATTACACCTGCGCCAGGTATAATGCATGCAAGGTAGACTTTCCCCATTAAAAGCTGCGCAGAATTGGCGCAGGGAAATCTACAAGATTTCAATGTGCCATTCTGAGCCCCGCTCAGAAGCAGATGTTAAAGTGATGCTGTTTTTTTTTTTTTTTACATTTGACCTCCCCCTCACATTACAGGACTAGGGTCATTTTTCTGACACTAGTCCAGCAATGCGTCAGTTTAGCGCTACGGATGTGTCAGAATTTCTGATGCATCTGTGGAAACATGCGCTGTGGAACTCTGCTACCATGGTGTCGTTAGGGGGGTCCAGGACTGGTGCATCAATTCTGGTGCACCAGTTTCTTGTAAACGAGGCCCTCTGAATTTCTCCGATTTTTACAATTGAAAGTTCAAGATTTACGTCCCACCGTATCAGCTTTATTGATTGCAGCTCTGCTTGATCTCCCAGCTGAATTTCCTTATGTAAAGGCGCAGTATCTAAGTGACCAGAGCAAGTTAATATAGCGTGATCGCTTATTAAGTTGTGATCGATTTTCAAATCTGAGGTCCAATGAAAGTCTTGGATCATAACCAGTAGATAATCAAGTGTTTCAAGTCTTTACCATGAGGGGCGTATAAGTAGTGTCGTAATTAAAGGCACCCCAGCCATTTAAGGAGGCAAACCCATCATATGCAGAGCTGAGGACAATTTAGTGACAAGCTTTGGGCTTCTCAGAGAGGAGGAGGGTTTGAGAGAGGGAATATTCCATATTTTGTCTTCAACATCCAACTACTTTTGTTCATTCACTGTTGTCAACAGATTAGCGTTGAAGTCACTGGTTAATAGCCACGTGGTGTTTAAATGATCCGGCCTTAGTTCTGTTAAAATGTCAATAACATTTAGCATTGTTTTCCTTTGTTTCTCCAGACTAGGATTGATTCATGTTTGCACGGACCAATGAGTTTGAATGATTCACCTGCGCAACTGAGGATTCAAGTTTGAAAATAATGACAGATCCTTTCAGTTCAGCCAAGGTGGAAATGGCAAAGGCCAGATGATTGTGTGCATATATTGCAATACCCCCAGATGGTTAGTCCCCTTGGTAGAACTTAATGCAGCAAAGTAATACTCGGTTTAGTCCAACCAGGGATTTGTACATAATTGCCATGTCTCTTGCAAGCAGATTACATTAAAAGTACTTAAATAATATAAGTGTTCTGGAGAAGATGTTAGATGGCTATAGCGCCTGATATTCCATGTGCCAATCATTAATGGGGTTGGTGCTTTACCAGGAAGTCTATTAGGGCAGGTGGGGGGGACATACTTGCAAGTTTAGCCTCAGGAGGCATCCAGGTGCTCATTAAGCTGCAAACTTTGCTGCTAGGATCCAGGTTTTTGTGCATGACTAGGCCATTTCTAAAAGAAATGATAAACTGTTGAATAGAAGTGCCCCGCATGACTGGGATCTTAGAGTGGACAGAATTTGAAGCATTATTGCTCCTGTGTGGCTAAAATTGGTTGAGGACAAAAATTGGGGGATTTATGACTTCAACCTGTTCGACAATCCTTATACTCCAAAAAGCCAATCTTTCCTTTTCTACATATAGTTGACAGCCCATATTATTGTCAAAGAATTTAGGGTCTGATTTAAGAAAAGTGGCGCTGCACTCAGTGCAGCGTCACTTTTCTTGTGCCCCTTAGCGCCCCCCTAATGGCACCATGTGTACACCGTATCTAAGATACGGCACAACATGGCGGTAGTTAGGGAACTAGCGTCAATTTTTGATGCTAGTTCAGAGCTTTGCAGGATTAGCGTCAACATTTTTTACGCTAATCCTCAAAGCCCATTGTAAACAATGGTGTGCCTTCTCTTAACGCCTGCTCTGAACAGGCGTTAAAAGTGCTGAAAAAAATGATGCAAAGTAATCTCTTAGATTTCTTTGCGCCATTGTTTGGGCCCCCTAATGGGGGAGCGCCACTTTTGTATACATCATGCTTGGCGCAGGCATAATGTAGCGCAAAGGGTTACAAAGTGGGGCAATGCATGCTTTGCGCCACTTTGTAAATTTTCCATGGTGATTTTGGCCTTGTTGGCCACATTAGCGTAAATAAATGACGCTAATGTGGCACAAGGAGGTGCTCTTAAATCTGCCCCCTAACTTTTGTTCTTATTTTGCTTTCATCACTCGGTCCACCCGATATAGTCAATGTCCTTGTTAGTAATATTGCTTAGGCTTGGGATGGCAGCAAATAACTTTAATAATTTGCCCCTGTTTAGTTTATTTTCCCTGACCCATGATACATATTCAGGATATAAGAAGACACTGTTTGAAACACTCCCCTCAGAAATTGCTGGATTGAGCCTAGAGGGAGAAATGCCTCAGAACTTCCCTTTGGCAAATTATCTGGCGGTAGGATGCAACCACCTGGTGCTGACTCTTTCACGGGGTTCCAGAGGCCAAGGAAGATTTTCCTGAGGTTGTCTTTCTTGGAGAATATGATCCTTGACTACAAGATGAACATTAGGGAGCAAAGTAAAGGAATCAACATCCCGCTCATCACTAGCTGGAAGACTGGCACAAAGCTTACTTGGTGGGCCCCACCAGCTATGATGACTTGGTCCACAGTACAGTCAGGCCCCTCTTGCGTTCGGAGCACTGATCTGTTTGTGTCCCTTGGGACAAACAACACTTATCATCGACTCCTTGTGTTATAATAATAAGTTGATTCCGCGTCAAGCTCTTGTCAGGGCAATCGGCTGTAACTTTGGAAGTAGTCAAATTAGACGATTATGCCACTAACCCCGTTGTTATACTGTGGGCCGTTAACTGTGCATTACGTGGAGGAGACAGCTCACTATTGACATCTTCCGACTCTGTTGCACCCTCAGAAGTATTTTGTTGCTGACTAGTGCGGAACCTCCCCCCCCCAAAAAAACAGATTTTGTTGCGAGGACTGTCCTTTTTTCTTTTTATTAAGTTTTCATAGGTACTTTTTAGATAATTTGAGACTTTTGAGTGTAAGTATTGTGTCCATTGACAAGCGAGTAATGCTCCACATATACTGGAGAGGACTGTCATAAAGCCATGCTGGCAGAGTTGTTATTGTCTGTTGCTGGCGTCCCCTCCCAGACATGACAATTTATTGATACTAATTTGTATGGATCTATGGGGGGTTGACGTATATCATGATCCATGGCCACCAAGGTCATCATTATAACGATTGTTGCGACCTTGACTACGGGCCTTGCTTTTGATGGACCTCAAAATATGAGGAGCACCTCCTTTTACAGTTCTGTAGTTAGAGATGGCAACATCACTGAAAGGTCAGCCAATTTTCCCAAAAGTTGAGTGCGAAAGCATGTAACGTCATTGTAAAAAGGGGCTGAACGCTGACCCTGTACTATCAAAGAATTTAAATTGTTTAGTTTTTGGTTTTGGTGTAATCCGCCAAGTTTTGCAAGATTGTTACTTGAACGTCTGATTTATCAGCATGTTATTCTGCCATTCTTTGATTTGGTGGAGATGTTTTTTCCATTAGTTGCCACCACGCAATTTCCTCACTAACATGATAGCTCGCAGGTCAGACTTGCGTATAAAAACTGGAGTCTGGCCTTGGCATCTAAAGGATGCCAAAGGCTTGTTTCAAGGGGCTACCTCACCCTGTGTGGATCAGGATATATCATCCAACTCAAAGAAGGAAACCTGAGGTTTAATGATTTTTACTATAGGGGACAATGCAATCTTGTTCACTGATGGAACTTCTATGGGAAAATGAGATGCAGGATCCCCAGGGATTTTTATCAATGATTTTGGGTGCAGAAAGTGAACATCGGTATCCCTCAGGAACTGCGGGTTAGTTGAGCCCACAGATGGCGTGGCCTTGCTAGTAATTACTGCTCTTGAGACATCCATAAAATTTCTGTGATTAGGTGCTAGGTCATCCTGGAAGATCAGGCTTTCGTTGTCAAATGAGATCATAAAAGAAGAATTCTCATTTAATGGGCACAACTCGATATCTTCTATCCCTACAGACGAGGCCCATATTTACGTAAAATTACGCACAACTGATCTAGCTCAGTTGTGCACCAAAATTTTGAATGTGAGCTACCATAATTCCCTAGTGCCATCCGTGTGCCGTTTTTAAAAAATGATGCACCGTGGCGCTAAGGAATGGTTAGTGTCATAGAAAATGACACTAGCCGGTGATGGATGGCATTACATAAAATGGTGCTAGTGCACCAAAAATGGCGCTAGACTGATTAGTGGCAAAAAATCTGCCACTAGTCAGCCGAACGTAATTTTTCGGTTGTACAAGCAACCATATAATGACACCTGTCTAGGAATAGACAAGAGACAGTACCACAACCACAATGTCCATCACAGGGGCCCAGTGTCCCCAGGACAACCCCAACAGAACCAATGCCAGCAAAGGGCCCCCATGTAAGAGGCCCCCAGTGGCACACAACAGACAAGCACGTATAATAAAGGAGGATCGGCTTCCTCCACTTATAGTTTCCCTGTGGTGTGGGTGGTGGTGATGCTGGGGGTTGGGGTGGACCTCTATGTGCCCAAAATAGTGACAACATGGTGGACTCAAAGGTGTTTGCACTGTGTTTCCCTATGGAACAGTGCCCATCATCCCTTTTTTTTTTTTTTTTTTTTTTAAACTTTTCTTTTATTGTTAATAACACAATATGATACAGAGTCAGTGGGATCAGGGTCCCGTCAATCGGGAGTAATTACACATCAGTGATATTAGGAAACCAAAGGAGAAGAAAAAACTCGTAAGGCACAAACAAGGTATCAGTCGTAATATAAAAACTTGAGGTAGAGTTCACTTCCAACATATTTTAGGCTATGTGGGGGGGTTTAAAGAGGGTAAAGATATGAGGGTAAAGGGTAGGTTGTACCTGTTCAGACAAAAGGACCGGGGAGTGCCACCCTGGGAAGCAAAGGATGTCGCTGCACGGATAATGGGTGTTGCAGCTCATGTCAACTCTGTGATCTGTTTCGGTTGGGACCAGGTGACTAGCAGACGACATAGGGAAAAGGATCTACCATGGAGGTCTGTTTGGAGCATTGCTGGAAGGCGACGTTCGGACTCTAGTGGGTATTTTAGAAAGAGACGTGGGGATAAGGGGCGAGGGGGAGAGAGAGAGAGAGAGGAAAGAAAGTAAGAAAGAGGGAAAAGGAGAAAAGAAGAAGAGACAGTAGGAAAAGGGAGAGGGAGAAGGGGAAGAAGAGAAAAGAAAAGGAAGAGTGGGAGAGGAGAAAAGAATAGAAAAGAGAGGAAGAGAAGGGGAGATAAGGAGGGGGAGAGGGGGGAAAATACAGAGGGAGGGGGAGGTACGGGAGCGAGGAGGAGAAGGGGGAAGAGACGCATGTGGGGGAGGGGAGGGAAAGGGAAGGGAGAAGGGAACAGTGGTGGTTCCGGGTAGGGCACTATTGCCCCCTTGTAAGGAAGGGAGCCCATACCTGTAGGAATAATTGAGCTTGGTCTTGTAAGTTATAGATGATCCGTTCATGCATAGCAGTGCGGATCATGGCTGTAATCCATTCCTCCGGGCTTGGGGGGGTCTCTGACCGCCAGTGTCTGAGTATGCAAATTTTTGCAGTAGCTAACGCTGTGTGCAACAGTCTCTTTTGTGGTCTAGGGAGGTCTGGTAGGGAGGTCGTATCTTGCAGAAGTATAAGGGCAGGAGGAAGTGGTGACGGAAGTGACATTACTTCAGCCAGAGTGGAGCTCACAGCATCCCAGAGTGGTCGTACTGTTGTACAGTTTACTAAGATATGTATCAGGTCACAAGATGTTTCTGGACATCGCCAGCAGTTCGCATGCGGGAGGAGTCCGGTCCTATGCAGTTTCGCTGTGGACCAGTGCCATTCATGTAAGATTTTGAAGAGGCAGAATTTCAAGCGTGCTTCCCGGGTGCCTCTGTCTAGTGTCTCTAGGGTAGCTTCCCAATCATCTGGGTCTAGATCCTGCTGCAGCCTGGTTTGCCACCGTAGACGTAGTTTGTCCATTAGCGGTTGGGAGTAAAGCCGTCGAATAATTAGATCATATAGACCCGACATTACTCCCTTGCATTGTCCCCATTGCTGCAGGTAAGCCACTATCGGTGAGGGCAGGGATCCCCGCAGTGGAGGTGTACTCCCTTGGGAGAGACAATGCTTGAGTTGCATGTATCTCCATTCCTGGTTCGGGTGTAGGCCGAACTCCTCCCGTAACTTGGGGAAGGGTTTGAGCACATCGTTCTCCAGGACCTGTGAGAGGGTGAGGATGCCTGCCTGTTTCCATTGCGGCCAATGGAGTACCTCGCCACCTATGCGTAGGCCACTGTTGTGCCACAGGGGCGCTTGGGCATGTATGAGGGGGTGGGCCCCAAACAGTCGGTGGGCCCTTTGCCAGGATGCCCTGGTCGCCGCACGGATAGGATTCTCTGAGTTAGTGGCTGTGAGGTCTGCACGGTAGGGTCCACCGAGTCCTTCGTTCGCAGTCAGGAGTCGTTTTTCCACTGCTATCCACAAGGGGGGATCTGGTATATTCGATAGTGTATTGGATAACTGAGACATTTGGAGGGCTAAAGAGTAGTGTTCCACTGATGGGAGTCCCATTCCCCTGTTTATGCGGTGGGCCAAAAGCTTGGCTGGTGATAGCCGCGGTCGCATTGTGCCCCACACGAATGATCTAATTAGTGCATCAATGCCTCTTAGTGTGGAGAGGGGCACTTGTAAGGGCAGGAGACCTAGGATATAGGTGAAGCGGGGTACCGTCACCATTCTAACCGCTTGTACTCTGCCCCACATGGAAAGGCCTAACTGGGTCCATTTCTCAAAGTCCAGTTTCATCCGCGTGATGAGAGGGTCAATGTTGTCCGCAACCATGTGTGCCAGTCCAGGGTTAACAAGCACTCCTAGGTATTTAAGACGTTTTGGCGTCCACCGGAATGGGTAGCCTAGGAGTGCCGCTTTTGTGGTTACTCGCGATAGCGGAATGCCTCGCTTTTGTCCCAGTTAATACGGTATCCTGATAGGGCTGCGAAGTCCTCGATTACCTCTAATAGGGCCGGTATGGATCTTTCCAAGTCCGTGAGTGTTAAGAGGATATCGTCAGCGTAGAGGTATATCTTGGAGGTGCCTTCGGGTAGTGGTAGGCCGGTTATGGAGGGGGAGGACCGGATGGCTGCCGCCAAGGGCTCCATCGCCAAAAGGAACAGGAGAGGTGAAAGGGGGCACCCCTGCCGTGTACCCCTTCGGATAGGGAAAGGGTCTGAGAGGAAGCCTCCGCAGTTGACTCTGGCCGTGGGTTGATCATAGAGCAGTCGTACCATGGAGATAAATTTGTTGCCTAGGCCAAATCTCTCTAAGGCTGCAAATAGGTAGGGCCATTCTATGCGGTCGAACGCTTTTTCGGCGTCTAAGGACAGGGCCAGCGCCGACTCTGGGGAGTCTCTGGCCGCCCATAAGGTATGGCACAGGGTTCGTAGGTGGTTCCTAGACGTGCGGCCCGGTACAAACCCCACCTGTGTATAGTGTATTAAGGACGGGATTACTTTACGTAGTCTGTTTGCCAGGACGCTTGATAGAATTTTGATGTCCCCGTTTAGTAGAGAGATGGGTCGGTAGCTGCCGCATAATAAAGGATCTCTCCCAGGCTTCGGTATGACAGCTATTGTGGCATTATTGGATATGGCCCCTAATGTCTGTGTTTCGCAGGCTTCATTGAGGGCTTCGCATAGGATATCAATCGCCTCTGCCCCTACCCATTTATAAAATTCTGCAGGGTATCCGTCCTCTCCGGGTGATTTGTGGTACGGGAGGTCAGAGATGACTTTATCTATCTCCTGTCTGCTTATTTCCCCTTCTAATAGGCTACGGCCCTCGTCTGTTAGGGAGGGGAGGTCTAGCTTCTTTAAAAAGGTGGTAGCTTGCGCTAGGTTGGTCGTGGTTTCCGGCGTGTAAAGGTGTCTATAGAATTGGGCAAATTCGTTTGCAATGGCCTGCGGGTGGGTCAGTATGTCCCCGGAGGGAGAGCGAATGGCTGGGATGGCTAGGGCGGCTGCTCTTTGACGGAGTTGGGCTGCGAGCAGTCGTCCCGCCTTCTCACCCTGTTCATAGTGTCTCCCTTGGAGTCTCTGTAATGCGAATTCGGCCTGGGTGGTGTATAGCTCATTAAGGGCCAATTGTGCTTGCTCTAAACTTCAGCGGCCTGGAAGGGAGGGGTGTGCCGTATATTGTCTGGTTAGTCGGCGTATGTCGAGTTCCAGAGCCGCTTGTTGCTCTTTTCTGTGTTTGTTCGCTATCGCCGCATCCCGCATGAGCTGTCCCCGTATCGAGGCTTTGGCTGCGGCCCATATAGTTCGACTCGAATCAACTGTACCGAGGTTGTCTTGGGCGAAAGTGGTCGCATGATCCTGTAGCTGCAACTTACCTTGGGGTGATCGATATCGATGGATCGCTAATCTCCAGGGTTTTCGGCCCGGGGATACCAGGCCTAAGCGGATGGCTATAAGGACTGGGGAGTGGTCTGAAAGGCCTCTCTCCAGTATGTCGCCCCCCAAGGTGTGGGCCATAAGATTATGGGATAGGAGAAAGTAATCGATCCGTGATTGGGTACCGTGCACCGGCGAGAGAAAGGTAAATTCTCTGTCCGTTGGGTGAGTCAGCCTCCAGTGGTCAACCAAACCGTTATCCGCGAGTATATCAGACTGGATGGCCCTGTCTGCGTTGTTACTCGTGTCTAGAGGCCCCGTCCTGTCCAATGCTGCGTCCCTTGCTAGGTTCCAGTCTCCTCCTATAACGTAACGGGATGCCCCTATCTCGGTTAGAAGTCGATTGAGCTGGAGAAAGAAGAGGCGTTTTGGACCTGTTGGTGCATAGACTGATCCCACACACAGTGTTGAGTCCCCGATTTTCAGTTTGGTAAATATGTATCGGCCCTCGGGGTCTGTCCACGATTTGACGACCGTGAAAGGGAGGGTTTTGCGTAAGAGGATCGCCACCCCGCTTTTTCTTGGGGCATTCTCCGTATCGGGTGTGAGTGGGGTGCAACTAAACAGGACGGTTCCCACCCAGTCACGTCGTAATCTATCAGATTCAAGACTGTCTAGGTGTGTCTCTTGTAATAAGGCGATGTCTGCCTGCTTAGAATTAAGGTAGGATAGGACTTTCTTCCCTTTGATAAAGTGGGTAAGGCCGTTTACGTTCCATGATATCACCCTGAGGGGAACTACCGGTGCTCCCATCTGGTTGGGTATCCTTGTTACCTGTGTCCGCCCACCCGGGGGTATGAGCTCGGGGGAGTGGGGTGGACTCTGTGAACTGAAGAGGATGTCGGGGAGAGGGAAGAGGGGGGGGGAAGGGCGCGTTGGATACGAAGAGGAGTTGAAAAGAGAATAAAGAGAAGACAGTGGGGGGAAGAAGAAATAAAAAAGAAGGTAAAGAAGGGAGACCGGGATACAAATCCCGAAGTACACGAACTTTAACTGGCGGGTCTAAAACCTAGGCCGAATGAGCTTCGACGCCCGGCCAGCGGGCCCCTAGCCGGGGGGGGGAGGGTGGGCGGCACCCACGAGGCGCCCCAGACCTCCGCGTGGATGCCTCCAATTATGTTCGGGGGTGTGGTATGTGTTTGTGACCAGAGGATGGGGGGAGGAGGGGAGGTTGCATGTTGGCCGCGTCCCTGTGCGGGGGGGATGGGGGAAGCGCGAGGAAAGGACAGGGGCAAGTAGTGTTGTTACTTAGGTCGCTTCCCCTTGGTTATTCTGAGGGGTTGTGGCATGTATATGCTCTGGGACTTGGCATCTGTGGTCTGTTCTGCTTTGCACCAATGCCCATCATTATGTCACTATTGCGTTTGTTAGTAGATCGGGGTCTGGAGCTCAAAACCCAGTTCAGAATCATTTTGCCCCAACCCTGCCAGGGCAAGCCAGTAGTGTGCAAGGGTATTGCGTCAGTTCCCATATTTTCCAGAGGACATTATGGATCCTGATTCTAGATGGGAGAAGTGATACAGGATATGGTAAGTGTTACCCGGCATGAAGGGGAGGGACGTTGAGAAACAAAAGTAATCGGGAGCCAACAAAAACTATCACACAATCCGAACAGTCTAAGCAGTCCGAGGCGGTTAAAGCCTTCTGGGGGGGGAGGCGGTTCTCCGTGGTTCCATGTCTGAAGAGTATTCATTAAAGTAGAGTACTCATCATGTCTCTGTGTCAGGGCTTTTTCATCAAAGTTCCTATGTTTCCTGCAACATTTCTATGACAGTCTGTGGTTGTAGATATCGAGGGCTTGTAGGAAAACTGTGTCCATGTTGGTTTCAGGTAGTAGGCACCTAGGGTTTCAAAGGGGATCGGGACTTGTCTCTGTCCGGCAGCTGTGTGTGTATCGCCACCGCCTGTAGGACTTAGCCCCTGTCATCAAAACTTTTTGTTAATCTCTCCAGGTCTCTGCCCCTGGTTTGGGGGTCTGTAGTAGGTCTTCCGTCGGTGTTGATGAAGCTGAAATGAAGGTTTTACATTTATTAACGCATAAATGTAGTGTGAAATAATCATGTGTGACTTTAACCGAACTAATAAAGATTGTACGGGGACAAAATGTGCCCTCAGAGTAGTTTGCCAACATTTATAAGCGTGCTTTATATAACGTGATGTATTAGAATTGCACTAATCCGACATAACTGTAAACGTATACCACGATTTGCTTGTTTGAAATGTTTTAGCTTAGCATTACTTTAGTGGAGGCTTCGGCCTAGTTGCCTGGTCTCACGGTTTAGATGCTCGTATTTTTCCAATGTGCTATTAAACGTGTATTTTTGCTTGAAGCTGTACTTTTCCACTGAGATCGTTCACATGCTTATCTTAAGGTTTCGTGCCAGCCTGGCATATTTTCTCTTTACTCCAAGGTCGATCTGCAGGTGCGGACAATGGAAGCTCTGAAAGTGAGTTAATTGGTATAAAATGTTGCAACTTGCGTACCCGTCTCCAAGGATAATGTATGCTTAAGTAAAAGCTTGAGAACTGTCGTTTTTGATTGGACAATTTGAAGCTAACCTATGAACCCTCCAATGGAAGACCCTACTGGATTTGAACTGTTGTCTATAAAAACCAGGTGCACGAGAAGAAAGGGGCCTTTTGCAGCCATTACCAGCTATTGCCCGACATTGCGCCATTCCGTAGCTATTATGGCCCACCTTGCTGCGACGCCATTTTGAAAGAGACTTTGATGCTTTCTCTAATCGAGAGAAAGAGACTTAAATGATTCTTACCCTAGAGACTTTAACTTTGATTTGTCCCTTTGCATGAAGTAGTAGTTTATCTTGCCGCCGTGAGGCAACTGCCCCGTCCACCCCTGCCCCTTTGCCCCGTCCCATGCTGATCGAGAAACGGTACCTGTGAGACGAAGACTTCCTTGTATGCTGATCGTAATTGGTAAATATGAAAGGAAATTGTAAAATTGCATTGTGTTTCTTTTAGGTAACCAACTGCTGATTTTTGATAAGAGCCCTAGTTAGGAGTTTTTCAAATTTATGTTGCTAAATTGTTTTGCATGAAGTCCCACATGCCGATGCTAATTTGAGGATAGATGAGGATTCCTTTTTTGTTGCACGATGCGATTTGAGACCTTGTTATGCTGACTAAATGTATGCAATTAGCTCATTACAGATTATAGTTCTAGTGATTTGCATTGCTATTATCGAATGCCTTGTTATTCAAATGCTACATAGATTGCACCTGTTTCGCCGCTATGGACAGCTATTAATGTTCATTTATGTTTATCATTTGGTGTTGAGACACATCTATATTGTGCTAGCTTTGTTAATATAGGGAAATAAATTCACTAACTTTGAATAAACTGGTGTGGTTATTCCTGACTGAAAGGTCAGGGTTCGCCGAAAATGTATTCTGGATTAATTGTTAAATGTTATGTTGATCAGGGCATTGCTTACGTTCGTTATTGATTATTGATTTAATGAAATTGACTGATTAAGAGTGGCGAGGGTCCCACTTAGCCAAAAGATTCATCGGCCTAAAGAGCGTCCAAAGTATAGGTAAATTACTAGTACGGAACGCTCTATCAGTAGATGGTAGCAGAGGAGGGTTTCGCCTTTTGGGACCCCGTACTCTTAAAGTACATGGTGTTGAACTAACGGTTACGCCCTTTGAGACCCCACTCGAGAAGTTGAATTAGATTTTTCTTGGATAAAACTAATTGGGAAAATGATGATGGGCTAAGTCCACCGCGACTTTCCCGGGATCTCGGAGCTTGCGAATGAAGAGAATGGAGGTGTGAGATCAGCGTTGGCGGTACTGGTGATGGTATGAGTGAAGTTAGGGTTTTGCGCTTGCACAGCTTATTGCCGCAGAGTGTGTGAAAAGGTTGCGAGGATTTTAGAGAATAGCGGAGGTGCGACTCCGAGTGTAGAAGTAGGGAAGTCGTCGAACTTCATAGAAGTAGCGGAGGTGCGACTCCGAGTGTGAGAGTAGGGAAGTCGTCGAACTTCATGTGCGTGTGGCGCTTTGTGCATAAAAAGGTCCACGTGGTTGTTGTTGTTGAGACGGGCCCTGCGAGGTCAAGAGACTCCGGAGTATGTTGTTTTATGTTGTGGTCTGGGCGGTTTAGTAGGTTGATCGGGCGTGGTCAACAAGTCGGTACGTGTGTAAGGGAGTGAAAGAAACTTCGACTTCGGGCTTTGACAAGATTCTAAGTGCACTAGAATAGATCATTGACAAGTTGAGAGTAGGTCTGCGGGTCAGATTTGCTTGCGAACGTGGGGACGAGAAAGATGGAATAACTGCTGAGGCTAGTGAAAAATCCCTAAGGTTCTGAAGCGATTGTGTTACCCCTCCTGTAGTAAACCGACAGATCTGTTTTATATTTTTGGTAGCTCGCAATACATGCAAGAAGTTGTTACGAGGGGAGCTGAGTGAAGGAGGACTAGCCGCGAGGCTTTGTCAGCCGCAGTGTGTGTGAGTGTGACGTCACTAGGAGCCGCGCTGGGATAGGTTGGTTGCAGAGAAGGGTCGCGCACAGATTGGACGCAGTCCGTGGGGCTCGATTGGAAGGGGAAAGGCAAGCGAAGAGTATTCCGGGAATTAAAGTCACCTATTGATTACAAACTTTGTGAAATAAAAGACGAGAAAATGAAATTTTTTAAAGCATTCAAGAGTGCGATGAAGGGGGAGTCTTACATTAAAGCGAGCGTAGGAGAAGAGACGCCGCCCGAAGGTACACCAGCTTACATTGTAATGGAGGAAAAAGGGGTAGCTCCGTGCCTTTGGCTAAAGCAATGGCACAAGTTGACAGAGAAACATGGGAGCGTAGCATTCCCGATCCATGGAACATTCAATATAAGGATTCTAGAGAATTTGAGATTCGCGATGTACGACATGAAGGTGCCTCCAAGGCCAGCCCAGTTTGAGGCTCTAGCAATTTGGGAACTAATGGCTAGACAGCAGCAGCAAAATAAGTTCGAGACCAGGATAAGGAAGGTAGAAAAGACACTAGCGGACGCTAGGTGGGATAATGCACAGAAGGTGTGGAGGTCAGATGTATTGCAGGGGATAAAATTGTTCCCCGCAATTACTAAGGAAGAAGAGGAGACAGGTAAGAAAGCTACCTGTAAGACAAACAGGAGGTGTTCTAAGGATAGAGAGGACGAGGAAAAGTTGAGAAGAGAAGAGGAGTTAGAGGATGAGGAGTTAATAATGCAATTGCTGAACGACCGTCCACCACCTTATGCGGAGAGTGGACAAGGTCCAAGTACCAGTTCTGCCCCTCCGGCACCGGTACAGAACAGTGAAACTCAGAGTTCAGGAGCATCGTCGGGGTCTAAGGACCCGAGTTTACTGTTCACCCCGCAGATACAGCAGGTGAGGAGAATATATCCAGATGTGCCCATGTTGAAACCAGCAGAAAATTATCAGCCGCAGGTCCCAAGGTACTACAGCAGTGACAATAGTACGGGAATGATTATAGATTCAGCCGCAATAGGAGGACAGAATGGTCACAACCCGACATTGGCACAAGCCGAATCAAGCCAGTTTTTGATGCCTCAAAAGCAGATGCAGGGGGGAAACGCACATGCTCAGATGACGGGGAGTCAGATGGGCATGCCGGCAATGATGACCCATAGTGTGGGAATGAACATGTCTCAGAACATGGGAAATGGACAGAACCCAGACGCGATCTCACTACCCATTACTGTAGGTCCACCGGTACCTTTGTACAGTCAGCCTAACTTAGGAATGAGCGGTCAGGGATCAATGCTGCAGAGTGGGGCAGAAAGAAGGTGCATAGAAAACACTCCAGGGATAACTCCGATAGCGGTTCAACCAACTGGACCCGGATCCTTGATGGAGTTTAGTCCCATATGTGCTCAGTCGACAGTGGTGAGGTCGAGCCCCCCACTGATAATACCTCTAACATCGAACACTGAAAAGTTGCCGCAACCATCAATGGCAGTCGATGTGAACGCTACACTGATGTGGTTCAACAGTCTGAATTCCACACAAAGCTCAGACAGTGGGAAGGGAGAAGATTATATGAATAGGATGAGGTTGAACATGGAAGCACAAGAATTGGTGGAAGGGACTATGGGTGTGAATAGGTTAGAGTCCTACTCGGAAGAAGAGCTGAGGTATCTATGTCCCAGGATTACGAGAGAAGTGAACAAAGTACATAAAAGCTTGCAGGAAATAGCTGACAAAAACGGGGTTGACATAGACAAGACAAAACACTTGAGCAGGAGCTACAGGTTGGATTTTGGGACCACAGACTTTGAACACATGAGGTCAGCAGGCATGAAGGCGCACCTTAGAGAATTGCTGCAGAGTGCACAAGTGTGGAGGTGCTTAGACAAGTGGGAAAGCAGGTGGGTAAAGAGAAAGGAAAAGAGGAGGGACAGTGCTACAGAGCTCAACGAGAAAAGACCGCAGAGTAGTGATGCAGTAACCATGTTACCAATGAGGGAGACAGCAGGGGGAAAATTAATACATGTACCATGGCACAGAAGCGACATTCAGTCTTTTACGGATGATTTTCCCAAACTGAGAGAGAAACCGATTGAATGGTATCAACAGACTGACAGGTTTGTTAAGCTTGCAAAATGTCTCTGGGAAGACCTAAATACTCTCTTTGAGATTGTGGTTCCGGCAGATTTGTGGGAGGATTGCAAAAGAGCTGTAGGTTGGCCGACAAGTGAACCAGAAAGAGACAGGGATACGGGTGCACCATCACCTATGGTGATGAGCTTGTACTATAAGGTGATTGAGCATTTGAAGATGAAGGTTGCCGCGAAAAATGTGGATTGGCAGAAGATTGATCGAACTGCCCAAGAAGCTAAAGAGTCGATTCATAGTTACTATGAGAGGTTGCTGAAGGCGTTCAAGAACTACAGTGGCACGGAAACAATAGAGGCGAAGGACATGCTTCATTTTGTGTTTAGATTTGTGGAAGGGCTGAGACCAGAGATAAGTCAGATGATAAAGTCGCATTTAATTTGCTGGCAGTCGAAACCGATTGATGAGGTGTTGAATTATGCGAAATACTGTAGCGACGAAATTGAAGTGAAACAGAAAAAGTTGAAAGAGAAGGTGATGATGATGCAGCTTAAGGCAGCTCAGACAGTTCTGCAAGGTCTGCAAGGGTTGCAAGGGTTCCAACAACAGGTACCGCAACCGCAGCCGCAGTTGCAGGGAAACATGGCGTTTCAGCCACAGGCGAGAGGCAGAGGCAGAGGAGGTTTTGTGAATAATGGTCCGGATTTGAACACTGTTGTGAATGGTGTGCAGGCAATGAAGAAGGTGAGGCCGTGTCACGTGTGCGGAATCGTCGGTCATTGGAAACGCGAGTGCCCGATGGTGGTGCAGGAAGGTGCAGGTGCAGGTGTTGGTCAGCAAAACAATGATGTCAATGCATTTCAGACAATGAGGGGACCGAAAATGAGAGGTCCAAATCCAAATTTTCAGACCGTAAATCAGCTGCAGGGGTTACAGCCCATGCAGCCGCAGCAGATGCAGATGCCCCGTATGCAGATGACGCAAATGCAGCCAATGCAACAGCAGTTACCCATGGTACCTAATCAGCAAATGCAAATACCTTTGGCACCAATGAGTCAGCAGCAAGTGATGGTTCCTCCACAGGTCTCGGGTCAGGTAATGAATACAAATGGCACCGTACAACAGTTCCCATTACACAGTGAGAGTGGAATAAACAATGTATGGGAGAGTGAAAGTTCAGGAGAGGAAGGAGATTGCGTGCTTGCAGCATCCTTGGAAGTTGATCAAAAGGGTCCGTACGTGGAGGGAAGAGTAATGGGTCATCGTGTCTCATTCCTGGTTGACACAGGAGCAACACGTTCAACTGTTAAGAGCATTGAAGTACCAAATTTGCCACTCTCAGGGAGGACAGTTCAAGTGGTGGGAGTAGCAAACAGGCACCTGACGAACCCAATAACAGATCCGGTACCAGTCAGTATTGGTAACTATCAAGGGTTACACCAATTTGTGGTATGTGACTCAAGCCCGATAGCACTGTTAGGGAGAGACCTATTGTGTAAATTGGGTTGTTCGATTATGTGTTCGAACGAGGGAATAAAAATACAGACGAGCAGTGATGGGGAAGAAGAGGACAGTGCAGAGGGGGATGAGATGGAAACTGTCGATGAAGATTATCCTCTGATTTGTCTGTTCCCGATGATAACTGAAGAAGATATTCCAGCTGAATTATGGGAAACAGTCGGAAAGGAAGTGTGGGATATGACAGGGAAAGAGGTGGGATTGATGAAAGGAGTGGAACCAGTGAAAGTGACTGTAAAGCCCAATGCAACTTTTCCCCAGACCCCACAATGCCACATGGCACAAGACACCCTCATGAAAGTTGCTCAACTCATTGACGAATTTGTAAAACAGGGAGTGCTGAAAGAAGTGTTAAGCAGTCCATGTAATTCACCAATAATGGGACTAATAAAGCCGAGTGGAAAGGTCCGACTCGTGCAGGACTTGAGGAAAATAAATGACATCATAGTCAAATGCTGCCCTGTCGTACCAAACCCAGCTGTGATAATGTTCCAGGTCCCTTGCGATGCTGAGTGGTTCTCAGTCATCGACTTGTCACAAGCGTTCTTCTCGGTGCCTCTTCATGAGGACAGCCAATTTCTCTTTTGTTTCAAATTCTTAGACAGAGTGTACAGTTGGTGTCGAATTCCTCAAGGGTTTTCTGAGTCACCGTCAATATTCAATCAGATTCTAAAGAAAGATTTGGAAGAATTAGAATTGCCATTCGAGTCAACCCTAGTACAGTACATCGATGACTTACTGATTGCATCAAAGACAGAAAGTGGCTGCACAGCCGATACCATTGCTCTGTTGAACCATTTGGGAAGGAATGGACACAAGGTGTCTCCTTCCAAATTACAGTTCTGTCAGAAGAAAGTGAAATACTTAGGTCACCAGATAGAGAAAGGGTCACGGAGAATAATGAAGGAAAGAATAACGAGTGTACTTCAAATGAGTCCACCAAAGACAAGGAGGGAGGTGAGGACGTTTTTGGGAATGGTGGGTTACTGTCGTCAGTGGATTCCCAACTTCTCAACTCTAGCAAAGCCTTTACTGAAACTGACCCAGAAGGATGCCTTGGATCAAATTGAGTTGAAAGGAGATGAGATGGATGCTTTTATTGAATTAAAGGAATGCATGTGTAGGGCTCCAGCTTTAGGTATGCCTGATTACACAAAGCCTTTCACATTGTTTTGTCATGAACGTGATGCATGTTCTTTGTCTGTCTTGACTCAAGCCCATGGTGGCATAAACAGACCAGTAGCGTATTTTTCAGCTACTTTGGATCCGGTCGCAGCAGCACTTCCAGGGTGTTTGCGTGCCGTAGCAGCAGTTGGTATCAGCCTCACTCAGAGTGAAGGAATAGTGATGGGACACCCAGTAACAGTCATGGTCCCTCACTCAGTTGAGATACTTTTGACCCGCTCCCGAACGCAACACATGACTGGAGCAAGACTCACAAGGTATGAAACGATAATTCTGGGCTCACCGAATGTGCAGCTGAAAAGGTGCACTACGCTGAATCCAGCAACCTTGCTTCCCGGTGAAAATGCTGAAATTGAGGACGCTGAAGACGTCGAGCATGACTGCCTTCAGGTGACTGAATTTTGCACCAAACCCCGACCTGATATTAAGGATACTAAGCTTGATGAAAATGATCAAATTGTTTTTGTTGATGGTTCATGTCTAAGAGATGGGATGGGAATTTTGAAAGCAGGATATGCTGTATGTACTGTAACAGGTGTCTTGGAAGCGGGGTGGCTTCAAGGAGTCTATTCTGCACAAGTAGCAGAACTTGTAGCCCTTACAAGAGCATGTCAACTGTCTGCATTGATGAAAGTCACCATTTACACTGATAGTCAGTACGGGTTTGGGATTGTGCATGATTTTGGACAACTATGGTCACAGAGAGGTTTCCTGACTTCTTCAGGATCCCCAGTGAAAAACGGGGAAAGAATAAGGGAATTGTTACACGCTATTCAAATGCCAGCCGAAGTTGCAGTGGTAAAGTGTAGTGCTCATACAAAAGGACAGGACTATGTTTCTCTGGGAAATGCATATGCGGATCAAGTCACAAGATTTTGTGCCTTGAACTGTATATTACTCAGAGATAAATGGAATTCGATTAGTGAACCAGAACTCGAACCAGCTGAAGCATTTGCCTTGAAAGTCGTAGATACAATAGATGAACTAAAAGCATTACAGAATAACGTCAGGGAGGATGAAAGAGATTCCTGGATTAAATCACAATGTATAAAGAGACCAGACGAGTTATGGGTTTCAAACGAGGGAAAATTTGTTTTGCCAAATAGTCTCTTATCACAGCTTGCGCGGTTCTATCATGGGCAAGCTCACCTAGGGAGAGATGCCATGATAAGATTGTTCAAAACTGATTGGTTTAACCCCAGATTTCGTCAAGCTGCAGAAGCAGTTTGCCATCGATGTGTCACTTGCCAGCAGATGAACCCAGGAAAGGGAACAGTTGTGAACGCGAGCCATATTGGCAGGGCCAGCGGCCCATTTAGTAGAATGCAGATGGACTTCATTGAGATGCCTGTGCATGGAGGTCTAAAGTATGTGTTGGTGATTGTGTGCATTTTTAGTCACTGGATTGAAGCATACCCCACACGTAGAAATTACAGCCTTACAGTTGCAAAACTATTGTTGAGGGAATTAATACCACGTTTCGGATTCCCGATCTCTTTAGAATCAGATAGGGGAAGTCACTTCAATAACGAGGTGATAAAGTTACTTTGCGCAGCGCTGAACATTGAGCAAAAACTGCATTGTAGCTATCGCCCTGAAGCATCAGGACTGGTGGAGCAGATGAATGGTACACTGAAATCAAGAATGGCGAAAATATGTGCATCGACAAATTTGAAATGGCCTGACGCATTGCCCTTGGTGTTAATGTCAATGAGAAACACCCCTGATAGAAAGACTGGATTGTCTCCGCACGAAATTCTCATGCGCAGGGCTATGAGACTTCCTGCAGTTCCCGCAAACGCGCTTTTGAATATTACAGATGATATGGTGTTAGACTACTGCAAGGGTCTGGCTGACGTGGTTCGCTCTTTCTCTCACCAGGTGGAAGCAACCACCTTGCCACCGATCCAAGGTCCAGGACACGCACTGAAAGCAGGTGACTGGGTCGTGGTAAAGAAGCACGTGAGAAAGTGGTGTCTGGAACCCCGTTGGAAAGGCCCTTTCCAAGTGATCCTGACGACAACTACCGCTGTGAAGTGCGTGGGGGTTCCCAACTGGATTCACGCCAGTCACACAAAGAAAGTGTTGTGTCCCACAGATGAGGAAGTTGAAGCGCTAAAACTGCCAGTGCCTGATAAAACAGTGCTGAGTGCTGAGACAGAGCAAAACCGAACTGAAAGCGAACAGGCAGGAACGGAAGAGAGAGAGATATTCTCTGAGGACGAAGAGACCAACTCACTTGGGGAAGACCAAGGAGAAAGTTCAGACAGCGACGAAGCAGCTGAAGGTGACAAAGAGCCTGAAGCAGCTGAGGGTAGCAAAAAGCCTGAAGCAGCTGAAGGTGACAAAGAACCTGTAGCAGCTGAAAGTGATAAAGAGCCTGAAGAAAGTAACGGTGACGAAGGGCTCGAAAAAGGTGAAAAAGCAGGAGAGCCTGTTCAGAGGAGGGCTTTCCCAGAAGCAGACGATACAGAAAAAGAAAAAGAGAACGTGATTGATTCCCCAGAAGGAGGGGACAAGGCAGAACAGAACGAAAAAGTTCAAGCTTCCACAGAAAAGATCGCAGGTCCATCAAATGGACACGGTGCAAAGAGGAGACTAAGGTGGTCATTCTGACCTCGGCGGTAAAAGGCGCCTACCGCCGGTCAGAAATCCTCCATAATCCCGCCGCGGTCGCGGAAACCCGCCACGGTCATTCTGACCCGCAGAAGGCAAACCTCCGAAAATCCGACCGCCACAACAGACCGCCAGACCAGCGGTCGGCGGAAAGGTGGAGGTGACCAAACCTCCACCGCCACGCCAACAGAAATACGCCCATCCCATTACGACCCACGAATCCACGCGGCGGTCATTCAAACGCGGTATTCCATTGGCGGGACACACCGGCGCGGTCAGAATACACACCAACGAACAAAACTCACCCACATTGGACGATTTGAATCCCACACACCTGATACACATACACACACCACTCCCACACACACAATACAATATAAAACACCCACCCACATCACCCACAAACCCCTACGCTTACAAAATCGTAAAGAAGGCAAGAGCGAGACACCAGCATCCAAAACATAACAGCCACAGCCACTCAACACCATCACCCACACACTATCCACACACAAAACAACACACACCACCACACTCAACTCACTTAAATACACATACTCCACCCCACACATCATACACACCACCCCATGGCACCCCAAAGACAACCCCGCTTCACAGACGAAGAACTCAGGGTTATGGTGGAGGAAATCGTTCGTGTAGAGCCGCAGCTGTTCGGCACACAGATACAATACACCAGCATTGCCCGGAGGACGGAGCTATGGCAGAGGATTGTCGACAGGGTGAACGCAGTGGGACAGCACCCCAGAAATCGGGAAGACATCAGGAAGCGATGGAACGACCTACGGGGGAAGGTGCGTTCCATGGTATCCAGGCACAACATCGCCGTGCAGAAGACTGGCGGAGGACCCCCACCTCAACCCCCACAATTCACATCATGGGAGGAGGAAGTCTTGAACATCCTGCATCCTGACGGCCTCGCAGGAGTCGGCGGAGGAATGGATACTGGTAAGTTGAAGCTTCAATACTGCTTCCCCCCCACCTGCATGCCAAATCAGACCCCAACCCTCACCCCCATCCTCGAACCCCACCCTCACCCCCACCCCCATCCTCACCCCCACCCTCACCCCCACCACCATCCTCACCCCCACCACCATCCTCACCCCCACCCCCAGCACACCTATTCCCCGCCAATGTCTCACCATCACAACCCACACATCCCAAAACCTAGGCCTGCATGCGTCCACTAAGCATGGACACCCATCACCAAAGCATGCCCAATGCATATACACATCCCCCCCACAAGCCACCCTCACCAAAGCCCCCACACACGAATGCCAGCACTTGGGGACACGGGAACCCACAGATACACCCATATGCGACACATTGAAACTATAACCATACCTCTATACCCCTGCAGGACCCGACCGTCAACACACCGCGGCGGAGGGGCCAGAATTATCCACACCCCCCACCCAAGAGGCCGTCAGCGATGACAGCAGCTCTGTCGATCTGGACACCGATGACCAGCCCGGACCATCGGGGACCTCTGGACAGTCGGTTCCCCTCACACAGGCACAGGCCACTATAGACCCTAACCCCTCTGGGAACACCAGCACAGCTCCCACCCAGCGGGCCCATGCCTCTGTCTCCAGGGCGCGTCAATCTGCGGTGTGTCTACCACTACAGGGCACCCAGGATAACCCACCACCCCAACAACAACAGGGACCTGGGGGCAGTGGTAGTGGGCACACCGGCCAGGGGGCAGAGGCCCAGGGAAACAGGGCAACTCGGCGGGCAGCTGTGCGACAGGGGGGGGAGGAGAGGCCCAGGGAACCCACTCTCCACGAGGTCCTCACCACCATCATGGGAGCATACAACCGCTCCCAGGAGACGATGGCGACGGTACTGGCCCGGTTCCAGGAGATCCAGGTGCTGCAGGAGGAACACTATCGGGGGTACAGGGAGGACATCCGAGCCATCAACACCACCCTGGTTACCATGGTAGGGCTGCTGCAGGACCTCGTAAACAGCAGGGCGGACACTGAACAACACCCAAGGGCCCCTGCCACTAGCCGGGACCAAGAACAGCCATCCACCTCCGCCGGCGCTAGTGGACAGGAGGCCCCCGCACAGCAGCAGCCCACCAGACCCCCACCTCCTGCAGGAGAAGAACCACCCCGCAAGAGGGCCCTGAGATCTCGCAAGACAGAGTAGGATGTCAAGACCCCCGCCAGCAATGGATACCACCTGATGTCATCCCACTGTCCCACATTGTCACCCTGTCCATCCTCGAACTGCCCATGCTCCATCTCTCCACAGGCCTCTGGACAATGCACCTGTGTGACTGTTACTCTGGACTCTGCCATGGACATTCCTTCACCATAGCCCCCACCCACTTGAAACCACCCATCCCATTTTGAGCACTTCAATAAACACCTATTTTGCACCAAAATATCAGGAGTCTGGCTGTGATTTCAATAGATTGTAATTGACATGACAGTGCAAATATGTCCTTGTACATGGTGAAGTCAACAAACAGCTGCCACAAAGCTGTAGTCCATGGGGAAACGAAGCACAGGACTCGTAGTGGGGACCCCAGATCTGAAATAGGGAGGGAAAAGCCAAAACTCAGTCATCATACACTGGGGCAAATAGACAGGCAGCAGAGATGCTGCAGAGTAGTTAACTTTTACTAAATTATCTTTGAAATGTTACCTGTGTCCTATTGGAAGTACTGTTCAATGATTCTGTCCCTGTTGTCTGTTTCAGCCCCGTCGTCTTCCTCCTCGTCACTCTCCTCAGGTTCCACCGCTGCCACAACACCACCGTCTCGACCATCCTCCTGCAGGAAAGGCACCTGGCGGCGCAAAGCCAGGTTGTGAAGCATGCAGCAGGCCACGATGATGTGACACACCTTCTTAGGTGAGTACATTAGGGATCCACCGGTCATATGCAGGCAGCGAAACCTGGCCTTTAGGAGGCCAAAGGTGCGTTCGATCACCCTCCTAGTACGCCCATGGGCCTCATTGTACCGTTCCTCTGCCCTGGTCCGGGGATTCCTTACTGGGGTCAGTAGCCACGACAGGTTGGGGTACCCAGAGTCCCCCACTAGCCATACACGGTGTCTCTGTAGCTGTTCCATCACGTAAGGGATGCTGCTATTCCTGAGGATGTAGGCGTCATGCACTGACCCTGGGAATTTGGCATTTACATGCGAGATGTACTGGTCAGCCAAACACACCACCTGGATGTTCATTGAATGGTAACTTTTTCTGTTCCTGTACACCTGCTCCCTGTCTCTTGGGGGAACCAAAGCCACATGGGTCCCATCAATGGCACCAATTACGTTGGGAATATGTCCAAGGGCGTAGAAATCACCCTTCACTGTAGCCAGTTCGCCCACCTCAGGGAAAATGATGTAGTTCCTCACGGATTTCATCAGGGCAGACAACACTCTGGATAACACCTTTGAAAACATGGGCTGAGACATCCCAGAAGCAATTCCCACGGTTGTCTGAAATGACCCACTTGCCAAGAAATGGAGTACTGACATGACCTGCACCAGAGGGGGAATCCCTGTGGGTTGGCGGATGGGGGACATCAGGTCGGGCTCCAGCCGGCCACACAGTTCATGGATAGTGGCACGGTTAAGACGGTAGGTCAGGATAATGTGGCGTTCTTCCATTGTCGACAGGTCCACCAGCGGTCGGTACACGGGAGGATTCATCCGTCTCCTCGCCCAACCCAGCGGACGGTGCCTAGGAAGGACAACATGGAGCACACAGTCAGGCAACCCACAGGTACGTACTCACAGCTAGCACAGTATACGATTCTCTATGCAGTGAATGGCGTGTATGAGTGGCTATGCAAGGCCTAGGCCTGTGTGACGCAGTTGAAATTGAGCCATGTGGGCCCTGGAAATGGCGGCTGCCTGACCTGTGAAGTGTGACAATGGGATGTGAGGTCAATGCGCTGGCGTGGCACACCGCGGCGGGCGGCGGGCCAAGACCGCGGCGCGAAGCCGCATTGGTTAACATTGAAGCCTATGGGTTTCAGGAGCCAATGGCGAAGGGCGCCGGCGGTGGCGGGACACACCGCCGCGGTACGCACCGCCGCGGACGTGACCGCCATTTTCTATCTACTTATCCACTTGCGACTTGAACTTTCACAGGAGAGGACCTATACTGCAAGTGTTGCTGTGACCTCGGTCTGGAAGGGACAATGGCTGCTGCGACTGGGGAAAGGGCCCCTGCCTTCACTGGAGAGGAGTTGGAGAAACTTGTGGATGGGGTCCTCCCCCAGTATGCGCTACTCTACGGTCCTCCAGACCAACAAGTGAGTTTAATTCTATCTGGATTTGGGGCCACTGGCTGGTTTGGGGGCCTGGCGGGGATGGGGGGCATGTTGGGGCTGGCGGGGGGCCTGGCGGGGGGCCTGGCGGGGATGGGGGGCATGTTGGGCATGGCGGGGGGCCTGGCGGGGATGGGGGGCATGTTGGGGCTGGCGGGGGGCCTGGCGGGGGGCCTGGCGGGGATGGGGGGCATGTTGGGCATGGCGGGGGGCCTGGCGGGGATGGGGGGCATGTTGGGCATGGCGGGGGGCCTGGCGGGGATGGGGGGCATGTTGGGGCTGGCGGGGGGCCTGGCGGGGGGCCTGGCGGGGATGCGGGGCATGTTGGGCATGGCGGGGGGCCTGGCGGGGGGCCTGGCGGGGATGGGGTGCATGTTGGGGCTGGCGGGGGGCCTGGCGGGGATGGGGGGCATGTTGGGCATGGCGGGGGGCCTGGCGGGGATGGGGGGCATGTTGGGCATGGCGGGGGGCCTGGCGGGGGGCCTGGCGGGGATGGGGGGCATGTTGGGCATGGCGGGGGGCCTGGCGGGGGGCCTGGCGGGGATGGGGGGCATGTTGGGGCTGGCGGGGGGCCTGGCGGGGATGGGGGGCATGTTGGGCATGGCGGGGGGCCTGGCGGGGATGGGGGGCATGTTGGGGCTGGCGGGGGGCCTGGCGGGGATGGGGGGCATGTTGGGCATGGCGGGGGGCCTGGCGGGGATGGGGGGCATGTTGGGCATGGCGGGGGGCCTGGCGGGGATGGGGGGCATGTTGGGGCTGGCGGGGGGCCTGGCGGGGGGCCTGGCGGGGATGGGGGGCATGTTGGGCCTGGCGGGGGGCCTGGCGGGGATGGGGGGCGTTGGGCCACTGGAAAGGAAAATGCTGAGTAACTTGAACGTGGTATTTCTCCCTCCCTGTACGTGTCACATAGGTCCGCGCCCATGAGAAGATCGGGATTTGGCGTGCCATCGCCAAGGAAGTCCGGGGCCTGGGGGTCCACCATCGACGGGGCACCCACTGCCGCAAGAGGTGGGAGGACATCCGCCGCGGGACCAAGAAGACCGCCGAGTCTCTGCTGGGGATGGCCTCCCAACGTAGGCGGGGTGCCTGCCGTCAACTGAGCCCCCTGATGTTCCGGATCCTGGCGGTGGCCTACCCTGATTTGGATGGGCGCGTGAGGGCAGCACAGCAGACACAAGGGGGTGAGTACAAGCATCATCTACTCTGTTGTCGTGCAGTGGAGGTGTCTGGGTGGGGGAGGAGGGCTGTGGGTCCCCCTAGGCCAGGGCGATATCTGTAGGCTGGGCACCCCCGTAAGCCCCTGTGTCCCCAGCCACCACCCTCAGTAGTGTGTCAGTACAGCCATCCCTGGGCCGTGTCATCCATGGGTGCAGTTGACAACTCTAGGCGTGTAGGGCATGTTCCACGGAATGCGTAGCGGACCCCAAGTGCGCAACTTAGTGCAGGGGGCATCTGTGTCTGTCATGTCCGCTAACTGTACCGGAGATCCATGTACTCAATATCCCTTTATTTCTCTCTCCCCCACCCTTTTTGTTTGTCTTTCTGTGCTTGTGTGCATCAGCATCATCAGGCGGAGGAGAAGTGGCATCGGGGCAGGAGGGAGCTGCATCTCACATGGCCCAGGAGGGCCATGCCACAGAGTCAGACTGGACCAGTGAGACGGAGGGCGAGGGGAGCTCCACGACGGGGACGACTGGAGCCTGCAGCGACACGGACACGTCCTCGGAAGGGGGCTCCCTTGCGGGGGTGGCACCATCCGTGCCCCCCGCCATTACAGGTACAGCCGCCACCCAGCGCACCATCTCCGCCCTCCCAGCAGCCCCTCCGCGTTCGCCCCGTGCCCGCTCTGCCAGGAAGCCGGGCATCTCCTTCGCCCCAGGCACCTCAGGCCCTGCCCCTGTTACCCCCGCTGCCCTCAGTGAGGAGGTCATTGACCTCCTCCGAACGCTCATTGTTGGGCAGACTACCCTTTTGAATGCCATCCAGGGGGTGAAGAGGGAGGTTCATCGCAGCAATGCGTACCTGGAGGGCATTCATTCGGGTCAGGCTGCCCATCAGCGATCGTTCCAGGCTCTGGCCTCAGCACTGACGGCAGCCATTGTCCCTGTCTCCTGCCTGCCTCTACTAACTCCCTCCTCCCAGTCTCCTGTTCCTCTGCCTGTCCCACCCACACCATCAGACCAGCCTGCACACACCTCAACACCCAAGAGAAGCTCATCCAAACATAAGCACCACAGATCACCCAGACATTCACACACGCAACATTCCGATGCAGACATGCCAACAGTCACTACCACCTCTGTGACCCCCACCTCCTCGTCTCCCTCCTCCCTCCCTGTGACGTCTACACTCACACCTCCATTCACCTCACCATCAGCCAGTGTTTCCATCACCAGCACACCCTCCACTCCAGTCCGCACACGTGCAGTCACCATCCCCACTGCCATTTACACGTCCCCTGTGTCCTCTCCCACTGTGTCTGTCACCCCCTCTTCCACACCACACAAACGCAGCCACCCACCCACCCAACAGCCATCCACCTCACGACAGCCTATCCCTCCTGCACCTGCACCCAAAGACAGCAAACGTGACTCACCTACAACCACATCCTCTCCCTCCACTCCCATTCCCACTGTACCTACCACTCTCCATTGTCCCAAGAAGCTCTTCCTCGCCACTACTAACTTCTTTCCTGACCCTGAGCCCCCCCCTCCTTCTCGTCGGGGTAAGAAGAGCACCTCAGCCACCACCAGCCCTGCAGCCCCCTTGACAAGGGTGCAGGGGTATTGGAGCCCGCCAGCCCGCATGTCTGGATCTTCGCCCAGCAGCAAGGGGACAGCCAGCCCACCCCCTGGGAAGAGGAGCAGAAGGCGGAAGGGGCGCCGCAGGAGCCCGCCTTCTACATCCCCCCCGGACACCACCCAGAGACAGTCACCTGCCACAGCTCCAAAGGGAGGAAAGGGCCACAGGCCGACGACTAAGGAGGGCAAGGGCAGCAAGTTGGAGAGGTCAGGCAGCAGGCCTGCTGCCCAGGAGGAGCCCACAACCCCCATAGCCGCTGCCCCGGGAGGAACCGGCACAGCTGCCCCGGGAGAGCCCACCAGCCCCATAGCCGCTGCCCATGGAGGACCCAGCCCAGCTGGGCAGGAGGGCCCCACCACCCACAGCCCAGGTGGGCAGTGAAGGAGCACCATCCCCGCTGCCCAGGAGGGCACCACCAGGCATTTAGCAGTTGGCCATAGACCGTCCGCCGTCTCAAGAACCGCTGAACTGGGCCCTTCAAGGCAAGAACCGCTGAACTGGGCCCTTCAAGGCAAGAACCGCTGAACTGGGCCCCGCCGTCTCCAGAACCGCTGAACTGGGCCCTTCAAGGCAAGAACCGCTGAACTGGGCCCTTCAAGGCAAGAACCGCTGAACTGGGCCCCGCCGTCTCCAGAACCGCTGAACTGGGCCCTTCAGGGCAAGAACCGCTGAACTGGGCCCCGCCGTCTCAAGAACCGCTGAACTGGGCCCTTCAAGGCAAGAACCGCTGAACTGGGCCCTTCAGGGCAAGAACCGCTGAACTGGGCCCCGCCGTCTCAAGAACCGCTGAACTGGGCCCTTCAAGGCAAGAACCGCTGAACTGGGCCCTTCAAGGCAAGAACCGCTGAACTGGGCCCTTCAAGGCAAGAACCGCTGAACTGGGCCCCGCCGTCTCCAGAACCGCTGAACTGGGCCCTTCAGGGCAAGAACCGCTGAACTGGGCCCCGCCGTCTCAAGAACCGCTGAACTGGGCCCTTCAAGGCAAGAACCGCTGAACTGGGCCCTTCAAGGCAAGAACCGCTGAACTGGGCCCTTCAAGGCAAGAACCGCTGAACTGGGCCCTTCAAGGCAAGAACCGCTGAACTGGGCCCCGCCGTCTCAAGAACCGCTGAACTGGGCCCTTCAAGGCAAGAACCGCTGAACTGGGCCCTTCAAGGCAAGAACCGCTGAACTGGGCCCCGCCGTCTCAAGAACCGCTGAACTGGGCCCTTCAAGGCAAGAACCGCTGAACTGGGCCCTTCAAGGCAAGAACCGCTGAACTGGGCCCTTCAAGGCAAGAACCGCTGAACTGGGCCCCGCCGTCTCAAGAACCGCTGAACTGGGCCCTTCAAGGCAAGAACCGCTGAACTGGGCCCTTCAAGGCAAGAACCGCTGAACTGGGCCCTTCAAGGCAAGAACCGCTGAACTGGGCCCTTCAAGGCAAGAACCGCTGAACTGGGCCCTTCAAGGCAAGAACCGCTGAACTGGGCCCCGCCGTCTCAAGAACCGCTGAACTGGGCCCTTCAAGGCAAGAACCGCTGAACTGGGCCCTTCAAGGCAAGAACCGCTGAACTGGGCCCCGCCGTCTCCAGAACCGCTGAACTGGGCCCCGCCGTCTCAAGAACCGCTGAACTGGGCCCTTCAGGGCAAGAACCGCTGAACTGGGCCCCGCCGTCTCAAGAACCGCTGAACTGGGCCCTTCAGGGCAAGAACCGCTGGCCCTTTGGCAGACGTGGCAGGGCAGGATCTATCTCGGGCAGGGCTGCAGGATGTCCTCTGGCCAACTTGCCTCCTCCAGTGGCAGTGGGGTCTGTTATGGACTGTATGGACTGTGGCTTTGCTCTCCCCAGGATGGCCCAGTGGGCAGGCCACCCACTGTATGGACTGTATGGAATGTGGCTTTGCTCTCCCCAGGATGGCCCAGTGGGCAGGCCACCCACTGTATGGACTGTATGGACTGTGGCTTTGCTCTCCCCAGGATGGCCCAGTGGGCAGGCCACCCACTGTATGGACTGTATGGACTGTGGCTTTGCTCTCCCCAGGATGGCCCAGTGGGCAGGCCACCCACTGTATGGACTGTATGGACTGTGGCTTTGCTCTCCCCAGGATGGCCCAGTGGGCAGGCCACCCACTGTATGGACTGTATGGAATGTGGCTTTGCTCTCCCCAGGATGGCCCAGTGGGCAGGCCACCCACTGTATGGACTGTATGGACTGTGGCTTTGCTCTCCCCAGGATGGCCCAGTGGGCAGGCCACCCACTGTATGGACTGTATGGACTGTGGCTTTGCTCTCCCCAGGATGGCCCAGTGGGCAGGCCACCCACTGTATGGACTGTTTGGACTGTGGCTTTGCTCTCCCCAGGATGGGCCAGTGGTCATGGAGTCCCCTCGTGGATCTGGCGTCGTGTACTCAAGTGGCTGAGGTGCCCCCCCTTCCCTTCCCCCTGAGGTGCCTGTCCTATTTTCTTTCTGATGCCCCTGCAGTGTTCTCTCCGTGGAGTTCTTGTCGTGGGACTGGGCCTTGCCCCTTTGCACAGGACCCCTGTGATCCACGGACAGTGGTTGGACTACATTTAGTAGCTGTATATATTTTGTACATAGTTTATTTATTTATTTGGATTACTGGTGTCCATATTTCAATATATCTGCCCGTTTATGATCTCTTCTTTTGGTCTTTGCATTATTTCGGAGGGGGGTGGTTTGTGGGTTGTGACAGTGATCTGTGGGAATGCATTGATGTGTGTGTTGTAGTGGGTGTGGGTGGGTGGGTGTGTGCCGGTAATCTTTTCCCTCCCCTGTGTCGTAGGTGCAGTACTCACCGATGTCTTCCGCGCCGCCGGGCGTGCTCCTGGTATATGAGGAGGAATAGGAGTGCGGGGATGACCTGTAACTCTGGCTCCATACTGCCGGAATCTCGCGTGGAGTGCGTAGAGGTGAGCGTTTTCCCGTTCGTAGTCTGTTTCCGCCGTGTTCTTATCGGCGGTGCTCCCGCCCCGGAAAAGGTGGCAGATTGGTGGGTCGTAATAGGGTGGGCGGTACTTTGTCTGCCGCCGGGCTGTTGGCGGGAACCGCCGCGCTGTTTGTTTGTACCGCTGTGGCGGTCAGAGTGTTAAGTTGGCGGGCTGTGTTGGCGGTTCCCGCCAGGGTCAGAATGCCATTTTTAATACCGCCGGTCTGTTCGCGGTCCGACCGCCGCCTCTCCGCCGACCGCCAAGGTCAGAATGAGGGCCTAAGTATATCACCAATAAAACAAAGAACTAGAGAAAGTTTGAACAACGGAGACAGGCCAAAAGTGAAAGAGAAAAGAAAGGAAGTGACTGTCGTGGTACCCTCCTCAACTGAAGGAAAAGACTTGGCCAAAGAGGAAAGTACCAGCGAAGCAGAATCGAAAAGAGAAGCAAAATTGAAAAGGAAAAGGATACCGAACAGAAGATATTCCGGTCCTGAATGGGCATATGTAGTCAATGACGATTGGACTGACGAATTCGTATCTCTTAGCCTCGAGAACGAAGAAGAAGAGATACCAATAGAAAAGAAAAGTTTTATGGACTCTGTCGATTGAAAGGGTAATAAATGATATTGCTTGCTACAATCTAACGTGATACATACAACAAGCTGAGACATTGCTAAACCGGATGAGACTTTTTGCTGAACTGATAAAAGACTGAGTTATTGCCGAATTGAGACAAATGCTGCTAACCGATAAGTGACTGGCCTCTTGAAGAAAACTGTGTGAAACATTGCGCTCGCTCAGCTTTGTAACTGAATTGCTAAATAGTTTCTTTTGCAGGTGCTTCCAGCTCTCTGATTCGATACAGATCATGACTGGGTACGCTACACAAAACAGTAGAAAGAAATATTGTAAATATGTGTGTATAGGCTTGGTAATTGCATGTGTACTAATAATAATGGCAATAGTGCTTACAATGCATGGAAAGGGTGAGAATGAGAAAATTGATGCTTCTACTTTTGCTCCTGTTACTGTCACTGAACTAACTGCATTGAAAAGACTAGAAATAGATGAGAGACACTTGCATGATAAGAAAGAACTTTCGTATAATGTTTTCTATCGCTTGCTAACAGAATATGTTGAGACTATGGATGCGAAAGATTGTTATGTGTGTACACAGATACCGACATCGGTAAAGGAAGGGGTGACTTATCACCACATTCCTCTTACATACGGGATTACATGTAGTATAGTAATGTCTAGGTTTTATGGTCAAACTAACCTACAGTATTTTTACTCAAATTATGATGTTACCTTTGCATATGTTCCTATAATAGCGCAGCTAAGCCAGATTGCTAAAGATTGGGATGCTAAAATAATGAGGGAATTTTTCGAGCCAATGCAACCTTTTGAAACGGCTCACGCTCATAGGGAGAACCTTACCTGCTCGCTCTCTGCAGTAGAAATAAGCTTTTTAGATCGCACAGATGATAGAAGGGCACAAATGAATGCAAAATTAGAAAAAGAGCTACATAAGAGGACTTCAGTAGATAATTATGATTTTGCCGCAATAAAGACACAGGGAAGAATTGCTTTAGATGCTTGGCATGTAGGGAAATTTTGTATATATCGAGGTGAATCCTATTATGACAATATTTTCGTAGGAGCGAGTGAGTGTAAACATACGTTTATCTTTAAGGCCAAATGGACATTCATGATGAACGGACTTCACCCTGTCATTCCAGGTGTATATTACATTTGTGGGTATAATGCCTATTATCGTCTTCCAAAAGGGTGGTGGGGGAGATGTTATTTGGGTATAGTGTTCCCAAAGGTTTATCAACTGGATGACCTATCGATGATTCCAAAGACATCTGGATCCCATCGTATCCAGAAAAGAGAGACCGCAGCTGCTGTGGTAGGAGATATATTTGGAGCCATGATTCCTTCATTGGGAGTTGTGTTGAATTCCATCAAAATAAGAAAGTTGTCTACTATAGTGGATAACATGTTGACAAAGTTTTCAGGTGCTATAATCCTGATAGATGCTGAACTTGCAGCGGAAAGAGCTATGACTCTTCAAAACAGGCTTGCCTTAGACATTCTTTTAGCAAAGGATGACGGCGTTTGCAAAATGCTTGGTGCACGACACTGTTGTACGTATATTCCAGACAATAGTGTGAAGATTAAAACTATGCTTGCTAATCTAACAAAAGAGAGTGCAGACTTGAAGGAACTGAAAGAACCAGGAGTGTGGGAGAAGGTTGGAAAAGGACTTGCTTCAGTGGGACATTGGATTGGGGGAATTTGGAATGGAATATTGCTAAAAATAATACAGGGAATATTAATAGTTATAATTTGCATTTTTGGAATTTGGGGAATAAAAAGGGGAATAATAATGATAATGGAAAGAATTAAGAGAAGGAAGGAAGAGAAAATGATGAAAAGAATGGCAGAAGAATACAAAGCGAAAACTAGGGGAATTAAAAGGAAAAGGGAACTGACAGAATTTTAATGGAATAAAATTTGTGGGCATGATTTGGTGTGATGACAAGTAGTCATCAGAGGAGGGATTGATGAAGCTGAAATGAAGGTTTTACATTTATTAACGCATAAATGTAGTGTGAAATAATCATGTGTGACTTTAACCGAACTAATAAAGATTGTACGGGGACAAAATGTGCCCTCAGAGTAGTTTGCCAACATTTATAAGCGTGCTTTATATAACGTGATGTATTAGAATTGCACTAATCCGACATAACTGTAAACGTATACCACGATTTGCTTGTTTGAAATGTTTTAGCTTAGCATTACTTTAGTGGAGGCTTCGGCCTAGTTGCCTGGTCTCACGGTTTAGATGCTCGTATTTTTCCAATGTGCTATTAAACGTGTATTTTTGCTTGAAGCTGTACTTTTCCACTGAGATCGTTCACATGCTTATCTTAAGGTTTCGTGCCAGCCTGGCATATTTTCTCTTTACTCCAAGGTCGATCTGCAGGTGCGGACAATGGAAGCTCTGAAAGTGAGTTAATTGGTATAAAATGTTGCAACTTGCGTACCCGTCTCCAAGGATAATGTATGCTTAAGTAAAAGCTTGAGAACTGTCGTTTTTGATTGGACAATTTGAAGCTAACCTATGAACCCTCCAATGGAAGACCCTACTGGATTTGAACTGTTGTCTATAAAAACCAGGTGCACGAGAAGAAAGGGGCCTTTTGCAGCCATTACCAGCTATTGCCCGACATTGCGCCATTCCGTAGCTATTATGGCCCACCTTGCTGCGACGCCATTTTGAAAGAGACTTTGATGCTTTCTCTAATCGAGAGAAAGAGACTTAAATGATTCTTACCCTAGAGACTTTAACTTTGATTTGTCCCTTTGCATGAAGTAGTAGTTTATCTTGCCGCCGTGAGGCAACTGCCCCGTCCACCCCTGCCCCTTTGCCCCGTCCCATGCTGATCGAGAAACGGTACCTGTGAGACGAAGACTTCCTTGTATGCTGATCGTAATTGGTAAATATGAAAGGAAATTGTAAAATTGCATTGTGTTTCTTTTAGGTAACCAACTGCTGATTTTTGATAAGAGCCCTAGTTAGGAGTTTTCCAAATTTATGTTGCTAAATTGTTTTGCATGAAGTCCCACATGCCGATGCTAATTTGAGGATAGATGAGGATTCCTTTTTTGTTGCACGATGCGATTTGAGACCTTGTTATGCTGACTAAATGTATGCAATTAGCTCATTACAGATTATAGTTCTAGTGATTTGCATTGCTATTATCGAATGCCTTGTTATTCAAATGCTACATAGATTGCACCTGTTTCGCCGCTATGGACAGCTATTAATGTTCATTTATGTTTATCATTTGGTGTTGAGACACATCTATATTGTGCTAGCTTTGTTAATATAGGGAAATAAATTCACTAACTTTGAATAAACTGGTGTGGTTATTCCTGACTGAAAGGTCAGGGTTCGCCGAAAATGTATTCTGGATTAATTGTTAAATGTTATGTTGATCAGGGCATTGCTTACGTTCGTTATTGATTATTGATTTAATGAAATTGACTGATTAAGAGTGGCGAGGGTCCCACTTAGCCAAAAGATTCATCGGCCAAAAGAGCGTCCAAAGTATAGGTAAATTACTAGTACGGAACGCTCTATCAGTGTCCAGAGCAATTTCCGATTGGCCCATTCCCCTAGTTTGGTTCTGTGTGTCTTGGGGGGGTTGGGTTGTTGATTCCATGGATTGTGTTGGATCATGCAGCCCCTCTAGGAATGACTTCAGATCCTCTGGGTCATAGAAGGTTCGTGACTCTCCGTTCTTAGTTATCTACATCCTGGCTGGCTCGAAGAGGCCGAATTTAACGTCCAGATGGCGAAGGCGAGGGCGAAAGGAGAGAAAGGCTCTTCTTCGATCTGCTGTTTCTTTGGAGAAGTCTGCTGAAAGGCGGATTTCGAGGGGACCGAGCCGGAGTGGGCCTTGCCTTCGGGACAGCTGTAGCAATTGGCGGACCTGTCCGTCCCGGAGGAAGCAGGCTATGATTGGACGAGGACGATCTTGTCCGTTTTGTCTCTTGAGACCAAGTCTATGCGCTCTTTGAAATTCCAGAGGGGGGTCAAATGTTATGTCGGCTAGTTTGGGAAGCGTGTCTCGCAGGTAAGAGAGGATATCTGTACCCTCAATGCCTTCCGGAAATCCAAGGAAGCGGACGTTGTTTCTGCGGCTTCGGTCCTCAAGGTCGGTTAACTTGCTGCGAAGGTACAAGAGTTCCTGATCCTTGTCAGTCTGTAAGACCACTTGACTTTCCACAGCCTCTACTCGATGGTCCAGTCCGGAGATTTGTGACTGGAAGCCCGCTATTTCCAAGCGCATGGATCTCGTTTCCGCTGTTAATGCTGACATGGCAGTGTCCATACCTTCCAGTTTGCGGCCTACTGCCGATATCTCCTGCAGTATACGATCCATTGATGCTCCTTGAGTATTGTCTGACATGGTGTCGTGTGAGGGGGGCGGAGAGTCTGCGGGAGCAGGATGTTTCTGTTGATGCAGGGCTTCAGAGAAGAGTAGTTGGCGAGCGGGTTTACACAGTGCTTTACCCGCCGTCTTGCCTCTGGGCATTGCAGGTTTCTCCCTGCAGGTGGCTATCCAAGGGGGTGCCTGTCCGTGTCTCAATGAGGGCGATCAGCGTGGGCGGCAGAGGAGAGAGGGTGGCGGGGGGGTTCAGAGTTCAGAGGAGTACCTCTCTAAGTGGCCTCCTGGGGAGGGCTGTCGTTGGTGTATATGTACGAGGGGAAGGATCACGGTGTTGGCTCTATAGCGTTCAGCGTCCCGCAGGGCTGTTCCGTGGAGAGAGGGGTTGTTTTGGAGCCGAGGTCCGATGTTATTCCTGGCCCTCTTTGCTCTCCATGCCTCGTTAGTTCTAGCTTTGTTGGAGGTTACAGTGGCTTTTCACTTTTCCTGTTAGTGTGGTATTGCTTCTTTTGTTGTTATGTTTGTGTTGATCGTTTTCCTTTCTCCTCTTTTTTTTTTTTTGTTTTCTTACTCGTTGCCCCCTCTTGTGCTTGCCCCTCTTTTTATTAGGTAGTGTTTGCTCCTTTACTCTTTGCCTTCTCCTCTTCCCGTCGTCTTCCTCCTCTCTCCGCTCGTTGTTATATTCCTCTCTCTCTCTCCTCACTCCCGGCCCCTCTCTCACTCATCCACCACCCTCATCTCCGTACGTCTCTCATCCTCTCTGACTCACCGGCTCGGCTCTCACCTCTCCATCCTCTCCGGGGCCTCTGTCGTTTCTCAGGGGGTCTTCTCTGGAGCAGGTAAGGCTGGGGGGGGTGGGGGTAGCCGTCCGTTGCGCTCCGCTGGTGATGAGGCCTCTTGTCACCGATCCCGTCACCCCCGGCAGAAAGGGGAAGGGTGGAGAGGCACTGGGAGGTGCGTCGTCAGCATCGGGCCACCTCCTGTTGTTGTTCCGGGCCGTGATGTTGGTCGGCTCCGTTCTCCCCCTTCGGCAGCGATCGATCGATCGGGAGGGAGGGAGGGGTCAGGCGGCATCCCGGCCTGTTGCCGGCTCCGGGAGCCGCAGATGAGCCGCTGTCAAGGCGCGGGTAGGGACGAAGGGCGCGCTCTCTCCCACTTCAGGCTTCAGCGAGGGATGCGTCTCTCCGTGTCGGGGTGATTCCTCACTCGAGACCGCGGCTCAGAGGCCTGCCGTAGGCCTCAGGCCTGCTCCCCTCGCTCCGTCCGGCGCCTCCGGGAAGGGCGCTCCCCCCGCGTCATGGACGTCGGTCGTTCACCGTCTCCAACTCCTATGTCAGCCCGCTGCGTTCGGGGGTCCCGTGGAGCGCCTCCAGCGCCGCCGCCACCGCCGCGTGGCCCGCCGCCGTGCGGAGCTCGGCTCTCAGGCGCCCATCATGGATCGCGGCCAGACCACGCCCATCATCCCTTTAACACCTGGTCTGACCAGGCGTTAAAATTTGATGCTAATCGGCCTTAGGGTCATTTTTTGGGTCCGCTTCCTTAGTGTGTGCCGTTTTGCATTTGGGGGGGTCAATATGGCGCTGGAGGGCTAGCATCATTTTTTTTCGGAAGGGAACACCTATCTTGCATATCAGTGTCACAATACAATGCAAGGTGGGTTGGTGCTCCCAAAAAATTGTGCTAACTCAGATATTTTGATGCTAGACGAGTCTAGCATCAAAATATAAATATGGAGTTAAGTTAGCGCTGCTTTTGCGTAAAAAAAAATTATGCAGAGGCAGCGCCAACTTTTCTTAAATATGGGCAAAGGTTTTTTTAATCTCTGCATTGTATACAGCATCTGACCTTGAGGTTTTCACTATCTTAGGTGGCAGGGGGCGGGCAGAATTATGTTGTGAGCTAAGCATTCGCTGAACTCAAAGTCTATGCAAGCTGTGAGGACATCAGCCCTCCCCACGCTCCTTTCTCATGTTTGTGCTTAAAGTATCTCTTGATGCCCTCACCTTGCTCCCCAGTTTCCATCAATGCAGCAGCCTCACTAGTCTGTAATTGCAGCACTTCAAGGGTGAGACAATGCAAATTATAGCGCTCTGCCAGGTTTGAAAACAGCAATGGCTTCTTCCTCCTGTAGCTGGCTTTGGATTTGTGTTGGCTATTTTGCCTCTTTCCATGGAAATGCTTACAAATGTAGAGCTGCGGGTGCGCATGGCCAAGCCGCCTTCGAGGAGCACAAAAGCTTTATCAAAAGTTATTCTGCCAAGAGATATGGAGCTGTCTCCTCTGAACAAGCAACAAGGAAGCGAATGCCCATTGGCACTGACAATTTGCAAAAGACTCAGAAGGGTTATGAGCGTTTCTTTTTTCCATCTACAGCGCCTACATGAACATGACAAATCTCTGAGTGTGTGCATGTGCTTCTGACACCAGAGCTCAGAAACTCGATGTGATGAAGACTCTGTTTCCGACCTCTGCTGTCTGGAACCCATACACTAACTCAAAGATCTTTTGAGTTAATACTTATGCTGAAGAAGGGAAAAACCAAAGCACAGATTCCTGCATTGATGCAGGTCACAGAACAGGATTTTGATGTGGGTTCGGCACACTGTCCAACACTTAAGTATGTGTGCCCGTGCACTGTATCACAGCAAATAAGTTGGTCCCTGTGGAGGCGTGAACCTGCCCTGGAAAGAGTGCATTAGCGAAAGATGGCCTTGTTTGTGGACCTGCTAGTTCACCTTTCACTGGGCTGGTGGCAACATGGCCTGCATTTGAAAGGGGGTTAGCCACCCGTTTCAGGTGGGTGCAGTGAGTGACTGCACATGCTAGCAGAGGGATCCCTGGGGTGTCCATTGGGCTCCTTGTGCTCCCTTTTACAGGGCCACCACAGAGTGGAGTTTTATGTTCTCACCTCAATGTGGTGCACAGTGAGTGCAACTCTTGGCAGCTCCTTCGCCTCTGTGTCCAAGTCTGTAATATGGCCCAGGCGCAGAGGCCAATTGTTGCGTATTTGCATGGGGCACCCTACATGCAAATGTGGGAATGCCCCCTGAGTCGTTAGACGGGATGTGGAAACGTCCCTACGAGTGCATTGTGGGAAGGTGGAGCCATGTGTCCATGAACAACTCTGTATGAGAAGATCTAAAGTCGTTACATCCAGCATTAGTGTAATCCCGCTAGAAGAGCTCCTGTGCTTACAAGGAGAGCTGACCAGGTCTAGACCACGACTGGACCATATTTCCAGGATTTGGATATGGGACAGGTAGAGGTGAGGACTAAGGGAAGAATATGAGAGGGACACAAACATGAAAGCATGTGTAGAATGCAAGGTCCTACACGAAGAGGACACATCTAACAGAGACTGAAGCAGTCTTCAGCCATCCGAACCCCTATCTACTGGGTGGACCAGGACATCACAGTCAGGACTATGACAAACAATGAAGATGACTCCTAACTTAATGGGAATCTTGTATGAATTATCTACATCTCGGGTAAGAAAGCCTTACTATGCCGGAGTGCTGGAGTGCTGGAGCGTTGACGGGACACTATATGGGTAGGGCTTTGCTGTGAACAAACAACACCACTGAGTGCCATAGCCTGGGCAGGATATTGCTGGGGAAGTTCTTGCTGAACTCCTGTAGAACAACAGGACACTTCTGGACAGAGATAACCATATCTGTGCTCTATAGGACAGACTGGTGATTTTTGTGGGGTGGAGCACTGCTACCATGAGTATCACACCGCCGCAGTCCTACAGCACTGCAGGGCACTGCTGATGAAAGTTCACTCTGAGGATTAAATCCCAAGGAGCTAGTAGGTGGAAGTTCCTTGTTGGAATCCAGTAAAGGACACCATAAATAAAAACACTCACCTCTGCCAAGCTAACCACTCTACAAACATATCCATTTACTGACACACCCACACACTTCAAAAACACCCCTACATTCATCACTGGCACAATCGCACTCGCACTGTTCCGCCACACTATTCACACAACTTCCATGTATGTCCATCCCATTCAACCACAGTGTGCACCCACATCATTTACACTGCACATTCAACTACTCACCAATCATACACTCACTCTATTTACACACTTATATTACAAAGACTCACCTACACATAGGCCCAAATTTAGGAGGGCCTAGCACCTCCTTGCGCCACATTAGCGTAATTTTTTATGGCTCTAATGAGGCTCAGAGAGGCCAAATTCGCTGCGCGAGATTTACAAAGTGGCGCAATGCATGCATTGCGCCACTTTGTAGCTCCTTGCGCCACATTATGCCTGCACCAGGGATAATGTATGCAGACATAAGGTGTGTGTCATCTTCAATGAGATCCCACTGCACCAGTTTTAGTGGATATTTTTAATGCCTGCACAGAGCCGGTTAAAAGGGGGCACACCATTATTTATAATGGGCCCCTCTGTACCTTGCAGGTTTAGCGCCCCATTTTTTAGGCACTAATCCTGCAATGCGCTACATTAGCATCACAGATTTTGACACTATTGACCCAACCTGCGCCATGGTGTGCCGCATGTTTAATACGGCGCACACATGGCGGCGTTAGGGGGGGGCACTGATGGGCGCAAGAAAAGTGGCGCTGCAAATAATGCGGCGCCACTTTTCTTAAAATTGGGCCATAGTTCATACTAGGAAGGACAGCACAGGAGGTCTGGATTAACCATGCAAAGTGCACTTTTTCCTAACATCTTCTTTGCGAAATTAGGCCATATTTGATGGTTTTGGACGCAGTCTCGAGCCCCTTCTCGTCGGCACGTCAGTGAGCTGTCCGGAACTGCCTTACCCTGGACCTGGACATGGACCTACCATTCTACCTGCTTTAGTAACCCACACCTTTCAAGTCACTAGCATTATTTACTCACTCGCTCTTGCTGTTTTCTTCTGTCTTTCTCTCCCTCTCCGTCTCTTTCCTTCTTTTCTCTCCGTCTCTTTCTCTCCCTCGCTCTTACCTCTTTCCCTCCAAATCTCTCTTTTACTTTCTCTCCCTCTCCCTCTCTTTCTCTCTCTATTCAGCCCAGTGGTCTTCATTCAGGCATCAGTGCACCAGGTCTGCCAGGTAAGTGCCCAATGAACCCTCTTCAACAAATATCTCAGCCTGCTGCGTTTAACCAATGTCCATTTATTTATTATCTGCTTTTTAAAAAACAAAAATAACAATTGGGGAGCGGAGGTGCATGGTCATTGTTTTGACAACTTTGCTAACTTTGACGGAACATATTTTGGGAGAGCTGCTGGAAGAGCAGCCTCACTCACGCAAAAAACATTGATCAAGGCGTCCTTCAAAAATGTACAATGTTGGTCCTTGTTTTGAAGGCTCCCTTTGGACATCACCAATCACCAATACAGCTGTTTGTCTAAATCAGTCACAACTGACAGGGACCCATTACCAACACACGACCTCTAGCCTTCATTTTTTAGTCTTATATGAGGTCCTTGTACTAGTCCAAAGTACATGAGAGTTAACCACACCATTTCGAGATGCCATGGCAACACCAGTGGATGCAGTAAACCTGGAGAAGATGCTAGGAACATTACTCTTTCACTTTGAACAAATAACTGAGCAAAATGAAAAACTGATTTCTCTTCTTCAATATTTCCCATATTCGTGCATGAGTCACGCTATCCACCTCCTACTGTCACTGCTGTCGCAGCCACATGTTCCTTTGGCTTTCTTCCTGGACTTCTTGTTATTTTCTCCTGAGATGTCTGTGCTTTATATGAAGATGCTGCTGCTGTTACCATAGTTTGCCGGCGTCCAATCCGGTGCTCCCTCGTGCAGGCTCAGCATTAAGGCCTCATATCACACTGGCATGTCTACAAGGGTCTGGAAGGAAAAAGGGTACATGAGAGAGTGTGCTGCAGCCACAACGCTAAAGGACAGCAGGAAGACACGGAGGAATGAGCAACATTTGTTACAGATTTCATTCGACATACATGGAGTGTACCATGGAATATCAAGCATAGGAATATTGTGGTATCATAATAGCGACAGATGATCGAAAGTAAGCACGCATAGAGGAACTATAGATTTACTATTTTAACTCCATATCCACATAGGGTATGTATATATATATATCTATATCTCTCTCTCTCTCTCTCTACACATATATATATATATATATCCAACACAACCTGCAACTGCCGAACTCAGGGCGGGTGCCTCCATATCGCGAGGTAGGACTCGCGTTTAAATGCAAAGTTCCAACAATTACAGATCAATCACGGGGTTGCCAAATTTATGCACTTTTTCCAAACGCATTTCAGCAAAATGCCTTCCTCAGCGTTTAACATGCATATACGGAGCACACAGCATCCAATTAATTGAAATAGTGTACACGTCATCCTCATTGGTACAGTCAAAATCGCAAAGGAAAAAGAAATGTGCAAGATGTTCTTATCGATGCATCCGCCATGTTAATGAGGCAATGTCCTTGTACTAATCATTATATTCCATACTGACTTGGATGCCTCAATGAGTCATCTCACTTCCGTAGGTAAGCAAAAGTCCCGGTCCTCACGTGCACATCATTTAACATTTGCTCCGACCCCACATGGGCTGCTACAAAGTTGGTGTTCTACAAGCCCCTCGCAATAGCAGCTGGGTTTTTAATATATATATATATATATATATATATGTGTGTGTGTGTGTGTGTATATATATATATATATATATATATATATATATATATACAGGGAGTGCAGAATTATTAGGCAAATGAGTATTTTGACCACATCATCCTCTTTATGCATGTTGTCTTACTCCAAGCTGTATAGGCTCGAAAGCCTACTACCAATTAAGCATATTAGGTGATGTGCATCTCTGTAATGAGAAGGGGTGTGGTCTAATGACATCAACACCCTATATCAGGTGTGCATAATTATTAGGCAACTTCCTTTCCTTTGGCAAAATGGGTCAAAAGAAGGACTTGACAGGCTCCGAAAAGTCAAAAATAGTGAGATATCTTGCAGAGGCATGCAGCACTCTTAAAATTGCAAAGCTTCTGAAGCGTGATCATCGAACAATCAAGCGTTTCATTCAAAATAGTCAACAGGGTCGCAAGAAGCGTGTGGAAAAACCAAGGCGCAAAATAACTGCCCATGAACTGAGAAAAGTCAAGCGTGCAGCTGCCACGATGCCACTTGCCACCAGTTTGGCCATATTTCAGAGCTGCAACATCACTGGAGTGCCCAAAAGCACAAGGTGTGCAATACTCAGAGACATGGCCAAGGTAAGAAAGGCTGAAATACGACCACCACTGAACAAGACACACAAGCTGAAACGTCAAGACTGGGCCAATAAATATCTCAAGACTGATTTTTCTAAGGTTTTATGGACTGATGAAATGAGATTGAGTCTTGATGGCCCAGATGGATGGGCCCGTGGCTGGATTGGTAAAGGGCAGAGAGCTCCAGTCCGACTCAGACGCCAGCAAGGTGGAGGTGGAGTACTGGTTTGGGCTGGTATCATCAAAGATGAGCTTGTGGGGCCTTTTCGGGTTGAGGATGGAGTCAAGCTCAACTCCCAGTCCTACTGCCAGTTCCTGGAAGACACCTTCTTCAAGCAGTGGTACAGGAAGAAGTCTGCATCCTTCAAGAAAAACATGATTTTCATGCAGGACAATGCTCCATCACACGCGTCCAAGTACTCCACAGCGTGGCTGGCAAGAAAGGGTATAAAAGAAGGAAATCTAATGACATGGCCTCCTTGTTCACCTGATCTGAACCCCATTGAGAACCTGTGGTCCATCATCAAATGTGAGATTTACAAGGAGGGAAAACAGTACACCTCTCTGAACAGTGTCTGGGAGGCTGTGGTTGCTGCTGCACGCAATGTTGATGGTGAACAGATCAAAACACTGACAGAATCCATGGATGGCAGGCTTTTGAGTGTCCTTGCAAAGAAAGGTGGCTATATTGGTCACTGATTTGTTTTTGTTTTGTTTTTGAATGTCAGAAATGTATATTTGTGAATGTTGAGATGTTATATTGGTTTCACTGGTAATAATAAATAATTGAAATGGGTATATATTTTTTTTTTGTTAAGTTGCCTAATAATTATGCACAGTAATAGTCACCTTCACACACAGATATCCCCCTAACATAGCTAAAACTAAAAACAAACTAAAAACTACTTCCAAAAATATTCAGCTTTGATATTAATGAGTTTTTTGGGTTCATTGAGAACATGGTTGTTGTTCAATAATAAAATTAATCCTCAAAAATACAACTTGCCTAATAATTCTGCACTCCCTGTATATATATACATACATCTATGTGGTGTTGATCTATACAAAATCTATACATACTTACCCTTCGATATTTTGTCTATGATATTAAGGTCCCACAATATTTCCTGCCCAATATGAAGGAGAAACACAGCGTAATTGAGCAGCAAATGTCCAGATAACAGAAGTATAAATGCCTTAAAAAGTTGCATAGATTCTACTTATGTCTCCACCTTCAATTGGTGCTCCAATTGCTGTTTTGTGCATTTGGAACAAATGTACTGCAGTGTGCCCTCCCTTAAAAGTCCGCATACTTTCTAATAGTGTCACTATCTGGAGTCCTGGGCCTGCTGTGATTAAGCTATTTGGATGCAGCCAGGGAAGGGCATTGGCCCCAAATACATACAGACGTTTTCTAATTTTATCCTTAATTGCATCCTGACATCACCAAGGCAAACCATTTTGCACAAACCAGATGCAACAACAAGCTCAGATGGGGGTTGATCAAGCTATTGCACACTGAACTCTGGAATCTGTTGCCTACACATCAGGAGCTGTCCTGCCATTGGCATCATTTAGGGCTCACCCAGGCTTGCACCTAAGATCCTTGGCACTGTTCTTGCGACCCCTGGACTCGGGCAGCACAAGGAAAAGATTAGGCAGGACATTTGCATATGAAAATATAAGTCGCTTTGAAATACGCTGCTCTTGGTGTGGAGAGGCAACAGTTAAATCTCACAACTGCTTCAGTTTGTCCCGTGGCTAAGGGTTCCTAAAGTGTTGCCCAACAACACAATCTTCAAGGCCTCCCGGGCACAAGACCCCACCAGGCGGGGGCCTATGTCACCTACAGCCTCCGGTTTGGACTGGACACACAGAGAAGGAGCTGAGATCTCCTTTCAGCAGTCTGTGCAAGTCACCCTGTGCTGCTGGACCCACCCAGCTGCCCCTCTGGACCTCTGGTCAGTGCCGCCAACAGCTTTGCACAAACTCACAGGAGGTGCTGTAATTTCTCTCATTTACAACAGCTGCTAGGTTTTGATTGCTAATGTGTGATGTCCATGTTTTCAGTGTATTTAGGTGTGTCGTGTAATTCTCCTGTGTGACACTTTGGCCCATATTTATACTTTTTTAGCTCCGCATTTGCGCCGCTTTTTGAACGGCGCAAATTTACAAAATACTATTGGCCCGTATTTATACTCCGTTTGCGCCGAATTTGCGTCGTTTTTTTCGACGCAAATTCGGCGCAAAACTAACGCCATATTTATACTTTGGCGTTAGACGCGTCTAGCGCCAAAGTATGAAGAAAGAGCGTAATTTTTTTGCGTGAACGCCTTCCTTGCGTTAATGAGATGCAAGGAAGGCGTTCCCGTCTAAAAAAATGACGGCGACGCAAATGCGTCATATTTATACTCCCGGGCAAAAATCACGCCCGGGAGGTGGCGGGTCAAAAAAACCCGCATTTGCGCCTGAATTTAACGCCTGGGTCAGGGTAGGCGTTAAGGGACCTGTGGGCTCAGAATGAGCCCACAGGTGCCCTCCCCTGCCCCCAGGGACATCCCCTGCCCCCCCTGCCCACCCCAGGAGGACACCCAAGGATGGAGGGACCCATCCCAGTGAAGTACAGGTAAGTTCAGGTAAGTATAATTTTTTTAATTTTTTTATTTTTTTTGTGGCATAGGGGGGCCTTATTTGTGCCCCCCTACATGCCACTATGCCCAATGACCATGCCCAGGGGACACAAGTCCCCTGGGCATGGCCATTGGGCAAGGGGGCATGACTCCTGTCTTTACTAAGACAGGAGTCATGAAATGGCATCTGGGCGTCGGAAAAATGGCGCAAATCGGGTTAAGATGATTTTTTAGCGTCAACCTGACTTGCGCCATTTTAAGACGCCCTAACGTCATTTTTTCCCAACGCCGGCGCTGCCTGGTCTACGTGGTTTTTTTCCACGCACACCAGGCAGCGCCGGTCTGATTGCGCCGTCTAACGCCATTCCATAAATACGGCGCCCGCATGGCGCTTCAGAATGGCGTTAGACGGCGCAAAATTTTTTGACGCTAAACTGCGTTAGCGCAGTTTAGCGTCAAAAAGTATAAATATGGGCCTATTGTATTTTGCAAGTTTGTGCTGTTTTTGCGTCAAAAAATGACGCAAATGCGGCGCTAAAAAAGTATAAATACGGGCCTTCGAGTCTGTGAGCTGTGATCATGGCCGCATTGCGGAACCAAATAATAGCCCGGGCAAAGATGCTCAAACCAGCCAAGCTCTCTTTGTCTTCTTGTGCTATAGCTCTCTTTCCATCCATCCATTCTCTTTCTCTCTTTTCCGTCTCTGATTGCTTTCTCTCTACCTTCCCCTTCCCTCCCTTCCCTTTCTCTCTCTTGAAGCCTCCTGTGCCTGCTGTATTAAACCTCAGGGGGCTGGGGAAAGTGGCCGAACTCAAGTAGCCTCCAGGGGCTCCAGTCCACTTTGAAAATGCCGGGTGGAATAAAAAGTCTGTCTGGCCCGGCAGTGATGCATTGATACTGAGGTACATCTCAGAAGTAAGCATCTTGCCCCTGCCCACCCTTTTATGCGATTTGAGACAGCATGTTGCTTTCCTGGCCTTGTAGGTTTTTTTACACGAGTTGTAAGTTTAGAAACCTTCAACTTTTTGAAAGTGTGTCACATTCAACATATACTAGACTATAAAACCAAGCATTAGTGTGGGAGGGGGGTCTCTGGAGAGTGTGGGGAGTGTTGCATTATCATATATGCACAACAAATCGTAATAATGCATATGTTGAGACCACTTACAAACAATGACATGTTTGATGGAGTTTCTCTAGTCATGACTAAACAGAACATAGGGTCAGATGTACACAGCGTTTTGCATTTGCAAAGTGTGTGATTCACCAAATCACAAGGTTTGTGGCTGCAGAGTGGCTTTTTGCTGTACATTAAACCCATTTTGCTAATCTGTAAGTGGTTAACTAATCGCAAAATGGGTTTAGAAATACATAAAAAAATCGATATTTGGAAGTAGCGTATTTCTAGTGTTCCTTCTAAGCTGCGATTGTCAACGCAATGATCAATGTTTTGTGACCAGGCTACGGGGTCAAAACATTGAACAGTAACGGATACTTGAGCTGAGGTGGTAACCCGTTCACAAGAGGGAAAGGACCCCCTTGGGACCCTTTCTCTTTGTGAATGTTACAAAAATAGTTTGCTGGGATACAGCCAGTGGTGCAGGGGACCACTGCCTACCCTCAAACAAACTTTTAAAAAAAGAAACCTTTTTTTACTCAGACCCGTTTCCCTCAAGGAAAACAGATTGCTCTTAAAAAAAAAATCCAAAAGCAATTACAGATATGGAGGTCTGCTGAGTCCCACAGGCCATTATCTCTCTGATGCCCCCCAATAGGAGTGAGTCACAATTTGCAACCTGCTTCATGAATAGTAATGAGGGATGTCGAATTGGGATCCAACTTGAATGGGAATTTTGCAAACAGACATATTAGTGGGTAGGTTGATTTGTAAAATTCTGTACCATTAGCAAAAAGTTGTTGGTTAATTTGAAACCTCTTTTTACAAATTGAATTGTATTCATGTGGCCCGTTGTGGTTTATGAGTTATGAAGATGCTTCAAACTTTAAAGAACTCTAAAGTGCTTTTAAAATTGTCTAATTCTTAGCATCCTGTAGATGTGATATCACCAGTTAGTAGGCTTTGGTATACTTATTTACTTTTTAGTGTTGTACAAGGAGCTATTACTCTGGGATGATGGATCAGTGGTAGGCAACAGTCTAGTTTTGTCACTTCAGTGGTACACTCAGATAGTGCACCAGTCACTGCCAAAGACTTGGTGCATGCTGCGTTATCTTTGCTGTTTCATGTTGCCAGATCAGTGTGGGTAGATGGACCAACAGCCACCTTGGGGTTAAAGAAGCCTCCTTGCCAGGTTGAAGAGTCACGCTTTGCAGAACACTCTGTCATTCTGTGAAGCATGGTCACTTGCAGTTTCGTCTGTGGCTTGACAGTTGCTGCCACACCTGACTGCCTCTTAAACTCTGAGAGTGTCCTGAGCAGCACGGTAGGTTTGGCAGGACAACACATTGCTTGTGGAGTGGCCAGGCCAATAGTCACAGTGGCTATCAATTGCTACTCTGCAGAGATCCCGTTTCCCCACACAAAACCCTTTCTTTCATTCAAGAGAATTTTCCTTATGGTAGCCTATAACCTCACTCCACTGGCCGTACTTCTCAGACAACGGATACTCTCTTTCATAAGAAGGTGGATGCTCCACTCTTTTATAGCTTTGTCCTCTCACGACTGTCCCATCCCTTGGTGGTGGCTGAACAGCTCTCCTTTTGTAGGCATGGGTCATTGAAGAAACAATTATCACTTAATCAGTGTTAGGCAAAAAAAACAAAGGGCCTGATTACGATTATGGCAGTCCATAGGACCACCGTACCCACTGTGGCAGTCCGACCAACTCATCCCTGATTATCCAAACAGCAGATCAGGGATCCTGAGAAGTTGGTGGCAGTGCATGTCATGGTCAGCCACGGTGGTGCCGAGTTCAGCACCACCATGCTGATCACAACTTTCCTTTCTGCCAGCCTTTCCATGGCAGGTCCCCACCATGAAAAGGCTGGCAGAAATGCAAAGTTGGGGCCACAGGGGGCCCCTGCACTGCCCACAACCATGTCAGGGGCAGTGCAGTTTCCTGCCTGTCAGCACCCTCGGAATGCGCACTATCTGCTATGATAGACAGTGTGCATTCCAAGGGTGCTGGAGGCACCGTCTCTGCAACAGCATTGGCCACAGCTCCCCTGAGGGACCCGAGGCCAGTGCCGCTGCACTGTTTCCGCTGGTCAGTCCGGCAGAAACATTGTAATATGATAGTGGTGAGGCCGCCGGCTTGACGTTCGGGCCGGAATTGGAGTTCGGGCAGTTCAACTGCCGTACTCATAATTAGGCCCTAAGACTGTAGTAGCTGTCCAATTAGAGTTGAGCCTCAGCCTTAATGCACTGAATCTTGTCATAGCCAGGACATGTCACAATGTATTAGTACTTTTACGGAAGTAAAGAGTTGCACTAACAAGAGGCAAAGAGAGAGAGAGTAATACATGTAACACACTTGGGATCATATTTATGGATTTTGACGCAAAACTGAGGTAACGCAGTTTTTCGGCAAAATCCATAGCACCTGCTAGCGACATTCCATTGCGCCAGGCGGGCGCCATATTAATCGAATGACGTGGTGGTGCAAAGGACAGGCTAGCATCTAAAGAAAAGACGCTAGCCAGGGGGCGGGGGGAGGAGCAGAGAGGGAAAAGGCGTTAGTGGGTCAGAAATTACGCTAGGCTGGTTAGCGGCAATAAATGTGCCGCTAACTAACCTAGCGTCATTTTCTGACGCACTATCACCCAAAATTGATTCCTGTTTTAATAAAGACAGGAGTCATGTCCACCACCCCAATGGCCATTGTCCCATGGGCAAGGGCATAATACCCAGTACCAGACAGGGGGCCCCATGTAAGGGGCCCTCAATGGCACAGTAAAAAAAAAAGTTATACTTACCAATACTTACCCAGGATGGGGTCCCCCATCCTATGGCGTCCCTCTGGTGTGGGTGGGGGGGTTCCTGGGGCTTAGGGTCGACATCTGTGGGCCCATTCCATGGTGTTTAGCTACGGAAATGGATCCACAGGTACGCTAACGCTTAGTCAGACCCTGGCATTAAATAATGGCGCTAAACAGGCTTAGTGCCATTATTTGGGTCCGCCTATTCTGTGCATGTCATTTTTGCGCCAGAGTATAAATACGGCAGTAAGGGGTTAGCGTGATATTGTGGACGGGAATGCCTACCTTGCATCTAATTAGTGCAAGGTAGTTTGCCACATCCACAATATGACGCTAGCGCCTACATTTTGATGCTAGATGGGTCTAGCCTCAAAATATAAATATGGAGTTGTTTGTCCTGTTTTAGTGTCAAAATAAATGATGCTAAAACGGTGCAAACCAAGTATAAATATGCCCCTTTGTTTATTCAGCTGAAACAGTGTGATAATCTTCAGTCCTTGTGGTGATATGGACACCTTATTAAAATGTATTGGTCAAATCCAAGATGTGTGGCACTTGGTGGGCTGCTTCACACCAGTGTGTGTTTATGTTGCTCCTCCAATGCTACAATGGCTGCCAAGTTTTCACTGTGACTGTGTGTAACATTTTCATATTGCCATTGTACTTAGGTGGAGATACAACTTCTTACATTCACACTCTGAGTGACACTTAATCACTACAGGTGTAAAAAATTGTGAAGAAGAGCATCACAATCGGGGGCTCAAATTGAGGAGCATTTCATGGGTTTCCGGCAAATGATCGGTGACCCTATATGTGTGTTGGCTACATCCCTGACATGGAAGCAACCCAGTTGGTATATGTTTAATAACTAAAATAGTTTAGACCCTCCTCTAGCAACCTATTTTTTATTTTATTATTCCTGAACATACTCTTTAATTTTGCACTTATTGTACTTTTCAAATTATTTTAGTGGCATCACTTCTTGTGATATCATGAGAGGCAGAAGTCATGGGATCAAGGAACACTTCCTTTTATGTTGCAAGGAGTGAGATTATGTGATGTCACTTCCGGTGATGTAATCACAGGTCAAAGGGCATGTGATGTCATTTCGGTGAATCGACGCTCAATGTGTAATATCCTCTGGTCAAGAAAAACCTGTTAACAAAACTATTCAAACCGGAATTTCCATCACCTCTTGAAGCACCCAGGTCTCCCTCCCTCCCCTCTAAACCACTATTATGAGGGGCAAGTAAACGAAAATCTCAAGGCTGCCTTGAAGGAAGCTTGTAATTGAGTAATCTTTAGTATTTCCTCGAACAACCACCAACATAAGCCCATTTTTGTTGGGGTTGGATGTTAGGGTTTTTGCACCAGCCTGCCCTCCAGAGTGCAACAGAGCTATGTTGTGGCTGTTGTCACGCGCCTTTGCTTTACAAACTATTTAAATAAGCAAATAAACACAAAGAGCACATAGCTGCCCTTCTGATAAAGTTTGCGATATATAGATGCCTGTGAGCGAAGGAGAAAGCCAAACACTTGCCAAACACAGTAACAAATGTAGCAGCACATGCGGCAGGCAACAAGCACACAAAATCCCAACAGAACACAATAGAAAGCACCTTGCATAATCCAACATTCCACATACATGCTATTTAGTCGGCAACCACTATGTTCATCACAGCACTACTCGCTATGATATTCCGCACGCTAACATGGAACACAGTGCATTGGACAGAATTAATAACATACATCCAGTCTGGCCCGGATACACCACATAGTCTGTATATTAGCTTACACAACAGAAGTAGTCATTAACAAGCACCACAATCTGGTGGCAAGTGGCATGGCTAGTGACCTGGAAGTTGAGTAAACAGGTGGCTGACCGCGGCGGCCACCACAAATCTCATGGGGTGGGGTGGGCGAGGATTGGAGGATGTATCGATGGAGGGGGAATAAAAAATAGTAAAAAAAATAAAAATAAAAACGGACCTATTCCCATCGCCGCCGCCATCTGTCGCCTTGATCCTCTTCTGGTGTCCTAGCATTCACTGGACCAACAGCACAGGCTCCCCAGTAATTCTGGCACTGCTCTCATGGCAAACCTAGCAGGAAAGCAGCGTCAAGATTGGTCTGAGCAGCTTGGACTGACACTCAGACACAACCCTAGGGTCTGTGCAGTTTCTCCAACAATCCTAAGAGCGCAAGTGTATTAAGCCAGCCTGAGACGGCCAGCCACACACACATGCGCACTTAGGTGCACTCTCTCCTCCTCCCTCCTCCCCCCTCCCACCTCTGTGGCTCAACTCGCCAGCATATTAAAGAGATATTGTTTTATTGTTCAGCTCCTGGCATAGCCAGGGGGCGACACTCCTTCGCCATTCGAAGGAGCCGCCCCTGGTGACGGAGTCATTCGACCTTTGACCATTATATACCAAAGCCACGCTCAAATAACTGAGTGAAAGAGACATAGCCACCTAAGGACACCGCACCCTCAAAATACCATATCAAGCTGAATCAGCCTCCGGTCTGCCATGATAGCGTAGGAATTATGTGGAAGGGAAACAGACTACCGACAGTGCTACCAGACCATACTAGTGGCAGAATCTGTGGTATTCAGCTGATGATGATATAACACAGCATAACATAACTTTATGTGGCTGGAACGAAAAAAGGCAAGAGGCCAGGATGCCAATGAACAGTGGGGAGTGGGTACATTTTGTTCCCATCTCCTAAAAGTTGGGAGTGAACATGAGGCAGGGAAACATTCTTACTTTATACAATAGGTATTTTTGTGAGGCTACACACTTTTGTTTTCATCTAGAAATGCATTAGCATCTCTTTCTCTCAAACTTACTCTTCTGTTTCTGCCCATTTCCATTGCTCTCTTTTGCCACTTATTTACCTTTGTTACCACTTATTTTATGTCTTTATATTGCTTGAATCATGTGTACCACTTAATGAGGCCAATGCATGTCTGCCCCATTAGTCACATCTGGGTGTTAACTGATGGGAGACTTAAGGTCCTTTATACAAACAGGGCAGATAAATATCCCCAGAAGAGAAACTGTGCCCTACAAATACAGTTATTACAAAGTATGGAACAACACCCGGTAAAACGTCATGACTTACTGTACGCAATTGTGAGCAGAAATGAGCTGGAAATCGGGAAAAAACGTGCTAAATTGGACAAAGTAAATATGGATATCATATGTTGTCTCCAATTCCGGCCCATAAGCTTCTAATGGTCGATAAATGGGGCGGAGATACATGCTAGAACTTGTATCCTCCATCCTGATATCTCCACTTCCAATTACTGGCCAAGTGTCAGACGTGTGCTTTTTTGATTACAGCAATCCAGGGATGTATTAAAGCATGGCCAAAGTGGGAATTGGCCTAGGGCCCCCAACTTCCAGGCCCCCTCGGAAAAGTGAACTTTTTCTCTACCTCACTTGGATGTATGACAGAACAATGCATGCACTTTCCACACATGCCTTTACAACGTGGTAAGTACAAATGGTCATTACCACGCATGCACTTACCACAAAATGTTTTTAGCACGATTATGCTCTTACTACGCATGTCTTTACCACGAAAAGTTCGTAGTAGAGGCATGGTTGGTAAAGGCATATTTGTGGTAAAAAGTAGAGGTAAGTATAACTTAAATAATACATATAGGTACATATATATATATATATATATATATATATATAAATATATATCTATATATATATATTTATATATATATATTTATACATACACACCCCTTATCATAACAAATCGCATTCTCACCCTAAACCCTAAAATTGCCCTTACCACCCCAAATTCCATACCCACCCTTGAACCTAAACATCCCTTACCACCCCAAATCTCATACCACCCTAAAACCTAAAAGTGTCCTAACCACCCAAAATCCCATTCCCAGCCTTAAACCTAAACATCCCTTACCACCCCAAATCCCATACCTACCCTAAAACCTAAAAATGCCTATTCAACCCAAAAACCCATACCCACCCTAAAACCTAAAAATACCCTTACCACCCCAAATCCCATACCCACCCTAAAACCTAAAAACACCCATACCACCCCAATACCCATAACCACCCTAAAACCTAAAAATGCCCTTACCACCCCAAAACCCATACCCACCCTAAAATCTAAAAGTGCCCTTACCACCCCAATACCCATAACCACCTTAAAACCTAAAAATGCCCTTACCACCCCAAAACCCATACCCACCCTAAAATCTAAAAGTGCCCTTACCTTCCAAAAACCCATACCCACACTAAAATCTAAAAATACCCTTACCAACCAAAAACCCATACCCACACTAAAACCTTAAAATGCCATTACCACCCAAAACCGATACCCACCCTAAAACCTAAAAATGCCCTTACAACCCCAAAACTCATACCCACCCTAAAACCTAAAAATGCCCTTACCAGCCAAAAACCTAAAAATGCCCTATGCCATTACCACCCCAAAACCTATACCCACCCTAAAGTCAAAAAATGCCACTACCACCCCAAAACTCATACCCACCCCAAAACCTAAACATGCCCTTACCACACAAAAACCACCATACCAATCCTAAATCCTAAAAATGCCCTTACCACCCCAAAACCCATACCCACCCTAAAACCTAAAAGTGCACATACCACACAAAAAAACAAACCCACACTAAGACCTAAAAATGCCCTTACTACCCCAAAACCCATACCCATCCTAAAATCTAAAAATGCCCTTAGTACCCAAAAAACCCATATCCTCCCTACAACCTAAAAATGCCCTTACCACCCCAAGACCCATACCCACCGTAAAATCTAAAACTGCCCATACCACCCAAAAGCCCATATCCACCTTAAAATCTAAAAATGCACTTATCACCCCTAACCTATACCCACCCTAAAGCCTAAACATTCCCTTACCACCCCAAAACACAGGCCCACCCTAAAACCTAACAATGCCCTTACCACCCAAAAAGCCATACCAACCCTAAAATCTAAAAATGCCCTTACCACCTCAAAACTCAGATCCACTCTAAAGCCTAAAAATGCCCTTACACCCCAAAACTCAGACCCACCCGAAAACCTAAACATGCCCTTACCACCCCAAAACCCATCCTAAAACCTAAAAATCCCCATACCAACCAAAAGCCTATATCCACCCTAAAATCAAAAAATGCACTTACCACCCCAAAATCTATACCCAACCTAAAATCTAAAAATGCCCTCAAAACTCAGATCCACTCTAAAGCCTAAAAATGCCCATACCACCCAAAAACCCATACCCACCCTAAAACCTAAAAATTCCTTTACCACCCAAAAGTCCATACCCACCCTAAAATCTAAAAATGCCCTTAGCACCCAAAAGCCCATATGCACCCTAAAACCTAAAAATGTTGTTACCACCCAAAAGCCCATATCAACCCTAAACTCTAAAACTGCACTTACCACCCCAAAACCTATACCCATCCTGAAACCTAAAAATGCCCTTAGCACCTCAAATCCCATACCCACCTTAAAACCTAAAAATGCCCTTACCACCCTAAATCTCATAGCTACCCTAAAACCTAAAAATGCCTTTACCACCAATAACCATTACCCACTCTAACCACCAAATATATATATATATATATATATAATCATTATATATATCAACCAACACACTCAATACTTACCTGTACTTACCTCTAAATCCTTTATCATGCATACACCTTTACCATTCATGCCTTTACCACGAAATTCATTGTAAACGCATGAGTGGTAAAGGTATATTCATGGTAAAGGCAAGCGTAGTAAAGCCATGCGTGGTAAACGCATATGTGTGGTAAAGGAATGGTGGTAAATGCAATGTGTTGTAAGTGATGTTTTCCCCTCAGTTCTCTTCACAAGGTTACCCAGTGAGGAGACAAAATCACACAGTGGCAGGCAAGAGGAGCTGGACACCTCTGAAAAGTGTGTATTTCTAGCTCCTCTTTAATGGGTGTAAATAGTCGAAGTCCATTAAGAGGGATAAAAACAACCAGGGACATGGGCTTTAACCCCAGCAACCTTGTTGTTTTTTGTTTTAATGGTTGGAGAAGGAGGCAAATAGGGGCAGGGCACGAGGGCAGCAAGGCCTCAAAGCGCCCCCCCCCCCCCAAGTCTGCACACCTTTCTCACATGGCAAATTTTATTTTCAAGTTGGCAGATCTGGTTTCAGCCTTTAAGGCATATTTCACTTTTTTCAGTATCAGAGGCTAGAACTAGCAGAAAATGGGTAATAAAATTCAAAGCTCTTGGCCCATACAGTGACCCCCAAATATTTCTTGTCTGGGGCCACCAAAATCCTTAATATTACTGATCGATCCTATAGACCTTCATGAACCACAGTTGGTAAGACAGGTGAGAGAAGAGATGTATTAGCCCTCTGAGGTTTTCTAGTTGAGATAGGGTCAGGTCTTATGAAAAGGGCCAAGCTGTTCCAGAAACTGAGGGTGCAGACACTGAAGCCCCTATCTGCTTTATTTACCTATTTGGAAGAGCTAGAGTTGAGGAGACGGTGATTGGCAGAGACCAGGGGTTTGTCGAAAGACCAATCTTGTTGCTGCAGTTGGAAGCTGAGCCTATGCTTGTCTCTTATGCCAGACCATCTGTTACAGGGAGGGACATTAGTACACTGTCAATTCAATACATTTACTATGAACAATTTTCTGAAGTTCAAATATCTGCTACATAGCTTGAAAGGCGATGGAGGACACTCCCCAAGAACAGTTCTGCAGCAGACAATATCTGACCTCTCTGAGGCCATGGATATTTTTAGATGAAGTTTGGGTTGCCAGATTCGGTTTGAGTGAGTAGAGCTACTCTAGCAGAGTGGCACTTATTTATGTGGCAGAGGCGTGTGAGGTTGATGAAGGCTTCAAGCAAGAGCCAATGGAGTCAGCTGCACCCTGAGTTGTATGACACTATATTGAGGTTGATCATTTTGGAGTACAAAAAATAGTCATGTAAAGTATCTACTAACTAGCCTTAGCTCCACATTCAGTTACCTAGACTTACCTTACAAAGTTGTTCTTAGAGCAATATAATGGATGTGATATTTTGACATGCGATATAACACATGCAATATGGTGGTGGGGGTATATCCCATGCTGCAGTGATGTAATTATGTGTCTTTAGCTTGAGGACATGCCTGTGGCTGTCATCTGACGTTTTTAATTGATTGAAGGATAAGTGGAACGTAGAGAGCAGTGAAAGATGTAGGGGCTGTTGATATGGGTACCTACTGCAAATGACTGAGCAGCGCTCTCTGCCAGGGGATCCAACAGAGGTCTGCTGAGAGTTACTCGCCCCACCCCTTTCTACAAAAGGGGGCTCTATCTACCAGAGTCACTTAGGAAATAGCCCTCTTTGGCATGTTTCAAAGCTATCTTAGGATAGTGAAGAACATCTATCCTGTCTTAAGAACATTAAGTGTAGCCCCTTCTTAGGTCTTCTAATCTATCTATCTATCTATCTATCTATCTATCTATCTATCTATCTATCTATCTATCTATCTATCTATCTATCTATGTCTGAGTGTGTGCATGTCATCTGCCTGCCTGCCTAGTGAAATGTATAAAGCAAAAATTGGGCCTGATTACAACTTTGGAGGAGGTGTTAATCCGTCCCAAATGTGACAGACATACCACCAGCCGTATTACGAGTTCCATAGGATATAATGGTCTCGTAATATGGCTGGTGGTATATCCGTCACTTTGCCGTCACTTTTGGGACGGATTAACACCTCCTCCAAAGTTGTAATCAGGCCCATAATTTCTTGTCGATTTTCAAGTGTTGATAGTGTTCACTTATATATGATCTCTGATGTGGAAGGGCTACTGTCTGAGTCAGGGGCTCTATATTGGAATAGATGAAGTTTCTAAAAATGCTCTCTCACGTAGGTTTGAATGATTTGAACACACCATGCATTTAGAGCATCGAAGCTGCTTGTTCAAATGTCTCTGACTTGATTTAAAGACTTCTTGAACTGTCTGTCTAGGCGTCCCTTCCACGACTCTAGATTCCCCAGCAACCATTTCCTCTGTGCTCTAGGAGTCCCTGGCTCCCTTTCATGCAAATGCCTCTTTTGCCTTATCTATTTGTGCCTGTCTGCATTCCCTACTTTGGCCCATACAGGAAAGTCAGCACTGGCAAAAATGTTCAAACCAGCCCCGGTGACAGAGTTCATGACTAGAATGGGCCCTTGACTTCATGTATGGGTCATGGCAGCCAATTCTGCTCTGACAGCAGCTGCCTAACATGCAACTTACTGGAAAAATGCCACAGAGGCAGCCAGTTCCTAATTTGTTCCAGTGGTTGCCGGTGGGTCCCCCCGGCACGCATCTTTTGGGAGCAGCAGCTAATTTTCAGCATCAGGTATTAACAAAGAGCAAGAGAGGAAAAAGCACATGAAGTTGACAGGTGGAGGAAGAGAATGACAGAAAAATCTGTCAAAACTGGGGAAAGCAAGAACCTGTAGGAGTGAGATAAAAGGCCAGAGAGTGGCTGGTGGTGGATTAAAGAGTTTTAATTGTAATGCTACGCAGCCTCTGTATTTAGCACGGCAACATTTAATAGCATCGGCCGAAGGCTTCTGAGCACACATTTTAGCACCAGCACTTAGGGCCAGATTTATACTTTTTGCCGCAAAACTGTGCAAACGCAGTTTTGCAGCAAAAAGTATAGCTCCGGCTTTGGCCATTCCACAGCGCAAGTCGGGCACCATATTAAAGGAATAGCGCAAGCCGGCTCAAAACTTGGGCTAGCGTCTTGAAAAAAGACGCTAGCAAGGTGGGGTGGCGGTAAGGAAGGACGGGGGTTATGCGTCAAAAAATTATGCTAGCCTGGTTAGAGGCAAAAAAAATGCCTCTAGACAGACTAGCACCATTTTTCTGGCGCACAAACACCAAAAACATGACTCCTGTCCTAGGAGAGGCAGGAATCAAGCCCACCACCCCAATGGCCAGCACAGGGGACAAGTGTCCCCTGGACATGGCCATTGCACCCTTTGCCATGAAGCAAAGCAAGGTTTGCACCATTATTTGGCCCCTCCTCCAACCCGTGCGTCATTTTAGCACGGGGATAAATATGGGGCAGCACCATTTTTTAGATGGGAATGCCTACCTTGCATCTCATTGACGCAAGGTAGGTTCACACATGCAAAAAATGGTGCACACTCGAATATTTTGACGCTACACGTATATAGCGTCAAAATATAAATATGGAGTTAAGTTTGCACTGAATTTGCGTTAAAAAAATGACGCAAATTCAGCACACAGTATAAATATACCCCTTATTCTTTTACACTGGAGACAGAATAGCCAGTCTGGCCCCGACCAAATGTGTGCCGTCTTTGCTCTCCTGCTTAAGCCTTTCCACTGTTCCATGTCATCTTTGAAGATGAGAGGTTGGCAGTGTTTATTGAGGGCCTTGCTACCCATTTTATACACTGCACAATAGATTAGGCAGTGCACCAGCTTGTCTTCCCATGGACACCAGATGTAGCAAGGTGTCTGTGCTCTTACTGTGGCCTTATAATGGACTAAGCTATTGATATTTTGACAGCTGTCAGTCAGCCAAACCCAGAGTAACAGGCACTGTCCTGAGAATAACTTATGAGGCTAAAGTCTGGGGCCATATCATGAAGAGCTGCTCTGCTTACAGTTCTGACTTGTTCTGTCTACATTGCATGCAAGAATTCAGAGAAATTCTGGGTTATATGTTTGAACTTTAGGTGCCTCAGATGCAATAACAGCAGGCGTTCGGGTCCGCGTAGACTAAGTGCACCTGATCATGATATGGCCCCTGTCTGTAAGCCTCAGGCCACAACAGAAATGCAAAACCTAGCCACCCAAATTGAAAAAATAAAGAGACGGACTAATCTAGTCAGATAGAGTTCCTTTTATCGTTCCACAGCAGACCTCTCAGGTTAGTTACTACAACACCCATCTGTAAGAGGCTGGCCTGGTTTGTAGTGGGTACCTAAGGTACTTACACCTTATACCAGATTCAGTTATCCCTTATTAGTGAAATGTAGGCAGTGTTCTAGCCGCTTAGGCTGTCTAAGGGTAGCTGTAGCACAGCAGCCAAGGGTGAACTAGGAGACATGCAAAGCTCCTGCAATACCACTATGGTTACACAGTACTTATACACAATAAAAGACAATACTCTGTGTTACCGAAATTAAAGGTAATTTATTTTAGTGACAGAAGGCCAAAAATATCTTAGAGGCAATACTCCTTCTGGAGGTAAGTATTATACACAATATATACACTAGTAACCAAAATCAGGTAAGTAAACAGTCATAGAATAGTGCAAACAGTAGAAAATGCAATAGATTGCAATGGGCCTAGGGGCAACACAAACCGTATATTAAAATAGTGGAATGCGAACGTCGAATTCCCCCCTACACAAGTGTAGTGTGTAGAGGGGTGCTGGGAGTGTAGGAAAACACCAAAGGTAAATAAAGTACCCCACCCCAGAGCCCAGGAAAGCAGGATTAAAGTACAGCAAGTTTCCTCAGAACACACTACAAGTCATGATGAAGAATTATGCAAGAACCAAGCAAGCCTGCAAGCAAAAAACAATGGATCCCTGGACCTGAAGACCTGTGGAGAGAGGAGACCAAGTCCAGAAGTCGAAGAAGAGTCCAGGAAGAACAGGAGCCCCTGCCAACCTGGAAGATGATGCAAAAGTGGATTCTCCGGTTAAAAGAAGAGTACAGAAATGCACCAAAAAAGATAGCTGCAGGTTCCTACTTGGTGCAAGAAATGTCCCAAGTCAAGTTGTTGGATGCAGCCCATTTGCGTCACTGAATTCCACAAACAAGCCTTGGTTCACGCAAGTACGTGGTTTGCGTCAAAGAGGAGCTGCCTGGACCCAGGAGGGACCTGGGGGTCTCAACTCAGACTGAGGAGACAGAGGGGGCTCTCAGCACTTTGGAGGGCCCTCAGAAGACCACGTAGTGCCTGCGGGAGTCCCAGAACATAGGGACAAAGCAGATGCAAATTGAAGTCATCGCAGCACTACACTGGATGCTCCCACACTGCCAGAGAACAACACAGAGAGCTGTGCATTGCATACTGGAGTGCTGGGGACCTGGGCTACGCTGGGTATAAAGAATTTTTGGAAGAAGTGCACAGAAGCCCCAGGAGCTGCAGAAGACATGGTGCACAGGGGTACTGTCGCAGCACGGGGGCAAGCTCTTACCTCCACCAAATGTGGACAGCTGGACCTTTGGACAGTCCGGGTCACTTCGGTCACCATCTTTGTTCCCAGGAGCATGCTCTTTGTCAGGAGAGGAGTCCCAGAGTACCAGTCATCTGCGCAGGGAGGTGCCTGCTGAAGCAGGGAAGTGACTCCGTCACTCCACAGGAGATTCCTTCGGTCCTTCTGGTGCAGGGTGAAGACAGGCAGTTCTCAGTGTGTGCACACCTTGTAAACTGTTGCAAATGCTGGCTGGAGCTGAAGTTGCAGGTCACAGGAGCCGTCCTGGATACTTTGTTGCAGTTACAGCGGTTCCTGGAGCAGTCTGCGGATGATCAGATGGTTAGAAGCCGAAGCAGAGGATGCAGAAGAGTCCTGGAGGAATCTTGGAAACCGAATCGGAGGAAACACCAAGAAGAGAGACCCTAAATAGCCCTGTGGGGGGGATTGGCTACCTACCTAGGTATGCACCTATCACCAGGGGTCTCTGACCTCACCTGCTGGCACTGGCCACTCAGAGGTCTCCAGAGGGTCCCCACACCTTGGAATCCAAGATGGCTAACACCAGGAACAATCTGCAGGAGCTCTGGGCATGACCCCTGGGGTGGTGATGGACAGGGGAGTGGTCACTCCCCTTTCCTTTGTCCAGTTTCACGCCAGAGCAGGGACTGGGGGTCCCTGAACCGGTGTAGACTGGATTATGCAAGGAGGGCACCATTTGTGCCCTTCAAAGCATTTCCAGAGGCTCTGGGAGGATACTCCTCCCATGCCTATAACACCTATTTCCAATGGCAGAGGGTGTAAGACCCCTCTCCTAAAGGAAAGGCATTGTTCTGCCTTCCTGGGATTGAGCTGCTCAATCCCAAGGAGGGCAGAAACCTGTCTGTGAGGCGGCAGCAGCTGGGGCTGCAGTGGAAACCTCAGAGAGCTGGTTTGGCAGTACTGGGGGTCCATGGTGGAGCCCCCAGAATGCATGGGATTGGCCCCCCAATACCATATTTGGATTGGGGGATCACTTCCATGATCTTAGACACCTCACATGGCTATATTCGGAGTTACCATTGTGAAGCTACATATATGTATTGACATATATGTAGTGCATGATTATTATGGTGTCCCCGCACTCTCAAAGTCCGGGGATTTGGCCCTGGACAACGTGGGGCACCTTTGTTAGTGCAAGGGTGCCCTCACAAACAGTAACTTTGCACCTAGCCTTCAGTAAATGAAGGTTAGACATATCGGTGACTTGTAAGTTACCTGGTGCAATGTAAAATGCCTGCGAAATAGTGTGTGCACTATTTCACTCAGGCTGCAGTGGCATTCCTGATGAAAGAGTTGTATGAGCTCCTTATGGGTGGCAAAAGAAATGTTAAAGCCCATAAGGATCTCCTGGAACCCCATTTCCATGGGTACCTAGGTACCACATACTAGGGACTTAAAAGGGGGGTTCAGTGTGCCAATTAGAATTGGAATATGGAGTCACTAAACTGCAGTGACAACTCTGGTAAGTAGAGAGAGCATAAGCACTGGAGTTATAGTTAGCAGAGCTTCAGTGACACAGTCAAGCATGCTGACAACACATATAGGCCACAAACTATGAGCACTGGGGTCCTGGCTAGCAGGATCTCAGTGAGACAGTAAAAACATACTGACAAATAGGGTTTAAACTATGAGCACTGGGGTCCTGGCTTAGAGGATCCCAGTGAGACAGTAAAAACACACTGACAAACAGGCAAAAAATGGGGGTAACTTATCTTGCTCCCCTACTGCATCAAAAAATTCAAGAATGACTCCCTAGCTGTCAACAGGATCATGTCAAATGGAGTACTTTTATCCAGGCCTAGTTTTTCAGCCCTGAGTACAAAGTATGTGAGAGGTGCATTACTAAGTTTCCTATTATACCTATTGGCCTGCAAGTACCAGCATGCTTAGTGTTGTTTCTAAAGGTTATCATGGCTCTTATCTCCAATCCTTAGAGCTGGTAAAGTGGGAGTTACCTCACAACATTGCAAATTCAAATGAACACTTCATAAGTTTACACATGTTTAACTACTGTGGTAGGTGAGATGTATGTGTGCGGTACATCTCAAGTAACTATATATTTTAATCAAGTTAAACTCTCCACAGTCTGCTAGATATAAGTATCTGACAGCCAACTACTAATTCAAATAATAGCAGCAAAAATGAAAGAACCAGAACCGGTGTCAGGGAAAACATACATGGTACATGCAGTGTTTAATTTGTGCCTGTGGTTCCTGGTGCTCGGCACCAAAACTTAACTGTGAACACTGGTACCTTTGACAGTTTGCCACATGGCGGTGCTGTTTGTCTAATTTAGAGATTAGCACAACAATAGCTGTTTATTAACTCACTATGTATTAAAATTGGTTAATACCAGTTGCCCAAGCCATTCTTAAAGCTTTGGGCACGTGAAATCCTCTGAATTGTCACAATTGTGGGGGGGTGGTGGTTGGTAGTTTTATTGGTGCTGTCTTTGGCAGTCTTGGTAGGGGCAAAGGGGTGGTGCAAGCTCTAATGGCCTCTCCTGACAAGATACCTGCCACTTATATTTTTAGGTCGCCCATCAGTTTCAGACATTCATGAGCTTGCCTTTCAAAAATCCCTTGATGTTATTAGTAAATGCTTTACGTTTGTCCCACCTTGTTTTTTTTTTGTTACCGTCTTGAAGACTGACACTTACATGGATTATTGCATGAGTGACGATATGTTTTACTCTGAGTGAACTACTTTTTTCTTTTGTCTCTTTTCTTTGCGCTCATGCTCATGGCGGCCAAGGCACTTTCAAGTTTTATACAGCGTGAACTTGATCTGCGGTATTGAACCACTTTGCATGACTACCACTTATGTTTCTTTTGTCTCTCCTTTGTGCTCTGTGGCGGCCTTGCCACTTTGAAGTTTCATAGGGTGCAAACTTGTTCGCTTTAACTTTCACAGGCTCCCGTTGCTGATCGGACTCTGGCCGAGGGAGGGGTGGAGCTGCTGCTGCTGATTGGATGCTAGTTTTTATTACCAGGCTTAAATAACACAGTAGTACACAATTAAATATGTACTAAATGCTACTAAGATCTAAAAAATATTGTGAAAAGGGTGAAACATTATTTTTATGTGCCTATGCAAATTAAATAGTTTAATATGCATGGCATGTTGCATGGAGTACATCAATATGCCTTAACTTGTAAATCATGTCTCCTAACAAATACAACAGCTGTTGCACGATCCAGCCGTTCCCAACAAAGTGTTCGAATTAATCAAAGACGGTGAGGCGCATGTCACAATTCGACCACTAGGTGTTGGCAGTGACCACCTACAGCAGCAGGACTACGTCTGAGTGATGTGCCTGGCTAGAGCTCAGACACTGGGGCTGTCACATGCGCTGTGCACTGCACGTTGTTAATATTTTTTGCAGTTTTATATAACGCGACCTCACTGGAGGGTATTGAAGCACTTTACTTGGGCACCAGATTAGTTTGGTGTTTGTTTTCGGGCACGGAAAGATTTTGTGATTTGCCCAGAATCACAAAATTTGAGAGACTACGCCAGGACTCGAACCTGGTTCCCTAGTGCTAAAACCACTGTGTTATGCCATATCTCCTCCTGTGGAAGTTAAAGTGTAAGAAGATGGTGTAGGAACCCGAACTGTGAGAAACAGACTGAAGGATGGTTATGTATTCTGAACGTTTAGTGCATGTGTAGGTGCAGAGTATTTGGGTACTTACATGAAGAGTACAAGTGTGCGTGCTTGCTGGCATATAGTGTGTTTTGTGCAGACATGAAAAGGGAACATTTTATAGGCATACAGTGGGAGAGAAAGTGTCTGCATGTGGGAACTACCCCTATGTGCTTGTATATGTGTGTATAAAGAAAGCATACTGAGACTGAATGTGGGAGTATGCATGTTTATAAACAAGAGAGCACTCCGTGTGGTGGGCATTTGGGGTGAGTGTGTCTGCGAGTGTGCATGTGAGTGTGCATTAACACAAAGAATGACTGTGTGCACAATCAGAGCACAAGTCAACCTATTTTTGCCTGGCAGATCCTAAACTCATTTGGCTAACAGAAATGTACAACCTGCACTGAGAAGCACCTTTTCCCATTTACATTTTTCTAACGTCTTACCACTGTAACTTAAAGGAGATTGTTTTTTAAAATCAAACATGTATGCTGCATTAACCTGGATGGTTCTATTTAGATTATTTTTATTTTTATTGTGGTGTCCTCTTGGGGCTGTTCTGAGCATTACAGTCAAAATACTACAATATTTGCAGGCTCAAACACTAGCCCCATAATGCTTTGCAGGGCATTACTTTTACAAATCATTTATGTTCATAACTCAGCCTGTGGTGGTCCTGGGACAAGGGGGACACCTTCAAAATGTTCACCACAATGTGCTTTTTCTGTCTACATCATCTCTCGGTCCCCACACTAAGTTAGTGGAGACCCCATCATAATAAGCACTCCCATCATTCAGTGTCTTTTTAAGTGTTCTCATGGCTGTAACTTTTGGTTTGTAGCTGGGAGGTGTTTGTGTTTTAAAGGCCTTGTTTGTAATCTCATTGCAATAGGTTTGCTATTCCTAAACATGTGTAATGTGCTATGTCCTCTAGGGGGTAAATATATGGTTACACTGCATTACCTTCTGCCATTGTTTTTTCATATGGTTATGCCCTCTAGGGGCTAACTATATGGTAACACGACCATGTGTCTTACAGATGGTATGTTCATTGCTGGTGTCCTCTGGGGGCTGTTCTGAGCATTACAGTCTAATGCCAAAAGTTCATTTCTGATAAAGGTTTTTAATGGGTTTACAAGATAATTTTATACGTTTTATTAATCTCTCCTTATTGCAATTATGACCATGATTTAGGCCAACTTAGCATCCTTATTACACTCTGACTGTTTGAACACTCTTGGTATGTTTGTGTGACCCTTTTAGTATATTTCTTTCATTACTCATCCGTAGCTGTCTTGTGTCTTTTTGGGGGGAATTGTGTTAGCCAGCCAGCAGCTCTGATAGTGGGGCAGTAAAAGTGGTTTCTATTAGAATTCGCACAGCAGATTTAAGCTACGATGCTAAAAGGCAACATTTTTATTTTTTACTACAGATAGAGGAAGAAGGTAAATGGAAGTGCTTTAGTTATATGCATGGCCACTGGATAGTTGTGGCAGGAAAAGACCAAATTATGAGGCAGGTTTGACCAATTTATGTGGCAAAAAAGTCCAGTTATGAATTTACAACACCAATAGCTCTAACTCAGGTAAATGCGAGACCTTCTGCATTGCAAATGCTTGTTATAAATTAAGCACCTGGTACATGAGTGCAGGCAAATACAGCAAACAGGGGACATAGGGCCGGTAAAGCATGGTGCCGACTTGGAGATATGATTTAACACTCCAATCAAGCTGGACAATGCCACTAGTCCCATATTTAAGGAAAGAACAGACCATTTTGCTAAACTGCGAACTCTAGGCCCAGCTAAAGAACAGCTTTATAAGGAAGAGTTGCAGCTTGCCCCACCTTTCACCAACCCGCATAATCACCTGCCATAAATCAGGAAAGGCAGCAACGAACCAGTGGAGCACAGGGTCCCAAGGATGGACTACCACCTGTGCTCATTCATGATTGGCGGAGAGCCACCACACCCTCGCTGTAGAACACACCTTGCATGGATACCCCAACCACATGACAATTCCACAAAAGCTTGGGCAGGAGCAGGTTCTACTCATCATATCTTAAATTTAGTTCACCTGCACTTTGCTTTGGAAAAGAACATTTCGGTTATCTTGTACGTAATATAGCTTTATTTTTTCGGCTTAAAATCGTGTTTTTGCACGTGACTGATAAATTTGAACTTGAGTAACCCAAGGTCCCCAATATAAAGGTTAGATCATACAGGACAAAATGATGACTATCTCCCACCTTGGAAATATGATGTACTATAATTCTCAAACAGATGCTGCCTCGCTTCTATCCGTCTGACTGTAAGGTTTGTCTTTGTCAACATTCCTATTGTATCTAATTGTATATACCTTTGCTGGTGAGCTGGGTCAAGAGCTCTGAAACTGGTGCGCGCTATGTATGACTGTAAATAATTAGTAATGATGGAGCGTGCAGGTGTTTCCACTTTTGGACGGACTGTTTATCCTGGTGCGCCACCACGCGGTAGAATGACAAAAACGCAGAATGAAAGTGTATTTTTTAAGGAATAATTAACACTCAGTGGATGCCGGTTGTTGTTACATTGGGATCAGAACCAGCTTGGGCGCAGAATACTTTTGGGAAAGACGCTAAAAAGATATTTTGATGTCCATAACACCCTCCCGCACAGCGGTAACCTTTCCTGAGGCGCAGGTATACGAAGCCCCCTGCTGTTGCTCCCTTGTCACTGCTGTATTTGCACCATTCTGCAAAATGTAATCCATGCACAGAGGGGTGTATTGATGCCTGCAAGGTTTTCTGTTTTTTTTGTGTGGGTCTCGAAATCTTTTAGTACATGCTGAATAGTGGATAACTCATTTCACAGTGAGACGAACCACAGCCTTTTTATTAGCTGAGCTGTATGAATGGATGGTATTAGCTCGTGTGTGAACTGTGGCGGAGCAAGAGAGCTGTGGGCCTCCATGCATGGAAAATGCCTCCCTCACTACTGGTGGGGTATTAACTTACAGAAGTAATCAGGGCTCAGCGGTCCCCTGACGCCTCTGGGCCTCGGTGCACTATACCTGCTGCACCATCGATAGCTACGCTCCTCAGGTCTGTACATAGTGAGGAGTCAATAATACAATAGATGGAAGAGTCAGTGAATGGTGTACGTTTGAAGGTATAACATTTCAATGTTTAGGCAATCAGAAATTATCGGTGAACGAACCAAGCAAGGCTGGATCTTGTCTCGGGCCCAATGTGTGACTGTGGCGTGACCTGTGTCCCATGTGATTGTCCAGAAAGACGGAACCTAATTTATCCTATTGAAAACAGCCCCTTTCGCACCCAAATGCAGTTAGAGAAACAAAAAAGCTGCTGAACACAGGATTGCTAAGCACATGCATGAACATTGAAAATATGCTTTTCTGCGCCAACTTTTTACGAGGAAATTGGAGTTCTGTTGCACAAAGTGCGAGTGAAAGACTGAGCAGGGTCTGCTGCCAAGCTACAATCCGGGGAAGATTTACAAACATTTTGTGTTGTGGATGCGCCACTTTTTATGTCGAGCGTAGCAGCGCAAAAGCGCTGCTTTCCGACGTCTTGTTATCTATTTGTGGGCTTTAACCACGCCCACCTCATGCCCATCATTCATTCGTGGGCTTGCTTTTCAAAACTCCCTTTGATGTTGGTAAATGCTTTAAGTTTGTCCTGCCTTGGGGTGGTTTTGTTACCGCCTCGGGGACTGACCCTGTTACATGGATAATTACACGATTACCAATATGTTTTACTGTGGTAGAACTACTTTTTTATTTTGTCTCTCACCTTCGCGCTCATGCTTATGGCAGACATGGTGTTACGTTTGCTAAGAAGTTTGCGAACTTGATTGGCGGTATTGGAGCACTTTTCATGACTACCGGGTACGTCACATTGTTTCTTTTGTCTCTCCTTCGAGCTCCATGGCGTCCATGCCACTTTGACGTTTCATAGAGCACAAACTTGTTTTGTTTCTGCGTCGTGTGAGAGCGTATGGCCTTATTTGTCTTTGATAATTTATTTAGAAGGGGATGCATTTGAGGTTCAATGGACCTTTGGACTCAGTTAAGAGTGTACCATCATGGGCACAAAACTTACTCAGAACCCAATTAACAATAACATGACAAAATACAAAAAATCATTATCTAAACATTTGAGTCAGTAAATTTTACACACCATGGCCCATGTGACCATGAATAACCACACTGTTAGTAAAAGTTAGAATATTTATTGCCCTACATTAACAATGCTAATGTCACATAAAATAATCTCAGAACCAACTGATAAACATAGATAAACAACACAGGTTGACAAACACAGTCGGAAGAAACTTAATCTTACCAAAGCATTTAACTTTAGACATTCAAGGGATACCAATACAAATTAATATCAACAATAACTGGACTAATGAGATGGCATACATTTAGACATTTACAGTTGAATAAAATCAATCCTTTGTTAATAGTTGTTAGACCTGACAGCCTTAGGGTGGTCACCCCTAACTTTTTGCCTGCCCCCTTCACTTTTTGGACACTGTTTTTCTTGTTTTTAGGACTCTGCGCACTTTACCACTGCTAAACAGTGCTAAAGTGCATATGCTCTCTCCCTTAAAACATGGTGACATTGGTTCATACCCAATTGGCTTATTTAATCTACTTGTAAGACGCCAGTGAAGTGCACTACATGTGCCCAGGACCTGTAGATTAAATGCTACTAGTGGGCCTGCAGCACTGATTACGCCACCCACATTAGTAGCCTCTTAACCATGCCTCAGGCCTGCAATTGCAAGGCCTGTGTGTTCAGTTTCACTGCCACTTCGTCTTGGCATTTAAAAGTACTTGCCAAGCCTTAAACTCCCCTTTTCTACATATGTCACCCCTAAGGTAGGCCCTAGGTAACCCCTACAGCAGGGTGCTATGTAGATAAAAGGCTGCCCAAAGGACTCACCTGACTGCTTTGCTGCAAAGGACTGCTGCCCTGCTGTGGCCCTGTTGCCTTGCTGCCCTCTGGCTCTGCTTGGAAGTGCTCTCCAAGGGCTTGGATAGAGCTTGCCTCCTGTTCCTTGAAGTCTCAGGACCAAAAAGACTTCATCCTGCAAAGAACTCCTTGTGCAGCGAAAATTCAACACACAGCCTGCAAGAAACAATGCACAGCCTGCATCGCAGTGAGGAAATCACTGCATGCTGATCTGGACCGACACAGCCCAGCTCCCTGAGAGGAGATCGACGCAGCGCCTGTGTTGAGACCGAAACTTCGACGCACGGCCCAATGGATCAACGCAAAGCAGAGCAGGACCGACGTAGCCTGACTTCCTGCGAGAAGAATGGACGCAGCGCCTGCCGTGCGACAGAAATTTCCACGCAGACCCTGTGACTTCATCCTGCACGCCCAGGATTTCTCCGCATCGTCACTGGGGTGTCCAAAAACCCCACAACCCGAAGAGGATCCCAGCCTATGCGCCGGAAATTGACACAAAACCTGCCCAGCGTGAAAACTCAATGACACATCGTCTGTGTGCACCAGAAATATCAACGCACACCTCCCTGTTTCCCACGCATCTCCTCCTCTGTAGCCCCTTGCAGAGAATTTGAACGCAAACCAGGTACTTTGTGCTAGCAAGAGACATTTGTTGCATTTGAAAGACTAAAGACTTTTATCATTTCCTACAGTCATAATCCAAATTGTACTTATCCAATCCTAATCGTTTTGACCTGCATTTAACCAGGTAATATATTGTATATTTTTCTAAACACTGCTTGGTGTATTTTTGTGGTGTTATACTGTGTTATTGCATGATTTATTGCACAAATACTTTATACATTGCCTTCTAAGTTATGCCTGACTGCTCAGTGCCAAGCTACCAGAGGGTGGGCACAGGATAATTGGGATTGTGTGTGACTTACCCTGCCTAGATTGAGGGTCCTTGCTTAGGCAGGGGATAACCTGACTGCCAACCAAAGACCCCATTTCTAACCATAGTCAATTGTTAAACATGGACGCACTAAATAACCCTCTAATTCGAATGGCATGATTGGCCTTTATGCAAGTAGGAAAAGTCAGACAAAAGTTAATTTGGAAAAACATCTAGCTATGGCTCTAGCAAAATTATACCGGTTGGTACCTTGAGAAGAAAGAACAAAAATCTGTGACAAATACAATTTAATTTCATTATACCTCTCCTCAATGGATCAGCAACTAGAGACGTCTTTGTCGGAAGGACATCTGTCTGGCCAGCATTTGAGTGGGGAAAGTTAAGGGGATAGCTCAGGCACAGTGGGCTATACTTTAGCTGATCCAATAAAGAAGGGCATCAACTAAGAAAATAGCAGTAGCATTAACATCCAGTAGCTATTCAATGAGACTAAAAGAAAGAATCTCTAGGACTGCTCTGGATCTCTAACTGTTCTCATCCTCGAACTGAGCTCCTCTGGTCTGCAACTAACTCTCCTGCTAAGTGTCGTCGGGATAAGTTCAAAATCCATAAAGTAATTTCCCACGTTGTCATTGGTCAGAATATCGGCTGTTCACAATAGAAACAATAATCATTAATTCTCAGATCTGTGATATAGTTAGACAGTCTTTCACATGTTGATGATTGGCTCCTCTTCTCAGTTCCTGTCACCAGTTTCCGTCAGGTAACTTTTCGTTGCAACTCATAACTCCTGTCATTGAAGCCATTGTCAAATCCTGAGAGGCTTGCCGGCCACTCCCACCACCTAACACCTCCCTGCATCCCCCTTCCCTGTTTGTTGCTTGTTACTACAGGAGTCCTTTACCCTTTCACGAGCTTTTAGGACCATCACCAAGGTAGACCTCTCCCTCAGTGATCCAGTGCACGGGGCAGTCAATCAATTCCATCGAACACTTGTGTCAGTTCAGTGACCTTTGTTCAGCAGACACACTCGTGCCGCTCACACGCGTAGGCGTGTGTCTATTCTGCAGACACTTTTTATTCACGTTTGTTTCCTCCTGTGGTGCAAGGCGGCAGACATCCAGCCGAGGACTCTGTGCGGCTCAAGGAACGGCAGCCTGTAAGTAAAGGCGAATTCCCTTTCAATGTGAGACGTTGCTGGGGAGCACCGAGGGCGGGGGACGCATATTTTGGGTAATATACATCACTATTCTCGGGCCTTGTCCGGGCGACGGAGCGGCAAGGGCGGTCACACCAAGCAGGCGTCCTCTGCACACCAGCAGGCTGCTTGCCAAACAACAAAGGCATCCTAGGCTCCAGCAGTTCACTGGCAGCCACTATGCACCAGGCGGGCCCTCACCCTGAAACCCTTCTGCAGCTTGTGTGGCACACTCAGCCCAGGAGGCGGAGCGTTAAACCCACCAATGGCGACTCGCACAGTACAAACGGAGTCCACCCCCCCACACTGGGATGCAAGTTTTCATCATATAAAGTGCCGCTATGAACATTACTGTTTGGAGACGAAGGGGACACTGTGACTGTTACAAATCCCCCTCGTCCTATACACTACAGAGAACTAATGCTGCAAGTGCCTCGCAAGTCAGATCACCTCTGCCCATGCGCAGCAGGTGCCGCCCTCTCCCCTCCTATCAGCACTACAATCTAGAAGTTGGGGTGATTATCTTAGGAACTGTTCACACTGTGTCAGGTCGTTCATTCCAAGGGAGAAACAGGCGCGAAGACAGCCCTCTGCCAGGGACATATAAAAAGTCAGGGTGTGTCCTGCAGAAGAGAAGGGGGACTTTAGGAATGAGGAAACTATTTGTTTATCCTCACACTTGGGTTCAGTTCTAGTTCCCTTGTATTTAACGAGATGTTCGTTCTGATAGCTGATGTGACCAAACCCCATTTTGCTTGTCATAACATGGATCATGGCAGAATGGTTTTCTAGGTCACGTTTATCTGGGGGAGTTTAAATCAGTGCTTAATTTGTAAATAAAAATGTGCTGCTACCCAAAGCCATCCTCTTAAACACGCGCCTGCTGCAATTAAAAGCGCGAACGCGGAGTACTGAGGCAGGTAATCATAAAGCCATATCGGGCCTCTTCAATCCATTTAAAGCCACTCCCTGCCCCTTCAGCTCACTCTTGTAGCTTTCTGCTTTCTCCCATTGTGACGCTTTTCGTTTTTCTCTTCGTCCGTCTTTCTCATATGTGTCTTTTGCTCACAGTAAATGCCTGAGGCAGACTAAGCGCCGGCCCTCAAAAATAACTGTCGGTGATTAGCACCGGAAACAACAAGCACAAATTAAGCACTGGTTTAAACACTCCTGGCTCGTCCACCAATTGTCTGCTGCCTTTTGTGTTTATCCGGTAACCATGCTGCCTTTTTACTAGCGTGGGTTTTGGCAGCTCATTGTTATTTGCTTTGTTGCTGGACTTGTTTATCCTCTTGAGACAGGGACATTTTAACCAGTTATTTGACCACAGTGCCCATAAAGGTTCATTACATTAACCGTGTGTGCTTCTGAATTTGTAATGCATTTCATTAGTGCCTTGTCTTTTCCACTCCAGTTGTGTTCCGAGTTTTGTAAAATTAATTACAAACACTGTTCAGTGTGGTTAACCAGAGCTTTTGTTTTTTTATTATGTAACGCCTCACACCTGCTTTAACTTTTTAGCGAGTACCTTAAGATTATTAGGGCCATTTTTATACTTTTCGACGCAGAACTGCACCAACGCAGTTGTGCGTCAAAAAATATAACGCCGGCTAACGCCATTCTGAAGCGCCATGCGGGTGCCGTATTTATTCAATGACGTTAGCCGGCGTTAGCCGGTGGTGCTGCCTGGTGTGCGTAAAAAAAAATGACGTACACCAGGCAGCGCCGGCGTAGGGGAATATGGAGCTTGGGCGCCAAAAAATGGGGCAAGTCAGGCTGAGGCAAAATTATCGCCTCAACCCGATTTGCCCCATTTTTTTCGACTCCCAACCCCCATTGAAATGACTCCTGTCTTAGCAAAGACAGGAGTCATGCCCCCTTGCCCAATGGCCATGCCCAGGGGACTTCTGTCACCTGGGCATGGTCATTGGGCATAGTGGCATGTAGGGGGGCACAAATCAGGCCCCCCTATGCCACAAAAAAAATAAATAATAATACTTACCTGAACTTACCTTATGTTCCCTGGGATGGGTCCCTCCATCCTTAGGCGTCCTCCTGGGGTGGGCAAGGGTGACAGGGGGGGTCCCTGGGTGCATGGGAGGGCACCTCTGGGCTCCTTCCGAGCCCACAGATCCCTTAACGCCTGCCCTGACCAGGCGCTAAAAAACGACACAAAAGCGGCTGGACGTCATTTTTTTTGACCCGCCCACTCCGGGGCGACATTTTTGCCCGGGAGTGTAAATACGGCGCACATGCCTCGGAGTCACTTTTTTAGACGGGAACTCCTACCTTGCATATCATTAACGCAAAGTAGGTGTCCACGCTAAAAAATGACGCAAACTCCATGGACTTTGGCGCTAGACGCGTCTAACGCCAAAGTATAAATATGGAGTTAGTTTTGCGTCGGAATTGCGTCAAAAAAAACGACGCAATTCCGGCGCAAACAGAGTATAAATATGCCCCTTAATGTCTTCGTGAGACTTCTAATTCTTTGTATCATTATTGTGCTATAGTGGCTGTTTTGTATTGTGTGTGCTTTACACATTCATTACTGTTTACATTGTAAAATAAAATGTGTTGTCACCACACAGCCTTGGCTGTACAGTTGTACTTCATTGGTAGTGTGATAACTGTGTTGCACTGTACCTATACTTGCCCCTCGTATGTGCATTAAGCCCCCTGAACAGGGGCGGCTCCTCCATATGAGCGGGGGAGCGTCGCCCCCCCCACCAGCAGCAGACACTGCAAACCTTTCAGAACGAAAGTAATCTATGGGCCTGATTCATACTTTTTTTGCGCTGCATTTGTGTAATTTTTTGACGCAAAAACGGTGCAAACGTACAAAATTCAATTAGATTTTGTAAGTTTGCGCCGCTTTTGCGTCAAAAAAAGACGCAAATGTAGCGCTAAAAAAGTATATTTCAGGGCCTATGTTTATTATCCTTTCGTTGTGAAAGGGGGGGCACGGGGTGACGTGCACTGAGGGAGAGTGCTCAGCACTCTCCCTCAGAGCGCGTGTGTGTTTGGCCGGCCGTCTTGGGCTGGCCAAACACACATGCACAGTAGGCTGTCTCGGCCCGGCAACACAGTTGCCGAGCTGGAGAGAGCCTGCACATGCTCCCAGTCTGCCAGTGAGCACCCTGGCTGGGCGCTGCCATTTATTCCTGACGCTGGTCTGAGCAACGTTAGGATTGGTGCAGGACTGGCTGGGAGCCTTTGCCTGCAGTATGCGACGGAGGAACGGCGCACATCAAGTTCAGGTACGTATTGTTTTCTAAAATAATTTAATGTATTCCCCTTGCTCTCACCTTCCCCTGTCCCCCATTCCCAGTCACGCCGCACCTGCCCCTCCCCATTTAAGAGCTGCGAGCCGCGACTGCTTCTGGTGCTCACTCACCTATACTCCAGAGAGTCAAGGATGAGTAAGTGAGACCCACTTTCTGATGTGGAGTGAGTAATTTGTGCATTGATTGCTACGGTCCCTAAGCTTTCATCCTTCAAGAGCACCTACTAGCTTCTGGAAAGATGGCCTGACAACCTGTTTTCTTCAAAACATAATATTCAATTCAATTTTTTACTTACATTTTTCTCCCAATCTACTCTATGTATTTACATTTCCAAAGCTGCCATAAATGCACTGAGATATGAGCCGCAGGCCGGGCACCAAATTAATTTACCATCAGCTAACTAGCATTCAACATTATTGATCTCTGAGGTGCAGCATTAATTAAATGCCTACTGTAATTTGTAAAGGCAGCCCTGCCTTGCAGACTGTCTTTAAAAAGTGAAATATGTGCAAATCCGACTTTGTAATTAAAAGTACTTCCAAAGTGATAATCTGCCTTATTTTTACATATATGTCACCCCTAAGGTCTCCCTTAGCTGCCCCAAGGGTGGGGTGTCATGTAACTATAAGCAAGGGCATTATAAAATATGTTTTATACACCCTGGTGAGGGGAAAAACTGCAGCTTTAACTTTCCTAATTGTAGATACTTAGCTCCACAGGCCAAAATGGGAATATTTTCCAAACGCATACGTATTGCTAGGAAGGAGCTACATGTGTCATGAAACGTTTCAAAAGAATGGTAAGGATAAATCCAACAACTGGCCACTGTTGAATTTACCACAACTAACAGACAGGAAGTTATAAGACTTTCTTTTCTATAAGCCAAGTTCCAGCCTGCTAGCAGCCTCTCCTGACTGGTCAGCCTTAACAGGATTAGCCAGGCTGCTTTGATGAGATGATAAGTGACCTGCACTGAGCAGAGGCTATCTGATAGGGGGGAGGGGTTTGAGGGGGGTTGGCAGATGCTGAGGCCAGGCCAGGAAGCGGGCTTTGTGAATCAAACTGGGCTTCAAAGAAAGCAGGGCAGAAAATAATTTCAGCCAGGTCTGCCCCCTCACCCTGTACCCCACAGATAGATAGCAGGTACAGGAAAGGAATTTGCAGACGTCCAGAGGGGGAGTGTTAATGGAAATGAGCCACATCAGTAGGCCGGTTTAACCAGGTCTTGCGACTCCTGAGGAAAATCGTCCATCTTGGAATTTTAAACTGCAGTCCTTTATGGGTCAAGAAAATGCCACACTTTGGAGGAAGCTGTCAAGCTTTTGGGTGTCACACTGCAGCTCATTGGCAAGGGTGCCCCCCTACCTGTCCCCTAAGATGATTGAATAAAAGTGGCTGATATGCATTGCAACTCAGATCTGCTGCCTGAAACTACAAGAAGAAGAAGGACTGCTGAAAAGTCTTGGATTCTGGTAAGTATTATTTATTTTCAGTATGATCCACAATACGCAGAACAGCAATTCATAGCTCCGCCACCGTCGCCCATCCAACCGTTTTCCCCGTCCTATGTCGAGTCTCGAGACAAGGTTCTCGAATCCTCACAAGACTCGACATAAGAATAGAGAGACAACCCAACATATCCTTCCCCTTAACACATACAAAGTTACATCCAAACCTTCACAAAAACACAAAACACATTTTGTTAAACTGAAAGTACAAAGTCACGGAACTTCGTAGGAAGCCTCTTATTCCTAGTTGAGGATTTTCTTTTCATGTCCATCGACTCACATTCCTTCTTAGTAGGACCTTCCAAAACCTCGTCCTTCCGTGGGTCCATTCTTGCTTCTTGATTTACTTTGGTGGACTCCTTCAAAGATTTGTTCAAAAGTTCCACATCACGAGCCAAGGACAACCTCTCCTTATTCCACCAATTACTATCTTCCAATTTAACAGCATTTTTACACATTTTTATGACTTTCTTAGGATAAGAAAATCTTGATTCACCTTTCTGAACAATGCGGGCACTCTTGATTTTGACATAATCACCCAACTTCACACAAACAGTTTTTCTAGGATCACCTTTGTATTTATTCTGAGCAGAAATCCTTTTTCCACTCACTTTCTCAATCAATCCCTCATCAACTCCACTTTCACCCATCCACTTCCTTTTCAACTTAGTTCCTGGAACTCTTCCCCTCAATAATACAAAAGGAGACACACCAGTATCTGCATTGGGTGTGGTCCGCACAGCCCACAACAATTTTTTTAGTTCACCCTTACAATTTAACCCTCCAGCTTTGGCCAACTGCATATTCTCTTTTATCACTCTGTTAAAGCGCTCAACAAGACCATTACTCCTAGGATGATAAAGTGAAGTCTTAACATGTTTAATGCCCATGAGCACTAAAAAATCAGAAAACTGAGAAGATGTGAATTGACTACCGTTGTCGGTAAGTATCTCATCAGGAATACCCTCTCTGAGAAATACAGATTCCAAAAATTCAATGATCTTATGCGAATTAGGTACTTTCACAAAATTAAAGTCAGGCCAACGACTATAAAAGTCTATTAACACTATACCATACTCTACTTGCCCATTGATCAAATTGACAGGTCCAATAAAATCCATTGCAACCTTACTCCAGGTTTTCCCAGGCACTTCAATAGCTTCAACACGGGATGGCAGGACAACCTGAGACTTGTCACTGATAGCACAGGCCAAACAATCTCTCACAAAGTGTTCTACATCTCTGTCCAGTCCAGGCCACCAGAAATCCTCTCTTATTCTCCTTTTCATAGCCCGCATACCTATGTGTCCTTCATGTCCCAAGGATAATACTTTGCATCTTAAATCCTTAGGTACAACCATTGCATCCGCACGCATTAACACGTTATTTATAATTGATAACTCCCCAAAAACATGTTTGTACACTTCACACTGTTCAGACTTGCATTCAGACCATCCCTGTGCTATGCCCTTCATGACCTCCTTCAATTGATCATCATTTCCACACGCTTGCCTCCACTCATCTTCCGACACCGCACCACCCAATTGAAACTCTATAGAGCATACCAGGACATCATCTTCTTCCGGTTCCTCCTCATCTGGCCCATTCTTGCAAGGAAGACGGGAAAGGGAATCAGCAAGTGTATTCCTTGCACCCGGAACATATTCCACATGAAAGTTATACATTTGTAATCTGTACTGCCACTTAGCTATTCTGGGAGTGGCTCGATGCGCACCAGAGGTAGAAAACAACTGCACTAAGGGTTTGTGATCCATCCTGACTGTAAAGTGCACACCCCACAAATACGGTTTGAAATGTACAATGCCCCACCAACATGCAAGGGCTTCCCTTTCAATAGTTGAGTAAGTTTCTTCGGCACCTCTCAGACTACGCGAAGCAAAGGCTACCACTTCATCCCTACCATTTCTCTTCTGCATTAAAACAGCACCTAATCCAAGTTGACTGGCATCCGTCATTATTACTATTTCGTCCCTTGTGTTAAAAGACTTCAACGGAACTGCCATTGCCACTTCTTTCTTAATGGCTGTAAACTCCTGTTCACACTCCAGACACCAGTCAAATTTGACATTTTTCTTTAAAAGAGACCTAATTTTATGAATTTTGCTTGCACAGTTAGGAATGAACCTTGAATAAAATTCAATCAGACCCATAAAAGATCTGACTTGGTCTTTATTACTAGGAGACTGAAAATCTTCAATAGCTTCAACCAGCTTTCTCTTTGGTTCCACTCCACATTTAGAAATGTTATACCCTAGATAATCAATACTAGACACACTAAATTTACATTTGTTTGCCCCTAGTACAATCCCTTTTTTATTCAACAAAGATAATACCTGTTCCATTCTTTCATCATGCTGTGCTTGATTCTTGCCAAAGACTAGAATGTCATCCTGGAAAGCAATTACACCTTCCATACTTCCAAATAAACTATCCACCACCCTTTGGAATACCGCAGAAGCTGAAGCTAAACCAAATGGCATGCGTCTAAATTGGAACAAACCTTCTGGAGTAACAAAAGCTGTCAAATGTCTTGACTCAGGATGCAGATTAATTTGATGATAAGCCGATGTCATGTCCAACAAACTAAACACGCTGGCCTCATCTAAAATGGATAGTATTTCAACAATGTTAGGCAATGGATGGCAATCCACCCAAATTTGTGCATTAAGGTCACGCAAATCGACACACATGCGAATAGAGTTATTGGCTTTACGAGCAATTACTATGGGGGCCACCCAATCTGATGCATCCACCCTCTCAATTATGCGTTGATCACATAATCTGTCTAGCTCCTTTTTCAACTCTGCTCTCAAAGCTAAAGGTACTCTACGTACTTTATGAACCTTGGGAACTGCATTCTCCTTTAACCTTATCTTGTGTGCAAATCCCTTGAACACACCAATTCCTTCTTTAAAAACACCTGGAAATGCATCGACCCACACAGAACTAATAGATAACACTTGGTTATAATTCTTGCTCAGTATAACTTGTTCTGGGTTATTTGGATCTAACAAAATACCTAACTTTCTTTGATCTTCCCAACCTAAAAGACATGTATCATCATTAGCCACGTACACTATCCCCTTAGTCACATTACCTTGGAAACTCAACACAACTTCACACTCCCCCAAAACTTCCACTGGTTTGCCACCATATCCCACAGGCTTGATGCTCGACTTCCTGAGCCCAACATGGCTGAAATATTCCTTCCACACCTTTTGACTCACAAGTGTATAAGGTGACCCAGAATCGGCTACAACAATTATTTCATTGCCATTAATTGACAATTTACAGGTAGGCCTTTTAGTGTTGTTAAGCATAACAACGTCACTCTCATTAGAATAACATACAACAGTAAGAATTTCGTCATCCTCATTAGAGGAAGAATTAGATCCATCCAAATCGTCATTGTGTAACTTAAAAACCTTGTCCCTAGAACTGGAACTTGACATGTTAACAGCCCTACACACTCTGGCAAAATGCCCAACTTTGGAGCATTTTGAACATTTTTTACCTACCGCAGGGCAATTACTTGCATTACCTAAATGGGTGGAACTACCACACCTAAAACATTCCCTTTTCTTGTAATTATCCTTCCTAACTGATGTTTCAGCTCTGGTAATTGCTTGAGATTTGTTAGATTTCTGTTTAATTATAGCTACTTTCTGATGAGAATCTTTCTGACTAATTATACTCATCTGTTGCATATACGTTGTTGTATTCTCGATTCTAGTGGCTATTTCTACAGCCTTTTCTAATGTTAAATTCGGTGTAGACAATAGTGTCTCTTGAACTTTCTTATTACTGGTTTTCTCGACAAGTTGATCTCTAATCATTTCATCCTCACATGCCTTGTAATCACAAGAAACCGCTAACATCCTTAAAGCTCCCACATAGTTAGCTACTGGTTCACCAGGAACTTGCACCCTTTTATAAAATTTGTGTCTTTCCATAATAACATTTTTACACGATCTAAATCTGTTTATTCATATTCATCCATACCGCCATCACCTTCACCCACATCTAATGCAACAGATATCTGTGGAATATGTTTTAAAATTTTGCGGCCCTCCGGACCTAAACAATGACGTAAAACAGCAAACTTTTTCCTATGAGTAAAGGAGTCACCGTCAATGGCATCTAAATATGCCTCGAAACCTTCTTTCCAGGAATCCCAATCCGCTTCTGATGAAACAGGATCCGGAGAGAATACAGGAGGCGGCAGAATGGATTGCTGCATTTTAAATGTAACCACAATAAATGTTAATGATATGCGTGTCCTCTTAATTTTTGAAGACACACTGCTCAAGGTGTTTGAAATGCTTGGAAAACGTATCTTTTTTCCACTCGTTGATGACTGATGAATACTTGACCCAACGAATGAAGGAAGCGAGTAAAAGTGCACTTGAAGTATTATTGGACTAGTCAGCTATACCTCAGCTGTGCTGCTCCAAATATTTGAAATAAATGTCAGATTCACTCGTTTCCTGGCGTCTCCGTTGCCAAGAAACGAAGTAACTCATAAGACGCGTATTCGGCGTCTTCGTTGCGTAGCTGAATCGATTCACTTGTTTCCTGGCGTCTCCGTTGCCAGGAAACGAAGTAACACATAAGACGCGTATTCGGCGTCTTCGTTGCGTAGCGGTACACGAGAATAACAACAGGAGGACGCGCGCGCTGATCCGACACGCGCAGAAACCTCCTGTGTTAAACTGCCCCAAAAACAGCCCAAAAATCGATAAAAGATGAAAAACAGGATGTAGGCTCCTAGACGAACGGAGCTGCAAAGACTCCCCTCAGCAGGGTCGAAACACTAAAGGCCGGTTGAAGACGCCGCGCGATGAACTCCTCACAAGGTGCACACATAGGTCCAGCTGTCCTGCAGTCCCTCGTCGCCAATGAAAAGTCTTGGATTCTGGTAAGTATTATTTATTTTCAGTATGATCCACAATACGCAGAACAGCAATTCATAGCTCCGCCACCGTCGCCCATCCAACCGTTTTCCCCGTCCTATGTCGAGTCTCGAGACAAGGTTCTCGAATCCTCACAAGACTCGACATAAGAATAGAGAGACAACCCAACAACTGCCCAGCAGGATCCCTGGTCTCCAACCCCAAGGACTGCACACTGATGTACTGCTCCTGTTGCACACTGGAACAACAGCCCGAAAGACTTTGCCTGGATTTGACCAGGTGCATTGTAGGAACTGTGGTCCTAAACTTCCAAGGATGATCTCAGAGCTTCTAGACCATTGGTTGTGTGTTTTGGGCACTTTTGAACCTCAAGAGGAACTCCAGGAAAAGTTCCTGAAGTTTGGAGAAGCTTGGAGCAACTTTTGGAAAAAGCTCCATAAGTGGACCGACTCGCCATCGTGAGTCAAGCCAACTACCTTCAACTGCGACCCAGCCAGGATTTCAGGTTTTTCCCACTGAAATCTCTGGAGGGGTAGACTTCCAGGATTTGACTGCAAGTCAGCGGAAAAGTAGTCCAACAACGTCACTTTGAAATCAGCTTGCTGATGAGTACCGCACTACGTCGTGAGAGAAAAGTTCCAGAAAAGTTTCTAAGTGTGAAGGTAAAATTCTTACCAAGACCTCCCAAGCAGTGTATCTGAGCAGAGCTCCATAACTGTCGGCCTCAGACTTTGACTTTGTCCTGGTCAAGCACTATCAGATATTCTTGGTTGGTGCTATTGATTTCTAAGCACTAGAAATACTCATTTTTAATTTAACCTTTAAACATTTATAACTCCTGTTCCCTATATTGGATTTTTGTGTTTTGGTGTCATTTTTAAATATACAAATATTTAGTATTTTTATTAATTGGTGTGGCATTTGTATTGTGTGTTATGTCTTACTTATTTACTGTATTGGTGTATTTAAATGCTTTACATACCTGTCTCCTAAGTTAAGCCTGCCTGCTCATTGCCAAGCTACCAGGGGTTGAGCCAGTCACTGACCTTTTGAGACCTTGACTGGACCTAACACTGTCTGGGGTCATTATTGCTAGGGGTAGGTGCGTACTTAACTCTACTAAAAACCAGCCTCCAACACCACATGGTTAGAATCCTTCTAGACTGAGAAAATTCTGCCAGGAAAAAGAGCTGGATGGTGTAAGAGGGACTGCCACTCTGTCTGTTGCTTTGTTGTGCTGCCCTGCTGCTTGCCTCTTCTTTCCTGGGATTGAAAGGACTGGATTTGGCTTTGTACTTCATGCTTCCAAAGGTACTCCAAGGGCCTGGACTGATCTTGCCTCCTGTTAAGAAGTCTCAGGGACATCAAAGTCTCCACCTGCTAGTACCTGGGCATTTCTGCTGAGAGTTCTAACTTGCTAAGTGGTGCCAACTCCAGTCCCTGGGCCCCTGGAAGTGCAAGCTGGTGATCTGAAGGAGAAAATCCACACATCAACACTCTGTGCTGGAAGATTTGATGCAGTACCTGTCTTGCATCTGAAGAATCAAGTCAGCACCTGGAGAATCAATGCAGTGCTTGTCTCGCGACTGCAGAATTGACACAACGCCTGTTTCACCGTGGTCCCATCAACACAGTGTGTCTGGATTTTCCATGCATGATCCTTGGGTGCCAATATTTCATCGACGCAGCACCACAGTAAGGAACCGAGGCTGTGTGCCTTGAAATCGACGCATTGCCTTTTCTGTAAGGAAAGAATCGATGCATCACCTCCTCTGCCAGTAAGGAACCAATACATCATCTCACCTTTGAGGAAAGAATCGATGGATCACCTTTCCTGACACATAGCTTTGCTTTTCCGGCACCTCACCTCCTGCATTATCTGCATCGTCTTTGAATTTGATGCCTACCAGGTACTTTATGTTAAAGAGATACATTTATCCTATGGATTAAGAGTTGCTTAAACTTTTAAAAAAGAGATATTTTAACTTTTGTATGTTGGATTTTTGTCTTTTTTGTCATGTTTTACTCAGCTAAAAATTGGTTGTTTTTCTGGTGTGGAGCCCTTTTGTAGTGTTTTCACTGTGTTACTGTGTGTGTGTAGAAATACTTTACACATTGTCTCTGAAATAAGCCTAACTGCTTGACAAGGGGGTGAGCAGTGGTTACCTTAGCTGTGTGACTCCCTTACCCTGACTAGAGTGAGGGTCCCTTCATGACGAAGGTGCAAGCCACTCCCAACTAGAGACCCCATTTCTAACAGAATTGACAACATACCACCCTACCTACTGAAACCAAGATATCTAACTACAACAAATATTAAATGAAAACAGAAGTGGTTGTGCATATCATGTGTACAATCCTGAAGTCAGAAGAAGATGATAAATTGCCATCTATGTACATGACTGACTTGCCTTGAAGCTCTTGAGGTATCCAGAATGAATGCTATTATGTCACGTATAAAATAGCCTGTTTGTTAGTCATTTTGCAGAATACAGAATCATAAAGTACTGATCAGTCTCTTTTTTCAGATGAAACCACAGCTCTTTTTAATGAAATAAGTTATATGCTCTTGGATCCTTCACTGCACTGGTCATCTTGTGGAGTACTGCTTGCAGCCTTAGCAGAAGAGTAATGAAGTTGGGATGAAAAAGATTTGTGAGAAACTTCACTCTTCCGTCATCTGCCAAAACCAGATCACTTCCTCTGTTCCAAAATGCCTGGATGGCTTACGGTCCCCATTTAAGCAAGTTTATGGCTCAGCATCCTGAAGAAGCCCTTATGTCTAAGTTGTTGTGCACACCAGTATCACATCCTTCAGCAGACATTCATTGAAATACCATCCATCATCTGATATATCATCCACACACTCTGTAACACAGATACAAGCATTCACCTCAGTTAAATATACCCGCTCAGAGCTTTTGGTTGGTAGGATGACAGCCTCCAGAGCTGCATGCCTGTGTAGATCACTTATAATGCAGAAACCCATACTACATGAGCAGTGTCCTGCTATATGTCCTTATGATAGCACCCCAAGCTAAATTTGGGTTTTACGGGAATATGGGGAAATAATAGCTGCAGAATAAAGCATCTGGTTGTCTCTCTGCAAATAGCAAAATAACAAAGGGTTTGTAGTACTAAAATCACTACCATCCCAGCTTTCAGGAACAGGCAAGCTTGAATCAGAAACCACATTTTTCAACACAGTTTTTACTAGGACATAGCTCATTTTTCCCAATCTTTGTGCTTTGTGCTTTCAACCTCCGTCCAGTTAGTGGTAGAAATGGGTGTGAACCCAATAGTCAGTCCCAGAAAGCTATACATTTTTTAAAAGTAGCCAAAATTCTAAGTTCAGCAAGGGGTTACTTGTGTAGATCCTTCAAGGTTTTCCCATAGGAAGTAACAGTTGAAATAAAAAAAAAATGAAATTGAGTTGAAAAAACAGTCATTTGTGTCTACGTCTTCATCTGTCTCTTCTTCTAACTATGGCAGAATTTCAAAAGCAATGCACCGTTACATTCACTGGACCCTTCTGGTTGTGGGGATATATAAGGCTTGTAGGTTTACCAAGAACTACTAGACACCTAGGGTATCCAGGGTGAGCCGACTTGCATGACTCTCCTCATGTTTTTTATGCAGAATCCCTTGCGATCCTCATACTGTGAGGTGAAAAAACTCATTTTTCTCACATTTCTGTGATGGAAAGTTCTGGAACTGTGGTCAGCCACAAACTTCCTTTCACCTGGCATTGCACCATGTCTCCCGATAAAAATGGTACCTCACTTGTGTCACTAGTGCCCGCGACAGGAAATGGCCCAAAACACAACATGTATGCAGCTCATTTATGCAATGAAAACTGACCCTCTTTTTTAAATGTAGGTAGCTCCAGATTTTGAACCCTAGCTCAATCGGCACCAGGGGCGGCTCCTCCGATAGGGCGGAGGAGTGTCCTCCCCCCTGCCGGCAGCAGGAGCTGCAAAACATTTATAGTAAAAAGAAAATAAACTCAGTTTATTATGTTTTTACTATAAAAGTGGGTGGGTCCACTGGCGTGACACAGCACTCCCCCTCAGTGCGCATGTATGTTTGGCCGGCCGTCTCGGGCCGGCCAAACACACATACGCAGTAGGCTCTCTCCAGCCCAGCAACTCAGTTGCCGGGCTGAGAGACCAGGAAAAGGCTCCCAGTCTGCCTGACAGCACCCTGTCTGGGCGCTCCCAGCCAATCCTGATGCTGCTCTGAGCAGCATCAGGATGGGCCGCAGGGCAGGCTGGGAGCTTGTGCCTGCAGCGACGGAGGAGAGGCGCAGGAAAAAGGTATGTATTATTGTTATTCATTTCTTTTTTTTTTTGTTGGGTCCCCCTGGCACGCGCCGCACTACCCCTTTTCCCTCCTGCGAGCCGCGCCTGGTAGGCACCTAAGGAAACATAGCCAACCTGTACATTTTTGAAAGGTAGACACCTAGGGGCATTCAGGATGGTGTGACTTGCATGGACCCCATTAGGGTTTCTTACCCCCAATGCCCTGCAAACCTCAAACGTTTCCTGAAATCACCCATTTTCCCTATATTTCTGTAATGCAAACTTCCAAAATCTGCAGGAGTTCACAAAATTGCTACCACCCGCATTGGCCCAACTGTGCCAATAATTGCGCTGCCCCACCTATGTGGCTGGGCCTAGTGCGCCGTTAGGAATGAATCAAAGCAAGAATAATAGGAACGTTTACGTGGAGACTCTTATTGACCTCATTGGATCCTTTCCTGTCGGTGGCAGAAGGCCCAGCCACACAAGTGGGGCAGAGTTTTTATTGACACAGATGGGGCAATGCTGGGTTGTAGGAATGTTGTCGATTCCATCAGATTCTGGAAGTTTCTATCACAGAAATGTAGGGAAAATGCGTGACATCAGGCAAAGTTGGAGTTTTGTACGGCATTGGGGTGAGCAAATGGTGTGGGGTGCATTTGAATCACACCACCCTGGACTTTCCCAGATGTCTACTTTCAAAAGTGAGTGGGATTTTTCCAGGTAGGAGCCAACCGAAGCCCAAAAAGTGCAGGTGCTCACCTATGCAAGTAGGATGATATTGGGAGTTAGCCAAGCTCTGCCGGCTCATATTTGAAATCAGCACGCAAAAGACTCAAATATCCTTTTCCTTGCCAAATGCTTTAGTCAGCAGGGGGAACAGAAAGACTGTGCTCATTTTGGGGGTTGGGGGTATTGCCATGCCCATTCTGGGCAGCCCCCATCCCTAATAGTCCATGGTGCCTAGTAGGCTTTCAGCCCTCCCTGGGGGCAGATCACGGGCTATTGCCCCCATCTGCTCCGAAGAGGCGCAGAAAGTCTGTGCCCATTTTTGTTTGGTGCAGGGCATTGAGAGGGCCATCATAGCCTGCTCCCATCCCTACACTAATAATAACAAAATTTCCTGGTTTGCTAGTGGGCTTTTTTCCCCCTAGGGGTGGAGATCGGGGGCTATTGCTCCATCTGCTCCCCCAGGGGGCAGAAAGGCTGTGCCCATTTTTGTTTGGGGTTGGGGCATTGACAGGGCATCATGACCCGCCCCCACCCCTACACTCATTAAATCAAAATTTCCCTGGTATCCTAACAGGCTTTCTGCACCTAGAGGGGCAGATCTGGGGCTACTGCCCCCATCTGCCCCTAATGGATTATGTCCAAAAACATTCAGGGGAGCAAAAGCCCTTGCCCAAGGGGCAGCTTCTCCTTCCAGGTGTCTAGTGTAGTTGATCCCTGGTTTGGGATCTACTAGGTACCATTGGAAAAAGGAGGTTATCCCCTTTCCAATGATACCTCTCCTGTCTGCCTTGGTGCTCAGAGGGCTGAGATAGCCCCCTGAGATCCAAGGAAGTAAAAGTGAAATGAGCTGATAGCCTCATTTCACTTTCAGTTTTAGTGAAATTACATCAGCGTTCCACAAGTGCTAATCATCATTTCACTGAAACAAAAGAAACAACCTCAGGAGATGGGGAAGCTCTCCCCCATCTCGTGAGGCTGTTTCTTTTTTAGAAGAAATCCCTCTGGTGCCCCCATCAGAGGGGTTTCAAGTACCATGTGCGTGGACGTCTGGGAGCCGTCAACGCACATGAGCACTGTAACATCAGGTGGTTCTCGTCCGTCTGACGCACAGAACTGGTTAATGAGCTGAACACCTACCAGCCAATAAAGTCTTATCCTGAAAAGGTGGGTGGCTAATACAAGACAAGGGCATAATTTCATAGGAACTAGGGGCTCATTTACAAGAAACTCTCACATTGTGATCGATGTGCCAGTTTACTTGCGCCGCCCTGTGCCCCCCCAACGACGCCATGGGAGCGCTGTATTTACAATACAGTGCTCCATTGGGCAAAGTGTCCACAACATGAACAGGAATTCTGATGCAGTTGTGGCGCTAAACCTTAACATTGCTGGACTAGCGTCAACATTTTGACGCTAGTCCAGCAATGTTGAGGGGGGCCCTATAGACAATAGCACAGCATCACCTTCAAAAATTGACTCCATGCTGGTGTAGCATGGTGCAGTGATGTCTTATGGATTTTATTGTGCCATTTTTGGGGCTTTTCATGGGGGAACACCTACCTTGCATACATTATATCGGGCAAAGCTATAATAAGGCGCAAGGCTTTACAAACTGGCACAATGGTGACATTACACCAGTTTGTAAATATGGCGTGGGGTGGGACACTATTATCAAACAAACTCCCTAGAAAGATAAATAGAAAAAGGATTTGAATATGAAGAATCTTTGTAATTTGAGACCAAACAGTATATCAAAAAGCAAGGGTGTTTGGGCACTAAAATAATCTATGCATGAGGTCACTGTCAAGTTGTTGACAAGACCAACATTTACCATTACTGTCTAAAGAGAAATTAGCAGTAAGGTAGGGAGTGATAATAAAGTATATGATAAAGGAAACACAGGCCCATATTTATAGTTTTTGACGCAAACCAGCGCTGGTTTGCATCAAAACTTTTACCGCCGGCTACCGCCATTCTTACGCGCCATGCGGACGCCTTATTTAAGGAATGACATTAGCCGGCGATGCGGACTGGTCAGAGTAAAAAAAATGACTCAAACCAGGCAGCGCCGGCGTAGGGGAAAATGGGGGTTGTGCGTAAAAAAATGGTGCAGTTGAGGTTTGAGGCAAAAATCATGTCTCAAACCGGACTTGAGCCATTTTTTGACGCACAACCCCCATTGAAATGACTTATGTCTTAGCAAAGACAGGAGTTACGCCCCCTTGCCCAATGGCCATGCCCAGGGGACTTTTGTCCCCTGGGCATGGTCATTGGGCACAGTGGTATGTAGGGGGGCCCAAATTAGGCCCCCCATGCCACTTTAAAAAATAAAACAATTATACTTACCTCAACTTACCTGTACTTACATGGAATGGGTCCCCCCATCCATGGGTCTCTTCCAGGGGTGGGCGAGGGTGGCAGGGGTTGTCCCTGGGGGCAGGGAATGTCACCTCTGGACTGCTTCCATGGTCAGAGACCATGGAAGTGAGCCCACAGGTCCCTTAACGCCTGCCCTCACCCAGGCGTTAAAAAACAGAGCACATCAGGCTGTGCGCCGTTTTTCACCGCCCGCCCTCTCCTGTGCGTCAAAATGACATGGGAGTATAAATAAGGTGCACAGGCCTTAAAGTCATTTTTTGGGCGGAAACGCCTACCTTGCATGTCATTAACGCAAGGCAGTTTCCCGCATCCAAAAAAGGACTCACACAGAGGAATTTTGACGTCCGCAGGCTCGGGCGTCAAAGTTTAAATATGGTGCAAGGTTTGCGCTGAATGTGCCTCAAAAATTTTGAAGCACATTCGGGGAAAACAGAGTATAAATATGCCCCACAATGTTTCCGTGGTTCTAGCATTCCAGAATATTTTATGAACCCTATGCCATAGCTTATACCATGGCCCAATAGACCAGAAGCAATCCAGGTCAGATTCCCAGGGAAGTTCCAGTTTCGATCTAGAATGAGAAACAGTTGTAGAGTAAAAGGATATGTATATGAGGGAGGCTTTATGTGAGGATTCTAATAAACTGAAAGATGCTGAGGAATGTGGAGAAGGGAAAGGAGAATCTTCTAATGAGCAAAATGTGTCTAATACAATATTCATTAGAAGTGAGAACTTCTTTTGAAAGAGGTATAACCAATAACATGTTTTTTGGAAGGATATAGGAGTATTTTCATGAAATAAATATACTACCCAGATAATACCCTTCTGTTTCCAATATATCCAATAAAGTCTGTTGTTCAATTTAAGAAATTTACTATACCATAAAGATGAGTAAGAAATGTGGTATGGTTAGGGGCAATTGGAAATTAGTAAGGTTTCAACAACCAGCAAGTATGTTTAAAAAGAGGTATAAAAATAATGTATGAATGGGAGAAGAAAGCAGTCACATCTTTGGTGGAGAATGGGGGTGAAGAAATGATTTTTCAATATCAAGCCATAAGGGGAGAAAGATGGAAATAGCTTTGGATAGCCACAAGGAGGCTTGCCATAGACAAAAGGCTAAATGATAAAGAGAAATGTCTGGAAAATGTATACCACAGTTACTCTTGCAGTGCTTCAGCTTTACAAGAGAGATCCTATATAAAATATAGAGAGAAGAGAGCCTATTATCGTGAAATAAAGGTAAGGTAAGGTACAGATCTCATATACAAGCTTTATATAATAATTTGGGAGAAACCATCATTTTAACAGAGTCAAGAAGTCCCTACCAAGAAAGAGACAAAGGATTCCATGAGGATATTAACGACTCAACATTAGTCAAAACTTCCTAGAGATTAAGATAATTGAATCACAAATAGATGAGGTAAGCCAAAAACCGAGATAATTAACCCTTCAGAAGTTTATATGTATATTTGAAAAAGAACGTATTGAGAGGGAGAATTTCAGTTTTATCAGAATTAATTTTGCAACCTGATACTGAGGAAAAATTAGAAATGTTTTTGAGCAAAGCTGGTATGGAATCAGAATTTGAGATGAAGAAAATGATGTCATCAACATAAGCTGGTAATTTCAATTGATTATCTCCATATTGAAGGAATTATTTTGTACATGGGAGAGGAAAGGCTCAAGTGCTAGAACAAATAATAAAGGGGATGATGGACAACCTTGGCATACCCCTCTCTGAAGGCAAAAGTAAGGGGAGGTCACCCATTTGACGAAAACTAAGGGTCTCATTACGAGTTTGGCAGTCGGACCACCAGACCACCATATTGGCAGTCCTGAAATGAGCACCATATTGGGGGTCCTGAAAAGACCGCCATTTGGGGGGGCTATTCAGACAACCCTATTACGAGTTACACAGGCAGGACCGCAGACCACCAACCAAAAAAGGCAGACCACCAGCAGTGCCGCGGCCTGGAAATAGGCAATCAGATCTCCTGCGGCATCAGCCCCACGACCAACCACTGACCTTATAACAAGCACACAGTCGCTGTGGCAGTCACCTATGGCGGTCCACCAATGGCGATCTGAACCACGGTGATCAGCAAAGCAATACACAACTGCATATTGGTTGAATTAAAAAAATTAACAAAGCTGGCACACATTGCCACACTGGACACACCTGCAAAGGGCACTATAAAACACACCCCTTCACAGACCACAATCCTTTGCATTTTCAACTCAAAACACAGAAGCCAGGATGCATTTTATCCACAGAGTCCATATATTAGGCACCCCTTTTTTTCACACACACTTTTGTCCATTCACACCCTTTTGCATTCCCCCTTTTAGTAAGTCATTGTGACCCATTTTTTTTTGTTTTTGTTTCACCATGTCACGTTCCAAAAATCCCCGTTTTTCAGAAGATTAGTTCATAAGAGTAGAGCCACAATTGTTTGGAACACAAGTCCAACATACTCCTATTAGTAGGAAAATGGAAATGTGGGACAGGATCGTTGACAGAGTGAATGCTGTAGACACCGCCCTGCACACAGGGGAAGACATCAGGAAGAGGTGGAACAACCTCAGGGGCAATATACGTTCCCTGGTCTCCAGGCACCAGTTGCAGGCCAGGAAGACTGGCTTTGGACCTCTCAGTGTTCCATCACATTCTCTGGGATGAGAAGGTCTTGGTCATCGTGCATCCTGAGGGCTTGACAGGCATATCTGGGGGAGTGGAGTCTGGTAAGTCACAACACAAAAATAGGTCATAAAAATGACTTGTCATGTATAGTCATAGTTCACCTTTTGTCTCATTTACTGTTACTCCACTCACCAGCCCATTGTGCACTTGTCCAAAGAACTCTATTTGGCAACTCCCAGTTTAAGTGTACTCACCTGTATTGTGTGTGTAGTACGAGGATTAACATCACTGCAACTCCCAACAGGAACTATTTATATGATTCCAAACCCCAGGCCAGTGGCCACTTTTCCAAATACCCCTGTTTATTACCTATCAATTTAAAGGTACACACCTGGGGAAATAAAATTTGCACAATGTGTGTAGTACAGGGACTGACATGACTACAACTCTCAGGAGGCATTTTTCCAATAACTACAAACACTAGCACAGTGGTCACATGCTACAATCCATCTGTGTCACAATAATCAACTGAAGTGGACTGACCTGGGGAGATAACATCTGTATAGTGTGTGCAGTAGAGAGAGTGACATGTCTGCAACTCCTAGCAGGCTTTGGCTCTGTAACTGCAAACACCAGCACAGGGTTCACTTGCCCAAATATACATGTTTATAACCTCTCCAATGCTCTTCACTCAGCAGAGAGTATACATTTGTCAAGTGATGGGAAGTAGAAAGAGCGACCTGACTGCAACTCCCAGCAGGCCCTATATCTGTAACTCCAAACACCAGACCATTGGTCACTTGTCCATATACCCCTGTTTGTCAACTCACAAATGAAGTTTACTCACCTGGGAGGATAACATTTGTATACTGTGGGAAATAGAGAGAGTGACCAGAATACAACTCCCAGGAGGCTCTTTTACTGTCAATCCAACCCCTAGTCTGTTATTCTCTTCTCCAATACCTTGTTTGGTAACTCACAAATGAAGTGTACTCACCTGGGAGAACAACATTTGTCAAGTTTTGGAAGTAGCAGGAGTGACATGACTGAGAAGGCCAAGAGGCACTGTTTCTGTCACTCCAAACATCAGCACATGGTTCAATTTCCTAAACACCCCTGTTTGTTAACTCTGAAGTGAAGTTTACTTACCTGGGAGGATAACATTGGTATTGTGGTGGGAAGTAGAGGGAGTGACCTGACTGCAGCTCCCAGCAGGCCCTGTATCTGTAACTCCAAACATCAGACCGGTGGTCACTTGCCCTTAAACCCCTGTTTGTCAACTCACAAATTAAGTTTATTCACCTGGGAGGATAACATTTATGTAGTGGCGAGAAGTAGAGGTAGTTACCTGAATACAAAGCCCAATAGGCCCTGTTTGTCTAACTCCAAACACAAGCCCAGTGTTCGCTTTCCCAAATCCATCTATTGGTGAACTCTCAAATGAAGTTTACTCACCTGGGAGGATAACATTTGCCAAGGGTGTGTGGTAGAAACAGTGATCAGACTGCAACTCCCAGGAGGCACTGTTCCTCTAACTCCTAACACCAAACTAATAGTCACTTGTCCATGTACCCTTGCTTGCTAACTCTCAATTGAAGTTTACTCACCTGGGAGTGGCCAAAATACAGATCATGCTCAAATCAGAGATGTGTCTGGCTACCTAGCTGCATCGTGACTTGCTAACCCAAGATGAAACTATTGAGGACAGGAAGGACAGCTTACCCAGTGTGCAAAACAATGATCCCTAAGGCCTCAAGATGCATAACCAGAATAGTATTGGCAACAAACGCATTCACACTGCACTGACCACACGATGACTACAGTCACATATACAATAAACTCCTGGGTCTGCCTGCATCACAGTCAACTGGGTCTCCTAATGGCTAGCTGCTTGACTGAAGTGGAATTGGCATGATTCACAAATGTCATCTCAATACTACCAATACCATGGGTACTTTCCACAATAGGATTGTAAAAATGTCTCTGCTTACTGTAACAGTAAACCGTTGAAGGCAGATGTCACAACACAACCAGTAACATTGCACGTTTCACATCAACAGCTTGACCTGCCACTGGGCACACAGGGTACACAGAAGATATTGCAAATACTCCCCTGGATGAAGCCCTCAGTGAAGAAGACACTCCTGAACTGCTGGATGTGGAGGATGGTTCTAGCCCCTCTGGCAACCTGCTCAGACACCATCAGTGAGTCTCACTGTGCCCACATCAACAGCTCCCTGCCCGGTTGCCTCAACATCACAGGCAACTATTGGCCCCCCAACCTGTGTACCCAGCACGTGTCTACCATCTTGTGCCCCCCCATCCTAGATCCTGAATTGCAGCGCAACACTTCAGACAATGAGGGTTTCGGACCCAGTTGGAGAGAGATCCTTGTGCTAAGGACACAGGTTGGGGAGTTGCGTAGGAAGGATTCTGTGGGCCAGCGGGGTGAGGTCACTGGGGCTGCCCTTGGCCAGGACACCATCAGCCATGTCTCGGCGGTCTATCAGGAGTCCCAAGGTGTGATGGGCCAGGTCTTGACTGAACTACGGGAAATCAAGCAGCTACAGAGGGGCATCCATGGGGACATGCGGGAACAGATGGAGGCCCACAATACCAACATGGCCTCCCTAACAGGGGTGCTGGGGGACATTCACACAGCCCTGAGCAGGGGTTCTCAAAACCAAACTTCCTCTTCCCCTTCCTTTAGCTCATCAACATCGGTGCCAGCCATTGGAAGGAGGCTTTGCCAGAGGAACAACCAGACACCCGTGCCTCTGTAGCAGCTGATCCCCCTCCCCACACAAGCAGGAACATCCAGCAAAGAATTTCAGTAGGTGCAGATGGCAAGACACCCACCACTGCCACAAGTGACCTCTTCCTAATGAACCTCCTTTGTGTGCCACACATTCACTCTATTGACTGATCCTCAAACACTTACCAGTTCCATTGGGAGGAGTACTCAGGACTTTGGACTCCCAATTGTGTGGCAACTACTCCAATGATTTCATTCACTATGACTGACCCCTTCACTTTACGTTTTTGTTCTTTTCTGTCCAAAATGTATTATCTGAATTAGCATTGTAATACATTCACCCATCACAAACTCATTGTCTGCTTGCTTAATTTCCACATTTTGCTATGTAGAGATGTAAGACCATGTAACCATATGATGAGGACACAAGCTACTTGTGCAAGTACGGCTATGTTACAGGTATATAGTGTCCTGCTCAGGATTACAACCATTGTGCACCAACACATAAGTACAAGTGTCTGGTCACACCAACAATTTTTTTTCAGTGTACAGCACATCAGCTGTCTATAAGTCTGGACTTTTAGAAACAAGAATGTATGACTCATATTCCAAGGTACTGCCCCCCAGAATACAGAAGCAGGGGTTGCGTCACACATTGTCCTGTAGAATAGGCAAACATTAAAGTGGAAGATGTCACCAGCTCAAGAATTATCACATACCACACCAAAGTAATACAAACTCACATAATCCAAGATATAGACAGATGGCAGTACAACAGTCCCTGGTCACAGGCCCATCATAATCCAGTTAGCATGCATCTGGTGGTATGACACAAAGATGTGTCAATGTTTTGACATAGGCACTGTGGCCTGCAATGATGAAACACATCTACAGCTACCTACCAGTCATATGAAATTTGTTTAGCCAATGTGTAGGGAAAATGACTTGGTCACAATCTCTGACTCCATATTTTATGCCCACATGATGACACACATGATGCATTCAGCCCACAATAAAACACAAAACAAGTCCAATGGGCACTTCTGACCTTCCACCCAAACACAGTGCAAGCTGTCTTGGTACAGGTCTCATACACCCGAACTCGGTGACCCACATTACCTGGAACAATCCATCTCTACTATGTACGTCAGATCAGCATCAGATACCCACCAATGTCACAACTCTGAAATGCCTACATGAGGATGTCATGCCTACATGAGGATGTCATTGTGACGGTAACTATAGAAAGGCAAAACAAGGTACATAGGCTTGAAAACATACCTATTACACAAATCACATAGCAACCATCTGGCAAACAACGTACATTGCAAAGAAACTGACACAAACAAAGCTACATCATCAAGATGGGGATGAGTCAAAAGCAGTCTTATCAAACAGCCTTTGGATTAATAGTGCCAGCTCCCTAGCTGTTTCTAACACAGTAAATACCACACATTCTCACAACTACAGTTCCTTGTACAGCCACAGTAATTATATCACAGTACATACTTACACTCATGAAAAGTAGCTATTGATGAGATCTTCCCGCAACTCAGCTCCTTCCTCTTCACCACTGTCATCCTCACTTGGAATTTCAGGAGTCTCACCCAGTGGCACTGAAGGCTCACCCTCCTCTGGGATGTATGGGATGTTCCTCCACATGGTGAGGTTGTGGAGCATGCAACATGCCACAGAGATCTGAGACACTTTCCCAGGTGAGTAGAGGAGGGCTCCACCAGTCCGATCAAGACACCTAAATCTGGCCTTTAGGAGCCCAGAAGCCCACTCCTCTACCCGCCGTGTTCTTACATGGACCTCATTGAAGCAGACTTCCTGGTGGAGTTGGTTTCTTAAGTGGTATCAACAAACAAAGATGGGTTTGATACGCAGAGTCTCTTGTTAAGGAATAGGTCACGTGCAATAACGAGTCCCTCACTTCATGAATGTAGCACCTGACATTGCACACACACAATCAGGACTGATGTGACTTACCAACCAGCCAGGCCCTCTCTGGTTGCAGTTGTGACATAATCTGGGGCATGGTGCTGTTCTGCATTATGAAGGAATAATGGACTGAACCTGGATAACGGGCACAGATATGTGAAATGTAGATATCCGCCAAACAGACAAATGCACGTTGATGGAATGGAATGTCTTTCTATTCCATTAGACTTGCTCATTGGCCTGCACTGGCACCAAACCAACATGAGTGCTATCAATAGCCCCACCACGCGAGAGGTGGGCAAAACCATAAAAGTCAGCCTTGACATTGGCTAAATCCTCCGGGGATACTGGATATAGGTGTCAATGTGTTTCAACATTGCTGAGAGGACATACCTCAACACCAGACTGAACATAGGTTGGGGCATGCCAGCAGATAGGGCCACTGTATGCTGAAGGGCCCTGTGGCTCGGAAGTGCAATACTGACATGAACATACAATGGATTGTATGTTCGTTGGATACCTAATAGCTGCATCAGATCTGGCTGCAACTGACGACATAAGTCCACAACTGTTTGCCTATCTAGGCGGTAGTACATGATAATGTGGCGTTGCTCCATGGTTTTAGGTCTGGCAGTGGATGGTAAACAGGAGGTTGTCGCCTTCTTCCTTTCCCTGGGTACCTATGTGTAACAAGACATGATCTGTATCATTAGTCAGTGTGTCCACAGCAACAAACATTTATGACTATATAGACATGGCACCCAGTAGACATCCTAGCTGGCAACTACACAATAACACGTGACCCCCATGGTTTCGAACATGTGTCCACAAAATGGATTTGGACCAAACTCAAATATATGTAACACAATTGCCCCTCGAAATGTGGCTGCACATATCGACTGCCAAATGTCCGTCGGGTAGTGGACTATGCACCGCTGTCAAATGCCATCTATGCCCTGCAAGATACTACAATGTTGGTTGAGTAGCAAGACCTACATGACAAGACAGGATAAGGATGTTTGTGAGGTAACATAACATGTTGTGTAGGTGTAACACAGTTCATAAAGCCCAATACAGCATTTCAAGGCACCAAAATGGTGGCTGCCTGACCTACTTCACTGGACATTAGGATCTGCCCGCGACAGCCAGCGGAAGTCATTATTGTGATAGGTGGGTGCTACTGCAACGGACACAGCCATAGGCTAATGGTATTGCCAGTGGGGGTCACGTGGCGGACGTGACCTCCATGTTGTTCAGATTCACTCACTTGACTCCTGACACTGCTGCCAGCAAAAAGTCCATGACCTGAGCTGCTGTGTGCTGCCTCTGGCAGCAAATATGCCAGGTCCAGCAGGTGATAGGGCCCCTGCTTTCTCTCCAGAGGAACTGGAGAGGCTTGTTAATGAGGTTCCACCCGTGTTTGAACAGCTCTAGGACTCACAAGAGGAGCAGGTAAGAATCCAATAGGCACAATTGATGCTGTTCGACACCACCCTTTCCCTCCTCACAAGATACAATGTACCCCCGTGTGCCAGTTAGTCTCCTTGTGTGCATGTTGTTGCAGTCTGTGTAACATCAATGGGATGTACATGGTGCAGGTATTGGTGGGCAGTACCATATGTTAAGTTCAGTCATATTGTGTAGTATGAGGTTTTTTGGGGTCCTAGATCCTCCTTGTGTTGGATGCACATAACTAGGTAAGGAGACTTTGCTGCCACCCACAATGTTTGTAAATGTTGGACAACATGTAAGTGCATGACAGCATGAGCTGTGTATGCATCTTGTAGAAGTCATTTGAGAATCATGTAAGCAATGTGTATAGAGCCACAGATCTTTCAACCCACATCTGGCCTTGCAAAACTGATGTGTGGAAGGCATATCAAGTCTCCCTCTGCCCTTCAGTTTCAGACACAATACACTTGCCAAATTGCTGATGGGCACATGATGTACAGTCGTGCATGGAAGTGATGCAAATGGAGAGTCATGTAGGTCATGTCTGATCAGCCTGCAGAGACCAGGGCCTGTCACATGTGTCTCCCAGTATGGGACCTAGTCCAAGCTGTGAGAGAGTCACTAAGGCTATGCAGCCGTGGCACTGTGGCACTTATTGTTGTTTGATTGTGTATGTGACATATAGATGTCTGCCTGAACTTGTGTGGGATCTGTGGTATTTTAGAAAATGTTTAAGGATTGCCAGAAGTGGTAGTCTTATCTAGGACGGTTCCGTTGAAGAAGCATGCTTGGAACAGACCATATCTGGCACACATGGCACATAGTGTGGACAAAAGGTGAGTAATTTATTTCTACTGGTAGTTCTTGCTCTGAAGACATATTGGATAAGGAAGAGTTTATTTCCTGATGACCAGTGAAGTTGCTTTTTAGCGTTTGCTTCATAAAAAATTGTCAGAAAGTTAGAATGACACCTTTTAGCTTAATTGGATGAGGTGTGTGAGGATGTTAGCCAAGTCAATGTGCACATTGAATATTAATGAATGTTGAAGACGGTAAGCCTCTGTGGAACACAGTAAACCCACAAGCTGAGGTGAGAAAGATGTGGAAAGAAAATACAGGATCCACGCCTTCTGGAAGACCGTAAAGGTGACAATTGTTTCACCAATTACTATTTTCCAAGTCCTCCATCTGGAGGTTGAGGTGAGACATTTTCCTCTCGAAAGTAGCTATTCTATTAGTTACATCCTGCACATCCCTAGTACATAGCTCCAGCATCGAGACCCTTGCATCAATGTTAAACCATTTGTAATGTAAATGTTGTATGCACGCAGTGGTTTCTTCTACCAAAGAACGTAGTGCTCTGATTTCATCAAGCAGGAGTTCCAATGAAATAGGCGATTGGACTTATCAGGAGAGGGATGTTCTTCCTTGATTCCTTTATGAGTGGAAGGAGTAGTTTGTTTCTATAAAGAAAGTGGAGGTATGGCAGATTTAGCAAGGGTAGAATGCATTTGCTTTGACTAAGACAGACCAGTTGCCACTGGTAAAGTGCTTACAGAGCACACAGACATTGAAGAATACAATTTAAGGTTTTGAGACTTGCCCATAAAAGACCATTATCAAGGTACCAGAAAGGCAGCAGGTAACATATCAGTAAAGCAATTGCAAAAACCAAACATAAAGACGAGAATCTGAAAGAGCTTCTGTTCTGAGGGATTTTTACTAGGCATGAAGAAAAATGGACCAAAAGCTTGTTCATTGATATAGGCAACCAGACTCGTTGAAAGCAGAAATTACATGCTGTACCTTCGATGTGAAATGAGACTTGTCGCGAGGAAAAGAAATGTGCTGATTCAGGAGTGCTGAAGAGAATCAAGATGACCACTGCATCGCTCTGTGAAGAGAAAACGCAGTAGTAGGAAGTACTCCATAAAGATTGAAAAAAGCTTCTTCCTGGTCACAAGATCTTCCAAACAAAAAAAGCAAAAGTCAATAGAACTCTCAACAACTCTTCTTCTGTCCTGATTTAGCTAAAGTTGTGGAATCTGCACACAAACCGTTCCTAGACCTCAAGCCATCTCTCTGATATATAGGCATAAAATATGGTATCAGTCACTCTACAAAACATGTGTTCACCTGTAAAAACAAAAAAGCAACTCTAATAAGCCCTTAGGGCTAAATAATGTTTTTAATTCCCAAAAGACTGGACAAATGAAAGCATTGGGACACAATTTGAATTGGAATATGACAGTCACAAAAATTTTTCCTAGCCACCAATTCAAATGAGGTTATCGGTCCATTTTCTGGCTGCAGTTTCTAAATAGCCCGCTCACTGAGATCTCAAATTATGTGTGTTGCACCATAACTGGGAAGTTCTGGAAAACCTGGAAAGGAAAATGGTTAAGATAGGATGCAATAGTCTTGCAACTTAATACAACTCTTTCCTGCGGTTGTGTGTTAACAGGCCAGCTCTGTGTTTATTTGGTTCCACTTATTAGCATAGATCATTTACAACCAAGCACTTGGACAAAAGTGACACTCAAGAATTACTTTACAAGAGACACCTCCAAAAAGCAAAAGACAATCGTCAACCTGATCCACAACAATTTTCTCGTTCACAATTACCTCCACAGAACAAAAAGGAGAGGAGGCTAAAACATCAGTATTTTATAATGACATCAAAAGTATACCATGGCACTGTAAGATAACAAGTTGTTCGATATTCTGATAGAACATATAAACACACTAACACAAATAGGTTTGACATTGCTTCCCACAGGAAAGACAACCAAATGAGGAAGGTTCTACAGAGATGATGACCAAATGAGCTGCCAATGCACTATGATTAACAACCAACATTTTTAGAAAAATGGAACAATGACTTCTGACAAAAATGTTTTTGACCCCTTGATCATTTTGTCATAGAGTATGAGGCCCAGTGTTGGAATAAGAGTACAAAAGTTCAGATCATGGAATACAATACACACTTCTAAACATCTATGCTTCAATGTGCAATGATCCTTAATTCTGGGAGTAAATGGATGGAATGATCAGCAAATCAAGAGAATTTAATATGCTACGGCAACTGTAACACCTATAAATATTTATCGTTGGAGAGGAAGCCCCTCTACATCCCATTGAAAGGCCAGAGGACTTTTTCCAGAGCTTTGAAAAATCATGCTTTACTTGATCCTTGGAGTTTACCCAACCCAGAATACAGCAATTCATTTTTAATCTCAACCACATGTATTCATCTGTGTGCAAAGGATCTGCCGAATGCTATAACAGATGAAGACATCAGATACATCACAATGTGGGTTCAAATCAGTGTATCTTTCTTTATAGATACTGGACACTGTCTTCCTAGTTCATTCTATTAGTGTTTCACCATAGCCCTTCTATGTCACTTCGACTTTTCTAAAAATCAATGTACTAAAAATGTGTTTGCAATTAATGATCTAAATGGTACATCAACAACTTTACTATCAAAGCAATCGTAACCAAGGCAAAATGTACCGGAAAAGAGATTTGATCAACCGTGAACACTATGAATAAAGATAAATTCCAAAGCTTTATAAAAACGTAGGTATTCATCAATAACCCCATGTCCCCTTTTTATTCAAAAGTGAAAGCAACTTTGTCGAAGCTATGAATTAACCTCATAACTTTCTGATATGAACTTTAATATTTATGTAAATATATTAGTAGTTGTCCTTAAAAAACATTTACACTTTAGTGAAGTGTGAGCAAATGTGTTTTGTGAAAGGGAGCTTTGCATCTTCCAAAACTGAGCTTTTGAGTAATATAGCTGTATTTATCCAATCTATGCAAGGAGAAGTCTTGTGTGTGGCCACTTTAAATGACGAAAAGCCATGAGTTGTTTAGATGGGTCTCAATGCTGCACAGTAGGCCGGATAATGTTGTCCATCTAATCCAAATCCTATAGTGTAAAACCAAAGATTGTATATCTTCTGACTGTGCATTTGAATAAGCTTCTCATCAGAGACAAACAAGTGGAGGATGCCTAGATTTCTATTACCAATCTTTACTCACCTTGCCTCTCAAATGTTTATTGGAAACATTCAGCCTCCTTAACTGATTGAATAGATTTGCACTTAACTCTAAAGAATGGAAACTACTTTCTTAGACTGATGACATACATCTGATCCTGTTGACATAGGTCTCATACATTCCATTCCAGCAATAGTGAAATAACTTGACATTACTACAGCCATGCCAAGTTACAAACTAAACCATAATACAACTAAATTGCTAGCCTTTACTATATACAGAACAATGTAGGACATTCCAAATTATATTTTTAGTCTGACATCAACCTGTATTTAATATCTCAGGTACACCTCCCTGATCACTGGATTCTACTATCGCAAATACAATTTTTAGCCTGATGGAGATCATTAAGAAAATGCTTGAAAAATGGTTTCCACTTGACTTCACTTTGTTGGCTGGCTGGCTGCCAGTAAAATTATGATTAGTCCAACCCTTGTTTAACATTTGCAAATGTTACCAGACCCTTTTGCAAGACTTTTTAAGAACATTAGTGAAAAAGCACTTTTGCAATTCTATTTGGAAGTAAACAAATCATGCACCTCTCTTAATACGGACCAACAATTAGGGCCACATTGATAGAGGCACCATAATTGGTGCAATATTTATCGCACCAGATTCTCCCGAGTCAGAATTGTTGGGTTTGATGAATGCCACCCAATTATGAGATTATTTGTAATAAAATGCGGATTTTGGTGGTTATGCACCAAAGTCTACATGTTCCAGTCAATACCAGACATTTGTCCCATGCAAAATATCTGCAAATTTGACCTATCAATATTTATGACAAAATTCCTAATTGAGATATGTAAGGAAACAACAGTTACCACAAATATCACAATTAATCGGGCCACTTGTAAGGAGGGCCTAAGTGACATTACTATTCTAGACTTTTGCTGTTTACCATAAAACCTTCCATCTTAAGCAAATTCTGTCTGGACACGTGATGCTATGGTTCCCCCTTAAACTTTTCTTGTCATCTTTGTTCTTTTTTTTTTTTTTTTTATTACAAGAATACAACTGAATACAAATTTCCCAATTACTTCAACTTTGCTCTCTTATTAGTAGAATGCAGTCGGGATTACAATGCAGCACATATACATCCATAAAACGAATCTGATATCAAATTATAACTCTTTGTATCCCTTTTTATATACCCTTTTTAAAATAGAAAAGACCAGGTCTGGCTCAGTTAGTCGCTTCAACACTGTTTTTCCCTGTAGTTTTAGTATGGCAGACTCCATCTGGAACATATGTCACATGAGTATCCGCTGGTCATTATAATTCAGAGGTGTCTTATTGGTCCAGACTTCTATATTATAAATTAGTGCAAAAACACCAACAGGCCACATCTGTGCACATTTTTGATACTACTAACATCCCAACTTGCCTTTTGTTTCACCGTGTCATATAACATAGAGAAGGTTTTGTACTAAAGAAGATTAAGACTGACAGGTGCTACAAGCAAGCTAGGTAGTTTGAAGGCTTCCTCTATGTCTTCTGATTGAACTGCCCACTCAACTCTCATGCTCCATCTAGGAGCCAAATCTGGAAGATCATCCTCTCTATTTCCATGCAGTTCCTTGTATAATTCATCAATTGATTCCTTCTCTTTGGTGAAGTATATTAATGCTGATATTTCTCAAACTACTAAGTATGTAGTCAATGCTAATTTCTGGGACACAGTCCCATATTTGGTAAGATCTGAAAAGAGTATTTTGCAGTAGGTTAAACTCAGACTGAAGATCAGCAAATGTGCAGAAGCATAGTATATCAAACAGTTGTCCAACAGACTGTAAGCCACAACAATGCTATCTCTGTCCTGCATTATCTTGAAAAATAGACACAAAGAAGGATTGCCCCAGAGTTGTGGGTGTATATGAGTAACAGGAATCTGATATTCTTTGCACCAGTCATCTCATATTCACCTTTATTCTGTTATAGTCTTGAATTGTACTTACTTACAACAACTTGGGTGTGTATGTCTGCATAGGAGGTATTTTCTATCTTTATCGACTGCTATTTGATAAGTTGATTCCTATAGTTTCCGCTGTCAAATGCCTTATCAGCATCCAAGAGCATCATACCAGTTTATTGTTTTGTAACATTTGCACCATCAAATATAGACTTAGGAGTATTTGTATGATTTGTGGTATCTACGGGTATAGGCCTGTGTTGTTTTGGGCTAGCAATTACTTGTATACAAGCAGCTAGTCCTGTAGGCAGGATCTTTGCACATAATTTGTCATCTGCATTGATTAACAAAATAGGCTGGTATTATCCTCTTTCCTCAGATGATTTCCATTTTTCTAGAACAATAACAATATTTGTTACAATACATGTCACAGGTATTTTTTACACTGGTCTAGGTTGGCTATAAAAACATGAAAATGGGTGTGAGTAGATACCTCAATTTTCATACATTTCGAGAGGTAGAGTGTCCTTTCCAGGGCTTTCCCAGAAGTTATTATAGCTGACCATACTTCTGTTGATTTATTGTCATCTTCAAGCATCTGCATCTGTATCCCATACCTGTTTTAAGGTGTGTATCCGTATGGACCAGCATTATAATAAATGTCAGACTATATAACTCTTAGTAAAAATTCCTCAATAAACCAAGAGTAGCTTGTGGCTCATGGTGTTGATTACCCTCACTATCCTTTATAAATTTGATCATATTTTTGTTTTGTGGCTCTATGATTTTATGAGCAAATATTTTACTTATGGCTTCCCCACACTAATATTTTAATGCCCTGTTGACCCCATAAGGAACATAGGCCTTTTCTCTAAGTATAATGAAAATTGCACTTCAACATTTAATTAATTCTAAATAAACTTATTTTTCATATTGGTCTTGATTATTTATTGTTTACTAATTGTGTTAATTCACCTTGTTGCTGCTGATATTGTAATGCTTTTGCATTATTCTGTACTATCATAAACTGTGTAGTAATTCCTTGACTATATGGTGTTAGAGAGTTCAGGAGTGTGCTATGGGGGCTGACTCCTTATTAATATTAATCAATTCCTGCAATAAGGAAACCATCTTCCTTACATATTCAGCGTCCTTAAGTAGAGATCTTGGAAAAGACCACTGCAGCTGATTTATTTTGGCTTCTGTATTATGGACAGTAATACATAGTGGATTGTGGACAGCTACAATTTTAGGGTACATCTCTACATTTGCCCCTGCAAATATCCTTTAGGTCACCAGAATCATGTAAATTCTAGAGTAATGTCTATGTTCTGGAGAGTGATAGCTATAGCCAGAGTTTTCTCTTTTTAATGTCTGCTATGCATCCAATAAGCCATAAGTCCTAATCCACTATCAAATGGCTATTTTTAACCATACCTGGCATTGCTTGATTATAGGTATTGTCTATTCTATCACTTATTATACAATTAATATCGCCGAATAGTTACCCCACTCATCTTGACAGTTCCATATTTAGCATATCAAAGAGCCCTAGATCATCACCGTTGAATCAGAACCAGCACACAGACTATAAAGTCTTTTATCAGCGCAGAACTGAGCATTGACCCACCAGCCAAGTTGATCTGAAGTGCTCTCAATCATGTTATGCAAACAAAATTTGAGCATAAGTTAGCAACCCCCCTAAAAGACACCTGCTGCATTGTGCAAACTACAGGATTGAATCCTAGCTGGTGCAGGACTCCCCAACCGGTATATGCTATGTGGGTTTAAATTAGACAGAGTAGATGTGGTTTATTTGTCATGAACTCTGCCTTAATAAGGTGTCATTTTAGGGGACGATTTATACCACAAATATTCCAACTCCATATTTTAAAATTGTGTATAAGTATTTATTTATACATATCCAAGAGTCATTCCTAGCCTGCTTCCCCCTTTTCCCTTTTTATGTAAGCCATTTTTCCACATTGAATGTAAGAATCACTCATTCTCAATATTTTTTCCAGTTTTTGAACATACTCCCCCCTATTTGCTATTGGACATGTCCCCGCTCCACCTGTAATCCACCATCCCCATTCCCTGACCAAAAAAAGAAAACAATGGCAAAAATTCATCCCAGTATCAGGCTGTTGATTGCTTAATTTCATTATATAACTAATTTCAAACAATTTATAATACAATTTTAAATATTCATAATAATGTATCTTGCCTATACACTCCCCAAAAAAAAAAAATCTGAATATTTTTACAACAAATTAAAATTACACTTATATATATAATTTAAAGAACTTAGGGCCATATGTACCAAAGCATTTTCCCATTGACACAGAATGGGTAAAACCCTTTGATACATCTGGCCCTTAATGCTAATATATATATATAAATGTAAATATATAAACAATACAACAGACTTCCACTGGAAGGACGCACACTCAGGAATTCACAAAAAAAGTGAGTTTATTAACACACTTTTTTTGTGAATTCCTGAGTGTGCGTCCTTCCAGTGGAAGTCTGTTGTATTGTTTATATTTTTAACCAGAGTGCTCTGCCGGTTTATGACGCACCACCCCTCTGGGGCCTTTAGGACCCTGGTAGTGAGCACTTTTTGCAGTTCAATATATATATATATATATATATATATATATATATATATATATATATATATATATATATATATTCACACTAATTAGCATTCACTAAATATGGAGTCATCTATCGCAAAAAAACATGAAACACTACACAAAACAACCAATAAAATGAATCTTTAAACAAAATATATAATACGACCACCTTATTAATTACATTACCACAATACAAAAGGAACAAAAAACAAGCTTTATTTCACATCAAAACCTTGAAACTTCACAAAACCAACACACTGCAGAATTCCAGACAGAAGAAACAAAGTATCAAAGTGCATGAGAAATGTTATAGTAAATGTAATATAAATATTAAATTAATTATTAGCAACTAAACAATACCAAGACCCTCATTACGACTTTGTCGGACGGACAACCTGACCACCAAACTTGCGGGGAGGACGTCACCAATATAGGGGTGGGCTCCTCCATGAGCATATTATAATATTCCTGCCTGGCTGACCAGCAGGAGCATTGTAGTATGCGGTTCCCACCGGGCTGCCCAGCGGGAACAGTGCAACGATATTGGTCTTGGCTCCCTTAAGTGAGCCGAGGCCGATACCATAGCAAACAGGATCCTTAGAATGCACACTGTCTGTGAGTACGCATTCCGACAGTTCTAAGAAGGGGCCATGGGCAGTACAGGGGCTCCCTGTGGCCCCTGGCAATGGTTTTCCCCCATGAGACGGCTGGCGGAAAGCTGAGTTTTAATCATCTGGGCAGTGCTGAACTCAGCACCTCCGTGGCTGCGTACAACTCAGACCGCTGTAGGACCATCGGGAACCAAGTTCTCGTCAGAGATGGCAGTCCCCTGGTGTGTCAGCCCACCAGGTTTGTAATGTGGCAGTTGGACCGTCACAGTTGCGGTGGTCTGTCCGTCACCGCGAGGATGGCGGTCATTGGACAGCCAGCCTCATAATGAGGCCCGAACTGCCTAAACCTAAAAAGCAATTTATTATAATTATTTCTATTTTCCTAACATAGAAACAGTAAACATAAAAAAAAACACCAAAAGAAAAACACTACTTTTCTAAACTGCAAACTCCACAAAAAAACTACACACAACCAAACCAAAAGTAAATCCACATAAACGTTAAAAATAAACCTAACATAAATGTAGCCCTAAAACTAAACAAAACTATTTTATAAACATTTAATTATAATAAACATTCAATTTTTGAACAGGTGAAAATGAATCACCTATCTTTTAACTCAGCAAAAATAAAGCAAACCTGAAGAAACAATTCTAGAAAATAAGTTGGCACCAAATATTAAGTATAATACTTAAAACATTGTTATGCACATTTAAATATTAAAATCATCCCAAAATATATTTTTAAAAACATTTAAATCATATTTAATTCTAAACTTTACAGATACAATGGAAGAGAGAGCCACTTAAATCACCTCCCAAAAAGGAAAACTGCTATTGTCACATATGGGTCATACTTACAACCAAGAGGACTGAGAATATACATGGGGAATGTAAAAAATATGATGCTAATGCTTCTTATGGAAGGGCTACTACTAGAAACACTGCCGTAATTAATGCTAGAAAGCATAAACACTCACTAAATATGATAAAAACAGAAATTACAAATGCTGTACCAACCTTAATAAACAAGCAAAGAAGAAGAATTCTGCAAAAATACCAAATGTTCCTGACTACACCACTGGACAAATGCCAGGTACCCTAACTTTAATAATAGTCATATCATGCCGCCATAAGGCTTCAGCTGTAACCCACTGCTGCTCCTAAAAGATGCCAAGACATAAATATTCCCTGTAATCTAACTACTGCACAAAGTCAGGAACCCCTTTCTCTTGAATGATAATAGGAATAATGACTGGAAAATAATCTACTAAAGCTAACACAAAGCCAGGCATAGGTGATGAATGGCAAATTTAAATTGTGCCTTCCACCGTTCGTACAGAGTTATACCATAGTCACAGTGGCTATCACAATACAAACATGCCTTTATAGTATGCACTTCTTCCTAATAAGCAAAGTGCTACTAACTATGAACTATTAACTCAGATCAAATCCAAAATGAACAGCAGCTACCCCTCAGAAAATTATCAGAAATTTTGAACAAGCAATTTAAATAATCTACCAACAGACCGCCATACAGGGCTGCTACTATCATTTCAACCAGATTATCTGAAGACACCTCCAAATATCAACATTAAGGGCTTCATCACAACATTGGCGGGCCCACCACAGTACTGCGAATGCTGGGGGGAAGACACCACCGCCATGCCGGCGGCGTCCCCCATGTCGTATTACAATGTTCCAGCCGGGCTGACAAGCGGGAACATTGTATTATGACGTTCCCGCCAGGCTGACCGGTGGGATCAGTGCTACGGTATTGGTGTTGGGTGCCTTAAGGGAGCCTAGGCCAATACCGTAGCACAACAGCACAATCGGAATGCACATTGTCTGCAAAGCAGACAGTGCGCAATCTGATGGTGCTGGGCAGGAAGGCTGCCATGGAAAGGCTGGCAGAAAGTTGAGTTGTGATCAGCATGGCAGAGCTGAGTGCAGCACCTCCATGGATAAGCACAACTCATATTGCGGTTAACCTGTCAGGAAGAATGTTGCTGGAGGTGACAGTGGTCTTTAGGTTGTCTCACCCATCAGGGTCATAATGTGGCGGTGGGACCGCCTGGAGTGCAGCGGCCCACTGTCTACGCAAGTGTGGCGGTCTGAAGATTGCCACACTCGTAATAATGCCCCAAGTGTAGACTACTCAACATATGCCTAATTTGCCTAAGAAATATGAAAATGAATAACCTGAGAACATGCCAGTTACAGAAGTAGCTAACCACTACAAGCTCCCTATATAGTCCTCCTGCAACTAAAGACACGAAGACAAACTTAGGGCCTCATTACGAGTTTGGCAGGCCGACCGTCAACCAGCCAGACCCATTGGGACAGCACGGTGAAAACAGTGCTGCGGCGTTGGCCTTGGCTCCGCTGGGAGCCGCGGACAATGGCTTCGCACAGAGGGTGCCTCCAGCACTCTCAGAATGAGCACTGTCTGGTGTAGCAGACAGTGTGCATTCTGAGGGTGCTGGGCAGGCGGCCCCTGTACTGCCCGATAAATGGTCGTGTGCAGTGCAGGGGCCACCCTGTGGCCCCCAGCACTGCCTTTCCATCAGCTTTTCATGGTGGGGACCCTGCTATGAAAAAGCTAGCAGAAAGGGAAGTCATGATCAGCACGGAGAGTCTGAAATCAGCGCCACCATGGCTGACCATGACTTCAACCGCCTCCAACCTGTTGGGATCTGTGATCCTGGCCGTGGCGGCATTCTCCTAGCGGTCTGACTGCCAGGGTCATAATCTGGTCAGATTACCAGGAGTGCGGCGGCCCGATCGTCACCACGAGTTTGGCAGTCCCTTTACTGCCAAACTCGTAAAGAGGCCTTAAGTCTCCTTGTGCACTATTTTGAAGTTAGTTGGGTTGTCAGAGTACAGTGACTGGCCACAGATACCAATTCAGGTATCATGTACAATGGTGGAATGTATACAACAGCACCACAGCTCAACAAGTCAAAACAAATAAAGCAGTTAGAGAATGGTACAACATCTTCCAAGCCACACTAGACCAAAGTCACCCTGTCCTCTATCAATTACCCAAACTGCTCAAAGTACTATGCTAATGCTTCTTGTAGGAAGGTTGCTACTAGAAACACTGTAGTAATTCATGCTACCAAACACACTCACCAAACATGACAGAAATAGAAAATAGAAATGTTTTAACAGACTTTAGATGAACAAAAACTAGTTCTAAAGAATCTACAGGAACAATCCTGCAAAAACATCTTACCAAACGTTCCTGACTACACTATCGGACAACTGCCGGGTGACCTAAATTTAAAAAGAATCATAGCATGCAGCCGAAAGGCTGCAACTGTAACCCCCCTGGAGCTCCTAAAACTACCAAGATACAAATATGCCATAAAATCTAACTACTGCAGGTAGTGAAGAACCCCTTTGTCATGAAATGTAAATTAAAGCAAATAATCTAGTTAGGCTAACACAAAGCCAGACGCAGATGAATGGCAAACTTGAACTGCGCTCTCCACCATTCAACAGTTATACCATACTCGGTGAATATCATAAGACAGACCTACCTTTCTAGTATGCACTTCTTTCAAATCAGCAAAGTGATATTTACTATGAACTACTAACGCAAATCAAATCCAAAAGGAACAACTACTACCCCCTTGAAAATTATATTTGATTTTGAACAAGCAACATTAAAAATCTACCCACAGAAAGCCATACAAGACTGCTACTATCATTTTAGCCAGATAATTTTGAGACACCCCCAGAAATCAACATTAAGTGTAGACTACTCAACAAATAGCCAATTTGTCTACTATGTAAAAAGATAATAGCGTGAGTATATGCCAGTTACAGAAGAAGCTACTACATGCTCCTCGTATTGTCCCCCTACAACCAAGCACACAAAGACAAAATAAGGCCCTCATTATGAGTCTAGTGGACTTCAGACCGCTAGACTCGCTGTGTCGTTGAACTGTCACACTCCTGGAGGTCCGGCCGCCAAATATGACCCTCAAGGTCGGACCACCGCCACTGCCAGGAACATGGCTCCTGACGGGGTGGCAGCGGTTGGAATCGGAGTCAGCCATGGCAGCGCTGAGTTCAGCCCCACTATGGTGATCCAAATCCAGTTTTTGCACGCCTTTTCATGGCGGGAACCCCTCCATAAAAAGGCTGGCAGAACGCCAGTCCTGGGGGCCATAAGGGGGTCCCCTGCACATAACCCTCAGAATGCGCACTAACTGCTACAGCAAACTGTGCACATTCTGAGGGTGCTGGGAGCACCCTCTGAGCGACAGTATTAACCTCGGCTCCATGAGGAGCCAAGGCCAATGGCACAGCTGGAAACCTGGATAACTGCTGGAAAGCTCAGATTTTTGAGGTTTCCGCTGGTCAGCCCAGTGGAAACCTTGTCATAGGGCTGAGGGAGACCGCCAGCTCTGTGGTGGTCTCCTCTCCACGGGGCTGGCTGGCTGGCTGGCTGGCTGGCTTTCGGCCCGCCGTCCTCGTAGTGAGGCCCTAAGTCTCCTTATGCACTAATTTGAAGATAGTTGTGTCTGGATTGACAGACTCCAATCCAGGTATCATATAAAATGGTGGAATGTTTATGCCAGCACCATGGCTCAACAAGTCAAAAGAAAAAATGCAGTTTTAAGAATGCTACAATGCCTTCCAAGCCACACTCGGCTGAAGTCACCCTATCCTCTATCAATTCCTAGAAAGCCTAAAAAATCAAAGCTGCCAACAACTTAGAATAGAACAATATATTAGGCAAATAAATCCTAAAATATCCAACCAAAACAAAAGAAATGTATGAAATTCTGTATAGCAATGTACACAATTTTATTAAAAACAAAGGCCTACTGTGCCCAGCATCCATAGCAAGAACAGTACTATAAAAAAACATATATTCCAACTATAACAAAAAAACACCTTTAAATAACAAACATACCAAACAAGTCTATGTCTAAATAGTATTTAGAATATTTTTACTATGCAGCCTGAACTATAATATATTATTAACAAATATAATATCAATGTAATACTAAAAACAAAATGCATTAAGAATGATGAACCACAATATATTAAATTGAAATATCTACTTAAATTAATACATATTAAAAACAACATATATCATCATATAAAACTAAACACCTATTACCAACTACGCATAAATACACAAACCACTTAATTAATTCCTAACCAATTAGAAATTAATTAAGTATAACTTACAGTTTTATAGCTGATGTCCAGTATCTTCTATAAAGCCACAAAAAATAAATCTGCACCAATCAAAAAAAACACAGAAATTGGCAGAGTTAAATATATTAAACCATATCCATACAAAGAAGAATAGTCCTTGAAAGCCAATATAAACCCAGAATAAAATGAAACATTGATGTTTTTTCAAATATAACCAACCTTATTTCTTTTAGATCATTGTTAGCAATGGGGTCCCTGGTTGGCAGTTAGTTTGCACTCTGTCCAAGTAGAGACCCTCACTCTAGTCAGGGTAAGGGAGAAACAAAGCTCAGATAACCCCTGCTCACCCCCTTGGTAGGTTGGCACAAGCAGTCAGGCTTATTTTAGAGGCAATGTTTAAAGTATTTGTACAATCACACATAATAACACAGTGACAACACCACAAAAACACTCAGCTTCAGTTTAGAAAAATAGCCAATATTTAGCTGTTTAAAACAAGACCAAAATGACAACAATCGAACACGATCAAAGATATGAATTTTTAAATTAAAGAGTCATAATCCATAGAAATCAATGGATGTATTGGTTTTACACACAGTACTAGTAAGCATCAAAAATGAAGCTGCACGGGCAAGCGTACGTTGGAAAAGTAAGTGATGCGTTGATTCCTGACTCGCACGTGAGGCTGTGCGTCGATTCTTCTCGGGGTCGGTTATACGATGCGCAGTGCGAAATCTTGACGCTCGATGGCGAAGAACCGTGCTGCGTGGGTGATGCATTGATTTCAGCAGCTGCAAGCAGGTGTTGCATCGATTTTCTCGCCGTGATGCAGGTAGTTCGTTGATTTTTCAGCCAAGAGGCAGGTGCTGCATCAGTTTTTCTCCCGCTTGGCTCTGGTGTGTGGATTTCAGCCTTGGTTCCACCAGCTTCTCCTTTCAAGGGCCCAGGGACTGGAGAGGGCACCACTTGGCAGGGTAGGAGTCTCAGCAAGAGAGTCCAGGTGCTGGCAGAGGAAGTTTTTGATGCCCTGAGACTTCAAAACAGGGGGCAAGCTCAGTCCAAGCCCTTGGAGACAATTCACAAGCAGGAAAACACAGCAAAGTCCAGTCTTTGTCCTCTCTAAGGTAGAAGCAGCAACTGCAGGCCAACCCAGCAAAGCACACTCACAGGAAAAGGGGCAGTACCCCTCCTCCAGCTCTTTAGCTCTTCTCTTTCGCAGAGGTTCCTTTGGATCCAGAAGTAATCTAAAAGTCTAGGGTTTTGGGTCCACTACTTATACCCAGTTCTGCCTTTGAAGTAGGCAAACTTCAAAGAAAAGTCTCTGTTGTTCACAAGATCCTGCTTGCCCAGGCCAGGCACTAAACACACACCAGGGGGTTGGACACAGCATTGTGTGAGGACAGGCACAGCCCTTTCAGGTACAGGTGTCAGCTCCTCCCTCCCCACTCTAGCCCAGGAGACTCATCAGGATATGCAAAACACACCTCAGTTCCCTTTGTGTCGCTGTTTAGAGGGAATTCACAAACAGCCCAACTGTCAGTCTGACCCAGACCAAGATTCCCCAGGCAGAGGCACAGAATAGTTAGGCAAGAAAATGCCCACTTTCTAAAAGTGGCATTTTCAAACTGCCAATCTAAAAACCAACTTTACCAAAAGATGTATTTTTAAATTGTGAGTTCAGAGACCCGAATTTCTATATCTCTATCTGCTCTCAATGGGAAACTGCGCTTAAAAGATATTTAAAGGCAGTCCTCATGTTAACATATGAGAGAGATAGGCCTTGCAACAGTGAAAAATGAATTTGGCAGTATTTCACTATCAGGACATGTAAAACACGCCAGTGCATGTCCTACCTTTTAAATACACTGCCCCCTGGCCATGGGGCTACCTAGGGCATACCTTATGGGTGCCTTACATGTTAAAATAGAGAAGGTTTGGCCCTACAAGTGGGTACACTTGCCAAATCATATTGACAGTGCAGGACTGCACACACAGACCCTGCATTGGCAGGCCTGAGTCATGTTTACAGGGCTACTCATGTGGGTGGCACAACCAGTGCTGCAGGCCCACTAGTAGTGTTTGATTTACAGGCCCTCATCACATCAAGTGCACTTTACTAGGGACTTACTAGTAAATCAAATATGCCAATCATGGAAAAGCCTATTAAAGTTACAATTTACACAGAGAGCACTTGCACTTTCGCACTGGTCAGCAGTGGTAAGGTGCCCAGCGTACCAAAACCAGCAAAAATGAAGTCCAGCACACAGACAAAAACACAGGAAGCAGAGGCAAAAAGACAGGGGAAACTGTGTCAATGATGCTAGGTCTAACAACCATTATATCAAAAAATAGGAAAAATTGTTCTCTGATGAAAAACCTGTAAAATAAAACTTTATACTCCGCCCACACAAAACAAATACCCCATAAACATTAAAGCACAATAACATTCATTATAAAACAGCAAACACATAAATACAATTTAAGACAAAAACAGTGACCTATAAGAAAACAAAACAAAACTACACTAAACTACTTTACTACCCCTGAATACATCCCTCTACCACCAATACCCAGACCTTAACTTAAAAGTAGTCTTACCTCATCTGTAGAAAAGCAGCAGGGAACCGTGACCAACACAAATTAGGAAGAACCCAAAAATTAGACTAATAGACTAAAAATGAAATATAGAGTTAAGAAAATGTGGTTGCTAAATGAAAAATAAAAAGGAATCAGTGGTTATTAAAATTACATATTAAAATATTTATCTTTTTTGTTATAAAAATGTTTTAAAATGCTTAATCTTATCAAATTTTACAAAGTCATATATTTTAATACCAAAGCATACACAATTATTGAGGAATGTTACGGTAATGTATTTTCATCTTTGTACATTTAAAAATTAAAGTAGCTCAGTTATTAGATGAAACAAAAATGAAGTTGCATGAGTACTGATTAAAAATAAGATTTGTTTCTTAGAACAGCTCCATGAATCCTGATGAAAAAAATTCCACTTCTTGAGATATTCTGACAACCGACACGTGTTTCATTTATATTTGACTTTCTTAAGGCTGCAAAGTCCATAAAGTTGAATACATAAATAACCCAAGTATGCACAAAAAGTATACTTATATTCAGGAGAAAGGGAGTCCAAAAGAATCAGATATCATGAATTAAAAGAACACACTGAAACCATTGAATAGAAGTTCAGTACTGTGTATTAAATTAACAAGGTTCGCAGAGGTGTGTACTGGTGAAAAGTGTACCCGTATCCAAGAGGAAAGATTAAGGCAGAAACACTTTTTAAAGTAGTAAAACTTGCAAGTACTCCGAGAATAATGAAATGGATTGCATCAATCCAGAAAATAGAGGTGAAAGCATTGTTTATCCAATCCAATAGACCAAATAAGTGTAACGGTTAGCTGAAAACTACAAAGTGTAAAATATAAACCTTGCACAAGACTTGTTAGAAAAAAGAGAGGACAATATCTCTAAAAAGTTCCAAACATAACCGTTGAATTATTGGAAGGTTCTAGATCATCAGCAAACCCCATATAGCTATAAAGGGTGTTTCTGAGGAAACATTAAAGAACGGTGATTACAATCTACTTCTGAGGAAGCAGAGCTGGGGTAGGTCTGACTGCTGGACGCCACATCACCTTCGTAACACTAATTAGTATTGACTCTGCCTTCACTTGAGGGTAACTATGGATACCCAAATAGTGTCGGTTTTCATAATGATAAGATATCAAACTACATCATCTTGCGGTGACATGTGATTGGTAATCTCTGGAAACACATAAATTAAGATTCCCACCACTGTGCAGATTAGAAAAATTGGTCCTGAAGAATTCACATAGATCTGTAGTGACTTTAATCGTCAATAAACATATTGACTCGCTGAGCTATTGAAGATCATTGCTTCTCCTGGCAGCAACCATCCTTTTAATTAGACAGGTGGACCTGTTTATCAAAAACCTCCCTGAATACCACTTAGTCTATTTTAGCCTGCACTTTCTCCAAATTCACCTTTTTTACACCAATCTACACCATTAGCCCCACACACACTTTACATTAGATCTCTATCAAAGATCTCCTGCAAACAGCCGCCTGTGGGTGGCCGTTGGGCATTGCACTGCCGGCCTATGGAGGAGCATGCGCCATAATGAAGCATGAAACCCTTCGGGTGTGTGAGGGCTCTTCATCCTGAGGTGGAAGACCCCTCCTTATACCTCAGTCCAGATAACCAGACCTATTTCTTCAATCTTCATAATTTCTAATAAAGGAACTGCATTCCCTTTTTGTGACACTTTCTGTTTAGGAGCACCTATGCTGGACCTTTAAGCACTCTTGGTCCCACCTCTTTGTAGAAAATAAAATCTACTTGTAGGTAGCTGGCCTGTTGTGTGGTGGGTACCCAAGGTACTTATACCTTATACCGGGCACAGGTATCCCCTCTTAGTGAAGTGTGGGAAGTGTCTAAAGCCAGGGTCTCTGGAGATATCTGTCGATGAGCAGCCAAGGCTTAACTAGGAGACATGCAACGCTCATGCAATACAACTGGAGTCACACAGCACTTACACACATGAAAGAAAACACTCAGTTGTACAAAAATAAAGGTATTTTATTTTTGGGACATAATACCACAAAATACTAGAAGGTCAACCCTCCAATAGGAGATAAGTAATACACAAAATATACACCAGCAATCAGGAATAGGCATAGAAAAGGTTAGAAAACAGTGCAAATAGCAATAATCAATAGTGACCATAGGGGGAACAGAAACCATATACTAAAAAAATGGAATGCAAACACAGGACCCCCACCTAGGTAAGTGGAATGTGTAGAGGGGAGCTAGGGGTACTAGAAAACCACAGAGGTGAGTAACACAGTACTCCCCAGCGACCAGGAAAGCAGGTGTAAATCACTGGAGTTTCCCCAAAGCATCCAAAAGGAGGAAAAAACAAATAAGACACCCAGACAAGACTGCAAGAAAACAGCAGTGGATTCCTGAAGAAGAGGACCTGTTGAGAGAGGGGACCAAGTTCAAAAGTCACAGTGGAGTCCAGAAGGAGTAGGAGTTACTACCCACTCAGCTGTACTTGCAGGAGTTGATTGACACTAAAGAAGAACAGTCAGCACTGCAGCCCTGGAGCTGGAGAACAGTTCCTGATGGATGCAGAAGATATCCCATGCTAGAGTGAAGATTGCAGATGGGTGTCGGTGCAGGAATTCCACCAACAAGCTTTAGCAAAGGCAAATTTGCGGTTAGTGGAAAAGAGGTGCTACCAGGGACCAGCAAGGACCAGGAGGACTCAACTCAGGAGGGGGAGTCACAAGGGACCCTCAGTGTCACAGAGAGTCCACATAAGCAGAGGCAGCACCCACAGGAGTCCCACAGGATGGGGGTACAGCAGTCACAGAAGGAGCCCACGCAGCACTACAGAAAAGGATCCCACGCTGCAAGAGAACCACGCAGAGGCCTGAGCGTTGCTGAAAGAAGTGATGGGGACTGGAGCTGCATGTCGCCTGAAGATCCCTTGGAGGAGATGCAAACAAACCTTGGCAGCTGCAAGAGAAGCAATGCACAGGGGTACTGTCCTATGTGGGAAGGCAATGGCTCACTGCCCCCAAAGTTGGACAGCTGACAGAGAGGACCAAGAGGACTACTCCGGACCACCAGCCGTGATGCAGGATCCATGCAGCTCAAGATGAGGGGAGATCCACGCAGCCGATCGTCGTTTGCAGCAGGTGCCTGCGGATGCAGGGGTGTGACTCTTTCACTCCAAGGGAGATTCCTTCTTCTTCTTGTGCAGGCTGAAGAGTTGCTGTCTTCTGAGTATGCACGGCTGTGAAAATGTTGCAAAGGTGGCAAGAGCCGTGGAAACAAAGTTGCAGAAGAATCTTCTTCATTGATTGCAGCGTTGTCGGTTCCTGGAGGGTCCAGTCGCAGTTTCAGTGCTAGAAATCGAAGTGGAGGTTGCCTGGGAATCCTGCTGGAGTCTTGCAAACTGAATCTGAGGACCCACCCATGAGGGACAGCCTAAATAGCCCTGAAAGGGGGATTGGTCACCTAGCCAGGTAAGCGCCTATCAGGAGGCGGCTCTGACGTCACCTGCCTGGACTGGCCACTCCGATGCTCCCAGTGTTCTCTGCCAACCTTGAAACAAGATAGCAGAACTCAGGGACCCTCTGGAGGAGCTCTGAGCACCACCCCTGGGGTGGTGATGGACAGGGGAGTGGTCTCTCCCCTTTCTATTGTCCAGGATCATGCCAGAGCAGGGACTGGGGGGTCCAAATGTGCCCTTCAAAGCATACCAGTGGCTTGGGGAGGCTACCCCTCCCAAGCCAGTCACACCTATTTCCAAATGGAGAGGGTGTTATCTCCCTCTCCTAAAGGAAATCCTTTGTTCTGCCTTCCTGGGCTTGATCAGATCAAGCAGCAGGAGCACAGAAACCTGTCTGAGGGGTGGCAGCAGCCTGGGCTGCCTGGAAAACCCTGTAAGACTGGTGGTAGCAATGCTGGGGGTCCTCCAAAGAGCTCCCAGAGGGCATGGAATCATACTTCCAATACTTGCAACAGTATTGGGGTACGATTACGACATGTTTGATACCAAATACTCCTAGGTTCAGAGTTACCATTATGTGGCTGGACATAGGTAGTGACCTATGTCCAGTACATGCATGAAATGGTGTCCCTGCACTCAGGGACTCCAGGAAAATGGAACTGGAGTTTGTGGGGGCACCTCTGCTAGTGCAGGGGTGCACTCACACAAAGATACTTGCACCCTGCCCTCTGAGGGCCTGCCATAGGGGTGACTTACAGTGACCTGGTGAAGTGACCTGGTGCAGTGACCTGGTAGTGAAAGGGTGCATGCATCCTTTCACACAGGCTGGAATGGCAGGCTTTCAGAACACTTTGCATGGGCTCCCAGTGGGTGGCAGAATACATCCTGCAGCCCATAGGGAACCCCTGGTACCCCAATGCCATGGATACCTATGTACCACATACTAGGGACCTACCTGGGGGTACCAGTATGCCAAATGTGGGGTGAAAAAGGTTCAAGCAACCAAGTTGAAAGGAGAGAGCATAATCACTGGGGTCCTGGTTAGAAGGGTCCCCGTGAACACAGTCAAACACACTGACAAACAGTCCAAAAAGTGGGGATAACCATGCTAGAAAGAGGCTACTTTCCTACACTACTAATATACAAAAAAATTGAAAGGACATCAAATGTTAAACCAAATGTTTAAAATGATATCTGAGGTTAATATTATATTGAAAACGTTTTAACTTCTCAACTCCAAATGGGCAAACATTCCATAAACCACTTTAAAGAAACCTCTGGTTAGCGATGACCTCTAACTTTGATTAGCCTTATTTTTCTTGAAGATTTAATTAATGCTAACCAATCATTAACCTTTTAAACAACGGTAAGTATAGGTAGCAGCCCCAGAGCAAGACTAGAGCATCAAATACATCCACACCCCCTCCTTCTGATTGCAAAGGAATGCTCAAAGTCCCTTTCAGCTATAAGCACGTATCATAGAAGTAGAAACGTGGCATTTCTTTCATCCGGATGCCTGCGTCCATGGAAACAGAGGTAGGACTGCAGGCCCACACTACAGTTGTCCAGGACCAATCATTCACTGCCGCAGGCTGCCTCTGCCTTGCTTGAGGATGCTTTAAATTGGGCTGCTCCGCTGCCGCGAGGGCACCTGCGCTCAGACCTCCGCGTGCGCCAATCAAAGAGGCTGTTTTCTTTTCAGTACAGGGGAATTGTGCGGACCCGCAAGAGAAAAATAGATGTGGTGCAATGACCTGTAAAATAAATGTGCCTCGAGTGGAGCGTGACAGGCAGGGGATGACAGCAGCTTTGAAGGAGGGGAGGACCTGACAACAAGCAGTGCTGTGTGCGCAGAACACCAAGGTAAATATTTCCTGCATGCCTCATTCTCTCTCTCCCACGAGATCTAGATAGATAGATAGATAGATAGATAGATAGATAGATAGATAGATATTGTTTTGTTGGTCGTCCACTCGGCTGTCTTTGGCTCCCCGCCCCTGGTGCTCTGGAATCCGAAGGTTGTGATGGTGGCTCGGGGCTGAAGCTACCTTGGATCATCTCGAATATTTCGCTGCTGTTCAAGATTAGACTTTAAAAAGGACGCGGCTTGTGCAAAGAAGTGGCGTCCACCCCAGCTGTCAATAACGTGCGCAGTCACATCCCCCACGGGGCACAGAAAAACAAAGGATTTGCATTTCTCTATGATGTCACAAAGGCATGTCCGACCTGAAACATTTCAGCAACATTCATTCGCGCGCGGCTCGTCCAGAATTCCCTCATCTTTATCTGTATGGGGCGATTTTTTTCTCGCATATATTCGGCCAGATGCATTCATCAGAGGTGCGCAATGTAATCCCTTGTTGACCCAGATTCAAACTGTTTCTACCGACGTGCGGTTTAATAACTGAATGCCCATGGACATGACAGGCTCCGTTTTTTGTTGGATACTGAATTCCATTAGGCAATTTCCGCTTCCGAACTAGCAATTCCGATCCAACTGCGTTAAAATATTGCAACCCCGAGCTGTTCAGTATCGTTCCTTCTTCCGCTCCCACTGATTTTAAAATATGTCAGTTGTGTTTTTGCTGCTGTGCAAAGTGGCGACGTTTTACACGCATCGGTTTTTAAACACCGTTTCAGCGAATACGATTCGGCCATCTAACACATTTGTTTAATCTGCGGTGTAGACTGGATAAAATGTGGTTGATGAAAGGTACCGAACTTAACATTTCGCAGTTTTCATTTCGCTGAAATGCCAGACTGTTTCCGACTGTAACAATAACAAAGGATGTACAAATTATAAGTAAATTACTCAGCACCTGCCTGCACACTCATTTAAAGCACTGCAGTAAAATGCACATGCCTGGAAGTTATATAGCGCTTCATGCTCGTAAGCGCTCCAATTTTAGCAACCAAAGGCTCTAACTGAGACAACGACGTAAAGTGACTTGAGCAAGATCAGATGACTTGGTTAAGCCAAAGCGCTGTGATTAGAGCTATATTGTAGACACCTTTTCCGTTTTTCAACATACCTCCAGTTACAGTAAAACAGCTGTCCCATTTTTTTAAACGTCCTCTTTAAATGTGTATGTTACATATTAAAATTACATATTATGCATAACAGGTGTTATTGAAAGATTTTGGTGTAATTCTTCAATCTGGACAAAGAGGCACATTTTTTAGAACCTTTTATCAGGTTATTACCCCCAAGAATTAGGGGCATATTTTAATCTCCAGTGCACACTAAAACTTTAAATAATATAGTGCTGATTTGTCAGCCTAACACTGGCTGCTTTTAAAGATGATTCACAAAAATAACAAACACTCAAAAAGGTGATGGGAGGGTGCGTGACACCCATCTAACCAGTGGCGATCGCTTTGGCTAGCTTTGGGACCAAGCGACATACCAATCAGCCTTGACCCTGCTCCTATATAAACAGTCCAGTCCAAACATGGTTGGTCCTAACCTGAGGTGACAAGTTGGGCAAACCAACAATGAGTTGGAATGCACGTTCCATCCCCGAGCGACTGCCAGTGCTTAGACTTATTGCAAGCATCCTCCCATCACCTTTCGTCTGTTTGATGTACCGCTAAGTGGCATGCCCAGACGTGCGTCGTTAGCTCGCTGTGCCACTGGAACCAAGCTACGCCCAACTGAAGAGCCTCAATGAGGGTGAAACCGGTCTTGAGTTGCTTGTGTTCCGGTTCAGAGAGGGCCTGGCTTGGCCGCTTGGGCTGGTCTGTTGCATTGGAGCAGGGTCAAGATTGATTTGCAAATGGCCGGGTATAATCTGAGGTGCATAATGGTTGAAAGAAGAGTGATGCACCTGACAGCGTTAAAGAAAGACTAATCTCATTTGCTACGGAAAGTATAAGGATTCCTTGTTTGTGGCTGATTGTGGTATTTCCAAAGGAAGGTCTGTGTCGGCTAATACTGCCACTGTGGCAGCTTATTTTCACAATATCTATGCATGAATTGTATTTGTAGGGTGCCATCCAAGCTCAAGAGCAGCCGGGGAGTGGGGGGCGTTAACATGGGGCAAGGCTTCCAGAAAGATATGATCACTGGGGAAAACACTATTATGAAGTCTCAGTGTTTTGGTTCATTAATACCACTCTCAATAGGTATCAATACTTCAGAGAACAACATTCACCGGACACAGCACTATTGGATCCTATTTAGTGGCGCAGGTCACATTGGGTTGTTTGCAATAAAGTTGCGTCGTTTGCCTCATTCCAAAATCAGAATTATGTGGGTTTAACCAAACACAAATTCAGCCAAGTTTTATCATGCAAAAATCCTGCAGGAAAAACACAATGGTGCCTGGTAATTCTCAGATATCTTTAAATCCAGCTAGTGTATACCAGTGGCGGCTCCTCCGTTTGGGCGGAGGAGTGTTGCCCCTCGCCAGCAGCGGCAGCTGCAAAACCTTTTAAAAAACACAATAATACACTAAGGCGGTCATTCCGACCCTGGCGTTCATGGACCGCCAGGGCCGGTGACCGCGGGAGCACTGCCAACAGGCTGGCGGTGCTCCCAAGGGCATTCTGACCGCGGCGGTACAGCCGCGGTCAGAAACGGAAAACCGGCGGTGTACCGCCGGTTTTCCGCTGCCCTGGGGAATCTCAAGCTGCGCCGCCATGGGGATTCCGACCCCCATACCGCCATCCTGTTCCTGGCGGTTTTGGCCGCCAGGAATAGGATGGCGGTATGGGGTGTCGTGGGGCCCCTGGGGGCCCCTGCAGTGCCCATGCCAATGGCATGGGCACTGCAGGGGCCCCCGTAACAGGGCCCTACCATGATTTTCAGTGTCTGCCATGCAGACACTGAAAATCGCGACGGGTGCAACTGCACCCATCGCACCCCTTCCACTCCGCCGGCTCCATTCGGAGCCGGCATCCTCATGGAAGGGTGTTTCCCGCTGGGCTGGCGGGCGGCCTTCTGGCGGTCGCCCGCCAGCCCAGCGGGAAACCCAGAATACCCGCGGCGGTCTTGTGACCGCGCAGCGGTATTCTGGTGGCTCCCGCCGGCCCTGCGGATACCGCGGCCGGCGGGAGTCAGAATGACCCCCTAAATGTATTATTGTTTTCTTTGAGAAGGGCGAGGCCACGGGGGTGAGGTGCAGCCCCCCTTCACAGCGCATGTGTGTTTGGCCGGCCGTCTCGAGTTTATACACTTATTTGCGCTTAGATCAAGCCTCTCTTGGGACTCAGCATGAGACCCTTAAATATGCCGACCATGGAAACTGTTCAGCTGATGTAGATTCACAAAGGCTGCCAGGCTCTAATCTGGTGGTATTCATGGAATTCCAGACAATCCATTTGTAAATGAAACGTGTTGTCAATGTCCTCTTGTGAACAAAGCTTTTTTTCACAGCAAATCCTTCTGTGTGCCGGGATCTCCATGTAAGTTATTCGTGGTAGTGATGGACTTCATTTTAAAAGAAAGGAACAGGTCCTGTCATGCCGAGCATCCTCTCCAGTTTGGTGCACGGCACCGGTCCATTTTGTTGGATTCTGCACAATAAATAACATGTATACCTGTTAAGGTCTCCTGGTCCGACTCACTGATCAGTGCGCCTAATCATAGGAGTCCATGTTACTAATGGCGTTTATCTTCTATGCATATACCAGCAGCACCCAAGAGCTTCTTATTGTGTAAAGCACTCATTGTGGCCATACTTCTATCTTTGCCCACTGTAGCAGTCTGTATCGAGGGCTACCATACTAACTTAGGTGTATGCAACTCAAATCTGAAGAGGTTTAATACCATTAACATTTAAATATCATCCTGCCAACAAATTAGGGTCAAAATATCTACTACTACATATTGTGAAGGTAAGTATACATAGGTACGTTTAGGTTTACTATATATAACTGTACATATAGGTACTCAATAGTACATATATCTTCAAGGTATGTATATGTGGAGTTAGGAATAACAGATATAGTTACCTATGTATACTTACCATTATGATATTCTGGTACCTGAAAGTTTGTCCGTGATATTTTGGCTGGTCAACATTTTTGTCCTTGTCAGTCTGACATATAACCCTTAAGGTGTATGCCAAAACTGACTTCCCTAAACATGTTCTAAACTACCTCCCAATAAATCTTATTGGTGGGAATGTGCACCAGTACCAGGTTCGAGGTACAGTTTCAACAAATCCCTTTTTATTGTAAAATATCTTCAATCAGTTATTGTCCAATAATCTTCCATTACTTCAGAAGTCACCTTCTTGAATTGGTGGGCAATTTAGAAAAGCTTAAGAGCTATAGTCAAGTTGTCAGACATCGCCTACATGTGTGTGATAATCTAAATTCTTAATTTCTCGATCCCTGCAATATCGTGCCAACGAGGCGAATATAGCAGTCTAGAAATACTTACTATATTGCAGAGCTCTGCAGACCTGATTAAAGGGATGAAGGGATACAGGTTAGTTGTTGTAGATTCAGGATAAAGCACTGCAGAAATAGTGAGCTCAGGTGCTAGAGACCAGGTGTAACAGTGTTGCCCATGAGATTATCTTCAGTAGCGTCTAGAAACATGCAGTGTTTTGATGCACTGAAGCTTGGAATAGTGGTCCTTGGCAAGCAGAGTAATGACAAATAGAAGGATTTAGATCTGCAACGGTTATTGGGAATTGGTATTTCTAGTACGATTTTAGAGATTTTATCACATCACCCACGAGCTTCAGTATTACAAGATGGAAGGTACTGTCTCCTGTGAGTATGAATGATGGAACATTTCTGTATCCCGAAGACACTAACATGATGACGTAAGTGTTAGAATGTTGGGCAATGAATGAAAGTTTAGAATGTTCAATTCGCGGTTACACGCTGAAGAATAAAGACGTGTAATACATAGATCTGTGTGTGGTGTGTCCATTAGCGAGTTCCCAGCGTGGGGAAGACACTACAGAAGTCAGACCCAGGGATAGCTTGGGTGCCCTTAGCCCGTTGGAGAGGTTGCTTCTTCGTGTAGGCTGCCTCTCACTCAAGAACCACAAAGTGATCTCCTCTTCTACCGAAAATGAAGATCTAGCCCTTTTCCACCATCATGGTATGTTTGAGCTCTTGTCTTGGGTCCCAGGAAAGTCAATGCCTATAATGGGGAATACAATATGGAAGTAAAACTGTACGTGGGAGTAAAAAGATCTGTGTTCAATGATGAAAGCCACTGAGATGCACCACAGTCACCAGACAGGGAAGAGAGCTGAGAAAGTAGGCAACTATTTGGTTTTGTGATGATTGGAGTGTTTCAGGTTCACAAAGGACAAGTCTCCAAGCGGATGTATTACAACACCATATAGCGATAACATCAATTAAATTGTGTCATCAGATTTTTTGATTGTTGATATAATGGCATATATTTTTACAATTATTAGAAACGTTTCACAGCATCTTAAAAAAGAATTGTGATTGCCCCTATCTATGTTACTATGCATTAAAATGACTCGCTGTTCTTTTATTTGTTGAATTTTAACTTATGATTTAGAGTTTCAACATCTAGAGCTGAGTCTCATTTGAATAAATGGAAAAAATGATGTATCAAAATGCTCAAAGTATTCCTAAAGACTGGGAATTGTTTTCGGTAGCACCCATTCCATTGTTTTGTAGCTAATTTTTCCTAATACCGAATGCTGGCAAACATATGCAAATCACTCGTCCCTGCCCTGAAAGGACTAGTGCAGCCTAAGCCTCTAGATCACTTCTCATCAGAATGGAATACAGACCATCCTAGAGGTGTTTCAGAGTTTTGGGAGTGATTATTGAAATCCAGCTTGAGACCCAGGGGCACATATATTTCAGGACCTATGTCTGGCCGTTGACGACTCAGGGAAGCTCAGTGACATAACAAAAACGTTATGTGTGGGAATATGTGAATGAAAATTACTGCAGGGATTCCTCTGGGTAGCATTCTATTCCATCATTTTAGTGCATCGGTGCAGTTAGAGAGCAGGACTAGGCATAATGCAAAGAAGTTCTGCTGTGCCTCAGAAGGTCCCAGAGGTCCAGCCCCTTCCTCAGTCATAGCGATTTCTGGCATTGTGTTGGACAATCCCTTTGAACATGAGGACAAGAAATTTGCAAAGTATTTATTTCAGTCTCATGTGCTTATGGGTGGGAAAGTGAGGCGATAATGGGATGTTGCTCAGGATCTCGTGCCAGACAGCTCCTTCAGGGTGAACCTCAGAGTTGACTTACATATGGTTGGCCATCTTCTGTAATTACACAGATGTGCTAAGTGCAATTGATTGAAATGACAGCAGGTGAATGCCTTGTGCTCAAGAACTGTCAACTCATGCACTGCCATCTATTATTTTTCAGCTTCTGTGCCCCTTTACGGTGCTTTATCTACAGACTTTGGGCCGGATTTACAAGGCCCTAGTTCCACCAAAGCATCACTTTTAGCAACGCTCCGGTGGCGCTGTTCACTGAACCATATTTACAAGGAGGCGTTAAGCCACTTAGCATGGCGTTAGCATGGCACAACGACGAATACTTTTATTCCTCCTCGTTTTTTGCTTTTTCCAGGTGTGCTGCATTCTGCATTCTGCAGCACACATAGAAAGAGCAACAGGCCATGAATGTGATGTGCAGTAAGGTGTTATTTCCTGAACATAAACAATCATAAAAAATGACGCTTTGGTACATCAATGTGTGCTGCATTCTGCAGCACACATAGAAGTGCCAAATCGCCTTTATTGATTGCTTAAGTGCAGGAAGGGAAACCTTCCCACACATAAACAATCTATCCCCTCAACGCAGACACCCTTGCACTGTGGTGCAAGGATGCCTGCATTGGGGCCGGCTGATAAATTCAGCGCTGGCACAGGGGGGAAACACAGGGGTGCGCCGTATTTTTGTAAATACGACCCATTCCTGTGTTTCAAAGTGGCACAGTGCGACGCTGCAAATTTTGCCGCAGCACAGCCCTGCAAAACATTTTTGTAAATCTGGGCCTTTGGTTGTAAATGGTGGCCCTATCTGCACTATAGTTTTCTAATTCCATCACATCGTCCTTAAACATAGCACACATTTGATGTTCCAAAGGTTGTTGTTTGAGGAAGTGGGACTCGAATACATCAAGAGCTACTTCGGAGTCACAACTGGAACTGAAAAATGCATGGCTGCATTAGCTACACAAATGTGAAAACTTATAGTTGTCCAAATAAAGGGGTTCTTTGGCTCTGTGTGCTTGAGAAAGATAACTGGATCTTAAACTGACATTATGGAATTAACTCTGTTGATTGGAGTTAGTGAGTTACAAAGTCAAGAAGTGAGCTCTGCGAACATGATCACGGACACGCAAAGCAGCAGCCAGAACATTACTATGCCCCCTCTTTAAATTAAACATCTGATGGCATGAAGCCAGCGAGGCAAGTGAGCCCAACCTTATCTGAAAGAGCTCTCTTGTCTCTTTTATACAAACATCTATCCATTCATCCTTCCACCCTTCCATCCACTATTTCACCTTTACCTTCTATCATCCATTCATTCTTCCACCCATCATTTAAACGTTCCCAGTCCATCTATCCGTCCGTCCATCTGTCTGTTCGTTCATCCACTCTGCCATAGATTCACTTATCCACCCGCTCTGCCATCCATTCACTCATCCCTCCATCCATCCATCCACCTTCCCTTTCACCTTCCCAGCCACTTATTAATTAGTTTACTCTGCTATCCTTTGATTTCTCCATCCACCTATCTACCATCCCTTTACTCAGCCATCCATCCATCCATCCACCTATTCATTAGTTTACTCTGCTATCCTTTCATTTCTCCATCTACCTATCTACCATCCCTTTACTCAGCCATCCATCCATCCACCTTCCCAGCCACATATTCATTATTTTACTCTGCTATCCTTTCATTTGTCCATCCACCTATCTATCATCCCTTTACTCAGCCATCCATCCATCCATATATCCACCTTCCCTTTCACCTTTCCATCCAGATATTCATTAGTTTACTCTGCTATCCTTTCATTGGCCATCCACCTATCTATCATCCCTTTACTCAGCCATCAATCCATCCATCCATCCATCCATCCATCCACCTTCCCAGCCACTTATTCATTAGTTTACTCTGCCATCCTTTCATTTGTCCATCCAACTATCATCCCTTTACCCAGCCATCCATCCATCCATTTTGCATTCCTTTCACCTGTTCATCCATCTATCAATTCACTTAACCTTTCACCCAATAATCTAGCTACCCACGCATCCATCCACTCATTTATCCAACCACTCATCCATGCATCCTTCCTTTCACGATTCCTTTCAATAGCCCTTCCCTTTCCCATTTACCCATCTTTCCTTTTCCCTTGCCCCTGCTTGCTCTTCTATTGATGCTGCATTCATTCACAGCCTTAATTAGGAGCTTGCCTGCCGAATTGCAGGCCGAAGAAGCCCATAAAGAACCCCACCACCGCTGTAACTGCTAAAGTGGGGGGTTCACGACACCCCTGTGTATACACATACAGTGACCAGAATATATAACACATTTGAGGATGTTTTAAGTCTTAGGGCCGTGATATATATAAGGGCACAGGGTTTGTGGTTGTGAAATAACTTTTCGAAATGTACAAACCTGCTTTTGGAAGCCATCAAGTCATTCTGAATCATAAAAGGAGTTTTGCAACCCTTTCTAAATCGCAGATTAGAGGGGCTGTGGAAGGGGTGCCTCGCTTTTATTTGTGAGCTGCAATGGGATGCATCCATGGTTTGTGACTGCATTTCAAACCATTCATCAGTCTCTGACGCCCGTATGGGGTGGTACCTGATTTGCAAACGGGAAGCTGTTCCCTAGTACAGCGTCCCCTTTAACATTTTCGTCCTCTAGGGGAACAATCAGTGGTGCAGGTCACCATTGCTTACTCCACCTAATGTCTTTATAGCATGTTTAAAGGACATAGGGCTCCATTTATGAGGCCCAGCGGCACAATGCCCCACATTTTTTTTCCGCTCCTGGGCGCAGTGTGCCAGCCCATATTTACAAGGCCACGGAAAGTCACCTTGTGTGGCTTTTCATGGCCTTTTATATATGGACCCCGTTCTTGTATAACACTGCGTGAAAGGGGCATTCCATGGGTGTTGCTTGGGGTGTTCCCATGCAACACCCATGGAACCGGAAGGAATCTGACGCATTCTCAGATTTACAATTCTGGCAATGTGTCATATACCTATGCTACCTCAGGGGTGGCGTAAGTGTGACGCAATGTGATGAAATATCTTTAATTCTCCCCGTTCTTTCCTCTTTCTATGTGTGTTGCATTCTGCAGCACACATAGAAAGAGGAAACACATCTTGTGACTGTATTTGTGCAGGAAGGTGTCCCTTCCTACACAAAAACAATCACCCCCACAACGCAGGCACCCTTGCATCATCGTGCAAGGCTGCCTGCAATGGCACTAGGTAGCAATTTATGCGCCAGCGCAGGGGGTGAGGACAGAAATGCCCCTTATCTTGTAGATACAGCACATTTCTGCCCTTTCCCGTGGCACAGGGTGGCACAGCAAAACATTTGCTGCGCTGCCCTGCGCCACGGGCCTCGTAAATGAGGCCCATAGACTGGTTTTAAGAAATGTTGGCTTGCTGTCCTTCACAAGCCTCCATTACTGCAGCCCCCACTATTCGTAGAGGGCTGCAAAATGTGATCTGCCTCATTAGCATTCATTGGTAGGGTACAGTATGGATGTGACTAATTACTCCATCAGTCGCATCACAAGGTACAGGGCGGTGTGCAAACAAGTCACTGTGCAATTTGCACATCGTGGTGTGCAAGCTGGATTTTGTACATTAGGCCGTTATTTCTGTCCCTTTCTTTTTTTTTAATGTGCTTATGGGGTTTTAGGTGGCACAGACCCAGTTGGGGGCAAGGGAGTGCTGGATATCAAGGAGTATTGCGAGGCATTACAAGATCATGTACATTTAGTGAGGATTTACATTTTCGAATTGCACATTTGTACTGAACCACACGCCCATTGAAAATAATGAAAATAGGCACTTAAAGTAAAACTCATTAGGAAATAATGTTAAATTAAAATAATTAAAATGTAAATAAATATCACAATGTTAAATATAGGTTTTTACGTATTTTTAATTTAATTATAAAATATGTTATTTACCTTTTTTGCATTCAAAAGTTAATGTAACAATACATTTTATTAAAATATAATTAAATTACTTTTAATCAATTCTGTACATCACTACCAATAATTATGGATGCATCATAATAAATGTGTTCTTTTACTTTTAGTGAGAATTATTTTTTTGATTTAAACTTCAGAAAAATAATTTTAGATAAGTGTATCTTATTTATATGACTTCAATATTTAATTCAAAATAAGTTAATTGGGATGTATAGTTTTTTATTTAGTTCTTATTTGAAATAAATACAATTAATTTAGTTTAATATGTATCATAACAAGGTCTTTAATGGCACTTTTCGAGTTTAAGAAACTTTTTTATTTTCCGGATACATTTCCATGCAAATTTCCACATGGAGAGGTGTAGGGAAAATTAAAAAAATTCTCCATAAAAACATGAACAATATTTTTTACTATTTAACATAATTTAATTTAACATTATGGGCCTCATTACAACCCTGGCGGTCAAAGACCGCCAGGGCTGTTTTGGAGGTTGCACCGCCAACAGGCTGGCGGTGCAAACTCGGGGATTGCACCGCCGGGACCGGCGGGTTTCTGCCACGTTGGTGCGCTTGCAGCGCTGCCCAGGGGATTACGTGTCCCCTTCCCGCCAGCCTTTTCATGGCAGTAGGAACTGCCATGGAAAGGCTGGCGGGAAGGGGAGTTGTGGGCCCCCTGGCACAGCCCCACACAACTTTTCACTGTCTACACAGCAGCCAGTGAAAAGCGCGACGGGTGCCACTGCACCCGTCGCACCGCTGGCTCCATTTGGTCATAATGGCCACCGCGGGAGTGCGGCCGCACAGCAGTTACAACTTGGCGGGCGGCAACAGTTGTAATGAGGGCCTATATCTGATGGTGTTTAGTTTTATGCTACTACCCCCATTATTTTCAATGAAATGGTGTTGCTCTGCCGTGTGTTGACCATGTATGCTACTTTTTTTTTATAGTAACTTACCCTAGTAGATTAGGTTCCACCACCTTTTTCAGGTAGTGTAGACGAGGAGTGCTACACTTTGAGTCACTTTAAACTCTGATGTTGTGAATAGATAAGATTAGAAAAGGTACTTCAAAGTGTAAGAGTAAATTTACATGGGTCCATTACTCACAAGTATAAGTTACCTTTGTGTGTAGCACAGTTCATCTTCTATAATATTATCCATTCAGCCACTTTATGTCACATTCAGTGGTTTGTAAAATCACCAAATAATTCTAAATAAGAGAAATATAATACAATGAATTTCAGATCAATGACATGCAGTTATGTCTGCAGGCTTGTTGCTTTTGGTTGATCTGGTGGAAACACCCTCATTGTTTGTTTTGTTACAGGTTCCAGAGTTAAATATAACTGCTTATATGCCCTTCATCATTTAGATGGTCTCTGGTGGTTGAAATGATCATATTGTTGCTGCCGACACCTAATAAGATGCCAGCTCCCAGAGGATGGGCATGCTGGCAACTGCCAAATTGTTGCAGCATGTTTTTGTGATGCTGAGAAGAACGTGTCGTATATATTTGTGCCCTGTGTATCCAGTTTCATCCTCGCTGACATGGTTAGAGAGAGTTAAGGCTGCAGGTTGCTTCCCCACTAAGAACCTGTGACAATTCTGCAGGTCATTTCACCTCAGTCAGGCCAGGTTCTTTTTCGGTTGCTGAGTCCTTGTTTACATTCCTGAATCTGAAACACTATGAGGCATATTTATAGTGCCCTAGCGCCACCTTGCGCCACATTAAGGTAATTTGTTTATTTTAATGTGTCCCAACGAGGCCGAAATCCCTGCACCGTATTTACAGAGTGGTGCAACATTATGCCGTATTTTAGTAACTTTAGTAAATTGTCACACATATGCCCCAGCCCCGCTCGACCTCCATTGAGTATTGTTTTAACACTCAAATAGATGTCACATGGTCTCCCTGCATTAGACATATTGTTTACAGTGATGTAGATTCATTACCTGACAAAAGCCTGGCTGACAAAATATGAAAAAATCTTGTCAGTTTCACCCACTGTTCTAAAGAAAACTATCAACTTGAGCCTGACTGAATTGTTACTCACTGTTGAAGATCAGGCGTTGTATTATGTTGCATTTTCGTTATTGTATACTATCAAACATCACGCTGACGTCCGATCTAATTTGCAATGCACATCACCTTTATGATGACAATTTGCTTGTGGATGGTGTCAGCCTGTGGGACCACTTCGACACCTTGCAGGTTTCTTATGCTGTTTGCACAGCACACATATTAATGGAGGATACACGTTTGACAAGTGCTACATTAAAAAATAATTAAAGTTAACAAATCATTTTGGGGCTGTTAAACGATTCCTCATATACGCAGCACACAAAGTCTAGCATGACCATATTATATATGTGTCCTTCTGCAAGCTCTGCTGTTACCATGTAAGATTACCATAATGAAATGTGTAGCTCATACGTCATCAAATAATTATGTGCCACTATGTAATGCATTTGCCAACAGCAAAACAAAAGAACTTGCAACTAAAGGATGTGCTGTTAATTGTTTACAATAATACCACAGTAAATTGAATGGGAGACACTTGCTAACCTTTTTGAAGCACAGTTTGTGCAGCAACAAGTTGAGTTTTGGTCTCAAGTTTGATGCGTGCAAACAGAAGAAGGGCCTATGGGTTGGCCCAGATGAGCAGCAATGCTTACCGATGGCTGTGCTTCTATCAATGTCCCTTTTACTGCATGGCCTCAGCACAGGCTGAGCAGCGGCTCTTCTGAAAGTTTGCAAAATAACGTTATTGAAATGTTACCAAATGTGTACTGGTGATTGTTTCCACAGGGACAGAGACTAACTGTGGTGCCTTAACTGTTGCAAAATGCCTTTAGAAAGAAATGATTCAGCACTTTGGGCTTCCAAGGCACCTCAGCTCTGACAGCAAATTTGCATTTGTTTCCCAAATATCAAGGTGTCTGCAAAGGGTTGGGGGTGATGCAGAAACTCTGCTGTACTTATCACCCACAAGTATTGGGTGCAGTGGAAAGGAGGAAGGATTTGGTATCCCAATATTGCAACAAATTAGCAGAGATATTGCTCTATCTTCGTCGCCAGATACCGCAGACCCTTCCTGATCCTTCAGCAAGTAAAGGGCACGTATTACACCTAGAAGATCGGGCATAAGCAAAGGTCCCCACCAGAAGCCATTGCCTTCAACTTCGGTGTAAGTAAGGGGCCATGCCAGGAACTGACACTGTAGTGAAGTGGGCCAGACTGAGTTCACGACTGCATGGCTGTCACACAAAGACAAAGATTCTGCCAGGACATCAAGAGTATCATCGGCTCTGAGAAAGAGCTAGCTTCATCTTGAGCTACAACAACAGGCCACAAATTAAGGGCGAGAAAGCCTGCCGTTGGCAAGTGCACAGGAAAATACTAGTGACCTCTGCTGTGTGAAATGACGTAAACCTCTTGCAAGAAACACTAGGAGATGTATGTGAAGGAATTGATTAGATTGCACTGTTGAAGAGATATGGCTCCGTTCTAAATATACCACATTATTACGTTTGTAGACATTGTAAGGAAATGCCTCCTTGGCATGGTTGCCCCCTGACTTTTTGCCTTTGCTGATGCTATGTTTACAATTGAAAGTGTGCTGAGGCCTGCTAACCAGACCCCAGCACCAGTGTTCTTTCCCTAACCTGTACTTTTGTATCCACAATTGGCAGACCCTGGCATCCAGATAAGTCCCTTGTAACTGGTACTTCTAGTACCAAGGGCCCTGATGCCAAGGAAGGTCTCTAAGGGCTGCAGCATGTCTTATGCCACCCTGGAGACCTCTCACTCAGCACAGACACACTGCTTGCCAGCTTGTGTGTGCTAGTGAGAACAAAACGAGTAAGTCGACATGGCACTCCCCTCAGGGTGCCATGCCAGCGTCTCACTGCCTATGCAAGTATAAGTCAGTCACCCCTCTAGCAGGCCTTACAGCCCTAAGGCAGGGTGCACTATACCATAGGTGAGGGTACCAGTGCATGAGCATGGTACCCCTACAGTGTCTAAACAAAACCTTAGACATTGTAAGTGCAGGGTAGCCATAAGAGTATATGGTCTGGGAGTTTGTCAAACACGAACTCCACAGCACCATAATGACTACACTGAAAACTGGGAAGTTTTGGTATCAAACTTCTCAGCACAATAAATGCACACTGATGCCAGTGTACATTTTATTGCAAAATACACCCCAGAGGGCACCTTAGAGGTGCCCCCTGAAACTTAACCGACTATCTGTGTAGGCTGACTAGTTCCAGCAGCCTGCCACACTAGAGACATGTTGCTGGCCCCATGGGGAGAGTGCCTTTGTCACTCTGAGGCCAGTAACAAAGCCTGCACTGGGTGGAGATGCTAACACCTCCCCCAGGCAGGAGCTGTAACACCTGGCGGTGAGCCTCAAAGGCTCACCCCTTTGTCACAGCACCGCAGGACACTCCAGCTAGTGGAGTTGCCCGCCCCCTCCGGCCCGGCCCCCACTTTTGGCAGCAAGGCCGGAGAAAATAATGAGAATAACAAGGAGGAGTCACTGCCCAGTCAGGACAGCCCCTAAGGTGTCCTGAGCTGAGGTGACTCTAACTTTTAGAAATCCTCCATCTTGCAGATGGAGGATTCCCCCAATAGGGTTGGGATTGTGACCCCCTCCCCTTGGGAGGAGGCACAAAGAGGGTGTACCCACCCTCAGGGCTAGTAGCCATTGGCTACTAACCCCCCAGACCTAAACACGCCCTTAAATTTAGTATTTAAGGGCTACCCTGAACCCTAGAAAATTAGATTCCTGCAACAACAAGAAGAAGGACTGCCCAGCTGAAAACCCCTGCAGAGGAAGACGAGAAGACAACAACTGCCTTGGCTCCAGAAACTCACCGGCCTGTCTCCTGCCTTCCAAAGAACTCTGCTCCAGCGACACCTTCCAAGGGGACCAGCGACCTCTGAATCCTCTGAGGACTGCCCTGCTTCGACGACGACAAGAAACTCCCGAGGACAGCGGACCTGCTCCAAAAAGACTGCAACTTTGTTTCAAGAAGCAGCTTTAAAGAACCCTGCAACTCCCCGCAAGAAGCGTGAGACTTGCAACACTGCACCCGGCGACCCCGACTCGGCTGGTGGAGAACCAACACCTCAGGGAGGACCCCCGGACTACTCTACGACTGTGAGTACCAAAACCTGTCCCCCCTGAGCCCCCACAGCGCCGCCTGCAGAGGGAATCCCGAGGCTTCCCCTGACCGCGACTCTCTGAAACCTAAGTCCCGACGCCTGGAAAAGACCCTGCACCCGCAGTCCCCAGGACCTGAAGGACCGGACTTTCACTGCAGAAGTGACCCCCAGGAGTCCCTCTCCCTTGCCCAAGTGGAGGTTTCCCCGAGGAAGCCCCCCCTTGCCTGCCTGCAGCGCTGAAGAGATCCCTTGATCTCTCATTGACTTACATTGCGAACCCGACGCTTGTTCTAACACTGCACCCGGCCGCCCCGCGCCGCTGAGGGTGAAATTTCTGTGTGGGCTTGTGTCCCCCCCGGTGCCCTACAAAACCCCCCTGGTCTGCCCTCCGAAGACGCGGGTACTTACCTGCAAGCAGACCGGAACCGGGGCACCCCCTTCTCTCCATTGAAGCCTATGCGTTTTGGGCACCACTTTGAACTCTGCACCTGACCGGCCCTGAGCTGCTGGTGTGGTAACTTTGGGGTTGCTCTGAACCCCCAACGGTGGGCTACCTTGGACCAAGAACTGAACCCTGTAAGTGTCTTACTTACCTGGCAAAAACTTACCTCCCCCAGGAACTGTGAAAATTGCACTGTGTCCACTTTTAAAGTAGCTATTTGTGAATAACTTGAAAAGTATACATGCAATTGAAATGATTCAAAGTTCCTAATGTACTTACCTGCAATACCTTTCAAACAAGATATTACATGTTAAATTTGAACCTGTGGTTCTTAAAATAAACTAAGAAAAGATATTTTTCTATAACAAAACCTATTGGCTGGATTTGTCTCTGAGTGTGTGTACCTCATTTATTGTCTATGTGTATGTACAACAAATGCTTAACACTACTCCTTGGATAAGCCTACTGCTTGACCACACTACCACAAAATAGAGCATTAGTATTATCTATTTTTACCACTATTTTACCTCTAAGGGGAACCCTTGGACTCTGTGCATGCTATTCCTTACTTTGAAATAGCACATACAGAGCCAACTTCCTACAGACATCTCCCCAAAAGCATCACAATGTTAGTTATCTTGTAGTACCATTTTGCAAAGGAAATGTTTCCGGAGGAATGGTATTATAACATAACAATAGAACAATAACAATTCTACTATTAGATGGGGAATACCTAGAAGGTAAATTCCACCTCCTCTATCATCAGAAAGCAGTGGCAGGAATACTTGACCCCAATAGCCTAGTATGATAGGGCTTCAGAGGAAAGGACTTAAGCATTATAGTCTACTGTTGTCAAGAGATGAACAAATGTGATCCCAGTCTGCAAAGAGAACAGTGAATAGTGACATCATTATGCATAAAAGCAGTACCTTTCATTGTGTAATTCTCTTGTTATTAACATATCAACAATATAATGCCATGGCATTTATCTTTATGCTACACCAACTGAGGAAAATACCTCTGTAGAGGAACATATACATTTGAAATGCCACCAGTAAGGATAGATTGGCTCAGTACAGTACCTTCTCCAGAGGTGGTTGGATACAAGGGAGTGTTCTTCATATGTAGACAGTCAACTTAGTTCCACCTGCCTCAAAGGGACTACACTATCCTCATCATCATCATCACCATCGGATCAGACGATAAACATCTTCAGAGCTATAGACTACAGACTATGGCCCAGATTTATAGTTTTTTGTGCAAAACTGCGTTAGCGCAGATTTGTGTGAAAAAGTATAGCGCCATTCCAAGATGCCGGCCAGGCGCCATATTTATGAAATTGTGCTAGCCGGCGCTAAGGCCTGGTTAGCGTCAAAATACATGACGCTAACCGGATAGGGGAGGCATAGGGAAAACTGAAGGTTGTGCGTGAAAGAATGGCGCTAGTCAGGTTAGAGTAAAAAAAATTACTCTAACCTGACTAGCGTCATTTTTTTGACGCACAATCCCCATGGACATGACTCCTGTCTTAGTAAAGACAGGAGTCATGCCCCCCAACCCAATGGCCATTGGGCACAGTGCGATGTAGTGGGGCCCAAGTTAGGCCCCCATGGCACTGTGAAAAAAAATAAATACCTACCTGGACTTACCTGGGATTGGTCCCCCCATCTTTAGGTGTCCTCCATGTGTGTGTGTAGGTGGGTGGGGGTGGGAAGGGCACCTGTGGGCTGTTTCCATGGTCTCTGACCATGAAAAAAGGCCCAGTGGTCCCCTAACGCCTGCCCATACCCAGGCGTTAAATAATGGCGCTAAGCATGCTTAGCGCCATTATATAAGGCCCTCCTCCTCCTGTGCGTGATTTTTATGTGAACAAGGCGCTAGGGTCTTTGAGTCATTTTTTGCCTGGGAACGCCTACCTTGCATTTCATTGACGCAAGGTAGTTCTCTACAGGCAAAAAATGACTTAAACTCCAATATCTTGGCGATAGATATGGCCAGTGCCAAAATATAAATATGGAGTTAAGCTTGCGCCGGATTTGCATATAGAAAATGATGCAAATCCGGCACAAACAAAGTATAAATATGGGCCTCTGTGTGGGTCGGTCCAGACTTTATTCCAAGTTGTCAAAGATAAATCTACCAGTACTTTCACTTACATAGGCTCTCCTTTACTATCTTGGATAGAAATAGTACAAATATAGGACAATGTGAGGGGAGTGGTAGGCTACTCAGGCTGTGAGTTCACACGGGTAGTTAAAGTCTATTGAGCTCTTGAGACAACAAGGACAAAGCCATCTTGGGGTTGGGTTGCCCTGCGAATCAATCTGAAAAGTCAGCAGTAATGTTTATTGGGCGGTTATATTCCAAGCACAACAGTGAAAACCACAGGATTAAGACATCAATTTTAAAACAAATGTAAATGCTTTAAGAGAAGTACCCTGCAGGAGAAATCAGGCAACAATTAACACCTATTATCAACAGTTTGATACAAAATTAATACTCACTGTCTCCATTGTTGCTCCTCTTCCTACCATTATTTTGTGGATTGGCCTTCTAAGGTGACAAGAAACATGGCTCAGATTTACTCAGCGTAGCGTGGGCATTGGCGGGGCACTGTGTAAGTTTGTGCGGCACACTCGGGTTCTACCATGGCAAAGGAAATTGACACAGTGCTTTGCACTGCTCACAAGTGTCTGTGTAAAACCTTAGTAAAAATCTAATGTTCTGCCTTTGATCCAGCCTTGCTTGGCCTTTAGACCCTACCTAAATTGAAGGGGGAGGTACTGGGGAGATGAACATGATGGGTTGCAATAAAACTAAACCTGAGATTATCGTTGGTCAGCCTGTGCTACAAAAAGTGAGCTAGCAAGCAGACGAGCAGCTCTGCCCAAAGGGAGAACTGCTTCTAGGCCGGCCGGAAGAAGCGGGCAGTGGGGACCAGGAGAAGAAATGAAGGAAGACGCGGGCCCGAGGAAAGAGAGAGAACATGCTGTAGAAAAGACGTGGGACCCAAGGGAAGAGAGAGAACGCACTGGAGAGAAGACGCGGGACCCAAGGGAGGAGAGAGAATGCGCAAGAAAGAAGACGCGGGACCTGAGCGAGAGAAGGGAACGCACAGGAAAGAAGACATTGGACCCGAGCAAGAGGAGGGAACGTGTCGGAAAGAATACGTGGGACCCGCGCGAGAGGAGGGGACGCACAGGAAGGAAGACGCAGGACCTGAGCGAGAGGAAGGAACACACAGGAAAGAAGATACTGGACCCGAGCAGGAGGAGGGAACGTGTCGGAAAGAAGACACAGACCCGAGGGAGTAGAGAGAAGGCGTAAGAAAGAAGACGCGGGACCTGAGCGAGAGAAGGGAACGCACAGGAAAGAAGACACGGGACCCGAGTGAGAGGAGGAAACACACAGGAAAGAAGACATGGGACCCGAGCGAGAGGAAGGAACGTGTCGGAAAGAATACGTGGGACCCAAGCGAGAGGAGGGGACGCACAGGAAGGAAGACGCAGGACCTGAGCGAGAGGAAGGAACACACAGGAAAGAAGATACTGGACCCGAGCAAGAGGAGGGAACGTGTCGGAAAGAAGACACAGACCCGAGGGAGTAGAGAGAAGGCGTAAGAAAGAAGACGCGGGACCTGAGCGAGAGAAGGAAACACACAGGAAAGAATACACGGGACCCAAGCGAGAGGAGGGGACGCACAGGAAGGAAGACGCGGGACCCGAGCGAGAGGAGGAAACACACAGGAAAGAAGATATGGGACCCGAGCGAGAGGAAGGAACGTGTCGGAAAGAATACACGGGACCCAAGCGAGAGGAGGGGACGCACAGGAAGGAAGACGCAGGACCTGAGCGAGAGGAGGGAACACACAGGAAAGAAGATATGGGACCCGAGCAAGAGGAGGGAACATGTCGGAAAGAAGACACGGACACGAGGGAGTAGAGAGAAGGCGTAAGAAAGAAGACGCGGGACCTGAGCGAGAGAAGGGAACGTACAGGAAAGAAGACACGGGACCCGAGCGAGAGGAAGGAACGTGTCGGAAAGAATACACGGGACCCGAGGGAGGAGAGAGAAGGTGCTCCATAAAGTGCTCAGGTGATCAGACAGTAAACAATTAAAAACACAGTTCAGATGTAAACACTCCAATCACAATTATCATGAGAGCGAAAGGAATAATCCAAAACAATGGAGTTTCGACTCTTCTGGGTTATTGGTCCTCATCAGAACAGAAACATAGATTGAAGGAGACAGAAGCTGTCAAAAGAAAGTTACATAAAATAAAAAAAAATGGTCCCAGAAGATTTTGTCAATTTAATCTATCAAAACAGGCGGGGGTTTGTGGAACAAGGGCTGCTCACTGATTCAGTAAAAGAAGAGAAATTTTGAAACATAATGAAGTGGGGAATTGGGTGGTGAAAAGTGAAAGTGTACCGTCAATGTGAAAAACTGAAAAAAAAACACTTAAAACAAAGATTTCAGAATGGAAATGGAAATCAGGTGACTAAATCTGGAAGGGTACAAAAAGTATGGGTGATTAAAAAATCAGTGATTCGCCAAGGAATAGACATCACCAACTAGAAATGATAAACATTATGGTAGTTACCTTTAACTCATGGTAAAAGTCCTTCAACTAGGACTACAGCGGTCCCAGGCAAATACCGCCGTTGGCAACAGGTAGGCCTGGAGAGTTGGTGTGAGTGCTTTTGTGGTCGCGGTCAATGTGCATACAATACAAACTGGAGCCAGTAGGCATTTAAGATGTAATGACTTTACTTTTCTCTCAAGTTTAGGGAGACACTAAGATATGAAGGCTTGCAAAGGCGAACATCAGAGGGCCGACAGACGCGGGTTCAGAGGTCTGGTGGGTTAAAGGCAGAGCACCTGGAGAGAGCCAGAAGAGGAGGGGTGCTAAGCTTCTGAGACACCAGCAAAAGAGGTTCCAGGAAGTGGGTTCCAGAGGACCAGATGAGGGACAAAAGAGGTTCCATGAAGTGGGTTCCAGAGGACCAGATGAGGGACAAAAGAGGTTCCAGGAAGTGGGTTCCAGAGGACAAGATGAGGGACAAAAGAGGTTCCAGGAAGGGTTTCCAGAGGACCAGATGAGGGACAAAAGAGGTTCCAGGAAGTGGGTTCCAGAGGACCAGATGAGGGACTTATAGGACCAGCAGTGATGCAACTGAGAGCAGAGGTTGGAAGAGAGCATGTCCAAGTGTTGGGAGGCAGAGGCCGGCAGGAGTGAGATGGCCATTTGAAGAGTTGCATTGCGTTAATATCCGGTAGGTGAACTCTGAGGCCAGCAGAGTATTAGCATTAGTAGAAGGGTACTTTTAATACTGTTTCAGTAGAAGTTGACCAAGTAACATAGATTCTGCACTATTTGGCTGGGGTCAAGCAAACACTAGAGACACTTCACCTTTTTATTTATTGGCCCAGTACTATAAAAGATTTGGTATTATTTTTCAACACCCAGGCAAAAGTAGAGCACTTTTTCTGTTTACATGGTGGATGGGTGTATTCTATAGAATCAATGCTATTTAAGTGAAGCTTTACTATTTGCTTGTTTAGCAGCTAAGTAGTACAAAATATCTGCCTTTTAACCTATGGCTTGATACTTAGCAAAGGATTTTCACTTTTCCCCTGATGGTTGGCTAAATATTTACTGTCCCAGCTAATGTGTTTTTTATTTGCATAGCCACTGGTCATATAGTATCAAATATCTGCTTTCCACAGAGAGAGGGGATGGTCAGGCAGGGAAAAGAAGGTAGGGAGGAGGGAAAGAGATGGAGAAGGACAATGATGGAGGCGGAGAAAATGTAATGATTTATACAGAGAAGGCTAGAGAAAAGGGGATGAAAGGAGAGGCCGGTGAGGAGGAGGCACTGGTCAGTGACCAGGGATCGCCCTACGCCAGCCGTGAGGAGATGTTCCAGTCCATTTTTCTTCACATTATGGCATTTGTAGTATGGGGAGAAGTAGGACAAGGGAGCAAGCAGTGACAGGGAAATGAAGGGGACCAAAACAACACTCACAGAGGATGAATAATAGGGAGCGGGGAAGGAAAGGTTGGGGAGAGAGTAGGATAACAGGAAAGAGGAGAAAGACAATGGTGTGAATGGTGAAGGAGAGGGAAGAGAAGGATACAGGGGTGAATTGTGAGACAAACAAGAGAGAGAGTGGATTGTGTTCCCAATAGCTCAAATGTGTCCACACACAATGCACAACACACAAAGATAAATGTGAATAAATATAGAGGCAGGAGATTAATATGCAAGCAAAAAACATCTAAACATGTCACGAGTCTGAAACCCATTTATTCCGATAAGTAGTTAAACTTCATGCTGGAGGACTTATCTTTTGTAATTTTCTTTTAAATCTCTTGTATTCTTTTATTTGTTGTTCCACACAGTTTCAGAACCCTTTGTAGAGCTGTCTGCTGAAAAACACTCCCTCATGAAAATATACGTTTTAATATACTTTCTATAAAGTGCTGACTTCACACCTTGTTAAGCTGTGCGGGTTTTCTATTTTTACAGTTCTCGTGGGATTAATTAGATAAACAATCCAGAGTTTAATTAAATAATATCTCTTCTTGTTATCCCCTGACTTCAGTGTAGTACCTCTTTAGCCACAGACCCCTTATTGAAGCCACTGTCGGTAAGGCCACATATATCTGAGATCCCCTCCATTCAGCCATCAAATTTCAAGTTCTTTCCCAGTGGTTCATTTGGGCTGTTGTGTCAGACTAACAGAGAGGCAGAGGTTGTGTCTTAATGAAGTATTAAGCACAAGAGGCACTCGTTATAATAACATAATTTGACAAAATTTGAAAACAAAGTACTCTGGAGTCAGTATTCTAGAAACAAAACAATATTCCATGTATTTCTGGAACAAATAAGATAAACTTCCACGCTTATTTCAATATCCTGAAATTGAATATCAATAGCCAAGTCCACTTCCATGAAGATTAAAGAAAATTGTCATGTGTGCTGCTCCAATCTTATTACATGACCAAAAATCAAAGTCCACATTTCTTCAGTCGATATTCAGTAACGTTCTCCATATGTATCATGTGTTTATGTCATCAATGCCGATTTCGACCTGACATCTAACCTTACAGCCAACACATGTTTTGTCCGGAAATTTCCCAATGACTTCGTCAGGGCTAAAAGTTACAAATTCAGAATTTTAGCGACACCTCAAATATTGAACGTAAATACTCCTTGTTAGTATGCCCAAATATATTCTGCTTACCAAGCATGCCTGTCCTGATGTTGGTATCTTCCGAATTGTGAACGCCATCAAGAACTTAAAAAAAATATACAAAAATATAAAGCTGGTGGAAGTAATATCCAGGAGCCTGACGCGTACTCGCGTTCGGGAAGCAGCTTTATATTTTTTTGATATTTTTTTGAAGTTCTTGATCGCGTTCACAATTCGGAAGATACCAACATCAGGACAGGCATGCTTGGTAAGCAGAATATATTTGGGCATACTAACAAGGAGTATTTACGTTCAATATTTGAGTTATCGCTAAAATATGGAATTTGTAACTTTTAGCCCTGACAAAGTCATTGGGAAATTTCCAGACGAAACACGTGTTGGCTGTAAGGTTGGATGTCAGGTCGAAATCGGCATTGATGACATAATCACATGATACATATGGAGAACGTTACTGAATATCGACTGAAGAAATGTGGACTTTGATTTTTGGTCATGTAATAAGATTGGAGCAACACACATGACAATTTTCTTTAATCTTCATGGAAGTGGACTTGGATATTGATATTCAATTTCAGGATATTGAAATATGCGTTGAAGTTTATCTTATTTTTTCCAGAAATACATGGAATATTGTTTTGTTTCTAGAATACTGACTCCAGAGTACTTTGTTTTCAAATTTTGTCAAATTATGTTATTATAACGAGTGCCTCTTGTGGTTAATGATTTAAAGGTGTGTGCCAGCACACATTTAGGGCTCAGGGGTGGGGTCCTTCAGTGGTGCACCGTCAGAGGATTTGTTCTTATTTGATATTCACCTCATTAGCCAGAGCGCCTAGTTTTTCTCCCATTACAGTACACCCGCACATAGTTATAGTCTTACTGAAGTACACTAGGGGCCTGATTTATACTTTTTTACCGCCGCAGTTACGTAATTGTTTGACGCAAAAGTGGCGCAAACTTACAAAATGCAATTATATTTTGTACGTTTGCGCGGATTTTGCGTCAAAAAATGCTGCAAATGCGGCGCTAAAAAAGTATATATCAGGCCCTAGGTATTTTAATGTTACTTGATCTTGCATTAGTCATTCAATAAGCTTTGTATAGACCATGGTATTGTTGTATGTTTACATAACTCTAAACTAATTGATCAAATCTTTATAATTGTTTCTGCGTCCCGTTGTTGGCCTGATGAGCCTAAATGCTGTTTCCGTGAGCCGCAGATCCATCCGCCAGAGCCCCTGCTTTGGCACTGAACCCAATATTTACTGGTGTCTAATGCCCTTTCGACTTCCTTTGTTTTAGACCACCTTGGTAGATTTCAGATGCTGAAAAAAACTCTACAGTTTTTCTCCAATTGTTCTGAAAACCACATTACCCTCATCACCCATGTTCCAATCTCTACTAGCCACTAGTCACATTTCGGTGGTCCAGGCTATCTCTTTGTGCCCTCAAACCACTGGACAAGAAGCATAAAACCTATGTTGTCCTTCAGAGCACCTCTGCTCTGCCTGCAACACTCCCAGGTGATAGACCTTAGGGCCCACTGTTGTCTATTAGCTTAGCTTCCATCACTTGTTTTTCAACCAGCAGCACTTTATAATCCAAGATTTTGCATCCATAATTTAACTGTACAATTCAAAATTACACATCTCATGATTTTTTGTGTGGTTGACTAAGAAGCCAGAAATGGCCGAAGTCTTCACACACAACACAGGGCTGCTTGGAAGCAATAATGAACCCCACTCTGTAAGTGAATAGAGCCCGTGAGATTTGCAGGAACTGCAGCCTCTCTGAGTGTTCCAGATAGCTCTTGGATACCTTTAACCATCCCTAATGGCCCTCAGATCCTGTTTGTCTACTCTCAGTACAGTGCTTTAGGTATGCCGAAAATACTGCAGGGGTCTTTAAACTGGGTGTGGCCTATGACACATAAATAAGAACTGTTTACTTGAAGCTTGCAATATATCTATCTAAGGGCATTCCTTAATGTATGTCCTAATACATGTGGTCTAGAATCAATTCTATTCCTACTAATCCAGATCGTCATGCAGATCCTTTGCATTCTGGCTCTCTTTCATGCATGTGTGGACAGCTTCCTGGTCATCTTGGTACAGGTCTCCCCGGTCATAGTCGTGCTGATCTTAATGAATATTCTGCAAATCCTTGTCTTCCAGTGGTCCTGGTTTTCCATGCTTTCCTGATATTGATTTCCCTGGTCCTCCATCTCCTTGTTATCCCAGAACTGTTAGTTCTTCAGGTCCTCCTCATCCTTCTTCAGGTCCTCCGGACCCTCCTCAGGGTCCTCTACCCAGTCCTGGTTCTGCCAGTCATCATGATCTTGGTGCAACTAGTCCAGGACCGGAGATCCTCCGGGTCCCGATGTTCTTAGTCTTTCTGGTGGTCCTGGCCCATCTCCACTAGTCTTTTCTTGTCATGCTGACCCTTCTTCTGCTCTTACTAGTCCATGTTCTCCAGGTCCTCCTGGTTCTCATTCAGCTGGTGGCCCTTCACCTAATGCCTCTTGTCCTGGTTCTCCTCCTCAACCTCCCCATGGTCTTACCCGTCATCATTTTAACCCCTTTGTCTCCTTCTCACACTCCCCCTTCAACCTGAAGTCAGCCAGATAGGAACTCCAAGTAGGGGAAGACTGGAACCTCTCAATGTCACTCTTGCAGCCTGTACACATTGTACAGAGATGGCTGTAAGAGGCCTGAGTTTGTTCACAAGTTCGCTGGGATGACAAGGGTTGCATCACAGAATAAGTGTTCCTAAGCTTAGCTTTAGAAACACATTTTTCCTTTAGAAATATTGTAAGTACGAATTTGAACGTGTTAAATTTAGCCACTGTCAGTCCACAGGCGAAAATGTTGAGAAGGAATGCTAATCTGAAAGGACAATTGACCAGGGAACAGTCAGCAATGCAGAGGTGCAGGAATACACTGAATAGTTTATTAGAGATGTCTTGTACCTGTGTACACTACCGAGAAGGTTGCAATCACATTGTAAATGAGGTGGATTTTGCAAAATTCGATAAAAAGAACTTTAAAAAAAAGCCAATTTCATTGTGGGGAAGGCCGTGAAAAGAGAGTTGAAAGGGACCAGTCTCAGATTTCTTTCATTTGCCGGGGCTCCGCATTGCTGCCCTGTGAGCATTGTCTCTGGGCCCCGCTGGTAGCCCTCCCGTGAATGTATGTTCAGCCAGCCTAGGCCCTCAAGATTTCATTCAATCTTCTCTGGCACTCCTGCAAACTACCAGCTGTTCCGCAGATCGTGGGCATGCTTTATGACCCTCAGTCCCAACGCACTGCCCTTCTGGCCCTCACAGCCCCTCAGCGTTCCCTGGAGCCCTTTGTTGGCCTATTAGTTCCACCTGTCAGGCGCCAAATACGATTTTCACTGAATTCCTAAGTTAAGCACTCACTGGACAGATCAGTGGTTAACTAATGTACTCTGCAGCACTTGTTTAAAATCTGTCCTGTCATTTCCTCATTTTGAATAGAAAAATTGAAGGATATCCAGGTCAGTAGCTCCTTTGATTGATTCAATTTCTCATGAACGATATCCTGTGATACTCTGTTTACTATGATATTCTGTTTACTAGATGTGCTGTCATAAGATATCTGGGAAAATGCAAAAATGTGTCTTAATTCAGCAAGCAACTTGGTGTATGGGACCCTCCAAGATCTCAGACCTTCTTGGCCCTAAGAAACAATAAAAGCCACTTGCTGGCCCTCTTCTGTCCATCTGCCAGAACTCAAGAGCAGTGCTGTAATGAAACTTGAGCCCCCCCGCAAAATACATGGGGGGCCTCTTCCATGGCCCACCACCTACCACTTTTGGTGAGGGGCTCCTGGTGCTCAGGGGCTCCCCGCACCCCAGGGGCTGCAGGGGCTTATGTGAAGCTACTGCTTAACCTCTTCGTTGCGGGCGTCGGCCACTGGCCGACGCCCACACACCCTCCCTGGTGCGGGTCACGACCAGTGGCCGACACCAGGAAGGGTATCAATAAATCCTCGGGTGCGTCGCACCCGAGGATTTTTTTTTTTTTTTAAACCCCCCCCCCCCCGGGAGACACGGAAGCTTCCGTGTCTCCCCCCGCCCCCCACCCGCCCCTTTGTGACGTCAGCGCGCCTCGCGGCGCGCTGACGTTGCAAAGGTGTTTTCCCCATCAAAGCAGGAAGCAGCCTTGCGGCCGCTTCCTGCTTTGATGGGGAAAACGGCCTTTCCCACGTTCGGGAAGGCCTCGTAAGAAAGGGGAGACACTCCCCTTTCTTACGAGGCCTTCCTGAAAGTGTTTCCTGGCCCCCGGTCGCAGCTGTGCTGCGATCGAGGGCCAGGAAACACTTTCAGGTTTCCTGGCCCCCCGATCGCAGCACAGCTGCGATCGGGGGGCCAGGAAACACTTTGAAAAGGCCTCGTAAGAAAGGGGAGACTCTCCCCTTTCTTACGAGGCCTTCTCAAACTGTTTCTGGCCCCCCCGATCGCAGCACAGCACTAGACGCCAGGGATTTCACTTTGGGGGGGCGGCCCCCTCGGAAAACGGGCCGCCCCCCCCGGGGGCATAATTAATAAATAAAAAAAAGGTAGGTGCCCCCTGGGGGGGGGGGGGTGCGCGATCGCTTCCCCCCCCCCCCCAGGGGATTGTTTTTTTTAAAAAAAATGACAGGGGGTCGCCCGTGGGCAGGGTGACCCCCTGTGGGGGCATTTTCTTTTTTAGATGTTGTAGGGTTTCCCTGGGGGCCATTTTGGCCCCCAAGGAAACCATACAACAACTGAAAAAAATAGATCTATATATAGATCTATATTTATATATCTATGTAGATAGATATATCTATGTACATGGATATATCTATAGATATATGTATGTACATAGATATATATATATATATAGAGGTAGATCTATATATACCAAAGAGATTTATAAAGTGTGCTACTCACCTGTGAGGGTCTCAAGGCGCTTGGGGGGGGCGGGGGGAGGGAAAGGGGCTGGGAGGTTCACTGTTCGAAAAGCCAGGTTTTGAGGCCCTTCCTGAAAAGAAGTAGGTTTTGGGTCTTGCGAAGGTGGGTTGTGAGGGCGTTCCAGGTTTTGGGTGCAAGGTAGGAGAAGGATCTGCCCCCGGTGGTGGTGTGTTTGATGCGGGGGACAGAGGAGAGAGAGAGGTCAGCTGAGCGGACGTTTCGTGTGGGGGGGTGGAAGGTGACTCTCGTTGAGGTAGGCAGGGCCTGTGTTGTGGAGTGATTTGTGTGCGAGGATGAGGATCTTGAAGGTGATCCTTTTGTCAATGGGGAGCCAGTGGAGGGATTTGAGGTGTGGAGAGATGTGTTCGTGTCGGCGGAGGTCGAGGATGAGTCGTGCTGCTGAGTTCTAGATGCGTGTAGTTTGCGCTTGAGTTCTAGAGTGGTGCCGGCGTAGAGGGCGTTTCTGTAATCAAGCCTGCTGCTGATGTGTGCGTGAGTGACAGTTTTTCTGGTCTCTGTGGGGATCCATTTGAATGTTTTTCAGTATACGGAGTGTGTTGAAGCATGAGGAGGTGAGAGCGTTGATTTGTTGGGTCATCGAGAGGGAGGAGTCTAGGATGATGCTGAGGTTGCGTGCGTGGTTGGCGGGGGTGGGTGCAGGGCCTAGCGTGGTGGGCCACCATGAGGGGTCCCAGGTGTTTTTGTGTGGGCCAAAGAGGATTATTTCGGTTTTGCTTGAGTTGAGTTTCAGGTGATTGGCTGTCATATATATATCACTTTTGTCAATATGTGTGTGGTTTCCCTGGGGGGAAAAGGGTCCGACTTGTCTAGTGGCAGTTTTAGTGCCATAAAGAAGCGCAGAAGGTTTATATGCCTACTGCAAAGAGCAAATCTGTATTTTATGTAAATAGCTGAGTACATTAGCAAAGTCTATGGAGAGATGAAGGGCACTTTTGCTGGGTGGTAATGAGGGAATCCGAGGAGGAGGGAGTGGGAGCACCAATAATGATTGTTGGACTGGGCGCAGGAGGTGCTAAAGACTGTGAGGAATGGTATGTGACAAGGTGTTTTTTGAGTGTCTTGAAAGTACGTGCTGATTGAGGGAAGAAGCGCAGGTAAGGTGGCCTCTACTGTTGCACGTATCTCACACACCATCGATTTTGTGACTGTCTACGTAGGCTAGTGTTTTAGAGCAACAGTTTAGCCAATAGCAGAGATGGCATCTTGATGGATGACTGCTGCCTGCACTCGGGTTATAGAGGACCGCTCTGACATAGGATCAGAGACTGAGACATCAGATACTGAGACAGCATCTGAGGGATAGGACAATGGCGCAGACTCTGGGAGTGATTTTTCAGTCAGAGGAGTCCCATTCGATAACTCCTCTTCCAGTACATTATGAGGGAGGTGATGAGGACAGTCCTGCTGTCCCTTCGCAAGCTGTTTGTGCAACTGGGTAATAGTGGGTTAGGCCAACCCAGAGAGCAGGTGAATGCGGCGGCAAGCAGAGAGAGAGTGCTCTCTTGGGAGCTCCCCAATTTAGTTCAGCCCCAAATTCCACCACCCAAATCATATTGTGGAGACATCAAAATTATCCATGGCAAAACAAACTGGTTTTGTAAGGCAGGCACCTGTGTTTTTGGTCCTGGATTCGGCGGCCATATAGAGAAACACACTAAACCCAAACATTTCTGGAAACTAGACATTCGGGGGAGTCCACAGAGGTGTGACTTGTGTGGCTTCCCCAAAGTTTTCTTACCCAGAATACCCTGCAAAGCTGAAATGTTGAAAAAAAACTCAATTTTTCTCGCATTTCTGTCACACAAACTACAGGAATATGCTGGGATCCACAATATTCCTACCACCCAGTGACTCCTCACCTGTCCTGATAAAAACACTACCCCACTTGAGTGCCTACACCTAGTGTCTGTGTCAGGAATGGATCACCCCAGGGTCAACAGCTGCCTCACGTAAGGACCAACATTGACCGTTGTGTGATCTATTCCTGTCGCAGGCACCAGGCCTAACCACACAAGTGAGGTATCATTTTTATCGGGAGGCTTGGGGGAACGCTGGGTGGAAGGAAATTTGTGGCTCCTCTCAGATTCCAGAACTTTCTGTCACCGAAATGTGAGGAAAACTTGTTTTTTTAGCCACTTTTTGAGGTTTGCAAAGGATTATGGGTAACAGAACCTGGTCCGAGCCCCGCAAGTCACCCCTCCTTGGATTCCCCTAGGTCTCTAGTTTTCAGAAATGCACAGGTTTGGTAGGTTTCCCTAGGTGCCGGCTGAGCTAGAGGCCAAAATCTACAGGTAGGCACTTTGCAAAAAACAGCTCTGTTTTCTGTGATGTGTCCACGTTGTGTTTTGGGGCATTTCCTGTCGCGGGCGCTAGGCCTACCCACACAAGTGAGGTATCATTTGTATCGGGAGACTTGGGGGGACGCTGGGTGGAAGGAAATTTGAGGCTCCTCTCCGATTCCAGAACTTTCTGTCACCGAAATGTGAGGAAAACTTGTTTTTTTAGCCACTTTTTGAGGTTTGCAAAGGATTCTGGGTAACAGAACCTGGTCAGAGACCCGCGAGTCACCCCATCTTAGATTCCCCTAGGTCTCTAGTTTTCAAAAATGTACAGGTTTGGCAGGTTTCCCTAGGTGCCGGCTGAGCTAGAGGCCAAAATCTACAGGTAGGCACTTTGCAAAAAACAGCTCTGTTTTCTGTGATGTGTCCACGTTGTGTTTTGGGGCATTTCCTGTCGCGGGCGCTAGGCCTACCCACACAAGTGAGGTATCATTTTTATCGGGAGACTTGGGGGGACGCTGGGTGGAAGGAAATTTGAGGCTCCTCTCCGATTCCAGAACTTTCTGTCACCGAAATGTGAGGAAAACTTGTTTTTTTAACCACTTTTTGAGGTTTGCAAAGGATTCTGGGTAACAGAACCTGGTCAGAGCCCCGCGAGTCACCCCATCTTAGATTCCCCTAGGTCTCTAGTTTTCAAAAATGTACAGGTTTGGTAGGTTTCCCTAGGTGCCGGCTGAGCTAGAGGCCAAAATCTACAGGTAGGCACTTTGCAAAAAACAGCTCTGTTTTCTGTGATGTGTCCACGTTGTGTTTTGGGGCATTTCCTGTCGCGGGCGCTAGGCCTACCCACACAAGTGAGGTATCATTTTTATCGGGAGACTTGGGGGGACGCTGGGTGGAAGGAAATTTGAGGCTCCTCTCAGATTCCAGGTCTTTCTGTCACCGAAATGTGAGGAAAACTTGTTTTTTTAGCCACTTTTTGAGGTTTGCAAAGGATTCTGGGTAACAGAACCTGGTCAGAGCCCCGCGAGTCACCCCATCTTGGATTCCCCTAGGTCTCTAGTTTTAAAAAATGTACAGGTTTGGTAGGTTTCCCTAGGTGCCGGCTGAGCTAGAGGCCAAAATCTACAGGTAGGCACTTTGCAAAAAACAGCTCTGTTTTCTGTGATGTGTCCACGTTGTGTTTTGGGGCATTTCCTGTCGCAGGCGCTAGGCCTACCCACACAAGTGAGGTATCATTTTTATCAGGAGACTTGGGGGGACGCTGGGTGGAAGGAAATTTGAGGCTCCTCTCCGATTCCAGAACTTTGTGTCACCGAAATGTGAGGAAAACTTGTTTTTTTAGCCACTTTTTGAGGTTTGCAATGGATTCTGGGTAACAGAACCTGGTCAGAGCCCCGCGAGTCACCCCATCTTGGATTCCCCTAGGTCTCTAGTTTTCAAAAATGTACAGGTTTGGTAGGTTTCCCTAGGTGCCGGCTGAGCTAGAGGCCAAAATCTACAGGTAGGCACTTTGCAAAAAACAGCTCTGTTTTCTGTGATGTGTCCACGTTGTGTTTTGGGGCATTTCCTGTCGCGGGCGCTAGGCCTACCCACACAAGTGAGGTATCATTTTTATCGGGAGACTTGGGGGGACGCTGGGTGGAAGGAAATTTGAGGCTCCTCTCAGATTCCAGAACTTTCTGTCACCGAAATGTGAGGAAAACTTGTTTTTTTAGCCACTTTTTGAGGTTTGCAAAGGATTCTGGGTAACAGAACCTGGTCAGAGCCCCGCGAGTCACCCCATCTTGGATTCCCCTAGGTCTCTAGTTTTCAAAAATGTACAGGTTTGGTAGGTTTCCCTATGTGCCGGCTGAGCTAGAGGCCATAATCTACAGGTAGGCACTTTGCAAAAAAACAGCTCTGTATTTTGTGAAAAAATGGGATGTGTCCACGTTGTGTTTTGGGGCATTTCCTGTCGCGGGCGCTAGGCCTACCCACACAAGTGAGGTATCATTTTTATCGGGAGACTTGGGGGAACATAGAATAGCAAAACAAGTGTTATTGCCCCTTATCTTTCTCTACATTTTTTCCTTCCAAATATAAGAGAGTGTGTAAAAAAGACGTCTATTTGAGAAATGCCCTGCAATTCACATGCTAGTATGGGCACCTCGGAATTCAAAGATGTGCAAATAACCACTGCTCCTCAAAACCTTATCTTGATCCCATTTTGGAAATGCAAAGGTTTTCTTGATACCTCTTTTTCACTCCTCATATTTCAGCAAATGAATTGCTGTATACCCAGTATAGAATGAAAACCAACTGCAGGGTGCACCTCATTTATTGGCTCTGGGTACCTAGGGTTCTTGATGAACCTATAAGCCCTTTATATCCCCGCAACCAGAAGAGTCCAGCAGACAAAACGGTATATTGCTTTCAGAAATCTGACATCGCAGGAAAAAGTTACTGAGTAAAACATAAAGAAAAATGGCTGTTGTTTTCAGCTCAATTTCAATATTTTTTTATTTCAGCTGTTATTTTCTGTAGGAAAACCTTGTAGGATCTACACAAATGACCCCTTGCTGAATTCAGAATTTTGTCTAGTTTTCAGAAATGTTTAGCTTTCCGGGATCCAGCATTGGTTTCACACCCATTCCTGTCACTAACTGGAAGGAGGTTGAAAGCACCAAAAATAGTAAAAATGGGGTATGTCCCAGTAAAATGCCAAATTTGTGTTGGAAAATGTGGTTTTCTGATTCAAGTCTGCCCGTTCCTGAAAGGTGGGAAGATAGTGATTTCAGCACCAGAAACCCTTTTTTGATGGCATTTTCAGGGAAAAAACCACAAGCCTTCTTCGGCGGCCCTTTTTTCCCATTTTTTTGGAAAAAACTAAATTTTCACTGTATTTTGGCTATTTTCTTGGTCTCCTCCAGGGTAAACCACAAACTCTGGGTACCATTAGAATCCCTAGGATGTTGGAAAAAAAGGACGCAAATTTGGCGTGGTTAGCTTATGTGGACAAAAAGTTATGAAGCCCTAAGCGCGAACTACCCCAAATAGCCAAAAAAGGGCTCAGCACTGGGGGGGGAAAGGCCCAGCAGCTAAGGGGTTAAGAGCCCTTCAGGGTACCCATCTAAGTCTAACGGCAAGCATACAACAAATACATGAAAAGTTTCTCTAGAGCACTTTTCCGACATATTGCTCCAAGTTGGAGAAGAGCTACTGCTTAGAGCATTGTGAGGCCTCATAAAACAGGAGAAAGATGTGTCAAAGAAACACCCTAGCAGAACAATCCTCCTCAATAGTAAAGTATATAATATTCAGAAATGGTAAGAGAAATAAATAAAAAACATTGAGGACAGTGACATCCGGCTCCACCAAGACATCTCTCCGAATTCATTTAATTGAATGTGCAAGGATTGAAATCATGAAGGAATGCAGAAAGATTCAAATCAAATCCATTGGACATTCTGTTTCCCTCTGTGCTTCAAGATGAACTCAAAATCCCACACAATATGTTTCCTACATGATATAACAACAATTCTAGCCCTAAATGAATAGGAAATTGAACAAAACATATGAGACCTCTCACAAACTCCGATCCTACATATGGAAAGATAGGAGCATTTTCAAGAGGATGGAGATGCAACAGAAGCTCTTCCAATGAGTAATCTGGTAGATATGGACATTGTATGCTGCCTTGGCTTTCCCTTTACCTTTCTCGATCAGCAAAAAACACAATATAATTAAATAGCTGGCCCGAAGGTGGGAAGGGGTGAGAGCAGTTAGTTACAAGTGCGCACCCACTGTCACATTCGGGGAGTTTCTTCTCACTCACAGGATGTCCATACATCATAGCTGTAGGAAAACAGGCTTTTTGCAGGTCAACCACCCAATTCTTGCCCTCATTTGGACTACTAGTTGCCGGTTTATGACTCTGACAGTGCACTGGAGACTGCTAACCAGGCCACAGTGCTCTCTCCCTAAATTTGATATGTGTAGATTGGTAACCCAATTGGCAAGGACTTTACCCGTCCCCCCTTATAAGTCCCTAGTATATGGTATCAGTGGTACCCAGGGCATGGTTGGGAAAGGGGTCACCAGGGCCTGAAGCACTGGTTGTTCCACCCCGTTTGACCTGAGTAAACTACTGACAGCAGGCCTGCCATTGCAGGTTGCAGGAGCCGTGCAAACTGCATGAACTTGACTTTGCCCTCACTAGGTGTAACAAGGTCGAAGCACTATCTTTAATATATGTCAGACACCCCTAGGGAAGACCTCCTCAGCCCAGGTAGAGGAGTGCATTATGTGAAGGGTGAGGACATATAATTGCAAGCTTATATGTCATTTTAGTGCCCTTTACCATTAAAGGACACTATGGTCCATAGGATAACATGGGCTGGCACCCAAGCAGACTTGAGGTTGCCAGCTCCATTATAGTGCTGCCTAGATATGTAGTGTTTGGTATAAAACAACTTGCCTCATCACCCCTGACACAATTTGCGTGCCAAGAGCGATGTGGCATAAACACAGGTGGCTACCTTAGAAGTTGTCCATCTGGTTGCCTCAGCCTTCCTGTGCTTTGGCTGGAAGCCTGCACTTGCTGCTGAAACTAAAGGATTCTGACCTCCTGCCAGGCAGTGGGAACAAGTCAGGAACAAAGACCTGAGCAGGAAGGAGGCCACACTTCCTCTCTTCCAGGATGGCTACTGAAATGGCACATCAAGGAGGTTAGCTTCAAAGGCTACTCCGCGTCTGATGCACATCAGGGCTGACTCCCAAAGGGGAAAATAAATCTCCCCCTGCCCCAGGCACATTTGCACCAGGACAGGTGGGAAATTAGATATGCAGGAGGTGTACAAACCAGAAAGCTATTCACACCTCTAGGGTGGGATATTTGGTCTGTACAATTATGAAAGACTCCTGCCATCTTGAAAAGTGTCAGAAGTAGTATGTTATAAGTGTAAATGTTGACCTACTCCCCCACGGATGTGGTCACCTCAGAGGAGGATTAGCCACTGGGGCTAGTAGCCCATTGGGAACTTGCACCTTTAACTTTAACACCCTTAATATAGGATTTAAAGGACCCCACAGACACCAGAATCTCAGTTCTGACTCTGCTTGCATCAAAGAGGACAAAGAAAAGTCCTGCATCTGCAACAAGAGAACCACACAAACCAATAGAGGGATACTCTGTCCCTGTGGCAATGCTCCTGGAACTGCTGGGTTGAGACTCATCCTAGACTGAATCTCGGTTCCCACAGACGGAGGGACCCCTGTGGTAGCCCGAAGCACCCTCGGACTTCCCTGGACTAGTGGCACTAGTCCCCTGCAAACTGCAGGTAAAACAATTCTCCGAAACCAAAGAATCACTCCCATCAGGCCCTCCATGGGATCGCCCAAATCCAGATGGTATAATGCATTGTGGGAACTGCAGTTCGAGCCTTCATGAAGTTTCAGGCTCTTACTGTGTTCTTCTGGACCTCCGGATGCCAAATAACTTCACACTGTGCTTATCGCTTCTAAGGCTTGTTGGTCATCAGACCGGCAACTCACCCCCAAGCTCAATGCTGCACCTAGAGGGAATTCCACGCAACCTGCATCAGACATCAGCAGCAGTCCTGTTGTTGTGTTTTTGCATCTTGTTCCCCGTAGCACTGTGCAAGTGGTAAAATCAGCCCTCCTGCTACTCCCTCTCAGCACCAGGGACAGTCAGGACAACTCTGCATCTGGGTTTCACGGGCCAGATAAAATTAACCTGAATTTTGTTGCTTGGTCCAGTGACCCCCGCACCACTACCCTCCGTGGGATCCATGCAACTCGACCTCCAAGTGACCCATTGTCACTATCACCTTTTCCCATTTACCGAAGTACAAAGGTTCAGCAGTTTTGAATTGCTGTAATTTATGTTTTCTTCTAAAATCCATAACTCCAGTTATATGTATCTGATGAAGTTAATTTTGGTGTCTAAATTAATAATTGGTGTCGGATTTTAAATCATGTCTATAGCTTATCGTCCATGTTGGTACTCTCAAATGCTTAACATATGTTCCTCTAGTAAAGCCTGACTGCTCTTTGCCACTCTACAAGGACTGAGCTAAGGATGTATTAGTGTGAATTCATGGACAGTGTTTGGGGTTTGTGATTGCATGATGAAGCCCAACTAGCATCACTACATAATGCTTCACATTCCTGCAATAGCCAAGGTTTCATTTTACTTATTTTGATTGGTTTAAGTATTATGGGGTGGGAAACCCAACCAGGGAAAGTTGAACTTAAACTTCTGAAAATCAATGATAGATTATCATGCTACATAATGACGTGCTACTGCGGGGATGAGGATAAGCAAATTAGTCACTCTTATACAGTGTAATGGTGGAGGCAAATTTCTGTGTAAAGCACCATAAGATATAGAAAGTGTTCTTATCAGAGTTGGGTCATAAGCTATGCATCCAAGAAATATTTCCTAGTGACACATCAAGGATGCATAAGCCCTACCCTATGCTAAACGACCATTAAGATTTCCAGAGTCTCAATAATTTTTGTAAAGACCAATGGACAGATTTATCAATCTTTCATTCAACATCTTGTTGCACGGCATGAAAAGGAGAGGGCAGGAATGTGTCATATTTACCAATGTATGGCACATTCCTGCTCTCTGTTTGTGCTGGTGCACAATCTGTTGTCTAGCACCAATGCAGACACCCTTGCACAATGGTGCAATAATGCCTGCATTACAGGCAGAATTGTTATTGTGCAGGAAGGTGTTAATCCTCAGAGGCTTTTTTGTTTTTCTAAGTGTGCTGCAGAATGCTGAGATGCATCCGGAGATCTGTGCATCATCCACAAACTGGGATTTTAAGTTTCATGTTTGCAGTAAGACAATGTGGCTTTAATTATGATTTTCAGAGAACCTCCCCTCTAACACTCCTCGATTTTATTCTTTCTTCTGTCCCTTCTGCGTTGTTTCTTTGCCCTTCGGCCCTCAAGTTTCCTCCTCTATCTGAGAAGCCCTTCGGATGGGTGAACTGGGCACCTTAGAGGGTCAAGAGCTCATCCAAAGTGCATTCTAACCCTCATAAGACGAAGCGTTCAATGGGGTTGATCCCTTAGCAAGGCCCCGGCCTCATTGGAACACAATGGCAACATTCTCTTTGTGTGCGACATGAATGTAGATTTGGGGTTAAAATTTAGGGGCAGATTTATGGAAAGTGGTGCTGCACCACACTATCCCTGCGCCCCTCAGTGCCACCCTACTGCCACCATGTGTGCGGCGTATTTAAAATACGGTGCACCATGGCGCAGTGGAGGGCGCAATAGCATCATTTCTCATGGGCCTATGGATGTACTCTGCAGGAGTAGCGCCGAAATGTTGGCGCTACTCCTGCAGAGTAAATAGGGGCCCATTATAAATAATGGAAGCCCCCTTTTAATGCCTGCGCTGAGCAGAGGTTAAAAGTGCTGTACAAAATGACGCAATGAAATCTCTTAGATTTCTTTGCACCATTTTTTTAGCCCCCCGAATGGGGGAACGTCCGCTTTGCATACATTATGCCTGGCGCAGGCATATTGTAGCGCAAAGGGTTACAAGGTGGCGCAATGCATGCATTGTGTCACTTTGTAAATATGGCGCTAGGATTTTGGCCTCGTTGGGCCACATTAGCGTAAAAAAAGATGCTAATGTGGCACAAGGTGGCGGTAGGGGCTTATAAATATGCCCCTTGATGTCACTGGGCGTTGATTTTTTGAAGCCACACCCTTGGAAACTGGCAGCTACTCTCAAGGACATTACATTGCGTCCAACCAACTCATTTATACATACCTCCGATGGGCTCAGGTGTGCTTTCATTTTGCAGAAGTGTGTTTTTCCCACTGGTTTAGCGTTTTTTCTTGCTCAGAATCAAATTAATTTCACCTCTTTTCAGTCTCACTCTATGGATTTCATGCGTGAGAGCGCCCTGACTTGAAACTATACTTTTCTTTCTGTTTTTGGAGCATGATTTTGCTTGGTTTTGGAACGGATGCATTCTGTGAAGTTTATGGTCGAATTAACTGTTAGCTTTTTGTGGCCTCTGACTTACGTGGGTTTTTCTTGTAATATGGAAAACTTGTAATAAATCATTTTCTTGGAGTAAGGCTTTCTCTCACATTGGCGACAAATTAGAACCATATTTCGGCCAGCCATTGCCTTTCAAGAGGAAACAACTTCAAGGAATGCAATAAAGTGAATATTGCGCCATTTCCTTTAACTGACTGAGTAAGCTGCTTGCCTTCTGCTTACTTCGCCTTCACTAACCCTGTGACGCTCTCCTAGGGCGCTGGAGATCGACCATTGACACCAATGTTGCGGGGCTGACTTTGGGCTCATATAGTTGACTCATGGAGACCACAAAGATGCTCTGGGCAGTGCTGGCCCTTTTCAGGATTGTCTGGTGCCTGTTTCCTCAAAGTGGCTACATCCACCCAGATGAGTTCTTCCAGTCACCCGAGGTCATGGCAGGTATGCAGCTCGATTGTAATTTCCTACCTTATGTTCTGTTGTGTTTTGTGGACCTCTTTTTTTTTTTTTTTTTACTATGCCACTGGTGTGGCTTCCTAGTGTTTGTGTGTTCTCTCCAGTGCTGAAATTAGAAAACAGTTACTCTGGGAACCCACACGTTGGGGATCAAGTGTATGCAGAGGACAGGGGTGGAGTCACGAGGGAAAGAACTGTCAGAGTCTGACAGCTGACATACATTTAATTAAAAAAATCTGCTGCAAAGAAATTGGCAACTATGACACATGTCACCGTAAATCTGCTCTCGAGTATTTAATTGGCCGGTTTATAATAGCAGTAAAATGACTGGTGGTTAACCCAGTTCTGGAAGAGTTCTGTTTTTGTCCAGTCACAATTTTGACTCTGAAAGTTAAATGGGGGGTTAATGTGCCTACTGCAAAGCACATTGTGTAGAATGAAGATCACAAATTGATATTTTATTCAGCAAGGTAAGTGGTCTACTACTTTTGACACTGAGATTATTGTGTTAGTTCCAGTTCATAACTTTCAAGCCTTCTAATATAGCAGAGTGATTTATTTATCGGCATCAAGGAGCTGCATGGAAAGTTTAAATCACGGGTTAAGGTGTTCCACAATCTTTTGGTATTCTAAGATTACATATAAAGGTTCCTGTAGGAAGTAATCACGTCTTGTTAGTACAAAAAAAGTCAATCACTGCCTTACATTTTATATCCTGACTTTGTGTTTCTCCTGACCATTTACTCTACACATATAGGGGCAGATTTAAGAGCCCTTGTGTCATAATATCACCAGACTAGCGTCATTTGTTTTACGCTAATATGGTGATATTATAGCAAAAACACATTGCCAGATTTACAAAGTGGTGCAATGCATGCGTTGCACCACTTTGTAACCCCTTGAGCCAATTTATGCCTGCACCAGGCATAATGTATGGAAGGGGGGACGTGCCCCCATTAAGGGGTGCTGATAAATGGCGCAAAGAAATCTAAAAGATTTCTTTGGGTCATTTTTTTTGGCATTTTTAATGCCTGTTCAGAGCAGGCATTAAAAGGGAGCACACCATTATTTATAATGGGCCCCTATGTACTGTTCAGGGCTAGCGCCAACATTTTGGCGCTAGCCCTGAACAGTACATTAAAACTTCTGACGCTACTTCCCCCTACCCTGCGCCTTGGTGTACCGTATTTTGAATACAGTGCACACATGGTGGCGGTAGGGGGGTGTTAAGGGGAGCAAGGAAAATGGCGCTGCACTTAAATCTGCCCCATAATGTCTAAAAGTATGGATGATATGTGAGTCCTACATCTTGTAACCATCATTCTCTTATGTAACATTTCATGTACAGTGATTTATACACTTGTATGATTTATTGTGCCACTGTGTGTGATGTAAAGCGCTCTGACACCCTACAATGGGACGAGTAGCTCAATAAAATAAATAAAAAGAACTTGCCATTTAAAACAATATTTGTGTAATTTCTCATAAAGCAAGATAAATCTTGGATTGTTACAGTACAAGCACATCTCTGACATAGAAACTTGAATAATAAATACCTAACACCAATAGTTTCTCTTAAGTACTTTTGAAGTGGTAACAAGCTATGTGCCCTTGTTTCCTTCCATTGCATTGGGGTCTAGGTGTCAGGCTCCAGAAAGCTGTCAGCCAGGATGATACATGAGCAAAAGGAGGGTTGATGGCCCTTTAAATCAGGCCATGTTTTGGGCCGAGTTGGAATCTATAATCAGAAACCCCCCTCGCCGCATGCACGGAATGCAGACAACGTGTGGGCGCCGCTATATTATGTCCCAGTGTAAAAAAACTAACACCAAGACAAATGCAGCATATTGGCTGGATCTAATATCTATCCCAGAAATAGCTGCCGGAAACGGGATATGGTGGGATCCCCCTACTTTCCAGCACTGGTTCTCTGTAAATGCATGGGTGCACTTATTTTGAGCACTCTGGGGTACGCTTTACTACAAGTATTTGGGCTGCCAGGGGTTGTGGAAAATTCAGGGGCAAGGAAAATAAAGGGAATATACAGTTTATTTGGGAATAACATGCAAGAAGCGTTGTTTCTGAACTGATGCCTGTATGTTTTCCTACACTCTTTCATGGAAGATTTTGGCTGATTTCAGCAGCTGAAAGCTCTATGTGAAAAATCAAGAAAAGTCAAGAACTTGTGAATCTGATGGGTCAGGTAGCTCCTGTTACAGTGCCCACTGGAATTTAGAGACCACTCCTAATGTGTGCCAGAGTGCCCCAAGATGCTCTGGTGTTGCATGAGAGGGTGGAAGTGGTTTCGGTTGGAATCATGGTTTGTTTGTTGAAGAGCCTCACTTTGCAATATCCGTGGCTTGTGGTGTAATATAAGTTACATGTGACTGTGCAGTTGGTAAGTCTAATGTGTTTTGCTGAAGTTGATATTTAGCTGAGCCATTATACCATACCATCCTTTCGTCCTTTGGCTCATTAGACATGAGAGCGTGTTGTAGGAACATCTGGTGGTGTCTCTGGATTCTGTTACTTGTTCAACTATTGGTTCTGCTACTTGCGTTAACCCCTTCACTGCCAGGCCTTTTCCCCCTCCTGTGCCAAGCCTTTTTTTGGCTATTTGGGGCAGTTCGCGCTTAGGCCCTCATAACTTTTTGTTCACATAAGCTACCCACGCCAAATTTGCGTCCTTTTTTTCCAACATCCTAGGGATTCTAGAGGTACCCAGAATTTGTGGGTTCCCCAGAAGGAGGCCAAGAAATTAGCCAAAATACAGTGAAAACGTCTTTTTAAAAAAAAAAATGGGAAAAAGGGGCTGCAGAAGAAGGCTTGTGGTTTTTCCCCTGAAAATGGCATCAACAAAGGGATTGCGGTGCTAAAATCACCAGCTTCCCAGCTTTCAGGAACAGGCAGACGTGAATCAGAAAACACGATTTTTCAACACAATTTTGCCATTTTACTGGGACATACCCCATTTTTACGATTTTTTGTGCTTTCAGCCTCCTTCCAGTCAGTGACAGAAATGGGCATGAAACCAATTCTGGATCCCAGAAACCGAAACATTTCTGAAAAGTAGACAAAATTCTGAATTCAGCAAGGGGTAATTTGTGTAGATCCTACCAGGGTTTCCTACAGAAAATAACTGAAAAAAAATAAATATTGAAATTGAGGTGAAAAAATCTGCGATTTTTCTCTATGTTTTACTCTGTAACTTTTTCCTGCAATGTCAGATTTTTCAAAGCAATATACCGTTACGTCTGCTGGACTCTTCTGGTTGCGGGGATATATAGGGCTTGTAGGTTCATCAAGAACTCTAGGTATCCAGAGCCAATAAATGACCTGCACCCTGCCTTGGGTTTTCATTCTATACCGGGTATACAGCAATTCATTTGCTGAAATATAAAGAGTGAAAAATAGCTATCAAGAAAACCTTTGTATTTCCAAAATGGGCACAAGATAAGGTGTTGAGGAGCAGTGGTTATTTGCACATCTCTGAATTCCGGGGTGCCCATACTAGCTTGTGAATTACAGGGCATTTCTCAAATAGATGTCTTTTTTACACACTCTCTTATATTTGGAAGGAAAAAATGTAGAGAAAGACAAGGGACAATAACATTTGTTTTGCTATTCTATGTTCCCCCAAGTCTCCCGATAAAAATGATACCTCACTTGTGTGGGTAGGCCTAGCGCCTGCGACAGGACACATCCCATTTTTTGACAGAAAACAGAGGTGTTTTTTGCAAAGTGCCTACCTGTAGATTTTGGCCTCTAGCTCAGCCGGCACCTAGGGAAACCTACCAAACCTGTGCATTTTTTAAAACTAGAGACCGAGGGGAATCCAAGATGGGGTGACTTGTGGGGCTCTGACCAGGTTCTGTTACCCAGAATCCTTTGCAAACCTCAAAATTTGGCTAAAAAAACAAATTTTCTTCACATTTCGGTGACAGAAAGTTCTGGAATCTGAGAGGAGCCACAAATTTCCTTCCACCCAGCGTTCCCCCAAGTCTCCCGATAAAAATGATACCTCACTTGTGTGGGTAGGCCTAGCGCCCGCGACAGGAAATGCCCCAAAACACAACGTGGACACATCCCATTTTTTGACAGAAAACAGAGGTGTTTTTAGCAAAGTGCTTACCTGTAGATTTTGGGCTCTAGCTCAGCCGACACCTAGGGAAACCTACCAAACCTGTGCATTTTTTTAAACTAGAGACCTAGGGGAATCCAAGATGGGGTGACTTGTGGGGCTCTGACCAGGTTCTGTTACCCAGAATCCTTTGCAAACCTCAAAATTTGGCTAAAAAAACACATTTTCCTCACATTTCGGTGACAGAAAGTTCTGGAATCTGAGAGGAGCCACAAATTTCCTTCTACCCAGCGTTCCCCCAAGTCTCCCAATAAAAATGGTACCTCACTTGTGTGGGTAGGCGTAGCGCCCACGAAAGGAAATGGCCCAAAACACAACATGGACACATCACATTTTTTCACGGAAAACAGTGCCTACCTGTGGATTTTGGCCTCTAGCTCAGCCGGCACCTGGGGAAACCTAGCAAACCAGCACATTTCTGAAAACTAGACACCTAGGGGAATCCAAGATGGGGTGACTTGTGGGGCTCTGACCAGGTTCTGTTACCCAGAATCCTTTGCAAACCTCGAAATTTGGCCAAAAAAACACTTTTTCCTCTCATTTCGGTGACAGAAAGTTCCTGAATCTGAGAGGAGCCACAAATGTCTGTCCACCCAGCGTTCCCCCAAGTCTCCCGATAAAAATGGTACCTCACTTGTGTGGGTGGGCCTAGCGCCCAGTACAGGAAATGGCCCAAAACACAACGTGGACACATCACATTTTTTCACAGAAAACAGAGGTGTTTTTTGCAAAGTGCCTACCTGTGGATTTTGGCCTCTAGCTCAGCCGGCCCCAGGGGGGTCAGAAATGGGCTAAAATAAATTTGCCCCCCCGGGGAGCGACCCTTGCCTACGGGGTCGCTCCCCTTGCGTGACGGCGCAAAAAAAAAGATCCCCAGTGCCTAGTGGTTTCTGCCCCCTTTGGGGGCAGATTCACCTAAAATCGTCCGATTTGCCCCCAAGGGGGGCAGAAATGGTCTAAATACAATTTGCCCCTCCAGGGGAGCGACCCTTGCCTAAGGGGTCGCTCCCCATCTCTAAAAAAACAAACAAAAACAAAAAAAACACAATTTTTTTTTAGCCCTGGCGCCTAGAGGTTTCTGCCCCGAGGGCAGATCGCCTAATAACAATAGGCCGATCTGCCCCCAGGGGGGGCAGAAATGGCCTAAATATAATTTTCCCCCTATGGGAGAGACCCTTGCCTAAGGGGTCGCTCCCCACACCTAAAACAAAAAACTAAACAAAAACAAAACAATTTTTTTTTTTTTATCCCTGGTGCCTAGAGGTTTCTGTCCCCCCTGGGGGCAGATCGACCTAATAATAGGCCGATCTTCCCCCAGGGGGGGCAGAAAAGGCCTTAAAAAAACAAGCCCCCCCTGGGAGCGACCCTTGCCCAAGGGGTCGCTCCCTTATGCCAATTTCCTATTTGAAAAACACATCCCTGGTGTCTAGTAGGCGTTTTGACAGCCGGATTGCTTTCAATCCGGCTGCCAAAACGCAGAGAGAGACTTCAAAGGGAAGGAAATACATTTCCTTCCCTTTGAAGCCTCTCTCGGCCTCCCCCACGTTATCGGAAGAGAAATGCAAAGCATTTCTCTTCCGATGGGGGAGGCTCTGTGACAATCAGCGCGTGCTCGCGCGCTGACGTCACGGGGGGGGTGGGGGGGGGTGGGGGGTGCCGGGGGTGGAAGGGGAAGGGCTTCCCCTTCCATCCCTGACTTCTCGGCTGTGTGCCCAGGACGTAATGGTTACGTCCTGGGCACAGCAGCACTGTGCCGCAGGACGTAACCATTACGTCCGCAGCACAGAAGGGGTTAAAGGGTGAAAATTGCCATCTGTTTGTTCATTGGTGCTGTGATAGTTTCATAAGTATATGGTATTATTGTCTGCCTTTTTAGGTCTTGCCTAAGAAAGCACATGCGCTGTCACTTGCAAGTTCTTTTGTTTTCCATACAGTGTGCTTAGATCCTGAACATTACTTACCATTGGCTGCCTTCATTTTCATTCTAATTTCCTTGCTTCTTATTGGCCAGCTGCTGTAGGCTTCCTTTGTGTTCGTGTGTTTTTCTCTCTGCTGGAGAATGGGCGAATTACTTGTGTCCTTCCACTGCTCACTTTTTTAAGTGCTACTTTTTGCACATCTAGCAAATTCTGATCTGCTACTAGTTTTGGGTGTGGAGCTTCAAACTAGGCCGGTTCAAGGTCCGAATGCGGTTGGTTCTGGGATAAATGCATGTCAAAGTATGGACATATTAATTAATTACAGTACTGTGTGATGTGACAACTTATGCATCGAAACTGTTTGGCAAATGGCGCATTTAAAATCATTTTGTTAACATATTTCATTCTATATCTTACCAAACAGATTAAAACAATATGTTTTAGAATATTAAGTAGAGGTTGTGAGAGAAAGTTTGCTGTAAAGCAGGTTGGGAAACAGCCTGACTAATATTCTGATGGCATCTTACAGCACTCTGACATGCATCTTTTATTTCTGTCCTTCCCAACCAACCCATACTTTTGGCATGCTTTGGGTGCCAAAGCAAATTAGCCAACTGTGCTTTTTTCAGGGATGTCATCCAATTATTAATATTTCGGTCCAAATAACTCAAATACAAGAGAGTTGTCAAAATCCCTGAATTATAACTTACTTCTAATCACACCGAACGTGCGAAGCAAGCACACCTAACCGTGAATATGAGTTCCTTTCAACTTTTCAACTTCTTTCCAGTCATCTATCCATCCATCCAGCCAGTGGTCACTTCATATACACAACCATCCTTTCACATATCCACCCATCAAAATAGTCATGTAACCGTCCATCTGTCCTTTCCCCATCCATCCATTCACTTTTTTCCATATGTCTATTCTTCTGCTCTTACATCAGTTCCCTCTTTCACCTGTCAATATTTCCATTCTTCCTCCCATCCTATCAGCCTTCTATCCATCCTTTAAACCTTTTGGTGATTCTTTTATCCAGTCTTCCTTCTTTTTCCCTTCTTTACTTTCATGTTTTCTTCCTTCCTCTTACCCTTCCTTCCTCCTCCTGTTGTTTGCCCCTTTCTGTCTATCCATCTCTTTTCGCACCTTCTTACTTTTTCTTTATCTTTCCATCTCATGGCAGTTGCTCTTCTATGTGTTCCCCTCTCTGTACTGCCCTATTTTAATTAGCTCTTTTTCTGTATTTCCTTCCTGTGTGTGGCAGCCTAAACCCACTTTTGTGATATTAACTGACCGTGTTATTCATAAGCATTTTGTCTGCTGACCTGCAGGCAGAAGTGGCCACCTGTTGCCAGCAGACAGAAGAGGCCGCCTGTAGGCCAAAAGGCAGAAGAGGCTGCCTCTAGCAGGCAGAAGAGGCTGTCTGTAGGCCATCAGGCGGAAATGACCGTCTGTAGGCCAGCAGGCAGAAGAGGCCATCTCCAGGGGACAGAAGAGGCCATCTGGAAGCCAGCAGGCAGAAGAGGCCATCTCCAGCAGGCAGAAGAGGCTACCTGTAGACAAGCAGGCAGAAGAGGCCGCCTGTAGGCCAACAGGCAGAAGAGGCCACCTCAAGCAGACAGGAGAGGCCACCTGTAGACCAACAGGCAGAAGAGGCCGCCTTTAGGCCATGAGGCAGAGGAGGCCACCTGTAGACCAGCAGGCAGAAGAGGCTGCCTGTAGGCCAACAGGCAGAAGAAGCCACCTCAAGCAGGCAGAAAAGACCACCTGTAAACTCCTTGAACGACATTATCCCCAACACGTCATCAACCGAGCTCGTAAGAGAGCAAGGAACAATAATCGTGACTCTCTACTTCAAACTAATACTAGAGTCACGAATAGACGGTTGACTTGTGTATCTACTTTCACCCCACTATCTAACCAGATAAAAAAAAAACTGATTAATCAAAGGTGGCCTATCCTCAACAGTGGGGGCACTACCATTCCTAGGCCCCTATTTGCATTTAAACGATCTAAAAATATTAAAGATCTGATAGTCCATACCCGTCCAAAAGACACATTGCGAACACAGACACAAACTACACTCTGGAACCTTCCACCTGTAACTGGACATTATCCCTGTGGACACTGTAATGTCTGTCAATTGACTAGCCCCAACAAAACTTTAGATTTGGCACCTATAGGCCAATGGCACCTGACAAAACACACGAATTGCAACACTAAAAACTGCATTTACATGATTACGTGTCCATGCGGGCTACGTTATGTGGGCATGACTTCTAGGCCAGTTAAAATACGAATTAACGAGCATAGGAGCAACATCAGGTGTGGACGCATTACAACAAAATTATGCGCACACTTCCTAGATGCCCCCCACAGTCCCGATGATTTAAGTTGGGTCGTACTTGACGCCCCTAGAATCACTACTGACTCTCCACACTCCTTGTTCAGACTGGAACAACGGTGGGTTTTCAAGCTTCATACTGATACAGATGGGTTGAATGATGCCATTCCCTGGACTACATTGTCCGCCTAATCAACCCCTTTTAAGGGTTTACCACTGAGTATTCAGTATCTTCAATCTATATTTGTTCTGTTTTTCACTTTTTATTTCCATCCTAATTGGACTGACTGTGAAAGACTATGGTTTTAGGGAGCCCCATTTTATGTATTACTCTGTGGCTCATACCTTTCTTTTGTCTACTAGGGCGGTTATTTCCGGCTTCCCACTCCAAACCACTCATTGTATTAACTGACATAACTCACTATCCAGTTCCAGCCATTCCAAGATGGCCGACGATGTTTTTAGTCCATTGTTTGTTTTGACTACCACCCACGAGGCTATTGGAGTAATGCTCGTTCTAGTCTATTATATCTCTGTTCACAAAGATGGCCGCCGTAATTTTGCTTGAGACCTGTTCCCGGAGTGTAGTCCTTCTACAGTTTTGACCACCCTCTCCCATTTTTGCCGGGAAAACTTCTCTTTAAAAGACTCGCGTCTGGAAGTTGTCTTTTCGGGAGAGCACGTCAGGGTAGGTTCCCCTGCAGACTGCCGTCATCCACAAAGTAAGTGACCTCGCGTTTGTGTGTTTATCGCTTTTTTCAGTTACTTATTTACTCTGGGGACGTATATTGAGCTCAACTAATGACATCTCTCAAAGTATTAACAGACTTAGGTCGGGGTAATCCCTTAATATTCTATGATAACCACGCTTTGCCTGTATGTTTTTGCCTTTGTAAATCACCACGCAGACTATTACACTCTGCTGCAGTACTCACCAAGCCTTTTTAGAAATATTTTCTGTTGTAAAACTGTTTTATTCCTCCCAGTTTTCCTTCAACAAATGTCATAAATGCTAGTGACGAGTCTGTGTATGAATTTCCAAGTGACATGGACTAATAATGTGCTTGATGTTCATAATCAATTTAACCAACCGACCTCTAGTAGTGAATGTGACTGTTTTGGTTCTGAATGATTACACTGCATTCATGGTGTCTGCTTTACCACTTTATTAGTAGTGACCGCTTTCGGCAAGCTACTTCCCAAGGGGCCCCCCATGTACCAAGGGATGGTAAGCATATTGTCTTATTATGTTTTTACACAACTGGTTACTACACACTGTTGTGTCACGGGTGTCCTTCCTTATTTTTCCGTGTGTTTTGATCAAAATGATTTGTTTGTATTTTTCTAGGGCGACCATTAGAGGTTTCTGACAATTAGTGAACTTCAATGTAAGTGACTATGGGGGTCATTCCGACCCCGGCGGTCAAGGACCGCCGGGGCCGGGGATGCGGGAACACCGCCAACAGGCTGGCGGTGCCCCGCAGGGCATTCTGACCGTGGCGGTTTGGCCGCGGTCAGAACAGGAAAACCGGCGGTCTCCCGCCGGTTTTCCGATGCCCTGAGGAATCCTCCATGGCGGCGCAGCTTGCTGCGCCGCCATGGGGATTCCGACCCCCTTACCGCCATCCTGTTCCTGGCGGTTCACCCGCCAGGAACAGGATGGCGGTATGGGGTGTCGTGGGGCCCCTGGGGGCCCCTGCAGTGCCCATGCCTATGGCATGGGCACTGCAGGGGCCCCCGTAAGAGGGCCCCACAAAGAATTTCAGTGTCTGCTCAGCAGACACTGAAATTCACGACAGGTGCAACTGCACCCGTTGCACCTTCCCACTCCGCCGGCTCCATTCGGAGCCGGCTTCCTCGTGGGGAGGGGTTTCCCGCTGGGCTGGCGGGCGGCCTTCTGGCGGTCGCCCGCCAGCCCAGCGGGAAAGCCAGAATGGCCTCCGCGGTCTTTCGACCGCAGAGCGGCCATATGGCGGCTCCCTCCAGGCGGGCGGCTCCCGCCGCCCGCCGGGGTCAGAATGACCCCCTATATGATTTGTTTGACATTTTTGCAAACTTTCGGTAATATAGACAGGAGAAGTCTTATTATGTATTGGTCCTGAAGAAGCGTCATAGGATCTTGTTAGACCACTGTACGCGAAACATGTTGACCATGTCCTAGGAGCCCGACGATAATCTCCTTAAGCTCCAACACCATGCAGAAAGTGGTTGAGCATTATTCCTCATTTTACACTTTCCTTCTGTTTTTAATCTTGGTCCCGGTCTTATTCCATTGATTAATTAAATTGACTCGCTCCTATTAAGACTGGGAACCAATTTTAGCTTTCACTCTCCTGCCAGGATTAGCGCCTGACCGCAACACCAGGTCTTGTAGGGTCCGCTATCACGGCTGCTACCTAAAAGATCTCCGGCAAAGAGCCCCCTTACGGGGAGCATGTCAGACATTGCAGCGCCGGTCTGACGAGGAGCTACCCGATGATGAAGCATGACATCCTCTCGGATGTGTGAGGGCTCTTGCTCCTGAACTTTAATGTTCCCCTAGTGATTATATTTTTCCATTTGGACCAGTGTACACCTTTTTTGTATGGCCACCTGTAGACCAACAGGCAGAAGAGGCCACCAGTAGGCCATGAGACAGAAGAGGCCGCCTGTAGGCCAACAGGCAGAAGAGGCCGCCTCCAGCAGACAGAAGAGGCTGTCTGTAGGCCATCAGGCGGAAGTGACCGTCTGTAGGCCAGCAGGCAGAAGAGGCCGCCTCCAGCAGACAGAAGAGGCCACCTGTAGGCCAGCAGGGAGAAGAGGCCACCTGTAGGCCAGCAGGGAGAAGAGGCCGCCAGTAGGCCAGCAGACAGAAGAGGCCGCCTGTAGGCAACAGGCAGAAGAGGCTGTCTGTAGGCCAGGAGGCAGAAGAGGCCGCCTCCAGCAGACAGAAGAGGCCACCTGTAGGCCAGCAGGGAGAAGAGGCCACCTGTAGGCCAGCAGGGAGAAGAGGCCACCTGTAGGCCAGCAGGGAGAAGAGGCCGCCAGTAGGCCAGCAGACAGAAGAGGCCGCCTGTAGGCAACAGGCAGAAGAGGCTGTCTGTAGGCCAGCAGGCGGAAGAGGCCGCCTCCAGCAGACGGAAGAGGCCACCTGTAGGCCAGCAGGCAGAAGATGCCACCTCCAGCAGACAAAAGAAGCCACCTGTAGTCCATCAGGCGGAAGTGACCGTCTGTAGGCCAGCAGGCAGAAGAGGCCGCCTCCAGCAGACAGAAGCGGCCACTTGTAGGCCAGCAGGCAGAAGAGGCCACCTCCAGCAAGCAGAAAAGGGCCACCTGTAGGCCAGCAGGCAGAAGAGGCCGCCAGTAAACCTGCCAGTCAGAAGAGGAGGCCCACAAACAGCTTATTACTGCATAAACTGAACCCATTTCACCAGTCTATGTGCCCAGTGACACCACCCCCCCCCCCACACACACACACACACTTTAAGCTGCTACAGTTGGTAGCTCTCTAGGCCACTGCACAAACCGTAAAAATGTCTAGACCAAGAGTGCCTAGATTTGTTTTTTTAGTCATGCTAGAGTTTCAATTTCATACTGTAAAAACAGTTTAGAATTTTATAAACTATTCTTGGTCAACCCCGAATAAATGATGTTTACATTCTTTGTAATAAGCTAGACGGGCATGAATCTTGGTGTCTGCTATATCTGTTCAGAGTTAAGGCTCTTTCTTCAAGTCAGGAGTGCAAACAAATACAATATTGCACTGTTCACCGGTACTTTACTTGAGCACTACAACTCTGATGTGTATTCTGCCTGAACAGTTAACTGCTTTTGTAGAAAAATATGATTGTAATTACACAACGTACTCAATTATTAATCTTCTTTTGGAAAATAAGCGCACTTTATATTTCAATTATTAATACATGCAAGGCAATTTACAAGAGAAGAAGCACAGTTAAAAGCCACAAATGACTTGTCCCAAAGAATAAAATTAAATGACAAACAAGCAGACCAACCAGTGATATGTAATGTGAGCCGGTTGCGCTTTTTATGAGTGCGGTCACTTAAAATTCCAGTTCAGAACTGACATGCTGGCAAATGTTTTGTTACACGGAGATAACCTTGCGTAATTTTGCATTATGCATGTTACGCGAAATTCCGCTAGGTCACTTAGTAGTTATGCGCTGTTAGCGGCAAAAAGGCGCTGCAACCCCATGGGAACAATACGAATGCCGAAAGACAGATGGCTTCTGTTAATGGCGCATGTATTTTTTGCAATAGGTAATGTGTAAAATGGAGGCAAAGACGCATTCCGCACTGAAACGTAGCTACAAATACTGGCTTTCATTTTGCATAATCACGTGTAATTTAATATTTTTTTTCCTAATTTTTCCTAATTTCACATAACTATGCAAATGCAAATTATGTGTTTATCGAACACCCTTATCCGTTGCCATCTATTATTCATAATAATACTTGAGCAGTTATTTACTAAAATGATGCATTTAATTTTAAAACACATCAAGTGTGTAGGTTTTTAATGTAACCTTTTTATTGATAAATTCCAGCACCAAGAGGCCATGGACTTCATTTAGAGGGTTGCCAGGGGTCTGCTTAACTTAGCGCCGGTGCAGGGGGAAACGCAGGGGTGCACCGTATTCTTGTAAATACTGCAAATCCCTGCAATTCAAAACTGTCAATGCGCTGCTATTTTTGGCGCAGCACCGCATTGCGCCAATTTCTTGTAGATCTGCTCCTGAGTGTTCCCATTGTCAAAGAGGTAAGACTGCATTCTCTTCTTTCTTTCCCAAGAAAAACTTCTCTGCATAATAAAAACATGTCATCCATGCACCCTACAGTCTGCTCATGGTCTTTCACTGAGTTACATAGAAGATCAGTATGACCATCTACCTCTTATATTTTCCAGGAAAGTGCAATCTCTGCTCAGCAGGAGTGCATGAACTTTGTTTGAAAGGCACAATATTTGTGACTCCTGTGAGCGCATTTAGAATTTCTAGGCAGTTAGAAATGGCGCACATACGGTGACAGCAGACAGAGGTCCTCATTTACGGGGCTGTAGCGGCACACTGTGGCACCAAAGCATCATTTTTTTATGCTCCGATGGCGCAGTGCGCCTGTCCATATTTACAAGGCCACGCAAAGCCACCTTGCGTGGCTTTTCATGGCGCTGTAAATATGGACCCCTTTCATGCATGACACTGCGTGAAAGGGGCGTTCCATAGGTGTTGCTTGTGGTGTGTTACCACGCAACACCCATGGAACTCAAAGGAATCTGACCCGTTTCCAGATTTACAAGTCTGGGAAAGCATCAGATTCCTATGCTACCTCAGGGGTGGCACAAGAATGATGCAACTGGGAGGAATATCTTTATTTCTCCCTGTTTATTCCTCTTTCTATGTGTGCTGCATGATGCAGCACACATAGAAAGAGGAAAACACCTCTTGTGTTTGTATTTGTGCAGGACGGTATCCCTTCCTGCACAAAAACAATCATTCGCACTATGCAGGCACCCTTGCACCATGTGCATGGGTGCTTGCGTTGGTGCTAGGCAGCAATTTGTGCACCTGCGCAGGGGGAGAGGACAGAAATGCACTGTATCTTGTAGATATGGTGCATTTTTGCCCTTTCCCGGTGGTGTAGCAAGGCACTTGCTGTGTCGCCCTGCACCACAGGCCTCGTAAATGAGGCACAGAATATGTCACAGGGCAGCACCATACTAAGCTTACAAGACACCACAGTTTCAGTATGCAATCAAATTTCCTGATTTCTGTTCCTAGCATTCCTGCATGTGTTGATAGAAGACAGGCTTAACCCTCACCCTCAATCCACAAGAACAGTTTGCACCTAAAACAGGGACAGAAGTGTAGCTAGACAGAGAATGCTTACTGTCTTCCTCTACAGCACAAGAAAACTCTAAATGTTCACTTCATCCACTCTTTGGATGGTTCAAACTTAACTATCTATAGATGACAGGTTTTGGGACATGGTCATTGCCGAGCAGGAGTTACCACTTTTTTGGTCATGCTGCATCTTCTTTAGTTCTCCTGTGGACTCTTGTCCTGGTGTACCAAAGTACAGAACTTGCCAGGAGACAAAGAGAATAAGCCATATGGCCCAGTCTCTCAACACCCAATTGAATGTCAAAGTTGAAACAGAGCTCAGGAGGAGGCACCAAGATACCATGAAATCATGTTGGGGTTCACTGGGGGAAGGGACCAACAAATGCCTTCAGCTCCGCAGTAGAAGATTTATGTCTATATGCATGTGTCTACATAAACCGATGTGTGAGCATTATGTATGTGTCTGCGTGGATGTGGGTGTGAGCATGTGTGTGTGTGGGTGAGAGAGAGAATTAGAGAAATGGTGGCTTTGCTGACACATGTTGGAATTGTCTATTGTATATTGGGAATAAAATTGCCACATCATGGCATTGACTGGCATAAGGGATACATTAGGAACTAATCTTACTAATCTTGTGCATTTGGTAGTAAATGTGGGATACCTGGAAAACAGCATTGCAGTGTCTAGCACATGAGGTATAGCAGGGACGTTTCAAGTTACTAACATGCTTAAGTAATATAGATGGGAAAGTTATGGCAAGGTCTACTATATGGAGAAATACCTGAGGCACATGATGCCATTTACTGATATTTGTCAGAGATAATGTGTTACATGAAGTCAAAAGATGCTATATGATAATGCATCTGACTGCATGATAACTTAACTGGCATATGATAGGTGTTAGAAATTGGGTTTCTGGTTGTCAAAGTATGCACCTTGTACAAGCAAGAATCACACCTCTAGGCAGGGTAAGCTAAATGCATTTTTAGAGATAATCTGTGCTCACCCTCTAGTATCTTGGAACAGAGCAGTGAAGTTTATCTAAAGAGGCAATGTGTAGAGTATTTGTGCAACACACACAGTAACACAACGAAAAGACCACAAAAAGACTCCACACAGGTTTAGAAACAATAGAGAATATTTATCTGAGTAAAACAAGACCAAAATGGCAAAAATCCAATCAGCGGAAGTCAAGATATTAATTTTTTGAAGATTAAACCAAAAATGATGCTTAGAAGTCACTTGCGGTCAAAAGGTTACTTGAGGTCACGAGGGACCAGTGCAAATCCAAAGTTCAAGCCGACCGCAATGGAGGGCAGGCCAGCTGCAGGACTCAAACAGGTCCCACTAACAAAGTACCTTGAATGGAGCAAAGTGTTGCATCGAAGACTAGAGGTATGGGGCCCAGGAGGTGCTGTGTTGATCATTGATCCGAGGTTTGAGGTGAGTGTCAGTGCCAATCTTCACCGTCAAGGAAAGCTTTGGTGTCAAACCTCTTTGCGATGCAGGTGCTGCGTCGATGTCAAGAGTAGAGACGTACTGGTCATCAAGGCAATGACATCGAGAAGCTGCTGCTTCGGGATTGGGAGGCAATGCATCAGCTCCGGTCATTGCAAAGCCCCTGATGCATCAACATGGAGGTGAAAAAAGCTGCAGAAAACACACTTCTGAGGTCCAGAACTGGATGGGGTACCTCAGACAAGAGTAGGACTCACAGGTGGCAGAGTTCAACACCACTAGGAGGATTGTAAGCAGTCTTTGATGTCCCTGAGACTGCAGAAGTACAGAGGGCAAGCCAGTAAGCCCTTGGAGTCACTCTCAGTTCAAGTAGGATGGGAGGCTCAGCAAAGCAGAGAAGCAGTTTCTTGGAACAGTCAATCCAGACAAACTGGCAATCCTTACAGCTCAGCAGTCTTTACTCCAGCAGAGTTCTTCCCAAGTCCAGTAGTGATCTGATTTTAGGGGGTCAGAGCCCCAGTTGTTATACCATAAAGTGCCTTTCATGTGGGGATGACTTCAAAGGAACTCTCTGAAGTGCGCAAGGATCCCTTTCAACCCAGCCCTGTCTGCCAGTCTGCCTGGCTACCTGTGAGGGGTAATCAGCCCTTTGTGTGGGGTCAAGCCACTACGCTTTGAAGTATAGGTGTGGATCCCTTCCATCCTCCCTGCCCAGGAAGACCTGCCAGTAAGCAGATGAATGCAGATGCAGTTGAGTATCTTATGTTGTGGTTGTCTGGAGAGAATGCACAAATGTATCTGTCTCCCAGCCCAACCCAGATGTGAATTGGAGACTGGCGGTCAGGCACATATAATAGTAAGAGTAGAGAAAAGTCCCCTTTCTAAAAGTGGGATTTTCAAAATAGTAATGTTATATCCAACAGAATTTATCACTATAATTCCAGTTATGTGAAACATGATGTGGCTACTCCTTTCTGATCAGGAATTACAGCTTAAAAGGATATTAAGGAATTCCCAATGCTAGCCTATGAGAGGAGTAGGTTTCACATTAGTGAAAAATGATGTAGGGAGATTTTCACTACCAGGACATGCAAAACTTAAAAGTACATGTCCTACCTTTTACTTACATAGTACCCTCCCCTATGGGCTACCTACAGCACTCCTAAGGGGTGACATATGTAATGAAAGGGAAGCCTAAGGCTTGGAAAGAGGTTTTAAATGCCAATTCAAAGTGGCAGTGAAACTGCACATACAGGCTGTGCAATGGCAGGCCTACGGCAGGTTTGAAAGGCTACTTCTGTGGGTGGCACAATCTGTGCTGCAGCCCAGTAGTAGCATTTAACTAACAGGCCCTGGGTATATGGTATACCCCTTTACAAGGGACTTATACGTTACAAGTAAATTAAATAGGCCAAACAGATGTACACCAATTACACACATGTTTAGAGAAGAGAGCACATGCACTTTAGCACTGGTTAGTAGTGGTAAAGTGCTCAGAGTCCTAACGCCAATAAACACAAGGTCAGAAAAGGAGGAGGAGGAAGGCAAAATGGGGATGACTATGCAGAAAGGGCCAGGTCCAACAGTAGGGACACCTGGAAATATATTGACAATGACTTGCATATATGCATTAAAAAAATATTTGTGGGCAAGGAGAGTGTAGACAATGTATTTTCAGAAAATGACAGACATATTTTGTAATGCAATAAGGGTATTTTTTTACATTAACAAGCTAATATTTGAAAACAAATGACTGCAAGGAGTAACAAGTCCAAGATACTGATCAATGGCTGAAACCGTTCACAGCACCAAACCTCCTGATCAAGACTTGTTGAGGATCTATTGTTAAAGACCATATGGATACCATAGCCCCAAAACTAGTTAGATGTCAAACATCCCCTCTCAGCCATTATCATTCCCATAACAAATCATATAAAGAAAAAGGAGTCAATAACTAGACCCAGAGAATAGAAAAGCATGATCCTTGAGGGTAAGATTCGTACCATCTCAAAAACTATGTCAAATCTCATAATGACTTCCATGACAATAATTCTGGCTCCATACCGCTCAGGGGCACAATCTGCTGTATCCAACATTACAGAGGATGTCCCCTCTTCACACAGAAGAGCAGGCGTTCCCATCCTCCCTGACCTGTTGCAGCACATGGTACAGTCGGCTGCAACAACTTTGTAGAGGGATGCAAAAAATATGTTGGGATCTTTGGCCCACCGTATGCTGGTTTTACTCCTTGTGTCAGACTGGAGCAAACAAATGAGAATTTACAGTGCAATCTCTACAACTGAATAAGTCACCCGCAGAGTTCCCCAAGGGACATAGATACTATTTCAGCTGTTGAATATCTGCACGTGGACACTAGAGGAAATAACTATACAATTCCAATTGCAAATACAGGATGCATTTGACACACATTCCATATTTAGTTGGAAAAAAATGCAGAATATTAGAGCAGAATCTCCTGTAGCACACGTGCTAGTGGATGAGACTCAACTGCCAAAGATAAACAGGTGCCAGAGTCAATTCTTGGTGGCCAGCTGCCAAACCAAGACTGCTTTCCGGTTACGATGGCTCCAAGATATAGACACAGCTCTGACTAAGAACAGAATAAGAAACATATGGTGGTTGATTCCATCCAGATCATGCCTTTTCCCAACTGTTACACTGAACACTAACATTGAACGTATGGTTCTGAGAAAGGGCAATGGTCCCAGTAGGGAACTCTTCATGTCTTAGATATTATCTCAAGTGAATACTTCTATGCAGTCTATGCCGAGGCATTGAAGAAAGACATCAAGACACTCCAAAGAATCCAAAATCAAGCAGGAAAACATTGTCTAACTCATAAAGGCCAAATCCCATCTTCCAAGCTGTGGAAAACTCCCAGTGGTATCTGATGGATCAAAGAGAACAGCTGAAATTCTTAGGGCTGCAGAAGGAATGTCTACTGGAAATACTCCCTGCTTCTATCCCTGGTTGCAAACTTAGAATGCTTTATATACATCTAGAAGATACATTCACAATCTTTAGTTGCTTAAGGGGCATTTAGCAACCATCCTACCACCAGAGGAAGCATTAATCCTTAAAGAAGGGACCATGCCCACAGAAAAGCATGCAGAAGGAACACCGGTCAAACCCAGATGCAAGACTACCAAGAAAGTTCCTCGTGCTACTTCAATATTTTCTGAGGTTTAGTAATGTTCATTGCACACTCAAACTCTTCTGACTTGTAAAGAGGTCTGAAATACCTAAAGTAAATAAGGGCCAGATGTAGCAAAGGGTTTGCGCCTCGCAAATGGTGAAAAACGCCGTTTGCAAGGTGCAAAAGCCTCTCTGCTATGCAGAAATGCATTTTGCGAGTCGGATCCGACTCGCAAAATGCATTTCCGACTCGCAAATAGGAAGGGGTGTTCCCTTCCTATTTGCGACTCGCAATGCTATTCAATTTCATTTGTGACCACGAAAGTGGTCGCAAATGAAATCGCAGTTACTATCCACTTGAAGTGGATGGTAACCCAGTCGCAAACGGGAAGGGGTCCCCATGGGACCCCTTCCCCTTTGTGAATGGAAAAAATATATTTTTTTTCAGAGCAGGCAGTGGTCCTAAAGGTTTCGTTTTTTTTTTCCAAGTGCAGCTCGTTTTCCTTTAAGGAAAACGGGCTGCAGATGGAAAAAAAAACTGCTTTATTAAAAAGCAGTCACGGACATGGTGGTCTGCTGACTCCAGCAGGCCACCATCCCCGTGAGTGCCCATACTCGCAATGGGGTCGCAAACTGCGACCCACCTCATTAATATTAATGAGGTGGGTCTTTGCGACCCCATTGCGAGTTGCAGAAGGTGTCTGAGACACCTTTCTGCATAGCAAATTGCGACTTTCAATTTGCTTTGTTGCTACATTTGGCCCTAAGTGTGTACTAAAATGAAAAGCTCGCTTTTAGGGAGAATTTATAGCATTTTATGCATATAAATGAAGCAACGAAATTACGTTTTTGAGCACATTTATTTCATTTTGCAAAACTGAAAGGTAGAATTCGGGGGTAAATGAGTGAATTTCCAGAAAACAACAAAATTGAGTTTATCTATGAAAGCTAAACTCATCGTTTCACATTAAATTATTATACTTACAAATCATTACGAGCTGATATTTTAGTAGTAATCCATGGTGGTTCGGGGACACCGAAGTTATTTCAGAATTTCTTTAGTCCCAGTGATGGCTATTTCATTCCTCATGCAGAAGCAATGTATGACCTCGAAGGATAGCTTTTATTTCTGTATTATCCCCGCATGTAGCTGCTGTCTGAGGCTCACTAGCTTATTCCATGTTCACAGGTTCACATTGTTTGCTAATCCTTTACCACCTGAGCTGGAACTTGTGTTTACAATCACTTGAAGATGAAAGGTGTTAGCGCTTTACCTTGTCCAAATGTCAGGGCCCATAAAACCCTATCAGACGAACTGAAGTTCGCAACTGAGGCTGGTCAACAAATCATTACATTCAATAAATGTGAAGCACATTAGGCTCAACAAGAAAGACAGAGAATGATTACGTTTTCAAACCATAAAGGGTTATTAAATGTTAAAAGTTTGCAGAAGGCAAACATCAGATTAGTATTAACTTATCAAAATATGAATTCATCAAATAATATGAAGTTCTATTCTATCAAATCAAAGTCACGTAAGAAAGAGGACGAATTAGCATGGAGTCGCCTTTAAGGGGTAAGACAAAGGAAAATCAATTCTCTCATTAAGAGAGTACTCTAAGGGCCAGATGTATGAAAGCATTTTGCATTCGCAAAATGTGCGAATGCCCGTTTGCGAATGCAAAATGCCATTTGAGAATGTATGAAATGCATTCTGAACGCAATCTTAAGGAATCGCTAAAATTGCGATTCCTTAAAATTGCGACCCTGTTTAGAGAGTCGCAAATTGCGACTCTCTAAATTAGAAATCGCAAATAAGAATTCCTCATTTGCGATTCCTTAGCACATGTATGAAGCAATTCCTAAATGCGATTTTGGCATTTAGGAATCGCTAATTACCACCAAGTTGAACTTGGTGGTAACCATGTGCAAAATTTAAAAATGCATTTAAAATTCATTTTTAAATTGTACATGTAAAGCACACATGCCCCTTTGGCATGTGTGCACCTTAAATGTCCCCCAAAAAATGTTGGGGTTCAGCAGAGGGGGCCTTAGGCCCCCAGCACCCTGAGGCTTTGCATTTCCAAAATTGCGATTTCTGGTTCAGAAATCGCAATTTTGGAAATGCAAAAAATTCACAGATATGGACCAACAGGCCCATAGCAGCGAATGGGGATTTGGTAATAGCATTTGCGATTTTTAAGAAATCGCTATTACCGATTCGCAAATGTGATACATGGCACTTTGCGAGTCGGAAATAGCGATTTCTCAAAAATCGCTATTTCCGAATCGCAAATGGCCTTGATGATACATCTGGCCCTAAACCTCCTACTCTGCTCTGCTCTAAAGCGCATCAAGAAAAAAGTCTAATTCACTCTTCTCTTTCTCTGACTCTATCCAACATTGCAATAGCTTGAATCACACAGTTCTAACAGCTGATACAGCTACACACAGTGAAATGGTCCAATCAGGTTAAATAGGGGTGATACGTTTATATGATTGTTAGCTTCTCGGGACCTTTCCCAACACAGTTTCTCTCAATATCCTTCAAACTTGTATTATCCGTAACAAAATGAGATACAGGAACCAGACTGTACTCTGCGGGTGTCTTGGTGATTGCGCTATCCATTAAAACATTCCATGATTATCACAATGGAAAGAAAACCTTTCTCATGGGAAAGAAAGCCAAAGAACATTGCATTTCATAATTAGAACTCCATCTTCACCTACAAATAAAATGTTCACAAAGCAAACTGTCAACCAACATTAGCCATTTTAAAATGTAGTCTTACATTAGCTATGGTCACTCTAACTGTAAATACTCATGTTTTTTCTAATAATAACATTTTTGTGTCTATGTGTTAATGCTGTACTGAAGCAAAACATTTAATAAATGAAAAAAGTCGCCAAAGGTCTGAAGGTTTTTAGCTGACCTGTGCAGCTGCAGGGACAAGCAAGCACTAATGAAGATGGCCATTCTGGTGATCTCTGCTATCCTGGCCACTGGGTAGGCTCTCTGCGTTGTAAACTGGCCTCAGAAGCCTCTGATTCTGTGGATAGGCCTGAATGATCAGTCAATGTCTAGTTTAAAGGAGGAGGTTAATGGTCATGTCTAGGTATGGTACAGCTAAATTATCATAAAGATGTCACTGTCCAGTCAGAGGCGTGAGTTTTCCTACATATACACCACTTAGTAGTATCTTAAAATATTTGAATATATTTACAATAAAAATGCAAATCAAAGGCAAACATCGTGAAAAATAATGCACTATAAAACAGTAATGCGACACAAAAACTGTGATGAAATCATCTATAAACATTATGCTCTGTGTGTGATCATTAAGAGACCGGGAAAACTGTAACACTTCGTAAAACTAGAAAAGATAAATACAATACCAATGTAGGTAAAGTAACCAAGCATTGGTTCTACCAGTGCATGCTAATATATTGCATTACTACCCAGTCTAAAACATAACACTGTAAAATGGGAAATCACAATTATCGCAAACCTTTGCTGTAGATCATTCAACTGATGATGAGCACAGAAACCGGCTAAAACAAAAGTAAACACAATGCCAGTCGAAGAATAATGAAACCAAAACCTGCAAGTGTAATGGAACGTGTCTTGGGTTTCATGGGTTTCTGGGCAGGCACGGTCAGCAGTAGGGCAGTCCAGAATAACTTTCAATGGGCTTTCAACCTTGTTCTCAACCTAGAAGAAATGGACAACACTCTAACCTACATTGCGGAAGCACCAACATCAGCAGAGTCCATGATGGTTTGATTCCTACAGGTGCTAAGTAAGTGGAAGGAAGATTCAAGACCTGATTTAGAGTTTGGCAGATGGGCAACTCCATCACAAATGTGACAGATATCCCATCCACCGTATTACAGGTGACATTGGGTATGTAATATGGCAGATGGGATATCCATCACATTTGTGACTGAGTAAGGATGCTCTGTCTAAATCAGGCCTTTAGTTTCTATTGTCACATTCACTATTACAAAGCAATGCACATGCTATTCACAAACACAAAAAAACATGTAAGGACCCCCCTTCTACTCTACTCCACAAGACCTGTTTTAAATCTGAGCCTGGTAGCCATCACCTCTTTTGTGGAGGTACGGCACTCTAAATCATATAAACTCCTTCACAAGCCAGGGGTGATGCAGACAGGTTCAAGGGGACTGCCTTCTGAGTTGACAAAGAGGCGGGTGGGCAATGAAGCGTCTTCCCATCTCAAGGCATAAGAAATGGTGTCTATGAGGTGAATCAAATATGCAGTTTGAGGGATCCCTCTAGACCAAAGGCACTGCACACTGTAACCAGCATGAAAAAGACAGACTCTTACAGGGACAAAACGAAAATTGGTGAGGTGATACAGCTGCACAAGTAGTCTTTGTTTGTGCACAGCATCATTGATGGTCTTGGTCTCAGTTACCTTGGCTATCAGTAGCTGCTAATTTCCTCTTTGACTTCTGTAAGAGGTGCTACTTCCATATGCACAGTGCTTCTGGCAAATGTCTCCACTGCTCCTAGTGCATGGTTCAAGGCATTATTGGTCTAAAGGCACCAAAGGACTCGTCTTGTGCTCATGAGTTACATGATCAGCAAGATGGCGTGGTTGAGGGACATTAGTGCCTGCAATTTAAACATAGTGTAAGCAGAATAACTGCAGTGTGGACAATAAGTTTCTTCTCCCCCACCACGTCGTCTGGTTTGAGTTAAATATGTGACTTACCTTGCGTTATGGTTTGACAACTCGTTTTGAACTAGCAGCAGGGTGAAGTTTCAGCGCTCATATTGTTAGGTTTGTTCACACAGGAAAGATACTGACCAGCCACTCTGGTACTTATTAATATAATTTATTATATTATTATGTGCCAACATGCAGGACTTCAATAATGTTATCAAACATTTGACATTTGCCTGTTTCGCCTTCTCAAGCTTTTGCTCTATCTTGCAAACCTGACATCAGAGAGGTCATTGACATTGCAACGGAGTGAGTGGGTGAAAGAATAGAAACCACACCCTTGATAAATTTGCAATGTTTATGATTTTAAAAAGTATGAGGACAGCAGCACAGTCAAAGCAGTTATGTTGTCTAGGTCAAAAGTGATTGTTGACTGTAAGAAGCCAAAGTGTTATCAGTGTGGTAGTTATGGCCATCTAGTTAACACTCCAACCTGCCAAGCTTTGAATTCTTTGTATAGGAAATGTGGAAAAAAGGTACTTTGGCAGAGTCTGCAACAAAAGTGGGACCTCTAATGTTAACATGTTTGGATGTTCACAGGGGGGTAACAATTAACTGACGTTTCAGATCAGGATGGGAACAACATAATAGATTTACCTATTCACCTTACTTGTGAGATCACTTTGGGCAATACAACAATATGCTGGTTCCTGATCACTCTTCAATTTGGGAGACAGTTTGGTGTTAAAGGGACATTTTGTGTAAAAAATTGGATTGTTTGGATGATTGAGGTGTGAGCCCTGGTCAAGCAACACTACAATCTTTGTCAGGATGATGGCACAAGCCAACCCTAAATTACCCTGTGCTCAACCCTCTAGTAGCATGGCACAGAGCAATAATGCTTAACTTAGAGGCAATGTGTAAAGTATTTGTGCGACACTTCAAACAAGAATGAAGTGAAAGACACCACACAAAAAGGATCCCACACCAGTTTGGGAAAACAGAGAATCCTTAAATAAATAAAACACGACCAAAACCACAAAAATCCAGTCAGTAGAACCAGAGATATGCAATTTTGAAGAGTTTAGTAAATAAAGTGCCAACTGTGGATAGCTGGTCGCGCCAGACCAGGACAAAGTCACAAGTTCAGGCTGACTACAATGGGGTAGGGGCTGGCTACAGGGACCCAGCAAGACCCGCTACCTTTAATCCTGGTTTTCAGGGCATTGCGAGGATCTACATAGAAGATGCGTTGCTCAGCCAAAGTGATGCATGGGTTCCGAGGTGCAGTGAATTTGCAGTGCGAGGTCATGCATTTTTGTCGAGGATCTTTTTCCCAAGGGCTTGCGATATGAAGTCCGGCATCGAGGATACGTGGTGCAGTTGAATCAAAGCATCAGTTCTGAGGCACTGCGAGGCTGCCCTGTGGAGTCGGGCGTCATCCTCGAGGCTGCTGTCGACGAGGGATGCAGGGGCTTGCTCCAAGGAAGCTTCTCACAGCTACGGTTCTAAAAAGACTGTGGGTTGCTCAGGTGATGTGGTGCATTATGACAAGCCCAGTGCACGTGAGCAGTAGAGATATGTGGACTGTGCTCGGGGTTGCGCTGTGCTGCGTTGCGCAGTAGAGGAGATGTGTTGGTTCCGCTGGTTCTACAGAGGCTGGCAGAGCACCTTAGGCCCAGTTCCACGGGCCCAGGAGTTTGGTGGCATCACTTGGCAGGGTATACTCACTGATGGCAGGGTCCAGGTGCTGTGTTCATGGTTATTGGAGCCACTTACTAGGAGCATACAAATAAATTAAATATGCCAATTAGATGTAAGACAGTCATACCATGTTTAAGTAGAGCACAAGCACTTTAGCATTGATTACCATTGTTAAAGTGCGCATAGTCCTAAGGCCAGCCCACACTAAGCAAAATTGGGAGTCTGGAGGTAAAAAGTTAGGAGGAAAACCAAGCCAAGGATGCCAGGTCTAACACTTCGGTAATGAAAACTATGTGCCTGATTTAGAGTTTGGAGGAGGGGTTAAACCCTCACAAATGTGACGGCTATCCCGTCCGCCGTATTACAATTCCCTTATAGCCCATGGACATCGTAATATAGGGGACAGGATGTCCGTCACGTTTGTGATGGCATAACCCCTCCACTAAACACTAAATCAGGCCCTATGTCAAAGAAAAAGCAGGCATCAATCCTTGAGGCTATAATGAGGACCCGATTCCATTAGAAATTATGTGCAAAATGATCATATTTATTAAAGGCAGGTCGGGTTTTGTTGCGTAGCCATTTTAGTTATAAGCTTCATGCACAGTATTTTAGCATACTAGGCCTGCTACTGTGCACTTTCACCTAGACATGTGTTATTCAGCTTTGCTTTATTAGTTTTACAAGTAGTCACTTTTACGGTCTTGTTCATTTTCTTCTATCTAACTGCTTTTGCCTAGGCCAGCACTATGTTCTTAAACAAGACATTCTTGCTCACTCTGTGCTTCTTCCAAGGCTGTAGAAAGATAGGTTGTCGATGTACGTGGTATAAGTGTAGTCTCTGACATTCATAGAAAACACACATCCTTACGTAGGGACAGTTTCTCAGAATATTAGCTGTTTTATTATAAAAACACTTCCCTGTCCCTTACACGTTAGAGAGAGATTCCAGCCAGAGAACCTCAACTGTATGCTGATTGCCGAATGCTTTGCTACAGCTGCTAATGCAGACTTCAGGCCTTTGCTCAGGTATGAGGGATGATGTCTTCCCAGGGGAACCTGAAGGGCAGAGCTTAACACGCTGGGCTCTATTATTGCCTAGGTAGGAATTAGTCCATTGATTCTAGTGACAACATGGCAGACTTATTTCTATGCTTTACTCTCCTCGTCACAATTTTAATCCTATTATGTTGTGTCGTCCTGGTTATTGCAGCTCACGCTTTGGTATCTAAGATGCAGTCGCTTCATTAAAAACTTATTGAAACATATACTGCCTCTGTTTGTCATTGTGTATATGAGACTTATGTGACTGAGAGGAACGGATGAGACCTAAGTGACCATGGCTTCCCTGAGAAACCATTTATGTCATGTGCTCGGCTGCCCAATCATCCCCGCCCTTGGGTAGAGATGAGGCACTGCTAGTTGGCCGGAGCAAAACCCAAATTGGAGTGATAGGTATCACCTGCAGTAGGTAGGACTCAGTCTCCCACACCGCGGGCGATTCTGCCACTCGAAACCCAGTAGTCTCATTAGAATAATGAGAGCCTACGTGAAAGTTGTGGAAGGATTCTATTTCTAGGCAGGAATTCAATTTGTTGGATGGAAGCAATCAGAAAGAGCTGGGGATTAGGGTAAATTCTAATGAGAAGGTACATGTACTGTTGGTTGCTAGATTGTTTGGTAGGGTTAGCATGTGTGCAATAATTCCTGGACGTTTTCACTAAACAGTTGGTGTTGACTATCATGTACCACCATCAAATAAGGTTAAAAACAGATGTTTGACCAGTGACTCCTAAGGTCTGCTTTTTCCCATTTCATGAAAGACCCACTGAAATTGGAATTGGAAAAGCTGGCAAAGTAGTGAGTTATCAAACCTACTGAGTGTTTAGAATAGCAGTTGTCATAGCCATAAATTCAGGCAGCAAGAACATTAGTTTGTGTGTAGATCTCAGAGACCTCTACTTAGGTATATCGGTGGACAAAAACCCTCTTCCCAGTATTCACAAAATGCTCAGCCTGCTAGGAGAAGCAAGCTGTTCCAGTGTTACTGACATATCATCTGCCTACAACCAACTTGAACTCAACCTGGAATCTAGAACCCTGCCTGTCTTTGTGGTGACCCTAGGCGCATACATGCTCCTCAGGATACCATTTGGGCTGTGTTAGAAATGGGGTCTTGGGTTGGAAGTCAGGCTACCCCCTGTCCAAGTGAGGACCCTCACTCTAGTCAGGGTAAAGGAGAATCACCCTCAGTTAACCCCCGTTCGCCCCCTTGGGAGCTTGGCACGAGCAGGCAGGCTTAACTTCAGAAGCAATTTGTAAAGTATATGTACCCACACACAGATTAATTCAGTGAAAACACTACAAAATGACACAACACAGGTTTAGAAAAATAGAGAACATTTATCTAAACAAAACAAGACCAAAACAATAAAAATCCAATATACACAAGTCAAGTTATGAATTTAAAAAGCAAAAGAGTCCTAAATCCTTTTGAAAACAGCGAGAACGTTGTTAGTGTACAAAAGTACCTGGGTAGCATCAAAATAACACCGCCCGGGCGAGTGTGCGTGGGAAAAGGCCAGCGATGCGTCAATTTCTCACTCGCAAGTGAGAACTTACGTTGTTCCTCCTCCGGTCGGGTCGGCATGCACCGTTTCTTCTCTCCCACAAGACACCGATGCGTCGATCCAGATGGGCAGCTTGGGTCCTGACAGGCTTTGCGTTGTTTTTCCGCTCCCAGTGATGTTGTGTTGAAAATCCGGTTGCACGGTATCACAAAACCGCACTGCGTGGGGTTTGCATTGTTATCAGCCTCCGTTATTGGGTGTTGCATGTCATTTCTCCAGCCGTGCTGTGTCGATCTTCCAGCTGCGATGCAGGTGGAGCGTTCAGTTCAGCTGTGAAGCTGATGGCGCGTCGTTTATCAGTCGTGTCACGGAATGTGCGTCGAAACTTTCACCGCACAGCGGGCTGTGTGTGGATTTTCAGTCTTTTTCTGCCAGCTTCACCTTTCAAGGGCCCAGGAACTGGATAGGGCACCACTTGGCAGGGCAGAGAGTCCAGGTGCTGGCAGGTGAAGTCTTTGATGACCCTGAGACTTCAACAACAGGAGGCAAGCTCAGTTCAAGCCCTTGGAGATTCTTTACAAGCAGGAATTCACAACAAAGTACACTCTTTGTCCCCTTTCACAGGCAGAAGCAGCAACTGCAGGATAGCTCCACAAAGCACAGTCACTGGCAGGGCAGCACTTCTCCTCAGCTCTTCAGCTCTTCTCCTTGGCAGAGGTTCCTCTTGATTCCAGATGTGATCTACTTTTCAGGGATTTTGGGTCATCTTATACTCCTTTCTGCCTTTGAAGTGGGCCTACTTCAAAGGAAAGTCTCTCTTGTTTGTGAGATCCTGCCTTGACCAGGCCAGGGCCCAGATACACACCAGGGGGTTGGAGACTGCATTGTGTGAGGGCAGGAACAGCCCTTTCAGGTGTAATTGTGACCACTCCTCCCCTCTCCCATAGCACAGATGGCTCATAAGTATATGCAGGCTACACCCCAGCTCCCTTTGTGTCACTGTCTAGAGAGAGGTGCAAACAGCCCAACTGTCAAACTAACCCAGACAGGGAATCTACAAACAGGCAGAGCCACAGAATGGTTTAGGCAAGAAAATGCCTCCTTTCTAAAAGTGACATGTTCAAACACACAATCTCAAAACCAACTTCACTAAAAGATGTATTTTTAAATTGTGAGTTCAGAGACCCCAAACTCCACATGTCCATCCACACCCAAAGAGAACCTGCGCTTTAATAATATTTAAAGGCAGCCCCCCATGTTAACCTATAAGAGGGATAGGCCTTGCACAGTAAAAAACGAATTTGGCAGTATTTCACTGTCAGGACAAATAAAACACATTAGTATATGTCCTCCCTTATCCATACACTGCACCCTGCCCTTGGGACTACCTATGGCTTACCTTAGGGGTGCCTTACATGTAAGAAAAGGGAAGGTTCAGGCCTGGCAAGTGGGTACACTTGCCAAGTCGAATTGGCAGGTTAAAACTGCACACACAGACACTGCAGTTTCAGGTCTGAGCCATGTTTACAAGGCTACTAATGTGGCTGGCACAACCAGTGCTGCAGGCCCACTAGTAGCATTTGATTTACAAGCCATGGGCACCATCTAGTGCCAGTAAATCAAATAAGCCAATCATGGAAAGCCAATTACACATACATTTTACGTAGTAGAACTTACACTTTAGCACTGGATAGCAGTGGTAAAGTGCCCAGAGTAACAAAAACAGCAAAAACAGAGTCCAGCAACCATCAACAACCTGGGAAACAGACCACACCAAGGATGCCACGTCTAAGAGGCTGGCACCCAGCACCCACTGCTGTGGTTTTCTAGCAAATAAATCAGCATATTTTCGAAAGCCATTCTGCTTTCAGAACAGCACCTTGTTTGACCTAGTGGGTAAACAGTATCACAATGCCACATAGGTATTGCAGAGATTGAAGGTGGCTGGTCTAACCTTAAAGAAAGAAATTTGTCAAATTTGATATGTTCTGTTAAGTACCTTTCACATACCATTTATTGTGATGGAGAAAGCTCAAGTTATACCTGATAGAAGCAGTGGAGGGAGGGGGATTAAAGTCAGATACAAATTAAAAAAACAACTGAAAAATCCAGTGTCTTTGCAACCTGTGAAAGTTGCCTGTGAAGCACAATGTCGTGGTGTTGGACAGCCTACATCACTCCAACCCAACCGTCTCACCCATACCAAAGGAAGACTGTATCAATCACTTATGGGGTTATTTCATAATCCCTCCTGGCACAAAGATTATCTCATGTGATCATTTTTCTTCCCCTGGCAAGGGATGTGCTGTGTTTTGCTCTTCATAACCTGCCTTATATATTATTTTCCCTCCTTCACCCTGGCTGACCCCTCGTTAGCCTCCACAGTGGTTAATTTTCTTGGTTCCTTCCTCACTGCCTCCCCCTCTCTTTCTCTGCCTATTTTATATCCTGTTGGGTATTTTCTGTCAGAACTACTCAACTGGTGACTTGGAGATGTAGAGGACCAAACTTACCTGTGGTTTACACGTTTCTAACTTCTTTCTGCTTTTTCTTTTTCAAAATGTTTGCTGGCAGATCCCCTTGCCACAAGGCCTCTGAAAGCAGGCTGTGTGTGCTTTCTTCACTCATTGACGCACAATAAAATTCTAGGAAGTTATTTATGCCCCACCACTTTCAAAGTTCACCACTCCTGAATGATTCCCAAAATACTTATTCAATCACAGATGCATATGTGTGATTTAAGTAACCTATCGCTGGCCATCCCTATTATGTTATACAGTTCCATTTGAAATGGTCACTGATACCTCCTTTCTCCTTTAAAAAAAAAAATGTATTTATGCATTTTAAATGAACACACAACAAAGATACCCTCCGGCCCAAATAACATTAAAACAGACATAGCCCCATCAGTGTACATCTACGACGGTGTCTCCGACCGCTCACAAGAGGAAGGATACCGGGAGGAAGTGTCCCCACTCAGTTCAAGTGTAGCAGAATCCAGCAGTAGTACTAAGTTGTCAGTCCTCAGAGAGCATAGATCTGGGCCAGTCACAATAAGTGCTCTCGCTCGAAGGGCAGAAAACAGATCTGCAATCAACAAAGATATAGAAAGGCAGCCGGTAGAGGAAGCAGGCAGCACCATCATCAATCATCGCAGCCAGCAGCAGCACACTGGAGATACCTCCTTTCTCCTTAAAGTCATCCGTCAACGTTTCACAGGCCCAGGCAGCAGCATTCATAACCACTTTCTTCAGAGACTCTCTTCATTTGATAAAGGGTCATATTTAAGAGTACCAAATTAGTCTTGAGGCTCTCATCAGGCATTTGTTGGCTCCTGGAACTCCTAAAGGCTATCAAACAGTTTGGGTCTGTGGAATTTATCTGGGTACCATTAGAGCACCTACTGTAGTGGTGCAAAATTGTGTTTACTTTCCTTTATTTATGAGGTAAAGAGTTATCAGTCTATTAAACTTTACAGGTCTGCAATTGCGACTAGTCCTGAACTTTTTTGGGAGCTTCAGTAGGTGCCCTAGTCAAGTTACTCTGAAGTTTAAAGGTTTTGGAATCTTTGAGACCAAAACATGATTTATGGTGGGAAGAGTTGACTCTAAAGCTTTTTAATTATTTGCCCGAATAATAATTGTTGTCAATGAAACATATTTCTGATGCTGGTTTATGGTGTTTGTCGTGTATGGTGTTTACAGGTTGTCAGCTGTGCTCATTTCGTTTTTACATGAAACCAAACTTCATTAGTAGGTCTTGATGGTTTCCAGTAAAACAGTAGAGTACAAACACTACTTTTGCATGAAGTACTTATTTTTTCACTGTTGAGCTCTGAGGGCTATTGTTAGACCACACACACGACACTCATCTAACACTGCACAGATATGCCAGGTACTTGGGTATCACTGTACCCACAGGAGTATCCCCCCCAAACAATACTCCACTCCAACAAACAACAGACCTCATTAAACAAGTCCCACCATTCACCCAGCACAGTCCAAATAGGACAGCAGATGGATATGAGGCTCAACACCACCGTCCACTACACACTCAGATACCAAAATAAGGGCAGCGTGCAAGCCGCATAACCAATGCTGCACCTATACATCTTGGCAAGACTTCTGTTCATTACCATCAGAACTTTATAATCCATCACATTAACGATGATAAAATACATATACTTCAAACAATAACATTGTCTGAAATACAGTGATGCTTACAACTCAAACCTGAGTCCTATTAGTGATAGAATTCTCGAAAGCAGGACTGCAAGGACTCCGTTAGCGCTGCACCGCCCACTAACTGCAGCATAGTCACTATATAAATATGTGCAACTACATAGAGCCTGATTCACAAAGGTAAACTTACACTAAGCAAAGCATGTGGAGAAGGGGAGTCTCTGCATATAAAAAGGTAGGACCGTCCTCCCTTTTTGTAAGTGTGGGCTTCACAGTCATAAAGATTCTACTATTAAAATACCTTTGTGAATAGCAAACAATCGTAAACTTACATAAATGTGTATACTTAGTTTTGTGGATCAGGCCCCTAATATTTAGACCTGGATGCTGCTAAGGTTTAGTGGCTGTTTGTAATCTGCCTCATAAAGACAATGCTTTCATAACTAGGCAACCAGCAGTTGGAGTGGGGAGAAACAGGTCAGGTTTGAAGCTTCTTGAAGAGACTGAACTCCTCATAATCAATGTATTGCTCTCCAGAAGTCACCTAATTGGACTCTTGCATAAAATGTGTTAATTTCTGTTTCACTTTCCTAATTCTCCTTCTCTCATTTTTTTTTAAAGGTGATATCTTGGACCTGCAGGTCTATCGTCCTTGGGAGTTCCTCTCCAACTTTCCCTGCAGGACAGTGTTTTTCCCGTTAATGACGTCCGGCACCACGTTCTGTATAATGAAGTCTTTGACACATTTGGGCTTCCTGAATAGCTTTATCAACAGTTACAACCTCCTGGTACTTCCAAGACTATATTTGACGCTGTTTTCCTTCATTCTGGACTACAGTATATATCAGGTTGCACCTGTCTGGGCTGCGGATCGATGGAAGGCCATGGTCCTTCTTGCTGGATCATACGTTACTCTAGTTTTCTATACAAGAACATTCAGCAATGCGATAGAAGGGCTTCTGTTTGCCCTGCTTCTGATGATGATTTCCTCAGAAGCTCCAGAAACTAATTTAGCTAGAAAATCCATCTCCAATAAAACTAATTACAGCAGCCTAATTGGTATCATCTTGGTTGCTGGATGCTTTAACAGGCCAACTTTCCTTGCTTTTGCTGTCGTTCCAGTACTGTACTGGGCTGCGAAAAATACAATCTCGCTCTACCGCCCTACAACATTCTCCCTGAAAGTGTTAAAATGTGTGCCAAGTGCTACTGCTACTGCCCTCATTTTCATTGCAGTCGACACAGTATATTTTACCTATGAGGCCCCAGTGGACCACCTGCCATTGGATAAAGTCAACCAGCCACAAGATACACAAAATGTAGTATTAACTCCTTTCAATTTTCTAAAATATAACTTCAATCCCCATAATCTTGCACAACATGGCTCTCATTCTCGAAGCACTCATTTTGTAATCAATGGAGCAATGCTTTTTGGAGTCCTTCATCTATCAGCTGCTGTTGCTGCCGGTAAGGTACTAAAGAGAGCTCTACACAGGTTATTGGAAAGCAAGCACTCAAAGGCAGCGAGTGAGAGAAGCGATGTCCTCCTGCAGTCCCGCCATGTTCTGCTCTTGTTTTATTTTGTACCATTGGCCCTTCTTTCACTCTTTCCCCATCAGGAACCACGATTCCTCATTCCCCTGATCTTACCACTAGTCCTGTGGAGTGCACCTCAAAAGCAAACAATACAGTGGAAATCAATCCTTGTACTATTCAACTTATTGGGGGCACTTGTTTTTGGCTGCTTGCATCAGGGTGGATTAATCCCATGCCTGTCCCAATTAGAACAAGTTATTCACACAAAAGAGCCCCTAAACAACCACTCTCATTACACTCTACTGTTTACACACACCTACATGCCGCCAAGGTACCTACTCAATATAAAAAACCAGGAGACATCTGTGGATGTCATTGACATGGCTGGAACAGAAGAAAAGCAATTTTGTCAGAAAGTAGGAGAGATCACAGAAGATATCTCCTCTAGAAATTCAGACACCACAAAGAACAGAATTCATCATTTTTACATCATAACTCCAGGGACCTTCAAACCAGAACTTGAGAACTGTGGATTTGTTGTAAAAAATGAAACCATGTTCTTTCCTCATTTGTCCATGGAAGACCCGCCACGGATTACTGTGCTGTTCAGTGACAAATGGATGAGCCAACTGGGGCTGTACATCCTTGAGTTAGAATTGCACTCCTTGCCTGTCCATAGAGGCCATGTACATGGGCTAATGCAAACGGGTCAACAACTCTATTAGTGGAGTCTGCAAAGTGGCCATGTTGAGGGAAGCACCTTTGTAGACCTGGTTATATTCCAAAGTCCTGCCCTTGAAGAAAGGGACATGCTAAATTTTCAGGATAATCACTGATTATGTAAATTACTCTTATTTAGATTAAGTGTATGTGAATATATTTCATATAAAAAGCTGAATTCTCCGGCCTGGCTCTGTCCCACTTGGACATACCAAGGTCTTGCTCTGGAAAAAAAATTAATCAGCAGTTTTTATCATGGACGTCAACAACAAATTATTCAAGCAGACTTCTTTCATGGCCTATGAAAACTGTCACAATCTTATGTTGCAATGTACTGTAATGTGAGATTTGCATAATGCACAAAGAGCTGATCCCAAACAGACTGAACCAAAGATGCTCTGCAGGTCTCATAAAGGCAAGACCAATTACTCTATCAAATTTCTGTGCCGTTGGTTCGCCCCACTGCAGGCACAGAAATGTCACACTAACAGATTATATTTCAGTTTTTTCTGGGGCGGTGTCTATATCATGGTTTTGAAAGAAAAGGTATCATATTGAAACTAAGGGAAGCCTGTTATGGCTAGGAAATGACCAGCTGACCAGATTCACGTATGCACTAGACCAGTGGTTCCCAACCTGTGGTCTGGGGACCCCTGGGGGTCCGCGAAGCCTCTTCAGGGGGTCCGCGACAGCTTAGAAAAATAAATAATATTAACAGATTAGGTCCCCAGCTTTCAGTAATGACTCAGTGGGGGGTCCCCGGATTCCAATAAAGATTCAGTGGAGGTCCCCGGGCTCCAGTAATGATAAAGTGGGGGTCCACAGAAGTCAAAAGGTTGGGAACCACTGCACTAGACCACCCCATGCCTTCAGAGTTATCCATCCAAATGTCAGCCCTCTCCCATCACTTTAGAAATTTGTAAACTAAATTCACGTAGAGTAGAAACATCTCTCATAGTCATTTAAACCCCATCTCCTGGGAGAAGATGAGCTCTAGAAGCCATGGACTTGATGTACAAAGGTGGGGTTGCAAACCAATCAGTGCTTTTTTGCGATTTATCTGGTGTGACCCTACCTTTATTTTGAGACATGATTAATTAACTAATTGAGCAAATTAAGGCCCATATTTATACTTTTTTAGCACCGCATTTGCATAATTGTTTTATGCAAAAGCGGCGCAAACTTACAAAATACAATTGAATTTTGTACGTTTGCACTGCTTTTGCGTCAAAAAGTGGCGCAAATGCGGCTCTAAAAAAGTATAAATATGGGCCTAAAGCTGTCCATTTGCAAGGAACTGCAAAAAACACCTGCCTCTTTAACAGTGATGGCTGGTGACATTTAAAAGAGGTAGGCTCCGATGCGTTGTGACGAGGGTCAGTTGTGTTGAATCACGTTTTTTTTTTTTATACCATGACCAGAAGGTGTTGGAGCACTCCACAGGAGTACCAGTTACACATTACAAAGTCACATTCATTCTTGTTTTTATGCACAGTAATTTGCCCAGAATCATAGGATGTAGTGGCACCATGCCGAAAAACTTGTACATACTGCTGTCTGGTGCGTTCCGAGAGCAGTCGAGCCATTAAGCTTGATCGGGAAGAAGGAAGGTGGTTGACTTCCTTACAAAAGCCAACGTCAATCTAACCAATCCTGGAGCTGCTCTCATGCTGTTTTCGGCATGAGAGAAGCACCATGATTGGTTGCAGCAGACTAGCCTAATGCTCCTTTTGAAACTATGGGCCTCTGTCTGCAATCCCCGGCTGTTTAACACAGCTCGGATTGGTGTGGTCTGAAGTGCGCATGTCAGACAGGCTATCACAAGGCAGCCGGGTAATCTGACCTGCACACTCTGTACTTTACCCTTGGCAAGTCATACCTGGTGCTGCCCCCACCCTCTCACTCGAGCTAGAACCGTGGCGGGCCAGCAGCAGATCATAATAAAATGGCAACAACCATTTTATTAATTTACGTTTACTGCTGCTCTCTCCTCTGCCCTAAAGAAGGAACCACCATTGCTCATAAATTTTTATAAGGCAGGAGCCTGTTTGTGACTCCCTGTGAATGTCTTTGATGCAGGGATGGACAGCAGGCTACTGCCTGCCCTCCTAAATGCTCGCAGCTAGCATTCAGAAGCTGAACTCTGTCCTTATGGTTTGCAACCACAATTGTGGCTCAGAATTATTGATATATCACATACCGACTTGCAAAGGAGATTGGGGAGCTCATTACACGCGCTTTCCTTTGCAATACAGTATGGATGACAAGATGTACTTTGTGAGCAGTAAAGACATTTCAACTTACAAAGTTCATTGTGTGATACACTGCATTGTGGTATCTTGTGATTTTGTGTATGACGCTTTGTAGCTGCAAAATTTCTAAGTTGGCAATTTTCTGTCGAGAAGACTTGGATTTTCTTCGCGCGCAAAACGCATTGTGCGAAACTGTAAAATTACTCTATGGCCCTGTGCATATGTTCCCATATCAGCCAAAATTTGGTACCCCCTAAAACAGTCTGGATGATAGTGTAAATTGTCACCCGAAAACTGACACTTAACTGATTATTTCATGTACCATTAACCCGTCATCAAGTGTTTTCACCCCAGAACTAGCCAGTGTTAGCTTTAATGACTGCAAAGTAAAGGACGGAAAAATTTCACACTCCAGAACAGGGGGTCTTCAAACTGGGGGGCGGGCCCCCCTAGGGAGGCCTCAAGTGATCCCAGGGTGGGGGGGCTCCAGACTCTGGCCAAAAGAAGCATTACACAAATAACAGTGTTTTGTTTTAAGCAAAAGCATGTTATTGCATTTTTAAAAAGGTAACAGAACTTATCTGCAATGTTTAAATATGTCTAGACATATTTAAACATTGCCATCTTTCTAAAATATTGGTGAAAAGTTCTGAGGTGGAGCCCAATGAATTTTATTTTTCAACTCAGGGGCGCGACATTAAAAAGTTTGGAGACCACTGCTCTAGAATCATGCCATCTCTATCACCAAAGAGCGCCTAAAAGTATTGCAATAAAGGTAGCAAGAAAGATACCAGAGTATAGCTGTGTTCTAACAGCCGAAGCCAACTTCCTCACTGATCAGTCAGTTTGATCTATGCCATGAGGTGACCAGGATAACACAAGCAAGGACGTAGACTCCCGGCTATCCTGGAAGACTCTAGTCTAATTTTGCTGCGTTTTAGGCTATGACAGTGATTCCCAACATGTGGTCCGGTGACCCCTGGGGGGGTCTGCAAAGCCTCCTCAGGTGGTCCTCAACTGCTTAGAAAATTAATATTAGCAGATTAATAAGTGTATATAAATTAAGTGGCTAAATGTGCAATTGAAAATTTTAAAACATACTGTAAATGTGAAGGAATTTGAAATTGGAGGCAAAAAATTTAATTAGAATCCACATATTGATTTGTGGGAGCAGCGTAGGTGCATCATGCAGAATATTGCATTGGTGATGTGTGGCTTCAACTGAATGTAGAAAAACTCCAACATTCCTATTAAAATATGTTTCTTATTTTTTTTTACATTTGTTTGCAAGTTAAGTAATATTTGTTCTAATTGTGTGTTTATGTTTGATGAATGCCTGGTTCTGTATTTTTGTGTGTATTGTTTTGAGGTTCAAATCATCAACAGTGTTTAGGTCGAGGTCCCGAGCTTCCAGTAAGGACTCAGTAGGTAGGTGGGGTCTCCGAATTCCAATAATGATTCAGAGGGGGTCTCCCGGTTCCAGTAATGATAAAGTGGGATCCACAGAAGTCAGAATGTTGAGAACCACTTGGCTAAGGGATCCTTTGCAATCCATCTCTGAAAGTAGCCCTGAAGGAATAGCATCCATTTTCTTCTAGGTACACATCTTGCCATGTATGTAGGTATTTTTGCATTTGGTGGAGAGCAATGGAGTGCATAAATGAACGCTATCCGACAATGCATATTCCTGCTTTGCTGCTGCAGAAAATGATTAATCTTGGTTACTGTGCCAGACCCTAAAGTATTAAACTGATCCTTGAGTTTCTCTTCACAACTGCGGGTTGTAACAGCAGTGTATTTTATAAAAATGTGTTCCAATATTACTGTTTCCAATTATTTAAATAACATGCTGATGCTTTCCAATGGGACTTTGACCAGCCTGGTGTAATGCTTTTAAATGGCTACCAAGAATGCAGCTCTTCATTGTGGCCTATGGTGCAAACCAAGAATTTTGATCAGCGTTTATCACCCATCAGGAAATGGCTCACTGTATAAAAAATGAGATGTGAAAATGTCACAAGTGCGACCGATTGACTCTGCATGTTCATGGCACTAAACTATTCTGGTCTCGATTAATCGGCCATGTTGGCACAGGTGGACTGCCTTAGAGGGTAAAGTTTACCCAAATTACTCTCCACACTGTTAATTACCTCGATCCATAATGCCAACATGAAGGGTGTCAAACTTTTTCTGAGGCCAGAAGTTGTTAACCAAGTAACCGGCTTTAACATACTACCATTCCACATGGCATAGAGCAACCCAGCCTTTTTATTCAACTGTTTGAAAGGCAATCTAAAGCACATGAAATGCAGCAAGTTGGCACAGTCTAAAACACAAAATTAATAATTACAAAGAGAAGTCAATAAAGAGCTCACGAAATTCAGGACAAGGTCCAAGCCCCGGGTTGTGCATGTGCAAGGCTCTCCAAAATTAAGAGAAAACAAATAAAAGCTTAGAAAAATGCTGGATGGACAAATGAAAAAAACTAATGCTGCAGAAAAAATAGTGTCGCTATGAAATAAAAAATAAATAATTGCTCTCAAATTAGTTGCCGATAGAAACAACGCCCTCAAGAATATTACTGATCTGTGCTCAACTTATGAGAAAACATCCATTAGGTATTTGGGACCAGAAATCTTGCTTTATCTAAATGTTTACAATCGTGAAAAATAGGAACCGATCACTAGTGAGTATTGGGTGAAATTAAGTGTAAAAACTATCTTATGGATTTCTTTGCGCCATTTTTTCAGCCCCCCTAATGGGGGACGTCCCCTTGCATACATTATGCCTGGCACAGGCATATTGTGGCGTAAGGGGTTACAAAGTGCCGCAATGCGTGCATTACGCCACTTTGTAAATCTGGCGCAGCGATTTTGGCCATATTAGGCCACAATAGTGTTAAAAGCAATTATGCTAATGTGGCGCAAAGAGGTGCTATGCCCCCTTAATTCTGGGCTATAGTTTTAAAACCCTTTCGAGATGCCGCAGTTTCTACGTATTACAAGACAACATTGATTGGAGGCCGCAGCGGTATGAGGGAGACGAATGCTCCAAGCTGAAAGGGATCCGAATGGAGGAAATAATAAATGTGGGAAAGGATATATCGCTTTGCCCAGCTAAAGAAGAGGATGCAATTAAGGATTTTTATGAATAATGGACCTGAGGAAAGTTGGAGATATAATGGAGAAGATGTTGGTTTGAATTTTGAGTGGATTTTAGATGTTCCCTACCTATAAGTCCTGAGGAAGACCCATTTTGGAACCTGGAATTGGCCCTAGAGTTACTATTGGGTGGAAACGTCGATGATAATGTTGTAGCCTGGATTGGTTTTTGAAATTGAGTGGAGGACAAAATTGGGGATTTGAACCAGGACATAAACAAGTGTTGATTCAATTGGAAGGATGGTCAACCAACAGGCTTTCTTGAAATTAATATATTAATGGATATGTGGGGGATTTACTGTCATTTTTTGTGTTGTTAATCACAAGCACTTGATCTTTTGCACCTTTTCTGTCCTTCTTTTCTTGTGATATGGTAGGAAGTTTTATAAGCACTGTATAAATTATTAAAGAAATTTTATATATGTAATATATGATGGATTCCCAATGTTTTTTGTATCTATGCTGCAGGTTATGCAATTAATTATTTAGAGAGTGATGGTTCTCCGGATGGATCAATGTTGTCTTGTAATATGATTAACCCAGATCTTCGGATTTTCATTGGGTTACCCTGTGTAGTTTGTAATAGCAGTTTCTACATGGAGAGGGTCAAGGCATATTGTTGGACATTAATTTCTCTTAAGCTGTGTATGCAGGCAGGGTGGGCACAAGGCAGGCAAATAGTCACAATATTGTTTACAGTGCTGTTACATTATGCTGTACAAAGGAGAGAGCTGTCTGATGAGTACTAAAGAGTACCCTTGGAGATTCAGTTTCAAAGTCAGCTTTTTATCACAAAATCGTTTATTGAGCTTTTTAAAAAAACAAAAAAAAACTTCATACATAACATGAATGTTAGCAATGGGGAATTGCAGAAAAAGATAAAAAATCAAGTTGACCTTCAACTTTGTGTAGATAGTGTACACTTAGCTATTGTATGTCACTGCACAAATACAAGTCCTACCCTCACCGCTGATCACCAATGTTAGAAATGGGGTTTTTGGGTGGCAGTCAGGTTACCTCCTGTCCAAGAAGGACCCTCACTCTAGTCAGGGTAAGTTACACACAATCCAAATTCTCCTGTGCCAACCCTCTAGTAGCTTGGTAGTGAGCTGTCAGAAGGCAATGTGTAAAGTATTTGTGCAATAAATCATGCTAATAACACAGTGTAAACACCACAAAAATACACCACACAGGTTTAAAAAAATATAGAATATTTATTCAATTAAATGCAGGTCAAAACGATCAAGATTTGATAAGTACACGTTGAAATATCACTTTCGAAAATGATAAAAAGAGTCTTAAGTTCTTAAAAGAAATAAGTGTCTCTTACAAGCACAAAGTACCTGGTTTACGACTAAATTATCTGGAAGGGACCGCAGAAGAAGAGATGCGTGGAAAACTGTGAGGTGTGCATTGGTTTCTCCCGGCGCACACAGACGATGCATCAATATTTTCGAAGCAGCAAAGGCCTTGCATCGATTTCCGGTGTGTGGACTTGGAACTTCTTTGGGTTGCGGGGTATTTGGACGCCCAGGGGACGATGCGGAGAAATCTTGGGCGTGCAGGACGAAGTCACAGGAGCTGCGTCGATCCGGTGAGCGATGCAGGAAAATTTCTGTCGCAAGGCAGGTGCTGCGTCGATTCCTCTTCACAGGAAGTTGGGCTGCGTCGTTCTGGCTCGCCAATGCGTCGATCCAGTGGGCCCTGCGTGGAATTTCCAGTCACAACCCTGGTGCTGTGTCGATCTCCACTCTGGGAGCGGGGCTATGTCGTTCCAGTTCAGGGAGCAGTGATTTTCTCATCCCGTGCAAGCTGTGAGTGGATTCTGGCAGGCTGTGTGTCGATTTTCACCGCACAAGAAGTTCTTTTGCAGAGATGAAGTATTTTTGGCCCTGAAACTTCAGGAAAAAGGAGGCAAGCTCAATCCAAGCCCTTGGAGAGCACTTCTCAGCAGAGCCAGAGGGCAGCGAGGCAGCAGGGAAACAGCAAGGCAGCAGTCCTTTACAGCAAAGCAGTCAGGTGAGCCCTTTGGGAAGCCAGGCAGCTTCTCTTAGCAGGTTGCAGGTTCTGGTTCAGAGTTCCTTTCCCAGTAGGTATCTTGTCAAGAAGTGTCTGCAGAAGTATCTGTAGAAGTGTCTGAGTTGGTAGGGTCAGAGACCCGGTGTAAATACCCAAATGTGCCTTTGAACTGGGGGAGACTTCAAAGAGTGGCTTAGAAGTGCACAAGGTCCCCTTTCAGTTCCATCCTGTCTGCCAGGGTCTGAGTAGGGCGTTTGGCAGTCCATTTTGCAACATGTAACTGTCAGGCCCTCCAGCCTCCCAGCCCAGGAAGACCCATTCAAAATGCCAATGTGTGCAAGTGTGACTGAGCATCCTGTGTTTGGGGTTTTCTGAGTGAAATGCACAAGGGAGCTGTCAACTAACCCAGCCAGATGTGGATTGTAAGGCACAGAGGTTTAAGTGCAGAGAAATGCTCAATTCTAAAAGTGGCATTTCTAAAATCGTAATATTAAATCCAACTTTATCAGTCAGCAGGATTTTGTATTACCATTCTGGCCATACTAAATATGACCTTGTTACTCCTTTCAGATCAGAATCTACCACTCAAAGTATATGAGGGTAGCCCTAATGTTAGCCTATAAAAGGAGCAGACCTCACAGCAGTTTAAAATGAATTTAGGAGTTTTACACTACCAGGACATATAAACTATGCAGGTACATGTCCTGCCTTTTCCCTACTTAGCACCTGCCCTATGGGTTACCTATGGGCCTACCTTAGGGGTGACATATGTAGAAAAAGGGAGTTTAAGGCTTGGCAAGTACTTTTAAATGCCAAGTCGAATTGGCAGTGAAACTGCATACAAAGGCCTTGCAATGTCAGGCCTGAGACATAGTTAGGGAGCTACTTATTTGGGTGGCAGAATCAGTGCTGCAGGCCCACTAGTAGCATTTAATCTACAGGCCCTGGGCACATGTAGTGCACTTTTACTAGGGCCTTATAAGTAAATTAAATAAGCCAATTGGGTATAAGCCAATGTCACCATGTTTTAAGGGAGAGCGCATATGCACTTTAGAACTGGTTAGCAGTGGTAAAGTGCGCAGAGTCCTAAAACCATCAAAAACAGTGTCAAAAAGTGGAGGGAGTCAGGCAAGAAGTTGAGGATGACCACCCTAAGGCTGTCAGGTCTAACAATGGACATCTCAGATATGCATGGATCAGTCAGGTTTTTATGCCACTTCCTAGTGAAGTAGGTTTATTATACGAGAAATTAAAATCATTGAAAAATAGTATTACAAGCTACCAGTTTTATAGACCCTAATAGAATCTAAAACACAGTAATGTACATCAGAGTTACAAATAAAAACAGTAAAGCATGCACCACTGCTAAAATATCTCATTATACGAACAGAATCAGTTTTCATAAACTACTTTTTCAGCCTCAGTTAAATATATTCCCATTCATCTCTTCTCAGCATCTTGGAAAACGTGCACTACACTGTTCCAAATAAAACAGATGGCATGTTGCTATTAAAGCAAAAGTTAATTGCTTCAAACCCTGATCCTCTATTACAGACAGTAATGCCTAAGCCAAACCCATATCTAAAAGTGAGGTTCATGATGCACATCCTTCTATTCTGGAGTTAGTTTGAAACCTTCTGGTCTCTTCTGTTATTAATGAGGCATCTTTTAAACTTGAAAAACTGGGAACTGAAGTAATATTAACCTTATAATCACAAAACACGGCCTGAGCGCTCCTCTAAGTATCCCGGCCACATTCTTATTTTATACAAAGGAATTACATAAAATGCAACATTCCTACGGCCCAGATTTTGGTTGCCCAGAATCCCAGATCTGACAGCTCGCTGTTCTGTATCCACCCTCAGAAGTACCATGGATGAGCATTTGCCGCACAAATCAGTTGCCTCAAGTTGTAATAGAGTTAATTCTAGATATCTAGCCCAGGGTTCAGATCACTTGCTCTGTTATATGCTTCGTATTTCTAGAATAAGGGCTAGATTTAATTCTTGATGGTGTGAATACTCTGTTGCAATGGTGAAAGGGTATCCTTACTGGTAAGAATGCAGTCCGTCAGCCCAATTTAGATTCAGGCAGATCTTTAATCATGGCAGAGACTACTCCGTCTCTGCTGTGATTAAACCCCTCTGACAGCCCTGTTGAGTAAGGACCACCGGAGGCAGACCTGTAATTACGCCCACCTGATTTGGATAGGAGGAATTTGAGGTCAGTTTTCAATGCCCACTACCGCCAGGAAAATCCTGGCGGTAATGGGCAGTAAAAACTACTAAAAGCATCTCTTGTCATGGGAAAAGACTCTAATGGCAAGGGGAGCATTTTATTTTTTGTTTTCCAAAACAAAATCACACTTTGTGTCCCTCTACCGGGGCAGTGGAATAATTTATTTGGTTGGTCACCTTGGCAGACCAACAGGCCGTCTGCCAGAAAATAAATCTGTCCCGATTTAGAGTTTGGGAGAAAGGAAACTCTGTCACGATCTTGATGGATATCCCATCCGCCATTCTAAAACTGCATTATATCCTATGGCATTTGTAATTTGGTGGATGAGATACCCTGTCACAAACTCTAAACCAGGCTCAAATTCTTAAATTAACCTTCTTCCCTCATTCTTAGGAATTGACAAAGTATTATATATGAGACCACATTTGGTGTTCTATCATAAAAGCCCAAATTCCCATCATAATTGAAACATGGTTGTGAAGTGTGGAAAACTGAATAATTTCCTATGAAGGTTAGACAGTGATTTGTCATCCAAAGATTGAATTTGCCTGGAAAACTCCTAATTCACAATTTCACCTTAATAAATTTAAACATTGGGACTGTCTAGAGATATATTTTTAATATACCCTCAGACAGCATAAATAAACAAAGACTATCTTGTTTGCAGCTTGGCGTTACGGTTTCTTGGGGTCATAAGTTCTGACATACAAATGTCTACATAAACATAGGTGACCACATTAACAAAATTTATAGATCTTTTTGTTTCACCTTCAGGGGAAGGGCAGTTCTGTTTTTACTGCTGGGAAGCCCCTGAGTGTCTCCCCCATCTGAGGTGGTGAAATGCTGGTTCAGAAGAATAATAGTGTGTAAATGCTTGGCGCCCATTTAGGTGCCAACTTATGGCCTAAGGGCTACATTTTTTTTTTTTTTACTTTTTGCTCCTCTAAGACTATGCCTTCTTCAATGTCAGTATTTTGTTTTTGCTTTCTCCTTATCTTTTCACGGAGAGAAGCCACTTCACAAACAAAATCTCTGTAACTTCACCTGCACCAATAGCAGGATTACTTCTTAGTCTGATTTATTAATTTTACCTTTTAGGTTATTGTGTTTTCATGCTTCCAGCACCTAGTTTTTCAAATACCAGATAGAACATGGTAGTGATTAATGAAACAATGTATCCCCATCACAGTGTATTCTTTGCACTTAATGCCATACTGGGGTACACTCAGTGCTTAATTTGTGTTGAGGTTTGTTAGTGCCTGGCACTCGCACTTATTTCCACATACTGGTACCTATTTATGATATTAAACAATTAGTGGCACTCTCTGCCTATATCTGAGCAAAGCACATCAGTAGTGTGTTTAAAATTCAAAGCAGGGACAGAGAATCTCCTGCAGGTGGGTGCAGTGAGTGACTGCACCCACCTGAAAGCAGTGTCTGAGGGTCCATAGGATCCACTTGCCTCTATCCAGAGTGACCGTGCCACACCTTTTTCTGGTACACAGTCAATGTACCTTCTGATGGTCTCTTTACCTAGGCGCCACAGCCATAATACAGTGCAGGCACTAAGGCAAAGTGATTCCTTTATTTAAATGGGCCAAACCCCTACATAAATGAGGAAACATCCTCTTCTGTATTACACAAGGGGTTGCACAAGCACCTGAGGTCCCTTCTGTAGTAGGACAGTAAAACCTTTATAAACTCAAATTTATTTCTATACTTAACAATGTATCACAATGTTTATATTTTTAATAGGTGCCAACACTTAAATGTGGGACGTTCAGTAGAAGTGTGATACAATTGGCTAATAAACTCATATGGCCCACCTTAAACACACAAATATAAAAGGGTATGACAAAGCTGTTCATTACTATTGTATTGGTACTATGACTTAGGGCCTGAGTTAGAGTTTGCAGAGGGGTTTACTCTGTCACAAATGTGAATGATATCTAATCGGCCGTATTATGATTCCATTGTTTCCAATGGAAATTGTAATATGACGGACAGGATATCCATGCGTTTGTGACAGAGTAACCCATCTGCCAAACACTAAATCAGTCCCATGGTCAAAATGTGATCCTTCAACGCAAGGGAATTGTTTGAGGTTTCTGTCAGTTTAGTCAAAATGTTGATACTTCAGCTGTATTTGCAAGATTGTTTGGGATTGTTCATTAAGACAACAACCATACTTCAGGATATACAAATGTCACCATAGCCAACTCATAGAAACCTGCTCCTTTGAAAGAATAAAGATAATTGTGCATATAAGAGCATGTGCAAGAGGAATTCAAATACTACAGTCACAGGTGTACGTCAGACAAAATATGTTTTAAGAAGTGTAGGGTTGATTCTTTACTTTCCAACATGCATGCTTCTGTTGCAACAGATTTCCATGCTAAATTGATTCATGATGTTACTGAATTCTAATGTCACCCACAAGTGCAAGAAAGTACAGTGCACAAAGGGTGTGTCTACTGTGGATAATATAAGCAAGATTCTTCAGTGTCACAAAATCAGACACTTGCACTTGGCCACATGTGCTACAAGAACAAGCCCATCGCATATAATATGAACAGGATTTATCAGTTTGTCAGAGAATATGTACAAAATGACTTTATTTCGAGTTCAGTCGATGTTAGACATCTGTTCAAAAGCAGTAAATGTACTGCCAGCCCAATTTAGAACCTATAGAGGCCTTATTCACTTTGGGGCCCAGGACATCCCCCACTTTTTTCCCACCATTTCCTATGGAAAAGTAGACCTTACTATAACTACAGTGGCATGGAAAGTTATGGTTAGGTTAGTATTTCCATAGAAAATGCCTTTTTGGTTTTGCTTATTACAGTGCCACCTTTTCATAAATTTTCACAAAACTTTCCAAAAAAGTGTTTTTTTGCCTTGTTTGTGCATGGAAAGGTTTGCGGCGGTCCATCAAGTGGGGGGCCAGAGAAAAAGAGAGGGGTTCCAAAATGCAGAACCCTCATGCATTTTCCATAGACTTCTTTAAGCAGAGCTACTGCACAAACTGCTGAAAGGAATTACACGAAATTTGCCAGGAAGCTAGATCTTGGTTTGCATGTTGCACTTTTAGTGTTTTTGTGTAAATTCATTCAGTAGATTCTGAGAAATTTAAGTTTCAAAACTATTTGTATATCTGGATTTTTTGGCTGGAGGGATTCTTGCAAGAGTCTCTCAATCCCAATTTAAAAAACTAGAGCCTTTTGATTGGCCCAGGGAGCTTTTTTCCCTTGGGCCAATTCTCTCCCCTACGAGTCGGACTTCTGCATGAGCAATGCTCTGATTGGTCGCTGGCAACATAAGTAAATGTTGATGGAAGCCATTACAGGACTCGGGGTCTTAGGGCTAGATGTACAAAGGCAAACCCCCCTCCCTGTATAATTGTATCTGGCTCCGGGGATTGAGGTTCCCAGGGCTTTTTAAGTCTTGGGGGTGGTGCCACTGGGCTCTTCTCCCTTCTTTGTTGAATTGGGTCCTGGGGGATTGGGTCCCCAGGGCAAATTAAGGCTTGGTGAGGAGGTGCAGGACACCTCCCTCCCATTAATATGTATGTTTTGGCTCCAGGGGTGGGCTTCCTGGAGCCTGAAGTCCAACCCTACGCAGCGCATGCCAAAGGCTGTGCGCGGTGTGGGGTTGGTAGCCTGCTGGGGGTTTGGGCACATAGCCTGGCAGCTGGCCAAGCTTTGTGGCCAATGTCACGCTGCTCACAACCAAAGGCTGTGTGGCATTGGTTGCCTGTGGGGAGTTCAACGAATGGCCGAGTTGCAAGCTAGGCCCTGCAGCCGACCCCATGCCATTCATGGCTAATGGTCATGCATGGTGTGGGGTTAGCTGCCACCGGGTGGCTGTATGTAGGGAGATGAACACAGCCAACCCCGCGTCCCACACAATGAAAATCTGTGTGCAGCCTGGGGTTGGCTGCCTGTAGGGAGGTTGCCTAACCTCTGCTGTGCATGGCACAGGGTGGGGTTGGCTGCCTCAGATCAACCCCTGCAGGGGGTTGGCTTTAGGTAAAGTGATAAAATATTACTTCACATTGAAAAAACAACTTAGAAATTCACAGAAAAAACAAAGGTTCAAGTAATGTTATAGTTAGGTGTGATAAAAAGTTCTGTTTTTAGTTTTTAAAAAACTTAAAAATTAACTGAAAAAAAGGTTACAATAACGTTATAGTTAGGTGAAATGTTCACTAACAACACAACCTTTTAAACTAAAAAAACACAGAAATTCACCAGTTATAGTTATAATTATCTCAAGTAGCTATAACTTGTGCTCCAAGGAAACCTTAAGTCACTTCCTTGCTATGCACTGCTAGGTAGGTAGGTAGTCACTTTATTGCATAATTTAAAATCATTACAAAACAGCATAAAACAAATAAAATAAACACTTCAGATTAAAATGACCTGATACAATAAAATGGTGTCCACCATGAAAAATAAAGTGGACACCAAAGCATGTTGTACACTGCTGCCACAGACAGGCCTGATTCAGTAGGCAGGATGCCAGCTAAGGTTATAACCAGCCAAAGTGCCAGGCTACGGTTGGGTCAAAGAGGCTTGTGCACATACCAGTCCACTTGGCTAGTACATTGGATTATAATACAAGATACAAATACAAAATACACCGAGACCAAAGTGTCAAGTGTGAAACCAGATCATTTTGTGCGGTCTTTTGCTGTTAGACCTGCAATCACAGACACTTGTTGCTCTCTAAATAAGCATTGAATGTTAAGTAGTACAGACATTAAGAGGTCTTTGTGGGATAGTACGAAATCCACAGAGACTAAAGTCTCACCTTTAAACATGGTAAAATATGCTTACACCCAATTGACACATTTAACTTTCTTATATGTCGTTAGTAAAGTGGTACTACACGTACCCAGGGTCTGTAAATTAAATGCTACTGGTAGACCTGCAGCACTTATTGTTCCACCCACTTCTGTAGCCCTTTAAATATTGTCGCAGCCTGTGTGCAATTTTAAACTGCCAATTCGACCTGGCAAAATCAAGTTTGTGCCACACCCAAACCTCTCTTTTTATTCAGGCCTTAGACAGCCCATACTACAGACTGCATTGTATTTGAAAGGTAGTACATGTATTTCTTAAGTATTACATCTACTGGTAGTAAAAAAGTCCCAATTTCATTTTTCACTACTGTGAGGCTTACCTCGCCCATAGGATAACATTGGGTTTCCTTATTACTTTTAGTAAATGATAACTTTTGAATGGGAAAAAGTTGAAATGACATATTTGATTTCGGAAGAATTGTAATTTAAAATCCTCTTTAATGGTAAAGTTGGATTTTAAGTCATAATCCTGAAAATAACACTTACAAAATTGGCATTTTTTGTCCTAACCATTTGGTGCCTTCAGTCTGTGTCATGGATTACATGGTTGCGAATAGTTGCCCCTTTTGTATTCCTACCAGACAGTGATACAATGGGGACTAGAGGCCTCATTTACAAGGATTGGCATATCACTGTGTTGCGGCAGGAATGAGTCAAAAAAAGATATGCCGCATCAAAATAGTTTTTACATTTGTAAGAGCTGCCTCCAGCACACTCACAAAAGAAATTGACACCAGCATATTATCACTATAGACACCAGCCTATTATCACTATAGACACCATGAATCCTCAGCAGAGGAAAGAAGGAAATTTCCAGAACCAGATGTGGGGCTAGCCTAGATGATTCCCCACTTCAAAGGCTGGCATGAGGTATAAATATTGGACCCTCAGGCAAAATCTTCAGTACACTCTTGAACCTGCAGAGGAACCCTAGAAGGGCTGTTTTGTATGTCAGAGTTCTGCTCTGCGGCTTGAGGCCTGCTTTGCACCTCCTAGGATGGCCCTACTGCTACCAGAGCTCTGCCATGCAGTTTGAGACTTACCTTGTACCCACTGAGGACTGTCATGCTACTTGAGGCCAGCTTTGCTACTTGATCACAGGAACAAAGAGTGACTCATATGTCACCATTTCCATTAACAATTCATGCACAGAATCACTGATTCATCCATCCATGCATTCATACACCAACGCAAGTGTCTATGCATTCAACATTCATCCACTTTAAGGCATAAACATGTTTGCCAATCAATATTCAATGATTCATACAGAATAGCAAATCCCATTGCCATTATCAATTGTTGATTATTTATTTTGCCTGAGTGGAGAGGAAGGGACTAATAATGTAAGCGTGCATATGTAGATGGTTTATTACAGCAATATGCAAGCATAGTTTTGTACAAGTGCTCACGGGCAGGGGTCAATAGTAAATGTGATCAAATTTATTTGCAAAGCTTACAAAGTGTTTGGGGCGGTTCAAGCAAAGTGAGTATGTATATGTACAAAATTGAGCTCCTGGTTGAAGCGAGGTGAAACCCTACTTAAGCAGCAACCACAATCCTTGTAAAAGTGAAGCCACACGAAAACCCCAAATTCACCTGTCCTCACCCTCTATTAGCTTGGCACAGAGCAGTCAGGCTTAACTTACAGGCAATGTGTAAAGTATTTATGCAGCACTTCAAACAGTAATAAAGTGAGAATACAACACAAAAATAACCTCACACCAATTTAGAAAAATAGAGCAAATTTTAATAAATAATTTTAGACCAAAATAACAACTCGGAGATAAGCAATTTTAAAGATTTAAGTGACAATAGCTCCAAAAAGGGCAAAGTGCCAATTGTGGATATTGTGTCGCTCTAGACCAGGACAAAATCACAAGTTGAGGCTGAAACAATGGAGCATGTGCCAGCTTAAGGGATACAGTTAGGCCCGCTGCACAAGTGTACCATTAAATCCTGTTTGTAAAGAGTTGTAAAGTCTTACTTTGAGGATGCATCACACAACCGATGTGATGTGAGCTGCAGCTGAAAGATTTATCGGGCACCATTGGTTCCAGGGAGCTGTGAGGCTACGATGCAAGGTCTAGCGTCGTCATCACGGATGCTGTCAATGAGGGGCTTGTGTTGCAAGGGATTACGTCGAGAATGCATCACACAGGGGCGGTTCCAGTGAGGCTGCGGCAATGCAAAGTCCTTGCAACAGGAAACTCCATGCAGCAGAGGCAATGCGTCCATTCTGCTCTGGATTTTGCCGCTCAGCAGAGGCGATACATGAGTTCTGCTGGGTCCACAGATGAGCTTGCAGAGCATTTCAAGCCCACTTCCAGGACTGTAGTGGCACCACGTGGCAGGGTAGGACTCACAGTTGCAGAGTCCAGATGCTGGGTACAAGAGATTCATCCTTGCAGTTACTATGGTGGTCCTGGGTACAGGTTACAGGTCCAGTCCTTCTTACCTATGAAAAGGAGCAGCAGGTCACTACAGCAGGGCAGCAGTCTAGCAGAATAGCAGTCCTTTCAGCAGCACAGCAGACCTTCTTTCTGCCACAGTCTTCCACAGGTCCAGAGGTGAGGAGTATTGAAGGGTTTGTGTCTGAAGTCCAATATTTATTCCTGGTGCCTCCTTTGAAGTGAGAGAAGCATCTAGACGATTCCTTTTGAAGTACGCAAATTTCCTGCCTCCCTTGCCCTGGCTCCAGACTAACTACAGGCAGTATGCAGCTCTTTCTGTGAAGGTGGGACACAGCCAATTCAGATGTAAGTGGGGATGTGCCCAACTCCACCCCTTAATTATGCCAGTGATGGCCCATCCAGGTACACATAAGCTTTCTATTATGTGTAGCGGTCTGGGAGGAATACAGAAAGATCATCTGCCAACTACCCCTAGTCATGCGACTCAGAGACATGAATGGCTAAGGCAGGAAGATGACAACTTTCTAAAAGTGGCATTTTAAAAATTGTCATGTGAAATTCTACTTTACCATAAAAGCGGATTTCCCATTACAATTCCAAAGACACCAAACATAAACTGTTTACCCGTTCTCATTTGAAAATTACAGTTTATTAAATGTAATAAGGTAACTACGGTGTTATCCTTTAGTGGAAGTGTGCCTTGCAATAGTGAAAAACGAATTTAAGAGTTTTTCACTACTAAGACATGCAAAACTTACATGTCCTACCTTTTAATTACACAAAACCATACCCTATGGGCTGTTAGGGTCTACTATAGGGGTAACCTATATGTATTAAAAAGGAAGGTTTGGGCCATGTCAACATCGACATTTAGAACTGCACACAGGCTGCAATTGCAGGCCTTAGATGTGTTTAAAGGGCCACCTAAGTAGGTGGCACAACAAGTCTTGCAAGCCCTAGTGGTTATATTTAAATTACAGGTCCTTGGCACATTCAGTAATTTTTTACTAGGTACTTACAAGTAAAATATGCCAATTGAGTGTAAGCCAATTCTACCTTGTTTAAGGGAGAGAGCACAAACACTTTGGCACTGGTTAGCAGCGGTAAAATGCACAGAGTCCAAAGGCCAACAAAAACAAGATCAGCACAAATAGGCAGAATGAAGGCAAACGGTTTGGGAGAACACCACCCCAAGGCTGACAGGTCTAACTGTACATGTAGGTGGCTGGTGAATGTTTGCAGTGTCTGTGTGTGTGTGCATTTGCAGGTGTTCTCCAGTTTTAAGTATCTGTGTGTCACATGATTGGAGGGTTGACTGCAACATATGTGCATGTTGCCACGGGTGTTCAGGGTGTGGATAAACAGTAGATGGATAATGGATAGCTACCATTTGTGTGCATGCGGGGGACAGAGGCCAGAGTAAATATATGTCTTTGCATGTGGATAGAGGGATACTGCATTTTGTGTTGTTGTGAGGATGGGTGCACAAGTGTGTGAGGCAGAAAATGGCCTTCAGAATATAGTTCACAGAGATTCATGAATGTTGTCTTCCTTCGTTTCCTTCAATAAAAATACTCTCTTGGGTACACCCATGATGCTACGGATTGAGCAGGGGGTGATTGGCTAGAGGTAACAAAGCAGCTGCAGTTCTACCTCACCTGCTCTTATATAGCACATAGTGCCACTCCTTTAAAGAGGGAAAATATGAGTCCGGTAGGCGCTATGTGTAAAGGGGCACGAAATTCGATGAACAACTCTCACAAAAAAACCTTCCATTGCGGTTTGGAGGGTGGGGGGGGGGGTGTAGGAGGGGTGCTGAAGGCTGCTCCTAGCTTTTTATAAGTCCTTTAATGACGCAGTAAAATGATCAGGGCACACGGATAGGGTTTAGGGCAGAGGAAGGTAACTAGTGGACATTGGTGCCCAGCGAAACCAAACAAGATTAAACGCATCCTCTTAGATTGATCTAAGTTCTAACATTGGACGGTGGAAGAGGTCATTCTGATGTCCACTGGCAGGAGATTCCAGACTGATAACTCGCCCTGCTGTGTGCACTAAACGACAGAAGTGGAAACCACTTAATAATTAACCCAGTGTCTGCAGCTCATAAGGAGCAGATCCCAGGCGCAATAACAGAGCCTTGTCACTATCTGCTTCTACAGGACGCTTCTGGTTTGATATTCCTGGGCATTTTCAGATAAAAGACGAATGTCGTTTGGCCAAGACAGAGAAAAGGGCAGTGCAAGAAGGCGGGGTGAGCCCAACCACACACAGAGAAAATAGTCCTGCAGAAACACAGCGAGAAGAGGCGGAACAATTCAAAATCAAGTCCTCTGCCTAAGAGAACAATAGAGATATACAGAAGAAAAGGCAGCTGCTGAAGAAGGAAGAGGGAGGGGTTGATGCTGGAGGTACAAAGAAAATAGAAACAGGTTGACAAATGAGATAATAGTTGAAGAGTAACAAAAAATAGTCCTATTTGGCTCTTGCGGGAGAGCTCTGGAGAAGATATAATGATGCTGGTCGCTGAGCTCCTAGTTGCCCTGGTGGTCTCTCTCCTTATTGTTCAGTTTCTCAGACAGCGACGGATCCTCAAACGATTCCCTCCAGGACCAACTCCAGTTCTCTTCTTTGGAAATTTCCTGTCGCTGAACTTTGAAGTGCACCACGAGACCCTCATTCAGGTATTTGGCTTCAGAATATTAAATGAGACTGGCACATTCTACCAGGACACTTTGTGTGACATTACTATGACTTTCCAAGTTAACATTATATTTTTTGCAAACTACACAGCAAATCAATAATCTTGTAGTCGATTGACTTCTTTTTCTTTTCTGGTTGCCTCTCTGCCATCGTATTACTCATTCTGGCACCTGTGGTTTCACTTTTCTCACTGTACACATGGAAATGCAAGCCTCATCATGCATAGTGTAGTTAGGTGAAAAAGCAGGGCTGGCTAAGGCTCCCCTATTGCATGGAGACAGCATACAGTTATGAATTTTTCTTTTGGCACTAAACACTTGGGGGCATATTTATACTCTGTTTGCGCCGGAATTGCGTCGTTTTTTTTGACGCAATTCCGACGCAAAACTAACTCCATATTTATACTTTGGCGTTAGACGCGTCTAGCGCCAAAGTCCATGGAGTTTGCGTCATTTTTTAGCGTGGACACCTACTTTGCGTTAATGATATGCAAGGTAGGAGTTCCTGTCTAAAAAATTTACTCCGAGGCATGTGCGCCGTATTTACACTCCCGGGCAAAATTCACGCCCGGGAGTGGGCGGGTCAAAAAAAATGACGTCCAGCCGCTTTTGCGCCGTTTTTTAGCGCCTGGACAAGGCAGGCGTTAAGGGACCTGTGGGCTCGGAAGGAGCCCAGAGGTGCCCTCCCATGCCCCCAGGGACACCCCCTGCCACCCTTGCCCACCCCAGGAGGACACCCAAGGATGGAGGGACCCATCCCAGGGACATTAAGGTAAGTTCAGGTAAGTATTTTTTTTTAAATTTTTTGTGGCATAGGGGGGCCTGATTTGTGCCCCCCTACATGCCACTATGCCCAATGACCATGCCCAGGGGACAGAAGTCCCCTGGGCATGGCCATTGGGCAAGGGGGCATGACTCCTGTCTTTGCTAAGACAGGAGTCATTTCAATGGGGGTTGGGAGTCGAAAAAAATGGCGCAAATCGGGTTGAGGCGAAAAATTTGCCTCAGCCTGACTTGCCCCATTTTTTGGCGCCCAAGCTCCATATTCCCCTACGCCGGCGCTGCCTGGTGTACGTCATTTTTTTTAACGCACACCAGGCAGCGCCGCCGGCTAACGCCAGCTAACGTCAATGAATAAATACGGCGCCCGCATGGCGCTTCAGAATGGCGTTAGCCGGCGCTAATTTTTTTGACGCAAAACTGCGTTAGCGCAGTTTTGCGTCAAAAAGTATAAATATGGCCCTTAGGGCCTCATTACAACATTGGCGGTATTGACTGCCTTTCACCCTGGCGACAGCCGCCAACATACCACCGCCGTGGCTACCAGCCATCTACGCGCATCATGACCGCCGATGGTATTCCGCCAGAATGCTGGCGGAACACTGCCGACAGTCATGGCGGAGGACGGCTGTAAGGCGGCGCTACTGACAGCAGCACCGCCACGCCAGCAAAACACCGCCGACTGTATCATTAGCAATGATACGGCCTGGCTGTGTTTTGCTGGCGGACACTGCTGCTGACAGCAGCGCCGCTTCCTATCTCCAGCCGGAGGACCCCCTGCAAGCAGGTAAGTCGGGTTTTCCGACCGGAGATGGGGGTGGGGGGTGTTGTGTGTATGTGGGGTGGGGTGTGTGTATGTTTTGGTATGCGTGCATGCGGGTGTGAGTCGCATTGGATGCATGCATGAATGAGTGATTGTGAGTGTTGTGAATGCATGTCTGTGACAAGGTATGTTGGTGTGTGTTGCGGTGTGTGGGTATGTATGTGTGCATGCGTGGGTGGTGGTGGGTATGCGTGTGTGCATGTGTGTATATGGGTGCACGTGTGGGTGTGTATATGTGCGGGGGGCATGAGAGGGAGTGGGAAGGTGGTGGAGAACTCTGGGGAGGGGGAGAGCGGGGGAGACCCCTATCAGTGCCAGGGAAGGGATTCCCTGGCACTGATAGTGCCTACCGCCATGGTTTTTGTAGCAGTAATCCCGAGGGTGGGATTGTGACGGCCACCAGGCTGGAGACCGAAGTCTCCAGCCCAGCGGCTGTTACCACCCTGGTGGTCGGTGTGTTAAAGTGGCGGTCTTGGATGGCGGTAACCGCCAGGGTCCAAATCCCATTTTTTTTACCGCCGGTCTGTTGGCGGTATTACCGCCGCTTTAACGCTGACCGCCAGGGTTGTAATGAGGGCCTTAATTGCTAAGGCTTTTCTCCACCAGTACTTAAGTCTACATTATTTTTCTTCAAGAAAAGATAGCAGGACTAAATTTGCGACCCTTTTTTTTTTTTCAATGTTAGGGATTCTGAAGGCATCCATGCTTTGTAAATTCCCCTAGAGGGAAGTGAGAAAATAGCCAAAATGTAGCAACCTTTTGTATTTTTGAAAAAATCGGGGAATACTATTGTGGAAGAAAGTGTTTGTTTCTTTTTTTCTAAACACGGCATCAACAAAATATCTGCTGTGGATCACCATCTTCCCAGCTGTGAGAAACAGCCAGAATTTAAACAAGTACATTTTTTATCACTAGAGTTTTTGAAATTTTCTAAGTACAAGTCAATATCTCTATTTTTGCAGTATGTGGGGGAAAAAGGAATGTGAAACCTGTGGGTGAATCTGTAAAAATTTGCATTTCTAAAAAGCGACCAAAATTTTATGCTGAAAGGTGTCATTTGTGTAGATTGCTCATGCTTTTTCAAATGAAACAAATCACTAAAACCAAAACCAAATCAAGGGAAATAGGAAAAAATCTAAATAGGCAACAATATTTTCTGGCTGATGGTTGAGTTCCAAAAATAAAATAAACACCTATGTACTCTTCTCGTTTCACTGATATTTTGGGGCATATTTATGTGTCTGGTGGTGCAGGGCAGTGCAGCAAGTCGCAAGGAATGCACCATATCCACTGCAGCACATTCCTGTCCTTTCCCCCTACGCTGGTGTCCTTTTGGTGGCCAGGCGCAAGATTGCCTGTGTTGCATGCAGGATTGTTTTTGTGCAGGAAGGAACACCTTCCTGCAGAAAAGCAATGCTGAGAGGCTATTTCCTCCTTGTATGTGTGCGGCAGAAGGCAACACACATAGAAAGAGGAAAAGACAAAGAGAAATTCAAGATATTTCTCCTTGTTACACCTCTCCTGGTGAGGCATATCTTTTTGGAGAATTCCAGGTTTATAAGTGCTTGTGAATTTCAAATGTGTCAAAATCCATGGGAGTTGTGTGGGAACACCAGCCGCAATGGTCATGGAACACCTACCCAGGGCAGAGTAAGCCCTGCAGCGATTTGCGCTGCGTTATCTTACTCCATATTTTTGAAGCCATTCAAAGCCACACTAAGTGGCTTTGTGTGGCCTAAAAAATCAAATATGGTTGAGTGGTTTGCGCCACGCATGAGCTACGTTTTGTGGTGCAAGCACGGCGCAACCCACTCATAAATGTACACCTTAGGGTTTATTGGTTGTCCCAAAACATGCAGGCCCTATCGCCATTAACCAAGCTGCAGATTGCGATAATTTTTCACTTTGTACCAACCATACATCAATTTACAAGGTAGAATCTCAAGAATGAAAAATGGGTATGCAGGAAACTTTGCAGTTTTGAAATGTGCGCAAGAATCTGAGTTTAGGAATAGTGGTTATTTGTATGACTTTGAATTTTGGGTTTCAAACAATGTCATATGATTCAAAGGATGGTTTGTAACCGACTACATTTCTAAGCCAAAAATAGACTGAAATTCAATAAATAAGATAGTGCTGTGCTATTCTGTGTTCCCACACTTATCCCAATTAAAACAGGCCCACTTGTGTCTCTGTGCCAATCACCCCCCAAGAGGAAAGGCCCCCAAATGCAAGGTGAAGACATCAAGGTTTTCCTTGGAATTTCAGTATTTCTGATTATATAGGAAGCTGTGGTATATGGACCCAGGATCGAATGGCAGCCAGGGCAATCTACCAATGCCAAATATTTCTAAAAACCAGATACTCTGGGGAGATATGCAACTTACTCAGTGAGATTCAGAAGGTGTGAATTTCAGATTTCCCAACAAAAAAGCAGTGGGCAGCAGGGTGGAGGGGTGAGAAGACCAACCTTCAGGATGGATTGTTTCCATGAGGAACAGGGTCAGTACTGATTTGCAGTAGGAGAGCCTCTGTCTGGAGTGAAACACTGGGTGAAAAAATTGTTTTGGAATGCTAACCTGAGTGATTGGCACTTGTTAGACTATTTGTGAGCATTCTTCACATCATCTTTGAGTGTTTGATTGCCAGTAGTGGGCCTGGAAAGTTAAGACTGGCACAGTTCCCCAAATCTACTGCTGCCAATGTTTGAGAATTTCAAAACTTTGTAAAGTTGGACCCATTAAAGGAGTTCTTCTATGGGTGCAGATTTATTGCTTTTTTGTTAAACCAGTCATTATATATATATATTTAAGATCCTGTTAAAAAAGTGAACAAGCTAAATCCTCTTAGTGAAAAAAAAAAAAACTACGAGAAAAACCGATACAGACAAAGCAGAACCAACTCAGGGTCCCCTGACCCAACTAACAAACCAAGAATGCATTTGAAGGGTGTCACACCCCAAACACCGCCACTGAAGCTACGCCCCTGCCCATCCCAAGTGGACCTGGTAATTGTCCTTAGCAACTCACGACTGTGGTTAAGCACAACACAATGGCCTGAAGGTCCTGCCCTAGGATCGCTTATTTTAAATGTGTTTACACTACACAGAGTCTTTTTCTTCTCAGCAACCCGACGTCTTGATGGAATCGGTGCATGTGCGCAGGGTTTCATATTTCTAGTCCTTGCCTTTTACAAATAATTTTATTCAATGTCTGGCAGTACCATGTGCTAAGCTCAACTCACAAATAGAAGGGATGCAGGCAAATTAATAGGGGGGGCCGAGCCAGAGCAGAGCCATGGGTCTGGTTTGGCTCCATGAGTCTGTGAATGAGATGAGCCATGAAACTGTTTGGCATGTATATTGTGCAACAAACATAATATAAAAATATTATACAATCTCTTCAAAATTTAACAAAGTGTATTTCTTTAATATGTGGAAGCCTTTCATCTTAGTACATTAGATTATATCACTGCATAGACAAACACATAATAAAAGTGATAGTTTTTTAGAAACATTAATGGCTTGCCCCCCAATCACAATGTCATTAGTGAAGTAAAAGGCCTCTCTCTCTCTCTCTCTCTCTCTCACTAGCTCTCTCTCTATCTCTCTCGTCATTCTTGGCTCAAATCAAGAAAAATCAACACATAGTTAGCAGACCCAACTAAGGGCCCTCAGACCTGACTACCAAGATACTTATTTGCACGGTGTCCCACACCAAACACCCCTTGTACTCCCCCCCCCCAAAAAAAAATGCCTGCCTGAGGTCCCAGCAATGATGGGTCAAAGGCTGCAAGAAGAGATTTTGTACAAAGGCCTCTAGTCTGGAAAGTGAAGAAGGACTACAGATAACCAGTGGTGTTTCACCAGGAGCCCTGACGTCCGGTAAAATGAGCCTTTGTTAGCAATTGCCTGTCTATCTCTGAAGAGAGCTTCAATACACCTGGTCCTCTGCCTTCCAGCCTATGATAGGGAGTAAGAAGTATGCAACCAAAGATATTTTTAAAACAGTGATAGCAATCTAGATTGTGACTGAGGGGAAGCTGTATCAGGACCTGTCACAAAATCAGTGGAATTCTTGTCACGTAGGAGTAGTCCACTGCTCTAACATGAGGGTAGTGCATGGCAGGTGTCCACCTGGCAAAGCCCACTCCAATTCAACAAGTGGATTGACCATTCACTAGTGTTATTGCCTCAACAGTAAGGATGGATTGGCTGCTCAGATAAGGGTGACTGCCCACTGACATCTTTGATTCCGTCAATACCATGAAAGGCCACCATGTAACTATGGCAGTCTTTTGTAAATCTAACTGAAGTGTATCTGTCATGTTTTGGACTAAATACCATGGCATGTCAGGACCTCTTTGAATGATAGGATATATTCCTAGTTACCACATTTGGTGGGAATTTTGCACTGTTCTCCATTGGCTGGATAGGATGCCCATTACAGAACCTTTCCCTGATTTGGCTCATTCCACGAGTCAGTCAATCACTTAGAAGGCATAATCTCAGAACAAATATGACAGACCGTGCATAGACCTCAACCACACAGGTGGATGGAGAACCCACCATAAAATGACTAAGTCAGGTTGCTAATTTAAACCCTATTCTAAAATAAAAACATTGTTAAATATGTTTAGATTACATATAGATTTTACAACGTATGCTAGCCTTATAACACACACATTCTTTCCTAAAAATATTGGGCCCCTCTACTGTTTGATGCGGGAGCTGCTCTAGGGCTGTTAGATATTTGTTGATGGAATGACCATTTCCTGCAGTTGGCCCACATCTCATAGTTGGAAACAAGGGAAAATACAAGGTGGTCTCAAATTCCTGTACAATTGCTCTGTGGTATGATTTCGAGTGAATACCAGACTGGCGTGTGATTCCCTGATGTGTGATTCCTGAAGAATTGACATAACTGGACTAGGAGGGTTACACAGCGTTTGGCTGTTGTGTGTATGTCCTGCGCGCCCTATTTAGAGTGTATTCTAATGCACAATTGGCCTAATGACATCCACCAAACCATAAACACTCCTAAATTGTTTCAAGTTTTATGGCAATCCTTGATGAAATAATGATACATAAAAAGAAAGCCCTAAGGCATTACCTTTGGACATACTAAAAGAGGTCCTCATCACCATCTGGAGGCATTACACTTCTCATTACACTGCTTGAAATTACTTGGCTAAATCAGCATTGAACACCTAACAGCTCCCTTAACAAATGCATGCACCATCAAGAAAATCAGGGTCGCATTTAGAAGTGGCTTGCACCGCTGGTGCATCACTTTTTTGGACGCGCTGCCGGTGCAGGCTGCGGGCCCGTATCTACAAGGCCACGCAAAGCCGCTTTGCTTGGCTTTTCATGGCCTTGTAGGTATGGCGTAAGGCAACGCAGTGCAAGTCGCTACATTACCTTACTTTGCATCAAAAAGGCGTTCCATAGGTGTTGCAGGTGGTGGTTGTTCCTGCGCATCTCCTATGGATTTTGACGCATTACCAGATTTACAAGGATTTCTTAACCTGGGAATATGTCAAAAGCCCACGCCTCCACAGGGGAGGCGTAAGGGAGGTGCAGCGAGGACAAATACCCTTATTTCTCCTTGTTTTTCCTTTTTCTGTGTGCTGCTTTCTGCAGCACACATTGAAAGAGGAAAACACCTCTAGTGATTGTGTTTGTGCAGGAAGGTTTCCCTTCAAGTACAAAAACAATCATCCCTGCAACGCGGGCATCCTTGCACCATGGTGCAAGGATGCCTGCGTTGGTGCATGGCAACCCATTGTGCACTGTACCTTGCCCTTTTTTTACCACAGCAGAGCAGCAAGAAAGCTTTCAGCATTGACCTGTGCCAAAAGATTGTAAATGAGGCCCTCGGCGCCCAGCAGGTTGAGTGACTTCACTGAGCCAAGGAGTACCTGATAGAGTTGGAATGCCTCATCCACCTGCTTGTAAGTGTGAGACTGCACTAACCCGAAGAACAAAAGGAAGCTGTAATCCGTCTATTCAAAATAAATGTGTGAGACTATAGAGACTTATCAAAGCACTAAAGGAATCTGTGATCTGATCGTAAGCATGAAAGGAAACTGTTATCTGGTTACTTAAGATATCTGGGTGAGACTGTAGAGACTGGCTACTCAAAATAACTGTGTGAGACCATAGAATCTGGCTGGAAGTACTGAAGGAAGCAGTGATGTGGCTGTCTTCATACACGAGGCAGTACAAACATACCTGTGTCTGTATCACATCCTTGAAACCTCAATAACATATATCTCCAGTATCAGGTATTTAAAAAAAAAAAAGAACACAGGTAGAAGAAGATGAACTGCACCGTGTCAGAGTTGACCATTTTAAATTAGCTTGTATCATTTTAGATCCATAAATGCCAACCATGTCCCTGCAAATGCATGAAGGCTAACTGTTTCCCTCAAATGCATGTCGGCACCTTTTTCTCCTGGTGGTAACCCCAGCATTTGTGTCTGTTTTAAATCGATTTTAATCACAATCTCGCTGTTTCTCTGATTTCATCTTCTGTATTCCTACTTTGCATGCTTATGATATTATGATCTTGCTGTGGGTGGAAATGGGTCCAGGCTCATTGAGGCTACCTCTTTGCCTGCTCATCCCATGAGCCTTGGGAGCAATAACACTGGTTTAAACTAAATAGCAACTAAAGGTTGCAATGGTGATCTTTGGAAACCAAGTAGAATTCCAGAGCCTGGACCTTTATTCAGATTTCATGGACTATTGTCTTTGTCTTGTCTTCTCTTGTCCATCACCAGAATGAGCTCCTTATCCACCTCTCACTGGGTACTCAGGTGATTGTAAGTGCAACACATATTTTTCCCATGTCAATTGTTTAAAAGGTGGTCTCTTTGGTTTTCTCACAGTAATTCTATGGAGACTGGTTTATGACATGCTGTTTAAACAAACAAGGGAGAGGCAGAAAGACAAGCGCTGGAATGGTGGAACAGCCGGCCAGGGCCCCCTAGCATTCACCCTGGGACCCTTCATTGTCTTCAGTAGAGCTGAACATTCCAAAGTCCCAATGTGAGGGATCATCACGAACTTCGGCTCGCCGCGCCATGTGCACAGAGAGACTACATAGGCATGTCACAAAATCAAGCCTGTGCTCACTTCCACTGCATGCCACCATGACATATTTGATGTACAACTTCATGGTTTGGGTTCCATGCCTCCATGTCTATCTCCTCCACCTCCTGATGATATGTTTGTACATACCAACCCCTTTCCCAGCGAGCACTGAGATTGTCAGTTGAGAAATCACAAAGGGGCAGATTTAAGAAAAGTGGTCTGCACCTAGTGCTGCCCCACTTTCCTTGCGTCCCTTAGCCCCCCCCTACCGCCACCATGCATAGGTGCGCAGAATTTAAAATGCAGCGCACCACGGCGCAGGGTAGGGGCAATATTGTCTTTTTTATGCTATTGATGTACTCTGCAGGAGTGGCGCCAAAAGTTTGGAGCTACTCCTGCAGAGTAGATACGGGTCCATTATAAATAATGGTATGCCCCGTTTTAACGTCTGCTCTAAGCAGGCGTTAAAAGTGCTGAAAAAAATGGTGTAAGAAAATCTCTTCGATTTCCTTGCGCCCTTTTTTCTGCCCCCCTTATGGGGTGCGCCCCTCTTGCATACATTATGCCTGGTGCAGGCATAATGTGGCGCAAGGGTTTACAAAGTGGCACAATGCATGCATTGCGCCACTTTGTAAATATGGCGCGTGACACTTTAGCTCCACCTTAGCGGCAAAAAATGATGCTAAGGTGGCGCTAGGGACTCTTAAATCTGCCCTTAGGAATCTTACAGCCTCCAGATTTCAGAAATGCAGATCAGCATTCTTTTGCAGCAAGTCTGTGGACGTCTTTCCAGAGAGTGATGAATGCATTTTTATTACACAAGAGGCCAGATATAGCAAGCATTGTGCACATCGCAAACAGTGAATTTCACAGTTTGCGACGTGCAAAAACACATCGCAATGCACAAACCTCGTTTTGCGAGTCGCAATTAGGAAGGGGTGTTCCCTTCCTAATTGCGAGTCGCAGTGCAATGCAGGATTGGTATGTAACCGCGAACGCTGTCGCAAACCAATCGCATTTTGCACCCTTTTGAAATGTGTGGTAACCCATTCACAAAAGGGAAGGGGTCCCCATGGGACCTCTTCCCCGTTCTGAATGGCACTGTAAAAAAAAATTCTGAGCAGGCAGTGGTCCTATGGACCACTGCCTGCTCTGAAAAAAATTAAACGTTTCATTTTTCGTTTCTGTAATGCATCTCGTTTTCCTTTAAGGAAAACGGGCTGCATTACAAAAAAAAAAAAACTGCTTTATTAAAAAGCAGTCACAGACATGGTGGTCTGCTGTCTGCAGCAGGCCACCATCCGTGTGAGGGCCGCCATTCCTAAGGGGGGCGCAAATTGCGACCCACCTCATGATTATTCATGAGGTGGGCATTTGCGACCCCCTTGCGAATCGCAGATGGTGTCAGGGACACCATCCAAAATTCAGAATTGCGACTCGCAAATTCCGAGTCGCTCTGACTCGCAATTTGCGGGTCACAATTCTAAATGTTGCTCCATCTGGCCCAAGATGCGTTCTATGTTGATAGAAAGTAGATTTATACAACTTTCACAATGTGCCCAGATTAAATCTTTTTATTGTAATTTCTACATGTCCCCTCTTTGCGCAATGATTTGAGGTTTAGGCCAAATGGTCATGATAAATTTAACCTCTCAATATAAAGAGACATGCGTGAAGTAGAGCTCCTGATTCAGGATTTGCCTGTTTGATACTGAAGTAAAGTTGAGATTTCTGTCAGGGTGGTTGTTGAAAACCTACCATATCTAGATTGTCCTTAAAGGGTGACGGAGGCTTTGTCAGCAAAGTGGCTGCACTCAGCCAGCTCATAGAAAATCCACCAATGCCTGTCACTGCTTGGAGAGTGTTTCAAACATACGTGGGCACTGACAGTGGTGACAAATTGTCAGTGCCCATATACCCACTGTCCTTCACAAGATGGTGATGATGGATTTGCGTCATGTTAGGGACATCATACGAACATTTCTGTGAAACTCTGCAACCATTTCCTTGGTGGTGTGTCACAGAGATACCACTTTCAGATATGATAGCCTTCCAGTCACCCTAGATTGGTTGCCTGGCCTCCCATACTGTCTGGTGCAGTAAGCACAAGACTGGAGTCGAGCAGTCTCCACCGGTGGCACATTTGCCACCAAGGGCACCAAGGTAGGGCAATTCTGCTGCCAGGGAGGGCAATGAGGAATCTTCTGTATTATTGTAGATTCTATAAATCAGGTCAACCATCTTGTGTTACATTCCGCTTTGTGTATGAAGAGCCCTGTGGGTGGAGGACAGGTTGGTACTCTGGGTCCAGTGCAACCCAAAGGTGTGTAGACAGCAGATGGTTACTGCTCCTAACCCTGGATTAGGGATGCGTGATGAGAGGACAGCAATACAGTATGAGGGACAACTAGAGAGATGGAGAAGGTATTCAAACAGCACAGATAAGAGAGCAGCTACCGCTTGAGGTTCAGTTGGCCTTTTTATAGCTTAGTCAATGCTGTAATATGAGGTTCCTCATAGGAACTCACAAGAACAATAGAGTAGTTTAAAGATAAAAAATAATGTCATTGGCTGAGGAGTTTTTGATTTTTGTTTCCACAGCTGGCAAAGACGTATGGGAATATTTTCACTATATGGCTGGGGGGAACGCCTGTGATTGTACTGAATGGGTACCAGACAATACGAAACGCTCTCACTTCCCATTCTGAAGAACTCTCTGGGCGACCATCAACACCACTCTTCTCAGACCTTTTGGGCAATAAAGGTAAGATGTCCGTGTCTCTCTATAAATATACTAAGTACCGGCTGACCCACGCTCAACTTTGATTTTATTCTTGCCTTAAAATGCTGTCCTTTTATAAGAACCATGAAAATGTTTTTTCAATTTCATGCTTCGCTTTATTTTCCAGAAAATTTCGGAAGGTAAACATAGGAATGCAAGATACTCTCAATAACCTTTTTAGGTTGTTTTAATGTTAAATCAAATGATTAAAACAAATGTACAAGGAGCTCCAAGAAAGATTATTGAAGCCCATATATGTTTTGTTTGTAAAATAGCTGATTCCACCCTTGATCCAGCTTCATTAGTCATCCTAACAATTGACCAAATCAAGAAATTAGCAACTTCCATCTGCTCCTTTTTAAAAAGATCAAAAAGTCCTCTCTCTATCCCACCAAAAAGTAGCAACACACTCCTTTGCTCTCACATATCATCTATGAAATTGCAGCCCTGGTTGGGACCCTGAAATCAGTGCTTACTCTCATCAAAGAAATAATCTGCTCTAGTACCAGTCTCCTCTTTTCTACAGGAAATTCAGCAACATCAAACCCATCCTGGGGGAATTTTACTGGCTCCCTTTTGAAGCGATGATAAAATTAAAAGTGAGGTGCTTTACTCATAAAGTGACTAATTTAAAATGACCTCCTTTTCTGACCTATTTTTGAAACATCTCAGAAAGCCTAAGATTTGAGAACTATACTCAACCACTCCTTGAAACATTCAAACTCAAAACATGCAAGTGTTCAACCAATACTTCTCCGCACCAGATTGGATCTCCCTCCCTGCTGATCTGTAAAATGCTCCATCGTATGACATTTAGAAAAACATGAAATAAATTCTATTTACCATAGATCTGAGTGATTGACTTCCAGCTAGCTCTGATTTGACTCCCAACTAGTTAGAATACTTTTCTCTCTCTTTAACAATGGGTTTCATCCAAAGATCTGGAGACGACTTTGAATTTGAGTGCCTAGTTCGATTGAGCCTAACTGGCAATGTTTCTGAATATTATCGGTGACCCTGTGAGTCACTTCAGAGTTCACTTTGTCATGTGAAATTACCCTAAAACGTTCTGCAGTGAAAGGTGGACTCAGCCACAGGCAGGATATTATGCCTGCTACTCTTGAAGGAGTATGGGATGTACTCCGGGACCACTTCTCTGATCTGAAAGGACAAAGAGGTAGCCTGCAAAGTATGCTGAGAACATGTGTCATTTCAAGTGTGCATCAGCAGACCCAACTGCAACACATGCTGCTCTCGGCAACTTTGATTTGCAAAGTGTTGCAGGGATCGGAGACGTATTGCTATTGCCCATCCTGACCCGAGATCACTGAAACTGGAGAGTGGATCTCGTGCTCCTCTCTCCCTGTTTCATAGAGAGATCGCAAAAGTGTGATATCGATATCAGGTGCGTGAGAAGAACATCAAGTAGCGAACGTGGTGGACTGTGACATGCTGCTGCTCAACCTGACCAAAAATAGTGATCCAAGAGCAAAGCCACCTTCTTCCTCTTCTTCATGTCTCACCCAATAGAGATCGACCCAGTGACTGTACCCGCCAGTTGAGGTGTCAAAAACTGGATGCGACAATGGTCTGTTGTAAGCCCTTCCATGCTGCCTGTAGAAAGGGTGACTTCTCTCAGAAGTGACGATGCTGCCCTGCACTGATTAAAATATGTGAAAAGATGACAGGTGTCTCTTTTAGAGGGTCACAGCTAGGAGGAAAAACGCACAAAAGGGGGAAAAAGCCTTCTTTGTCAATCAAGTCATTGTTGATGGAATGTGTAATCAGCTTTAGTAATAAGAGCAGGACAATAAGCTTCCTGAGCATCAGGAACAAGAACCAAAATAGACAGGGAAAGAAGATCCTCAATGAACTCCAACTGCTGGAGAAACACGAGTGTTGAATCACCAAGCAGACAATTACACATTAAGGAAGGATACTTTATAAAGGAAAACCCCACAATGGCAAGAAAAACAATCGGGTCCGAAGGAAAAAAGGTGGGCAGTGAGCACAAAGAAAAATTAGGGAGCGCAATGCATTCAAATAAAACATGACTTTCCAATCACTGCCTTTTGTACACTTAATCAGAAACTGACCTTGCATAAAAAAAACTCTATTGTAACTGGAATAGGGAAAACTGGGACAACTCCCAATGGACTGACTACCATTGTGGAAAAAACATTTTATAAGGCCAACTCCTGCCTTCATTTGGGAGTTCATTGAGTTTGCTCTACCTCACAGAAGCCCAAGTGTATCATGTGGCGTTCTGTTAGCCTAATATTGTCACATGCGCTCCGCGCAATTCACATCTTGAGAGAATACCCAGCGGGTCCCAGATAGTGTGTCATTGATGCAGCAGCTCCAATGTTAAGGGAGCATGCATCAGCCAAAAACATGGCATGCAGCAAGGTGCTGACAGGAAGCATGTGAGATACTTCTTCCCCTTCTGAGACTGCAGGTTCCTGGGTAAACTCTTTGTACAATTCTGGGCTAGAACGTGACCTGAGGGAACCTCCAAAAGCTGGGGTAGACTGCTTCTGAAATCGCAGCTTGCCCCGTGCCTTTCCTCCGCTCTCTGTACTTGTGATTTCCCTGATGTGGTGTGCCCAATTGTTCAACTAGACCCAGTAATTCACCCAAGGTCTCTATTCCGTTTTGCTGCCCTCAACCTTTGCCCACCTCCCTAAAGCTACTGTTGAAATCCTAAGCTGCTGTTAATTGTGAGAATACAAATATTTCTGACTCTCCAGCAGGTGCTGCTGCCTTTGTCGGTTCAGGCTGTGTCCCTGCAAAAGCACTTTGACTCTCAGAGCTCTCCCGGTGGGGGTGGCTGGTTCTGCTGCCCTACCAAATGCTCAGGCTCCCTGCACCGCTCCTAGTGCCATAAGCAGTGGGCTGAACCATACGTGTCTGCATGCGTCAAGCTGGAAGAAAGACTACTGTTCAATGCTCTTTCCCGAACAGTGCTTAATTTGTAAAATAATAAGTGCCATGGCCCAACATATTTCTCTGGAGGCCACTGCTGCTTGGCTTACGTCAGGTCTCTGCCAGTCCTGCCAAATACCAGAACCAACGATACCTACTTGCCATTACAGTCCAGCAAATGTTACAGTTTGGACTGCACTAGGTGACCCACGGCTTTAAGAATAGCATAAGTACCCTGGTATTATTAGTTTAGTTACTTATGTAATTGTTAAACACTTTGCTCATCTGCTGTTTTTAAAGAAACAGACAGACAGCGCAACCATGTGGCAGACTTCCTTAAATATGTGCTGGTGTAACAAAATAAGTGCGGGTGCTGAGCACAAGGAAAAACATGAACAAATTAAGCACTGATCCTGAACCATATACTATTCTTAGACTGCTCTATCCTGCAGCCCACACAGGTAAGGACCTTTGAGATGTATGCATTTAACTAAGAAAATACGCAGCATTCGTGCTGTGCTAGACTAAACCAGTAAACTTGAATAGATTACTGAGCTTTTAACACTGCATTCTTATCAAATAATTGAATTTAAAGAAATAAAGTCTTATTTATTTCCACAAAAACATTATACTGGGAATAATATTTAAGTTTTGGACATTACACATGTGCTAACTGAATTTAGTGTTCTGCCCCACAACTAACTTTCTAGCATAAGCCTTGACTGTTTAACATCCCCCCCTTGCTAATGAAAGCCTAACTCTCTTCGTAATTCTATGAGCTTGCCTCACAGTGCTTCTTGGATCCTGTGATTTCAGGGATAAGAGTGTTGGAGCATTTTCATCCTTTGCAGGAACCAATGCTCATCGAGGTCAATGTAACTTTGGAGCAAGAATATGGGTGTGGTAGATCCAAACAAAAATTTTTAATACAAATCAATTACTTTACATAGTATGACCCATATGGCCATACAAGGAAAACTCCAGCCAGGAATAAAGTTAAGGGATTTTATTACAAACATAAGTTCAAAGTCAAATAACAATTCTCAAGACAAAGTTATAAAGATTCAATATCACCAAGGGTTGACCAAGCCTACAAAACAGGTTAAGGCAAACTAACATTAAAAGAACTAGCCACTCTACAAAGATCATACAAAACATCAATAAGAACAATGGATGTACAGAAACCAAGATCTGCTCAGTTCTAATAAACATTAAGGCAACTTAAATCATCTGAGTGTGGATCACTGGGCAAGGGTAGACACTGTGAATTAGCCCATCAGGGAATAACGTGCTGTGTGGGGCATTGTGATGCGGTCTCACAGACCAACTAACCCTCTGGATGTGAAAGTCCTCTACCCCATCCCACCAGCACTGAGGTCTGTCCCCACCAAGTGTGGAGCCATATGAGCAGATTCCCTAGGAACACCAATTGTCACGGGATGTCCATTCTTCTATGGACCAGAAGACCGTGATACAAAAGATGAGCCTATCTTATTGTTTTAGAACCCTGAATGATGAACTCCAATAATCTTTGTTTACAAGTTTATTGATGCTTCCAATCAGTTAGTGATTGGCAGGGGCATAGCTTGGTCAGTAAGATTGTGGTGGGGGGGGTGGGATTCAGATTTCCCAACAATCACACTGCCGTAATGTTAAAATACATTATACGACAAGCAGGGCGTACAAGAAGGGCTTAAGGGGCAGCGGAAAGGGAGAGGAATGCAGATTGGTAAGGGTAGGAAGTGAGAGAAAACACATTCTTTTTTTAAATACCCAACATTTTCAAGCCTTTCCAAACAGAGAGGTGGGAGGGTGTATGTGAGTGTTTGTCTCTGTGTGTAAAAATTCCTAGTGAAATCCGACAGAACAGACACTTCACAATGCTCTACTGAAAGCACCTGTACTCAACTATTTGTCACAAAATACATTTATTAGGTAGGGTGTAACACCCCAAACACTCCCTGAAGCTACACCCCGGATGATCGGAGGTAGTTAAGGGCAATGAGCACTGGTGAGGTGGGATCAAAGCATCTTGCTCCTGAGATAAATCTTGCAGCAGACTTCAAGACTGCTTTTATGGAGCCTGTCAGGGCTAATGGGACGAAAACGGTGATAATATTTCTAGCATTCCTCTACAATACAAAATAATTATTTTCTAAATAAAGATAAACCATGTACTATGACCACACACTGTATAAATTCACTAAAATCTTGAGAAAGTCAATGGTTAATGCAAAGAGGTAAACAGCTGCAGTGTACGCTGTTATGGAGCCCAGTGTGCTAACTCAAATATTGGAGTGCGCTCCTAGCCACATAGTTCATGCTGTTGGTGTTCAGATGGTGGCCTTGACGAAGGAGAGGGTCTCCTTGAAGCAGAGCAGCAACACAGCTTGAAGCCCCACCAGTAAGTACATATAGTCAGAAGGGATAGTTTGAACTGTTTGCTGGTTATGGAGGGCCAGCCTGGGTGCTAGCCATGTGATAACTGTCAGTCTAGGGGGCTGGAAGAAGAGTTAGCTGACAGCTATGACGACGATCAAAGGTTTCTTGCAGAAGACAGAAATTAAAGGGTGGAAAGAAACGCAGCACAACTGGGTGAACAGGTGGTGAACCGTCCAATGATTAGAGACCCTTAGCACCCCCCCATGTGGGAAATAGGGAAGCTGGGTCTTATCTGTTCTAACATATGATAATCTGCACTGGGTGCAGGCTGGTCTTGCTAGGCAGAACTGACAGTAGCCTATGTTGAATGTTTAAAACTGGTAGTCTCTGGTGTGGAAGTTATAACATTACATTCCTGAAGGCCAGACCTTCAAGGGCACCTTACAGACCTCCAGATCATTACCATTAAATAGGCCACCAGGCCAGAGAGGAGCAGCTCAGCACTACGTCTCGGCCTCGGATTTGACATGCAGGAGCATCGGCTCTACATTCCCTCCACACTAATGTGTGACAGCAATCATTGACAGCCTTCCCCCTGGGATGGAAGGATGGCATTCTTATCAAATTAGTTCTATGACCACCCCAGGAGTTCCTCTCTTCTTCTTTACAGTATTCCTTTGATGTCAGGGGTTGACATGGCATTGGATGTCATTTAGTTTGACTGCCCAGTCTCATTTCTGGCTTCATGGCTTTACTTAGATGAGATCTAACCTAGATTTGAGCTTCTGATAGAGTTGCAACTTAGGTAGTTTTATCTGCTGATGGGACTCCATTGCTGGGACCCAATGAGCTGATTTAGTTTGGGGGCAGAAGAGATATGCCAGTATAGTGGAGTAATAAAAGATTTTCTAGCTTACACGTCAAGAATTTAAAATTCTATCAGACCGAGAGTCGGAATCAGAATCTGAGATGTCTGGGGTGGGACCAGCGTCCTGCCACCCCTGGGGCTGAGAGGTACTGTAACCACGTTCGCTCTGAATGGAGGCAGATAAGCGCTCAAATAATTTGGAATGAGGCCATTTCTTGGCCTTAGATTTACCTTTGGAGGTATTTGGGTGCCCAGACTGAGCCTCATCTGATGGTGCGAGCAGGGACAACCAACCTTTATGTCGGGCAAAGCTTTCAAAATGGTGGTTAAGGGGCCCCAGGGCCTTTGCCAAGGCTTTATTGACAGAGAGTTGTACACTATTGTCCAAAGCTCCTACAAAATTTTCTTCCAAAGAAGGGGCGTCACTACCAAAATAATAATCATCATCATAAGAATATTATTTTGCCATTATTTTAATTCAGGTAGGCCCCAAAGGGACTGCGTATCATAGGGTAGCCAAGGGCTACAGTCAGGGGGAGTGCACAACCCCAGCAGGCGTTAAAGTGAAGATAATAAAACGTGGAGGGAGCTGCCTGCAGAGCCTATGCAAACATTTCCACTCTAAATAAGGCTATACAGTGTTGCACTGGAATCTGTGCAGGCACGATGAAAAACAGCCACTCAACAAAGAGGGGTCCTTCTGCAAAGGAAACGTTTCTGTTTCCCGCCTCTCTGACAATCACGCATTCGTTTACGAGCACCGCCGCTAAATGAAGTGTGCAATGGTCGGAGACGAACGCGTGCGTGCTCACAGTCCCGATGGGACTAAAAATAGAACTGCAGGCACGAGGCGCCGCCGTCCGCTCCCACTCCACTGAATCAAGATAGGTGCGAGTGCTGCGTGAGCTAAGAATCTAAATATAAATACACAGTGTAGCACGGTAACAATAAACACGACAAAATCAGAAAGGGATAAAGCACTTAACTGGCTGCGGGAGCAGCAAAGAAAGAGGAAGTGTATTATTGTTACAGCCTTACATATTGTCCTTCTCTATGGTTAGTCATGTGATGTTAATATGGTTTATGGGATATGTTTTGTTCTCTAAAACTTCTCTGATTGGCTGCTGGATAAATAAAACATGGAAAGAGAAGCATAATCGGAGCCTCCGGTCCTGACATAGAATTTACTTCCTCCATATCGAGGGTTCTCTGCCCAGCCAACAAAGAGTTGTCTGCCAGCCCTTCAGACAACTCTAAACATAGGCTAGAACTGCTCTCATGGCAGTTCCTGACAATGTATTAAAAGTTTTATGAACTCAGGCCCTTATTTATACATTTTTAGCACAGCACTTGCGTCATTTTTTTACGCAAAAGCAGCGCAAACATAGAAAATACAATTGTATTTTGTAAGTTGGCGCCGATTTTTCATCAAAAAATGCGGCGATAAAAAAGTATAAATATGGGCCTCAGTGTTTAATTTGTAAAAAAAATAGTGCCAGGGCCGATGATATTTCATGGGAGGTCAACGCAGCTTGCACGCCCTGCTAATGCTGCCCAAATGCAGAGTATATAAAAGCTCAAAACGACCTGCTGATTTGCTCTTCTGAAAAAACAGACAGACAGCACCAACATGTGGTATTGTCAGAAATAAGTGTGGGTGTTGACAAATAAGTGCTACTAACGAGCATCTGCGAACAACAGCGCAAATTAAGCACTGGATGAACAGCTCTGCCTAAATGACTGTACACTCCGTCTTTTAACATGTTTTTAGTTTAAAAACAAAATCCCAAAGTAGAATTTTGTTCCTGAAAAATTAAAACTAATGACCACCACACCATGGGAGAAGATTCTCATGGCATTGGGATCATTCAAATGTTTTTACTGTCTCTTACTGCCATGTTTTTCATAGTGGTAAGGTAGAGTAAAAACTAACCATTCCACTGCCAACTCTAAATCGGGTGGGCCATCGAATGGCCAAACTTCCGAGGGCCTGAAGCAATAATTATGCCAGCAATGTCTCTGTCGCTGACATACTTAAGGTGTGGCCATCGGTAAATCAGGTGGATGGACCTTCAGTTTGGCAAGAGGGTACTCTGTTGCAACAGACTCTAGGTCAGCCCCTATGTCAGCTCCTAAGTTCCATCCTTTGGGATATTACTTGGTACTGCACCAAAGCACGGGCTGTCCATGTGCTAGAGAAGACCCTTACAAAGTTAAAAGCTTTTGCTCATTGCTGATTTTTCTTCCAGGGATTTTGTTTTCCAACGGAAACACATGGAAGCAGCAGAGACGCTTTGGAATGATGACTATGAGGAATTTAGGCCTAGGGAAAAGAAGCCTGGAAGTCCGGATTCAGGAGATTGCTCAACAACTTTTGGAATTCCTCAGGGTGGAAAAAGGTGAGTAATGGTTATGGTTTCTGACTGCAGAGCAAGAGATAGAATTGTGTTTTTTTCCGTTTTTCATCTGGTAATGGGTTGATGAGGCAACACAGAATGAGGCGAATGAAAGACGCAAGGGTGGAAGTGGCACAATGGGGAGAGAGAGCAAGAAAACACAATCAGCCTTTCTACCATCTTTTCCCAAAAGTCTTCAATTTTGGAGAATAACTTTGCTAACTGGACAAATTCTGCACCTTCTACATCACATTTAGGACCTACTGATAATATTTCTGGTTAATTTCTGCAAATATGTTCTGTGCGCATGTACAAAATAACTTGCTTTGCAATCACATTTATTCTCAAGCACACACTGTGTTGTATCTGTTCACCATTCATCCTTCAAACTTTCTCATGCCCTCCCACCTAATCTAGCATTCTATATGCAGTACACAACACACCACACACCGAGAGGAAGAAATAATAACCCTGTATATGGAGGGTTGCATAGCATTTACAGAGAAGTTGCTGGTAGTCTTCCCTGTGCCTCTAAAAGTGTAATCAGCTGTTACATCTCTACATGGCCTTGACCAGTTTCCTTTCTCCAAGCTGGGGTGGTAAATAATTGGAAAGGGGAAGGTGTCCTCATATGAGAGCTTCCCCTTTGGGAGTCTTGTCAGGCAATCTTGGGGAGAGAAGGTAGAGGTCCTTTTGTCTGCTCCATGAATGTCTTCCCAAATAGTAAACTTTTTTAAAGCCGCATCTGATCTTTTAATGGACATCCGCTTTTTAAACAAGCATAGGCAAAGACAATAGATCTTGTTTTGGATGCCAGCCTTTTGGCAATTATTTTGTCATGGTTTTTGCAACACTTTATTGTTTGGGAAGCTGCCAGGCCCTCATTAAATATTTGGTAAAAAATTAGCTACATGCAAAAGTGTTTTCTGCTCTCAAAAGTGCGCAGATTACCATTGTACACCTGGCACTGAAGGGATATACCTTGTGAGTGGGTGTGCTTTTTGTGAAAAGGGAAGCATGTTGTAACTCATAGTGAAGTCAGTCAATGGCTGAAGTGGGCTAACATTGCACCTTGATGCATAGTTGAGTAGGTGTAAGAAACATGTGAGTGATACAGTCGTAGACAAATGGATAAAGTCTGGCGGAAAACCCCTATAAGTATGTTATACACACTTTTAGTAACATTAAAAGGTCTTGGCTAACGCAGACTGTTACAAATGGGGTCTCTAGTTGGCAGATGTATTCACCTTTGTCCAAATAGGGACCACAATCCTAGTCAGGGTAAATCACACACAATCCAAATTATCCTGTGCCAACCCTCTGGTAGCTTGGCACTGAGCAGTCAGGCTTAACTTAGAAGGCAATGTGTAAAGTATTTGTGCAATAAACCATTCAGTAACACAGTGAAAACACCACAAAAATACACAACACAGGTTCAGAAAAATGTAAGATATTTATCTGGTTAAATTAAGGTCAAAACAATAAAGATTCAATAAGCACAAGTTGAAATATCACTTTTGCAGGTTTAAAAGAGTCTTAAATCTTAGAAAGCAACAGTTGTCTCTTGTTTTAACAAAGTACCTGGTTTGCGTAAAAAATAACACGCAAGGAGACCGCAGAGGAGGAGATGTGTGGAAAAATAGGGTGTGCATCGGAATTTCCTGCACAGCACAGACGTTGCTTTGTTTCTTTCCACGCTACAAGGGGCTTTGCGTCGATTTCTGGCGTGCAGTCTTGGTTCTTCACTGCGATGTGGGGATCTTTTTGACGCCCAGGGAAGATGTGTGGAAATCCTGGGCGTGCGGCACGAAGTCACAGGGGATGTGTTGATCCGGTAGGTGATGCGTCAATTTTCTGTCGCATGGCAGGCACCGGGTTGATTCTTCACTAGGGAAGTTAGGCTGTGTTGTTCCGGTTCAGCTGTGCGTCGATCCAGTAGGCTGTGTGTCGAATTTCCAGCCTCAAGGCAGGCGCTGTGTCGATTCTTCACTTGATAAGTCGGGCTGCGTTATTCCGGTTCGGCTGTGCAGCAATTTTCTCATCGCAAGGCAGGCTGTGCATTGTTTCCGGCACGCTGTGCGTCGATTTTCAGCGCACAAGGAATTCCTTGAAGAGATTAGGGGCCATATTTATACTCCGTTTGCGCCGGATTTGCATCGTTTGTTTTGACGCAAATTCGACGCAAAACGAACTCCATATTTATACTCTGGCATAAGACGCGTCTAGCGCCAAAGTTCATGGAGTTTGCGTCATTTTTTAGCGTGGACACCTACTTTGCGTTAATGATATGCAAGGTAGGCGTTCCCTTCTAAAAAATGACTCCGAGGCATGTGCGTCGTATTTACACTCCCGGGCAAAAATGACGCCCGGGAGTGGGCGGGTCAAAAAAAATGACGTTCAGCCGCTTTTGCGTCGTTTTTTAACGCCTGGTCAGGGCAGGCGTTAAGGGACCTGTGGGCTCGGAAGGAGCCCAGAGGTGCCCTCCCATGCCCCCAGGGACACCCCCTGTCACCCTTGCCCACCCCAGGAGGACGCTCAAGGATAGAGGGACCCATCCCAGGGAACTTAAGGTAAGTTCAGGTAAGTATTTTATTTTTATTTTTTTGTGGCATAGGGGGGCCTGATTTGTGCCCCCCTACATGCCACTATGCCCAATGACCATGCCCAGGGGACATAAGTCCCCTGGGCATGGCCATTGGGCAAGGGGGCATGACTCCTGTCTTTGCTAAGACAGGAGTCATTTCAATGGGTGTAGGGAGTCAAAAAAAATGGCGCAAATCGGGTTGAGGCGAAAATTTTGCCTCAGCCTGACTTGCCCCATTTTTTGACGCCCAAGCTCCATATTCCCCTACGCCGGCGCTGCCTGGTGTAAGTCATTTTTTTTTACGCACACCAGGCAGCTCCGCCGGCTAACGCCGGCTAACGTCATTGAATAAATACGGCGCCTGCATGGCGCTTCAGAATGGCGATTTTTTGACGCACAACTGCGTTGGCGCAGTTGTGCGTCGAAAAGTATAAATATGGCCCTAAGTCTTTTTGGCCCTGAGACACCAGAAAACAGGAGGCAAGCTCAATCCAAGCCCTTGAAGAGTACTTCTCAGCACAGTCAGAGGGTAGCAGGGCAGCAGAGCAACAGCGGGGCAGCGGGGCAGCAGTCCTCCAGAGCAAAGCAGTCCAGATGAGTCCTTTGGACATTCAGGCAGTTCCTCTTGACAGGTTGCAGGTTCAGGTCCAGAAGTGTCTGAGTTGGTGGGGTCAGAGACCCAGTTTATATACCAAAAATGCCTTTGAAGTGGGGGAGACTTCAAAGAGTGGTTTTGAACTGCACAAGGTCCCCTTTCAGTACAGGTCTGTCTGCCAGGGTGCCAGTAGGGGATTTGGCAGTCCATTGTGTGAGGGAAGGCCACTAGCCTTTGAAATGTAAGTGTCAGGCCCTCCACCCTCCCAGCCCAAGGAGACCCATTCAGTATGCAGATGAGTGCAGGTGTGACAGAGTATCCTGTGTTTGTGGTTGTCTGGGTGAAATGCACAAGGGAGCTGTCAACCACCCCAGACGTGGATTTGAGACAGGCTGTAAGGCACAGATGAATTTTAAGTGCAGAGAAATGCTCACTTTCTAAAAGTGGCATTTCTTAAATAGTAATATAAAATCCACCTCACCAATAGGAAGGATTTTGTTATACTATTCTGGCCATGCTAAATATGACCTGGTTACCCCTTTCTGATCAGAATCTACCACTCAGACAGTATATGAGGGTAGCCCTAATGTTATCCTATGAAAGAGCAGGCCTCACAGTAGTGGAAAACCAATTTAGGAGTTTTCCACTACCAGGACATATAAACCACAAACTTACGTGTCCTGCCTTTTAACTACATAGCACCCTGCCCTATGGGTTACCTAGGGCCTACCTTAGGGGTGACTTATATGTAGAAAAAGGGGAGTTTAGGGCTTTGCAAGTACTTTTAAATACCAAGTCGAAGTGGCAGTGAAACTGCACACACAGTCCTTGCAATGGCAGGCCTGAGACATGGTTAAGTGACTACTTATGTGGGTGGCACAACCAGTGCTGCTGGCCCGCTAGTAGCATTTAATTTACAGGCCCTAGGCACATGCAGTGCACTTACCAGGGACGTATAAGTAAATTAAATATGCCCATTGGGTATGAGACAATGTTCCCATGTTTAAGGGAGAGAGTGTATGCACTTTAGCACTGGTTAGGAGTGGTAAAGTGCAAAGAGTCCTAAAACCAGGAAAAACAGTGTCAGAAAAATGATGGAGGGAGGTAGGCAAAAAGGTGGGGGATGACCACTCTAAGGTTGTCAGGTCTAAGAAGAAGGTACAAGGGAAAGAAAGAAAGAAAGAAAGAAAGAAAGAAAGAAAGAAAGAAAGAAAGAAAGAAAGAAAGAAAGAAAGAAAGAAAATAAATATAAAAAGGATGAAGGAATGAAAATAGAAAGAAAGAAGGCTACAAAGAGAGAAAAGGAAAGGCAAAAAGAAATGAAGAAGGAAGGGAAGAATGTAAAAAAGAAAGAAAGAAGGAAAGAAAGAAAGACAACAAAAAGGAAGAAAGAAAGTTGTAAGGAAAGAAGAAAGGAAGAAAGGAAGAAGAAAAAAGAAATTAAGAAAGAAAGAAGGCAAAAATAAATTAAGAAGGAAAGAAAGGAAAAAGAAAAGAAAAGAAAAGAAAGAAGGAAATAATCTAAAAAGAAAGAAAGAAGGAAACAAAGAAAGACAGTAAGAAAGAAAGAAGCAAAGATAGAATGCAAAAAAAGAAAGTAAGAAGGAAAGAAGGAAAAAACAAATGAAGGAAAGAAAGAAGGAAAAGTGAAAACGAAAGAAGGCAAGAAAGAAGGGAAAAGGAAAAAGTTAAGAAGTCAAGAAATAAAAATGTAAAAAGGAAAGAAAAAGAAAGTATGCAAAAGTATGCAAAAAAGAGAAAAAAGACAAATAATGAAAGGCAAAAAAAGAAAAAAGAAAGAAAGGAACAAATGAAAAAGGAAAGAAGGATATATTAAGGAAAGAATGAAAGAAAAAGGAAGGATGGCAAAAATAGAAAGAAAGAGAAAGACGGAAAGAAGGTAAAAAAGAAACAAAAGAAATTAAACAAGTTGTGAAAAAGAGAGAAGACAAAAAATACAGGAAAGAAAGAAGGAAAAGGGGAACAAAAGAAGGAAAGATTGCAAAAAAGAAAGAAAGGAGGAAAAAGTAAAAAAAGAAATAGAAAGAGAGAAAGTAAAAAGAAAAGAAGGAAAGAAAGAGGATGGAAAGATAGAAGGAAAGATGATTAACAGCAAACAATATTGGAGGCTAAAAACCAAATTACACCCCACCTATGTTTAAATAAAACTTTACAATTATGCTGCACGTTAAACACAATAAAGTTTGTTTTTCCTCCTGGGCAAAGTTCATGACAGAACCATTGGCGAAACACAGGAACACAATATGGTATGCTGTGACATAGCAGCAATCCTCTTCTAAAGGAATTTACAACAGCATTGGATGGAGACATGAACTGATAGAACTGGAACGTGCCCTATGTTCACTTAAAAGGCAGCCTACAATCACATCAGCCAACGATGGCACTAAAGGGGAGTACATTGTGTGCTGATGTCGACCTTGTGAAAGAGAAAAATTTAGTCACTCAAAATGACGTTAACTAGAGGCTTAAGTAGGGTATATTATACATATTATTTTAGTAAAATCAAAAGGTCTTTGGCTAACACCAGACCTAAAAATAAATGTTCTTTTTTAGGAATGCAAATACAGGGACGAAGGACTGCTGTCTCTTACAGGCTTCCAACCCCCATTTTCAGCCAATCATAGGGATTCGCAAACTGTGACAAGCCTAATTAATATTCCTTGTGCAGGTCATTTTACAACCCCTTTAAGAATCAACAATTTGTGTAGCAGCCAACTAGTAAGACCCATCACAAACAAAACACTCATTCACAAGCCAGTCGATGTACAAATTGCATATCATTGTTGTGATGGGCGTTCACCCAGAACATCCAAGGTTGACAGGCAGAGAAATAAAAAATGTTCCTCAGGTGTTTTTCCTGAGACTACTATTTTAGCAATGGTCAGAAGTATTGCAGTTTCCAATTCTGGGTAATAAGGCCAAAGGTAGACTTCCTAAATGGAATTATGGGTGTGTTGTCTTGACTACATGGGGTCCTATCCAGCCTGATTGGTTTCAAAGGTTGTGGAAGATGTAATTAACATATGCTTTTTTTATGTAGAACAAAGGCATGGGAAAGTGATTCACATTGCTTTAACCCAATCTCAATAAGGGCCTAGATTTATCATAGGATTGTGCTGCCCTTTCGTCACACAGGGTGACTCAAGGGCAATGTAATCCTATAGTCAGATTTACAAAGCCTTGTGTGGCCCGGTGGTGATTGGTAAATCTGGAGTAACACATGCGCAGCGCAAGGTGTCCCTTCCTGCACAAAAACAATCCTGCCTACAAGGCAGGGAGTGTTGCATCAAGGTGCAAGGGTACCTGCGTTGACGCTTGGCAGCACACAGTGTGCCGGTGCAGTTAGCAAGCAGGAATGCACCATATATTGGTAAATATGACACATTCCTGCTCTCGCAACTTGTCTTACTGCATTGCGCTGCGTCAAATGATGATAAATCTAGGCCAGGATTTTTTCGTGCTGTGATAATACTAGGGGAAACAGACAGAGGGTAGACAAAAGTGCTTTTAATGTGATATACATAAGACAGACATTTCCATGGGTGTTTTTAGTGCCCCTATGGTAAAGGCATTTGTAACAGCTTCACTGTGGGAACTTAACTTTTCCGTGGACCAAAATCAGGTCCATTGAAGAATACACATTACATCTACCAAAAACTCAGCAAATTTGAAATTTGGGACCTCAAACGTAAGAGGCATAGGTAGCAGCCTCTTGATTTTGGGCCTGTATACTTCAAGAGTGTCTGAGATGGCTCACCCCTCAAACTTAAGGTTAAAGAACACATTAGCAACTATTCAATTTTGCATTCTTTGTTATATATTGTAAGGATATCAGTGCCTTCCAAGAGTGACAAATGGAGGCACCAGGTTCAAAAGCATTGGCTGACTGTAAGATGTAAAAACCCTAGTGCCAGGCCTACATCATTTACATTTTCAAAAAGTGGCCTCACACTGTGCACTGACTTTTTGTGAATGCACACTAATTTTGCAAACTGACCTATTCACTTATAGATCAGTTTACAAAATTCTAATAATATACATGGCACCTGTAACGGTCTTTTTTAGGATTTGTGCAAGCGGGAGAATAATTTTATGCCTCGCACTTATTATTGAAGATTTTGGCAAGCTGATTTTTCCAGTTAATTATATTTAGGAAATTAGAGGGATGTGTGCAGTGTGTCTGCGTTGTGGCTTTGATAAGTAACATGTGCCAGTCAAAAACGTCAACCACTAAACAGATGTAGAATTAACATAGGTAAGGGAATTAGGTTCTGAATGACGTCAGAGACAACGTAAAAACGATAGTGAAGAAAGAGTTTTCTGTCACATTGAATCCAGGAGTAGGAGATGCTTTCTTGACACTATCCATGCACAGTTTCATGCTGCTTCTGTCCCTGCTTCCTCTTACAAACACGTCTGAAAGATCCTCGTGTATAAATGGGGTAATATGGGAGAAGCGCTTTTGTGAGCTTGCTAATATGCCCACCATGATATCTATGGCAATATTTATGAACAGGTTGCATCGCTTTTGCACCACGCGATGGGGTGCAAGCACGATGCAGCCCTTATGTGCAATTTATCAAACGAGGCAAGGCCATCTCACGTGGCCCTTAGTGGCTTGATAAATCCAGAGCAACGCAATGCAGTACAAATCGCTACGTTGTATTAGTCTGCCCCAGGGAGGCATTCCATGGATGGTGCGTGGGTGTTCCCAAGCAACACCCATGGATTTTGACAAATTCCCAGGTTTATCATAAGTGGTAGACTTGAGAATGCACCGAAAAGTTTACGCCTCCCCAAGTGAGCAGTAACGTGGAGAATTATGTTTATTTCTCCTCATTTGGCCCTCTTTCTAAGTTTAATGCATGCTGCAGCACACTCAGAAATAGAAAAATGCATCAGGGGATTTTTTGTGGTGCCCCTTCCTGCAAAAAAATAAACCTGCTTACAATGCAGACACCCTTGCACCATGGTGCATATTGTGCGCCAGTACTGGGAAAAGGCAGGAATGCGCTGTATTATTTAAATATTTTGGCTTTGCTGTACTGCACCGCATCACATAATGATAAATCTGCACCCTACATTCTTTCTTCCCACCCTACTACTCTCCTCTATTCCCCTGGTCTGTGCAAACCTGAGGAGAGGCAGAATTAGGCGCAGCACTTGCCTCTCACCCACCTCACTGGATTAAGGCCCTTATTTATACTTTTTTAGCGCCGCATTTGTGTCATTTTTTTACGCGAAAGCGGCGCAAACTTACCAAATATAATTGTATTTTGTAAGTTTGCGCCACTTTTGCGTAAAAAAATGACGCAAATACAGCGCTAAAAAGTATAAATATGGGCCTATGTGTATGTGTTTTACTGAGCATGTGATTACTAGGCCATTGCCATCCTGGCGCCAGAAATGCTTCTCTGCCAACCACCTAGATCTGTAGAAGGCCACAGTATGATGGAGGAATTGCAGGCAGCATAGATAGCTTGCTCCTCATTTTATCCACCATGTGGGGGACCAGGATATGTAGTGGAAGGCATCTGCAGTCCCTATGATGTGATGCAGGTTGACATTAAGTTGTTTAGTCATACAGGTTATTGAAAGGTGCCAGGAGCCTTTGTTTTGTGTAGTTGCCTCCTCTGGAAGTTATTTAGAGGCAAATGGTGAAAATCAATGTTTGAAAGTCTCAAGCATGGTTGCTTGACAATTTTGCTTCAAAGTGAGTGGCCAATATATAACTTGTATCAGTGGCTTAGAAATGAATGAGTTATTACCCACGAGTATATTTATTGTGTCAATGAGCCTTCTAGCAATCTCGGAGCTTGTATCCAATGTTATTTGAACTTATTGTTAAAAACTTTATAAAATTGTATCAAGATTGACTCACGCAACGTTGGAGGCACTAGCAGCGTAGTACCTCGTTTTACGTAGTGACTGCTTTGTCCCAACATCTGGTCACTCTTTTCTGCTGGAAACCGATTACATTTGATCTCTTTTCATCTTCTCAGGGAAACCCATGGATCCAGCAAAGCCGATTGCAAACTGTGTTGCCAATGTGATTAGTTCTGTAGTATTTGGGCATTGCTTCCAGATCGAAGATCCCACCTTCCATCAATTGCTGAGAGCCACTTTTCTTTTGGCCAACATCCGCAAAGAATCCTGGAGCAGAGTAAGCAGCACATTCAGTTTTCCAACTTTGACTAAGGGGGGGGCGAATAGTAGTGTCTGAGTAGGGAAGACAATCTGCTGACACACAGCAAGTTTCTAGATATCCCTAATGTCTCAACTGACAGCAGATGTTATGGTATCCACAAACATACCTTCATAAAGATAATTTAATACTCGCTGCCCCAAATACCCTTCCAGATCTGGACATTGCATATGTAATTCTTCACTTTTGCAACAGTAATTTGAATCCACTGGATGTTAGGTAGTGATTGGGCCCTAGACAGGGTCGTAGCTTCGGGGAAGGGGTGTGGGTGGGTGGTGTGGGGGTGTTTGGGGGCGTTACACTCTCTTAATAAATGTATTCTGTAGTAAATAGTTGGGTACAGGTGCTTTAAATCGGTTATGGTGAGGTGTCCGTAGCATTTCACTTAAGATTTTTACAAACATTTGCAGACAAAAACACACACTCACACACTCTTGTCTCTATTTTGGAGGTCTGAACAATGGTTATTTTAAAATATTGAGTTTAAAGTACTCTTCACAATTCCTGCTGCTCTCCCTTCCTATGCTCCTCAAAGCCCTCCCCCCTGCTCTGCTTCTTATATAATGTATTTTAACCAGTGTGATTGTTGGGAAATATGAAGCTCACACCCTACTCCTCCAAATCTTACTGACCAAGCTACGCCCGTGGCTAGACATCACAATGTCAACACCCGTGTATTGGAGATAATGGTTCTGTGTCAGGACATGGAGACCTCGATTATGCTTCTCTTAACTTTACTACTCATCAGCAGCAGAGAGAAACTTCCCAAAAATATCAACAAGCAAACTACAGCTCCCATAAATGCTGTAGGAAACACAAAAAGCATATTCCAGCCAATAGAGACCGTTCATGAGTCCATAACATCCCTGAACCTCACTTCTGTTTCTTTCTTTCTTTGCTGCTCATTAATGAGTTAAGTGCTCAGAATACTTCTCTCGAATTTTCTTTACTGATTTATTGCTTTGCTATCTCTGTGATTAATGAATGAGCTGTGCTTATTTAAGTGGCTGTTTTAGGCAGTTACTTAGCTTATTGTATCAAGAATTAACTATGAGTGTAGTCTTGGGGAGCAGCCAACCAGGGGGAGACTTGCCCCTGGAAGGACTGGGGCAGTGTGCAGTCCAGCGACTGCACCGCCACCTTTGAACTGTAATTGGGCTATATAGGTAGTCCTATATAATGAAACATTTTGGTAGCCCCCCACCATTTTGTCCTAAGTGACATGGTGTCTGGTTATAGCAAAAGGAATTTTATGTGGGCTTTTCATAGGTTGTCATGATTGGTGCATTCTGTGCATTGCATTATTACCTTGATGACCATGGTGGATGACAGAGTTGAACGGGCGTTGAGGCTGGTGGCGGAGGCAGGTCGGTTGGGCCTGCTAGTAGCTGGTGTAACGTCAGGAGGCCGCACGGCTCAGTCGGCCTCTGATGTTTTTGCTGCAGTGGTGCTGGCCCATTCACCACTGCAACAGGTTAAAGGACCCCAGAGAAAGCATGTGAGAGAACCGTTCTGCTCCTGCACATGACGAGCGGCCCCAAAGGCGCGAGGGGCAGGCCGACAGGAGGAAGGAAAGCCTGTGTGTCCCGTAACAAGGCTGCATGGCACAGCTGCATCACCAGGAGAGGCCCAAGGGTGTTAAGAGGCAGCGCGGTGCATGGAGACATGGCGAACATGCACGCTGCTTCTGTGAAAGGGAGCGGGGGACAGCTGGCTGAGTAGACTGAGCAGCCTTAAACAGACAGGCCACTCTGGAGACAGCGGCAGGTTCGGTGGGGAGAAGGGAGAGAACGAGCAGACAAGGCAGCAGGGGCCTGCTGAGGCTGTTGTGGAACACAAGAAGGAGTGTGGTCCAAGGGCCTGGCAGAGGGGGAGTGGCGATGGGTCACAGTGTTCCTAGTTCAGATAAGGTGGCTTGAGAGGGCCCCAGCAGGGCTCTGGCCTTTATGGGCCAAGGGGTTTGCCAGGACAGGGGTCAAAGTTAAAAAGGGTCACCTGGAGGTGGGGATCCAGAAAGGACAGGAAGCGAGGGAAAAGGAGTCATTGCAAGCAAGCAGCTGCAAGGGGCCCGTCCTTGGCGTTGTTGGCAACACCCTTGAACTGGAGTGAAGGCAAGAATGAAGAGGATGCAGGAAAGCTTGAAAACGTCCAACGAGATTGGGGAAGGAGGATGTTGACAAAAGCAAGTGGCTGGTGTTTTGAGAGGGTATACTCCAGGGTAGGCTGAACCGGTATGTAGCAGGGAGGAAGTTTGACAAGTTCAGACGGTACATCCCAGGGAGTTCAGGGAGCAGGTAGGAGGTCCCAGAAGGGCACAGTAGATAATGTTGGGTGCTGGAGGTAGGGGCACCCGAGGAGGTCGATGTTATAGGAACCAGCACACCGGGTCTCTCTTTTCTCTTCCAGGCAGGAGACTTCGATGTGGTGGCAGACTCAGGAGAGCCTTGTGCAGCTCTGTTACCCTGATGAGAAGTGAAGTCAAGGCCCTGGGAGGACAGATGGACGACGGTAGAGGACAGCACGATCATTGACACAAGACGATTCAAGGTGGCATCATCGGTGCAACCAGCGGGAGGGTCTGGCGTGACCCCCAGCAACACGAAGCGGGGCCCCTGGTGGTCATCATTGCCGCAGAGGTTGGTAGGGCATTTTTACTGCCCTTCAACGAGCTGGAGATCAGCACACCTTTATAAGGTATACAGTAAATACTCAATGGCGTGAGGAGACAGATGTCAGGGGAGTAGGAGGTGATGAGGCACTGGGTGAGACCTTGCTAGATTACAATGAAGAGAGTTGGGAAGAAGGTGAACTGTTGGAGGATATGAAGCCATGAATGGCAAAGGCCAGGTGGTGGCAAAAAGTAGTTGGTCAGATAGGAGGTGGGTGAGTCTAACCAGGCTGTGTGTAGTGTTTTTCAGGAGGCAACAGCTGGCCAGCAAAGGCATGGAAGGCAAGGTGTGCCAGAGCGTAGAGGACAAATTGTGAGACGGCAGGCTCCGGAATGGCACTGGCACCAGGTAAGGACTTTGCAGAGGGGGCATGTGCCTCCAGAAAGGTGTTAATTGGTGTGGATGTAAGGAAGACATTAGAGGGCATGGGGTCTAGACTGAGGAAGGGACGCTATGTGACAGACACAGGCATAGTCACAGAGGAGCTAAAAACAGGGACAAAACATGATGCAGTTCAAGAGGACAGTTAGGAAGGTAACAGTAAGGCAGGGGGCACAGCATGGGTACGGGGAAAGGAAAAGACCACAAGCACAGAGCATTGGTATGGGCGTAGTGCAGAAACAGGCAGACAGGAAGTCAGATGTGCTAGAAAGAAAAGAACTAACAATTAAGAAGCAACGTTATATGGGGGTGTCCAAGGTGCTTGGTACGAACCTTATGTTAGCCACCTAGGAGAAGAATTGGAAGGGCAAATATTTTGAAATGCTCAAGTTACTACACAGGGAGCTGAGGACCAAAGAAGGGTCCAGGGAGGAAGAATATGAATTGGAAAAGAGGCCTAAAGTGCTGTTGACAACAGAAAACTGGACAACGGCCTTTTTAATATACGCTAGTGTATATTGAAAGAAGCTCCCGGAGAGATCCATAGCACTTTACAAGTTTATGGACGTCATCTGGAAGGCACAGATCAACTATAGGGGCTACACATGGGACCAGTACGATGGCGAGTTTAGGGCAAGAATGGCTTGGGATTCTGAGGCGCAGTAGGGGGAGCTTGATACCAATCTATTGCAGCAGGCCATACCACCTTCAAATTCAGGAAGATGTTTTTTACTGCCAGTTGGTTGCCGATATTCTACTGGCATTTTCAGGGACGTGCCACCGGTGGAGGGGTGGGGGGTGACAAATAAATGCCAGCCAGAACAGATTGGAGCATCTTGGGATTTTAACAAGGGCCTGTGTACGAGAGAGTACTGCAAGTTATGGCATGGCTGTTCCAAATGTAGCCAGTGAGAAGAAGCAAAATAGCGGCCGGTTGATGCAGCTGTAGCACAGCTCTCTGTGTAGTTGCCTGGAGTTGCGAGCATGCCAGTCATAGAGCTGTGTGGAAGCCGCCTGGAAAGATATGCTTATTGGCTCCGCAGCCGGGTTCTTGAGAGCTCTGTAAGAAAGCCACTTCAGCAAGAAGAAATATCCTTTAGCTGATTACCAAAAAAGGCTTTTACGCACCTGATTGCGGCTGGTGGCTGTAACTGCAACATTTTTGGGGGGCAGTGAATGTAGCCATGGCACTGTTGCTATTTTCGGCACCTGGCAAATGAGACGGATGGGACCTAAGATGGTTGGTGCCGGGTTTTTAAAAAGGTCTGTTTCAACTTCAACAACCCAAAGCCTGCTACTGAAGAGCCTGTTGGAGTGGGAACGGGGCGTTCGAATGGATGATGCCCTCCTCCTGAGGAGAAAAGGGAGGCATCAGAGAAAAAGAGTAAGGGAGACCCCCGGGCCTGTGACTGGGGCATTAATCATGGGTTTGTTACGCGGCCCTGCACTCCAACCTACTGCTGAGACAGAGGAGTTGGTGGCTGGTTCTGAGAAAGGGGAAAGCTTGGTCTTGTCTCTCTGGAAGGATTCAAGGCAACAGCCAGCTGCTGAATCAGTTGGAGCCACTGAGGAAATAGGGCCTGCTGCCAAGAAAGGCATACACCTAAATCAACAATTGGGGGACTCTAAGGTAAGCCACGCCATCCCCTCAGCTGAATCGCAGTTAACTGAGGGCTCCAGCGGGCTCAATGAGAAAGTGGAGCAAGCACTATAGATAATCAAAATTAGTCAATTTCATGATCTGTTAGATTCAATATATGCTTGATAGACTATAATTTGAATCTCAGCCCAATGTAACGTGATATAATGTCTGTGTGGTTTGGATACGCCAAACCAGCGTGATATAATGCCTGTATGGATTGGATACGCTTATTTTAATTATCTATAGATTGAAGTTCATGAAGAATACATATAATCGGAATTTAGTATTGTTGGACAACTGGTGTATCCTGTATTTCATTTATGCTTTGAATAGAGGTTGAGTGGGCATATATGTGGATGCGTGGGTTTGATTGATGTATATATGGAAGTTTGGAGGTTATTTATGGTATTTGAGTAGGAGGGGAGTGTTCATTTCTATGTATGAATATTTTTACTATGTTTAGATAAGTATTATGTGAAATGATAAAACAAATAAATGAATTCACATATGCTGAGATTTAAATAAAGTAGACATTGGATAAATTATATACGGGCTTGAGAGGTAACTATAACCTTATTTAAGTATTTAAATCATATAACTATATCTATACAACATGTAAGTTAGTTGTTTTAGGGTGGCCCATTGTGTGTTCTTACTTGTTAATACAGATGGCAGCAAAGAACTGTACCCTCTCCCTGACTCCCGCAAGGTAAACAGACTAGGTAGAAGCCCCTATGATAACAGCAAAAGTGCCAGTTCAGATTTAGATGGAAATGAGCACTTTTTCTCCTTGATGGATGGCACAGAATGGTCTTTGGGGGACTCCAAGTTGACGCCGACTCTAGCGATAATGCCTTAAGCAATGTGGATCAGGACACAGTGCTCCCGTAAGATTGTCAAAAAGAATACAAGGATGGCAGCCACTGGGAAAGGCTTGAAATGGGACTACTCTCCAACAGATCAGCTAGTAGGAGGCAAGTCTGAAGGCTTTCGTGAGACACTTAATTCAAGTCCTTCAATGCTGCAAGCAATATACCAATGCTTCATGCTCCACAGAGAGGAAACCAGGCTCAACAGTCATAGGGCTCAAGCTGCAACTCGAAAACTGCAAGGAGTGGGTTGTAAAATGGCCAAGGATTGCGCCACTATAGTCGACCGACTGTCGTATTTGGAAACTAGGACTTTGGCTTTTGAGTCAGATGTGCCCATGTGTAAGGGCAGGTGGAGGTGCACGAGGCCCAGCTAATAGATGTCCAGTGGAAACAAGGCGATCACGAAAATCGCCACAGGTGGAACAATTTGCAGGTTGTAGGGGTGGCGAAAGGCAAAGAAAGGCAAAGAACGCCCTGATATTAGACTGTTTGTTGTGGAGCTGTTCCAAAAAGCCTCCTATGAATTGGTAGGTTGGAATTGGACCCAAGAGATTCAATGAATACATAGAGATTCCCTGGTTTAGAAGCAGCCTAAAGTAAACACAGAAAAACCTAGGGTGATTTTGGTCTTTATTGGAAATTATTTATTAAGACAGGCAATCTATGAGAAAGCAAGACCTAATGCTAAGAGATCTGTCAGGGATATCTCTTTCTTTGTTAAACCTGATTTCTGCCACATTATGGAGGAATGACAGTGGCATCTCTGGCAGTTAATCAAACCATTTCAGGACAAAGGGGCTCATGCTTTTCTATTGAACCCCATACATTAGAAGGTGGTCTGGAACAACAGTACATGGGTGCTCACATCCGAAGTTAAGGCTGAGGAATACAGGGAGGACATGCATAAATAACAACTGTGAGCCTGTCAATTTGGTGGAGGGAGGCCCTCGTGGTTAGTATATGGATGAAATATAATGTATCAGTAATACACATACCTGGTGGATTGGACTTGAATATTGTTGAGGAGTTTGATAATTGGGTGGGGGGTGCAATGGTGCATGAGGGGAGCACCTATCTGGTGGTAAAGGCATTATTAAAGAATGTGCTCACTCCAGGGACTGGGACGGAGAGGCTGCTCACATCTTATCAGACCTATGTGTGATCTGTTCGCTTCTCTTGGGGGGGGCGGGGTAGCAGAGGAGGGCTGGGTGGAGGGGAACACCTGTTGTGGAGGGAAATTGGGAGGCGTGGGGGATCAAGAAGGAGGGTAGGGTAAAGAAGTGCACTGGTGGCAGGAGGGAGAAGGGGAGAAGTGGGTGGGGGCCGAGGGAGGCATGGCAGAGGGAAAAAATACCCCACAAAATGAGCAAGAGTTGGAGGCAAGACAAGGGGAACAGTATGGAATCTAAGGTGACTCAGGTGTGTTGGCTGCTATGTTTTGTTGATATGATGGGAATCAGCTATCAAGAGTTGGGCACTAGTATATCCTTCTGGCTTTTATTTCAGGTCGAATGGGTAAATTGTCTATCTGCTCAGTTAAAGTAGCCGGCCTAAATGACAAACAAAAGCAGCAAAGGTTGGCAGAGATACTCAGATCCTTGGCTTCTGATGTTATTTGTCTACAGGAAACACATATCCAGTGGGGCAAGTGAGAGTTGATTTGAATACAGTGTTATTCTCAGCTAGGTTGCACTACTCAGAGTTCTACGATCAGTGGGGTGACTATATTGGCTGAAAGCCCTATCGGGTCTGCTAAATGGAAGTTAGTGGACAAGTGGGGAAGGTGAGCAATCGTAGAGTTTCTGCTCGATCTATGGCTCTAATCAGGATGATCCCAGACTGTTTGAAGATCTAGAAGTTGAATTAGCTACTTGGCCCACCTTGCTGATTGCCAGTAGGGACTTAAACGTACAACTAGTTGTTGGAGGGAAACAGACGACCAAATACTGTAGGAAAAAGCCCCAGGTACATAGGGCTTTGGTGTCCTTAATGGACAGTCATGGTTTGCTGGATATTTTGGATAATAATAAGATGTCGGACCCCGGCTTCACCTATTTCTCATGTCCACACGGGAAGTATGTCTGGCTGGATTACTTTTTTTCTGGATTAGTGAGTAAGGTTGATATCAGGAAACTCAAAATGCTTTTAACTGATCATAATCCACTAATTTTGGAAGTATTGGGGTTGGGAGGGTTTAGGCCTCAGGCTAAGTGGACCTTTGATAGAAAATTGCTCTTAAATATCCAATACATTGAGCATATGAGGAAATGGGTAAGGGTCTGAACAGATATAGCACCTCAGGGGAGATGGTTTGGGATGCCTTTAAAGCGGGGGTGAGAGGTGAGGTCATCAGTTATGTTACGCATTAAAAGGGATGATGGGCCATTCGCCACTGAACCAACAGATAATATTGAAATATGTGAAGATTATTATAGGGCTTTATACTCCGCGGATACCCCGCAAATGACTCTGCTGGCACAAGAGAGACAGTTAGAAGAGGAGGGGGACAGACAGTTAAATTCAGAGTTAAGTAGGGTGTTTGGAGCAGATACTACTTTAGAAGAAGTCACTTGTGCAATAAAGTTCCAAGCTTCAGGGAGAGCAGCAGGCCTTGACAGAATTCCCCTTGAGTTCTACAAGGTGCTCTGTCCAGAACTAACTCCGTTTATACTGGATATGCTTTTAGGGGTTCAGTGAGATGGGGTTCACCTCCATCTTGGCAGGTCACAGGCATTGTAATTTTCTCCAAAAAAGCCTCCAGATAGCCCAGGCTCTTATAGGCCTATCTCCTTGATTAAATCTGATCCTAAACTAAATGCTAAACTCTTTGAGGTTTGCTTGCGGAAGATCATAGCTCATTTGGTCTCGCCGTGGCAACACTGGGTTATACCTGGTAGAGGAACATCAGACCATGTCAGATACCTTATTTGATATGGAAGAAGTTACAGGTGCCAGGATGGCTATGATCCTCCTCAAAGCAGAAAAATCATTCAACAGAGTGTCATGGAGTTATGTCTGGGCAGTTTTGAAAGTGAAGGGGTTTGGCCCACGGTTGGTTAAGGCAGTAAGGGCTGTGAATTATATTCCTTTTGCCAAACTCCAAACTATGTGCCAAGAATCTGGAAGAATAGCTATCACTATAGGAACAAGGCGGGGGGGATCCCAGCTCCCCATTTTGTTTGCTCTCTATATTGACTCGCTTTTAGGGCAAATTGTCTAAAGTCAGATTATAAAGCCAGTCCGAATAAACTGTTTTGATACAAAGGTGTTAGCATTCGTGCATGATATTGCAATAATAACTTCAGATCCTTATTACGCATTACCTGAGGTTGAGAACCTGGCCAGGAAATTTGGGAGAAGCTCAGGTTATCTTCTTAATAGGGGAAAACCTCATATTGTGTGTGTGTGCAGACAACATTGATTTGAAAGACACCCATAGGCTGGATATCGCCGCATATCTGGACATAAAGATAACACCCAAGGTTGACACTATATACCAGATTAATTTGGACCCATTCATAAATCAGATTAGCTTTGACTTGGGACGTATTAATGGTTTACATCTAACCCTGGTCGGAAGGTGTAATGTGCTTAAAATGTCTGTTTTACCTAAGGTGCTTTATTTTTTCCGAACTATTCCCCTTGAATTGGATCGGTCTCTGCTTAGGAAACTTGATTCCATATGTATACATTTTTTATAGCAATATAAGAAGACTAGGTGGGCCCTTAAATTCCTAACTCTTCTATGAGAATATGGGCGTTGGACAGCTCCTAACTTTTTGTTTTATTATTGGGCAGCCCTCCTCCAACAGACGGAGGTCATGTTCTCTGCAAAGAAGGGCAGCAGAGTTGGTCTGAGGGATAATGTAGATCCCTATAATATCAACGAGTTAGCACTTGGGAGGTCAGCACAGGGCTGTCTTCTACGACAGGGTGAGCCACGTTATTATGAAAAAGTGAGGTTCAAGATCTTGATCATGACCTGGAGAGTGTGGAACAAGATGAAAAAATTGCTGGCTGGTAAAAAATATAACTGTTATACTCCCTTATTTGGTCTCTGCTGTTCCCTACAATATTCCATGATGTGATTGGCAGGCAGTGGGAGCAATCTGGTCTTAACAAACTAGGGGATCTCTATTCAGCTGACCAGCTATGTTCATTCACTGAATTGCAGCAGGATTATGGGCTAGGGGGCAGGACTTTTTTATAGTACGTACAGGTGAGAGATTTCCTGAGTAAGATCAAAGAGAGTATTCTTTCTCTCGAAAGAATCCCCCTCTTAGATACAATTCAGTGGGCGGGTTGTAATATTGGTCAAATTTATAAAATCCTAATGACTATGGCTCTGAATAATTTAGAGCAGCATGAGGCAAGCTGGGCAAGGAAATTAGGAGAGGAGGACGTAGATTTACAGACTTCAATTGAGATCGGAATTAAAGTTCTCCTCCCCTCCAGTCTGAGAGCCTTGCATTATAAAAACATTGTTTAGGATTTATTTCACCCCTGCTAAGCTGTTTCGGTGGGGTAAAAGGGAGGGAGATAAGTGCCTTAGGTTTGGGAAAGGTCCAGCTGACATGTTTGATAGTTGTGTGAAACTGCAGACATTTAAGAAAGGAATAAAGCTATTTTGGAAGAAGATGTATAGGAAAGAGATCTATGTTATTTCTGTCATGATGTTTTTTGAGTATGATCATCACTGAGAAGAAGATCTGGGCCAGATAGATCTTATTTTCATCTCAATGGCTTTAGCTCAGCTCCTAATTGCTACAGCATGGAAGAGTGCTGAACCCCCACTACACAATTATGGCTTGGGTGCCTGTTGTGTATCTACAATCTAGAGAGATAGTTATATAATTGTAAGGGAAAGCAGGCCAGCAGACATAGTAAAACAATTTGGTTTTCTATGATTAACTGGATGACTAATCACTTGGGCTCTGATGACTGGATATCTTCTGAATAAGCTTAACAGGGCGAGCAGTGGCAGACTACGCTGCTTTCTGGGTTCTCGGCTAGGTGGTGCTATACTAGGATAAGATGACTCTGGCTTTATATGTTGGAATCTAATGTATTTTATCTGTTTTCACAGCTGACAAGAAGTATTTCAGAAGGGAATTAATTGCTTAGGACATTTTATGATCCAGTGGAAATGAATTTTATGTTGTTTTATTTTTTGACATCAATATTTATTGTATATTGAATTGTGCTGTAGGTTTTACGATATCAATGCGATGAATTCAGGCTGTTTGCTCATGATATTTTGGTAAATAAAAAAAAGGACTGCTCCAAATGTGCCCGCAGACATGCCCTCATCCATTGCTATGGTTAAGTGCTGGTAAGTTTTAGGAGCTCATGGGGGACCCTGGAGTACCTTCGGCCGGGAAAAGACAATGGAACCCAGTATGGTACTATCATTCCTCAGCATAAAAATGTATTCTGTGAGAATGGAAGCTCACCTTCTGGGGACAAGAAAATCACAATGTAATTGCTATTGAATGCATTGTTGGCCAAAAACAAGGTGACTGTCAAGGAAGTACAGGTGTTGCTGGGGCATTTGAACTTTGCATGTAGAGTAGGGAGGACTTTCTGCAGGTGATTGGAGCAAGCGTTCTCTGGGTTACATTGTCCGCATCACCATGTGCGATTGTCAGCTGGGGTAAAGGAAGATCTGTGCATGTTAAATTTTATTCGTGGAATAATTAAAAGGTGTACCGCTGGTGGTGCTACAAGAAGTGGAATAGGATGCACAAATCTTTTCTGATGCTGTGGGTGGTAGGTTTTGGTCTGTATTGGTAGGGACAGTGGTGCGTGGAAGACTGGCCTATGACTTGGAAACACGGGGCGGAGTATTGCCTTCTTGGAACTCTTTCATCTGGTTGTCGAGGTGACCATGTGGGGAGATTTGCTAGCACACAAGAAAATCATATTTAGGATTGGCAACAAATCTGTGGTACAGGTAGTCAACTGACAGTCCTCTTGGGATGAGCAGGTTTTTAAATTACTGTGGTTTTTTTTTGTTTCGGTGCTTGGGATATGATATTTTGTTCAGAGTGAAACATGTGCCAGAAGTGGACAATGACATTGCGGATGCTTTGTCCTGTCCAGTGCTTAATTTGTAAATAAAAACGTGCCAGTGCTCAGAGCTCTCTTCTTAAACACGTGGCTGCTGCATTTAAATGTGCGAGCACAGAATACTGAGGCAGCGTAATCCTGAAGCCATCTCGGGCCCCTTTAATTCATTTAAAGCCACTCCCTGCCCCTTCAGTTCACTCATACAGGTTTCAGCTTTCTCCGATTGTGCCGCTTTTTCGTTTTTCTCTTCCTCCGTCTTTCCCACATGTGTCTTTTGCTCACAGTAAATGCGTGAGGCAGAAGAATAAGCGCTGGCCCTGAAAAATAAGTGTCGGCACTCAGCACCGGAAATAACAAGCACAAATTAAGCACTGGTCTTGTCACAGTGGCAGAATTTTCATAGGCTGGCCATGGAGGCAGACAGAGTCAGGATGCGGATGCTGCAAGAGCTCTGGACAGTAGAAGAGAGAGGATGATGCAGTTGGTGGTAGAGTCGTTGGCAGTGTAGATGAGGAGGGAGAGTGTATTTGCAGGCTTGGTTGGAGTTCTTAGATAGTGGGGCGCAGAAGCAGCAGGAAGGTTGGGCCAGGACAGAGTATGTGGTACAGTTTATTTTGACAATGATTCAGAAAGGTCAGTCCAGGGTCACGATCTCTGGGAAGTTGGTGGGCAGAGCTTTAATGGGGAAACTGTTTTGGGGATCCATTCCATTAGAAGGTATGTTGGAGAAGAGGATGTTGGAAGGTTGGACCAGGGAGGCCAGACATGAAGGGCCAAAGAGAAAGCCGCTGACGTGGGGTATCTTTTTTGGGGCCTGTGTCCAGTCTGCCTACCATATGCCTTGGGGACCATGAAGTAATGTTGTTTTCCACTTTGATGACATGGATGTTTTTTGCCATGTTCCAGGTGTCAGAATTTCTGGAAGGTAGGGGGAAGCAAGCGAAACACTGAGAAGAAGTGAGCCTGTGTGCAGTAGACATGGAAGTATGGTTACACACGTCCAAGACGGATCAGAGGGGTCAGGGTAGAGCGGTATTGCTGTGAAGTTACCCAATCTGCAGGTTTTGCCCCATTCAGTGGGGGGCCACTCTCTGCTTGCAAGCCAGGTGGGTGAAGGGAAGGATTTTTCAACATACAGATGGGAAGCCATGATGGCCTTCCAACTGTTAGGAGTTTTGCGCAAGGCAGCAGCATTTGTCGATGTGGATGACAGAGGCTATGGGACACATCCCTTTTGGACAGGGAAGGCAACAGAGGCGGGTAGGAGACGCGGGAGTCATGAAAGCATAATGGGACTGGATAGGTGGTCATCGGACTGCTTTCTGCGTTATGCGCTAGGGGAGAAGGGACTTGATAAGACACTGCTGCTTTTTGACTTGCTGTTCATGTTTTACAGGTTCGATACCCAGCCCAAAGGCCCCTGGATTGTTGGTATGGATTGTAGAGCACTGATTCGTCAAATAGGCAGAGGGGCAAGTGAGCCAGAGAAGTTGAGGAGAACATTTGGGTTTTGACTCCAACTTAGTGCAATTTAGGTTGCACCGAAAGGAGAGAATGCAGTGGAGACAGCTGTTTTCATGTTTGAACACCATGTTAGTAGCGGGACAGTGTCTGGATGTTTTAGTGCTACGCGTCAGAGAACGCCTTAGTAGTGGAAAAAGCTTTGTCGCTTATGGGGTCAATGAAGGAGGATTTATAGGAAATTTGCCAACACTGTTCAGGTAGTCACATTCTGTGGACTGAGTTCATTCCTAGGAGGAGCTGGCGGGGGCCCTGAAACTGGTGGCAATAGACAGGGCTAGACACAAAATTAACAAGGAAATGCAAAATATTTGCAGTGAGTGTGGCATTGGCAGGATTGAACATGTGGATTTGCATTATGACAGTGTAGCATTTATTAAGGGAGATGGTATCCACTTGTCGAATTACGGTATCGAGTTGTACCTCCTCAAGTTTACACAAGTATTGGTGACTAAGTTGAACCTTTGACAGTGAGCGTCGGTGGGGCAAAAAAGTCAAGCTAGAGCCTTTTTCTGGGTGGTGATTGACAGAAGAATTGGCAGGGGTTAGCGAATGTTATTGTCGTTGACAGTGGCAATCTAGGCTGAAACGGGAGGGGTAGACAAGCTTACGCCTGGATGAGGTAGGAAGTCAAATGCTCACTAGGAAGTTCAGTTAAAGATTAATAGACTCAGTAAACCTGGATAGAAGGTTAAAGATCTCACGTGCAGAAGACCAGCACTGGAGGAAGTAAAGACTTGCAGATTTCAGGTTGTGGGGGTGCGGGACATTTAAAGGTGGGGAAAGTTTAACATAGGTGAGCAATTGTGGATAGTGAGGTTTTAGTTTTGTAAGGCAAAAGGCCTAGGATTGTATGTATGATGTGCATGTGTTTCAATAAAGCGGCCTCTTTCACACAATCTGGTGTCAGTGGAAGGATTGGGGCAGTGGTGCGGTCCAGTGACTGCACCTCCACCTATGGGCAGTAATTGGGATATATATGTATCCCACTATATAATGCAGACATTTTAGTAACAAGCCTCCATTTTGTCTTAGGTGACACAGTGGCTAGTCATAGGAAAAAGATTTTCCCCACCCACCCATCCCTTTTTTCTTGTGGTTGGAGATCTAATTTTCCTATATTGCGCTGGAGTATTTTGGGCAAGCTTTATCATGGAACAGGTGTGCAGAGAAAGGGGAACATGTACACGTTGTCACTTGTCGAAAAGTTGACAGGGGGTAAATCAAATCAAATCAAATCAGGGTTTTGTAAAGCACAACTACTCACCAGTAAGAGTCTCAAGGTGCTAAGGGCATTTGTCCTCTGAGCTTCAGTCGAAGAGCCAGGTTTTAAGGTCTTTCATGAGGTGCAGGGGCAGGGCGTTCCAGCTTTTTGCCGCAAGGTAGGTGAAGGATCTCCCACCAGCCGAGGTCTTCCGTGTGTGGGGTACGGTGGCTAGTGCTTGTTGAGCGCAGCAGAGAGGCCCAGTGTGGGAGTAGAAAGTGATGCAGTGGTTGAGGTAGGTGGGTCCGAGGTCATGGGCGGTCTTGTAAGCGTGGACAAGGAGCTTGAAGTTAATTATTTTCTTGATAGGGAGCCAGTGGAGGTCTCTTAGGTGATTAGAGATATGTTTGCGGCGGGGAATGTCCAAAATGAGTCTGGCAGAGGCGTTTTGGATGTGCTGTAATTTCGTGAGGTTCTTCTGGGTGGTACAGGTGTAGAGGGAGTTGCCATAGTCACATCTGCTGGTAACTAGGGCACTGTTTTGCTGCAGTCCTTTGGTATCCATTTATAGATCTTCCAGAGAAGTCGGAGTGTGTGAAAGCAGGAGGATGTGACTGAGTTGACTTGGAAGGTCATGGTGAGCAATGAGTCCAGAGTGATGCTGAGGTTGCGTGTGTGGTTTGTTGGGGGGCGGAGGAGGGGTGCCGAGGGTAGATGGCCACCAGGAGTCTTCCCATGCTGATATGGATTATCCCAGGATGAGGATCTGGGTCTTGTCAGGGTTAGCAAATGTTGTTGTTGTTGGCAGCAGCAATCCATGCTTGAAGGGAATGGGTAGACAAGCTAACACCTAAACGAGGCAGGAAGGTTAATAGATGCATTACCACCTGGAAGTTAAAGATCTCAAGTGCAGAAGATCAGCACATGAGGAAGTAGAGACTTGCAGATTTATGGTTGTGGGGAGGGGCAGGACATTTAGGGGTGGGCATTTGTGTATAGTAAGGTTTTAGTTTTGTACGGCGAAAGACCCAAGGTTGTTTATGTGGTGTGCACCTGTTTCAATAAAGTAGCCTTTTTTGTACATTCCGGTGTCAGTGGCGTGCTGTGCCTCTCTTCCCCAGTGACACCTTGGTGGAGGGAGTGGAATATTCACAGGCCAGCTTTGAGCTTCAAACAGGAAGTGCAGTGTGAGTACGAGTCGGGACATCTCCTTTAACAGGACTTCAAAGCAGTGACAGCCCAGCAAGGAAATGAAAGTCAGGCATCCTCAAACTAGCATTGCCTCCCATTTACCTCCACCTCATTTGCAGTGTGGCATGTCTACTAGTGGGCTCTCTCTAGTAAAACTAATATCCCTGGTTAAATGCCCTATATTTTTTTGAGGATAACAGCGAAAAACTGACATTTAGCTCAGGAGGCAGAGCTAAGATTAGTAGGGATGAACAAGGTTTCTTCTGTGGATTTGCCAAGCCAACAGGAGAAATAACCTCTGGTTAGTGTACTTTATAGGTCAAACGTTTGGTGGCTAATTTAGGTGCAAAGCCAGAGGTAATGCCACAGAGGGAAGAAAATCCTGCAGAAGTGGGGATCTCAGATGATGACTCTCAACAAAGAGAATATAAGAAACTCTTCACTGGCCGAAAATTATAAACGCGTAACGGGATCATCAGTGGATAACATGGGGCGGTGTGCTGTGTAGAAAGGGCTAAAGCATAATAAGGCCACCCTCAAAGTGTTATCTAGCCAAATACCCCCATCCAAAGAGCCTTCCTCGAAGGGAACGCAGGTGTGATGTATGGGAGTAAAAGACTGAGGCAGACTTGCTCATGAAATTTGGATCCCCATAGTGGTAAACTAAAGAGCAGGTCATTTTCAGAGGAACTGAAGAGCCAACTTAAGAAAACTAAAGAGGCCATCAAAGGCAGAGAGGAAGGTGAACCACATGGCAACACTTCACCCAAACAATTGCATAATAATTAATATGTGCCTATAGATATCTCACACATTACTTCTTGCAGACCTGACCTCTTTCATTTGCTTTTCAGATCGTATTTCCCCTTAGGTAATTTTCCTTGCAACCACAGCAAACACGCTGAATTAATATACGCCAAACTTTCACATGAAATAAAAACTTTACTCAGAAAATCGACTTTACGTGGTTTGATATAAATCTGTTCAGTAGTTCTTGAGATATTAATGAGGTGGGCTTAAAAAGGTTAATACTTTTGTATATAATGACCATTTTCAAACATCACGATTTCTGTAAATCAAAATCAATGGATTTTTGGGCAAATAGCATTAGCTAATGAAAGAGATCGAAATTCTTTTTCCGCCATCCTAATTTTTTTTTACAAACTTCTGATCTTTGCACAGCGTAAAAAAATCCACTGCAAAGGGGCTGCAAAATTAGAGGTGCCCGACCTGAGGGGAATGCCTGTCTTCCTGGAGCATGAAAAATGGGGACAAGAACCAGAAAACAAAATTGCCCCTACAGTACAATCGTGATTACCATGAAAATCAACATCCCATGGCCACCATTCTATATTCAGAAAAAGAGGCACCATTTTCTCAAAACAATTACATCTTACAAGAAAAATGCAATTTAAAAAAAAGAAACAAGCGAGGCTACGAAAAAAACTCTGGTAGCACACAAAAGCTGGTGCTGCAGGTCTGGCTACGACGAAGCCCTGAAGGTGTACTTTGCAAACAGACATGCCGAAAGCCAAGAGGCTTATAACTATCACCAGAACACTGATATGGCAGTGTAGGACAATATTGCACGTTAGTGTTATGTATCATTTATTTTATTTGTTCATTGTGGGAAGATAGCTTGAAAAAGCTTTTCTCTTCAAAGTGCCGGAAAAAATGGGCACTGACTGGAATTCAGTTGTTTTAGGCTTTGTTTACTTTTTTATAACTACGTGGTTGATAAAACAACAGACAACGCTGAGTACCTATGGATATATGTGGATATATGTGATTCTGTGGCATTTACTGCATAATTATGGAAAAATGCATTTGCCACTTTTTTTGTATAACTTTCGAGTTTCAATAAAATGCTATTTCTAGGCCAAATGGGTCACATACATTCTGCCAGAAAATATGCTGCATAGTGTTGCATAATTGCCACATAATTTGATATCCATTGTCACGTAATCTTAATAGCCCTGACAATGGTACCACTCTGCAGCGCAGATTGGGGGCTGTAATTTTGATTTAAAAAAATCATATTTCAGAGGTAATTGTGAAATATTCACCACTTGTGATATTTCCCTGTGAAATATTGGAAAAAAAATATATTTTTATATTACTGCATATTGTGCAATAAAAGCACTCACACACACACACATATGTATGTAAATATATATATATATATATAAATAAATGTGTATATCTGTATGTATATATATATATAATTTTATATATATATATATATATATATATATATATATATATATATAGTCACTGATAAAATGTGTTAAAAAGATGTTATAGTTGGATGAAAATATCAGTTAAAACATAAAATATCAGTTAAAACATACTGAAAACACTGAAAGTCACCAGTTATAGTTATCTCAAGTAGCTATAACGTGTGCCTTAAGGTAACTGTGGAAAACTGGGTTTTTGTTGCAGTTGTTCCCCCCCCCCGCACCATCAGACCTCAGTGCCAGTGCTCTTTCCATAAAACAAGGTGATGCCTATTTGTGACACAATTGGAAAAGGACTTTAGCAATCCTGTAAGTCCCTAGTAAATGGTACCCCTGGTCCATAGGGCAAGGGTACTACAGAGGGACCCTAAGTGCTGCAGCATATCTTATGTCACCCTAAGGGACCCACACACAAATTCCATGCAGACTGCCATTGCAGGCTGCGTGCACACCATGAAGTGAAAACATGACATGGCCACTTCTTTTAATATACGTAAGTCACCGCCTACAGGCAGGGTGGATTATATTTTATGTGAGGACATATCTGCATGAGCAGATATGCCCCTGTGATGTCTAGTTTTTCTAACTAGATATTACAAGTGAACAGGGAAGCCATCTTAAGGTATGTACATGGCACTGGTCAAAACGAGTTACCCAGCTACATATTGGCTTCACTGAAACATATGGTGTTTGGTGTAAAACACCTCGTATTATTAAACCCACACTGAATCCATTGATGGATTTATTAAGACATGAACCCCTGAACCCAACGAGTCTTCTAGTGTGCTGGCTAACTTGTCCTGTCCAGCCTGCCGCCACAGATGAGTTTCTGACCCCCTAGGAGGGGAGAGCCCCACTCTCAGAGGTTGGAAACAATGCCTGCTCTGGCAGGAGGTGTTTACAACTCTTCCTGCAGAGAGGCTACTACATTAGCATGGCAAAGTAGGGAGCTTTAAAGAGTACATTGCCTTTGATATGCAGCCTTGCTTTCCCCAGACCTGGAGGATGCCACCCTGTGCCCTGAGGCCCATTTGGCACCAGGACAGGTGGGAACTTAGCGATGGTAGGAGACCTGTTACACATCCAGGCTCGTCACAACCCTAAGGTGGGCTACCTGAAATTAAGACGAAAATTAGGATTTCACCATCTTGGTTGTCGTGAAATTAGGAACTCAGGAACAGGTTGATACCCACTCCCCTCAGGAAGTGGTAATCTAGGGGGTGTTATGACCCGGGGTAAGTAGCCTATTGGCTACTATCCTCCACTCCGCTTAACACCCCTAAATTGAGAATTTAGGTGGCCCCATGAAACGAGGAAATCAGATTAATCTGACACAAGAAGAAGAGGACACAAAAGAGCTGAAGAAGCGAGAACTGCGGACTTCTGGTACACTTTTGGCACCAAACCCTCCTGCCTTCCTGCTCCTGTCCTGATAATCACAGGAGCAGGAACCCGACTTGTCCTGTAGCTCTGCATCCTCCAAAAGCCTTGGCAGACTCCCAGCACTTCGCCAAGCCATCAACATCTCCCTTGAAGTGGAGAAGCCACTTCCCTGCAGCCTGCAGGCACGAACTGCAACATTCGGTTCACCGTTCTGCTGACCACCGAGTCCACCCATGCAGCAGCCACCCGGAAGGAGGTAACCCAGCTCCAGCAGGACTAACTCATTTTTCCACCAAGTGAGAAGACTCCAGGACCAACTTGAGCTGGACTGCACCAATACCCGGGGAACTGGACCCCTTGCAGCAACCAATGCTTGTTTATGTCCAGACCATACTCCAACGCTGCAACCAGAGACCAGCTGATGAGGAACATCAGCATTGCAGATGCGGCACCGCTAACAGTTCGAGCAAATATCCTCCGCTTTCTACTAAGACTTATCATGGTCTTCGGATACTCTTTTTAGTTCATGCCGTGTCATTTCGCAAACATCATTGACCATTGGAGTTTAACAACGCAACTTGATACTTCCACAAGTTGGAGCCTTGAAAAAGTCAATTCTGACAAAACACGTGTCGGCTGTTGTTTTTCCGAATATGAAAATTGTATTGGCCTTTTGACACCATGCCCATTGTGTCTTTCTGGGTCAGGTGATGTGCTTCCTGAGACACCATAGAGGAATTTTTTTTAAATATCTACGTATCTGTGATGTGCCGTGGTTTTTCTTCTCTTTACAAAAGCATTGCAGAGGTTATCACCGAGAGTGGACCGGCTGCCCTGTTCTTGTCCCCTCTTTGCAGAACTACCCAAGAATTGTGGGTGCCTTGACGCAGGAGTGCTCGACAACCAAAGCGTGCTGCATCCGGACTCCACGGCCTGGGTCCAAGAGTCCAAACCTCCCCATTGGGAGCTCCCAACTTGTCCCCAAGTCCTCCTTTGCAGCATGTTTCTAGGTAAACCCCCTTTGCCAGCGGTGCAGTGCGCAAGACACCCGACTCGTCCTGCACCTCTGTACCTGGACGCCCCCCCAGGGCAGGTAAAACTGTACTACTGATGTTGAAAGTTGCTTTGCTTTCCTAGCACCGTACAACCAACAGGGGACACCCAAGAACTGTCTGCAAGAACACTGTTGCATTAAGAGTTCTTTAAGTTTTTACCTCGTAAAATGGCATTTGTGTAAAACTGCTACTTACTTGCAAATCGATGTACAACAACACTTACCTTCTTTTAAGCTTTTCTGATGTTAAAACATAATATAAAAAGCATCTCTATTTTTCTAAACATCGGTATTGAGTTTCTTCTTGAGTGTGTGTCTCATTTTGTGACTTTGTGTGTTCAACAAATGCTTAGGCCTATTTTCTGATAAACCTAAACTGCTCGTCCACGCTACCACAAAAGAGAGCATTTGGGATTATTACTTTTAACCCCTGTAAACCAATAAGGGTCATCTGGACTATCTGCATAGTGGCCTCTTACATTGGTACACTACGTAGATAGCCAGTTCCCTACAGTAACTATAACCTGGGTCCCACCATGCACAGTGTTGTTATCAAAGATGCAATTTCAGATGTTGCAGTGATGTTATCAATGATGTCATAGAACATGTCATGAACGATGTAATATGTGAGGTAATTAGCAGTGCATGACCAGGGTGTGAGTTAAAGGTACTTGCCATAATTGTACACTAGTTTTTCTTATAAGAACAATGTGTAGTTATACAACTATTAGGTTCCTAGTTCTGGCAAATATGACTGTCTCTCAAAAATGGGCCAAGAAATAGGTCTCATGTGGACAAGTGAGATTGCTGCTTGTTTTCCTAGCTCTGTACGTCCACAAGCTAACCTCACAAGTCTATGTACCACAGAAAATGGAAGTTATTATTTTAATTTATTTAATATTTCATTTTTGCCACGTGTGTAGTAGATTTTGCAAATACATTTGTCAGATTCTCCGTGGGTTTTTTGCCACCGACATTCTTGAGCACTTTTTTCACAAGGATTTTTTTCTTCATCTAATTTTTAGTGGAATTGGGGTGTCTGGAATCATGCACTACTTATGGTGGGATTGCGAAACAATAATATCTGGGTTTTTGGTGATATGAAGTAGGATGTGGGATGTGACCTAAGCAACTGCAGGGCAGTAAGTGCTTTGCTCCTAAATCTTCAAGTTGAACAATTCTTGTAGGAACAAGTGTGTTTGGCTTTACATTGAATTTGATGGTGGGAATTGAGACATTTAGCAGCATGTGATCTGTACAGGGTAGTGAGGTGACAATCAGGTTATTAAGTCTACTGGATGGCCTGTTCTGAGGATGTGGCCTTTAGCATTCTATGTGAATCCTGAGGAGTCTGAAAGTGATAGGAATTCTTTTGTTATCATGTTTATATTGAAGTCCCCCCAGAATTAGAATTTTGTTGCCTCATACTTGAAGTTCTCTCATAGGCTGTGGAATTCTGATAGTATTGTTTTGCTGTGTAGAGGAGAGCAGTTGACTGTCATGACCACTGCTGAGAAGACCGTACCGCAGATGCATTTTACAGTTATGTGTTCAAATGAAACAAGGGGGCAGTCCTGGAACTTCAGTGCATTTAAACTTGAATTGATAGAAGATGACAAACCCTTCACCTTTTACACTGAGGTCAGTTGTAGCAAAGTATTGACAAATCTGGTGTTAGAGTAGAGAATAAGATTACTGCTGTGTTGGAGTAAAACAAGGTTTTTACTGGGAGAGAAAATGTCTTGGCTCACATCACTGCAATTGATTCAGGGATGAATATACTGTAGCGATAACAATCTATGAGGGTGCAGCAGGAACTAGGCTACAAAAGAACAGCCCAGTTATGGCATTAGGAAAACAGGCAACTTTAAAAATGCAGAGTCCACCAAAGGCTTTCACAGTCAATCAGAGGTATAACCTACAGTGTCTGTCCCATAACTGGTGACAGATACCTTTCCAAAAAAAAGCGAGATGCATGTTTTTATAGAAGCCGTGTATAAAAGACTGGCCTCAACTTACAGCAGTGCAGCAGCTACTTTTGACTGCTCCAGTAAAGATATTGTTGGCTGTTGATGCCAAATCTTTCAATCAATAAAACAATTTTTTATAGTCAGATCCAAGCCAAGCCATCTCACTAACACTTCACAACCTTCTGAGGTCGTGCATTTAGATCATATTGGCCCATAGCCTTCTGCCAACCAATACTTGTACATTTTGATTGCTGTAGATTCTTGTTCAATATGTTTTAGGGTTTGGACAGGTTTGCAAAATATTTGCTGTCCTTAGTTATGATGGGTGCTTTCCACACCATTCACTCAATGGCCCAGCTGTTGCTACAAAATCTTTAGCTGAAGCTTTGACTGCTGCATGGACTGCAGCTGGAATTCTCACATCACGTCAATCCCTGGATGAACTGAATAATTGAGGAATCTAAACCAACCATAAAAAAATGGTTATTGATTGAAGGGGTGGAAGCCAACTCAGGCAACAAGAGAATTCCTTGAAAGGGTGAACCACAAAAGTCACTAAATTAACCTGTGCTTAAGCTTCTGGTAGCCTGTCAGGCATAGACTTAAAGGCAAGGTGTAAAGTATTTATGCAGCAATGAGTAGTTAAGTGAAAACACAAAACAATAGAAATCCCAAACCAGCTTTGAAAAATCGAGTAAATTGTAATAAATATAATTATTCCAGAATGATAAAAATCCAATTAGTAGAACCGGATATAATCAATTTTGAGGTTCTCAGTGCATATAGCCCCTAAAAGCACAAAGGAGCTTCAGACCTGGCCCTTTTTGCAGGGTCCTCCTTAAGCAGGGAAGTACGTCAAGGCATTGATTGGTCTACCCTGGCTTTAGGCTGCAAGGGGGTTGTGTGGACCTGGCCCTTTTTGCAGGGTTATCCCCACACAGTTTTGCCTTCTCCTATTTTTTCTGACCTGTTTTCATTGGCTTTAGGACTCTGTACACTTCACCACTGCTAACCAGTGCTAAAGTACAGATGCTACCTGCCTAAATTGAATTGGTGATTGGTGACTTGCCAAGTGGTGCCAACACTAGTCTCTGGGCCCTTGGAAGTGTAAGCTGGTGACCTGAAGGAGGAAATCCATGCACCAACGTGCCACAGCAGAAAAATTGATGCAGCACCTGTCCCACGGCTGAAGAGTCAATGCAGCACATGACTCATGGCTGCAGACTCAATGCAGCGCCTGTTTCACAGCGGCTGCATTAACACAGCACGTCTGGATTTTCCATGCACCGTCCCTGAGGCGTCAACTTCTCATCGACCCCCATCACAGTAAGGAACCGGGGCTGCATGTCTGGAAATCAACCCATTGCCTTTCCTGCAAGGAAAGAATCAATGCATCACTTACCCTGCCCATAAGGAACCGATGCATCACTTTGCTTTTTGGAGCCTCACCTCCCCTGCGGCCCACAACATCTTTGTTTTTGACACATCCCAGGTACTTTGTGCTAAAAAGATACAGCCATTGATTCCTATGGACTACGACTCATTGAAACCTTTAAAAGTGATATCTTTACTTGTACATGTTGGATTTTTGTCACTTTGGTCTTGTTGTACACAAATAAATATTGGCCATTTTTCTAAATTGTTGTGGAGTACTTTTGTGGTGTTTTCACTGTATTACTGCGTGCATGTGTACACATACTTTACACATTGCCTCTGAGATGAGCCTGAATGCTCATACCAAGCTAGCAAGATGGTGAGCAGGGGTTATCTTAGCTGTGTGGCTCTCTTAACCTGACTAGAGTGAGGGTCCCTAACTAGACAGGGTGCAAACCACTGCCAACTAGAGACCCCATTTCTAACATTGGTGATCAGCAATGGGGATAGGACTTGTATTTGTACTTTGCATACAGTGATTTATGTACACTACTTCCATATTGCAGACCAATATGTACCAATATATTTTTTCTCCTTTTACTCTCAGTTGGTCATTTGTCTAAAGTTACTCCTGCTTCATCTTGCTCAACTTATAACATTATGTGGTTGCTGCATCTGTGAAGGCTTGGCAGAATGGAAATGAACTTCTGCCTCCTAAACCTCTAAACTATGAAGGAGCTGAGAGATTTCTGCAAGAAGAGGGGGCTGGCAGTGAATAGGAGATCCACAAGGCGGGATCTTGAGATATCCCTGTATGAGGAAACATGCTGGCTCGCAACACTATCGGATGACTATGGGGAGGACTCTGAGGGGGAGGACCAATCAGGAAGTATAAAGGATGTAAGTCCTTGGAATCTCCTGTAGGACCTCAAACCAGAAACCCAAGAGGGTAGTGGCCCTGAAGAGGAAGCAGAGTAGGGGAAAATGACTTTGCAGATGCTCCGGAGGGGAGAGTAGAGCCCACAGAAAGGGAATCCCCAGCTGGATCTACTGCTCCGAGCAGTGTCTCCTCCCACACCCTGTCCGCTGAGGAGTTCAAGGACAGACAGGCTGATAGGGACTGGCTTTACCAGAGTCATAGGACAGAGTAGCTGAGGCTGACACAGCCCTAAGTGAGGAGAGGATGGCTGAGGCGGTGAGAGCCTCAGCACAGGAAAAGGAAATGATTGTAGTTTATGAGCTGAAGTTAAGAGAGCTGGACTTGTAAACCAAGAAGACTGAGTCCATCTCAGATGGTGGCAGGGATAATACCATGTCCAGTATTTAAGAAAAGGTCCACATACCCAGAGACTTGGTTTCTAAGGAGGGGGGTGACATAGACCAGTAGGCTCAGGCATATGCGGTAGCTCCAGAGGTGCGCAGGGTCCCTGAGGAGGATTGGGGAACTGACCCAGGGAGTCATATTCCTGGTGGTGGAGGGACACTCTACTGGCTTAGACGTGACTGACAGGGAGAGGTGTAACCCCATGGAGGAAGCCCTGCTATAGGAGTATGGAGTCAGACCAGAGGAGAGTAGATTGAGTTTCAAGGACAGTCAGACACTGTCTAAAGAGATGGGGGGCGATGTGGGGTACTTTTTTTCAGGCACTGTATGATTGGTGAAGGGTAGTATGGTGAACAAACACGGGGGCTGTACAATTCGATTGCTGAAGAGCATATATTCAGTCACGGTTTTCCAGAGCTATGACAACATCTGGTGGAGTGATTTTGAGTTCTCTGACCCCAGGGAGCTTGCACTGGAGGAAAACCTCTCGGGGAGTGCCAGAGTGCCTGGGATGACAATGGGGAGTGATCCCAAAGATGATGGCTCAGGGTTTCCCCATCAGAGTGAAGGTTGCAGTGACCCAGACAGGTCCCGGTGTGATGGGGATGAAGAAGGGTCCTACATCCTTTCCAAGAGTTGGAGAAGGAGTGGGAGTGGGCAGAGGCCCAGGATGCTTTATCTTCAGCCCCAGTGCTTGGATTGCTCTCAGAGTGGGCACAGGCAGGGTGACATGGACTGTACCTGGAGACCATCCACTGATGGGAGTCCCATAGTGTCAGTAGAACTTGGAGGGATTGGCTGTCACAAGTGTCCCATCAGTTCTGCTGTATGGCAGCACCACTCCAGACAGGAGGGTGTAGCAGCCCAGACAGAGGGATAAGAGGGGGAGACAGTCCCCAGTGGGAGGACCAGTGGGTCAGCGGTAGCCAGCTCTGATGTCACAGTACCTCAGAAATGACCCTAGTGATGCCACTTTTGGCTTGGGAAGGCTTGATGCTATGCCAGAAGGACCAGGGTCTGGGGGACCTGCGCAAGGAAGACTCTCACACAACACATATGGGATGTGTTTCCCTTGGGGTGGGGGGGTTGTACCCCCCTGGAAGCCCTGGCCTTGCCAGGCATATGCTCAGTCTAAGTGTACAGACCCTGGGTTGGGAGACCAGTTGCAGGATAGCACTCCTAAACTGGCGGGAGAATTGTGCAGGATGGCTGCTACAAGTGCTCTGACAGCTTTGGATTCTGGGGGTACCACTACCAAAAGGAGGGTACAGAGCCCTGAGAAGGGGAGCAGGGAGGGGATGGACTCACCCCGACTCCTGTCTGCCCTAAGGGTACAGGCCCTGGGCTGGAGGCCAGTCCCAGGATACCACCTATGAACTGGAGGAAGGGAAAGTGGACAAGGGGTGCCTGTTACCTGGGACTGCCACCCCCCACTCTGAAAAAACACAGAGGTAAGAGAGCCTTTGAAGGGCTGAGACCTGGCTCTCATCACTGACAGCTGTCAGAGGCCACTGTGGGTTGTTGTGCTTGTTCACAAAGTTGCCCTTGGGGGCAGGAGTCACGTCCAGAGGGTGGATTGGGCCATACAACAATGTTGGCCACGGTGGTACTGTCTGCCTACTGGAATACATCTGTGAGCAAAGTAAGGTTAGGTGCTGCACAGATGGGGACCACAGGTGAGGGGAAGGATTCCCCATGGGTTAGCTTAGTAGGCTCTGAGATTATGGGCAGAGGAATCCAACTTGATTAAGAAAGGTGTAGAGCTGTAACGCTCCCCTGCTGTTGTGGACCAGGGTCCATGTTCTATCACCCTTAGCAGGGAAGTCCATCAAGGCATTGATTGGCCTACCCTGGCTTTAGGCTGCAAGGTGATTGTGTTGGATCTGGCCCTTTTTGCAGGATCGTCCCCATAGTTTTTGCCTTCTTCCCCCTATTTTTTCTGACGTGTTTGTGTTGGCTTTAAGACTCTGGCACTTTACCACTGCTAACTAGTACTGCTGTGCATATGCTCCCTGTCTAAACTGTACTGGTGATTGGTTAATCCATGATTGGCATATTTGATTTACTAGAAAGTCCCTGGTATGGTGCACCTCAGTCTGTAAATGGACCTGCAGCACTTATTGTGCCACCCACATGTGGAGCCCTACAAACATGTCTCAGGCCTGCAATTGCAGTGCTTGTGTGAGCAGTTTTAAACTGCCATTTTGACCTGGCAAGAGCACCCACTTGCCCTGCCCAAACCTTCCATTTTACTACATGTAAGTCACCCCTAAAGCAGGTCCAAGGCAGCCTCATATCGGGTGCACTGTATTTAAAAGGTAGGACATGTTCTGGTGTTTTTTACATGTCCTGATTGTGAAATATTGCTAAATTCGGTTTTCACCATTGCAGGGCCTATCTCTCTCATAGGGTATCATGGGGATTGCCTTGAAATATCTTTTAAGTGTAATTTCCCATTGGGAGCAGGTAGAGATGTGGAGTTAGGGGGTCTCTGAACTCACAATTTAAAAATAAATTTTTTGGTGAAGTTCTTTTTTAATTGTAAGTTTGAAAATGCCACTTTTAGAAAGTGGCCATTTTCTTGCTTAATCATTCTGTGCCACTGACTGTCTGCTGAATACATGTCTTGGTCAGGATGACAGTTGGCTGTGTATTCACTGTAGACAGTCACACAGAGGGAGTTTAGGTGAGCCTTGCATATCCTGAAGGCCTATCACTAGGCTGATGGGTCTTCCTGAGATAGAGTGTTGGGAGGAGCTGACACGTGCACCTGAATGGGGCTGTACCTGTTCTCACACAAAGCAGTCTCTAGCCCCCTGGAGTGTGTCAGGGGCAAGGAAGGGAAAGGCAGGGTCTTGTGCACTACAAAGACTTCTCTTTGAAGTTTGCCTATTTCAAAGACAGAAATGGTATAAGTACTGAATCTTGGACACCGCATAGTTAGAACACTTCTGGACTGAGGACATTCTGCCAGGAAGAAGAGCTAGATGCCGTAGGAGGGACTGCCACTCTGCCTGTGGCTTTGTTGTGCTGGCCTGCTCCTTTCTGCTTGTGTCATGGGAGTGAAAGGACTGGACTTTGCTTTCTACATCCTGCTTTCCAAGGTTCTTTAAAGGTTTGAACTTAGCTTTCCTCCTTTTAAGAAATCTCAGAGACATCAAAGACTTCATCTGCCAGTGCCTGGGCTCTTCTGCTGAGAGTCCTGACTTGCCAAGTGGTGCCAACTCCAGTCCCTGGGCCCTTGGTAGTGTAAGCCCGTGACCTGAAGAAGGAACTCCACGCACTGATGTGCCGCTCCAGAAAAATCAATGCTGCACCTATCCCGCGACTGAAGAATCAATGCAGAGCCTGTCTTGTGGCTGCAGAATTGATACAGCACCTGTTTCACTGTAGCTCCATCAACACAACGCATCTGGATTTTCCACACACCATCCCCGGGGCATCAATTTCTCATTGACCCTGAACTGCAGTAAGGAAACGAGGCTGGCTGTCTGGAAGTCAATGCAACACCTTTCCTGCAAGGAATGAATTAAAGCATCAACTCCCCTGCCGGTAAGGAACCGATGCAATGCCTCTGCTGCGGGGAAGGAATTGATGTATCACCTGCCCTGTGCATTAAGGAACCAAATCATCGCTTTGCTTTTCAGTGCCACATCTCCCCTGCGGCTGGCATTGTCTTGTTTTTGAAACATCCCAGGTACTTTGGGCTAAAGAGATACAACCATTGATTCCTACGGCTTAAAAGTCATTGAAACCTTTATGAGTGATATCTTTACTTGTGCATGTTGGATTTCTGTTGTTTTGGTCTTGTTTTACACTGATAAATATTGTCTATTTTTCTAAACTGGTGTGGAGTACGTTTGTGGTGTTTTCACTGTATTACTGTGTGTGTCCAAATACTTTACCCATTGCCTCTGAGATAAGCCTGACTGCTCGTACCAAGTTACCAAGGGGGTGAGCAGGGCATATCGTAGCTGTGTGGCTCCTCTGCCCTAACTATAGTGAGGGTTCCTACTTGGACAGGGTTCAAACCATTGCCTACTAGAGGCCCCATTTCAAACAGCACCACACGCACCAGGTCTGGACATGGTAGACTGGGGGAAAGTAACAAGTTGAGGCCAACTGCTACGGAGCAAGGGTTGGATATAGGGACCAGCCTAGTCCAGCTGAAAAGTCGCTCAGGTTAGCCTGAGATGCAGGTAGGCAGGTCTAATCATCCTTCTCAGACAGCAAGGCAGTCTTAATGTAGCAGGGCAGGCCTCTGGCAGCAGCGCAGTTCTTCTTCTGTAAGGTCAATAGCTTCCGGATTTTTCTGATAGGTTGTTCTGAGGTTTGAATACTCAGATTTGGTGCCAGCCTTTGTGTATGAGAGACACCCTGCCTTGCCCCAACATCTGGTTCTGGATGATTCTTCGCTTCCCCTGTCAAAGTTCCAAACTGACTGGGGTGGCAATAGGCTGCTGTAAGGTTCCTTTGTGGGTGTCTGGAGGCAAGCCCTTTGAAGTGTAAGTGGAGCATGGCACAGCTCTGCGCCCAGTCCTCCTGGTAAGATGGCTCATCCTGCCCACACCTAGTCTCCTTTGTGTCACTGTCTGGAAGGAATACACAAACCCCAATAGCAGAGCCATTCACAGTCATGTGACCCAGGACACTGGCAGAAGGCACAAATGCTTAGGACAAGAAAATGCCAACTTTATAAAAGGGGTATTTTCGGAGTTGTGACTTAAGATCTGACTTTACCATTAAAGAGTCTAAACAGCATATCTCTACCAGCTCACAATCCAATGTGTGCACATGTTAGAAGTAACAAGGTAACCCAGTGTTGGCATTACAATAGTGAAAAACGACCTTAGGAGCATTTGATTACCACGCCCTGTAAAACTTACACTCACATGTCCTACTTTTTAAATACACTGCACGCTGTCCTTTTGATCTTTAGGGCCTACCTTAGGGTTGACTTGTAAGTACTAAAACATGAAGGTTTAGGCCTGGCTAAAGGTTTAATTGCCAGTTCGAAATGGTAGCTTAAAACTGAACTACAGGCTGCAGTGGCGGGTGGAGACATTTTTAAGGGCTATTTCAGTGGTTGGCACAATGAGTACTGCAGGCCCACTCGTATCATTGAATTTTCAGGCCCTGGATACATGTAGTTTCACTTTACTGGGGCTTACAAATGAATTAAATGCATCATTTCGGTAGATGCCAATTTTACCCTGCTGTCAGGGAGAGAGCACAAGCACTTTACCACTGTATAGCAGAGAAAAGTGCAGAGTCCTAATGTCAGCAAAAACAAGTTCCGTAAAAGATGGCAAAAATCTGGGGTGACCCTACAAAAAAGGGCCAGGCCCAACACAAGCCTTGACGTAACTGAACTTTTGCCTACTTTTCAGATTACATAAAGGGGCTACTGAGTTGACTGCCTTTGTTGATTCCTACATCTGTTCATACATTTTAGAATGCCACTACTCTCAGCAGTCAGAGGGAAGAGAATATTGACAACTTCAAGGAACAAAAACCCTGCTTCTGCAACGTTGTTATTTCATGTTCTTAAATTATACAATTCAGCAAATGACAAGGATATGTTTTGCATCGCATTCAGCTATGTATACTCTCTTTAGCAGCTTAATGAACTATTCAGACTTCCATGACGGACCCTGGGATCTGCTCTTTTTGGATGAAGAAGTTTAGTAGTTAGAGGTCAATGGGCTTTTCATTACCTAGGTTACCTGCTGTTATACTTCAAAGGCACAGTCCTTTGCCTCCTACAATCAAATGTGTGCCCAGAACTTGCAAGGTCTGTGTTATGGTTTTCCCCTAATAGACGGGATCTTAGAAGCTTTGCTGCTCTATTCACTCCCTTTAGTGTCAGTAACACATGTCAATTATGGACCCAGGCACGTTTAGGCTCATCTATCAGATCTCACGTCCAATGGCTCACCAACTATAACAATATAGACAAAAATACCTTTGTTTTAGGCCCCGTTGCATCAGTGAAACAGAAATATCAACTGGTAACTGACCCATTGTCAGCACTTGTACCTTATGGCTGCTCTTGGTCATGACAGGAATCTGTTGAAGGTATTAGGGAAATCGACAGATAGAACTTTCAATAAACATTCTTGTTTACTCCAGTTTATATGACTTTTCCCACTTATAAGAGTTGTTCTGTTTCAGATTCTACTTCAAGTGCTATAAAGGAAGACTTGTATTTTCTTAAAGGAAAGTAGTAACAAAACAATGCAAATATATTTATATTGTGTACTGTAACCATTTCAAGCATACAGAATTCCTTGGACATTCACTAATTACTTGCATTTGTTTGCAGGACGAGTTGCACTTCTGCACAGTAAAAAGTCCACTACTTGTACCCAGGAATGTAACATGAGTATTGTATCTTCTGCCTTAGGCTCAATGTGTTGCTTTCAATGACCTTCCAGGTCTTTGCCCCTCAATGTCTCCTACCTAACTTCTCTTTGCAGCTGTACGATGCATTCCCATTCGTGATGCGCAAGTTACCTCTTTCCCAAAAGGAAGTCTTCGTGCAGTGGAAACTGCTGCAGGAGTATGTGAAGCAGGAGATCAAGACCCACCAGGAGAACCTGTCCAATGAACCGCAAGACTTCATTGACTACTACCTGCAGCAGATCGCACAAGTAAGTGACTACAGGACTTCGTGGACCTTTCAGGTGCAGAAGAATTCTGGTGATCCAAAAAGAAGTACATTTGAACCAATGTGTAGAAATGTATTCCATACTTAACATGAAGCAACAACAATTACAAAATTGAGCATACATTTTTGACTTCTGAAATCTCCTGAGCCTCATTTTATAACAAATGATGCAAATAATATATACATCCATATGGCAGTGTGATAGGACACTGGGTGGCAGTGCTCTATGAAATGCAGGGCATAAGCAACAAAAAGCAGAGTGGCTATTGCATTAAATTCCCAATTCACTGATCCGGTGGTGGCACTTGGTGGCATATCAAATTGTCACATACTGGTTTATTGCTAAATTCATGATTGCGGGTCAATTTCTGAAAAATGGTTAGAGGTGCAACCTGCATAAAAGAAAGATTAAAATGGTGTTCTAAATCGGGTTGATGCTCTTAAGAGACCTTATAACAAGCAGGAGCTCCTCAATGCTGTTCTCTCTTACAATGACGAGCCTAGAGAGAAAAAGGTAAGCCCAGGATGAGTGCTGTGAACAAATGACTAAAATAAAGCTATCTGTAGGGGAGTTTGAAAGGGAGGCTTCCTGCTCAAAGCCGTGACTAGAGCATGGATTTAGAGCTTGACAGACAAGGTGCTCTGCCACAAATGTGGCAGAGTACCCTGTCTGTCAAACTCCTAGTCTGCCCACTCTGTCATAAGTTGAGCCGACTGTCATTTTTCAAGTGGGGCAATGGAGTAGGGCCCATCAGAGTAGGACATCAGACCGCCTACCCTATTTAGAGTGGAAGATCCATCATCACCAGGAAAAACCTGGTGGTTATGGACAGAAAAAATTGAAGAATTACACCAGCCCCCTGGGAGAAATCTCCCAGGATGTGGTGGCCATAAGTTATTTGTTTTTCAATAACAGACTCCCAATTTGGGTATTTGTTTCTGAGAAACAAAAAGTTTGGTGTGGGGCTGTCTGAAAGACAGTAGCCGGTCAGTTTTTCCTAAGGCACAGAGATTACCGGTGGGCCAGGGGTAATTTCTAAATATGGCAGATGGTGGTCTGCCAGCGTGGCAGAGGTAATGACCCCTGCCACCCTGATGGATGGGTGGGCTGCAGTAAAATACAAACTCATGTCCTAATTGTCCAAGTAGACCTCACTTAGTTGGTAAATATTATCTTGAGAGACAAATAATGGGCTCCTTTGACCCTCCATTTGAGGTTTAGACCAGAGGTCAACCTTTGAGTCTTCAGAAGAGCACCGAATGCCTTATTTATTCTGTTAGTTCTCCTTTTGGTTGTATTATCCCCTTGCTTCTCTTAGCGCCATGAAACCCAATAGTTTCTGCGTACTTATAAATAATAAATATAATAATAACAACTTTAACAATAATTACTGAGGATAACTCTGGGCAGGTAAACTGTAAGCATAAGTGCGAATACTACCAACCACAGCTATAAATATAAGCTCATATTCCTGTTCACATAATCATAACTGTCCTCTCTAAATAAAAAAACTAGTAGTGAAATCTAGACAGCAACTATGTTTCTGGTGGTGGGGTAAAACTTTAAGACAAATAAAGACATGACCCAAATTTGTATTTCAATATTATGGGGTATATTTATGAGCCCCTAGCGCCACCTTGTGCCACCTTGTGCCACCTTTGCGGCATTTATTTTGCCACAAATGTTGCATTAAGGTAGCATTTCGCACGCGCCATATTTACAAAGTGGTGCAATGCGTGCATTATGCCACTTTGCCAACCCTTGCCATTATGCCAGCGCCAGGCATAATGAATGCAAGGGGGGCATTCCTTGTCAGGGGGGCAGAAAAAATGGCGCAAAGAAATCTATGAGATTTCCTTGCACCATTGTTTTTGGCACTTCTAACGCTTGCTCAGAGCAGGGATTAAAAGGGGATTTACCTTATTTAGCATGGGCCCCTATGTACTCTGCGGGAGTAGCGCCAACATTTGGCGCTACTCCTGCAGAGTACATCAATGGGTCAAATGCAAATGACGCTATTGCCTCCTACCCTGCGCCATGGTGCACCGTACTTTAAATACGGAGCACACATGGTGGCAGTAGGGGGGCGCTAAGGGGTGCATGGAAAGTGGCGCCACTTTCCATAAATATTCCCCTATGTTTTCTCAAATGTAAACAGTTCATAGAAATTGTTCCAAGACTTCCCCACAGGGTGCATGATGTCATAGTGTGACATCTGAATATGTCTAATGGTTGAGGCTCCTCCTCATGGTGAAAGTAAACTTAGCCTGCTGCCATAGAGGTATGTCTCAGAAGGAACATGGACACATTATTGAATACCAAAATACCCAGCTATAGATAAATTGTGTCCAAAACATCAAACATTCATATAATGGACCTGTTCCTAGACTGCATTTCGTAATACGTTTTGTAGTACTCCAATGGAGCTTCTAAACTGCTATAAAATGCTATTCACAAGCCTGTGAGTGTAAATCTTCACATCTACCTCTCTAATCTTTACAGCAGGAAGATTCTCACACATATAAGTTTATTACTTATTAGTAGATGTTGAAGGGACCATGCAGAGTGATTGAAAAATGGGCCGTATTTGCTACAAAACAGGTCGGATTTAGGAAGGAGTGAGGAAAGGTTAATAGAGGATCATGGAGGGACGTGCACCCACCCACATATGTGTAAATTCATCTCTATTTACAACTACACATCTAAAGTTACTACAGCCAAAAAGGGATCCTAAACAAGAGTAAATTACTCAGGCTCAGAGATGAAGTAAGTCCAGTGCAACCCATGGCCAACCAGTGGTACTGCAGCACCCTCTCATATACAATAACCGAGGTATGGACTTAAGATAAAACTCCACAGGAAACAATGTCAACAGAAATAAAATTATTTAAAATGGATAAAAATATAAATAAATGTAAGTTAAAGTTGAAAAAGTCAAAATATATTACCTATTTATTATTTAATTATAATATAGCAGAAGAACCTTTATTAAATTTTAAAATTGTTGTATGCTTAAATCTTAATAAAATATAATTGTATTACTTTTAAATAATTCTATTCACTGAAAATAATAATTATTAAATGCATATTAAAAAATACATATTTTTACTTTGGGTGGGAATTTATATTTTAATTCAAGCTTAAGAAAAATGAATTTAATTGAATATATATTTAAATTATTTAATGATTTAATTCAAAATTAATTTAATAACATTGTTGCATTTTGTTTCTTTTGTGCTACATTTGATATAAATGTATGTAACTAATTTACAATAATATTTAACATGAAAATATTTTACTATTTCTTTCAAGTTAAATACATTTTTACTTTTCCCAATTGTTTACTGTAGGGAGACATCTCAGTCTCCATGTGGTAAATTATGAGGAAGCATGAGGTAGTTCTTCAAAACATTGGGAGGTGTGCTAGTGCCCATGTTTATTTTAGATACTTATTTTTTTGTATGTTTATTTTCAGGAGCTGCCATTTTTATATTGAAGTACAGAGGGTTGGTTACACAGATGTAGTGCTCAGGCGTATCTGTTCACAACCACAGTTGCACTTAGCAGTCCTAATGAGTTACTTCAGCTATGTCTTGGTCTTGCAATGATCCTCTACATCCTGGAAACATCCTTGACCAATACAAATGTTGATTCAGAGTGGCAGAGTCCTATGTCTCTGGTTTCTCTTTTATCCCATTCCCCTTTCCATGCTCCTATCACCGGCTCTCACATCGCTGATGGGCATGTTGAGAAACGGATGAGAGCATCGCTGCCATTCAATCCTGTGCACAAGGTTGGTGCAATCCTGACAGCACCAAGGCAAATAAAGGAAAATAAAATAAACATGGCTATTGGACTGAGTTACTTTATGGTGTTTCCACTTCTTGCTCTTTATCTAGCCCCTAAGGACTGAATTGGGTTCTATAGAGAAAATGCTAGGTCAAGTCATCACCCTGTATTGTCAACCAGGGTCAAAGGGCGAATGAAGATACTTCACCTGTCCATGGTGAATTGACTTCCCTAGTCAGCATCTCATGGTACACCATTACCTGTGACACCGATGTATGTTCTCTGACATTGACTGCACGTTAAATATGCATGTAGAAGTTGTTACTGTTGTGGGCATAGGGTGTATAACTGCACCTTAGAATGTTCATTGAGTGTTCTTTGTTCCTGACTTCCAGACTATTCGACATGTCCTTGGATTAAGAAGGATAGGTCATATTTGCCAAATGTCAGGTAGAACTAATGCAGATGGCCCTAATTACACTGGATTATTATTTTGATTAATTAGTAGAGCCTCAAACTTTCAGCTGGAGTCATCAGGGAGCTGTGGAAAAGCTTTACACCACGGAGACACGGTGGCATACTTCTGCAAAGAAAAGGCTTTTTTTTCCAGATAGTAGAAAGTTTTGCTGCCTAGTTTCACTTGCTTAAATTTAGAGAAATGTACCAGCAACTGACTGGCACATCATAAAGCCTATGAATGACTGTGCTATTTAAAATGCTTCGACGAAAGGGCAGATTGGAATTTAGAAAGCTATGAGCAGTGCACAGCGGCTTGAAGCGTATTCTCAGATGGACGGAGGGTTAATGTAATGAGGCAAGAGGCATGACAACGTGGGCATGCCTGGAAATGCCTAACTCAAGCTGGTAGCCTAATTTAAAGTCAGGGCCCTAGGAAGTATACGAGTCTGCGGTCGCATCGTTTTCCACATAATTATATTGCCAAATAATCCATTATCTTCTGCATAATTAGCAGATATTATGAAAAAAAAATATTTGTAGGTCAAAAGTTACTGAAAAAGGCTACTACATGTGTGCAGTAAGCCGAGTTTTTTTCGATCAGGGACAGGTTGCCTTTTAGTTGCTGATTTCTGCATTTAGCTGTTAAATTGATATTAATGAGGTAAACCTTTGTCCATACAATATTCATGTGACAAAATAGTTAAGGAGTACTGCTTCAAATTGTGCTGCTGTATGCCACATGACTTGTCCTTTTGTGCTGCATAATGTAGCAAATTTAGCCAACCTGCTACATAACTTAGACAGAATGTCGAACAACAAAATATTGAATGGTAAGCGCATATAGGAAAGTATAGATTTACTCCATCTACGTACCTTGAAGATATATGTATCACATAGGTGCATAAATGTGGAGTTAGGTCTAGAAAATCTAGACTTACCTATCAATATATTTTTTATATTTGGTCCACTATATTCTATCCTATCAATACTGTCGATTTGATATTCAGGGGCACATCAGCCGAAACTGTACAGCTCTTTCAAAAACAAATTCACACAGCAAGGGTTTGTTTCTGAAACACAAAAAATCATAGTCCTTCGTGTAGGTAGTTTTCTCCATGGGTCCATCGTGCTTCGTGTGGTGCTTCTGGGCCACAAAATATGTGTAAGAAGGCCATGTCTATACAGATAGACCTTCTAATACAGACCCAACTGCCCTCTGACATATGGACCACTGTGTCATATATTTACAGTGGCAGAGTCAACGAAGGATACACTGTCAGAAACTTAGCATTTCCCACAACTATAAATGAGGCAGGGGAAACACAGGGTTGGTGGGACAGGAGCACTATCCATTTATGCTGATGCTTGTGCTCTCCAAACCTAAATATCCCCTTGGTTCTCAGTGTAATAATTGCTGTTTTTCAAAGATGGTTTTAGGGTGGGGGGGGTCATACAAGTATTTTTCCAGAATGTATGCTGGCATTTTGAGATCATGCGCAGAGAGAATAATACAGCAGTTGTTGGACATCCAAATGTCAGCTACTCTCAGGAAGGTTTGGAGGTGTGTGATGGTGGAGTTCAGGTCTTTATTTGTTTTTAATAAAAATTGAGGTTTAGCACCATAAGTAAAAGGCTTACCTGTAGGATTGAATAGTATGTGCCAGAGGAGAAAGTCAGAGCTCCAACAGAAGAAGTGAAGGAATGGAACTCCGGGGAACAACACGTACTAGTGTGGTCTGGATGTGCAAACAGATTATAGCACTTGAGTCCTGTAGCCAAGAAATATCCTGGTAAACCTGTGCCCCGGAGAACAGGATCATCAAACCTATCTAATACTGTATGGTGATCTGTGGTTTAAAAAGCAGCATTAACTGTACTATCAGGAAAGCTAAGTCTATTTGACAATGCTCATTGCTCTTCCAATACCTTCCCATTCTAACTTTCCATACTTACGTATCATCATCAGAAGAAAGAAGACCCCTTCTCTACTTACGATGACGAAAACCTTACACAGACAGTGGCAGATCTCTTTTTGGGAGGAACTGAGACCACCACCATTACCTTGCGATGGGCACTGCTTTACATGGCGAACCGTCCAGACATCCAAGGTGAGGCACAGAATCTTGTTACACATGCTACACTCATTATGCTCAGTAGAAAGACAGCTCACAGGTAAACAATGTGTCCGGAGACAGGAGACACAGGCCCTCACTATAGAAAATGATAGAGATTTGGAAAAGTTATTGTTTTCAGAAATGAGATAGAGATTCTGAACTGCCTGTTTCTTGCGACTGTCTCTGTTTCCCTGTTCCCTCTTTCACTATTTGTCGTTTGCTTCTTCCATGTTACATTTGCTCTTTAATATCACTCTATGCCCATCTGACCTTCTGTCTAGCAGTTTATCCCTCAATTTTAGGTAAATCTCATACTTGCTATTAGTCTCTCTGTGTACCACTCTTTGGTTTACGAAAATAGGAATAGCAATTTCCTAATTGTGATTATTTGGGAATCGCTATTCCTAATGTATCAAACTATTTTGAGTTTCATTAGCGATTTACAGTGGGTCACAAATAGACCTACCTCATCAATGTAAATGAGGTAGGTCACTATTTGTGACCCACTACGATTTGCTACCATTGCAGGGATGGTGGCTTGCTGGGGTCAGCAGACCACCATGCCTGGGATTGCTTTTAAATAAAGCCATTTTTTAAAATCACAGCTCATTTTCCGTAAAAGAAATGGGATGCGCTTACAAAAAAAAATAAAAAATAAAGTTTCAATTTTTAAGATACGGCAGTGGTCCCCCATTTGTCTATGTTTATTTCACTAACATCCTATGTTGTACTCTGTGTCATTCACTAATTCTCTTCTAGGTCTACCGTGTTCTCTGTCCGCTTATTCCCATGTGAGACTGGGCTTACTTTTGCTACACTCTGACTGGATGTGCTTGATATGATGTGAGTTAAGTGAAAATGTCTTAAGCGCTTATATGCAAAATAATTTAAGCAAGTGGAGGACATCTTAGCTTCAGATGAACAGTGCCTCAATTCAGCCAATGCCCTAACTTTGCTGTTGAACTAAATTGGAGTTTGTAAAGTGGTTTTGACAATCCTTGAAAAAAGGAGCTACTGATGCCTTCTCTGGATTTCATTATAGTTCCGATGGAGCTGACAAGTTTAGGGGCACTCAAGTAGAAGTTTTTTAGCAACAATGAAGACAGTGAAAGATTTCTCTTCTGAGAATGTCTAAGTGAGCCTTCTTGCTTAGGAGTTCATCCATTTTGACCCACGTAGTTATTTACTGTATTCCACAGAACAACATTTTTGCTTAAACAAAACAGAGTCAGAGAATTAGTCAGAGGTTCCCTGGAACCAAGCAACATCAACTCTATTTTGGTTGCAGCCAAATTCCATACACCCAAACTTTGCGTTTCATCAAACAGGCTTGCATGATACCATATTGTGAAGGAATAACTGGTCAAATCCAGCTTGTGTGATTGTAAATATTGAGGATTGATAAATAATAAAGGGGGAAAGGGCAAAGCAAGAGTAGGGAAGTCAGAGTGCCTAACAACCTTGGTCAACAGGGGCTTAAAAAAAAGAGCCCAAGTTTGACTGTGGTGGAATGCCATACAGGGGAAAGCTGAATTCTTTTTAGAGGAGTGATAACAACATACACCACAAAGATATTCCTCTCTAGCAAAAGTTGGGGTTCACCATGGCGACTGCCAACAACAGGTCCAATAAAAACCAATTCGCTTTTGCCTATCAGAAGGTGAATCATTCCAATAATATGTAATGGAGTGGCCTAGGACACATGATATGGGCACAAGCTAGAGTATTTCAGGCCCAAAAGATCATGGTTTCGCAGATGACCCAACTAAGAGTGCTGATCTCCATAGTTGGCAGCTGAGCAGGCTTTCAGTAACTACCAAGATCATCCACATGAGAGCTGGATTTTGAGACTGGGTGAAGCTCAACTTTCTGTGAAAGAATCACAGGTGATAGTCTGAGGTATGGTTTGAACAGCTTCCAAAATGACGACAGCACTCCTCCAGTGACTGCATCAGATACACAGTCTGTACGTTTGAGTTTCTTCTGGGGCACATAAAGCTCTTCAAAGTCTGGAAATCAGGAGGAGCATAAGCTGATGCAAGGTTGTGATGGCACACCGGTGTCCAAAAGGCACCTTTGTTGGATCATCAAAGACAGTGGTGGATGGAGTATACATTTTGAAAGATACTACTATTCATAAAAAATGAGAACCGCTGCTCACTGTTTCAAATACCATCTAGATCCATGACTCTAGAAGACATGCACTAACCAGGCCTTATTAAGGTGGAGCTATGGGAAAAGAATGTAAGCTCAAGTGAACCTTTCCTATAACTCCCTAAGTACAACAGTAACACCAAACGCTGCGAGCTTTGTCTGCTGTTGCTTCTCACATCAACGATTCACACTCTGTCATTGTTGCAAGAATTCCTTGCAGGTCTCCTTCTGTGTCGAGCCATAAAAACCTAGCCTCTTTTGCCAAGTCATAGAATAGTGGATTTGTGACCCAATATATGTCCAGAATGAGACACAATTTGTGTGACACAAACATATATCCAGAGTGAGGTTGTGTGACACAATATATATCTAGAATAAAAACTAACAAATCCAGCAATTCGACCACGTTTTCTTAACTTAAGGCAGATTTTTCAAGTCCTTTAAACAGAATCACATACCATAATAAATAACAGTACATTATATGTATAACATATATAATATGCCAAACGCCTCATTACGTACTACTTTAAAATTTCATTTAAAATGGAACAATGTGATAATTAAAAACCAAGGAAGACATCAACAAAATTAAACCAAACAAGTATAACAGATGCACAGGCCAACACGAATAAAACAGAAATTCACATGAGAGAAGAAGCCATACAATCAGTTTACAATTAAAAGATACTTAGCTGATAAAGCAGGGGAAACATATTTTTAGCCTTCATAAATGAGGAGCAAAAGAATAAGTCCACACTGATAATCATGTTAAGATACCAAGTACAACATGTGGTGTCCCCCAGGAATAAGAATTGGTGCTTATATAGTTCAGCCTATATATAGAACCATTGAGGATGATGATGGAGAAGATGGGTGTTTCATGTCACTTAGGGCCAGATTTACAAGGTCCTAGCGCCACTGAGGCATCACTTTTTGTGATGCTCCGGTGGCGCTGTGCAGTGGCCACAATTACAAGGTGGTGCTATTCCACTTTTTGTGGCTTAACACCACTTTGTAAATATGAGTCCCTCCTACACAGTTTTCTGCATCAAAGGGGTGTGAAATGGGTGTTGCTGTGTGTGTTCCACCGCCACACCCATCACTTTTTGGCGCTGCCCCAGATTTACAAGAAGGCGTAAATCTGTGGCAGAGCCAAAAACTACTGCTATCCCAGGGGTGGCGTTATCATGGCACAACAACAAGGAATACTTAATGATATCATTAAACTAAATAGCCAATCATGGATTATTGAGCAGCAGTGTTTCCTCCTACCAGGCTAGATAAGCTAAATTAAATAAAATTGAGAGTGCTTCCAAGACTGTGTTTGGATGTATTGTGTGTTTTAGAATTCTTAGATGGTTTTGATATGGATATATCTCTGCATGTATGGTTATCCTACTCTTTTGTTAACGCATTCTGTATCAGGTTTTTGATGACCAAACTGTAATCCTTTTTCCTAGTCATGATGTTCATTTTCCTTTTTTTAAATGGAAAATGTTACCTATATAGTCAACATTTCATCTTCATCCTCCCTATTGTTGATGAATTTGCGTTTGCTCCATCAGACTTGTACTTTATTATATGTTATCCAAGGTCTGGAAAAACAAGGGATAATTTCCAAAGATCCTTAGAGCAGCTTCACTAAGAAACAGTTGACTCTTTTATCATTCCTCACAGAGAGAACATCCTTTAAGAATTGCCACTCTCTCTCCATAGATAAAGTCCAGAAGGAGCTGGATGCTGTCCTTGGAGATTCTCAGGTCATACAATATGACGATCGGAAAAAGATGCCGTACACAAACGCCGTCATTCATGAGATCCAACGCTACTGTAACATCACTCCAATTGGGTTTCTAAGGAGCTGTATAAAGGAGACAACACTGCAAGGATTCCACATAGAAAAGGTATAAACAAATGTTTCCACCACTTTTTGACCCGTTAGTAGAAGACAGTGTACTGGCCACCATCCACAGTGTGATCTACATGCCATGGTTCAATGGTTGATGTCCATGTAGCTCCGATTGTGTTGATAGTGATGTCGGTAGGCATGAAAGGTGCTGAAATACTGCTGTTGAATTTATCTACATCATGGGTTTGATTGGACAGGGCATTTTGCAGGACTTGATATAGACGTCTATAAAGTATGGTAGAAAAGACATTCTTGGCACCTTCCTCAGAGTTCTAATAGGTTGTAAGATTCTGCGGTATTGAACAATCTGCTCCTTAAAGCACTGCATATCTTAAGATTGAGAGCCATCATCAGAGCACTGATTGTAAACACACTGGAATGCTGTAGGAAAGCTATTGTGCAACCCTAGGTAAGAGGTGCCATTAAATCCAATTTTTGGTTTTGCTAATAACTTTGGCATCACATGACAAATCTTCATAGGTGTTCAAAAAAAGGGGGTGTGGTTTGAGGCATCAGGATGGCAGTCGGACTGTAAGAGTGCTCTGGACCCCCCATCATCTGCCCTCATCCTCTGCCGTTAGAGTAAACACTTCATTCCTGAAACTACCCCACCTGGCCTCATAGACCCCCCCCCCCTTTGTTGATGCTGTGGCTCTGTAATGTCGGGACTACCCTGAATGTCTGCTACTTCCAGAGAGGTCTGCTGATCACCCAATATGGATGAAGGCACCAATTAAAGACCGCCGCCATTGCAAAACCCTGGAGACGACGATCCCTATTGTCGGGGAGGTCCCTGGACTGGGGAGACCCCACCGAGATCCCAAGAGTCTGCTTCAACGCGGATCTACCTTACGCTACCACTGCCTGTCTGCAGCCTCAGAAGGGAGCCTCGAGTCTTGCGACACCAGCCCGGTGTTCTGCCCGACCCCTCCTGGGGCTGTGCCGGCTGGCGCAACACTACCCACATGGGAGGTGAGTGGAGCCCCCAATCTTTTGGGAGTCCGGATCATCCCTGAGGTGGCCCTGGTGACCCCTGACTCCCAACTCCGCCTCCCTTTGTTTTCCTCTGTGCACCCCCCTGCAGAAATAAGACCCACCGACACTCACCTGGCCTCCTGACGGACTGCACAGTTTTGCATCGGAGCACTGATGGATCCCCTTCTAGACCTGCCTGGCCCTGCGGGAGACAAAGCATCTGTGCCACGTGGGGAGATGACCTGCAGGAGTCTCCTCGCCTGTAGCCCCTGCGAGACTCTTGCGCACTGCTTTGGTCATGCTGCGGGGATATCTACTGACCTGATCTGGGCCTCCCCGACCTTGGCTGAGACTAGAGTGTTGCCTGGGGGCTGGTAGCCACATGGAGAGACGGTGGAGACCCGTCACCTCGGTGAGAGCCATGACTGGCTGTTTCCAGGTGAGGGGGCATGCTGCTGAAGAGACGGTGGCTTCTCTCTGCTAACGTGAGGCGGATGGCCCCCTGGAACAGCAGTGGCCCTGAGTAGCTAGGTAACCTTCTGAGACCTGAGGAAGTTATCCACCTATGTGAATACTGTCATCAATCTTTACTGGAGGCTCTCTCCTAAAGCCTCAGCCTTACCTTTATGCTTGTCATTGATCACTTGTAAATTCCAATGTCACACTGACAAAATACTCTGACTGCAAATACTTACCAATGATCTAGCTCGGCTCCATACCTGTTTTTTGACCTAACCAGTTGACACTCAGCTGGGCCCCCCACCTGACGCTACTTACCTAACAGTAACCACCTGAAGGCCTACTTTTTCTCTCAACTGGCCCCCTTACGCTGCTATCTGGGTAACTCTTCACCGCCCTCTCCAGGTGATCGTACCCCAACTTGAAGGGCGGCCAATGGAATATCTCTCAGCACCACTGGATCTGAACCTATAGTCAGCTAACCTACCGACTACACTCCTCCGTGGCTGGCCGCAGCGTTTCTCCCTGATACTCAGCTACTCATGCTTCGTCAAGACCGCTGCAACACCATAGGATCACCAAGGCTTAGTCTAGGTTGTCCACGGTAAAGGATGATGTCACAACTCTCAAATTCCAGGTAGCAGGTCTCCTCACACGCACGGTGGAACTACATTGCAATGCCAAAGATGCTGAAAACCACTCTTGTCACAACAATGCGCACATGATTGTCATTCCCGAAGGTATTGAGCCGCAGAAAATTGTGGACTTCCTCAAAACCTGGATGCCTCTGGATCAGCTGTCATCCTGGTTTGCGATTGAGAAGGGCCATTGAGCTCTGTCCCCCAAGCCCCCGCAGGTGCATCTCCTAGACCGGTGATAGCCTGCATCCTTAATTTCAGGGACAGAGATACCATCATTTAGGAGGCCCACTCCCGTCCAGATCTCCGCTGTGGGGAAGCCATAGTTCTCCTCTTCACTGACTACACCCGAGACGTTTAGCAGTAAAGTCATTCCTATATGGAAGCTAAGCAGAAACTCAGAGCAATAGCACTCCAATACCGCCTACATGTTCCTGCCACACTCCGAGTTATCAAAGCCAATAAAAGCCACTTCTTTGACACCTCTGAATCTGCCAGGCAGTGGCTCACGGAAGAGCATCCATTCAACGACTGTGCAAAGCACTACCCGGGAGGGCCTGGCCTTACTGGAACAAGCAGGGCGACATTGAGACACAAAGCACAGCAACAATTTACTAGCTCAAGGAAGCGGTGCCACAAACACCACTACAAATCCATCTCACCATCTCCCCGAGCTGAGAACCAATCTCCTCCTGTATGCCAGCAACCTCCAGCTGGACCAAGACGTTCCCCCAAGTGAGCCGCCACTAATTCCTGTTGACAATCTCAGCGACACGGACCTTTCTCGGAACCCCACATTATGACTCTCCAACTCTCTGCCATCTGGAGAGAATGAAGATAGCCATACCTGAACCTTTCTAATCATACTTTGATGGCTGTCAATTATCCTTCACAAAGGAGGGGTCCACCACTCCCTTTCGGTTTAGTCTTTTGTTTTACTTCTTAAGTTTTCCTTTCAGGGTGACAGATGCTTCTTGGGTGAAAGTATGGGATGGGGAGAGAGTTGGGTGGATAGGAATTAGTACGGATTCAATGTTCTTTTTCTTGTTTGAATGTTAATTTTCCTGATTTCATTCGCAGTAAGGCACACACCTACATAACAACCTACACAGCACAACCTGCAATCTGCTCATTAACATGCACCATTGACCAAAAAATCACCTCCTAGGTACGACGAGGTTAACAGTTCCTCATTTCCATGCCAACTCATGACCTCCTATGTCCCCACAATGGCAACTCTACGTGCCCTGTCCTGGACAGTTAATGGCCTCTTAGACCAGGTGAAGCACACTGCAATACTTACCTTTAAGCATCAATAGTTTCCCGAGGCATTACTACTTCAAGAGACCCACCTTTTAGGTAATCATTGCCCCTTCTTTGTGCGCAAAGGTTACGACAGAGTCTTCCATGCAGGTCGCACTGGGGGTCTAGAGGGGTAGCCATTCTACTACAACGCTCCTTCCCCATGATGGTTTCCCGCGAGATCAGAGACTTACCCGGCGGATTCCTTTCCCTTACTGGAATGCTTGAGGGACGTACTGTTAACCTAGTGAGTGTATATGCTCCCCCAGTGGCCCTCTGCTCCTTTGTATGTGATCTTTCCAAGATTTTACTATATCTCCTGAAGGGCACAACCTTGATAGGCAGCAACTTCAATATGGCCCCCGCGGCTGACACATCTGGTCTTCCCTCTGTATCCTGATAAAAAGGGGCCCGTCGTCTCTCTGATTGGACCACCTCCCTTGATCTATGCGATGTGTGATGGACATGGCACCCTTGGCGCTCACAATTCACTCATACCTCAGTGGCACACCACACCCACTCCCATATTGATCTCATCCTTATGCCCGCTCCGGACTGCCGCACAGTCACCATGTTGAGATTCTCCCCAAGGAAATATCTGTCCACGCTCCACTTATGCTCCACCTCGGCCCCCCCCTAAAGCGGCTTTGTAACCAGTGTAGCGAATAAAAGCATGGTATCTGCAAGACAAATCTTACTTTCGGGCCCTACACACCAAGATTCAGGCATACCTCTGCACCAATGAAGGTTCAACCCCCTCTGCGGTAACCCTTTGGGCTGCGAGCAGGGCAACCATTTGGGGTTTTGCTAAGGGAACATCCGAGCATGCGAGCGGACCCACTCACTCCATATCACCCAGTTGGAGGCCCACACCCTCCGTTTAGAAAATTCTAGCACGATTGACACAAACGGTGATGTATCCTGGTGACTGTTTCTCTTACAAGAAGAAATATTTCTTCAATCCATGGAAGCTGCCAAACACTTATCGCGTACCACAAAAGCCAAGCTCTATCAGTGGGGCGATAAAAATGGGAAACTGTTATATGGGAAGGCCTCCCACCAACAGACATCCAGAATTGTGCCTGAAATAATAGATGCTCAAGGTACTGCGTACACTCCCGGATGTGACAAAAGTCTTTTCCCAGTACTATCAAAGACTCTACAAAGTCTCCCCTACAGTGGATCCAAGCTACTTTCTCCATGATATATCTCTTCCCCGGCTATCCCAGGCAGAGGTTCAGTTGCTAGATGAACCTTTCACAGCAGTGGAGATAGATACGGCTTTGTCCGCAACGGCGTCTGGGAAAACTCCCAGCCCTGAAGGCTTTCCCACAGAATATTATACAACCTTCCGGGATACCCTGACCCCTCAGCTTCTGGCTCTTTGTAACATAGTTGGTCAAATAGGTGATTTTCCACCAGAAACAGACAAGGCCACGATTGTAGTAATTTTAAAAACACAGCCTCCCCCCACCTCATGTACCGCCTAACGACCAATCTCCCTCATCCATGGGGAAGTCAAGATCTTTGCTACACTATTAGCTACTCACCTTAAACTAGTTCTCCACACCCTGATACACCTATACCAATGCGGTTTTATGCCGACCCGTGGCATGAGGCATTGCATCCACTGGCTCCATTTGGCCCTGGCTCACAGACATCTCCTTCCTCCTGACTTAGCCTTACATAGACTTTGAGAAGGTGTCTGATACAGTGAACTGGAGGTACCTATATTTGGTGTTGTTGCAGGCTGTGGTAGGTCCCCACTTTTGTGGGATGGTCCGGGCCCTTTACTATAACCCTATGACATGAGTCCAGATTAATGGTAACCTCTCACATACTTTCCCCATAAAGCGGGGAACTCACAAGGCTGTCCCCTGTCCCTTCTCCTCTTCACCCTAGAAAATGAATCACTGGTACACCTTGTCCGCCATGATGCTCAGTTAGAGGTGGAGAGAGGGATACGAAGACTGCATAGCTTTATATGCAGATGACCTCCTCCTTTACTTGGCGAACACCGCAAGAAATAGCCCCCAATGTCTCCATGTCCTTCAATGCTTTGAAGAGGCCTCTGGTCTTCGTATGAACCTTCCCAAAACATTGCCCCAAACTCCATCTCAGGACTGCTTTGACTTTCAAGTCATCATCAGTTTTAAATGTTTAGGTGTCTGGGTGATGCTTCACCCCAGGCTTACCTGGTCCTTAAACCTCACACTCTTGACATGGAAGGCTAACAATGATCTTACTCAACGGCAACCCCTTCCTTTGAATTTCAGAGGTGTATTGCATTATACAAAATGATGATCCTGCTGAGATTCTTGTATGACTTCCAGAAGATCCCTCTTCTCCTACCACATTCATGGTTTCGGGCCCTGGACAGGATTTCAACTTCATTTCTGTGGCATGGGTCCAGACCCCACCTTGCCCTCCACCATTAGCAGCATGCCCCATATGATGGGAGCCTGGGTATGACCAACTTATATCTCTATTACTTGGCTTCTCACCTCCTAGGATTCCCGACTGGCTCAACAGGGACTGGTTGGATTCCGCCTACCAGCTGGAAATTTCCCTGATGAGCTTCCCCCAAGTACTAGCCATGTTATATGGCTCTCCCATCCCTCAAAACACTGCTTCAGTGGCTAAAAAGGTTCTTCTGGCCTGGTGGGTTGCCCTGCGCCATACCCGCTTGGCCAGTACACTCACGCACATCTCTTTGGCATGGCACCTGGCTATGGGAAGTGGTAATGTTATAGGGCTTAGAGAGATGGGATCTTATTGGTCTTTTCCAGCTGAGCGATGTTTGGTCAGGGACACACATGAGGTCCTTCCTGGAGCTCCAAACCATCTACGCGCTTGCAAACACGCAATTTCACAAGTACCTCCAACTGAGACATGCTCTTCAGTCACATACTTCCAGAACAGACCCTCTCCCAGAGTTCAGTCCACTAGAAGCCAAACTTCTAATGGGGGCGCTAGGCAAGTGAGGAATATCCCAAATCTACAAAACACTGATTAATAATGCCCCTGGCCCTTTGGACCATCTTAGAACCTGATGGGAGCAATAGTTGGGCCCTCTCAAGGATGACGATTGGAGAGATGCCTTGGTGGGGCCTAGAACTATCACCATTTCCTCCAGATTGTGCATGATACAAATATACTATCTCTACGGCGCCTACCTCTCCCTGATAAGATTGCATTAAGCGGGACTCCTCCCAGACCCTGTTTCCCCCCGCTGTGGTGGTGCCTCAGTCGATTTCTGCCACATTATCTAGCTGTGCCCTTAGATTCAGGGGTTCTGGTGCGCAGTAAAGGTTGAACTCACTGAGTTGTTGGGGTGGGAGATCCCAGTATCAACTCTGATGGTTCTCCTGGGGGTTCTAGACAATTCTGGGGGTACCAGGGAAAGCGCAACATTTCAGCATGCTGGAAGGTTCTCACTTCTTTCACCCCCTCCCACTGGCACCAGGGGGTGGACTGGTATGCACAGCAAGGGAGGCCAATGTACGAGGCCAGGGGCTGTCCCTCAAACACAATCGAGTATGGGGGAAATGGTCTCAACAAATACCCTAAGGTCCCTGCTAGAGACAGATAAATCCTTGTTGTCTTGCCTTAACATATATCCTATGCTGCTTGAGAATCTGAGTGGTGCTCAACCAATCAATGCTGTACAGTTCCTTTGATGTGCTGCCTCTCTGTACTGCTGACCTGTTAAATGAAAATTTTAATAACATTTGTTTATCAAAGAAAGGGGATCCAAAACAAAAGTTCATGCACATCAGTTCCTATCTGGAAAGGGTGATTTGTAAAGAAGGGGCTGAGAAAATGGGGAGGAGGAGGTCCCAAAACAGTTTTGCACATGCAATTTTCCATAGGAAAATTAAAAAGTGATACTGCAAAAAGTGATTAACGGAATTACAGACAATTTGGCAAAAATCAGGATCTTGGTCCAGAAAATGTGCTTTTTGCAATTTGATACATTAAAATAAATACACAAGTAAATAGACAAATAAAAAAATCAGATGGGTACTCTTTGCTTTAAGATGTTTCTGGAATATTTCTATGCAGGTCACTACAAACTTACACAATCCATCAACCTCATACCCTCCTCATGCCACGTCTGAAAGCCTGGCTAGATATGAATGTAAGCATCGACAAATACCATTATCAAATGTACAGTAATTAGTAGAGCCTGTTCACATATTGCTTATAATTCCAACAGTGTTAAATGTCTGTTTTCACTATACCTGTGTGGATAAGGATGTCTGCATGTTGTCCTCATGTATTTTGCTGTAGTATCTGTATCATCAGGAATGGTGATCTTTATCGATTCTGATATGCATTGAAATGCCCTTTGATTGATTTCACTGGATTTTCAGAATATTTTGTGTCCAATATCATTTTTAGGACACACTATATCATGATATTTCACAAAGTGTTTTTCTTGCAGGGTACAACTGTTTTAGCAAATCTAACTTCTGTGCTGTTTGATCCTGAGCAGTGGCAGACACCGTGCCAATTTAACCCCGGCCACTTCTTAGACAAAGATGGCAACTTTGTGAGCAAGGAGGCATTCCTTCCTTTCTCTGCAGGTAATCCTATCACACTTCTCTACTATGAAGGGATGCATGAAGAAGAGGTAGTTGAACTGATAAACTCATAAGAACGTTTATAGTAACAATATCTGGCTTTTGGTCACTTGAGGTTAAATACACTTAATATGGGTGGAATTGTATAGGAAACCTAAAATAAAGGCCGGAATGCAACAGAAAAGAAACAATATATGCAAGAACGAAAGTAGAAAGTGAGAATTAGGCTAAGAGCAACAAAGCCTGGATTGTTTAAATATTTTATTGCAATGATGAAGTTTACTCAAGTTTTCTGCCACAATAAAATTGTTTTGAGACATATGAACGTGATTGAAACGAATGCACTTGTGCAATTCAGCATCTTAAAATAAGATTTTATTAGAATTGATGTTAAGCTCTTCAAAGTAATACCCCTCTGATGTGCCTTGTGGGTGAATGACGGTGCAGAAGGTATAAATTAAAACTTTTGGATGTCTGCCAACCAGAATTTGAATGTCCTTTATTTGGCGGAGGCATTTTGGAAACAATAATTTTCATAGTATAAAACCACTCATATAAACAACTACAATATAGGGAATGTGTATGATGAGAGTAGTTACAAAGAAACAATTGTTTTTGCTTGTGTGCAGCTAGTAGAAACAAGACTCCATTACTGCATTCAAAACCTGAGGTGTTTCAACCATGGTAGAAATTCATCAATACGGAAGAATAGTGCAGTGAGAAGGAATATGGGGCCAGATGTACGAAAGCTTTTTCCCATAGACACAGAATGGGTAAAATCCTTTCGTACATCTGGCCCATGATTCCACAATTTTTGAGCTAAACAAAAAAATAGCACCGGTTACATGTCCTAGTTAATTTGGAGGTCAGAACATTTATGAGATTAAGATTATCTGTAAGCATAATCCTAACAGGTTTTGTCTTTGAAATTGCATGGCCCATCCATAGACATGTATGCCACACACAGAGCATGAAAGGTGACTTTGGCCAATGATTTGTTCATGCTTCTGAAAAATAGAGGTTCTGCATGAATCCTCTTACAGTCAGTGCTTTTTGAGATGGAGTTTGCTTAGCCTGATCTGCTTAGATGCCAGTTCACATGTCTAGAATGTTTAGTCCCTCACTACAACTGACAGGATGAATTGGGCACAAAACACTCCTAGGTGAAATACAATCACTGATCATTATTTATTATTTTTGTTATCAGTTACAAAAGTGATCCATGTGCCTTGTAGGGATTGTCTTTTGAGACTGGTTTCACTGCACGGTATTCACATTTGTGCACTGTTTTGCAAAGTATTACCTGGAGCACTTAGGGAGAAACCAGGATGTGGAGTGCAATTCTACCTGTGATTTGAAATCAGGCACAAATGGTGCAAAGCGCGTTAATATACAAATATACAAATCGTCCAGGGTCTTTTCCACCAAAGGATAACTCTTGACGAGTTAAAAGCAAAAACTACAGCAAAGGTTTCAATTAAAAAAGGCTTTTAACACCTCCACCTGGGAGTTGAAATAGTGAAAAACTGTGCTCCATCAGCTTATAAATGTGACCATCACAATACATTCTTGTTACCATAACTAACTCACTCCACAAGGATAACAAAAAATTATTAACAAGAAAAATCCTTTCACCCTATAGGCTACAGACTCTGTCAAGATTAGATAGGTAGTCTAGAAATCTATAGAGAGGAACATACACACACTGAGGAGAGCTGTGCAATTCCACTGTTTTTAAGGTGTTTGTGGCACTCTTTTAAAATGTGACTTAGGCTCACTCCTACCTGTGGTGTACTGTGCTGTTAAATGGTGTCCGTGTCAATGGCACATCACCTAAACATAAGACAGAGGATCTTTTCATAAGGGTAAGACCGTTGAGGATTTCCCTTTCACCGCAGCAGCGCCTTGAGACTGAACATTGGATTCTCTGTATTGGTTGCTTCAGTGTTTGATTTCAGAGTGCAAATGAACATAAAACCCACAGATCTTCCAAGCACCACCTAGGCTAAACTGGTTTGGCTAGGATAGTTTAGAAGATCCTGTTTGGATAGCTATTTTCGGTCACATTCCTAAATGCCTCACTTGGGTTGGAAGGCCACTTAGTATTAATGACGCTGTACTCTCACCTATATCATGTGGGATTCTTCATTACTGAGTTTGCTCAAATCCCCGAATTATAGTCTATATCAATTTCAAAAGTTACCATTTGAGGATCTTCTCACTTCTGGGTTCAGTAAGTTATAATTGTGTAGTGGAAGAGTGTCTTTCATTCGAGTGTCCTCATCACAAGGCTAAAAACAGTGATAGATATCTACCGGAGTTGTAGACAATTAATCAATTGAAGTAAATGTCACCGCCATCGCCATCAAAGAAAAGGGGGCTTCATAGATCATGGGCACCCAAACTAAGTGTCTCTGAGATATGGGTGGAGTTTTACTTCACATACATCTCATAACCTAAATATAAGTCATTTTGCAGTTAAGTTGAATGGTAACCACTTCAGTTTTATGCTCAAGCCCAAATTTGGGGAGTCCATAAGGTTCAGGTGATCGCTCATCACTTTACTACCCAAGGCTTCCCTGTGTCTTGAATCCTGTTTAAGAAAGTAATTGGGATTGGTATATAAAGGGAGTGAAGAACACAAAGATCTTGAGGACAATCGTTAGGCATTACCTTTGGCGTGTATACTTCTGTCATTTTGCTTAGTTTGAATCACTGGGAAGGTAGTGTGTAGAATTAAAACCTCACGAAGACGCAAGTTGTGCTTTAGCATGGTAAGAGTAGTCACAGCACTGTACTTGACCTAGGGTGCTTGGGAACTGTAGTCACCTCATTAATCTTCCTACATTGTGGATCTGTGTACTGATACTGATCGCAACCTAGTATTAAAACCTGCCAAAACTGGATATGGATATTAGCCTTATTGTGTTTAATTTCATGGGCTTAATGCAATGGAAAAGTCCGACAGAGATGGAAGCAAACGTCAAAATTGTCATAGCAATAATATGTCCGTATGTTAATGAGCCTCACTCTAGATTATTGCGAAACGTGGTCCAAATCAGTGAACTTTTTTTAATTTAACACAAGAAATGGTATCTGGGATCTCTGAAATGTGGAATACCAGACTATGGGGGTCATTACAATCCTGGTGGACGGTGTTAAAGCGGCAGTAAGACCTCAAACAGGCGGGCGAAAAAAAAAAGGGAATTATGACCGTGGCGGAAACCGCCAACAAAGACAGCCACTTTAACACTCCGACTGCCACGGCGGTACAGACAAGAAGCGCGGCGGTCACCGCCAACAGACAGGCGGGAGACAAAGTACTGCCCACAGTATCACAACCTACCAATCCGCCACCTTTTCCGGGGCGGATTCACGGTGGATAAAAACACGGCGGAAACAGCCATTTCAATGGGAAAACGCTCACCTCAACACACTCCACGAGGAAGGAGGGCACCATGGAGCCGGAACTCCAAATACTCCCTGCGATAGTCTTCCTGCTCCTCTACGATCATCAGCAACGCAGGCGCCGAAGACAACGGTGAGTACTGCACCTACGACATAGGGGAGGGGGGAGGCAAAAGTCAGGGACACACACACGCAACACCCCCACCCCCAACCCGACCCTCACCCACTACAACACACACACCAATGCATATCCAAACATCACAGTAACAACCCCCAACCCCCCCAGAAGAATGCAAAGACAAAAGGAAATGAGTTCAACCATTGTAATATATCAAAATACAGTAAGGAAATATATACAGATATATATACACATTCTACAAAATATACATCATGATTAGTATTGCAGGTATGCACCATTCAATGTCCGTGGACCACTGGGCCCAAAATGCATGGGCGAGACCCACATCAGATACCTGACCAGAAACGGAGAGAACACTGCTGGGGCATCAGATCGAAATACAACAGGCACCTCAGGGGGAAGGGAAGGGGGGCACCTCAGCCGGATGACAGCACCACGCCAGATCCACGACGGGGCTCCATGCCCATTGATGTATCCTGGGGAGTGCAAAGCCACAGTCTCTCAAGTCTCTACAGTGGGTGGGTTGCCCACTGCTTTATCCTGGGGAGGCAAAGCCACAGTCTCACAAGTCTTTTCAGTGGGTGGTTTGCCCACTGCTTTATCCTGGGGAGTGCAAAGCCACAGTCTCTCATGTCTTTTCAGTGGGTGGTTTGCCCACTGATCAATCCTGGGGAGTGCAACGCCACAGTCTCACAAGTCTTTTCAGTGGGTGGTTTGCCCACTGCTTTATCCTGGGGAGTGCAAAGCCACAGTCTCACAAGTCTTTTCAGTGGGTGGTTTGCCCACTACTTTATCCTGGGGAGTGCAAAGCCACAGTCTCACAAGTCTTTTAAGTGGGTGGTTTGCCCACTGTACAATCCTGGGGAGTGCAAAGCCACAGTCTCTCAAGTGGATGACAGTCTCCACTTGGTCTGGAGGGGGACTGGTGCCCAGAGTGCTTCATCCTGTTAAGGGCTGAGGTAGTGGGTGCTGTTGTCCACTGGTTCTGGAGGGAGACTGGTGCCCAGAGTGCTTCATCCTGTTAAGGACTGAGGTAGTGGATGCTGTTCTCCACTGGTTCTGGAGGGGGACTGGTGCCCAGAGTGCTTCATCCTGTTAAGGACTGAGGTAGTGGATGCTGTTCTCCACTGGTTCTGGAGGGGGACTGGTGCCCAGAGTGCATCACTCTCCCCGTGACGGTCCCAGTTCCGTCACTGCCCCTGCCGCACATGGGCTACCGGTGCTTGACTTGGCGGTGCTTGCCCTGTTCAGCGGTGCTTGCCCTGTTCAGAGGTGCTTGCCATGGCGGTCTTTGCCCTGTTCAGCGGTGCTTGCCCTGTTCAGCGGTGCTTGCCATGGCGGTCTTTGCCCTGTTCAGTGGTGCTTGCCATGGCGGTCTTTGCCCTGTTCAGCGGTGCTTGCCCTGTGCAGCGGTGCTTGACTTGGCGGTCTTTGCCCTGTTCAGCGGTGCTTGCCATGGCGGTCTTTGCCCTGTTCAGCGGTGCTTGACTTTGCTGTCTCTGACCTGTGCAGCGGTCTTTGCCATGGCGGTCCCTCATTGCCCAGCGGGGCTGTGGCTGCCGGGGCCCTCCTGGGAACTGACTTTGGCGGTGGTCTCCTGACCAGTGACGATCGGGCTGCCCTCGTGGGCACGGACTCTGGCGGTGGTCTCCTGACCACTGACGATCGGGCTGCCCTCCTGGGCACTGACTCTTGCGGTGGTCTCCTGACCAGTGACGATTGGGCTGCCCTCCTGGGCACTGACTCTGGCGGTGGTCTCCTGACCACTGACGATCGGGCTGCCCTCCTGGGCACTGACCCTGACCACTGACGATCGGGCTGCCCTCCTGGGCACTGACTCTGGCGGTGGCGTCCTGGCCAGTGACGATCGGGCTGCCGGTGGCCTCCTGGGCATCCGGGATGATGGTGGCCTTCTGCGCCGTGCTGCTCTTCCCAGACTTTGGCGCTTTCTTCTGCCCCTTCCCCACCTTGGGAGGAGTCACAGCTGAGTCGACACTCCCCCCGGGACCCTTGTGAGCGGCTTTGCCGGCTGGAGTCTTCCCCCTATCCCGTCGGGCACCGTCCAACCTCTGGTGCTTCACAGGGGGGGGGACTGGCTGTGCTTTGGCTCCGTGTCACACTGGCTGCCCTGGTGCCCAGTGCACTCCACATACCTCTAACAGGCACCACTGGTACCAGAGATTTTTTGGCTGAGGTGCTAGTACGGGACCTATGAATTGGAGGGGGGGGGTGGGAAAGGGGTCAACGTTGCTCAGGAAAAGTTTCTGACGAACACTGGGACGGGTAGCTGGAGGGGGTCTGGGAGTGGAGGAAGAGGAGGTGGTTGTAGGAGGTGTAACTTTTGTGGCTTTGGGTGCAGGTGCATGTTCTGGAGGCTGTCGTGAGGTGGATGGATGTTGGGTGTGTGTGTGCCCGCGTTTGTGTAATTTGGGAGGGGGCGTCACAGACACACGGGGAGAGGACACAGGGGACATGTAAATGGTAGTGGGGATGGTGTGTGCAGGTGAGCGGGGTGTGGTGGTGGGTGTTCTGGTGCGAGCCCTAGTGGCTGTAGTGGTAGTGCATGCAGGTGAGAGTGTAGACGACACTGGGATGGAGGAGGGAGACGACGAGGAGGGGGACACAGTGGAGGCAGTGGATGTTGCTGTGTCTGTATGTGGGTGATACTTGTGTGAGTGCCTGTGGGATGTGTGGTGTCTATGTTTGCCTGAGCTTCCCTTGTGTGTTGAGGTATGTGCAGGCTGGTCTGATGGTGTGCTTGGGATAGGCAGAGGTACAGGGGTGTGGGTCTGGGTGGAGGAAGTTGGAGGGGGGAGGCTAGACACAGGGACAATGGCTGCCATCAGTGCTGAGGCCAGAGATTGCAGGGTTCGATGATGGGCAGCCTGACCAGAATGAATGCCCTCCAGGAATGCATTAGCGTGTTGCAACTCCCTTTCTCCACCCTGGATCGCATTCACAATGGTAGACTGCCCAACAGTGAGTGACCTGAGGAGGTCAATAGCCTCCTCACTGAGGGCAGCAGAGGTGACAGGGACAGGGGCTGAGGTGCCTGGGGCGAAGGTGATGCCCACCCTCCTGGGTGAGCGGGCACGGGGCGAAGGCTGAGGGGCTGCTGGGAGGGCGGTGCTGGTAGGGGGGGTGGCGGCTGTACCTGTAGAAGTGGGGGGCACAGATGTTGCCGCCACCACAAGGGAGCTCCCATCGGAGGATGAGTCCGTGTCGCTGGTTGCTGATCCGGTGACCGCCATGAAGCTCCCCTCGCCCTCTGTCCCACTGGTGTATTCAGAGTCCTTGGTGTGGCCCTCCATGGCCATGTGGGATGCAGCCCCCTCGTGCTCCGGTGCCACTGTACCTCCGCCTGATGATGCTGATGCACAAAAGAACAGGGAGAGCACAAAAAAGGGGGGGGGACGACAGAAGAAAGACAGGTTGAGTGCATGGCTTACCGCTACCATTGGCGGACAATACAGACACAGCAACCCCCTGAACTACGCCGCACTGTTGGGCTCTACAGATGCGGTTCCTGGGATATGGCCTACATGGTTATGGTGGACATCTGCCCACATAGATGACACAGGGGCATGCATACCTGTACTTGGCACTCTACAAAGGTGGGGTGGAGTGGCACATGGCCTGCATTACTGAGGGGCCTAGCCTACGGAACTCGCCCTGGCCTAGGGAAACCCACAGCCCTCCTCCCCCACCCAGACCCCTCCACTGCGCGCAAAGTCAGCAGAATGATGTTTGACTCACCCCCTTGTGTCTGCTGTGATGCCCTCAAGTGCCCATCCAACTCAGGGTAGGCCACCGCCAGGATCCGGAACATCAGGGGGGTCATGGTGCGACGGGCACCCCTCCCACGTTGGGAGGCCATCCCCAGCTAAGCCTCCGCCGTCTTCTTGCTCCAGCGGCGAATGTCCTCCCATCTTTTACGGCAGTGGGAGCTCCGTCTCTGGTGGACCCCCAGGGTCCGGACGTCCTTGGCGATGGCACGCCAAATATCCTTCTTCTGGTGGGCGCTGACCTGCATGACATGTACAGGGGAAGAAGAGAAGTCATTACCAACTGCACCGTCGAAGTGAGTGGCCCACATCCCTGCCCTTGCCATGTGGCACATGCATTCACAGTCCTTCATGCTCGCAGAACTGTGCCCCCTTCCTTCTTACAACCAGCCCTCTCCACCCAGGCATAGCCCATACAACTTGCACCCTATGTACTCACCTGTTGGTCTGGAGGACCCTAGAGTAGCGTGCACTGGTGGAGGACCCCGTCCACGAGCTTCTCCAACTCCTCTGCAGTGAAGGCAGGGGCCCTTTCCCCAGACGCACGTGCCATTGTCTCTTCCAGACCGAGGTCACAGCAGCACTTGCAGTATAGGTCCTCTCTTGTCGAAGATCAGGTATCGAGTGATTCAACAGATAGAAAATGGCGCTCACGTCCGCGGCGGTGCGTATCATCACCGCCGGCGCACTTCGTCATTGGCTCCTGGGACCCATAGGGTCTAATGTTAACCAATGCAGCATTGCGCCGCGGTCTTCGACCGCCTAATGCGACGGTGTACAATGCCAGCGCAGTTACCGCACATCCCATTGTCCCAGTTTAGAGGTCAGGCAGCCGCCATTTCAGGGGCCCACATGGCTTCATTTTCAACTGCGTCACACATACCTAGGCCTGGACTCAACACACACACATACAGACAGCTTTTTGGATTATGTTTCGTGTTCTGTGTAGCTGTGGGTACATACCTCTGACTAGCTTGACTCTGTGGTCGCTTTTGTCCTTCCTAGGCACCGTCAGCTGGGACATGTGAGGAGATGGCGGAATCCTCCGGTGTTCCGTCCTCTGGTGGACCTGTTGACAATGGAGGAGCGACATTTAATCATCACCTACAGGTTTGACAGTGCCACAATCCAGGAACTGTGTACCCAGTTGGAGCCAGACCTGATGTCAGCAATCCACCATCCCACAGGAATCCCCCCTCAAGTGCAGGTGCTATCAGTGCTCCATTTCCTTGCAAGTGGGTCATTTCAAACAACAGTGGCCATGGCATCAGGGATGTCCCAGCCTATGTTTTCCAACGTGTTGTCCAGAGTGTTGTCTGCCCTGCTGAAACACATGAGGAGCTACATCGTTTTCCCTAAGGTGGAGGATTTGGCTACTGTTAAAGGTGACTTCTATGCCCTTGGACATATCCCCAACATCATAGGTGCCATTGATGGGACCCATGTAGCTCTGGTCCCCCCCCCCACAGGAGTGAACAGGTGTACAGGAACCGGAAGAGTTATCATTTGATGAATGTACAGATGGTATGTTTGGCAGACCAGTACATCTCCCAGGTAAATGCTATGTTCCCTGGCTCTGTGCATGACGCCTACATCCTGCGGAATAGCAGCATCCCTCATGTGATGGGTCAACTCCAGAGGCACAGTGTGTGGCTATTAGGGGACTCTGGTTACCCCAACCTGTCATGGCTACTGACCCCAGTGAGGAATCCCAGGGCAGAGGAACGCTACAATGAGGCCCATGGGTGGACTAGGAGGGTGATCGAACGCACCTTCGGCCTCCTGAAGGCCAGGTTAAGGTGCCTCCATATGACAGGTGGTTCCCTATTCTACTCACCATGGAAGGTGTGCCAGATCATCATCGCCTGCTGTATGCTTCACAGTCTTGCTTTGCGACGCCAGGTGCCTTTTCTGCAGGAGGATGGCCAGATGACGGTGTTGTGGCAGCTGTGGAGCCTGTGGACAGTGATGAGGAGGAAGCAGAGGAAGAAGACATTGACAACAGGGACTCAGTCATACAGCAATATTTCCAGTGACACACAGGTGAGAACACTTTCTTGACTACTACAAGTACTTTCACACTTCTACCTCTATCCTGTCTGTCAATTTCAACCAGTATATGGTAACTGAGTTGTACATGTCCATTACGGTTTCACAGGTGTGGTTACCAACGTGTGTCATCTGCTTGCATCCTTCATGGACTTGTGATGTGTGATATAGGTATGTTGACATTACTATTGAGAACGGATTTTGTCACTGTCATGGCTAATACACATTTTCTAAATCACAGACTGACTCCAGATTGTTTTGTGCTTCAAGGGTGTTTATTGAAGTGCTAATTATTGGAGAGGGTGGTAAAATGGTGAGGGGTGATGGTGGAGGACTGTCCATGGCAGAGTCCAGTCTATTAGTCTCACAGGTGCACTGCCCATATGGGCATAGGAAGTGGAGCTGGGGCAGTTCCAATATGGACAGGGTTACAAAGTGGGACAGTGGGATGACAATCAGGGTGGTCTTATTTCTTGGCGGGGGTCTTGCCATCGTGCTCCGTCCTGTTCCTGGATCTCAGGGACCGCTTGTGGGGTGGTTCTCCGTCTGCAGGGGGTGGGGTGCTGGTGTGGTGGTCCTGTGGCGGGGCGTCCTGTCCACTAGCGCCGGCGGAGGTGGTGGGCAGTTCATCGTCCATGCTAGTGACAGGGGCCCCTTGGAGTGCCATGGTGTCCCTCATGGTGTTCTGTATGTCCTTCAGCACCCCTACGATGGTGCCCAGGGCGGAGCTGATGGTTCTGAGTTCCTCCCTGAAGCCCAAATACTGTTCCTCCTGCAGGCGCTGGGTCTCCTGAAACTTGTCCAGGACCGTAGCCATCGTCTCCTGGGAGTGGTGGCATGCTCCCATGATGGAGGAGAGGGCCTCGTGGAGAGTGGGTTCCCTTGGCCTGTCCGCCCTCTGTCGCACGGCAGCCCTCACAGTTCCCCTGTGTTCCTGTGCCGCCGTCCCCTGGACCGTGTGCCCACTACCACTGTCCCCAGGTCCCTGTTGTTGTTGGGGTGGTGGGTTATCCTAGGTTCCCTGTAGTGGTGGACACACAGCTGATTGATGTGTCCTGGGGACGGAGGTATGGGCCCGCTGGGTGGGTGCTGTGCTGGTGTTACCAGAGGGGGGAAGGTCTGTGTTGGGCTGTGCCTGTGCGAGGGGAACCGACTGTCCCGAGGCCCACGATGGTCCGGGCTGGTCATCCGGATCCAGTTGGCCAGAGCTGCTGTCATCACTGTGGGCCTCTTCTGTGGGTGGGGTAGTGATGTCTGGGCCCTCCTGTCTGGTGACGTTGGGTAGTGGTCCTGCAGGGGTGTAAAAGCATGATTATTGCATGTGTGTGTGTCATGGTGTGCAATGGGTGGGTGAGTGTGTACCCCAGTGCTAGCATTCCTGTGTGGGGGCTTGTGTGATGATGGTTGGGGGGGTGTTATGGGTATGAGCAGTGGGCATGCTTTATTGAGGGATGTCCATGCTTTGTTGTGTCATGCAGGGCTTGGTGTTGGGATGGGTGGTTTGTGTTATTAGTACACATTAGTGAGGAGTTGGAGTGATAGGGGAGGGGGTGAGGGTGGGGGTGTGTGATAGCATGCAGGTAGGGTGGGGGATATGATAGTTAAGATTTGACTTACCAGTGTCCATTCCTCCACCGACTCCTCCGAGGCCCTCAGGATGCATAATGGTCAAGACCTGCTCCTCCCATGTTGTTAGTTGAGGGGGAGGAGGTGGGGGTCCGCCGCCAGTCCGCTGTACTGCAATGTTGTGCCTGGAGACCACGGAACGCACCTTCCCCCATAGGTCGTTCCACCTCTTCCTGAGTTCGTCCCAATTTCTTGGGTGCTGTCCCACTGCGTTGACCCTGTCGACTATTCTTTGCCATAGCTCCATCTTCCTAACTATGGAGGTGTGCTGCACCTGTGATCCAAATAGCTGTAGCTCTACCCATAGGATTTCCTCCACCATGACCCTGAGCTCCTCCTCTGAGAACCTGGGGTGTCTTTGCTGTGCCATGGGGTGGTGTAGGTGATGTGTGGGGTCGTGTATGTGGTGATGAGTGTGGTGATGTGTAGTGGTGTGTGGTGTTTTGTGCGTGGATGTTGTGTGGGTGATGGTGTTGTGTGCATCTGTGTGGTGGGGTTGTCTATTCTGTGCTCTCTCTCTGGCTTTCGTCAATAATTTTTGGTAGTAGGGGTTTGTGGGTGATGTGGGTGTGTGTTTTATATTGTATTGGGTGTGTGGGAGTGGTGTTTGTATGTGTATCAGGTGTGTGTATTTCGAATTGTCCAATGTGGCGGTGTTTTGGAGATGTGTGTGTATTTTGAGCGCGGCGGTGTGTACCGCCAATGGAATACCGAGGTTGAAAGACCGCCGCGTGGATTTGTGGGTGGTGATAGCATGGCCGTGTTTCTGTTGGCGTGACGGTGGAGGTTTTGTTTTCGCCAGTTTATCACTGACCTTTGGTGTGGCGGACTTGTGTGGGTGTCTGAATTTCGGCGGATTCTGAGATGTGGGTCATAATAGCTGTGGTGGATTTCCGCAGCGGTATATTGGCAGTCTTCTGCACGGCGGTAAGCGGCTTTTACAGCCAATGTTGTAATGACCCCCTATATGCCAGTTGCCAAATCTGCTCCCCACCTCTTTCCTGCACAACAGTGCTTCCTGCTCTGGTTGGTTGAGAAGCTAAAATATGAAGGAGCTAACAACTTTTTACTCAACCCCGGCTCCCCACCACTACAGACCTCCCCCTCCAGCTTATCCCCCTCCCACCAAGATTGCCATAAATACTAGAGCTGAAGCATGTGTATTGTACCAGTTGTGTACTTCAGATGAAAGATCTGAAGCAAAAGTTCAGAAAACATTGTGCCAGAAGTATGGTGACCTATTGTTGTTCACTTGAAGCTGGGACCAAGGCCAGGACCAGAGGAGAAGGATAAAGATGCTACCCCTAACTGTAGAATAAGGAACTGGATTGTTGTTCTCTGAGAGAAATGCAATGACTCACTGTGGTTAGATCCAAGGCCCCGCTGACTGAGACCTGTACGGATGACTGACTAAAAAGAAGTGCATGTGATGGAGGGGTGAGGACCCGCAGGCAGTCTGAACTGCGCCAAAAGTGAAGTGCTTCTGAAGAGTTATCGCACATTGCCAGAGACATGTAAAGTATATGGGGCTGATTCAGAGTTTGAAAAGACCAGTACTCCGTCACAAATGCGACAGAGATCCCATCTCCCTTATTGCAAGTGCATTATATTCGAATGCACTTGTAATTAGGACAGATTGGATCCCCATCACGTTTGTGACAGAGTATCCGTCCACCAAACTTTAAAGCAGGCAATATATACAGTGATGCGTCTCAACTGGAATCTGAACCTGGTCACTTGTACTCTACCTCTGCTGGGGTAGAAAGAGCCTCACCCCAGGACCCAGTAGTGGCAAGGAAGTGGTCTTCAGAGGTTACTCTAATCATTTGGGATTTTATTGGTTTCCACTTCTTTTGTTTTTGTACCCTACAAAAACACCAAGGTTCCCCTGTTTTCCTAAGGTACCTAGAGTGTTCCTCACTGTGGGCCACACTCATGCTGAATCGAAAGCCAATGTAACCATCTTGCTATGATTTATTGTTTCCTATTTATTGTGATTAGATATTTTGCTGTCACCTAACTCGAAACCAGTGTGCCCTTTCTGCTAATGAGTGTCACCTAGTCCAGTATGTGTCCCTTGTGTGATAGGAGGGTACAACACCAAAAAATAAATAAACATAACCAGCTTCGATTGAGATATGTGCTCCTACATGTGTTTTGCTTTTGGATTCCAGCCAAGAGATGCCCGTGTGTTTCCCCTAACTCCTCGGACACGGAAATAACCTGGTACCGGATTGAGAAGCTGCTTGCCCCTTACTATCTCTGGCAATCCCTTTGTACAGGCACACAAGCCCAGAAGACCTGTAGAGTGGGCCTCATGACCTGAAATCATTCAGTGGTTTTGGCACCCTAGTCAATTTTAGCTAGTGAGTTTTATGGTTAAGTATGGGTGTGCACTGTATTTTAGTCTACATCCACTGAGCTACCATCCTTGCTTAAATTGCAGAGAAAGGAGGATAAAAGGAAGACACATAAGGCCTGATTACGACTTTGGCAGAGGGGATTACTTCGTCCCACATTTGACGGATATCCCAACCGCCGTATTACAAGTTCCATTATATCCCATGGAACTTGTAACATGCCAGACGGGATATCCGTCACATTTGGGACAGAGTAATCCCCACCGCCAAGGTCATAATCAGGCCCATTGTTATTTCAAATATATTGGAACCCTCCTTACTGCACCTAGACTTTGTTAACTAGAATGTGGAAAATAAAAATGAATAAGAGACTTAAGCGGATCTGTCTGTATTCTTGTGGAATATGCAACGGAGCACTCTTATTAAGAATGTTCTGTGTGATCCAGGGCAGAAAATATTGTCAGAGGTGGGCCGGATGATAGCAAAAAAGTTTAGCCTGATAAGTTAAAGAGTGAGCGGTACATAGTGAACATTTATTTATTTTAATTCTAGTGTACATAACCAGGAACCTGTGACACTAGAAATAAATTAACAGGGCACACTACCTTTCTTGGACACTTCCCTAAGATGTAGAGAAAATTCCTTCACACAATAGCACCTTTCATATTCCTGATGAATGCAAGCGACTAAGATCTATCAGCATGTTTTTTTCTAGTTTGAACTGACGAGGTGCAACAGGTAGGTTCACACACACTTATAGCCCAAAACCTTGTTTGGTGCCTTTTTAATGACACACTTGAAGGCTTCAGCCGTGAAATTAGCAAGTCTCCAATTAGTCGAAGTCCAGCTTATTTTGCCTCATCCAGTCAATATTCCCAGAACTTCCATTTACTTCCATCCTAATTCTCTAACCCGTATGCATCACACATGCTTGACAGTCTGCAGTGCTCCCTGACGATATTCATTGGCCCATGATAATATGTTTCTCCGAGTGAGTAATTTTGGTCCATAGCTTAATCTTATGACAGTTCCCCTCTTCCCTCTCTCCTGCAGGGCATCGTGTGTGTTTTGGGGAGCAGCTGGCAAGGACTGAACTCTTCATCTTCCTCTCTAGCCTTCTTCGGGCCTTCATCTTCCGGCCTCCTGCAGGAGTAAAGAAACTCAATGAGAACTACATTTTCTCATCTGTATTACATCCTCATCCATATATGGTCTGTGCTGTTCCACGTTAGCCATGAACAGCAGCTGAGCCGTAGGTAGCCTGCTGTCTTTAATAGCCCAGATTCTACAAATCCTTGTAGAAGAGGTAGCTTTTGTTCAGCTATACAAAACAAATGGGACCAGTACATCGAAAACAATGATTTGTAAAGGAAAATCGTGTGACTGGAAAGGTTAGGGCTCAATGACATTAAAAATCATCTGGGAGCACAATAATGCATATATATATATATATATATATATATATATATATATATATATATATATATATATATATATATATAATGTTGCTATGGAAATAAAAGTGATTTTCCCACCAAACAGCTCACTGAACCTAGGCCTGCTCTACATCAAACACTGAAAAATAAATTTGGTACATTTTAATAAAACAAAAAAATGGATCCTTTGCTTGAGAATATGACTTACATTATGTAGGGAATAAAAGAGAACACACACTGGTATTATTATAACATGTAATTGACACTATGACATCTTTGTACCTTCAATTTCAGTTAAAAAAGCATCAGTTTCTTTATTGACCCACTGAAATACATATTGAGTCCGATGGAAAGTTCACATTAAGCCTGTATTTCAAAGTCGAGCATAATGTTTTTTTTATTAGGGCTTTAGCCCAACCAGCAGACATTTTTTTGCATAAAGATATCTAATGTCTTATACAATAAATTTCAAGGAGAACAGACAAACTAACACTGGTAGGCCTAAAGCCTGGATTGTAACCCAGGTGGAGCTAAATTAGCGGATGATTTTATGCATTAATTTTGCACCCACTGCAGGGGCGCCTTTAGTGCGGTGTGACCCGTGCAGCCCCACCTGGTGCTGACTTTGGTGGTGGTGGTGGGGGGGAGGGGGGCTGTGCTTCAAAATACCTGTTGGTTTTAAAGCAGCTGAACTTCCTTGTTCCTTGTGTGTCTAGCAGTTTTCAGGAAACAATACAAATGTCAAGATAACTGGTGAATAATGTTCCTACTGGTGAGAGATTGGAATTTTTGTCTAGTGGTAGTTTTGGCTCATCACAAAGTAGTGGGGAGGGTTATGGTGCCTGCTGAAAACAATGTATATCATGCAGATCACAGAATGGAGTGAAAATGAACTAAGAGTATGAAATATGTGTCAGAGAGGGCCTATGCACTGTTGGAGGGTGGTAGTAAGAGAATTCCTGGAGAAGGAAGTCATGGGGTGGGGGTGCCAGAAAAGACTGTTGCGCCGGGCACCACCAGTGCAAAAGCCGGCCCTGACCCCCTGAATGTTTGGTATTTCCTCACCCACTGTAATGGCTATGGGAGAAGCAAACATATTTTTATGGATGGAAAAATGGCATGAAACTTTGGCTGGGGCAGCAGCCCAGCCTGGTTGCCCTTTTTTACATAATGGGGAAAGCATACAATCCTTCCCTGTTAGGAAAAAACCTCCCCTAGTCTCCCCTAGCCCTTGCCTTGCCTCCTGTCCGCACACACCAACCCCAGCATACACTTGTCACCTCCTCGGAACAGGAATAGGGGATTCCATGTGGTTTTATGATCCGAAATATGGGACCCACATAGAAACTCCTAATTACATACTGTTTGACTCGTGATTGCACAGTACTGGGGCAGTTTTACTGCACAGGAAACTGTAACATCACATGCAATTTTACTGTAGTGTAAATCAAGGAGGTAATGGCACAGGGTGAGGTAAAGATTTAGTATTCCTAACTCCACATCTATAGACATTGATGATCTATATATATCGTCAAGGTACATATATATATAGAATTAGGTACATAAGATCAAGACATACTTACCAGTAGATATCATGGGTTTCAATATTTTGCTAACAAAATAAATTGTGATTACCTAATATTCCTTCAATATTCAGAAGTCACACACCCTCCACACATCCTGTCTGCTCCATGAAGAAAATTGCCGCAGCCTAGCCTCCTGGTGCCCCTAATACCATCCACAGGCACATGCAGACAAATACACCCTAAAATCGACATGGGTTCAAGGATAATCCCAGGCCTCTAAAATGTATTTAGCTCAGCAGCAATGAGAATGAGTAAAAGTGTTAAAATAATTAATAAAAAAACATCAATGGCCACAGCACACTTGGCCCCAAACAGTTAAATGCCACAGTATAATAAAAAATGTGGACAAAGAAAAAACAAGGAAAAGGAGGATCTCCACTATCCCAGAATTTCCACTGCCCTTTCACATTTGGTTCCTATTTACCACATGGTCTTGTCCTTCATTCCTTAGAGATTTCCAGAAAATTAATCGAAGCAGACGTACAAAAGTGGTAATGTCTGCCTTTCCTCAAACACCAGCTTATACAAAAAAGAAATATCCTGCAAAGGAACAAATTAACTTACTTGATTTGCCCAAAAAAATATAAAAAAATAAAGGGGAAAATGTCAGAGAGGCAGTCAAAGCTGCTTTCCCTTCAATATCCAAATTTACTATATGTAAGGAGTCAACAAAGAGGAAGTGGGCGTTCCTACTGCATGTACAGTAGCATCAATCTATGTGGCCCTTCACGGGGGCAATATCAAATAAAAAGTCAGAGATGTATACCCATGGCTTAGACCTACCTTTGGTGTGAATTCTTGATTAACTTGAAATTCTCACAGAATTCCAGAAGTACCCCTGGAAAGTGGCAGTTGCCATGGCTTACTCACATGTGTAGTTATTTACACATATGTAAATATATCAAGCACACTGTTGTGAATATGGGGATATACAAATGCACTTTCACTGTCTAACTTTTTTCTTCCATTAGAATATATCTTTTTCATTGAGAAACGCCTTTCCTCCTCTACAGCCTTTGTGACTGCCTACCAACTTGAACATTTGAGGGCAGTCTATTTATTTTATGAATGCTCTCTGAACCAGAAAGCACACAATCCACCCTTGTCAGCAAATTTCTTTACAAATAATATTTACTCTATGTTGGTATGAAGGTTCATTGATGAGTTCACACTTGAAACAAAGGAATTTGTACTTGAGGACAGAATATCGAGGGACAAAATAATGAAAGGTAGGTGCATATAGGGAAGTATAAATTCACTATTCCCAGCTCCACATCTACATACCTGAATATATATGTACCAAGTAGGTACGTTTGTGGAGTTTGGTGTAGAATATGTAGGCTTACTTATCTGTTGCTACTTTTTTCCTATATGTTGTCCTCCATATTTAACAACTTCAGGATTCTGACTTTGATATTTGATATTTTGACTTTGATATGTTAGTACCAGATTTATAAGGAACTGGTGCAATGCTGCGCCAAAATTGGCAGTGCCGAGCAATGTCTGTTCTGAAGTGCAGGGATGCCCATGTATTTCCCCTAGTGCTAAATTTAGCAGCCAGCAACAATGCAGGCATTCTTGCATCAAAGTGCAAGGGTGTCTGCGTGGAAGCGAATGATTGCTTATTTGCAGGAAGGTGTCCCTTCCTCCACATAAACAATCTACAATGCGATTTGGCACTTCTATGTGTGCTACATAATCCAGCACACATAGAAGTAGCAAATCTTCATTAATGAATGATTGTTTATGTGCTAGAAGGGACACCTTCCAGCACATAAGCAATCATTCATGGCGTTTTGCTCTTTCTATGTGTGCTGCAGAATGCAGCACGCATGGAAAAAGCAAAAACTAGGAGAAATAAAAGTATTTCTCCTTGTTGCACCGTGATAACTCCACCCCGGGGTTGGCATTAGTTTTTGGAGCTGCCTCAGATTTATGATTCCTTGTAAATCTGGGGCAGCGTCAAAAGCAAAGGGTGTTGTGGTGGAACACCCATTGCACGCCTCTCTGCAACCGAAAACTGTGTCAGAAGTGCCCATATTTACAAGGTGGCGTTAAGTCACAAAAAGTGGCTTAGCGCCTCCTTGTAAATACGGCACAGTGCACAGTGCCACCAGAGCGTCACAATAAGTGATGCTCCTATGGCGCTAGGGGCTTGTAAATATGCCCCTTGGTATCCACACAGAGACAGCTAAGATAAAGTCATCTTTGGCTAAGAAATTCAGAAGTATCCCACCCAAATTGTGAGTGCTGACATGTGTGCACATCTTGTCACATGGTTTGTTTTTACTGCACCATGATTTTATGACTTGTTGAACAGATTTCGAAAAAACACTGGACACGTTTTTGTACATTGGGTTTCTTGCCAAGGGAAATAAACATGAGCATCAAGTCTTGTTCTCTTGAATTTCAGTAAATTCCTTCATACTCTTAGACACCTAAAAAACACAAATGAGCAGCCATCTTCAGATATGAGCTGAGATCAAGTTGCTGCCTATGAGTTCTGTGACAGCATAAATAGTACTAATAAATATTTCAATGATTAAATGCTAAGAATTATCATGCACCATGGAAATAAAATTAAATCAAGAGTTTTGGCAAATGTGCCCACATAGTGGGCAGCCATGACGTGTACGACATATTAATGAAAATATAACTGCTTAGAGAAATAATCTACATATGTATAATTAAATGTATTAGGGATTTATATTAACAAGAATTAATGATATGTTTTTCTTACATTTTAGTAGACATAAATGCTTGTGAAATAGAAGGCCTCATGTTAAGATTTCATGCACTAGAAAATGTTCGTGAATGTTTTTCTCTGTCTCAGCAAAATTCACACTTGTTCATTGTTCCTTGTTCGCACAGTGCTGACCTCATCTAATATGGCAATATTAAACAAATTGATTCTTCACTTTTCCTGTGAGAACAATGGGCCAGATGTAGCAAAGGGTTTGCACCTCGCAAACGGCGAAAATCGCCGTTTGCGAGGCGCAAAAGCCTCTTTGCTATTCAGAAATGCATATTGCGAGTCGGGACCGACTCGCAATATGCATTCCAGAATCGCAAATAGGAAGGGGTGTTCCCTTCCTATTTGCGATTCTGAGTGGAATGCAATTCCATTTGCGACCGCATATGCGGTCGCAAATGGAGTCGCAGTTACCATCCACTTGAAGTGGATGGTAACCCACTCGCAAATTGGAAGGGGTCCCCATGGGACCCCTTCCACTTTGTGAATGGACCCACAAATATTTTTTCAGGGCAGGGAGTGGTCCAAGGGACCACTCCCTGCCCTGAAAAAATACCGAAACTAAAGGTTTCGGTTTTTTTTTTAAGTGCAGCTCGTTTTCCTTTAAGGAAAACGGGCTACACTTGAAAAAAAAACAACTGCTTTATTTAAAGCAGTTACGAACATGGAGGTCTGCTGACGACAGCAGGCCTCCATGTTTGCGAGTGCCTAGACTCGCTATGGGGCCGCAATTAGCGACCCACCTCATGAATATTAATGAGGTGGGTCATTGCGACCCCATAGCGAGTCGCAGTCGGTGTCTGAGACACCGTACTGCATACCAATTTGCGAGTTGCAAATTGCGAGTCGCAGGGACTCGCAATTTGCAAGTCGCAAATTGGCGTTTTGCTACATCTGGCCCAATGTGCTGTAATGCTATGTTCTAACCACTGTTCCAAATGTATCTTTCGTGCATGAGATACTGTTGTTCCCAGGACGTGACAATGGTCCTACTGAACGAAGTTATGTTTTGCATCAAAAATGTCACCGGACCGAACGGGTGGTGGGAGCGAGAGAAGAGGATCCAATCTTAAACGTGTGAAAGACTTTCGAACTTTTATCACATATGAAAAGTCTGAACCTATTGGTTCTGACATGAACACCCCATGAGATTGACCAATGGAAAACTTACTAGTTACATTTTGGGATTTCAATATATCAAGACTGACACTTCTGAGAGGGGCAGGATAACTTTTATGTCCAGGTGCTGCTGTCTCCCTTAGTTAATGCCCTTGCTTAATTGGTTGTTTAGCTTAAGCCCAACTTTGGCTGAACTAATTCACCTCATGCTCCCTTGCCTAATAAAGACCAGGAGGTGCCCCACTGACGAAGACATCTCTGCTTGCTGATCCATTTAGGACAGGTAAAACAAATATGCATCTGTCTTTATTATAGATTTTTGTTCTTTTCTTTTAGGTACCAACCACTATTTTTTATTAGAGCCCTAGCTATATGTTTTCTAAACTAAATTGTTGTCTTTTTTCCTCTTTTGCATAAAGTCCAAACATGCTTTTTGAATTAGAGGGTTAGTAAGTGTGTCACTGTTCAAATAAATGTTATTAACAAAGGATTGATTTTACTCATTTGATGATTTTAAATGCATACCATCTCTATCATTCAGTTATTGTGTTTTTTAATTTGTAGGGTAACTCTTGAATGTTAAATGATAAATGCTTTGTCTAAATTGAGATTCTTCCGCCGTTTTGAGCAGCCTGTGTTGTTCTTATATGTTTATCATTTAGTACTGAGATTGACTTACATGATATTAGCATTGTTAGCCTAAGGAACATCCATTTTTGAACTTTACAAAGAGGTGCAGTTATTCATGGCCACATGGGTTGTAGGGTGTTAAATTTACTGACTCCTAATTGATGGTAATGAAATATTGATAATAATGTGCTGTTCATGTTTAGGTTATGAGTACATTTGGTGACTATTAACGAAGTCCAAAGGTTCATTTGACCTCTATTGCGTCCCCTTATAAATAAATTATCAAAGCCAAATAAGGCTAGACGTGCTCACAGTTCAAATCGGATGACACTCCAGTGGGCACATATGAATGTTTTGCTTCTTATAAAGGATTCTGAAAGTATAGAATCTTGCTTTTCATATAGAGATCAGTGCTTAATTTGAGCCAGTGGTTTTTGGTGCTCAGCACTGGCACTTAATTCTCAACACCAGCACTAATGACCCTCCACCACATATTGGCGTTTTCTGTTGAATTTTGAGATGGACATAACAACAGTGTTTAATAATTCAATATACATTAACAATTAACAATACCTGCCACCCAAACCATTCTTACAGCTTTGGGTGGCTTAGAATAGTCTGAATTGTCACACTTGTAGGAGTCTAATGGTTAGCAGTAATGTTGGTAGTGTCATTGGCAGTCCTGCTGGGGCCAAAGTGTGGTGCAAGCTTCACTGGCTTCCTAAGAATGGTCTGGGCACATACTTTCTTACAAATTAAGCACTGATACAGACCCCTACCTCTCAAATACCTGCCTGCGGAGGTGCTGCATGGAGAGTCACTTGGAGCAGCACCAGGGGTATAGGAACGACTCGCCCCCTGCTAATGGTCATGAAGATGTTTAAACTCACATACAAATGACAAACCTTGTACAGTAGGTTCATATTTTATGTATGGCTCTCATAGAAAGGTTCCATCATTTATTGCAGTTTTAAAATGTCATAACTTACTGCTATGACGTATCAACACCTGATCCTCGTATCTAAACAGGGTCCCTGAGCTAGATACAGAGAGTAACACACAGGGAAGCAATACTATGAGTATAACGTAGTTTACTCTCCATTAACATAGCAAACATAGGAATGGAAATCTTAAATTCAAATATACAACATACAATATATTTCAAGTTAGATATTTATTATAGCTAATTAAACATTCAGTTCACACATAATATAATCAACATAGAATCAACCAAACAAATATAATACAACCCCCTAACTTAAATGAAACATACATATATGAAAACATAAATAACATACCAGTAGATACGCAAAAATAAACAAAAAACACAGAACCAACAAAATCACAAAATAGTATACATACAAATTTACAACCGCCTCATACATGAGAGGATATTTAAACAGCACAATAAAGTTACTGCTTTGATGCTACAATTATGCGTTGTAGTTTGGATTGTATAAAATTCAACATAATAACAGGCAATTCTAGGTTATAATTTCCTGATTCAAATTCTCGTGTTACAGGCCTGATGGTAGCCAATCCTGGTCAGGGCTTCAAATTTGCCAATTTCAAACACTTTATGCCAATGTTCAAGACATGCCAATTTACAAGCCGACGCGCGTTTCGGTGAGTGAAGAAAAATATAAATACACCTTCATCAGGACTTTATGATTCAGTATAATTGGCATACGTACATCTTGTAATCTGCCTTAGATATGAAAGAACTTAGATATCCCTTACAGGCTGGATTAAACACTCTCCAACTTCAAATTTGTAGTCCAAAATGAAGGACTGACACATGGATATAGCTCAATGAAGCTATGCTTTCTCACTCTACAAGTTCACATGGTTTAAAAAACGTAATCCACAGGGGAAACCCACAAGGATACCAAACTTGTAGGGAACAACTTGCTAACAGTATCAACAGGATCCAGGACATATGACCAGCACGATGATCTCTCGAGGAGCACCTGATAACAGAACTCATTATCCACTGTTGCCACGCCATGAAGGCCTGCCAAGCTAGGCATTCAGGGCCTAGCTGAAACCTTGTCAGCGCAGCTCTGCTTGCCTGCTTTGAATGAAAGCAGAAAGCACAGCTGCAGGTGGTGGAAGGAAGGCAGGGAAGATGGTGGGGGTTGGTTAGGGATTGCAGGTAAGGGTTTTTCCCTAATTTTGGGACAGTGAAGAGAGGCCATGTTATATATGGCTCCCCATTACTCCTCTATCCCTCCTTAGGAGTTCTAACTAGGGATATATGATTTTTGAGGGCCATTCATAACATACAATTATAGATGGGTAGAAAGTGCATTACAGGGATATTTTTCACCTTACGGCTCTGAGTGACTTCATAGACAACTTCAGCTTCGCTCTTGTTTTTTATCTGTTGTCACTCAGACCCATATTTATACTTTTTTGCGTCACATTGGCATCTTTTTTTTACGCAAAAGCGGCACAAACGTACAAAATATAATTGTATGGATAAACACAAACCAAGGCATTTTTAGGTTTGGTGTTCGCCAAGACCTTTGGTTTTTACTAAAATATTATAATATACTTTTATAAAGAGTGGCTTACAGCCACCTTTCTTCATCCCTGGGTCTGTAGCTGTGCCATTCACAATTTGATTCTGCCCACTAAAGCAGACAGCAGGGACAAAGGGTCAGCCTACTTAAGCCACTGGTTAATTTCACTTTGAGTGACTGCATTTTGCTCTTTCACAATGAGAACATCCCCACACAAGCTAGTTCCCATCAGTGCCAGTGGATTCCATAGCCAGCCAATGCTGTTGTAAATTAGTTTGGAGTGTTTTACTTTTCTTGCTGCTGCTATTTAACAGCATGCCTCAGCAGATTGTGTCCATTAGAAACAATTCTGTAATAAGTTATCCTCCTTTTCCTTCCTCTCTTTTTTCTTCCTTCTTTCTTTCTTTCATTCTTAATTTGTTTTTTGATGTCTTTCCTTCTTTTGCTTTATTTTCTTCTTTCATTTTCTTTTTGTCTTTTTCCTTCTTTCTAGCATTCTGTCAACCTGACTTCTTTTGTTCCTTTTTCTTTCTCTCATTCCTTCTCTCTTTCCCTATTTTATTTTAATTCTTTCTTTTTCTCTTTCTTTCTCTTTGATTCCTTTTTCTATATTACTTTATTTCTTTCATTCATTCTTTCCTCCTTTTTTCTTTCTCTGTTTTTCTTTCATTTTTCCATTTTCTTTCTTCCTTTCTTTTTCTTTCTTTCTTTTTTCTTTTTTCCTTCTCTTTCCATCTCTATTTCACTCCCCTCCATGTTTCTTTCTTGCATACCCTTCTTTCTTCTTCACATTTCTCTCCTTCCTTCTTCCCTTCTCTTTATTTCCTTCTCTCTTTCATTTGTTTTCTTTCTTCTTTCATTCTCTCTTTCATTCCTTTTCTTTCTTTTTCCTTTCTTTCCTTCTCTCTTTTCTTCTCGCATTTCTTTCTTTCTTTCGCACCTTTTTTCTTGCCTTCTTCCTTTCTTGCCTTCTTTCTTTCTTTCCTTCTTTTCACCCTTCTTTCTTTCTTTAGGGCAAGAGGCTAGCAGCCAATACCAGAGTAATTGACTTTTTAGGTCTGTGTTAGCCAAGACCTTTGGTTTCACTACAATTATGAGTATAACATAGTTACTTTTAGGGGTTTCAGACAGATTTCATCCATTAGTGTGTGGTTGGTGTCATTAGGTTTTTTTCTTTCAACCACTCCAGCATGCATTAAGGGGCAATGTATCAGCCCACTTCAGCGATTGGCAGACTACGTGTTACTGCATGCCGCCCTTTCACAAGGAATGCATCCGCACACAGAGTTGTTTCCTTCAGGGCCAGGGAGTACTATTAGAATTTATGTTTTTTTGGAGACCAAAACACTTTTTATCTGTACTATTTTTTTTAGATTGATGAGGGCCTAAACAATAAAGTTTAGCAAAAACCATGACAAAACAATACAAGAATTATCAGAAGGCTGGCGGCCAACGCCAGACCTGCTGGCTTTGTTAATGCTTATGTAGACGATGGTGGAAGTCAACGGAAACATCCCAGATGCCAGAAGCCCACCTCCTCCCACCCTGCAGCAGAACAGCAGCTGTAATTACAGTGAACGTTTGTAGCTTTGGTTTTATTCTGGTAAACGTGCGTGAGCCAAACGTGTAGAATCATTTTCGTCGGAAATTAATGGCATTTGGGCTGCCTAGTCTTATTTAAGCGTGAGACATCCATTTTTGTTTTTCAGTAACAAACTCTCAAAGCAATTCCTCTTCCCCCAGAACCCATTAAGCTGCCCTTAGCTGTTTCTTTAGGCCTGTATTTCTGCAAGTATTCAGGGGTGTAGCTTCCATTAGTGCAGCAGGTGCAGTGGCACTGGGGCCAAAGGGTCCACTGAACCCTGATTATTGCTAGATTTTATAGTTGAAACACGGGGGGTGGTTGGGAAAGGCTGGCGTTTTCTTCCTTGCAGTAGGACCCGTGACACACTAGCTATGCTACTGAAAGTTTTGGGTATTAAAGGTCCGTTAAGACTCTAACCCTAAATTCCAATTTTCAATTGGTTGGGATTAATAGTACGCTTGGGTCTGCTGGACACCCCCAAAGCACAACATCTTCAGTGCAAACATCCCTTTCTAAGGACAGGGATCTAAAATGTGGTACAGTGGGCGCTAATTCCCTACATATGGCCTCTGTTCAAGTACCTTTAACACATCTCTGAGAACAGACTAGCCTCAGCTGGTCTCAAATGAATTGTGTCCTGGCCCGACAAAAATGTCCAGATACCCAAAACACTTTAAAAATTGACTCTTCTGACCCTAAATTCACAAGTTCTTTGGCATTCTTGCTGTCTGAGTGGTGAGTTTTTGGGTTTAGATATTTACAGGCCATTTTACGTGGATTTCAGACACTGGGACTACCACCCACTGAGTTGTCCAATTTATTTCCAAACCTAGAGACCGTAGAAAAATACAGCCAGACGTACTGTAGTGCAACCTCCATCTTGCATGCCTCTGTCTGGCGCCTGTGTCTCTCACCGACACTGTTTAGAAAGATGGGTGTAAAGCACAATGTGGGGGTTCCTTGCAGAATGTGGTGAGAGGCCCTGAGAATCACATCGTTGTAAACCTAAGGCTTAAAGGGGCATCCTGAAGGGTGTTGGGAGTCACCATGTACTGCAGCAGCCTCCGTGGAGACCCTGTTCACAACCACTGCTGAAAAACAGATGAGTCCTGAATATAGTTCCAAATTCGCCAATGGTACACCCAGGAGCGTAGCTTCAGAGGGGTGTCTGGGTGTTACACCCCCTCATAAATGCATTCTCTAGTAATGTAGTTGGGTACAGGTGCTTTCAGAGTGGTATGGTGGGTGGGTGCTTGTCGATTTAAACTGGGGTTGTTTGCATGCACACACAGACAAAAAAACACACATGCCTACTCTCGCTCAAAGAGTCCAGTGCCCCGAGGGCTGTCCAACTGGAGTACAACAGCGCCTCGGCCCTCAGACTAGTGGTAAAGAGCGGCCCGTGCAGAGTACTGCCCAGGAAGGTCTGACAGCCCCAGGATCTCATGAAAAGCCTTTACACCAACTGTACCCTCTGTCTCTCGAAGTTCTTTGGGATTTCTACTTCAGTTCGGCCTGAGTCTAGTCACATCGATGCACCAAAGCCTAAACGTACACACCTCAGCCTGCCTTACTCGTTCATCTTTAGACACTGTTCAAGCGGACACAGTAATAATGGCTGACCTTCTTTGGCGGTCGCCAACTCAGTCTGGCCTCGGTCGCTATGAACAACAGGTGCTCCTGTTATTGGGTTTATTGAAAATCGATGTATTGACCTCAGGAAGATAGAAGGCTAATTTGGTGGGGCGGGGCTGGCACCAGTGACCTTGAGGTGACCCGCACGCGCACATCACACTGGAGCAGACTGGGCTATCTTACCAGCGCCCCGTGTAACACATGACGTCATAATGCCCCCTGACATCCTGCAGGCTCAGCCCTGGCCTACAGACCTGATAGCTGCAGGCAACGAGGTGACCAGCTGCTGTTTGCTGGTCAACGCGAAGGTGTGTACCCCTAATAATTCTTATCCGTTACTATTTCTTCCTTCATGTGTTTTGGTGATATTATTTATAGCGCCTACTACTTGCCTTTTGGTCACTTCAGAGCACTCTGAGACGCAGGAGAGTCAGAATGAAGAGAAGGGTCAGTAAAATGGCGGATGTACAGATAGGGAGGATGGGTGATTTGATCTGAGCACTTAGATAACGCGTGATTGCCCTTCTTGGCACTGACATAGTCTAAAACCTCTCCTCCAATATCCTATCAGGCATTAATGAATTACAAGTTAAAATTATTGCATAGCCGTCATGAACAACCAAGTCTTTAACATCTTACAAAAAGTTATCTTCTATTTTAAGGACGCATTAGAAGATGTATTGGGAAGGTTTTAAGATGTTAAGAACTGACAGAAAAAGATGGAGAGGCAAAAATTCTTCAGAGTGCTTCAATAACCCTGAGATAGCAAGGGGAGCAACAAAGCTGTAGGGAAAGAGTACACATGCAAAGATAGGGCGAATAGAGGGGTGTGAGGTGGTTAGGAGTAAATATGGGGTTCACAGAAGGTCTCGGTTCAGATGTTCAAAGGAAAAGCAATAGGGGCTAGCCAGGGTCAGCAGTTGCTACCACTAGTTTTCCGCTGGTGTGGACCTTTCTTTCAGCCCGTGGTCTCACGGGTCACAAAGGCAGGATATAAGCAGGGCCACTGGAAATATACAGATGGGGATCACTTAATTATGCAACATGGTTGTCTAAATTATGTGGCAAGAAAAGTCAAATGATAGGGCATAATGTGGCACATTTTTGATAGTATTACTTTACCATTTTGTACATTTTACTCATGGTAATACTATCTGGGCAAAGAATTTACCTCATTACTACCAGTTTGTCACCCAAATACAGAAGTAAGCAACTGAAGGAGAACCTGTTAACCTTTGCAAAGGACCTTCGATTGCATTTAAATTTGACACATTTTGTTGGTTAAAATCTGCAGTTTTAGAGCAGATGATGAATTATTTGTCAAATGCTAGAAATCTCCAATTATCTAAAAAAAAGCAGTGGCCTCAGAGTCGCATAATTCCAGTGGGCCTGGATATAAGGGAAAGGGTATAATCAGAGTGTAAGAACTATGGGCCTGATTAGATCTCGGCAGATGGAATACTGTTACAAATGTGATGAATATCCCTTCCGCCCTATTATGATCGTCATAGTATCTATAAATATCTATAAATATCTATATATCTATAAATATCTATATATATATATATATATACATATATATATATATATATATATATATGTGAACTATGGGACTGGTTTAGATCTCAGTGAGTGGAATACACTGTCACAAATGTGACGGACATCCCTTCCGCCGTATAAATCAGGCCCTATGTTTACTTCTCTGTAGTTTCTTCTTTTAGCCCAGACCTTAGCCGCTCTGTGCAAACAGGAGTCCTTTGCAGGGATAAGGCTGGGACAGGGTTAACTTTATGATGTCAGTGGGAGTCATGGGGAAAGTGATGTCATTGGTATTAATACCTCAGGTGGATTGGTGTCTATGAGGTAGGAATGTTGGTGCTACAAATTGGCTACAAATCACACCACAGATTGACTCGGCTTGGGAAGTGAGGTTGGGCAAACAAATGGAAATAAATGAGAGGAACCGGGTTGACAGCAAGGTAGGTAAGGACCCCAGTGAGTGAGGCGCTGCTAGACCTTGTACAGATCCAAGGGAAGAAGCTGACTGAGCCGCAACCTCTTCTCCACAACCTCCCTCCCACAATGTCTGCAGATGGGCTCTCCCTGATCACTCTTTCCACCCATAAGCAATACTTTTACCTGTAGGGTCCAGAGCTGGTAGGAAGCGGGGCAAAGGGTCTGACTGATGCCCCTCCACTCGCACACATTTCTATAGAGGCGCTGAGAACGTGGATGGACAGAAGTTGGGTTTCGAGACAGAAGCAGTAATCAACATGCGAAGAATTTGCTTGTTTCTTGTCCTGAATGTTCTGCTATAGACTTCCATTTCCAGGGCAGAGTGGTGACTCTCCAAGCATTTAGTGATAGAATAATTGTGATTTTATGTAAGGTTAGAAGGTTTACATTATACATATTACTCTTATTGAGTCCCCTGCTGCAGAGCTTTAAAGAGCATTCCATATTGAACACCATGACATCACAAACAGGATTAGAACAGTCTCAGAATATAACATTACCTTTCTTCAGTCTCTCTTCTCTCCTGTTTCATACACTGTAGTCTTTCTTCTTCACTTCTGTTTTCCTTTTCCTGAAGTCTTACCCTCTTCTTAACCCCACTTTGTTAATTTTCTCAATAACAAATACAAATCGTTTACTTTATTGAACCCAATTCTATATACATAGATTATACCCGTGCATGTTTCATTTAAACTATCTCCTCTATAAAACAAAACACAGCTCCTGTGTACTGATATTCCTAAAGATTACTGAGGTACTTTATTTTACTCTTCAAAGGAAGTGTCTAGGAGGGATAATGCTAGCCTCCTGATCATCAATAAAATTACATTTCTCCCATTACCAAATGCTTTGTCGAGGCGGTGAGCATTATGCTTGTTGAAAGCTCCGCAGAACCAACTCTGCCACGTGCTCAACTAATTTGAAATACAATTTGCTGAAAACATCTGGTCGAGCGCTTTATTTGTAAATTAGGAGGTGCCGGTGCTCAAAGCCCTTCTCTTAAACACGAGGCTGTTGTAATTAAGTCTGCCAGCACTGAATACTGAGGCAGGGTAATCCTGAAGCCATCTCGGGCCTCTTCAATCCATTTACGGCCACCCCTGCCCCTTCAGCTCACCCTGCAACTTTCTCCCTTTATGACGCTTTTTAGTTTTTCCTTCTTCCGACTTTCACATATGTGTCTATTGCTCGCAGCAAATGCTTGAGGCATAAGAATAAGCCCCAGCCCTAATAAATAAGTGCCGGTGGTCAGCACCGGAAACAACAAGCACAAATTAAGCACTGATCTGGTCTGACCAACCCTCTGCCTTGAATATTTTTTCCAGACTTCCACCTGATAAATATACTTTACGAGCCCTTGCTCTCCACACAGAATGCGGTTTAAAAATATCCACATGTACTCCTGTGTCAGCGTCACTGCTTTCACCTGTCTTGTAATTAACTCCAGCTTTTGAATCTGCCTTGTCTGGTTTCACACACTTGTCACCATCAGCGCTGAGATCTCCACTCTGGTCTCTTTAATACAACGCGCCTCACATAAACGAGGATTTGCATCAAAACTTGGATAAAACAGACCGAGTCATTGTTCGATTCCAAATTTCAAAATGTACTTCATTAGGATGAAACATTGTCTCATCCGGTGCTTAACATCCGATACCGTTTTAAATAATATCAGACATGCCAATTACCATGTCCAATTTGTGACAGACAAAAAATTATTTGCAGGTCATGACAGAGAGTATGACAAAATTAAACTCACATCCCACAAGGTACTATGGGTGGATGGGGGGGGGGTGGCTTTTTAGTAGGGTTCCCCTCATTACTCTTCAAACTTTCACTTTTCCCTATTGACATACCATTTAATAACAAATGCCCTGTCGCATTTGCTAATCTATAAAAATTAGTTGTTCTGTAGCAGAAACACTTTTTAAATACTTCTTAAGAAAAAATATTATCTGATCTGCCTCCACATTCACATTCTGGCAACCAATTATTTTATTTGTCAAAACTTCCTTCATTGCTTTCTGTACTGTTTCTTTACAAACCGCTTGTGCGCCAGTCTGAGGCCTTTTTGGGCTCCCAAGGTCGTCAAGAGGTTACTTGGCATGAATTGGTGACAATGGGGGTCAGGGCCAGGGTCGGCGGGAGCACCGCCGACAGACCGGCGGTGCCCCGCAGGGCATTCTGACCGCGGCGGTTCGGCCGCGGTCAGATGCGGGAAACCGGCGGTCTCCCGCCGGTTTCCCGCTGCCCTGCAGAATCCTCCATGGCGGCGCAGCGCGCTCTGCCGCCATGGGGATTCTGACACCCCCTACCGCCATCCTGTTCCTGGCGGGTCTCCCGCCAGGAACAGGATGGCGGTAGGGGGTGCCGCGGGCCCCTGGGGGCCCCTGCAGTGCCCATGCCAATGGCATGGGCACTGCAGGGGCCCCCGTAAGAGGGCCCCACAAAGTATTTCAGTGTCTGCTATGCAGACACTGAAATACGCGACGGGTGCCACTGCACCCGTCGCACCTTCCCACTACGCCGGCTCAATTCTGAGCCGGTGTCCTCGTGGGAAGGTTGATTTGCCCTGGGCTGGCAGGCGGCCTTTTGGCGGCCGCCCGCCAGCCCAGGGCAAATCCCAAAATACCCTCAGCGGTCTTTCGACCGCGGAGCGGTATTTTGGTGGGGGGACTTTGGCGGGCGGCCTCCGCCGCCCGCCGAAGTTAGAATCACCCCCCATGTCTTTTCCCCTGGTGTCCTGGGCCACAACACTGATGCACTCACTCTGAACGACCAAGGGGCATATTTATACTCCATTTGCGTCATTTTTTTAATGCAAATTCGGCACAAAACTAACTCCATATTTATATTTTGACGCTAGAAACGTCTAACGTCAAAATATTTGAGTTTGCACCAATATTTAGATGTGTGAACCTAACTTGCGTCAATGAGATGCAAGGTAGGCGTTCCCATCTAAAAAATGGTGCTAATCCCATAGCCCCATATTTACCCCCCGTACTAAAATGACGCCCGGGTGAGAAGATGGACTAAATAATGGTGGAAAGCTTGCTTTGCACCAATATTTAACGCCTGGGTCAGACCAGGCGTTAGGGGAACTGTGACCCATTTCCATGGGTAAACACCATGGAATGGGTCCACAGGTGCCCACCTCAAACCCAGGAACACCCCCACCCATCCCAGAGGGACACCAGAGGATGGGGGACCCCATCCCAGGTAAGTAGGGTAAGAACAGTTAAGTATTTTTTATTTTTATTACAGTGCCATCGGGGGCCCAACTTGGGCCCCTGCGTGGCACAGGGTGCAATGGCCATGCCCAGGGGACACTGGTCCCCTGTGCTGGGCTTTGGGGTGATGGGCATGACTCCTGTCTTTTCTAAGGCAGGAGTCGTGGTACGGATGGTTTTGCGTCATGAAATGACCCTAGGCTGGTTAGAGGCATATTTCTTTGCCTCTAACCCTCCTAATATCATTTTTGGGTGTAAAACCCCCTTCTCCCATACCACCACCTCTACCCGGCTAATGTCATTTTTTTTTTTTTTGCTAGCCCACCCTTTGCACCGGCTTGCGCCATTCCATAAATATAGTGCCCGGCTGGCGCTGAGGAATGGGGCAAGCCAGTGCTAAACCTTTTGATGCAAAACTGCGTTAGTGCAGTTTTGCATCATAAAGTATAAATATGCCCCCAAGTGCCCCATTTTAGCCCTTGAGTCTTTATAGTAAGAGAGGTTGCGCTATCAAGACTTTCTACAAGAGGTGGTGGGAGGGTAGAACATTAAAAACAAAGTGACATCAAATAGCAGGTCAAAATCCCCAAAATCTAGACAGTTCTTTTATTCAGTAAGGAAAAGCATATTACTTACTAGTAAGTAACTGTTATACAATTTAAACTCTGGTAAACACCAAACAAAAGATGGGCCTTGCCCCTTCTGGGCTAGACTAAAACCCCCCAAATTTCTTTATAGCTCTAGATCGGTTTAACATCCATCCCAATAGCCAATGTTAACCTGTGAGTGTTTGCTCAGTCGCATATGGATCTGTTCAGCTGCACTTTGGTCTGGAGTATGTCAAATGTTTTTAGAGATTTACTTCAAAGGAAAAACACTAATGTCCCTGTTAGTTTTGGTTACAGTGATTGTAAAGTGCTCAGCATCTGCTATAAAACCCAAAACGTGTTCAAAGTTACTCAAAGACCCGCTGTCAAAAGTAACGAACTGTTCACCATTCTTTAAGTTAAATACAACTTTTTCCTTGAGGTCCTCCAGTGGTGGCCAAGGTCGTAGGGATGACTGGAGTCCATGTCCAGTTGCCCGGAGTACTGTAAGGGTCAGGGTAGCTAGTGTGTAATTTACCCTAGTTGTCACTATATGGTGATTAAGGATATGGGGCTAATATTTCTGAACCAACCTGTCAACGTAGACTGATTCCTGTGGCAAAGGACACCAATGGGTCAGGGAACACACACACCAGGTAGTTGGGAGCTCACTTGCCAGTGAACTGACCTGGACAAGGGTAGTGACTAGGGGTCAAACTGATATTGCCAAAACCACTTTATCTAGGAAGCAGATTCCAATAGTTGTCTAATGAGGGCCAATTGGATGTGACTCCAGGCCAGCTGTAAAAGTCTGTATTTCTCAGGACTTATGAAGGACCAATGGGAAATTAAAGTGCCACCTTGCGCCACATTTGCAGCATTTATTTTGACGCAAAAGTGGCGTTAAGGTAGCATTTCCTATGCACCATATTTACAAAGTTGTGCAATGCTTGCATTGCGCCGATTTGTAAACCCTTGCGCCACATTATGCCTTCACCCGGCATAATGTATGCAAGGGGGGTGTTCCCCATTAGGGCGGCTGAAAAAATGGTGCAAGGAAATCTATGAGATTTCCTTGCGCCATTTTTTTCGGCACTTTTAACGCCCGCTCAAAGCAGGCGTTAAAAGGGGGCATACCATTATTTAGAATTGTCCCTTATGTACTCTGCAGGAGTAGCGCCAACATTTTGGTTCTACTCCTGCAGAGCACATCAATAGTGTCACATAAAATGATGCTATTGCCCCCTATCCGGCACCATGGTGCACTGTATTTTAAATACAGCACACACATGGAGGCGGTAGGGGGGTGCAAAGGGGTGCAAGGAAAGTGGTGCTGCACTGGGTGCAGCCCCACTTTCCTTAATTCTGCCGCTAACTATAGGAACCCTACAGCATGGAACAGTCAGGTTCGAACAGATTCATGCTTCTCTATGACTTGGAGCATTGGAGCCTATGGCGAGTACAGTGATGGAACCTGTCTTGGACCCATATGTTGGTGTGCTTGGTATGCCTTCTCATGGGTTGTTGGATTTGTGATAACCTTGTGCCACCTGATAAAACTGTCCAACAGGGGTGTCCCTGGTAGGCCTTGCTAGGCAACTGGCCTTTGGTTGTCAAATGTGAGACTGGACCCATCCTCCTGGCAGGGCACTCCACCTTTTTCTGCAAGTTGTGCAGATTCCAGCAAGGCATCTAAATAGGTCTCTTCTGGAATTGGGCCCAGTTCAGAGAGAGAATAGCTTTGCTGCAGAAGTCTTCTGCACTGATGTGTAGGTCCACGGCCCGAGGGCAAGAACCCTTAATAATGTACTGTTCAAAAAGGCCAGTATGCATCTTCCACTGATGTCCCAGCGCTGTCAACTGGGTGGTCTGTACCTTTCAAATTGGCCTGGTGTGGCATGATCTTTGTGTTATCACCTCATCTCCATGTCATGCAGCCCCACTGCCCTTCCTGAGACAGCTTTAGGCTGGTTCTGAGAAAAGATGGAATGACTCCAGAGAGAAGCCAACACCAAGAAACATTAAGATCCCAGAGAGAGAATGGAGAGGTTGGGTTTCACTCTGGCAGGGAAACTGTAGCTACATCAAAATAAATCGTAATGTACTGGCCTCCCTCCAAGACAGCTGCTGTGAGTGGCAATACAGGAGATGTATACATACAGGCTGCAATGTTTGAGATGAGCATTGGGAGCCCACAGAAAGGAAACCACCAGCTTGGGCAGCTAGCATGCATGTGGAGCCAAGGGACGCCACTGTTTTTCCACCTTGGCATTGCTGTGAAACCATACAAGACACTCAAATACATTATCATGCATGTTGCAAACATCATGAAACCAAAAGCACCAGTTATATTGAACTATCGCTCTTACCCAGGGCAAGCCAGTAGCAGCCACCACACAAGGGTATAGGTAAGAAGGAAAAGGCTGATTAAAAATGATACTGCTATATGTACTGACACCGCTGTCTGTCAATACACAGGCAGAGTAGACAGGACAGTAGTCACCATCACAAAGAGAGGTGATCTTTAGGTGCTTCGTCACAAACCTCTCAGTCGCGAGCACTATACTAAGAACCCACTTTCCAGGGCAACTGGAGAGTCCAAAACTCTGATCATCCAGAAAGAGGAAGGAACAACCTAAGCATTACTGAACTAAGAAGGGTAAGAAACACATGTATTGTTGGGAATGGGAACCCAGGTGAAAAAGAAACCCCTGTAAAAAGGAGCCAATCGAACAGGAGACACAGGATATGAGTGAGTGCCAAGAGGGTTCTTCCCCAATCAGCAACCGCGAGGACACTGTATCCCAGCGGTGACTGTCACATATGTCAAGGGGAGTGGGGGCTGACAGGTGAAACATTTTTCAAAAAGAAATCCTCCGCCATCCGTCTCCCACCACCGTCTACACTTTAGCAATCTCTTAATATTAGTTAATTTTCCAACCAGTCACAGACCCACTGACGATGCTTTGCAGACCCCCAGGGGTCACCGGACGACAGGTTAGGAACCAGTGCTTTAGAGTATTAACATTATTGAGGACTGCATCTACCAGAACACATGGTGAAAACTGGTAGAGGCAGACAGGCACTGTGCTCATGGACATCATTTAGGGGTCGCAGGAGCTTGCCCCTTGCGGCCACTGCCTTTGCGACCCCTCACCTCAGAGGTGGCAAGATCAGTGCCAATAACTAAAAAACAGCTAGTCTTTATGAACGCTGCTTGGGGCTCCACTGCCTTGTTTTCAATCACTTTTTTAATTACATTAATAGTGAATAATATACGATTATTCACTATTATGTCATAAATAATGGAGCACAGTTAGCTGGAATATGACCCTCCTTGGTAGCTGAGGTAAGTCAAAAACACATTTAAATGTATTTTGTGTGCATGCTTGCGGGCTAGAGTGTCCTATGTATCATAGACCAAGAGGGAAGTGGATAGTTCCCTTGTCGTTCTCTTGGAATAAAGGAATATGGAGAAGTATCTAGAATTCTTTCAGAGTACTTGATGTCGATCTGAAAGATAAGGATGAGAATGATTTCATGAACTTTTTAATTACATTTTGTTATGTAATGGTCTTTTTAAGTTAATGTAGATTTGCGGCCAGATGTATGAAATTTTTTTGCACTCGCAAACGGTGCGAATCGCAAAATTCATCCGTTTGCGAGTGCAAAAAAGTGGTGTGCAATGTATGAAAGGCATTCGCAGACCACAAAGAAGGATTCGCAAAAATTGAGATTTATTGCGTTGCGACCTGGTTTTGCGAGTCGCAATTTGCAATTCGCAAAATCAACATCGCAAGGAGATGCTGCAAAAAATCACAAATTGCGATTTTTCGCAGAATGGCATTTTGCACATGCAAAATACCATTAAAAGAAATCAGGTGGTAACCTGGAGCAAAATTTAAAAATGCATTTAAAATGCATTTTTAAATTGTACATGTAAAGCACACATGCCCTTTTGTCATGTGTGCACCTTAAAAGTCCCCAAAAATGTTTTTGGGGTGCAGCAGAGGGGGCCTTAGGCCCCCAGCACCCTGGGCTTTTGCATTTCCAAAATTGCGATTTCTGGTTCAGAAATCGTAATTTTGGAAATGCAAAAAATTCGCAGATATGGGCCAACGGGCCCATAGCTGTGAATGAGGCCGGTATCGCAATTTGCGATTCGGTAATAGCATTTGCGATTTTTAAGAAATCGTTATTACCGATTCGCAAATGTGATACTTGGCACTTTGCGAGTCGGAAATAGTGATTTCTTAAAAATCGCTATTTCCGAATCGCAAAGGGCCGTGATGATACATCTGGCCCTCGGTCTAATTGATTTTGTGACCTTAGTTTAATCAGTTAGATCACTATTTGTTAGTAGGATTTTATCTTTACAGGATTTCAATATTTATTAATTAATATATATGTACATGTATGTTTTGATGAATGGCGATATTCACTGAATAAAGTAAAGTTAGCTAGTGTAACTCCCAAGACTGTTCCTCTGAACACACCTTCACAGAGTTTCAATGCAACCCAAACTAGGGTGTCCCACAATGCTTTATTCTAAAAGAACATGAAAAAATAACAAAACTGAGGGCACAGGAGACACTTATGGAAGATTTGGCAATGTCCAGAAGACAGGATAATTGCTTACACTTTATACCAAGAGCTCAAGACAGCTGGAGGGAGTGATACCTGCGGCTTCCAAATGCAGGGCTTCTTGTGCCTTTAGATGCTCCCTGGAGACAAGTACATTAGGATTAGAGAGGTCCTCCACTGGGAACCGATAACACACTGGAGCTGAGACACAGACCCTGACACTGCATTCTTTGGAAACCTGCCCTCAGTTTGTTATGTTATGCTATATCTATTGGTATGGTGCGCATGTCATCCAGCAGGGTATCCTGTTGCCTTAGAAGTGGGGTGCAGACTTAGGGTCTATTGGAAGATCCAGATTTTTTAGTTGCCTACGGAGTTCTAGGATGGAGCTGGTAACTCCGATGTAGTAGGAGAGATGGTTCCAGGCTTTGGGGGCTACATAGAAAAAGTCATGGACCCTGTCTGTGGCTCAGCACATGCATGTGATGTGTGGGAGGAGCAGGTTTGCCGAGCGGAGTGTCTGTAACTGGATGCAGCTGTTAAAGTATGCTGGACCTTGGTTGAATAGTGCTTTGTAAGTGTGTGAGAAGTTTGAAAAGGTCACATCTGTGGATAGGGAGCCAGTGGATGTCCATGAAGTGTTGCCCTAGTCCAGTCTGCTGGTGATGGGAGCTTAGACGGACTTTCGGGTGCCAAGTGGGAGCAATCTGAAAACATTCTTGAGTAGCTTGAGGGTATGGAGCATGGATGCATCCAGAGTTCTGTCCCTGACTACCAACTTTCTGAATGCCTTGTGGGGCTTCAGTTACGAAACAGTGATGTAGCCTCAACAACGGTTAAGATCTACTTGGTTGCCTTATGGACTTTTGCTGTATGTCGGGTAGTGGAGCCACCATCTCTCCTACCCTTTTGGCAGCTTTTCATCCCCCCGAAGTCTCCAGGTTGCTGTTGCTGGAATGATAGCAGGATTACAAATATGATGGTCCACTCTTCTGCCATAGTGGCCTAATGGATATGTCAGCAATTTAATTTTTTTCTTATCACAGGACCTAAGAGCAGAAGTCTTTGTTAAAATCAAAACTATAGTCTAGCCTGCCGTGGGAGATTTTTTTCAGCATGTAGAGGACATTTTTATGTCTTGGACTGCCATGATTTACTCTGCATTGTCAAGCATTGTTTAAATGGCCACCCTAACAAAGTGGGAGTGGGCACTGAGATGTCACGCTGAATGTTATTGGCTGGGCTATGGAGTTTTAGCAGAGAGGATCCATCAGTGCCTCAGCATTAAAAAAAATACATCTCCAACCTCAAAATGAGGTGAGGAAGCTGGAAGTCTGGTGGACAAAACATACAACAATTTTTGACAAACATCCTTTCCATCCTGCTGTAAATCAGTCCTTACACACAGGCACATGCATGAACACGTACTTAAAGACACATGATAAGAGTTGCAGGTCCATTCCTGTCGCATAGACCTTCAAACCTACACATAGGTCCTAAGTCACAAAAGTAAACTTACACTTCAATGGAAGTTTACTACTTTTTTGCTACACACAAACTTAGTTAATAGTAACTTCACAACTGCGGATACTCTGCAGTCGGGGGCAGAGAACTCCACATATAAAAAGTTATGCCTGCTCTATTTGCCCTGATTGCGGAGATTCCACACTTGTAAACTTACTATTAACCCAGAATTTGTGAATTGCAAAAAAATAAAAACTTACACAGAGCTGTAAGTTTACTTTTGTGAATCAGGCCCAGTGTCAGGGCATCTACCCTTAATGCTCCTGTGGCTGAGCTTCTCTTGGGTCTGAATTCATTGCCCTCTGTCCTGATCCCTAAGGGATCTTGGAGTGATACATGGAGCTCCGCCCTTGAGGACTGACAGAAGCAGGGGCTGCTTGTAAAGGGACTGAGGAGAGACATGGTATTGAATTGGTAGTGAAATTGACTGCAGAATTCTCTATCATGGCCATCATAAATTTGCAGCCAGGACAGTGAGGGTGTCAGAAGGGACAACACACAATTGAAGAAGTAGGATGAGAACGAGGATTACACGGGTGAGCTCGGGGAAGGCGTCCACCCACATGTGAAAACCCGGCTGCGCTGTGTTGGAGGTGGGGGCAGATGCTATGTGAAATGTAAGTGCTCTGAAATGGTGCATTCCTGGAGTTACTAGTATGTGGACTGCTACACTTGGAAACTTTGTAAGGGGTCTTTGTCAGATATGTGGTTTGGTGCAATACTGGAGCAAGTGTGGATGTCTGCATATGGAGCTACTGTAATATGGAGGGCTATTAGGCTGAACTGATTGGAAATTAATGCTATATGGCCTTTGGTAAACGTTGTTTCACTCCAGTCTATTTTTCAATCATTTGGGAAGCATCCTGGATGGGGAAGCATGGGTTGGTGCGTGTCCTGGAACATGTGGAAGGCATTACAATATACTGAGGTCTTAATACATACACATTGGCTAATTCTGCTTTTCACAAAGATTCACTGCAGGAGAATATGTGCATATGTGGAGGTGTCAGGGGAGAATGTGAATATAATTTATAGTGTGCAGGGCGCCAGAGCGCCTTCTTAATCGATTGTGCACATGTGTGCTGCAGTGAACCTCCTAAAGGCCTCTAGAATTTTAAAAAATGATGGGGACCAAATTGAGTGACTACGTTCTCATTTTTGCAGATTGCCTGAGTGATCAGGACGAGTACCTTCAAATATGTTTGAAGAAAAACCCTTCACAAGAGGTAGGTGGGGGCATTTTCAAATGTCCTTTGTAGTGTTACATTGCTTCTTATGTGTGCATCTGTGGGTAGCAACAGTTATATATAATACTGTACTAGATCTAATTGTTAACCATTTTCAGGTACGAGAAAGGGGAAAAGTTTTAGTTTAGAATCTGTTTAATAATAGAATAATTAATAGGTACCTGGTTAAAAATATATTTTTTTAATTTGCAAGAGTCTTGTGAGATCATATATATATATATATATATATATATATATATATATATATATATATTTCCAATTTTTAACATATAGAATGATATTTGCCCTCCACCGGAGGACAATATACCATCAACATTTGCTTATAGAAACATATTATTAAGGAATAACAGAAGGAGAGTAACTATTGCTAGATTACGGATCTAGAGAAACAATGGACATCTAAAACACATTTTTAAAAGAAGAGAACAAGTTAAATATATGGCAACATATCGAAGATTTGAGCGTGGACATAATACGGATATCTTTATATCGTGAAAGTAGCAGCCCCAGCAAATATTTTAGAAGGTCCAGCAGTCACAAGAAATGCAATGGCGAGTGAGTTGGTCTAACATGTTTTGGTATCGGCCACAAGTTTGATGACTTTTACAAAACATTTGATGACTGAATTTGCCAAGCACTTCTCCTGATCCTACGAGCAAGAACTAGAAGAATTCTGTCAATTGGATATAAACACCACTTTATGGGACAGTTTTGGGGAGCCTCTACGGGCTGGGGATTTATTGGGACTCTTACTGGCAAGTGATGCGATTTCAAACTTACTGTGCTAATAACAATGGTCAAAAGTTAGAATTTTCATTGACAATTTCATAAGATGATTTGTAGAATTGTCCACAAGTTTTTTGGCCTGGCTTGACAGCGCAGCTGTCGCAGGACTTTACATGGTAACTAGAAAGAGCTTTAGGAAGTAGCATTGAGAAAGGGATTAGATCTTCTCGTCACAGGTTTTGATTGGGCCGAAGATGTGTGCTTTTACTGAAAAAAGAGCGCCTGTGCTGCCTTCTTTGCCTTGTGGGAGAGTTTGTGTTTATGTCTGTAGTACTGGAGGTTTGAGTTGTTGTACTGCCGCCAAGACCCTGCCCGATGAGAGCTCCCGAGTCCTCCCCAGGTGGGAGGTACATGCAGCGAAGATGCAAGCCTGATTTATTTATTACGTAAAATTATGATATAGGCACTACGCCTGACATATTTATTTTCAGAATCCTATGATAAAACCAATCTGCCTTTACAGGTGTATTATCACACTGTTGAAGATGAAGACAGGTATTTTGTTACTTGAATTCTCTCTGATTACTGTACTAGGCAGTGGTTCTGATGTTGGTTACCGCTCTGACATTCTGTTGGCGTAGAAGATTTGCACTGTGATGATCCTTGTTATGCCCTCTTAACCAAGGCTATAAATTATTTTGCCAAATTAAATTTTGTAAATATTTGTAATTTTTAGACTGTATCGTTGAAGGCTGCCTTATGGGAAAGTTTATGTTAAATTAAAGTTTAAAATGGGGTCATCTTACACCTGTTAGTCTTCCTGAGGCAGTAACTGCATATGTGGAAGTGGAATTTCAAAAATTGTAATTTAAAATCCAATTTCAGATTAAAGTGGTCGGAATTTGAGCACCAACTTTTTGTGAATCTGATGATGCTTTGCAAACTGGCCTATGTACTAATATGTTTACAAAATATTTAATCAGTGTGGGTTGCAATTCGATATACCTCATTAATATTATTGAGGTAAGTCACAAAATGCGACCCCGTACGATTCACTGCCATCACATTGATGGTGTCCCTCTGGGGTCATCAGATCACCATGTCTGTGACTGTTTTTAAATAAAGCAAATCTTTGTTTAATGCACCATGTTTTCTGTAAAAACAGTATGCATTTTAAAAACAAATGATTTTAAAACTACTTTTTAAGAGTAGGAAATGGTCCCATGGACCCCTGTCTACTCCCCAAAATTGTTTCGCAAAGAGGAAGGGATCCTTTGGGGACCCCTCATGCTTTGTCAGTGGGTTACCAGTACCTTTTAGTAGTCGGCAAATTATTGATATTTTGCTACCAGATTTTGGACACCAGACATTAATACTTACCATAAGGAATTGTTATGTGGAAGGGACACCCTAAACACATCTTTTCCAAATAGCTCTTCCTTAGAATTACCTAAGCCAATTCAGGGGTTCAGTAACATGTTACTGGATCACTAAATGGATTTAGTACATTAGATTGGACATGTGATTTACTGAGGAGTAGGGTACGCAACCAGAAAATGTGTTTGTACATCTGGTTCCAAAACCCTATTCTGTGGACAATTAGAATCCTTACATTTTACATGTTGGTGTTTGTATACTTTGTATACCCTAGTCCCCCAGCATGGAATGTTGCCTTGTGCCGTCAGCGCTGACCAGTGTCTTGCATCTGTTGTGCTGCACCAGAGCAGTTCTCAGCATTACCCTGCCTGTAATTGTATCTCATGCAACAACTGTACTGATGCACTGAACCCAAAATGTTGTTTCAGCCAAAGTGGAGAGGCATCTCCCTACTACGCAAGAGTCACTCTTGCAGGACATCCAGGTTGCACAAATGATAATAAGGAATCTTCACCGGAAGCTTATTGTGGAATGCAAAGAGAAAGAGAGACTACATTGTGCCTACGAAAGCATGAGGTCTGCTCTGACAGATGCAACCAACGCAAAGGTAGGAAAAAATTACTTTTTTAACACTAATCACTAGAGTATGTACACGTGATTGCTTCATGGCTGGGGTTTCACAATTGCTCAATTTTGTAAAGTGTGGCTTTTTGGCTAAGGCTCCACATAAAAGACACAAAAGGTAATGGGAGGAGTACTTGTAAATTGTCTAAACACCACCAGTCACTTGTGATAGCATTGCAACTCATCGTCTTTTGCTGATCATAGCACCTCTAATTAGACCCAGCCATATGCATATCATCCTTGGCCCTGCTCCAACAGGAACAGTAGAGCCTGAACAGCCAAGACAGGCCCTCTCTGAACCAGAAAACAAGCAATCCAAGACCTCTATCAGACTAGCTGGACCTCTTCATTAGGGTGCAGCATGGTTTTAGTGGCACAGTGAGTATGAATCCTGTGCCTTGGCCTACCCTTGTTACATTAAACACACAAAAGGTGATGGGAGAGATGCTTACTAACCTATGCTAGACAGGACACAGGCACCTTTACACTATGGTGCAAAGCTGTGTGGCACTAGGCAGTCTAATTGTGCGCCAACACTAGGAAGACTGGAATAAAGTACCAAATTTTAGTAGCTATGGATCTGCTCTTTTTTCTTACTTTCATGGAATGCAGAGCAGCAACTTTGGTTGCTGCACAGCGTTGCATGAGGTTTTAGTAAACCTAAACCCATGTGGCCAATCCTGTGATGGGATCAAGGGTCAAATAGCACATGATGTCACTTCCACTACCCCTGGCATTTTATTTGAGTAAATCATCAACGGGACAGCTCAGTTCCAGACCTGTGGTGTCCAGTTCATGGAACTATTGCTTTCCTAGACTGAGAGTATAGGTTAGCTTGGACCTTAGGCCTTGTTTCTATTTCATGGTTCACAAAGGGAATATAAGTTGCATGTGTACGCAGAATTGTAGACTAGTTCTTCCTGAACGTTTGCAAGGATTCTGAAATTCTCCAATTTTACATCTAGACCTGGTATGATGGTGGAAGGTTAGGGAAATTTCCAAAGGCAATCCTATATAAATCAAAGAACACACCCACAAATGAATAAAATACCCAAAAGTATTTTTCATAAATCTTCTCAATTCCAGCCTTCCATAACCATTGGTGTAGGCAAATTTGAAGGTTCAGAGTTTACCAGATCAAAGATAGGCACAAAGACAAGGGACCATGATAAATATTAATAAAACACAACCCATACTGATTGTGCATATCTTAATGGCATAAACTAGCAACACCCACATTCAGCAGACTGTTGCCTTAAGAGGAGTAAATATCCAAATATATGCATATCATGCACACAAACTGAGACACTCACTGAACGCAGTTGATGCCCACTGTTTCATACACACAGGTACCATAAAAGTTACTGAGTGGTCTATGGAACTCTATAAGTTGTGCCTTACGTGTTTAACCACAGTGATAAAGTTCTCTGGCCTTTTGTGTGTCTCACAGTTTGTACTTAGTCAGGACACACATATTAATTTTGGTCCTAAAATTAATTCACATACAGAACCTGTTAGTGATTATGAGCCAGATGTATGAAATACTTATTTTGCAGTTCCTAAATAGCAACTCCTTAGAAATCACTATTTAGAAAACACAAAATGGTATGTTAAAAATAGAGATTCCCTAATAGCTATTCCTACAGCTATTCCTTCGCTATTTAGATAATACCAAACTGTTTGTTCCTATGGGCCTAAAGGCCCATTGGTACAAATGGTTTAGCATTTCCTAATTTGCAAATCCCTAATAGGAAATCACAAATTAGGAAATGCTAAGGCAAGAGTGACGTTCAGCCTCAGGCTCCCCTTGCTGCACCCAGAAAAAGTGGTGCACGTGTAAAGCGTACACATGCCCTGGGGGCATGTGTGTGCTTTAATGCACTTAAAAAAAAGAAAATTGGAGTGTTTTTTTTTTTTATTGCACATGATTACCATTGACTTTGAGTCGATAATAATAGCATTTCCTAAATGCCCAATTTGCACTTTGGAAATTCTGTGTACATGTGCATAGAAAATCGCAATTAGTAAATCCCTATTTGCGATTTCCTATTTGGGTTTTGCAAAATGCAATTTCTACTGGGTAAAAATCGCATTTTGCGATTCCCAAAGAGCCCTTGTACATGCCAAAAGGCTTTTTAGCATTTCTTAACATGTCGTACATCTCGCCCTATGAGGCAAAAGGATGAGAGGGTCCATTTGGAGGTAGCATGTTTTGTGCCGGTTTCCCAGTTGAGGGGTTGTCCAAACACATCCAGCAAGTCTGTGAAGAAGTACAGGATTGAATCATTTGAACAGCTTTGACTTCCCAAACCACCCATGCCAAAACGTGACCTCACCCCAAAACACACTCACATGCCACCATGAATGCAATCCAGGTGCTGTGACCTATAAACACATTATTTATCTACACAAATAAGCTCCTGCCCACCAGAGTTCAGCAATGCCAGAGCTATGGTATCTTCAGTGTCTATTTCATTTATTTGTAAACTTTAGCTGACATTTCTATTTTATGAGGCAAGTGTCCTCTACCCCTCATGATGATGCTTGCTCTAAAGAACGAACATACAGCACCAAACATAACAGCTTGGGCCCAGATTTAAAACTTAGCAGCTACAGAGCATGCACTCAAAATACCTTGAAGTCTCATCTGTCCCATTTCGAGTGCTAAGCCATGTATACTATCTTAATAGGCAGAAGGGACATCCACGTTTGTGGAAGATGTCTCACACCCGCCAGGCATTAAGTATAGCCCCAGTCTCTACTAATAAAAACAATCTGTTCCCCTAGCTTTTTTTTTTACCAAATGAGTGTATTTCAGAATTAGCAGTCATCTTGTCTTAGTCTCTGTGTCCCCTTCATAATCTCTTTGGATGCCACTGGATGTCACTGAAGTTGTCTGAAAGTTGAGGCTGTTCCAGTTCCTCTTTACCCATGGACACTAGACTCCCTCACCATTCATCTGGACCCAAACATACCCATGCTTCTTCACTAGTGGATTAGGGGTCTTCTCACCAAAGTAGAAATGACAACCACTACCATCTCAATCCATGCCAGAGCTGGGTATGTGTCCCCTAAAAGACATGGGATGCATATTTGTGCACTCTCTGCCTAATAATGTTCATTATTCTCTTCTGTTCCTGATCCCTCCACCTCCTTTTTAAGATTAGGAGGAGCCCGCCTTAGGCCGTGCTTTATCTCAGTTAGCCACCATGCTGAAAGAGACCCAGGTATCCGGCTTAGCTTTTGGACGTGCTAGATGTCTGCCCAAATTGTCATTCTTGGTGGGTTTTTGTACATTCAAGCCCTTTCCACTTCCATTGGACCCAATGTTAGTCCAGTCTTCCGTAGGATAACTTCATGGGCAGAGTGTAGGACGTATGAGTTAAAATATATAAAGAAGCTCAAAGGCTGCCTTTTTGCACAATAACTGCCTGTCTGAAATGGAACTCTGCAATCTGTTAACAAATTTAACGTAATTTATTAACACCAAAGCAGACTTTAAAAGCAAAGGTTTGTTCATTCACTAATAATGATAATAATAATTGTTAGATATCCCTGCTGTGGTTTTCCCTCAACCTTTTGCCTTCAATCCTCCTGTTGTTGCAGACTTCGTTTTTGCTGGCCTTAGGACTCTGGTCACTTTACCGTATGTTTAATTTATTTGGAAGTCCCTAGTAGAGTAGTACTGCATGTACACAGGGCCTGTAAATTAAATGCTGTTAGTGGCCATATAGCACATATTGTGCCTCCCACTTAAGTAGTCCTTTAAACATGTCCAAGACCTGCCACTGCACCATTTGTGCATTTGCCAGGACCAATCACCCCTACTGTATGCCCTGCACAGCTCAGAGGGCAAGGTGCAGTTTATTTCAAAAGTTGGGCGTGAAATTCTAAGTTTTATATGTCATGGTAGTAAAAAACTAAATTCATTCACTGCTGTAAGGCCTACCTCTCCAATAAGATATAATTTGGCACCCGGATTACATTTAATAAGTAGTAATATTCAAATGGGAGCAAATATGAACATTGAGTTTATTGTCTGTGGACCTGTCATTTAAAACCCTATTTAATGGTAAAGCTGAATTGAAAGTCATAATTCTGAAAATGCCATGTTCAGAGAGTTGTCTTTTTCCTTTCCTAATCATTTGGTGCCTACATCCTGCATCCTGGGTCACATGACTAGATATGTCTGCCTGATGACACTCACAAAGGGTTTAACACTAGTCCTTTGTGACCCCAGAGAAGCACGGGACATAACAGAAAGGCTGGAACCCCAAGCACCTCTATGGGTTGAAGTTGAATTGGTGTGGGATAATGGTTGGCTGTGGATAAGATGTGCTCATCTACTAACCATCCCCAGGGCCCTCATCCTCTCCAATACCTATCACCCCCTTTAGACTCAGTTACTTTCACACGTCTACTCCCCCCAGAACACACCACACCCCACCCCCTGGCCCCCTTCACTGTATTCTCACCCCCCCTCCTCGGCCGAGGTTACTGTTACTGTTATTGTTATTGTTTTTATTACTATGCATACACTCTCTCCCTATCCTCTTCTCTATACCTTTTCCATAGCTCCTTATCTATCTTTCACCTCCTCCCCTCCTTCTCTCTTCTCACAAATGTTGTGTCTTTGTTACTGTATTCTCCTTTCTGTTACTGGCTCTCCTACCTTCTAGCTCAGAACTAACCCTCAATCACTAGCGCATCATATCAGATGTTCGCTATTCCTAGGGCTTCAATCTAGCACAAACCCCTCTCACCCTTTTATCAACATTATCTATATCGGCTCAAAATCTGCTTAGTCTGTTAAGACATCCTTTGCACCTCAGCATCCCCCAGTGTGTTCTTGATCAGTTAAGTTATATCATCACCTATCTTTTCCTTCCCTATCCCTTCAGTATGTCTATAGATCCTCTTTCTCAGACCTATGCGTCAGGTTTTCCTTCTTTTTACTCCAATCTCTCTCTTTTGTTAACTGTCTCAGCCTTACAGACCCCGTGACCTACACAAACCACTCATCTCCTTCCATGGATCTCTCCGTTAGGGACCTCCCACCATGTCGTTTCCCTTTCCCCCACCCACAGCGGAAGTTGCTACAGTGGGAGGAGGTGGGGGAAAACTAATAGATGGGGAGTTGCCCAAAATTTGGACCGTTTGGGAATACTATCACGGGGACATGATTGGAGCCATGAACGTACCCTTATACAACTATAAGACTGCTTGTGTTAAACTATTAATTGCACTGTACTACGGAGATATGATTTTGGTATTGAAGCCATGTTTGACATTTGTTTGCCCCTGGTCATATCTTATATTCGCACGACTATAGACTCCTCCATTTCTGTAATTGTTGGGTCTCTGTAAGACACACTTGTCTATTGCATGTTGAATGTGATTTACGCAATATGTTAATACTCCTGTTCTCAATTGTTGATTCTACGCTCTTTATTAAAGAAATACAACACAGAAAATAAATTGGTGTGGGGTTTTTCTTTTGTTGTGTTTTCCTCTTTAGTGCTGCATAGTGAATTTACACATTGCATCTAAGTTAAGCCTGACTGCTTTGTGCCACTTTACCAGAGGTTCAGGTTAATTTGGGGTTTGCTTGTTGTTCAGCCTGACAAGAATTGTGGATGATGCTTGAGTAGGGTTTCGCCCACCTTAACCAGTAACCCAATTTCCTATAATAAAATCATTAACAATAGTAATAATAATCATTATTATTATTATTATTATTAGTATTATTGTTATTGTTATTATTATTATTATTATTATTACTATTATTATTTTCATTATTATTGTTATTATTGGGGTTATTATTATGATTATTATTTTACTAATAATAACGAGGAAGAAGACTAATATTATTACTACTACTACTACTACTATTATTAATAACAATGATACTTATAATATTAATAATTCTTACAACTAATATTAATAATGATTATACTAACTCCTCATCATGAGTAGTAAGTGCTATATAAATACAATTTACAATTACAATACTACTGCTAATAATAATAATAATATTTGGGCAGAAATCCTATCTCGTCCTTAATTCTTGTCTTGCTACTACATTTCCCATCTGTGCAAATAAGTCTGCTATGTCTCTTCCTGCACAACTAACAACAGTTCAGGGAATCATTGTTGCACAAGAGTAACTTATTTGTTTCTCTTCCTTGTATTTCCTGCGTGTAAGGTCTACGTTCTCAAGGGCTGAAATAATTCTTTGTTGCACTATTTCTGTGCTTTTAGGATGAGTTTGAATTTGTCGCTGAGGACTTGAAGGCGGCAAAGACTCGAATGTGCCACAGACTGCAGCAGGTAAAGTCGGGAGATGAGAGGATGCTACTTGCTTCTCGATTATTATGGATGTGACTTCAGGACTTGCTCCATAAACAGATTTAAAAAAAAAGTAAACATGGTGCTGCTTCAATGGGCTTTTTAGGTCTGGGCTACAGTCAGCATTAGCTGTCTATTGTTTCCAGTATATCTAGAGTGGGTGCTGGGTCAGCCCCTTGCCTATAGTTGGATGGCTTTATCTATCTCTGTTCCCTGCTCCTGATTCGATGGCTTTCTTCTCTATTCTTGTGTTTGTCCTTCCTAGGAGCCTTCCAGTGTCACACTGTTCTGATTGGATGAATTGTATCTTTCCAATGCATACCTGCGGGGACTCTTACTTTCTTTAGTGTGGATCACTACATGGGAATACATGTGTTTCTTTTCTATTTTACCCCATATTGCTTCCAATCCCCAGGACATGCTGTCTTTTATTTTTCGCCTGCCTGTATGTTCCTGCCTCTCCACACTCCCCGGGTTTATGGCCCCCTCACTCTTTCATCTCACTCCTCCCTGATATTGGCTGACCCACTTTCCCTCCTGCGACCGCAATCTGCATTGATTTATTTTTTATGATTATTTTTCTTAACCTAGTAAGACAGCTGTAAAAACATTTGTGCACTGTTTTATCTTTTTTTAAATTAACCAATCTAACACGGCTGTCACACAAAGAGGTGTGAGCTTTCTGCCCTTAACTAAAACAGCTACCCCGTACAGAGATCAGGAAATGGGCTAACCTCATCTATAGGACCCTTGACACTCTAAAAGACAGATACTGCAGTTCCATCCTTCTCACCCACAATCTAGCAAATAGCGGTGGCCAGGAAAAATAATCAGTAGTTCCTCTCATAAAAAGAACCTAACTGAATTTCTAAAGGTAGTCCTCTTCCCTCTTTCTCCACCTCAGTGTCTGGGCCTCATCCCTCCAGCTTCAGGAATACCAGACTCACATTGTCTTGGAAAACAACCTCACTTCCGTTTTGTGCACATGGACCGTCCAGGGGCTTCCACAATCGGAACTCTGGCTCACTTATACATGTAATGTATTAACAAAACAGGCTGCATACATATACATGCAAATAAAATGCACTGGGATAGCACTTGGACCTGGATTAGTGCAGATACGTAGAAATTTACATGAGTGGGCCAGCTGGCCTTCACTCCATTGAAACAGGTAAAAAGAGTTGGTCACAAATACTCATTCGCAAAACACTATGGGGGTCATTCTAACCCTGGCGGTCGGTGATAAAGCAGCAGCCAACCCGCCAACAGGCCGGCGGTCCAAAAAATGGAATTCTGACCCTGGCGGGAACCGCCAACACAGCCCGCCACATTAACACTCCGACCGCCACCGCGGTACAGACAAACAGCGCGGCGGTCACCGCCAACAGGCAGGCGGCAGACAATGTACCGCCCACAGTATCACAACTCACCAATCCGCCACCTTTTCCGGGGCGGGAGCCCCGCCGATAAAAACACGGCGGAAACAGACTACGGACGGGAAAACGCTCACCAAAACACACTCCACGAGTACGGAGGACAGCATGGAACCCGAATTAAACATCCTACCAGCACTCGTCTACCTGCTCATCTACCACGAGTACGAACTCCGGCGCAGACGACAACGGTGAGTACTGCACCTACGACACACGGGAGGGGGGAGGAGGAAAGGTTACGGGCACACACATATGCGACCCCCACCCCCCCAAACTATGTACACACCAATGCAGAGCAACAATGCACAGTGACACCACCCAAACCCCCCTGAAAAATGCAAAGACATAATTAAATTGTGAACCAAATTTTTATATAAAAAATAGACTCTGAGACGTATCGGCAACTATGCAAAATATCCATAACAAAATAATACTATACACACTGCCATGGCGAACCGAGGCAATTAGTCCGCTACATCCAAGTCAAATGGAACAGTCCGTGGGCTACAGTGTAGCGACACAAGGGCAAAGCCCACACAGGAGACCTGAGTCCTTTGGAGAGAACACTGCAGGGGCATCTGATGAAAATACTACAGGCACCTCAGGGGGAAGGGAAGGGGGGGCACCACAGCCACATGAGTCCACGACGCAAGATCCACGAAGGGGCCACCATGCCCACTGTGCCATCCTGGGGAGTGCAAAGCCACAGTCTCTCAAGTCTCTACAGTGGGTGGGTTGCCCACTGTACCATCCTGGGGAGTGCAAAGCCACAGTCTCTCAAGTCTCTACAGTGGGTGGCTTGCCCACTGTACCATCCTGGGGAGTGCAAAGCCACAGTCTCTCAAGTCTCTACAGTGGGTGGGTTGCCCACTCTGCCATCCTGGGGAGTGCAAAGCCACAGTCTCTCAAGTCTCTACAGTGGGTGGGTTGCCCACTCTGCCATCCTGGGGAGTGCAAAGCCACAGTCTCTCAAGTCTCTACAGTGGTTGGGTTGCCCACTCTGCCATCCTGGGGAGTGCAAAGCCACAGTCTCTCAAGTCTCTACAGTGGGTGGGTTGCCCACTCTGCCATCCTGGGGAGTGCAAAGCCACAGTCTCTCAAGTGGATAACAGTCTCCACTGGTCAAGGAGGAGGCATGGTGGGCACAGTGAACCATAAACAGTGCTTGAGATGAAGGGGCCCAGCGGAGCGGTGCTTGACAGGAAGGGCCCAGCGGAGCGGTGCTTGAGATGGCGGGGCCCAGCGGAGCGGTGCTTGAGATGAAGGGGCCCAGCGGAGCGGTGCTTGAGACGGCGGGGCCCAGCGGAGCGGTGCTTGAGATGAAGGGGCCCAGCGGAGCGGTGCTTGAGATGAAGGGGCCCAGCGGAGCGGTGCTTGAGACGGCGGGGCCCAGCGGAGCGGTGCTTGAGATGAAGAGGCCCAGCGGAGCGGTGCTTGAGACGGCGGGGCCCAGCGGAGCGGTGCTTGAGATGAAGGGGCCCAGCGGAGCGGTACTTGAGACGGCGGGGCCCAGCGGAGCGGTGCTTGAGAAGAAGGGGCCCAGCGGAGCGGTGCTTGAGATGAAGGGGCCCAGCGGAGCGGTGCTTGAGACGGCGGGGCCCAGCGGAGCGGTGCTTGAGATGAAGGGGCCCAGCGGAGCGGTGCTTGAGACGGCGGGGCCCAGCGGAGCAGTGCTTGAGACGGCGGGGCCCAGCGGAGCGGTGCTTGAGATGAAGGGGCCCAGCGGAGCGGTGCTTGAGACGGCGGGGCCCAGCGGAGCGGTGCTGGAGACGGCGGGGCCCAGCGGAGCGGTGCTTGACAGGAAGGGCCCAGCGGAGCGGTGCTTGACAGGAAGGGCCCAGCGGAGCGGTGCTCTTCTGCACGGCGGGCCCTGTTCAGCGGTGCTCTTCTGCACGGCGGGCCCTGTTCAGCGGTGCTCTTCTGCACGGCGGGCCCTGTTCAGCGGTGCTCTTCTGCACGGCGGGCCCTGTCCAGCGGTGCTCTTCTGCACGGCGGGCTCTGTTCAGCGGTGCTCTTCTGCACGGCGGGCCCTGTTCAGCGGTGCCTATCTTCACGGCGGGCCCTGTTCAGCGGTGCTCTTCTGCACGGCGGGCCCTGTTCAGTGGTGCTCTTCTGCACGGCGGGCACTGTTCAGCGGTGCCTATCTTCACGGCGGGCCCTGTTCAACGGTGCCTATCTTCACGGCGGGCCCTGTTCAGCGGTGCTCTTCTGCACGGCGGGCCCTGTTCAGCGGTGCTCTTCTGCACGGCGGGCCCTGTTCAGCGGTGCTCTTCTGCACGGCGGGCCCTGTTCAGCGGTGCCTATCTTCACGGCGGGCCCTGTTCAGCGGTGCTCTTCTGCACGGCGGGCCCTGTTCAGCGGTGCTCTTCTGCACGGCGGGCCCTGTTCAGCGGTGCCTATCTTCACGGCGGGCCCTGTTCAGCGGTGCCTATCTTCACGGCGGGCCCTGTTCAGCGGTGCTCTTCTGCACGGCGGGCCCTGTTCAGCGGTGCTCTTCTGCACGGCGGGCCCTGTTCAGTGGTGCCTATCTTCACGGCGGGCCCTGTTCAGCGGTGCCTATCTTCACGGCGGGCCCTGTTCAGCGGTGCTCTTCTGCACGGCGGGCCCTGTTCAGCGGTGCACATCCAGTAGGTTCAAGGGAGCCAGACCTGGCCTGGACTCCATGCTCAGACGCCCTCCGGCCGTGATGTTCCTGGGCCCTTCGGTGACGGAGTCCTGGGCCCTTTGGTGTCCTCCTTTACAGCTGGGATGTGGCATGTGGGGCCCACCTGCTCCGCGCTCCTGCTGGCTGACGTCTCAGCCCTGCTACCCTTACGCTCCTTAGATGGGGCTCTCGGGCCCTTGCCTCCCCTATACGTTGTGGCTGGTGAAGTGGGCGAACTCTGCTCCTTGGGGGCAGCTGTGTCAGTCTTCGCACGGCGGCCCTTGTGTTTCCTGGTCCTCTTGCCGGGGGGGGGGGCTGGATGTGTCCTTTCTGCTGATGGAGGTGTCACTGCTGGCAAAGGGTGGGCTCCAGAACCCATGCACAACAGTGACACCCGAAGTTGGGCTGGTGGTGGCTGTGGTGCTCTTGGGACTCTTTGCAGATGGAGGGGGTAGGTCATCGGAGGGGAAGAGGTCAAGATTAGCTGTTGTGAGGTGGATGTCTGTTGGGTGGGTGTCTGCCTGCGTTTGTGTGTCTTGGAAGGGGTGGTGACAGACACAGTGGGAGAGGACACAGGGGACGTGTAATGGCAGTGGGGGTGGTGACTGCACACGTGCGGACTGTACAGGAGGGTGTGGTGGTGATGGAAGCACTGGCTGATGTTGGTGTGCATGCAGGTGTGAGTGGAGACGTCACAGGGAGGGAGGAGGGAGATGAGGAGGAGGGGGACACAGGGGTGGTAGTGACTGTTGGGATGTCTGCATCTGTGTGTTGCTTGGGTGAGTGTTTGTGGGATCTGTGGTGCTTGTGTCTGGATGAGCTGCCCTTGGGTGTTGAGGTGTGTGCAGGCTGGTCAGATGGTGTGGATGGGATAGGCTGAGGAACAGGAGACAGAGACAGGGTGGAGGCAGTCAGAAGAAGGAGGCTGGAAACAGGGACAATGGCTGCCGTCAGTGCTGAGGCCAGAGCATTGAACGATCGTTGATGGGCAGCCTGACCCGAATGAATGCCCTCCAGGTAGGCATTGCTCCGATGCACCTCCCTTTCTACCCCCTGGATGGCATTCAAAAGGGTAGTCTGCCCAACAATGAGTGTCCTGAGGAGATCAATGACCTCCTCACTGAGGGCAGCAGGGGTAACAGGGGCAAGGGCTGAGGTGCCTGGGACGAAGGAGACGCCTCGCCTTCCTGGGTAAGCGGGCACGGAGCGTAGGCTGAGGGGCTGCTGGGAGGGCGGGGCTGGTACACTGGGTGGCGGCTGTACCTGTAGAGGCGGGGGGCCCGGATGTTGCCGCCACCGCTAGGGAGCTCCCATCCGAGGACGTGTCGCTGTCGCTGCTCTCACCAGCGGTCCCCGTCGTGGTGCTCCCCTCGCCCTCCGGCTCACTTGGGCCCTCGGTGTCTGTTCCTGTGCCCACCGGGGCCTTGTGGCTTACAGCTCCCTCGTGCTCCGATGCCAAATCTCCTCCGCCTGATGATGCTAATGCACACATGCACAAGAAGATGAAGAATAAGGGTGGGGGGAGAAAGAGAAGACCTGGTTGAGTGCATGCAATGTCAACACCGTTGGCGGAGAGGACAGACACAGGAGCCGCATGCACTAAGCCGCGCATTCGGGGCACACTACTCAGTACTTCTGACTCGGACAACAGGTCAGGAGACGACAAGCACGCACATGTGTGAGGCTGGACCATCAATAGCTGGACTTGTCACCCTACGGAGGTGGGGGCCGGGAGCACAGGGCCATGCCTAAGGGAGAGGACTACACTACAGAAAGCGCCCTGGCCTAATGTCACCCCCAACCCTCCTCCCACACCCAGACGCCTCCACTGCGCAGAAAGATAGCTGAATGTGCTGATACTCACCCCCTTGTGTCTGCTGTGATGCTCTCAAGCGCCCATCCAACTCCGGGTAGGCCACCGCCAGGATCCGGGACATCAGGGGGGTCAGGGTACGACTGGCACCCCTCCTAGGTTGGGAGGCCATCCCCAGCAGTGACTCGGCGGTCTTCCTGGTTCCGCGGCGGATGTCCTCCCACCTCTTCCGGCAGTGGGTGCCCCGTCTGACGTGGACCCCCAGGGCCCGGACTTCCTTGGCGATGGCACGCCAAATCCCGACTTTCTGATGGGCGCTGACCTATGTGACATGTACAGGGTGGGAAGGAAACAATCATCAACTTACTGCATGTTAGATGTGATTGGCCCACCCTCCCCAACCTTGCAATATAGCACATGCTCTCATCTGTCGTGCGTTGCACTCCTCATTCGCCCCCCACCCCACCAACTTACATCCACCCCACTCCACACAGGCATCGCCCATTCCATGTGCACCCGGTGTACTCACCTGTTGGTCTGGAGGACCGTAGAGTAACGCATACTGGGGGAGGACCCCATCCACGAGCTTCTCCAACTCTTCAGACGTGAAGGCAGGGGCCCTTTCCCCAGTCGCAGCAGCCATTGTCACTTCCAGACCGAGTTCACAGCAGCACTTGCAGTATAGGTCCTCTCCTGTGGATGATCAGGTCTCGAGTGATTAAGCAGATAGAAAATGGCGGTCACGCCGCGGCGGTGCGTACCGCGACCGCCGGCGCACATCGTCATTGGCTCCTGAAACCCATAGGCTTCAATGTTATCCAATGCGGCTCCGTATAGCGGTCTTCGACCGCCTACCGCCACGGTGTGCTCCGCCAGCGCAGTTACCTCACATCCCATTGTCCCACTTCACAGGTCAGGCAGCCGCCATTTCAAGGGCCCACATGGCATAATCTCTACTGCGACACACAGGCCTAGGCCTGGAATTGCCACACATACACGCCTTTCAATACCTAGATAACCGTGTGCCATGCAAGCAGTGGTGAACGTACCAGTGATTATCTTGACTCTGTGCTCCATGTTGTCCTTCCTAGGCACCGTCCGCTGGGATTTGCGAGGAGAAGGATGAATCCTCGCGTGTACCGACCGCTGGTGGACCTGTCGACAATGGAAGAACGCCACATCATACTACGATACCGACTTGACCGTGCCACCATCCATGAACTGTGTGCCCAGCTGGAGCCAGCCCTGATGTCCCCCATCCGCCAACCCACAGGAATTCCCCCTCTGGTGCAGGTGCTGTCAGTCCTCCATTTTCTTGCAAGTGGCTCATTCCAGACAACAGTGGCCATGTCATCTGGAATGTCTCAGCCAATGTTTTCTAAGGTTTTGTCTAGAGTGTTGTCTGCCCTGACGAAACACATGCGGAGTTACATTATATTCCCAGAGGAGGTTGATTTGCCCACTGTGAAGGGTGATTTTTATGCCCTTGGACATATTCCCAACATAATTGGTGCCATTGATGGGACCCATGTAGCCTTAGTCCCCCCAAAAGACAATGAGCAGGTGTACAGAAACAGGAAGAGTTACCATTCTATGAACGTCCAGGTGGTCTGTTTGGCTGACCAGTACATCTCCCATGTGAATGCCAAGTTCCCTGGGTCAGTGCATGACGCGTATGTGATGCGTAATAGCAGCATCCCTTTTGTGATGGAACAGCTACAGAGACAACGTGTGTGGCTAATAGGTGACTCTGTTTACCCCAACCTGCCTTGGCTATTGACCCCAGTGAGGAATCCCCGGACCAGGGCTGAGGAACGGTACAATGAGGCCAATGGGCGAACTAGGAGGGTCATTGAAAGAACCTTTGGCCTCCTGAAGGCCAGGTTTAGGTGTCTGCATATGACAGGGGGATCCCTGATGTACTCACCAAAGAAGGTGTGCCAGATCATCGTGGCCTGCTGTATGCTTCACAATCTGGCATTGCGACGTCAGGTGCCTTTCCTGCAGGAGGATGGTCCAGATGGTGGTGTTGAAGCAGCTGTAGAGCCTGTGGAGAGTGAAGAGGAGGAAGACTCAGAGGCCGACCCAGACAACAGGGACAGAGTTATCCAGCAGTATTTTCAGTAGCACACAGGTAAGAATCACACACGCCATTTTAATTTTCCTGACTGCCTCGTTTTTCTCAACTTTGTCTATGACCCCCCAGTTATTTGAAACTGATGTTTGATTCTCCCTTCCCTTTTCAGTGCTGTATGACCCACTGCGTGACTTCTGCTTGGTTAGCCCATGGACTAATGCTTATTGATCTCAGTATGTGTTCAGCACAAAGTTTACAGAACATAATTGATCGGTAATGTGTTTTACATTTGTAAATAATACAGCCTGACTCCAGCATGATTTCAGTGCATTGAGTGATTTATTTTTGGTGCTAGATAATGGTACATGATATAAACACGGTGATGGGTGGGGGTGGAGTAATGGCCATGGCAGAGTCCAGTTCTCAGTCTCACAGGTGCATTGTCCATATGCCTGTGGAAGGATGGAGCAGGGGCAGTTCAAGGTTGGACAGGGTGGCAATGTGGGACAGTGGGATGACTTCAGGGGGTATCTCATGCTGGCGGGGGTCTTGACATCCTACTCTGTCGATTTTTTTGATCTCAGGCTCCTCTTGCGGGGTGGTTGTTCTTCAGCAGGAGGTGGGGTTCTGGTGGCCTGTCGTTGTGGTGGGGCCTCCTGTCCACAAGCGCCGGCGGAGGTGGTAGGCTGTTCCTGGTCCTGGCTAGTGACAGGGGCCCTGTGTGGTGCCACATGGTCCCGCAACGTGTCTTCTATCCGGTGGAGGGCCTGGACTAGGCTCCCCATGGCGGTAGAGATGTTGGTGAGATGATTGTTGAACCCCATGTAGCGTTCCTCCTGCTGTGCCTGGATCTCCTGGAACCTGGCCAGTACCGTCGCCATCGTCTCTTGTGAGCGGTGGTAGGCTGCCATGATGGTGGTGAGGGCCTCTTGGAGAGTCGGTTCCCTGGGCCTCTCCTCCCCCCCCCTGTCGCACAGCAGCCCTCCGAGTTGCCCTGTTTCCCCCAGACTCTGTCCCCTGGACGGTGTGCCCACTACCACTGCCCCCAGGTCCCTGTTGTTGTTGGGGTGGTGGGTTAGCCTGGGGGCCCTGTAGTGGCAGACACACCGCTGATTGACCTGTCCTAGAGACAGAGCCATGGGCCCGCTGGGTGGGAGCTGTGCTGTTGTTCCCAGAGGGGGTTGGGTCTGCTGTGGCCTGTGTGTGGGGAACCGACTGTCCAGAGGTCCCCGATGGTCCGGGCTGGTCGTCAGGTTCCAGGTCGACAGAGCTGCTGTCATCACTGGGTGCCTCTTCCGGGGGGGGATGGACATTTCTGGACCCTCCTGGCCGGTGTGTTGGCGTTCGGGTCCTGCATGGGGTAAGAGAGTATGGTTATTGTTTCTGTGTGTGCTATTGTGTGCGATTTATGGGTGCCCTTGTCCCCCAGTGCTGTCATTCCCTTGGGGGAGGTGTTGTGGGGGTGTTGGGGGGGGGGTATGTGCAGTGGTCATGCTTAGGTGATGGGTGTCCATAGTTTGTGGTGGCATGCAGGGGTTGGTGTTGGGTGGGTTGTGCTGGGGAGACATTCTCAGGGAGGATGTGTGATGGGGGGTTGGGGGTGAGGGTGGTGGTGGGGGTTGGCATGCTGGGGGGGGGGGGGTGAAGTAGTTGAGATTGTACTTACCAGAGTCCATTCCTCCGTGTACTCCAGTGAGTCCATCAGGATGCAGGATGTTTAGTACCTCTTGCTCCCATGCTGTGAATTCGGGTGGTGTGGGTGGGGGTCCCCCGCCAGTCTTCTGCACTGCGATGTTGTGTAGCGAGACCGTTGAGCGCACCTTTCCCCGTAAGTCGTTCCAACGTTTGCGGATGTCCTCTCGATTTCTGGGATGCTGTCCCACCGCGTTTACCCTGTCCACGATCCGCTGCCATAGCTCCGCCTTCCTGGCTATAGTGGTGTGCTGCACCTGTGAGCCGAAGAGCTGGGGTTCGACTCTTATGATCTCCTCCACCATGACCCGGAGTTCTTGGTCCGAAAAGCGTGGGTGCCTTTGGGGTGCCATGGGGTGGTGTGGATGAGGTGTGGGGTGGTGTATATGGTGTAGAGTGTGTTGGTGTGTGGTGCTTTGTGCTTCTATGTGGTGTGTGTGATGGTGTAGTGTGCCTCTGTGTGATGTAGCTCTCTATTCTGTGATGTGTCTCTCTCTCCTTCGTCTATGATCTTCGGTCGTAGGGGTTTGTGGGTGATGTGTGTGTGTGTTTTATAGTTGGTTGGATGTGTGGGAGTGTTGTTTGTATGTGTGTCAGGTGTGTGTATTTCAAATTGTCCAATGTGGCTGTGTTTTGGAGCTGTGTGTGTATTTTGACCGCGGCGGTGTGTCCCGCCAATGGAATACCGCGGTTGAAAGACCGCCGCGTGGATTCGTGGGTCAGAATGGCATGGGCGTGTTTGTGTTGGCGTGACGGTGGAGGTTTGGTCATCTCCAGTTTTCCGCGGCCCGCTGATGTGGCGGCCTTCCTTGGATGTCGGGATTTTGGCGGTTCCGCCGTTGTGGGTCAGAATGACCGTGGCGGTTTACCGCGGCCGCGGCGGTAGAATGGCGGACTTCTGACCGGCGGTAAGGGCCTTTTACCGCTGAGGTCAGAATGACCCCCTATGTGCTCTCGCCACCGCTCTGCATCCTAAACTCCAGACACGGGCAGTTACCCACTGTCAAACAAGTGGGGGCACTCTTGGTGCACCACGTCAGGTCCGGGGTAGGCCCAGGACCTCACTCCTGTCAAGAATCAAGCCCAGGCCTTCTCACACACCCTAGTGTGAGTGTCTAGCCATAATCAAAGACCACAACACCAGCTACTTGCATTTGGGCACTTGTTGCAATGGAAAACAATTGTACACCAAATGGGATATTTCGGTTCCAACAGGGATAGATTAAGTTGTACAGATAGGTAGACAAATGGGCGCTTTCATAGATCACTGAACATGGTTATTAGAGACACATCTTGAGGCGATAACAGCATTAGACAAACAGAAAGGGTTTGAGCAGCTCACAGAATCTCAGATGAGAGGATGCATCTGAGTTGCAGAGGAATGAAAGTTCCTCTATCCACCATAGTCAAGTAGCGGCAAAGTCAGATTATTGTTGTTCCCACAACATTAGCAGTAAGCAGAGAAATATGTATGCCCATTATTCACATATACGCCATTGCAGCAATAAAGATATGCACTTTCATGCACAGATGCTCCAGTGCAACCCTGAAGACCATTAGACACCCTAGATCAATCTTAATGTTTCTTGTGAGAGATGCAATCAATGCAAAAGACTTCCTATTTTCCGAGACAACATCACATTTTTACACAGTCAAATGTTGTGCTTACATAAACACCACTTAAGGCAATGCCTGTTTTGTAGATGTCTTCCAGTAGTCAATTGAAGTATGAACGAAATCGGGTCCTTGTTACGTACAGTTCATGAGATCACATATAACATCAGTCATGACATTTTAAATGACATCATTAATGACATCACTAGTGACATCTCAAATGTTATCATTGAAGACATTACTGATAAGCTCAATGACGACAACATCCAGTGGTACTGCTGTTGACATTAGGTTTGATTTTTCTAATGATGTGAAACTTAAATAGTTACACCATATGAATATCTTTTGTGTTGAGTTGTTTTGGATCTATTGTTTGTGTGATAGTATTTTAAAATATAGCAGAATAGATTTTATTGGAAATAATGCATCAAGGCCTCAAAGCATCATTTTCTCTAACCCAACCCACTTTATGACCCAGTGTATGCCTTGAAGAGCGATCCAGTTTTCAAAAAGGGTGCTGTGGATTGTGTAGGAGGATTAAAGTGATGTTGACTTAAATACATTTTAATATCTGGATTGTGCATGGGGAACAGACGGATTCTGGGAAAGATGCAAGGTACCAACTGAATTGTGCATGAGCGCCATATGTGATACTAAAACAAATGCATCTTTACATCCATCTGAAAAGAATGGACTATATATTACCTTACTCACTGTTTTCTTAGTTACATGGGTGTGGGCTTTTACATCAAAATGTGCCTGTTTGAGAAGAATAGCGGCTTCCACAAAATCAGTGTCATGCAGAGAGCATGTGCATATAAGATAATCTCCCTCCTAAGTTTGCTTCAGCTCAGATATGTCGAATTTAGAGCTGCCTCAAGAAACTACAAAGAAATGATGTTGTTATCCGTCAACCAGATCTCCTTGTTTCGGAGTTGTCCAATGCTCAAGAGTTAGAGGTGGTGTGTATGATTATATTGCTTTCTATAGTTTTATTTAATCTATTACTATTCTATATTCTCCTACACTCATATTACTATCATATATTCTCCTAGAGTCAGAAGTCAAGGAGAAGGTGTAGTGAGGCCCTCTTAAACCCACGTTGGTTCCCCATTTTTAGCTTCATTTGATATTTTACATATTTTAGATGCATTGCTTTTAGCTTGGCTTTTTAGCATTGACGTTTTACACACTTCACTTGCATGATATTATTCTAGGAATGTATTGCACAAGTTGTTTGTTTTAGTTAGCCTTTTGTCGACATACAATCAGTACATTTTCTTCAAGGCTAGAAACACAATATGCAATATCCTAGTGATTGTTTTGCGTGTTCCAAAGACAGATTCTAACATCTATACGTAGCATTGCATTGGAGCTGTGCCTCTAACACCGTGTAGCTTCTATTACATAAATGGTGCACTGATCCGGAAGGGGCAGAGTGGCCATCCAGCCGCTACTGTCCTGGGATGAAAGCTATGTTCGGCATGCAGCTTTGCTGGCACTAATCTTCCATCTTCCTGAGAGAATTGCCATCCTCACTACAGGCTGACTCCTGGCACAGTTTCTAGGTATGGGGCTAAGGCTAATCCATTCGATCAGGCAAAGGCAGATGGTACACCTGCTATGCTCTTAATACAGATTTAGGGTTAGGTATGAACCTCCAGAAATCACTCACCATGGTTGGATTGTTCATTATCTTTACCATGTTCATAATGCTGGTAACTTTGCTCTGTTTCATCACAGCTCATTCCCTCTATGCAAGATTATGATCTTTTCAGTAAATGTATTGAAAACCTATCTCATATCTCTCTTTTGTTTTCGCTTGGACATGCATGAGTAATACAAAGAAAGGGTGAGAGCTGTTTCATGAGTCCCGTGGGAGTCAGAGTGTCATGTTTAGGTTGCCATAATAACCTTTCACCCCGATAAGGACAGAGGTTTGGGGGAGGCTCTGTGAGCTAGCCAGATATCGGGCCAACAGTCTCTGATGGTGTGGCAGGACTCAGTCCCATATATTCTGAAGTTCTGTCGTCCAAATACGCAGTCTTATTATCTTAGTAGGCACGGTATAACAAAGGTTGGTGACCTTGGATTGGCCAATCATAACGACTGACAGGTTTGTTCTCTAGCAATCCAGGAACTTTCTGGGTAACTGTGGAACTGTAGTGTGTCTCCAAGGTTGTCCTTGTTGTCTCACTGCTTTAGCTTAGTGCACACAATGCCTGATATAGAACAGTTTGAATTTGTACTCCGAGGGCCTGATTAATAAACTGCACTTTGTAGTATATTTTGTAGTAATACAGTAGTTCTTACTTACTACAGTGTGCTGTAAGCTACTCTTGTAGTAGCTTACACTTTTAGGTAAGTCTATTACATTTTGGTATTCATAAACTGCACTTTTATAGCAAGTCTGCACCTCTATTATTTTCTATGGGAGGGTGCTGAAGTACCAAGGGTTGGTCATGCGTCGTGCTGAACTACAAAAAAGTAAGGCCCATATTTATACTTTTTTAGTGCCGCATTTGCGGCATTTTTTGACGCAAAAGCAGCGCAAACTTGCAAAATACAATTGTATTTTGTAAGTTTGCACCGTTTTTGCATCAAAAAGCGATGCAAATGCGGCGCTAAAAAAAGTATAAATATGGGCCTAAGTTACTACAAAAGTTATACTTTTGAGTAAACGTACTCAAAAGTGTAAACTTAATCAAATGGATAAGTTACCTCTGTGAATCAGGCCGGTAATGTCTGCATTCATTGCACTTGTAACTAATATCTGGTAAATTCTGCTTGGTCTTTATGCCTGCTTTAAACCAACATGTGCCACCGCATGAATGAGCTTTAAACATGCCAAAGGCCCAGGGAGCGTTTCATTTATTGACTTTCATTTAGGGATTTTGTTGATCTTTATCTCCAACAGCTGCAGGTCTTTTGCTATGCTTGGCCCTGACTTATGTAGTCATGCAGCTCCGGTTTGTCCTATGGGTATTATGCACCAGTGTTAGTGTGTAGTGATTTAGCAGCAGTTCTGGTAATTTACCTGTCTTATTTGCCTGCCTGAGTGCTTCTCTGATGTGTTTCGTGCAGTGGTCTAACTGCAATTCTGTTTTATGATTACTGTGTTTTCATACTATGTTGTATGTGCTGTTATTGATTATGCCTTAGCTTCTCTGGTAAATTAACTGCAAATTCTGTCTGGATGCTTCTCTGCATTTTATGCAGTGATTTAACTACTTAAGCATTTTCCCCTGTGTTTCACTTAGTTGTATAGCTGCAGTTCATCGGCTCTTTCACATGCAGCTGCATTTCTTGTCCCTTGGTGGTCACAAGTGTGTCTGTGCTCTAGTATACCTGTATAAGTTATACCCTTATCTTGTGCTGTTAAGTAGCAGTGGTTTTGGTTCTGATACAGATGTGATAATGATAATTTGATATTTGTGTGTTCCATGCTGTGATTCTTTAAGAGTCCTGGCTTTTGTTTGCATTTGCTTTGACAAAGTGCTGTGGTTTTCAGTTACAGGAGCTGCTGCTTCAGCAGGCCAGCATGCGCAGGTCACTGGAGAACTCCCAGGAGATCATAATAAAAAGATTGGAGGATCTTGAATCTATGTTGGAAGACAATCATACAGATGTAAGTATAGCCGGATAGTTGTCCTAGGTCTTGAATTAGAGTAGTGAATTTCTCAAATGACAATTTGTTCGTTTATATTTTATACCACACTTTGCAGTTTGTAAGAGCCGTCACCAATGTAATGGTACTCGTTAATTGACCTCAGAAGAATGCAAATCTTAGTTGGCCTTGCTGGTATTAAAACCAAATTCCATTCTGTCTTATTCTCTACAGAGCTCTGCCTGCCTACTTTAGGTCTTCTTTCCTTCTCTCAGTCTCATCTAAGTCAGCACATGCAGTGTGTGTTGAAAGACATATTTATATCTTACAGCGGGCTCAGAGCCCACCCTTTGCATACCATTGGTTGGCCTCGTTGTCACTTTAGTTTGCTTGCTTCCTATTTGTTAGCTGTGTAAACTTTCTTGTTAGTTATGTGCTTTCTCCCCGCCAGCTCTACATTGCTGCCTTTCACCCATTTGATCCCACCACCTGTGACAATGAGTTGCTTGCTCCAATCTTTCCCGCCCTCCATCACCTTCTCCGACCCTCCTTTTAGTTCTCCATTCACACCTACGCCTATCTTCCTCTTTTACAGCAGAGAGGGGAAAAGTCCACTCTATCTTACTGTACATTAGAATCGGATAAAAATCTTTTGGTTATTACATCTGGGTCACCTCTGGACAGGTACTTGGATTTTCTGCTGAAAAGCTGAAATTCCAGAGTAAAAGTAGATTCTCAGCTTCCCCATATTTTGCAAAGCAGACTGAGAGAACTTTTCTCCAGAGCATACAAGTGAATTTGGACTCTAATTCCAACAATTAAAACATGTTATCACTGTGTCCTGGGGCTTTATCCTACTAATAGGTCTCAAACTGAGCACCAGGTAATGCCCCCTTAGCCACTGACGATGAGGGTTGCACAGTCGAGGAGCCCACGGCTCACTCATGGAAGGTAATGTGTGGTAATGTGTGGTTAGAGCCTCAAAACTCAGTAAATATTTAACAATGATTAATACAGAATTGTCCAGCCAGTGTTTTATGTAAGAGAACAGTTTCTTTACTTTGTCCACATAATAAAATGTTGTACACAAAAAAAATCTGAAGACGATGATATCATACACAATGGGTAAAGTGATCCCTTTTAACTGGTGGAAGTGGTGGATGTTGCTTAAGCTTCTCCCACAAGTAAAAATCCCAGCATGTGCCCTTGCAAGGAATAATGACTGAAGCCTCTATTTGAGTTTCCCGTGTACCCTCCCCTGAAAGGAATCCAGGAATCAAACATTTCCAAAACAGTTCTCCAAAGTGACTCATCTTTGCACTGTACTTTACTTGAGGTATCGCTAGTTCTCAGTATGTCAAGCTGCGCCTGCTCCTGTAGGTCATGGGTGGGGGCAGTGCTCGTTAGAGGTTGTGTGCATGACCCACGAAGCAGAATCATGCGTGCTCGTTCCTGACCCTGTCAACAAACAAGCAGCCTCTGGTATGCAGGTACATGTCCTGCTGAAGAGGTGCTGAATGGCACAGCCCTTAGAACAAAGAGGACACCTCTATTTGCATGTTGTGGCTGAGGTCAGGTGAATCTCCACTAGGGGATCTTCATCGGACACAGGTCACAAGTCTACCTCATAGACAGATGAGCCAATCTACATTATCTTAGGGGATCCAATAAAGCCTCAGTCACTGTCACTCATAATGACTTTTATTGTCGTGCACCATGCTTCTTGGGGTACTTTACTTCCTAGGGTAACCACTAACTGCGGTCAGGGTGCAGTCAGTGCCAAGTCATCACATGGTTACATCTTTCTTGCAGAGAAGCCAAGGTATGGGCTGCTGTCCATGTAAGTGCCTAGTTGCCTCAGGTGTTCTGGTTTTGTAGGCAAGCAGGAGGGTCACCAGGACCTCAATGCATCACCAGCGGCATCTTCATTAGGTAATATCTCCAGCATCCCCCCTCAGCAGTCAGTCAGCTCTTTCCTTCACAAGTTGAAGAAATGTATGGTTCCTGTTCCTGAACCTGGAAAACATGAATTAGCAGTCAGTGATCCCATCCCGGGCACAAAAATGTGTAATGCCTCTCTAGTGGTATAAGATACTGGGTTCTGGTGGTACCTTCTGCCTCAGACTAAGATTGCAGATTGTTCCACACTCAGCTCTGCGACTAGTTTCAGCAGTTCTTGTCTTTTGTTTAATCCTCCCCAACTGGCCAGTCATAGTTTTTAAGTGTCGGCTTCAGAGCTAACCACAGCACCGAGACCGCCCTCATCGCAGCCACGGACGACATCAGATCCCTGACCGACAAAGGAGAAACCGTGGCCCTCATACTCCTGGACCTCTCTGCAGCATTCGACACGGTCTGCCACCGCACCCTGATACGTCGCCTAAGCAACGCCGGCATCAGAGGCAAGGCCCTGGAATGGATCACCTCCTTCCTCTCCGGAAGAACTCAGAGAGTCCGCCTCCCCCCCTTCAGATCCACGGCTACGGAGATCATCTGCGGCGTCCCCCAGGGATCCTCCCTCAGCCCCACCCTCTTCAACATCTACATGACCCCCCTGGCGAACATCGCACGCAAACACGGACTCAACCTCATATCCTACGCAGACGACACCCAGCTCATCCTATCCCTCACCAACGACCCCACCTCAGCAAGAACCAGACTACACGAAGGCATGAAGGAAGTAGCGAACTGGATGACAGACAGCCGGCTTAAACTGAATACAGAGAAAACGGAGGTCCTCATCCTCGGCCCTACACCTACCGCCTGGGACGACTCCTGGTGGCCTCCCGCCCTAGGCAGCACTCCCCAACCCACCGACCACGCACGCAACCTCGGTTTCATCCTGGACTCTTCCCTCTCCATGACCAGACAGGTCAACTCGGTGACCTCAGCATGCTTCAACACCCTCCGCATGCTCCGCAAGATCTTCCGCTGGATCCCCACCAACACCAGGAAGACCGTCACCCACGCCCTCGTCACCAGTCGCTTGGACTATGGGAACGCTCTGTACGCCGGCATCACCATCAAGCTACAGAGGAAACTTCAACGAATCCAGAACGCTGCTGCACGACTTATCCTGAACATACCCCGCCACAACCACATCTCCGGACACCTGAGGAAACTCCACTGGCTCCCAGTCAACAAGAGGATAACCTTCAGACTCCTCACCCACGCACACAAAGCCCTGCACAACCGCGGACCAGAACTCATCAACCACCGCATCTCCTTCTACACTCCTCCTCGCACCCTACGCTCGACCGGACAAGCCCTGGCAGCCGTACCACGCATTCGCAAAGCCACTGCCGGAGGCAGGTCCTTCTCTTACCTAGCAGCGAAGACCTGGAACTCCCTTCCCAGCCACCTTCGCGCCATACAAGACCACCTTCACTTCAGACGGCAGCTCAAGACCTGGCTCTTCGAGCATTGACCCCCCCCCACAGCGCCTTGAGACCCTTACGGGTGAGTAGCGCGCTTTATAAATGCGACTGATTGATTGATTGATTGAAGGTGGGGTGGAAGTTAGGATTCCCCTGTCAAGGGCGCAAAGGAGAAGCTGCCCCACTTAACTACCTGCAAACCCATTGTGGTAGCCTTTTTAGGTAACAATAGAGCAGCAATGTTCAGTGGCGTTCTCAGAATTTCAGAACTGACCTTTTGTCTCCAATCCTACATCCTGAAGTTAGGCATTCTACAAAAGCTTCAGTTATGCTTTGAGAGAGCCTGCAATCTTTAAATGCTTCCATTCATCCATGTTATGTACCACTTGCAAGCTGGAAATCAAACTGGATACCAGTATACCAACAGTGAACGACCACCCAGACCCTTCATGGCCACACTACTACAGACACATCACATATGCACACATTCAGTGTAGATGTTCCTCACGAATGAAGCAAAGAACCCGGTTACAGGAGACTGGCAAACCACTTTAAACAGCAAATGCCAGTAGGCATTACTATTGCATTGCTACAGGTTTTCGTTCTTTCCTGGCACAGTCACTATAACTGCTTGCAGCTCTGCATGATTTATTTTTGCCCTGGATACTGGCAACATGGCTGTCCTATTAGTTGAACACTTTTGAGACCTTCAGTATTTCTAATGTGTTGGCTAGAGTCTGTGTGATTGGTAATTGCGTGACGGTCGTCTTATGGATTAAAAGTTTGCTTTTGCATAAAATGTTCTTTCTGGATCACCCATAGGTGGTCACCTTGGCCACTTTTTGCTGTTTTCATCCCCTTCCTTGAGGTGTGGCTCACGAGGCGTCCTTGAGTCCCACACTATTTGATGCTTATGTTGCACCACCAGCTGTCTATATTAATTCTTTTGACTTGTTTTCATGTGCTCATGGCATGTGGTTTTGATTCTCATTTCTATATCAGCACCTCACAGGTGGTCTTTTACTTTTCTTCGGTTTCTGCTTCTCTTCCGAAACATACCTCTGCGTGCTCTCTGCCAAGAGAAACAGGATGGTGTCTTACTTTCCTAAACTCACCCCAAACAAGACTAAAATTCTCTTTTTCGTACTAAAACTTCATATTCACCTAATATTCTTGCCCTCTTTGGTGCCTCTGGGCAAAATTCGATTATTAATATTATCATTACTATTATGAACAATAATAATAATAATAATAATTGGAAATAATAATAATAGTAATGATAAAAATAATAATAATTATTTTTTATGATTATTATTTGTAGCAGTGCTTCTGCTAATAATAATACTGCAATGATAAATGAATGACACTCACCTACAGAGATGACCACTTAATTCAAATAAAGTTATGTTATGCTGAGACTTTGGTAGGTTTAGTGACCTGGAAGAGTCAGAGAATAAGTTGGAACTCAACTTTGATTAAACAGTGGTGTTGTCCTGGGTGGTCCTTCACCTAACTGACTGGCCAACTGGTGCCCATTGTGCTCCCCCACCCCCAAAACATCCTTGAGGTCTTGTTTCCACCAGTCGATAAGATTTTCAGTTCCTCAAATCAAAAAAGTGGCTTTAACCAGTGTTCTCCTCCTGGAGATTTTCAGAAGAATCATCCGGGCTCCTCCCGTTCAACAACACACATGGTGATGCAGCCGGTGACATCTTGCTGTCTGGATTATGGCAACAGGGTGTATCTGGGTCTTCATGCACATCTGACACCCATGTTTTATATAGAACAGAATATCGCTGGTCACTTCAAATTCATTTAGGCAAAAGGGCTTTCTGCATTTTAACAACAAAACAAAATATTGCCGTGTGCTTTCTGTCAAGCTCTGACTCAAAACAAACTTCTGTTCCTTTGGATAGCAGTGCGCTCTATATTTGGTATATTCATTCATTAGTACCTTCATTTGTATATTTATTCATGAGTGTTTTGCAGGTGCACTTTCAAAGACCACCCTTCTACTCACTATTTTGCATTGATTCATTGGTATTTTGTTAAATCACTGATCTTAATACCTTGTTTTTTAAAGATGATTCCTAACATGCACGTTCTTAGCCAGTGATGTAGCAGAAACTTTATTGCTGTCCCTCATGTCACAGAAGTCATCTATATGTGACAGTTTATGTATCACGCTAATCAAAGTACTAATGGTTTGACTGTACAAGATGCACTGAGAAGTCATTTATATGTGTCTTTGTTTAGACTAGTGTTAGAAACCCTGGTGGTACCAAGGTTTAACAAAATGTTTGAAGGATTAAACTGATATTATGATGACATTTAGACTCTAGACCAATAGTATGTCTTGAAACAATGCTGAATTTCTAAAAAGTTGATGATTTAAATACGTATGCAAAAATAGAGAAATGCAGTTCTATGTTATACTGACTGAAATGTATTAAAGTTATTTTGTTCAACGTTATTGAAATCTAAATGCTGATGAAGAATTAATAATGAAGAATTAACAGTTTGCATATTGAAATGTGTTTTATTTTGTGTATTAAAGTGCAGTATTAATTCACTCGCATTAGCCTAAGTGAGGCTCGCTAGACCCTGTTTTCCTTGGTTCTGCAGAAAATGTTAGTCATTTCCATAACGTGAACTTTCTTTCAGACTTTGTTCCCATGAAAAGACTTGCTTTAGTAATAGACCCCTGTTGTTTTACACATAGAGGGTTGTAGACAGTTGTCCTCGGATGAGGAACATCCTGTACTGTGGACTAGCCATTTAAATATGTGTTTCACACTCGTGTGGAGCTACATGAAATCATGATGATCCCATGAAAGACCTGGGAAGAAGCGCAAAAGTTGCAACTGGGAGTCGTGTAATCGGTTTCAATTGGATGATGCCCCTTCAACGTAAAATGAACTGTTGCCCGGAAATAAACAGATTGTTGTATGAAATTTGTTGTTTACTAGTTGGACTTTGGTCAGATTTCCAGATTTCCTTTGACCAGAACCCTTGCAGATGAAGAAACCCGCATGCTGAGCCCCTTGGAGAGGTATCTTCCTCTCTGCCTTTGCCCCTTTGGAATGCCTTGCTGAGATATAGAGATTTTCTTCCTAACCCCTGCAGAAGACCCTTGATCGAGCTTCTGACATGGAGATGCTTTCCCTTTCTACCTATCTTTTGCACACCTTAGCTGCAGCCAGAGATTTAGTTTTCCAAATTCTTTTTGTCCTTTTTGTATTTTTTGTCTTTTGTCTGCATGTGTTCACATCTATTTCCCTGATTTAAAAATTGTAGGGATTTCCCTTTGCCCAGCTAAATTCAACTCTGCTGATTTGAAATAGACTTGATGTCTATCAAAGCTGAGCAACGCTTGATTTCTGTATCTCAGATAATCTTTTTGATGTTTTGCATTCTTATTCTTGAATGTTTTTTTTTCATTAACGTTAGTTTGTCTGAACTTATTTCGTTGCCTTGGGCAATCCGTGGTGATTTGGTATCTTTATAACTTTGTCTTACAAGTTGTTTAAATGACTCTGAGCTTGAGTTTGTAATAAATCCCTCAACTTTATTCCTGACTGGAGTTTGCCCGATATGGCCACAATAGTCATACTGTGTAACTTAATTGATTTGTGCTGAAATTGTGTTAATGGTTCTACTGCATCCTAAGCAGGGTCCAACGTTCTGTTGACCTCGATGTGCATTGCAAAGGATGAAAATGCTCCAGCACCAGTGTACATAAATGTTGTGAATCAAAGTTAAAACAAAGAAAAACTCATTGTAGTGTTTGAAGAAATATAACATTGCTAACCTCTTTATAAAGGGTTTTCACTCATCGGTATGGTAAAATGGTATAAATATTTTAACAGAAGTGCTGTTACTCTCAAAGCAACAGTGACAGCATTCTTGCATGCCGCAGGTGAAATTTTAAAAAAACATTTGCAAGTGGCAATTAATGGTATAGTGGGCACTAGGGGGGCACATCACAGTTACCACCTGTAACTTTATTTGTGAGGCTGTGTGCGCACATTTGTGCGAATCAAGGTACAGGGTCAGTAGGTTTGGTCTCACTTGCTTTAGTAGATTAACTATAAAATAAGCATCACCACAAACATTTTACAACTATGTGGAAAAGAAATGAAGACTTTCACATTTCCCTCCATTTAACTTTTTGATTGAACTTTTTTATATAGTGTAGTAACAATGGAGGTTTATAGGTGCTTTATATAAAAACACGGAACCCATACATATAAAGGATAGACTGCAAAGACAAGAGAGCAAGAATAAGTTAATCAGAAGAGGAGGGTGTGTAGCATGATAAGGGAGGAGGGAGAGTCTGAGAAAGACAAAAGTAGGAAAATAATTAATCCAAGAAAAGTTGTTAACGGGTGATATCTGAAGGGGATGAGGCAGGATTCATTTTTAAAATTTCTCAGTAGAAAGTTCCCTAGTGAGGTTCCATATGGGAAGGAGTTTAGTTCCTGTGGAAAGATGTTTTGACCTTAGGCAGTTCAATTCTCAAGGTGTTCCTGCTGTGAAGCAGTGGCACCCAAAGCCCCTAGTGCAAGCAAATATAGTACCCCCTTACCACTGGCATGGTAGGAAATACAGCAATAATCAGGGTTCAGTGGGCCTCTCATACCGCTGGGCCCTGGTGCAACTGCATCTGCTGCACCATTGATAACTGCGCCTTGCTGTGAAGGTTGTTTAGGCCTAAAGAGATAGGAAGAAGAGTAAAACTGTAGAGGATCTGCTCACATTTATTGCCTCACTAGCCCTGCATCAGAGCTCGAAAGCTATCTGTGCGTTCAATGGTAGTCTGTGCACCTCATGTAATAGGCAAAACATTTGATTAAATTTGGTCAAGGAGGTCAAGAGTACTAGCTGCAGAAAACTGTATGGTCTTCCATGGGGGCAAGGTGTGATTGAGGAACACCAACTAAAATAGAATTGATGAAATCAAGGCTGGAGATCATTAGGGCATGGACTGCAGTTTTCTTGTGATCCTTAGGGAGTATGTCTTTTTTTGTGGGAACGGAGGACAGATTTGCTAGTCTTGGACACATTGTTGATGTGAGGAACGAGACTCAGTGAGGGATGAAGGGTTAAGCTGTGAAAGTTTATGTTGATATACGTATGGGAGGGGAACCATTGCTTTGCAAGAGATAAAGAAAGTTAAGATTCAAGTTACATTTGATTGACGAGGATTAGTGTAGAAAGTGAGTCTTATTTGGATTAAGCATGACCTTAGCAGATGGTGGAAGTTAAGATGTAGATATGCATGCTGTTCCCATACTGCTTGAATGTTATGTTTGTCTGGTTGAGGACTATATTTTGAGGCTGAAGAAACAAATTAAAGGTAGCGGGCACAAGACGTGAGCCATGAAAAACACTACTAGGCATCTTGGCCTCTCCAGAACTTTGATTCCTTAGTCTCATGAACTGGCAGCTTTTGGAGAGGGTGGATGAGAACTAACTAAGAATGAGATCTTTGATGCCCATGCATTGGTTCCAGGTTTTGAGTATCATTCTGAGATCTATTGATTAAATGCCACCGATACATCTAAAGAATGAATACACAAATCCCCTCTATTGAGCATGCAGTGAACATCTTCCATGACCTTTAGCATTGGTCTACATAAGCTGCCACCTGACCAAAACCTAGACTGGAGCGGTGAGGGCAGATATTCCTTGTCAATGTTGGCATTCAGCTGGTTGACAATGCATTGTACAATTGTTTTCCCAAGAAAGGTAATTCAGGCTGCAGCAGTAACTGGCCAGAAGGTCAAGCTTAGGAGAGGGGTTTTACGAATGAACCAGTCTTAAAGGAATCTGAGAGAAGAATTCATTAGAGGAAGGCAGGTTGCCTCAAAGATGTGAAAGTTTGCTTTGATCATCTAAGAGGGAATAGTTTATCTGAAGTAGTTTAATGGTTTATCTCTTTGATGGCCAGTGAGAGAGAGAGAGTCACTATTGATTGAAGCAAAGATTTTCCATGATTTTCGGGGTCCTAGAAGGCAGAGCTGGAATTTGTATTGGGGAAGGCATAATATTGTTACTGATGGTTGAGATTTTGTCCGGGAAGACATTGTAAACATATAGCTTGAGGTGACGATTGACATTTTAACTTGAGGGAGAAGTTAGATTTTATGTGCCAGAAAAGAGAATACATTTTGATTAGGAGTATTGTTTATTTTTTTTTCCTGATTGTGGTTGGCTGTGGTACTGGTAATGGATTCCTTGTATTCCTTTCTCAGCTTTTGTAAAGTAGATAGGATTATGTCTGCCATTGCAAGTGTGTCTCTTGTTTTTGGTTTATTTTGGGACTGCTAAGGCTGGCAAGATTGATTTGGTCTGAGTTTAATTTTAGAATCCATTATGGAGAGTAATTTCATCATTACTAGACACAAGATCAAGATATGTTCCTAGATTGTTGATTAATTCTCATTGACGTGACTAAGCAGGTTTTATCTTGGTGCCCATACATCTGTGGAGACATAGAAGAGATTTCTTAAAGGGTGGTTGTTGATAACGTTTCGGATAGGTGTGTGGATATGAAATGGTACAGGGATGTAATTGTAAATTGTACTAGTCTATATGTATGGTTGTGTGGCAAATGACATCAGTCTGGTCTGTGACTATGCAGTCTGGACTTTTTCCTTAATTGGGAGACGTTTGGAGGAATGTTGGTGAAAATTATGCAAAGTCATGTTATGTAATCAACGACCAAACAGGATTGGCATCTGGGATTGACCAAAACAATGTTTAAGTCTCCCCAAAAATATATTTTGCGGATAGCATAAAGGTGGATGTCACATACACTGTGAAGTCCTCTAGAAAATGTACCATGGTAGCTGGAGAGTAGATGTGTGGTAGTGCCCCAGCGCCTCTTAGTACTCCCTCTCCACTAACCCACTTGTATATAGAAAGAAAGGAAAGTTGTTAGGATAGGACAATCTCCTGCTATGATCAATAATTTTAGGACCTTCCTCTGTGCTCCCCTCTAAGACCCCAGTATGAGTGAGCAGATGGTGGCAGAATATTTACCACACCTATTACAAGTGACACCACATGACAGGGATTTACTTGGTGTAATAAACACCTTATACTTTGAGTAGTGTTTCCAATAAAAATGGAGTATAACATAATGATTTCAGGCCCTAATTTATACCTTTTACAGGTTTGTGTCAAAAAGTATACCGCCGGATAGTGCCATTCCTGGACGCCAGCCAGACGTCAAATTTAAGCTATGACGCTAGCCAGTGGTAAGGCCCAGTTAGCATCACAATTATTGACGCCAACCAGGTGGGGGGAGGCGTAGGGGAAACTGGAGGTTATGCGTGAAAGAATGGCGCTAGTCATGTTAAAGTAAAACAAATTATTAGCGTCATTATTTCCACGCACAACCCCCATGGACATGACTCCTATCAAAGCAAAGACAGAAGTCATGCCCCCCAGCCCAATGGCCATGGGCATGGCCATTGGGCACGGCCATTGGGCACAGTGCCACATAGGAGGGCCCAAGTTAGGCCCCCTATGGCACTTTACAAAAAAAATAAAAATACCTACCTGGTGGACTTACCTTGGATGGGTCCCCCCATCCTTAGGTAATCTCCAGGTGTGGGTGCGGGTGGGTGGGGGTCCCTGGGGGCACGGAAGGGCACCTGTGGGCTGTTTCCATGGTATCTGACTATGGAAAAAGGCCCACAGGTCCCCTAACGCCTCCCGTGAACAAGGCGTTAAATAATGGCACTTAGCAGGCTTAGTGCCATTATTTAAGGCCCTCCTCCTCACATGCGTGATTTTTGCATTGGAGGATAATTAAGCACTAGGGCCTTTGACTCATTTTTTGCCCCGGAACGCCTACCTTGCATCTCATTGATGCAAGGTAGTTTTCCGCTGGCAAAAAAAGACTTTAACTCCAATATTGTGGCGCTAGACATGTTTCTATAGTCAAAATATAAATATGGAGTTATGTTTGCACCGGATTTGGGTAAAAAACAAATATGCAATTCTGGTGCAACCAGGTTATAAGTATGCCCCCCTGTGCTTACAGCTAAAATACCACATCTATTTGTTTGTATCAGGCATTTTCCTGCTGTAAATTCAGTCACATTTGACCTGCTGCAATTTACCATGGTAAATTTGAAGGGGATGCAGAATTCAGTGCTCAGTTTGGAATTCTTATACGTAACAGGGATTACTGTACAAATTGGAATGTAATTTTCACCTCTTAATTAGGGTCTGAAAATTAAGCCCACTGGCCTCTGAAAAAGAAAAACAAGTCTGTTTGTAAATGTCGCTCTCTTTCCAGGATAACACCACTCGGCCCTCCGTATACAAATCTAACTTATTTGCATTTTCAAAAGCGAAGAAGAATTTTAGGATGTTTGTTGCTCTTCTTAAATAATTGAGGACTGGCTGGATAGCCTTTGTCCAACCTCCGTGGTACTAGCCCCCTCTCCTTCTTCTATCTCTCTACAAATAGTAGACAGGGATACCTGTCTACTGTGCCCTAGACCAATCCCCAGCAAGGGTCTTGTAATGGGCAGGCCACAACATCCCCCGAGACAAAACACTCTAGTTGAATCTCACTGCTTCATTTCAGACACTGCTTCTCCACTTCTACCCATCTATCTAGCTCCCGCGTCTGGGACCTTTCCCTCAGGTATGTGTAAGGTGGTCCACATTTTGGGCACTTTAACATAGATCAGTGGTTCCCACGCTGGGGGTCCGCGAAGCCTCCTCAGGGGGTCCGCGGCTGCTTAAAACATTTAATAATATTAGGTCCCAGCTATCAGTAATGACTCCTCGGGGGGTCCCCGTGTTCCAATAATGATTCAGTGGGGGGCCCCGGGCTCCAGTATTGATAAAATGGGGGTCCACAGAAGTCAAAAGGTTGGGAACCACTGAGTCATAGATGATATACCTTGATTGACAATGACAATACCTAGACGATGCCAATAGGTTTACCAAGTGATGTCTGAACCCATACAGACACTAGTAAAAATGCCCAATGAAATACTGTTTATGCTGTCTCATATCGCTCCTCTGGATGTTGGATCTTTGAAGGGGTGGAGTTTTTTGGGTTGCCATTGCTAACTGACCAAATAACTAAACAAAGTAGTGAAGCTACAGTGTAATACTCTGGTCCAGATTTCCAAAGAGTTGACAAAACGCTGGGCAGCAAGCAAATCTGCGGTGCTGCACTACTTTGAGTGAACTGGAGAGATCAGGACAGCCCTATATCTACACATAAGTGGTGCAGTGCAGTTCTGCTGTCTCCCTGTGCTGGTGCAGTTTCAGCATCCAGCACTAACGCAGCACCCTTGTGCCACTGTGCAAGGGTGTCTGTGTTATGGTCAGCATAGATGCAGGAAGGAGTCTCTTTCAGCACAATTACTATGCTTTAAGGTAGTTTCCTCTTTGCATGTGTGCTGGAGAATTTACATACATGCAAAGAGGAAAACACGCAAAGTAATACAAATATTTCTCCTTGTTACGGCAGCTGGTGGGAAGTGCAGCATTTTAGTGCAAATCCATGTCTATAATTCTTTGTAGATATGGTTGTGCATCAAACTCTATGGTTGGATCCATTGGAAGATACATGCTCCACCCAGGGAACGCCCACTTGATGTACAGTAACGCAAGGCAGCACATTGCGGTGTGTTGTTAATTTTTTATACAAACCAAAAAAAATTCCCGTTCGTGTTTGCTGGTAAATACTAACCTGGTTTTTGTATTCGGTTGTGTTGAAAAAGTAGCTCAACCCTGATGCAAAATCTCAGAAAGAAATACAGAAGGTTTGAACAAACGTGAAAACAAGTGATGATCATGATGTCCTCAATGGTCTCAAGGTCTTGGATTCTGAAGCAGCTGGTGACATTTATGACTAAATGAGGGGGGCTGAATGTCATTGCAGATCCAAGTGCTGCAGCAGGACGGCAAGAGTCTGCGCAGTGGTACCCAAGCATGCATTGATAGGCAGCTCCAAGAAGTCCAGATCATCAAGCAGATGGAGCAAGACTTTAATCGTCTGAGAGCGGAACTGAGTAAGTACTTAAGTATGCTTGTTCTTTGGGGGTAGGAGCAGTGGGGTTCCTTGCATATGATGAAAGTGCATTATTATTTTTATGGAGCTGGAAGGAGAGAGAGGTTGTGATGAGCAGACCGCTAAGTCAAGCGCAACACATTGAAACGGCTATCAAGTGGCCCTATATGAAGGGAGATACTTTGAGCCACTCCAGTTTTTCAAAGCCAACATTTGGGTATCCTGAGACATGTAGTTTCACTTTTTGCATTATAAGCAAGAGGGTGGAGTACGACTACCATTTGGCCTGGTCATCGAGCTCAAAGCAGGCATTAGATTTAGGCCCTGAATTACAGTATAGAGGGGACTCTTGCCGCTACCATCCATGGAAGAGAACCTCTCTGCATATTTAAAGATCCCCACAAGGCAGCAAGGGATCTCGTTGCCTTCACTGGATCAACACTGCTGCATCCCCCCTGAAAGCAGTGATGCTTCGTTGAGCCAGCACCATGTTTGATGCACCCTCTCTGCACACTCTTTTGTTTTTCTAGCATAAACTTCCAAAACAGGAGTTTATTTCATAAAAACTAAAAAAATCCAAAGACCCCAATGTGCCAGGAGCAGCATTCTGGCCACCACCTGGCCCTGTCCACAATCTAAATTGCTGGAGTGTCAGTCAATCAATCAAAAGTTATGTTTATTTAAACCTTAGTGTATTAAAACCATCATAAATACAGTCGTCTCATAATACTATGAATACACTTAAAACAAAAGGAAAAGGTATAATAACCCCATCAAAACAAACCTTAATGCATACAGTTAATATACCTAAGAAAAAACACTAAAACTGCAGGAGTATTGCTGTTGTGCGAAATGTAGCAATCTCCATGGCAAAGCTGATGTTTCAAACCTACAGCCTGGAAAGATGATGAACAAATGCCCGCTCGTTCTCCTAACGAAGGTTACCGTACATCACGCTACCACACTCCTTGTCATTAGGACAGCAGTTACAGGACCTATACTTTAAATTGACAGCCAAATGCATTCTGGGTATTGTAGGCTTAGTTTGCTTTCATTGAACCAATTGGACTAATACCTCATATAAGCCAAGGAAAGTGTGGGGGGGGGGAGGGGGGACTGGTGGCATTATAACATGAAGCAAGGGGGGGATTACAAACTTCTGTCCTTTGCTTTCCTTTTATCCATCACCCTATAATGCCCATGTTTGCATTACCTTTTTTATATAACATGTCACCTTTGCATCTGTTTTTTCTATGTGCTGTTAATAACAGGTGATATTATACATAAGACAGTGCAGTCCAATTTCCCGTCTTTTGAGGGTCAGAGGACGATTTGGTCTTGGCAGCGATTCACATCAAGCACTTAACTCCCTAAGCCATCTTGCTGGCATGTTCTTCTACCATTCTAATGTGAATACGCCTGATTTCTCCCAAATGCACATGTTGCCTGCCCACTGTCACAATGGAGGAGGGTATCCGAGCCAATCAAGATGCAGCACGTACCACATATTATTTTGCTTCATTAACATATTGTACCTCTGAATTTTGGGTTAGAGTTCCAGCTGATTTCACAGCATAAGATCTGCAGCCCTTAGCAGGGAGCAGGCTTGTAGCTACGTTTAGAAGGCCAGTCTGCACACTCAAATGGCACCCACATTTGCCACTACAAAGCGGGCTGGATTTGAAGCCACATGTGTGGACCTGATTTGAAACCTTAGGCGAGACAGATTTGCAGCAAGTAGGGGTGTCTAATAAGGGTGGAAAAATTGAGGGTGCACATTTAAAATCTCAGGCTACCCAAAAAATAAAATTATATTATTAATCTCAGAACAAACAGGAAAGCAGGGTACATAATCTCACTGGTAGTATCTTTTCAGGATTGGAATCAACAGAGAGCTGGACCTGGGGTCAGACCAGTGCTTAATTTGTGCTTGTTGTTTCCGGTGCTGAGCACTGGCACTTATTTTTGAGGGCCGGCGCTTTACTCTTCTGCCTCAACTATTTGCTGTGAGCAAAAGACACTTATGGTAAAGGTGAAGGAAGACAAAAACGGAGAAGCGTCACAAAGGTAGAAAACGGAAAGCTAGTGAGTGGCTGTAAATGTATTAAGGAGGCCTGAGATGGCTTCAGGATTACGCTGCTTCAGTATTCTGTGTTCGCACATTTAATTGCAGCAGCTGTGTGTTTAAGAGGAAGGCTTTGGGCAACGACAAGTTTTTATTTACAAATTAAGCACTGGGTGAGACCACAGAGCCTGACATCTCCATAGAGTATACCGGGTGAGTTCTCCCTAGAGGATGTGTGGCGTGCAATTTCCATAGAGGATAAACGGTGTGTGATCTACATAGAGTATATAGGGAGTGCATTCTCCATAGTGGGTACAGGGCGTGCACTCTCCATGAAGGATACTGGCTCGTGTATTTTGTGTAGCCATAGACGATACACAACTCGGTTCTCACGCTTATGATCTACACAAAACTACATGCAGACTGACAAATGAGAACATGGGTATAATCTATAGAGGGAATGTATGGCTGGTGACTACATGACCTCCAATCTATACTGAGAATGCAGAGAATCTCCAGGCCTGATACATGGCCTGGGTCTTCATCAGAATGTAGGGTGGATGAATTGTATATAGGATACAGGTCCGGGGATTTGTACTGAGAATACAGACACTGGGACCACTATGTAAAAGTTACAGCTCTTGGAATCTCCTTTGGACCACTGGACCTGGATATCTTCAATGAGGCCACAGGGCCAGAGTTCAGCATGAAGAACATATGCCTATGCAATGCATGGAGGGTACATTGCATTCCGTCTCCATAAACTTTAAAGCACCTGGCATCTCAATGGAGATTTCATGGCCCAGGATCTGTATAAATAACACAGCAACACAGCTCTCCATTATGACAGTGGGCCTGGGTAGCTCTAGTGAGGGTACAGGACGTGGGATCTCTGTGGATAACCCAAGAAATGCAGTCTGAAGAGAGATCTTGGGGACTTCATAGAGAATGGAGTACTGGGCATTGGATCTCCTTAATCAATAGAGTTTGGGATCTATTTAAGAAAAATGACACCTGCGATCTGCATAGAATGTTCAGGACCTAGTATTTGCATAAAAAAATACATCCATCTGCTATAAGACTACAGGCCGTGGGAATCAACTAAGGTCCAGAGTCATAGAACACTATGACGACTCTGAGCCTGTGATCACCATATGGGACGCGGATATTCATAGAGAATTCATAATCTTCCTAGGGAATGTAGGGGCTGGGATCTCTATAGAGAATGTGAGACCTCAGCTTTTCATAGAGACTACACTGCCCGGGATCTGTGCAGGATTTCGTTCTCTATGCAGAATTCCTGGCTGGGACTCCATAAAAATCCTAGTGCAGGATTTACACATGGGCAAAAACCTAACTTATGCGATTTGCCCATATTTTGTAGGTGGGGCACATCATAAGCAATCATGCCTGAAATCTCCATAGTAAGTCTGGGATCTGCTAAGGAAATAGAGGGTCTGAGATTCACATAGAGAGCACTATGGTGGGTATTGAATACAAAACAGGGAGCAAGACATCTATAAGCAGTACATAGGCTTATGTTTGCAGATAGTTCTTATGGTCTGAGATTTACTCAGAGAATGCAGGACAGCAGATGTGCACAAAGAGTTCAGCATCTGGCGTCTGCATTGAGAATGCAGGGTGTGGGGTCCAACATACAGAGCTCAGGGTATGGGATCTGCTTAGAGAATACAGTGCCCGGGAACTTTGTTGAGAATGATCGGCTTTGGCTCTATTGCAACTCAAGGGACTGTGATCTGCATATTCAATGCATGAGTTAGCCTCTCCCTAGAATGCTCAGGATCTGAGGGTAAGGCCTTGATAGCCATACAAAATACAGGGCCTGGTTTTAATACAGAAAATACAGAGGTGTGACCTAGACACCTGCTTCAGTTCAACTGCATGCTCAGAACAACCTAGTAAACTGTTCCTAGGATCTCCATAAAGAATAAAAGACTGGGGTTCTCACAGTGAATGCAGCTGCAGATTTAACTACAACACTACTGCAAGGCAGAAGAAGAAACCAAAGATCTGGGCTGTACGGAAGGCACTTCTCCAGCCCCTGACATAATACGGCCTGGCATCTTCAAATGAATGCAGCAACAGGGACTGCATTATCAGTACCAGCACAGGGACCAGCTTTATACATTCACTTCACATTACAATTTGAATACAGCAGCAAATGTAAACAACAACTGATAATGGTGAATTTCTAGGACTTTTGTTTGCATCACGCACCATTTGTCTTGACATCCCTGTCAGCATGGTCACATTTTTCAGTTCCTGGGCTTTCTCTTCATGAATCATCATCACAGGGTCTGTTAGTTCAATTTGGTGCACTCAACAAAGGAAGACTACAATTCCCTGGTTCCACAGATGCATTAAATGAATCTCTGAAGTCAAGCAGCTGTGTCATGCTGATATTGAGTTTTTTGACAACTGTCTTTACACTTCCTTATGAGTCCCAACTCCAGATGCCCAACAAGTTGTCCACCTTCATCAGTTACAGGATACTCTTTCTTTACGTCTCTGGCCCACTGGAACTACAGAGCGGTCTGGATCCTTGTAGGATCTGCCTTGACCAAGGTAAGGACGGCCCTTTCTGGTAGCCACAGTGTTGCTGACGAAGGAACGCCAAAAGGCAGTCCGTGCCCTCCAGAAGGAGTCCCAGAGGAAAAACCTCCAAAGAAAAAAACCTCTATAGCAGGAACTCACTGGAACAAAAAAGAAGCAAAAAGGTAAGTCTTCCAACAAGAAAACCATACTGGAAGAAACTGGAACAAGCGAGGGAAAAAACTGGAGAAAAAACACCAGGAGTGAAGATCAGTACCAAAGGAAGTGTTGCAGCTCAGGGAGAACAAAAATGACACACCTTATATACCCAAAGAAAGGAAATGACCAACAGGAAGAAGAAAGACACCATATTGATTGGGAAAAAATCATAGGAGAATATAGAGAAAAGGTGCCATTTTGGAAAAGGGTCCTAAGGCATGCAGGGAAAAAGAAAGGCATGCTGGGAGAAAGAAGAACATGGCTGCTAAGTATAAAAATAAGGAAAAGACGAAAAGGAGAAAGAAGAGATAAAAGAAGAAAAGAAGAAAGGAACAGGCTGCACCATGTAAGTGTGGGGTTGAGGGGAGGGTGCTCATGCATAATATCGAGGGCGCGCCGCACCCAAAACTCGCCGAGACCCCATGCCCCATTTGGGGCCTCGTGCAAGGAAATAGAGAACAGAAGGGGTGCGGCAAGTGCTGCCAGGAACCAAAGCCACGCCGCCGAGCTGAACGCTCAAGCATTCAGTTCAGAAGTTCTTTCTTACTAAGTATAACTTAAGTATGCAATAAATCAATTCACACTTCAAGATTCTACAACTTGTTTAGCGACCGGTCTGTTGGATTTCCAACTTTATAAGTTCGGACTCTGGGATGGCAAGGGGCATTGCATATAGGTTGCTCTGAAAAGTATATGTAGCAGCCTCAAAAGAGTTAAAAAATATTGTGTATGGTGTTATCCAGCATGGAAGCATGTGTGAGAAGTTAAAAGAAGAAGAGTATATATTCTAGGTTAAGAATGTTAAGGAAAAACCCTATAATGGAAATTCCACAATAGTAAATTCCGTGTTGCAGATGTACTTCTGAAAATATAAACAATAAAAGTTCCCAGAATTCCATGGGATTTGTTACAATTCCTAAAAGTTGGAAATCTGTTCCAAAGGTAGGAGGAAATTTAGTGGAATTCAAACAATTTTTGAGCTAGTGATTGGAGATTGGGTGCCCATAGATGAATGGATTTGTCTGCTACATAATGTAACATTCCTGCTCATTACCTTCTGCTTTATATTTTAGAGGCCAAAGATGTCATCATCAAAAAACTTCAGAAAGACAGCAAGGTAAATGAGGCAATTTCAAACAAGTTAATGTGAATGATGCCCTGAAGAACAAGCATCAATGTACTTTTTGGAGAAGTATGATTCTGTATTTGGTTCACAAGCCTTTGCAGCCTTGAGATGTTAACTGTTGCAGCCTTAAGATGTTGGCTGCAATTACAAACTTTGTAGTTCAAGTTATACAGTGTTAATTCATATTTATAACCTGTTTTGCAGACGTGACCCTTTAGTTGTGCTGTGGTGATGGACAATATGAAAATGTTGCTCTTCCTCGCATTCAAGCGTTAATAACATGAAGTTTACAACTCCATCTACATTGGTGTTTCTTATTTTGAAGAATTAAAGTGATAGGTTATCACTTTGGGGACCTCAAAGGTCTTAGTTCATCAAAATAGGTTTTCAAACTCTTTAAAATATGAAACAAGTACATTTTTACTCAGTTTTCTTTAAACTTGTAATCACTTCGATATTGACCGTTATATTGACTTTAAAAAATATATATATATTATTGTTTCTGTGGAGGTTGCTTCACTTGGTTGTATTCAGTGTTCTTTTCATTTCCCTATTGTGGCTCACTGGTTGTGATCAATGCATTTTTGGAGGCTTATCAGAAGGTGAATGACTAAAAGAGGGAGGAAACAAACTTGTGGTACAAGAATATTGTATCTCAATTATCATCAAGTTAAATATGCTGTACAACAGAATATATAAGGAAAGAATATTGTTTTTTAGGTCCAAAATGTTGTTTTTATAAATATTAGTGTATATAATGTTTACTTTAATATAGTTGTGTAACATATTGTTTTTTAAATAAATCAAATTATATTAGTTGTTCCGTTTTTTTTTGAGGTAGTATTATAATATTTAAAAAAAAATTGTTTTGAATAGCTTATAATTTTCAATGAGTATTAACTTTTTTACATTTGTTTATTTTTTAACTTAGTAACAGATAATACGTGTTAATTACTTAAAATATGAATGTTTCTCTGGTTTAATTCTTCTTAGTTAAATAATGCACTGTAAATAATTAGGTAAAGTATTTAATGTATTATTTGCTATATCAAGCATTTTAATACTTTTAGTACAGGTGTCATTTTTAAAGTGTAACTTAAAATTTGCACAACTGAATTAGAAAGTTTTAATTTAACCTTGGGTTATTGGGGTTCTCGGGTACTAAGGTGGGAATTTAATATAAATATAACTTATTGTTTTTCAATTATTTATTTGGTTTATTGGTATTCTATATTTTAGATTAGTTTGTGTTTCTTAATGTGTTATTTGCATTTTCTTAGTTTAGTTAGTCATTTTTATTTTAGTAGTTGGATATTGAGTTTGTAGGAATTAGGGAGGGACGATAATGAAAACAGCAATTATTTTGTTTTATTCGTTAATTTATTTAAGATATTAGGTCATAATTAATTATGCAAATCATTTAATTGATTATTTGTTAGTTTTTAATTGTTAATTTGTTGATGAGTATATTTGATAAAACATTTTTGAAAAAGAGTTTTATATTTACTTGTTTTAATTGTGTTTTATTTCTTACTGGATTTAATACACATAGGCCCTCATTACAACCCTGGCGGTCTTTGCCCGCCAGGGTTGTTTTGGCGAATTTCACCAACAGCAGGCTGGCGGTGAAATCCGGGGGATTACGCCGCGGTCGCACCGCCGGGACCGGCGGTTTCCCGCCACTTTTTTCCCGGCGGGAGTAATCCCAGGGGATTACGAGTCCCCCTGCCGCCAGCCTTTTCATGGCTGTTTGCACCGCCATGAAAAGGCTGGCGGAAAGGGAAGTTACAGGGCCCCTGGGGGCCCGTGCAGCTTTTCACTGTCTGCTATGCACACTGTGAAAAGCGCGACGGGTGCAATTGCACCCGTCGCACAGCCGCAACACCGCCGACTCTATTTGGAGCTGGCTCTTGTGTTGCGGCGAGATCCCCGCTGGGCCAGCGGGTGGAAACCAGGTTTCCGCCCGCCGGCCCAGCGGGGATCTCTTACTGGCCGTGGTGCGAGTGCGGCCGCATTGCCGGCCGCCCCGGCGGTCAGACCTTGGCGGGCGGCTCCAGCCACCCGCCAAGGTCGTAATGACCCCCATAATGTTTTATTTATAGTTTTATTTTTATGTGTTTTGGTTTATTATTTCCAGTAGTTGGTACAAAAGTGTATTTATATATTTGTTTAATATGTTTTAAGTGACTTTTGTACTATAAAATTAGTTTTTTCATTACATTAATTTAATTTATCTATAGTGCATATATTTTCTCAATTTTACATGTAATATTTTGTTTACTTTGTAATGTATTTAAATGTTTCTATAAAAGTGATAAAGTAATTGGAATGGTATATATAACCCCTCCAAAGTACAACAGTTTATCTACTGTTTAAAAGCCTGGAATAAAAATGGTACATTTAACCTCTCCAAAACCAACACTTTCCCTACTGTTGCTTAGATTAGAGTGCCAATAGTAATTCTAATACCTCCAAAGTCCTACACTTTCCTTGCTTTTGAGTATGTAGAGTAAGAGTAGTAAGTTTAACCCGTCTAAAACATACTACTTTACCTACTGTTGGTTTGATTTGAGTGGAAATGGTAAATCTAACTTGCCTGTGTCCAACATTTTTCTTGTTTTGTTTAAATTGGAGAAGGAATATTAAATTTCACCTTTTAAAAATCCAATACTCTCCTTTCTGTTACTAAGATTGAAGTGGGAATAGTAAACCTAACTCCTATAAAGCCCAAAACATTTCCCGTTTCTTTCATTTGGATATTGTTATTTTGTAATTTAGTTATATGTTCTTTTAAGAAAGCTTTAGAAATTGTCATGGTATATCCAACCTTTTAAAAGTACAACACTTTTCTTACTGGTGCTAATATTGGAGTGGGAATAGTAATTTTAACCCTGCTAATGTCCAGTACTTTCCCTACTGTTGTATAGATTGAAGTGGGAATAGTAAATGTAACCGCTCCAAAGTCCAACACTTTCCACACCTTTCATTTCTCTACAGTGCGAAAAGTAAATCTTACCCCTCCGGAGTGCAACACTTTCCCTATGTTTGTTTAAATTGGAGGTAGAAATAAAAATCTGACTGCTTCAAAGTCCTGCACTTTTATTACTGTTGTTTATTTTGGATTGTTCCTTTTTTTATTTAATGTTTAAATTATTTATACAAAAATGTAACTATTTTATTTAAAGGTTATGTCTGCTTTTTATATTACTTTCATTTTTAACTACATATTATATATGATTTTATATATATCTGCTTGTTTATTTTAATGTTTAAGTTATTGTTAAAATTGCTTTCATATCTTTTAATGTACATATGTGTATATTAAGTATATATTTCATTTACATTAATAATTACAACTAATATTTCTACAATAATTTAATTTTTAAACATATTTGAGATGTGTTTGCTCTATATTTGTTTGTAAATCTTAAATCTTAAGTTATTGATAATACTTTTAAGGTTTTTAAACTTGTTTATTTTTTCACGGTATATATATTTATTCATATTTTTAATTTTAATTAATATCCAAAACTAGGCATTATGTTATTACTTTGTTGGTTAATATTATAAAAGTATTACCTACAATAATATATAGAAATATTACTATAAACATGTCTTTTTAGGTCTTCCCTGTGACAGAACATGTGCTGCAAACTCATTTTCACTCACTCGCAAGAGTAATTGTTTACTAAAATAGACTTGGAGTCTGCTCATTGCTTACAATTTGTGGGCTTCATTGTCACTCTCTTTTGCTGCCTCCTAATTGGGCAGCGTGTGCCGGCTTCATCTCTGAAACATGGACCAATTACTGTTTGATTTCTTGATTTGTATTTCGCTCTTCTTGTGCTCGGAGTGTGATACTACTTTTGTTTCCTTCTCCTTTCAAAACAACTCGAAAACATCAGAGTTAAAGCTCACACTTTCTGGTATGTCAAACCGCTGGATTAAAACAAATAGCAATAACGAATCTTTGTGGTATGTGTTCACTTTCCAAAACATACACTTGTCGCTATTATAGATGATGAAACTATAAAAGCATACAGCATTTCTTGAAGTCACTTTCACTTCTCTTTATCTCTACCAATCCCTGCATCCTCAAGTCACCCTCACTTCCCTTTACCTCTTCCCACTCTTAAATGCTCAACTCATCCTCACCTCCTATGACCTCTGCCCAACACTGAGCCTTCAAGTCTCTCACATATTCCTTTATCTCTACCCACCCCATAACCCTCAATTCACCCTCATCTCTATTTTCTCTATCCACCATTAAACCCTTGGGTCAGCCTCAGCTTCCTTTATATCTACCCACCCCTCACATACCATTACCTCTACCCAACCAATAACACTAAAGTCACCCTCACTTCCTTTTATTTCTACCCACCCCAAAACCCTCAGGCAACTGTGACCTCTCTTTAACCTCTACTCACCCCTGAACCTCAAGTCACCTTCACCTTTCTTTACTTCTACTGAACCCTGAACCCTCATGTCACCCTCATCTTCCTTTACCTCTGCCCATGCCGAAGGCCCATGTCACCCTCGCCTTCCTTTACCTTTACCCACCCTGAGCCCTCACGTCAATCTCACCTCACTTTACCTCAACCCCTACTATAACCCTCAAGTCAACTTGACTTCCATTAACCTCTATCCACCACTGAGCCCTCAAGTCACCCTCAATTCCCTATAGTCCTAACTACCCCAAACCCTAAAGTCACCCTCACTTCCCTTTACCTCTACCCAGCCCTGAACCCCAAAGCCACCCTCACCTCCCTTTAGCTCTACTTACACCTGAGACCTCAAGTCACCTTCACGATCCTTTACCTCTACCCATCTATGAGGCCTCAAGTCACCTTCACATCACTTTACCTCTACCCACCCTGGAACACTTCAGTCACCCTCACCCCCCTTCATCTTTACCCACTCCATATCCATCAAGTCACTCTCACCTTCATTTACCTCTAGCCGCCAATGACCATCAAGTCATCCTCATTTCTCTTTACCTCTACCCTCTCCAGAAACCTCATCACCATCACTTTCCTTTACCTCTACCTACCCATGAGCCCTCAATTCGCCTTCACCTCAGATTAACGCTACTCATCCTATTCCCCTCAACTCACCCTCACCTCCCTTTATTTCTAGTCGACCATGACCCTCAAGTCACCCTCATCTCCCTTAACCTCTATCTAGCTATGTGCCCTCACGTCCCCCTCAACTCACTTTACCGCTACCCAGGCCTGAGCACTCCAGTCACCATCACCTCCCTTTACTTCTACCTACTCCTGAGCCCTCCGGCCACACTGACCTCCCCTTACCTCAACCCACCCCTGAGCCCTCAAGTCACGCTCATGTCCCCTTACCTGTACTCACCTTTGACCCCTAAAGTCACCTTCACTTCACTTTACCTCTCTCCACCCCTGAGTACTTCATTCACCTCATCTCCCGTTGCCTCTTCCCACCACATAGCCCTCAAGTCACCCTCACTTCCATTTACCTCTACCCTCCCCTGACCCTCAGGTCGCCTTCACCAGTCACACTCTCTTCCCTTTACCTCTGCCCACTCCTGAGTCCTCAAGTTACTCTCACCTCCCTTAACCTCTACCCTGGGCTGAGACCTCAACTCACCCTCACTTTCCTTTACCTCTATCCACCACTGAGCACTTGAGTTTCCCTCACCTACCTTTATCTCTACCCACCCCATAACCCTGAAGTCACACTCTTCTCCCTTAAGCTCTATCCACCCCTGAGCCCTCAGGTCACCAACATCTCCATTTACATCAACCCACACTGAACAGTTAAATGACTCTCAACTCCCTGTCCCTCTAGCCACGTGGAACTCTCAAGTCACCCTCACCTCTCATTACCTCCACCCCTGAACCCTCTGGTTATCCTCACTCCCCTTACCTCTACTCATCTCTGAACCCTCAAGTCACCCTCACCTCAATTTACCTCTACCCACCCCTGGACCCTAAAGTCACTTTTACTTTCCTTTACAGCTACCCATTCCTGAACCCTAAAATCAATTGTTTTAAAAAGAACATTAAATGTATGTAATTTAATAAAAGTACTTAACTGCTTTTTAAAAGTACAAATAACTGCCTAATACTTACCTGCGTTGTAAAGACTTCATGGTAAAGTTCTGTGTGGTAAAGGCTGCGAAGTAATGGCTGTTTCCCTTTAGGCAGGACACACCCCCTCCCCTTCTTAAACACTTTAATGCCTTTACCCTAGTGCCCCTAAATGTTGTGTGGACACTGTTGTTTTCAGCCCTTAAGTATATTTGATGGGCACCGTTGCCTCTTTGACATTTTTCCCAGCACCCTATACTTTAGGTTTCGCCTGAGAGAGCACATGCGCTATCACTTGTGAGACATTTTGTTCACTTACAGAGGAGTTACAGCCTCCCCACTGCCTATGTTTTGTTGGCTTTATCATCACTCTCATTTCCTTCCTTTTGTTTGGTCAGTGAAGGCCGACTTCACTTCCTCTTAATGTGCTTCTCACAACCCTTGAGCGTGGCCGAAGTGCTGCCTCCCTTGTTCAGTGTCCTTCCACTGTTGGCCGCTTTCAGAGGTACTTTTTTTCTTTTTACTAGCACTCCCTTCCTCCTTCTAGCATTGTTGATTGCCCTGTCCCCCACCACTCATCCAGCTATGTTGCTTGTATGGTCTACTCCACCTGCCCAGGCCCCTGCCACCTCCAGCAGACCATAAGTGCTCCTTTGCGCTCTCCCCTGTCCAGCCCCTCGTTTTTCTTCTGTCTTCTGTGCTCTCTCTCTTTTTGTCCAAGCTCCTCGTTTTCTTCTGCTCTTCCTCCTTGTCCAAGCTCCTCGTTTTCTTCTGCTCTCTCTCCTTGTCCAAACTCCTCGTTTTCTTCTGCTCTCTCTCTTTGTCCAAACTCCTCGTGCTCTCTCTTTGTCCAAACTCCTCGTTTTCTTCTGCTCTCTCTCTTTGTCCAAACTCCTCGTTTTTCCTCTGCTCTCTCTCTTTGTCCAAACTCCTCGTTTTTTCTTCTGCTCTCTCTCTTTGTCCTAGCTCCTCGTTTTTCTTCGATCTCCTGTGAATTTCCCCTTTCTTCCAACTTTCTCTTCTTTTTTGGCCTACCGCCCCCCCTGCTTTCCCGCCGCTGCCACCCGTGCAGCCCTGCCCCCCCTGCTCCTATTCGTCGCCCTCCCTCCCACCCCCAGCTGACCCCTCCTCCCCCCACCTCCCTCTTATGGCGGCCGCTGCGTGGCAGAGACAGCGACCCTTCACCCTAGGGCAGGTCGCTTCCCCCGCCGCTGCAGCTCCACCTGCCCAGGCCCCTGCCACCTCCATTAGACCGTAAGTGCTCCTTTGCGCTCTCCCCTGTCCAGCCCCTCGTTTTTCTTCTGTCTTCTGTGCTCTCTCTCTTCTTGTCCAAGCTCCTCATTTTCTTCTGCTCTCTCTCTTTGTCCAAACTCCTTGTTTTCTTCTGCTCTCTCTCTTTGTCCAAACTCCTCGTTTTCTTCTGCTCTCTCTCTTTGTCCAAACTCCTCGTTTTCTTCTGCTCTCTCTCTTTGTCCTAGCTCCTCGTTTTTCTTCGATCTCCTGTGAATTTCCCCATTTTTTTCCAACTTTCTCTTCTTTTTCGGCCTCCCGCCCCCCGCCCTCTGCTTTCCCGCCGCTGCCACCCGTGCGGCCGCGCCCCCCCCTGCTCTCATTCGTCGCCCTCCCTCCCGCCCCCAGCTGACCCCTCCTCCCCCACCTCCCTCTTATGGCGGCCACTGCGCGGCAGAGACAGCGACCCTTGACCCTAGGGTAGGTCGCTTCCCCCGCTGCTGCAGCTCCACCTGCCCAGGCCCCTGCCACCTCCAGCAGACCGTAAGTGCTCCTTTGCGCTCTCCCCTGTCCAGCCCCTCATTTTTCTTCTGTCTTCTGTGCTCTCTCTCTTTTTGTCCAAGCTCCTCGTTTTCTTCTGCTCTCCCTCCTTGTCCAAGCTCCTCGTTTTCTTCTGCTCTCTCTTAGTCCAAACTCCTCGTTTTCTTCTGCTCTCTCTCTTCGTCCAAACTCCTTGTTTTCTTCTGCTTTCTCTCTTTGTCCAAACTCCTCGTTTTCTTCTGCTCTCTCTCTTTGTCCAAACTCCTTTTTTTCTTCTGCTCTCTCTCTTTGTCCTAGCTCCTCGTTTTTCTTCGATCTCCTGTGAATTTCCCCTTTTTTTCCAACTTTCTCTTCTTTTTCGGCCTCCCGCCCCCCGCCCTCTGCTTTCCCGCCGCTGCCACCCATGCGGCCCGCCCCCCCCGCTCCCATTCGTCGCACTCCCTCCCGCCTCCCACCCCCAGCTGACCCCTCCCCCCCACCTCCCTCTTATGGCGGCCGCTGCGCGGCAGAGACAGCGACCCTTGACCCTAGGGTAGGTTGCTCCCCCACCGCTGCAGCTCCACCTGCCCAGGCCCCTGCCACCTCCAGCAGACCATAAGTGCTCCTTTGCACTCACCCCTGGCCCCCAGCGCTCCCAAAGCCCGCAGCACTGCTACAACGCCACCTTCCTCCACGAACTCAACCCGGGACGTACTACAACCTGCTACCAAGCCAGCCCGAAACGCACTCATGGACCCTTCGCATGTCAAACCTGCAAGCATACCTTCCACTGCGACTGCAGCCCATCCACCAGCCCACGCGCCAACAACCACCTCAAGTGCATCCTCATCAACGCACGCTCCGTCCACAAGCACGCCATTGAACTATGGGACCACCTGGACTGTACCGCACCGGACGTCGCCTTCATCACTGAGACCTGGTTGAACGCCTCATTGGCACCCGACATCGCCATAGCCATCCCCGACGGCTACAAGATTGCCAGGAAAGACCGCACCGACCAAGTCGGAGGAGGAATCGCCATAATTTACAAGAGCTCCATCAACGTCACTACCTCCACCGAAGACACCCCCCTCGCCGCCGAACACATGCACTTCTAGATCCACACCGACCCCAGGACCACCCTCAGAGGAACTATCGTCTACAGGCCCCCTGGACCACGTGCCCTTTTCAGCGAATCCATCACAGACTTCATCTCCCCGCACGCCCTAGCCTCGCCAGACTACAACCTCCTCGGTGACCTGAACTTCCACCTGGAGCAGAACAACAACACCAACACCACCACCCTGCTCGACAACCTCGCCAACCTCGGCCTCAAGCAACTGGTGAACACCCCCACCCACATCGCTGGACACACGCTCGACCCCATCTTCTCCGCCAGCAACCACGTATCATTCAGCCAGTCCTCCGAAATACACTGGACCGACCACAGATGTGTCCACTTCACCTTCAGATGCAAGACTCTCCACCTTTGCACACAACCTATCTCACGCAGACCTTGTAAGAAAATCTCCACAGAACAGCTACTCTCAACCACAACCAACCTACCATCACCTCCAACGACAACAACGCAGCCCTCAGCCTCACACAGTGGATCACCAACTGCGCTGACAACCTCGCCCCCCTCAGACGCCTCCCAAGACAGACCAACACCAGGAAACCTCAATGGTTCACAGACGCCCTCAAAGAATCCAAGAAAACATGCCGTACCCTCGAGAAAACCTGGTGCAAACATCACACCGCAGAAAACATGTCAGCCCTCAAAATTGTCACCCGCGAACACTACCAGCTGATCCACGCCACCAAAAGACCATCCTTCAAAGAAAGACTGGACAAGAACACCCACAACAGCAAAGAACTCTTCAACATCGTCAAAGAGCTCTCCAATCCCAACGCCAGCTCCAACTTCATCACGCCCTCACAAGAACTCTGCAAATCCCTCGCTACCTTCTTCCATCGAAAGATCACCGACCCTCATGACAGCTTCGGTCCACAGATCCCGCCGACCACCATAGATCCCACAGCCCCAGCCGTCACACTCAACGCCTGGACACCCATCAGCGCCGTAGAGACCAAAACTACCATGAACACCATCCACTCCGGTGCCCCTCGGACCCTTGCCCACATTACATCTTCAACAAAGCCGACACCAGCATCGCCCCCTATCTCCAGACCATCATCAACAGCTTGTTTGCTTCCGCCACCTTCCCCGAGAGCTGTAAACACGCGGAAGTCAACGCTCTCCTGAAGAAACCCACGACGGACCCCAATCGACCTGAAGAACTTCCGCCCCATATCGCTCCTCCCCTTCCCGGCCAAAGTCATCTAGAAGGCCGTCAACAAACAACTGACAGACTTCCTCGAAGACAACCTGCTCGAACCCTCCCAATCCGGATTTCGGGCCAACCACAGCACAGAAACTGCCCTCATCGCAGTCACCGACGACATCCGAACCCTGCTGGACAACGGAGAAACAGCCGCCCTCATCCTCCTCGACCTCTCGGCTGCCTTCGACACCGTCTGCCACCGCACCCTAATAACCCGCCTCCACTCCACCGGTATCCAAGGACAGGCCCTGGACTGGATCGCCTCTTTTCTCTCTGACCGCTCCCAAAGAGTCTACCTCCCGCCTTTCCACTCGGATCCCACCGAGATCATCTGCGGCGTCCCACAGGGCTCCTCGCTCAGCCCTACCCTCTTCAATGTCTACATGAGCCCCCTCGCCGACATCGCACGCAAACACAACATCAACATCATCTCCTATGCCGACGACACCCATCTGATACTCTCCCTCACCAAAGACCCAGCCACTGCCAAAACCAACCTGCAGGATGGAATGAAAGACGTTGCAGAATGGATGAAACTCAGCCGCCTGAAGCTGAACTCAGACAAAACGGAAGTCCTCATCCTCGGAAACTCCCCGTCCGCCTGGGACGATTCCTGGTGGCCCTGGGCACTGCACCGACCCCCTCAGACCACGCACGCAACCTCGGATTCATCCTGGACCCCCTTCTCACCATGACCAAGCAAGTCAACGCCGTCTCGTTTTCTTGCTTCCTCACACTCCGCATGCTCTGAAAGATCTTCCGCTGGATCCCCGCCGGCACCAGAAAAACTGTGACCCACGCCCTCGTCACAAGCCGCCTGGACTACGGAAACACCCTATACGCAGGAATCACCGCAAAACTTCAGAAACGTCTTCAGCGAATACAAAACGCCTCTACACACCTCATCCTCGACGTACCCCGCCACAGCCACATCTCCGCGCACTTGAGACATCTGCACTGGCTACCCGTCAACAAAAGGATCACCTCCAGGCTCCTCACCCACGCACACAAAGCCCTCCACAACAAGGGCCCCGAATACCTCAACCGTCGCCTCACCTTCTACACGCCCACCCGTCAACTTCGATCCACCAGCTTCGCTCTCGCCGCCGTCCCTCGCATCCGCCGAACCACTGCCGGTGGGAAATCCTTCTCCTACCTGGAGGCCCAGACGTGGAATTCCCTCCCCGCCCACCTCAGGGCCACCTCGCCTTCCGGAGGCAGCTCAAGACCTGGCTCTTCGAGCAGCAGTGACCCCCTCCCCCAGCGCCTTGAGACCCTCACGGGTGAGTAGCGCGCTGTATAAATAGGATTGATTGATTTACTCCTCCCACTTACGCCCATATTTATAAATTTTTTGCGTCGCATTTGCATACTTTTTTGACGCAAAAATAGCGCTAACTTGCAAAATACAATTGTATTTGTAAGTTGGCGTTGTTTTTGCGTCAAAAAGTGGCGCAAATGCGGCACACACAAAAAGTATTAATATGGGCCTTAGTTCCTTGTCCCGTCCACCTCAACCCCGATCCATTAGTTGTTTGCCCCCTCCTGTTCCACCACAAAAAAACACCCAAAAATCACACCAACAGGGTTCAAGATACTACAAAGATGCAGACAGCTCTTCCCTCACTTCTCTGCGTGGCCTTTTTTTTGCTATCTTTATGCGTGGCCATCCCAGCAAACTTAAGCTCGGACGTAGGGTAATTACATATTTTTTTTTTATGAAGGCAGAGAATAATTCCATACTAATTAACGGGTCACTGCCTTCAGTGCTAGGTATGTCATATTGCTTTTCTTTTTTAACTTTCAGCCATGCTGCCCAGGACCCCTGCTGCTGTACAACATGGCTAAAGCAAATTGACAAAGCCAATAGCTCTCCAATAGGAGAGACCTATTGGCTTTGCCAATGCTTGTTTTCATGATATTCTGTTCGACAATATTGTTGACACAATATTTTGGTAGCTTTCATACAAAGTATGCAAACTAGGTATATGTAGATCTATTTGAAGCTGAGGGTGTCATTTAAATGTTTGAAAGTGTAGCTCAGTTAGAATGCATCATTTTAATGATATTTAAATAACAACACCATGTTAAAAACACTACCTGCACGTAACAGCACGTAGTAGGATGGTTGTGTGACGCCAGATCTCTGTGGTGCAAAGTTGTGTTGCAGTTTTCTGTTTATAGGTGAAAGGTAGCTTTCAAAAATATACAGTTTTCAGTACTGCACAGACTGTTGATAAACAATAAGATAAAATGAAAGGCTAAACCGAAAGTCATAAATAAATTAATTTAGAAAATCTGGGGACTCAACACTAGTAGGAGGGTGTGATAATTCACCTTTTGAACTCACAGCGTTATGTGGACAGAGGGCAGATGGAAAACTTATTTGAGATGCTAAGGTGTGTTGTAAAAATATAAATATATGTCTGTTTCTGGATCAGTTGTCAATGCGAACAGTCTGACAATTACGGTTTTTGAGACATTTGTAACTCAAGTTTTAGGATATCTTTGAAATAGTGGAACTTTAACGAGTAATGAAAGTGTACGAGATGTATTCATATGTTCGGTGTGTAATAAATGTTGGTAGAAATTTTTAGAGATTCTTTCTGGTAATATTTTTTAATATGTAAGTTAACATTGTGCCTTAAAAAAGTTTGTCCAAGGGCAGATCCTTATAAAGGAGTTCCTTTGTTGTCCTCCGAAACGTATCAGTTGTCATTATTAAAGTCTAATTGAAACACTTTTGACATTCAAATGAAGCAACAACTTGTATTGAAACTTTAAAAAATAATGAGGAATTCCTTTAATTATTCTTTTTAATTTTTTATAAAAAATGTAAAATTCATATGAGGATGTTAGAGCGAGGAGCACTCGGAGATGACAAACCTTGATGTCAATAATGTATTCACAGTATAAGTAGCAACCTACTTAACCCCTTCACTACCAGGTCTTTTCACCCCTCAGGTACCAGACCTTTTTTGGCTGTTTGGGGCAGTTCACGCTTAGGCCCTCATAAATTTTTGTACACATAAGCTACCCGTGCCAAATTTGCGTCCCTTTTTTCCAACATCCTAGGGATTATAGAGGTAGACAGAGTTTGTGGGTCCCCCTGGAGGAGATCAAGAATTAGCCAAAATTAGCCAAAGTTTTGCGAACAGTTTGTTTAAAAAAAAAATGGCAAAAAGGGCTGCTGAAGAAGGCTTGTGGTTTTTTCCCAGCTTTCAGGAACAGGCAGACTTGAATCAGAAAACCACATTTTCAACACAATTTTGGCATTTTAGTGGGACATACCCCATTTTTACTATTTTTTGTGCTTTTATCCTCCTTCCAGTCAGTGCCAGAAATGGGTGTGAAACCAGTGATGGATCTCGGACAGCTAAACATTTCCAAAAAGTAGAGGAAATTCTAAATTCAGCAAGGTGTCATTTGTGTAGATCTTACAACGTTTTCCTACAGAAAATAACAGCTCAAATAAAAAAATATTGAATTTGAGGTGAAAAAAAACAGCCATTTTTCTCCACGCTTGACTCTGTAACTTTTTCCTGAAATGTCAGATTTTCAGATTTTCAAAAGCAATATACTGTTACGTCTGCCTGACTCTTCTGGTTGCGGGGATTTATAGGACTTGTAGGTTTATCAAGAACTCTAGGCTCCCAGAGCCAATAAAGGAGCTGCACCTTGCAACGGGTTTTCACTCTATACCGAATTTACAGCAATTTATTTGGTGAAATATAAAGAGTGAAAAATAGGTATCAAGGAAACCTTTGTATTTCCAAAATGGGCACAAGATAAGGTGTTGAGAAGCAGTGGTTCTTCGCACATCTCTGAATTCCAGGGTGCCCATACTAGCATGTGAATTACAGGGCATTTCTCAAATAGACATTTCTTTCACTCACTGTCCTACATTTGGAAGGAAAAAATGTAGCGAAAGATAAGGGGCAATAACACTTGTTCTGCTATTCTGTGTTCTCCCAAGTCTCCCAATATAAATGTGAGTAGGCCTAATGTCCCTGAAGGAAACACAACATGGACACATCACATTTTTACATTGAAATCTGACGTGTTTTTTGGTAAATGCCTAGCTGTGGATTTTGGCCTCTAGCTCAGCCGGCACCTAGGGAATCCTATCAAATCTGTGAATTTTTTAAAGCTAGACAGCTGGGGGAATCCAGGATGGGGCAACTTGTTGGTCTCTCACCAGGTTCTGATACCCAGCAAACCTTAGCAAACTTCAAACTTTGGCCAAAAAAACACTTTTTCCTCACATTTCATTGATAGAAAGTTCTGGAATCTGAGAGGAGCCACAAATGTCCTTCCGCGCAGCATTCCCCCAAGTCTCCCAATAAAAATGGTACCTCACTTGTGTGGGTAGGCTTAGTGCCCGCGACAGGAAATGCCCCCAAAACACTACGTGGACACATCAAAATTATCAAATACAAAACTACCTGTTTTTGAGGAGGGGGGGGGGGGGACACCTGCGTTTTTGGTCCTGGGCTCAGCAGCCATCTAGGGAAATCTCACGAACCTAGACATTTCTGAAAACTAGACACCCAAGGGAGTTCAGAGAGGTGTTACTGGAATGGATCCCCCAGTGTTTTCTTATCCAGAATCCTCGGCAAACCTCAAATTTAGCTAAAAAATCAAATTTTTCCTACATTTCAGTGTGGGATCATCGTACCAGCACAAATTTCCTATCACCCAACATTCCCCTCAGTCTCTCGATAAAAATGATACCTTACTTGTTTAGGTGGGCCAAGTGCCTGGGGAAGGGAAGAGCCAAAAACATGTTGAAAATGAGGGGAAACTAAAGAGGGTCCAAAAGGGCAGTTTGGAAAAAAATGTTTTTAGGCCGACAAGTGGGTCAGAATTTTTATCGGTATAGATGCGACAATGCTGGTTGATAGGAATTGTGTTGATTCTGGCAGATTCCGGAAGGTTCCATCACACAAATGTGGGGAAAATGTGTGATTTCAAGCAATGTTGGAGGTTTGCAGGGCATTTTGGGTAGGAAAATGGTGTGGAGTCCATGTGAAGCACATCCCCCTGGACTCACCCAGATGTTTAGTTTTCAGATGTGTCTAGGTCTCGGAGATTTGTCTAGATGGCCGCCCCCAGAGTCCAAAAAGTGCAGCTCTCCCCATTCCAAGTGGAATGAATTTAAGAGTTAGACAAGCTCTCACAGCCCAAATGTAAAACCAAAACCCAAAATAATCAAATGTCCTCTTGCTTGCCGTTGGGATTAGACCTTTTAGTGTGTGGGAGGAGAGCTGAAAGACTGTTATCCCCTTTAGGTGGGCTTGGGGCATAACCATGCCCATACTGATTGGTAGCCACCACCCAACTATTTTTTTTTTTAATTCCCTGGCATCTAGTATGCTTTCTGCCCCCCCTCTCGGGGCAGTGGATCGGGGGTAATTGCCCCATCTGCCCACCGGTGGGCAGAACAACTTTCTCCCCATTTATTGGGTTGGGGGTATGGCCATACCCCCACCCTCTTTTTTTTAAAACAAATTATTCCCTGGTGTCTGGTGGGCTTTCTGCCCCCCTGGAAGGCAGCTGAGCCTTACAAAAATGGGCCAATCTGCCCCCAAGGGGAGCAGAAAAGGCCTAGAATAATTTCCCCCCCCAAGGGAGCAACCCTTGCCTAAGTGGTCACTCTCCTTTCGTGAAATTGGCACAAAAGAAAAATCCCTAGTGTCTAGTGGTTTCTGCCCAGCTTGGGGGAAGATTGGCCTAAGAAAAATAGGCTGATCTGCCCCAAGGTGGGCAGAAATGGCCTAAAATACATTTGCCCCCCATCGGAGTGACCCTTGCTTAAGGGGTCGCTCCCCATCTGTAAAAAATAACAAATCCCTTGAGACTAGTGGTTTCTGCGCCCCTTGGGGCAGATAGGCCTAATTAAAATAGGCTGATCTGCCCCAAGGTGGGCAGAAATGGCCTAAAATATATTTGCTCCCCAGGGGAGCGACCCTTGCCTTAGGGGTTGCTCTGCTTGCGTGAAATTGACACAAAAAAAATCCCTGGTGTCTAATGGTTTCTGCCCACCTTGGGGGCAGATTGGCCTCATAAAAATAGGCCAATCAGCCTCCAAGGGGAGCAGAACTGGCCTAAAAACAATTTGCGCCACCAGGGGAGCAACCCTTGCCTAAGGGGTCGCACCCCTTATCAATGAAAACAAAAAACAAATCGCTGGTGTCTAGTGCTTCATCAGCGCAATTAATATAGGCAGAAAAAGCCTTATAAAAAAATTGCTTCCGGGGAGCGACCCTTCTTCTGGACAAAAACACCTTCAAGTGCTCTATTTGTCACATATTTCCTCACCTGTTCATTGGAAGGGATACTATGCCCTCACCTGGAACTGGAATAATAATAACATAATCAAACAAGCATTGGCAACGCCAATTAGTGTCATTTACCAATCCTTGTTCTTTATCACGATGGGCTTTGCCATTTTTTATAAATTGAGCCAGCACTGGCAAAGTAATAAATATTGGAAAGTCAACTTGAAAGTGTATTTTCTATTTTTCTAAGGGCCTGATGAGGAGTGGGATGGTATTTTCTGACCTCTCTCCAAATTCTTGTTTGTGCAGGGGCCTTCAGAGTTGAGTGTTAGTTAACACACCTAGTAATCACTGGGTACTTCAAATAGTGTACAGTATTTAACGTGCCACAAGCACTAAAATCCACATTTTTCCACAAATACTCAGAATACCCAATTTATGTCTAAATAATATACTCTGGGGTTTCATCATTTATGAAGTACAAAAAATAGCATATTGATTCCCACAAACTCAGAATCAAGGCCTATGTCTAGATCTTTTTTGGGTTTTATCCCAGCTATCTTGGAATTATAGAAAATTTCATTTCTGTCATTTCGGGATGTTATGTGTTTTATAATGCCAAGGCGGCCACAACATTGCACGCACTCAATGCTGTGCCACTCAACATGGTAACCATTTTGTAAATTTAAAAAAAATCCATCCCCAAAATGATGCTACAAGTGTAGATGCAACATGGTAGACATCATCAAAAGTACCTTCAAAATATAGAAAATATTATCCAGCCACCCTGGATGTGTGTTTTTGTCCTTCCCAGATGACTGCCACGTTGTGTAAGGCAATGTGCGGACATCTTAGAAAAATAAAAAATACACTTAAAAATGGACGGCTTTTGACTTTGTCTGTGAGGACCCAGGAAGGTGGGGGGAGAAAGAGAGGCAGGGGAGGAAGAGTGTGACACCACATCACAGCAGTGATTGCTGCCAAGGAATAACTAAAGAAGACAGGGGATGTACAGAGAGATGGAGGTGTGGGGAGCAAGAGAAAGAGCCAAAGCATGCGCTCCATTGAGAGCAGAGAGAGAGAAAGGAGTCGGGCGTACACTGCGAAAGAGCGAGAAAACACAAAGGACATTTGAATTTTAAAAATAGTTCTCCGACTTCAGAAGTGAAAGAACACACTCAACCAACCAAAAAACAAAAGTGAAACCATAAAGCTCCAAAGGTGAGAGCAAACCTATCAATCCAGTGGCAGCCTGCAGTACCAATATATGTCGGGGCCTGATGGCGCCAAACTCACCATATTTGCGTCTCCCCATCCCTCCCCAACTCCCCTTCCTCCGGTGCAGCACTTCTCCCCCGGTCCACAAGCTGGAATGGAAGGACTTCCTTCCTGTTTAGTGAAACGGAAATCCAACACGAAAACAGCTTCGGGATGGCTGGGAGCAGGCTAACCCAACACTCATTTTGAGGCTGGGGGTCTGTGCCATCAATCAATCCAACACAGCCCTTGGATTGCTGGGTCTACAGTGGTCATGTTGGGCTGGCCGTAGCTAGACAGCTAGCCAACCCAACATGCGTACTGAAAGGGGCAGCAGTCATTCTGCAATTGCAGAATTCAGCCCCACGCCATGCACCCATGCTCACACTGTACATAGCATGCTCTGGGGGCAAAATAAAATGGCATTATTATGGCATTTCATTTATTTGTGTTTCCCTGCTCTGCTCGCAGCAGGAAGGGCAATGCTCCTCGGCTCTTAAGGAGGAACTGACCCTAAGGGGCAGAAAAGCTAAACAGACAAAGCCATTCAATCCAAAGTAAACATACAGTCCACTCTAGGAAACATATAAACATATCAGAATATATTACTTTGATGTCTGCGACTGACATCTAAGCTGTCTGTAGCAAGACTGCAAAAAGTGCATTCTTTTCTTTAAAATGTCACTGATAGCATAGCAATTTTTTTTTTTTACTTGTCCGGAGACAGGACCTTATCTCTCATATTGTAATTATTAGTCTCCAAACATAAACCTTTGGTTGAGGCATAGCAGTGTCTAGGAATCTGGTACTGGCACAAAGAAGGACATGTGTAAATCCTTTACATGTGTTCCCATCTATTTTAATATTATGTACTCTACTGTTGCTCACCCGCTTCTAAGCCTGTTGTCTACACATCAAGCCATGGATCCTGGTGTCCACCTTCTTCTGACTGTTGCTTCCCCCTATCGCCACAGGCCGAGCAGGAAAAGGTGGTTGAAAAGCTTAACAAAAAGAACACTCTTTTGGAAGAGGAGCTAAAAGCTGTCAAGAGCTCAAGGGACACACTGGAACAATCATTGTGAGTCAAGGGGCTTGTATGTATTATTTAGTTCAGTAACACCCCCATGGTCTTTTCTCTGAACCTCTTCACAAATCCTTCACTGTCCACATCTCATTCCTCATCCTCTGATGCCTCTTTATCTATCTATGTGACAGTGTGTGTAGTCCCTCAGTAAGGCGCATTGTCCAGTCCTTGTAACCTTTTGCATTGAGTTGTCTTTCTACCATTTAGCATTTCATGGGATATGTATCAGTTCCTTAATCCTGTACCTTCCAATCACCTATCCATCTCCACTTTTTAATATTGGATGTCCATTTTTGTGCACCTGTGCCATTTTCACATGTCTTTATGCACACAATACAATCCTTGTTCCTTTTGCCCCTATGCCTTTGCCCATCAACATATTCTTTTCCTTTCTTTTCATACTTCACTGGCCATGTAGCCAACACTGTTTTCTTTTTCTCCTTTGCTTCCTGGTGCCAAGTAGTTCTTTCTGTCTTGCACTGCCTATATGCCCATTTTCCTTCTTTCATACTCCATTTGACATTTATTGTCACCTTTCTATATCTCCTGCTGTCCACATGCAGTTCATGCAAGCCATTCTTTTATTACCCAGGTGCTGTTGTTCTAGTCTTCTGCTTCCCAAATGGTAGTCTTTTCTTTATTTAAACTGGTCAAAATCTTCAATGACTACGTCAGTCTTTAAACCCACCTCCCTCTCATCACTGCCTACCTTCAATCTCCTTCCCCTATCCTTCACTGCCAAGGTTCCAGGTAATGCACTCTACACCCATCCTCCACTACCAAGGTTTCACACCATGTACCCTTTCAATATCAGTGACAGGGGTGCCAGTTTCCACCACATGAATGCATCTAGAATCATCTACATGCCAGACCCCATCCCCTTTCTACATTCTTGTTTCCTTACTCCATCCTTTATCACCAAGACACCAGAATCTCCTCTATGCACAAACAGGACCTCCCTTCAAGCAGAGCACACAAAGTGTGTTGAGAAGCAAGGTCTCGCTGAGAGAAAGATGACCATGAGGATGGAATCAACCATTTACCAGCACCATGAGGATCTCACCAAAACTGCCAAAGAGAGAGATGATCTCCTAGAGATGAAGGAAACTCTTGTTCAAGAGGTAGGACCAGATGTGTGAGAATGTGTTTATGCACATTTGTGTGTGTGTGTGGGGGTATGCACATTTATGTGTGTGGAATCGACTATTTACCCTCCTCCCCATTAGACGATGGCAAATTTACCAGTGGGAGAGATAATCTGCTAAAGAAGTTAAAAACTCATGTTCAAGAGGCAGGAGTAGCTGAAGTAGAGCTGAGAAGAAGGACAGTCTTGTTTAGGATGTAGAAGAAGCTTAGTGTGTGGTTATGTGGACGGAAGGGTGTCCACGCATGGCTGAAAATGTCTGTATGTGTGTGTGCCGCTTGGCCATGATCCCTTCATTAATTCTGCTTGGGTAGAGGTCTACAAGAAGCGCCTACATTGCCAACTGGAAACATGACTGCCTAGGTTACAGGTGTTCCCAGGTTGAGGACACTGAAATTAGGTGGGTAACGAGACACAAAGGGAAAAGGGGAGGAATGCAGAAAAGAGTTGTGGACTGTGGAAAGGTGCAGACAGTTGTTTTGAATTACTAAGAAAACACAGAAAAACAGGGAAACACTCATGTAGGGTGACAAGCAAGGCATAAAAAGGGCTAAGGCATGGCCAAGTGTTTTAACACGGGCATCCCCACATGGAAAAGTGTCAGTTTCTAATACTGTCCGGACAGGCAGAATGGCTGCCTAAAGGGTGTAATGCCTCTCACTGGACTCCAGTCCTCTATTTACCTCTTACCTCTAGATGTCAACATATAACCTTCTATCCTATCTATCTCACTTTCCTGGAATCTGCTTCTCTCTGTATACCCGATATTTATAGTGTAGGCTCTATTTTCTCTGTCTCTCTTCTTTCATCTTTCCTCCTTCTTTATCTTTATTCATTATCTTGCTTTAACCTTTTGCTTCCTCTGGACCTCTGCTTTATTCTGCCTGTTTGTGAGGCAAATAGCCTGTGTTCAGGATCACTTCAGAGTTTCTATGTAGCTGCATGAGTTAGATGTTCATAAACAGACACTAAATGGGAGTCACTAGTTTTCCTCAAAATCAGGCATAGCTCAGGCCTTTGTGGACCAATGCTGAAAACTCCTGACCTACGCTATACTTGTGTTGAATCTGTCAGTTTAATATATGCACTGTCCTAATGGGTCAGGTCTAACTGGTCTAGTTTTATATGTATCTTAGTTTGGTATTATCTTTGCCCTGGGTACATTTTCACTCTGTAATACCAAATGCCTACTGCCTTGCTAGGTCCAAATGGCATACTTGCCTTGTTGTCCTGCTGAGGCCTCAGTGTTGCCCTGCCATAGTACTGTATACCTCTAATTCGCCCTCTTGCCACATCTACTGCACTGATCGATTACCTCTTCTTGCCCTGTTGCTCTCAGGGATACTTATTCCCACAGAATCCCTTTTGCTGAATTTCCTTCCATGAGTCAAACTAAATCCGCAAATGTTCTACCTCATGGTGTGAGGTGGTACCAGTGAGACTCCAGCTGTGGATCCGCTCAGCTTCACCACATGTGATGCCGTAGATCTGCAAACTAGCCACCTGTGGCCCTAATGTTATGCCCTTTTTAGCTTCCAGGTGCAGACAGCACTAGTGCTGTAGGCCGAATGCTTAAAGGGGGCTTAGAGCCCATTCTTTCTGTGTGCTTAGCCACAAGATACATCATGCATATGTCACACCATTTAAATATTTCTGTTTCGACGTACATATGTGTGTGTATATACATGCACTGAAAAACAAAGGTTTCAGGGACAAAATAGTTAAAAATAAAAATTTTAGAAACCTTAGCAATTCACTACAAAAATCAAAGGTTACACAAACATTATAGTTAGGTTCAGATTTCACACACACAAACCTTAGAAATTCAGCGGTTATAGTTATCTTAGGTGTTAGAAATGGGGTCTTTGGTTGGCAGCCAGGTTACCCCCTGTTCAAGCAAGGACCCTCACTCTAGTCAGGGTAAGTCGCACACAATCCAAATTATCCTGTGCCCACCCTCTGGTAGCTTGGCACTGAGCAGTCAGGCTTAACTTAGAAGGCAATGTGTCAAGTATTTGTGCAATAAATTATACAATAACACAATATAGCACCACAAAAGTACACCACACAGTGTTTAGAAAAATATATAATATTTATCTGGATATTTGCAGGTCAAAACGATAAAAGATGCAATAAGAAAATGTAGAGATATCACTGAAGGGTGATATCAAGTGTCTTAAGTTTTAAAAGCAAACAAAGTCTCTGTCAAGCACAAAGTACCTGGTTGGAGTGAAAAATCTCTGCAACGGGCCACAGAGGAGGAGATGCATGGAAAAATGGTGTGTGCGTCGGTTTCGCCCCTTTACACATGGACTTGCGTCGTTATTTTCCATGCGGGGAAGACGTTGCATCGATTTCTGGCACGCGGACGTGTCTCCTTTTCGGGTTGCGCGGTTTTCAGACGCCCCGGGGTCTGTGTGTGGAATCCTGGGCTTGTTGACTGGCTCTGAGTCGTTCCGGTGGGCGATGCGTGGACATTTCTCCCTCACGGCAGGCGCTGCGTCGATTTCCCCTCTGGAACTCTGGTGGCGTTGTCCAGGCAGGCTGTGCGTCGAAGTTCCAGTCGCACCGCAGGCGCCGCGTCGATCATTTCCTCGCGAAGCCTAGTGGCGTCGTTCCGCTTCGGCTAGTGGTGAATTTTTCACTGCGGAACAAGCTGTGCGTCAAATTTTTCACCGCAAAAGGAGTCCAGTTGCAAGAGAGAAGTCTTTTTTGTCATGAGACTTCCGGGAACAGGAGGCAAGCTCTATCCAAGCCCTTGGAGAGCACTTCTGCAGCAAAGCAAGAGAGCAGCAAGACAGCAGGGCAACAGCAAGGTAGCAGTCCTCTGTAGAAAGCAGTCAGGTGAGTCCTTTAGGCAACCAGGCAGTTCTTCTTGTCAGGGTGCAGGTTCTGGTTCAGGTTTCTTCTCCAGGAAGTGTCTGAGGTGGTAGGGCAGAGGCCCTGTTTTATACCCAAATGTGCCTTTGAAGTGGGGGAGACTTTTAAGAGTGGCATAGAAGTGCACCAGGTCCCTTTTCAGTTCAATCCTGTCTGCCAGGGTCCCAGTAGGGTGTGTGGCAGTCCTTTGTGTGAGAGCAGGCCCTCCACCCTCCCAGCCCAGGAAGACCCATTCAAAATGCAGATGTATGCAAGTGAGGCTGAGTACCCCGTGTTTGGGGTGTGTCTGAGTGAATGCACAAGGAGCTGTCAACTAAACCCAGCCAGACGTGGATTGTAAGGCACAGAATGATTTAAGTGCAGAGAACTGCTCACTTTCTAAAAGTGGCATTTCTCAAATAGTAATATTAAATCCAACTTCACCAGTCAGCAGGATTTTGTATTACCATTCTGGCCATGCTAAATATGACCTTCCTACTCCTTTCATATCAGCAGTTACCACTTCAACAATGTATGAGGGCAGCCCCAATGCTAGCCTATGAAGGGAGCAAGCCTCACAGTAGTGTACAAACGAATTTAGGAGTTTTACACTACCAGGACATGTAAATTACACAGGTACATGTCCTGCCTTTTATCCACTCAGCACCCTGCTCTAGGGGTTACCTAGGGGACACATTAGGGGTGACTTATATGTAGAAAAAGGGGAGTTTTAGGCTTGGCAAGTACCTTTAAATGCCAAGTCGAAGTGACAGTGAAACTGCACACACAGGCCTTGCAATGGCAGGCCTGAGACAAGGTAAAGGGGCTACTAAAGTGGGTGGCACAACCAGTGCTGCAGGCCCACTAGTAGCATTTAATCTACAGGCCCTGGGCACATATAGTGCACTCTAGTAGGGACATATAAGTAAATCAAATAGTCCAATTTGGTGTAATCCAAGGTTACCATGTTTAAATGGAGAGAGCATATGCACTTTGGCACTGGTTAGCAGTGGTAAAGTGCGCAGAGTTTAAAAACCAGCAAAAACAGTGTCCAAAAAGTGGAGGGAGGCAGGCAAAAAAGTTAGTGGTGACCACCCTAAGGCTGTCAGGACTAACATTAGGTAACTATAACTCGTGCCCCAAGGTAACTATATAACCCACGCCCCACCATGAAAGTCATTCTTGCCATTGCCTTCATAAATGATCACCAGCTAGGAGTTCATTTATAAATCTGGTGGATGCTCCTTTCACTAGGGCAACAGAGGAATTTACTCTGTTGCCCTGGAGGGACCATGGCCCATCCGCAAGGATTTAAACCAGGCCCTGAGTACAAAGATTTCAGACATGATAGCCAGCTTTATGTTGGTTTTCTTGATGCCAAAAAAGGAAAGTAATTAAAAAACAGAGCAGTCACAATGGGATAGTTCTTTGTATGAAAATCTACTACTCATTGTTCAACATAGAGTCCCCTGATAGACATTCATGCCCATTCAACCAGGGGCATAGACTGACATGGTGTTGGTTGGGGAAGTTCCTGTCTCTTAGACATTGTCCAGTTACCAATATACTTGATTCTACCCATTTTTAAGAAACATTATTTCCAGCCCCCTAGTCAAGATGTGAGGCCCATTTCACTAGAGCTGTTCTGCATAACTTTAAGGTTTGGGTGGATAGGGATGCCTCAGTCCTTCCACCTTAAAGGTAATCCTTTAGGAGCCATTCAAGGATAAGGAACATGCAGGAAGAAGAATCCATCAGAAGAACAAGAAATGTGCCTTCGGTAACACTTTCTGGTGGGTACTATATCTTTCCACAGATTTCACATCACCCAGGCATCTCCACGTTCCTAAGTATTTCATTGTCAGTTTTTTCGACTTTCATAGTTTGGAAAATTAAAAATAAGAGAAACCAGTGCACTGCTGTTGAAATTTGAAAAAAAACAATGTGGTTGTAATATGGCTTGCTCAAAAATGTTTCCTTGCTGCATCAATGGACCATGAAAAACTGTGCTTCAGGGATGAAAGTGGCACTTCAGTGGATTCATGGCATTACATCCAGAGAAGTCAAGTGGATCCATGGCTTGAGTTGCACTGATGACACCCAGTGCTTAATTTGAGCCAGTGGTTATTAGTGCTCGGCACTGGGACTTTATTGCCAACACCGGCACTTATGACAGCCACCCAGCAGTGGCGCTGTTTGTCTAAATTTGTTATGCGCACATCCACAGTTGCTTAAAAATTCAATATACATTAAAAAATACTAATACCTGCCACCTAAATCTGTAAGAAGAGCTTGGGCAGCAGGTATTATTCATTTTTAATGTACATTAAAAGTCTGAATTGTTGCAATTATAGGAGTTTGATGGTTAGTAGTTGCATTGGTACTGTCATTGGCAGCACTGACAGAGGCAATGGGTGGTGCAAGCTGCAGGGGCTTCCTGACAAGGGCCCTGGCACTTGTTGCTTTACAAAGTAAGCACTGGTGACACCTAACATCCTGCAGGACATATTGGTAGGGTAAAAAATTCTGAATTGAGCATGGCTCCAAGAAGGAATTTCAAATATGGAAAATCTTCTGAAAGGCATAGGACCTCCCTATGGGTTCTGAGCCTAAATTACGTGCTTTGCGATAGTTATCACATCCTCGTAGTTTTGCGGGCAGTCTAAAATGATCCAGAGGAACAAGCGGAACCTGAAGAATTCAGTGTGTTAAAAATTATTCTGCACATTACTCCACATTTACCTGTTGAAAACTCCCAATAGGACTACTGGAGCTGTGTCTGTGGACTTCTGAGAACTATATCTATTGGTATTGTCTTTCACAGCAAATCAAAATCCTAAAAGAGTTGGACGAAGATAGAGATGAAATGAAAGCTGAACTGAAGCAGTATCAGGTATGGAAACTCCTTAATGTTGCTGCTACTCAGAAGCTAAGAACATGATATTCCGATCTCATTAAATATTAGTTGTTTTGAATAAGGTGTTACATCTCACTCAAGCCTCAAGCTAGCCAAAAGAATGATAAATAAGATCAAGGTCGTGGCACCACTTCCCCGTCCTTCAGGTGGAAAGGACATTCACCATTTCCATGTGTAGCCCCTTATTCCCCTTCCTACAGGAACACCCATTCTCTGGTATAGTGGTTGGAACACTCATTGGTTTTGGCACTTATCTGCACATATAATAGACTAGATGCTTGCTACCTGTGACCAGCAGGTGTATGTGTGTCATAGGTTTTATGGGTCTTCCAAGGTTTAATTAGCATGTACATAATGCCACTCTATTTGGTCAATATGATAATAAAGACATCACCAGGGCAGCTTCTGTGCCATACTCTCATCTTTAATCTAGCCTACAAAATAAATGTGTCCCCAATGCACCATCACATTGCCTACATGCATCATTAACATATGTAAAGTGATATGGATAGCTTGGTTTTAACGATGCATACATCACTCACCTGGCATAAATAATAAAGTCTGTTTTCAGTGCTGCTGAAGGGACACTCAGATAAGGCTCCTTACTGGGTTTCTTCATTATTAGTTCCATAACTTGCAAATTCACAGGGATGCCTCCACCTATTCTGGTTAGTAGACTGATAACTAAATTAGGGAAGCAAGGTCATGTGAGCCAAAGAAGGGGTGCTATATCCTTCAAACCTGCATGGATCTGTCAGTATCCCAGTGTTTCTGTGCTCTCTGAGGAGCTGTGGAGTACAGTCTACCTGTGCCTCAGATTCAAGGCACCTTATCCTCAGGAAATCCACCTAACCTATCCTCTACCATTCAGGTTGGTAACCCTACAATGGTGACATCCCTTCTATTGACCTATTTACCGTCTTGCTTGGAGTCAGAATAACTCCTCTCCTTCTCCAGCAAATATTGAAGTTGTTGAGATGAACATGAAGTAGGTGTGCCCTGATGAATCGTCCTTCTGGAGGCTCAAGGTTGCATAGTGCTGTTCCATCCAGCTCTTAAGTCCCCAAGGGTCCCGTTACTCCCCTAGAGTATACTTCCCTTACTGAATGAACAACATCACCTTTTGCCAGAAGGATGTCAGATGCTGCAAAAAGATGACATCGCTTGATGTAGGGTGTTGATCCTACCTGTTGCCACCGCCCAATGTATGGGGTGCAGGGCTGACGACTGCACTATGGGCACACCACCTGTCTTCTCACACTCTCAAAAGACTGAAACATGATCTTCCTCTCCTCTGCAAGCACCACCAATCACATTAGGCCCTGCTTATGCTGTGGACACAGTGTCTCTCATTCCAGGCTTCTGAATCTTTTTCCTTGGGCATGCCATCATTGAAGCTGTCAAAATAAAACTACTGTACTCTGCTAGAAAGAACTCCAGCACCCAGGCAGCTATTCATCGCTAGGAATGAGGTCCCTACTTATCATTTGATTGCTGGCATTTTTAACCAATGCTGCTTATTTAGCATCATTGGATGTTACTTCATCTTCCCTTTCTTCTACACCCCTCTTCCCATGAAGACAGTGAATTATATTCTTAACTCAGTATTGATGTACTCATCCTGTGTTCTGCTGTCTTTCCCATGAGCTATCCAGTTGTGACAATCACTTGAGCAAGATTAAAAGGTCTGTATCCCAGCACTAGTGCCAATCTCTGGAGCTCTTCAATCATGGAGGTTAGAGAGTTTGTCCTAGAAATTAAACTCTCCAGACTACGTCACAATGACTCATCCAATCCTGGGGGGCAGGGGTTGTGTGCCATTGTCATTCTTAAAATCCTTCCAGTGCTAGAAGTGAAAGGCTATACTTCATGTAAGTTATCATTGGGCATTCATAGACCTATGTGAGCATACCAATATAATCTGCTGTAACAGGCAGAGGATAAACAGCATCTAATAATAATAAACAGACATTCCCATTTTATTTGCAATATGTACTGATCCACTCGCTATTGCCATAAGAGAAGATAATAAAGGCTCCTATCTATGAGATGACTAAAATTAAGTCATGCGCAGATCATGTTGCACTTTTTTTAAAACCTGGTGTGGAGATTCAACAAAGGGTTTTTAGTAATTTTCATCAACTTCAGCAACTGTGGGGATATAGGATCAATAAGCTGAAAATGGAAATCTTGTTATATAACTGCACCAAAGACACTCTCAGAATTGCATCCACTTGTGAATCAAACCTAAGAGATTTTTAGGCAAATAACAACTGTGAATTAGATGATCTTTATGCATTAAACAATCTACTACTAATGGATAAAATCGAATCCCTATTTATAACATAGAATCACCTGCCTTTGTCTGTTATGAGAAGAATGGCATTGATTCACGTCTATTTTACTGATATTTCATTTTTTATATTTCAAACTGCCATGTTTTAACATTAACTTTTTTAAAGTTTAAAGAAATCAAAGGATTATTTCAGCATTTATTTGGCCAAACAGAGAACCAAGATTAGCTCTAAGCATTTTGTATAAATTGGTCAGTGTTAAAAGGGTATAACATTTTAGATTTTCTGCACCTGACCAAGTCGGTGAGAAAGTTTGTTATGAAGAATTGCAATGGATGCTAATAAAGAAAGAGCAAGTGTGCAGATTTTATGCTATTCCAATTTTGAATATGTCCATTAGAACAGAAGTCATTTCATTAGAGCAAAACCCATTTCCAGATAAGAATATAGTGTACAGATGGAGAATCAATAGTGATAGATATCTTTGGGATTTGTTAAATAATAATACTTGGGGAAAAATAGGTAGATGTCGAACCAGACATTTGGTTTGCTAAAAGGTCTATCCAGTGTTCTTTTATTCAAATTTCATATTTGTTTTAAGAATAAAGACCTGAAAGCTATAATAGCAAGATCTGAGATAGTGGAGGATCTTATGGACACAAGTACACACAGATCTGTAGAATATTGGAAAGTTAGATTTCGCCACCGCCATGAGAATAATTCAAAAATTTTAATCCTTCCATTTTGAAAGGAGAAAATCTATGTTCGATGCAATTTTATACTAAGTGGTTGCTAGGACACCAGATTTGTTAAATAAAATTAACCCTCAAATACCAGTGAATGCTTTAGATACTCAACGAAAGTGGAGGGTAACTGAACACGTTTGATTAGGGGATAGCCAGTGTTAATTGAATACTGGAAGTCTATACTGTGATACTGTCAGACTATATTAGACACTGATTTTCCAGATGATTTATCAAATTTACTGGGCTACTTGCCAGGTACAGGATTAAAGACTAGTCACAGGAAAAAAATAGATATAGTAATTTTGGTAGCGAGGAAAATAACTTTGCAAAGTTGGAAAATAAAGTTAATATCTACAGTTGATCAGTGGAGAATAAAAATGCTGAAAGCAAAGGAATGTGAAACACATTATGCACTGAAGAAAGGGTTCATTTCGGATATTTTTTATACTTTGAGACACTTTGTATAGATGCACAGTGGTCTGAATGGGGTTATTCTAAGAAATATTTTTAAACTGATTTAAGATGAGGGAATGTCTTTTGAAAAATAAAGTGGGATTTAAATAACTAGAGGACATTATTGGTCATGATTATTGAACTTTGTAATTTGTTTTAGATATTTTAAAGGAACATTGCAGTGAATTAAAATGAATTGCTGTGATGATGTGATTTCGTCAAATGTTTAGAATAAAATATGCAAGAGACATATCCAGAACTCACCACTTGCCCCAGGTCTTGCATACTGCTTTCTGCGATAGCCCATTTTAAAAACTCCCATATCTGTTTCCTCTGTGTACTTAGTTGCTTATGTTTGTAGCCTACAATAGTCACCCTTCTAGTGCATCACAATCATTTATTTAGCCATCAGCATGCCCAATTTTATGAAATGATACATTTTATAAATCCCATTTTTTGGGACAGCACAGTCCCTAGTAGACACTATTTTGGCTTCTTCTAGAACTTCCAGCGGATAATTTCTCTCACCTTCCCTACGCTCATCTCCTAAAAGCTCAAACATCAAGGAGCGGCCAGATAACATAGCTATCCCACTTCTATGGCCAAATGATGGAAATCTACCAGTTTTACTCTCATCCATCTTGTAGCGTGTTGTCCATCACACAAGCTCTGAATGTGTATACAAATTGAATTAGCATAAATCGTGCCTTACGTGTTATGTCTTTAGTGTAGGGACATGCTGAGCTCCTTGCTATCAGCTAAAGTTCAGTATTTCACTTTCACTTTTCCCTGACAATCGTAGTTGTGACTTCACCCAACACCATTCCTGCTTTCTCTAGCTCATTTGCATGGGTAAAGTAGTCTCCAGTCCATTGCACCATGTCTTAGGAACACAGCAAAGTAAAAAAAAAAAACATACTGCCTGGAACAGCCTAGAAACCTGTCAACTTTATAGACAGCATTAACCTCTCTTATTGCGTTATAATCTACAATTAGCTGGGGGCGTGCGCTGTGTGGTCCTCCATAGCCCCCCTGTGTGTTCCCATATGTATCAGTCCCATGCCCCTTTTCCGTCATTTTGTTTCCAAATTGTGTTCACCATGCAACGCAGATGCCAACGCATCCCTGCTTCTTTGCCTCTGAGACATCATGGCCCAGATTTACTAAATTGTCAGGCAGCACAGTGCAACAGCCAAAACTGCTGCGCTGTGTAAGGAGAGAGCAGGAGAGCGCCATATTTCCGGAAGTGTAGCACTCTTCCTCCCCTCTCCCTAGTGCCATCGTTAAAATTTGCTGCCGTGCGCCACGCACACACCTTTGCACCATAGTGCAAGGGTGTCTGTGTGTGAGTCTACCATAGGTTTTCCACTGGAAGGATAGCCTTCAAGTACATGTACTATGCTTAGACTAACTTTAAAATGTTTCCCACAATTTTGTATGTGTGCTGTACAGTGCAGCGCACTTGCAAAGTCAGAGGAGAAAGGAGAAATTAAAGATTTCTCTGTGATAGCGCCTAATTGGAATGGGTCCTATTTTATGAAGCAAAATCCTGTCTACTTTGTTTTTTAGTAAATAAGGATTTGCGTCAAAAACCTTGTGTGGTTGCATGGGAAGACCCATGCACCACCCGTGGAATGGTTACTTGGTGCTAAGTAATACAAAGCAGTGCATAGCGCCGCCTTGCGTTATTTTTAAGTGAATTTCCAGTGCAAAATAAGTTTTGTGCTGGGAAGGTTAAAAAAGATTTTGCATAGATGTGTGTTACTTTTGTTACACAAATACAGCACAAAATCTTAATAAATATACCCCAAAATGTTATGCACACGTAGTTATCCTCTGAACAATCAGGTGCTTTAGATGTATTTTTCATTAGCACAACAATCTCCTCAAATCTACAAATGAAGACTCTCTAGTCATGTGCAAAGGCCCAGAGAATCCAGCCCCAACATGGACAAGATCTTTCCTGTTTCCGATTGACTTGACTATGCAGACTTCTAAGCAAGGGGTGAGGTATCACAGTAATAAATTCATGACACTGATAATGTCCATCACCAGAGATATCCAACCCAGAGGTATAAAGCCTTTGTAACTAGTGAGACACCCATTCGTAGAGGTGAGAAGCTTTGTGCCATAGTGTCAGTCATGAATGGATAGACGTCCTAGAGGTGAAAAGCTTTGCAACTTGTTGCCAAAACCGGTAGCCTTCCAGTACACATGGTGGAAATTGATTCTCCGTGTATGGTAGGAAACCACAAGGACATATGCCAGTCTGTTCTTCCAAATACTGTCTGAAGTGCTGCTTTTGCTTTAAAGATTGATTTGAATGCCACGAGGACCACTCTGGAGGCAGAAAAGGAGAAGAACAGCCATCTTGAAGATCAACTTGCATCACTGAAACAAGAGCAGGTACATTGGCTGGCATGGTAGCGCTTGTACAGGTACTGCAAAGAAGATGGGTAGACTTTTGATTAATCTCATTAGTGGTTTTGTAACACTACTGGCTATAAGTGTGGGAGCAGTTTGAGCACTTCTGAACGGCACGTATGACTACAAATGGTAAAACTGTCAACAAATGATTCTTAGCACTTTTTAGAATAGAACAGCAGAGCAGGTCATGACCAGGTATGAAGAAAGTTTTTCCAAGAGTTTTCCAAAATATATAGGCCCAGATTTAAGAGGCCCTTGCGCCACATTAGCGTCATTTTTTATTACGCTAATTCAAATTCAGAGCGCCATATTTACAAAGTGGCGCAATGCATGCATTAGGCTCTTTGTCACCCCTTGCGCCACATTATGCCTGCACCAGGCATAATGTATGCAGGGGGGTCCCTCATTTAGGGGAACAGCAAAAATGGCACAGTGGAATCTCAGAGATTCCACTGCGCCATCTTTAGCGGCTATTTTTAATGCCTGCACAGAGCAGGTGTTCAAATGGGGCATACCATTATTTTCAATGGGCCCCAATGTACTTTGCAGGATAAGCACCGACATTTTGGCACTAATCCTGCAAGGTACATCAATAGTGTCAAAATGTTGATGCTATTGCCCCTACCCTGTGCCATAGTGCGCTGTATATTGAATAGGGTGCAGACATGGTGGCGGTAGGGGGCACTAGGGTGCCAAGAAAAGTGGTGCAGCATTGGATACAGCACCACTTTTCTTAAATTTGGGCTAGATGGACTCTTCAGACTCTCTTACCATTTTTAATTTCAGTAATGTTCAGAGATTTACCTCCACAGAGTGAATGTTGTATGTGCCATTCAAAGACCTCGGAGAGATGAAAGTAGTATCTTCTTAAAACATCTGAATACAAGGCTTGGTGGTTTGAATATGGTCCAATTAGAAATCCTGTCACTGCCGTCATCAATTAAACTTTCCTAGTCCACTCCTTAACTGAGCTCTTTACACAGTTTCATCTTCCATCCCATTTGGTGTTTCTAAAGCACTGAATACCCTCAATGATATCAGAGGACTAAAATTATCAGAGGAACAATCATACCTACAGTTGCTTTGCATTTGTTATCTTCTTGAGGTCAGGGAAGTTACTGATGTTACAAATATCTTATAAAAGGGCAGTTCTGAAGATTTCTGGACAGTGCCTGCATAACAAATGCACTTGTAAAGGGGTTAATTGACCACTGAACCTGCAACATGATGGGATTTCACAGAGATGTGATGAATGATAGGCTCCTGTCTTTTATCAGAGGCAATGCCTACCCCTCTGGCTTGCGGAATGATGCATTCACCAAGTATCTCAGTGGTATTTTTCTTTGCCTTCCCAACCTTTTGCACAAATCGTTGTTAATAGTGTATGTGTATATATATATATATATATATATATATATATATATATATAAATAATTACATAGTGGTGAACGCCACTAGGTAGTTATAGTTAGGATTTAGTTTTTATGTACTGATCCACTTGCTATTGCCATAAGAGAAGATTGATAATCAAGGCACCAACCTATGAGATGACTAAAATTAAGTTATGCGCAGATGATGTTGCACTTTTTTGAAAACCTGGTGTGGAGATTCAACAAAGGGTTTTTAGTAAGTTTTATCAACTTCAGCAACTGTGGGGATATAGGATCAATAAGCTGAAAAGGGAAATCTTGTTATATAACTGCATAAAAGACACTTTCAGAATTGCATCCACTTCTGAATCACACCTAAGAGATTTTTAGGCAAATACACAACTGTGAATTAGATGATTTTTATGCATTAAACAATCTACTACTAATGGATAAAATCAAGTCCCTATTTATAACATGGAATCACCTGCCTTTGCCTGTTATGAGAAGAATGGCATTGATTCACGTCTGTGTTATAGATATTTCATTTTTTATATTTCAAACTACCATGTTTTTACATATTCATTTTTTTAAAGTTTAAAGAAATCAAAGGATTATTTCAACATTTATTTGGGCAAACAGAGAACCAAGATTAGCTCTAAGCATCTTGTATAAATCGGTCAAAGTTAAAAGGGTATAAAATTCGCACTCTTGGACCCCTCGCGTGTCAAACCTGCAAGCATACCTTCCACCGCGACTGCACCCCATCCACCAGCCCACGCGCCAACAACCACCTCAAGTGCATCCTCATCAACGCACGCTCCGTCCACAAGCACGCCATTGAACTATGGGACCACCTGGACTGTACCGCACCGGATGTCGCCTTCATCACTGAGACCTGGTTGAACGCCTCATTGGCCCCCGACATCGCCATAGCCATCCCCGACGGCTACAAGATCGCCAGGAAAGAAGACCGCACCAACCAAGTCGGAGGAGAAATCGCCATCATTTACAAGCGCTCCAACAATGTCACTACCTCCACCGAAGACACCCCCCTCGCCGCCGAACACATGCACTTCTAGATCCACACCGACCCCAGGACCACCCTCAGAGGAACTCTCGTCTACAGGCTCCCTGGCCCACGTGCCCTTTTCAGCGAATCCATCACAGACTTCATCTCCCCGCACGCCCTAGCCTTGCCAGACTACATCCTCCTCGGTGACCTGAACTTCCACCTGGAGCAGAACAACAACACCAACACCACCACCCTGCTTGACAACCTCGCCAACCTCGGCCTCAAGCAACAGGTGAACACCCCCACCCACATCGCTGGACACACGCTCGACCCCATCTTCTCCGCCAGCAACCACGTATCATTCAGCCACTCCTCCGAAATACACTGGACCGACCACAGATGTGTCCAGTTCACTTTCAGATGCAAGACTCTCCACCTTCGCACACAACCTATCTCACACAGACCTTGGAACAAAATCTCCACAGAACAGCTACTCTCCACTCTCAACCACAACCAACCTACCATCACCTCCAACAACGCAGCCCTCAGCCTCACACAGTGGATCACCAACTGCGCTGACAACCTCGCCCCCCTCAGACGCCTCCCAAGACAGACCAACACCAGGAAACCTCAATGGTTCACAGACGCCCTCAAAGAATCCAAGAAAACCTGCCGTACCCTCGAGAAAACCTGGTGCAAAGATCACACCGCAGAAAACATGTCAGCCCTCAAAATCACCACCCGCGAACACTACCAGCTGATCCACGCCACCAAAAGAGCATCCTTCAAAGAAAGACTGGACAAGAACACCCACAACAGCAAAGAACTCTTCAACATCGTCAAAGAGCTCTCCAATCCCAACGCCAGCTCCAACTCCATCACGCCCTCACAAGAACTCTGCAACTCCCTCGCTACCTTTTTCCATCGAAAGATCACCGACCTACATGACAGCTTCGGTCCACAGATCCCACTGACCACCACGGAACCCACAGCTCCAGCCGTCACACTCAACGCCTGGACACCCATCAGCGCCGAGGAGACCAAAACTACCATGAACACCATCCACTCCGGTGCCCCCTCGGACTCTTGCCCACATTACATCTTCAACAAAGCCAACACCAGCATCGCCCCCTATCTCCAGACCATCATCAACAGCTTGTTTGCTTCCGCCACCTTCCCCGAGAGCTGGAAACACGCGGAAGTCAACGCTCTCCTGAAAAAACCCACGGCGGACCCCAAGCGACCTGAAGAACTTCCGCCCCATCTCGCTCCTCCCCTTCCCGGCCAAAGTCATCTAGAAGGCCGTCAACAAACAACTGACAAACTTCCACGAAGACAACCTGCTCGAACCCTCCCAATCCGGATTTCGGGCCAACCATAGCACAGAAACCGCCCTCATCGCAGTCACCGACGACATCCGAACCCTGCTGGACAACGGAGAAACAGCCGCCCTCATCCTCCTCAACCTCTCGGCTGCCTTCGACACCTTCTGCCACTGCACCCTAATAACCCGCCTCCACTCCACCGGTATCCAAGGACAGGCCCTGGACTGGATCGCCTCTTTTCTCTCTGACCGCTCCCAAAGAGTCTACCTCCCACCTTTCCGCTCGGATCCCACCGAGATCATCTGCGGCATCCCACAGGGCTCCTCGCTCAGCCCTACTCTCTTCAATGTCTACATGAGCCCCCTCGCCGACATCGCACGCAAACACAACATCAACATCATCTCCTACGCCGACGACACCCATCTGATACTCTCCCTCACCAAAAACCCAGCCACCGCCAAACCCAACCTGCAGGATGAAATGAAAGACGTTGCAGAATGGATGAAACTCCTCCGCCTGAAGCTGAACTCAGACAAAACGGAAGTCCTTATCCTCGGAAACTCCCCGTCCGCCTGGGATGATTCCTGGTGGCCCACGGCCCTGGGCACCGCACCGACCCCCTCAGACCACGCACGCAACCTCAAATTCATCCTGGACCTCCTTCTCACCATGACCAAGCAAGTCAACGCCGTCTCGTCTTCTTGCTTCCTCACACTCCGCATGCTCTGAAAGATCTTCCGCTGGATCCCCGCCGGCACCAGAAAAACTGTGACCCACGCCCTCGTCACAAGCTGCCTGGACTACGGAAACACCCTATACGCAGGAATCACCGCAAAACTTCAGAAACGTCTTCAGCGAATACAAAACGCCTCTGCACACCTCATCCTCGACGTACCCCGCCACAGCCACATCTCCGCCCACCTGAGACACCTGCACTGGCTACCCGTCAACAAAAGGATCACCTCCAGGCTCCTCACCCACGCACACAAAGTCCTCCACAACAAGGGCCCCGAATACCTCAACCGTCGCCTCACCTTCTACACGCCCACCTGTCAACTTCGATCCACCAGCCTCGCTCTCGCCGCCGTCTCTCGCATCCGCCGAACCACTGCAGGTGAGAAATCCTTCTCCTACCTGGAGGCCCAGACGTGGAATTCCCTCCCCGCCCACCTCAGGACCACCTCGCCTTCCGGAGAGGCAGCTCAAGACCTGGCTCTTCGAGCAGCAGTGACCCCCTACCCCAGTGCCTTGAGACCCTCACGGGTGAGTAGCGCGCTGTATAAATATGATTGATTGATTGATTCCTCCCACTTACGCCCATATTTATAATTTTTTTGCGTTGCATTTGCATACTTTTTTAACGCAAAAATGGCGCTAACTTGCAAAATACAATTGTATTTGTAAGTTGCCGTCGTTTTTGCATCAAAAAGTGGCGCAAATGCGGCACTCAAAAAGTATTAATATGGGCCTTAGTTCCTTGTCCCGTCCACCTCAACCCCGATCCATTAGTTGTTTGCCCCCTCCTGTTCCACCACAAAAAAACACCCAAAAATCACACCAACACGGTTCAAGATGCTACAAAGATGCAGACAGCTCTTCTCTCACTTCTCTGCGTGGCCTTTTTTTTGCTATCTTTATGCGTGGCCATCACGGCAAACTTAAGCTCGGATGTAGGGTAATTAATATTTTTTTTTTTTTATGAAGGCAGAGAATAATTCCATACTAATTAACGGGTCACTGCCTTCAGTGCTAGGTATGTCATATTGCTTTTCTTTTTTTACTTTCAGCATTGCTGCCCAGGACCCCTGCTGCTGTACAACATGGCTAAAGCAAATTGACAAAGTCAATAGCTCTCCAATAGGAGAGACCTATTGGCTTTGCCAATGCTTGTTTTCATGATATTCTGTTCGACAATATTGTTGACACAATATTTTGGTAGCTTTCATACAAAGTATGCAAACTAGGTATATGTAGATCTATTTGAAGCTGAGGGTGTCATTTAAATGTTTGAAAGTATAACTCAGTTAGAATGCATGATTTTAATGATATTTAAATAACAACACCATGTTAAAAACACTACCTGCACGTAACAGCACGTAGTAGGATGGTTGTGTGACGCCAGATCTCTGTGGTGCAAAGTTGTGTTGCAGTTTTCTGTTTATAGGTGAAAGGTAGCTTTAAAAAATATACAGTTTTCAGTACTGCACAGACTGTTGATAAACAGTAAGATAAAATGAAAGACTAAACCGAAAGTCATAAATAAATTAATTTAGAAAATCTGGGGACTCAACACTAGTAGGAGGGGGTGATAATTCACCTTTTGAACTCACAGCGTTATGTGGACAGAGGACAGATGGAAAACTTATTTGAGATGCTAAGGTGTGTTGTAAAAATATAAATATATGTCTGTTTCTGGATCAGTTGTCAATGCGAACAGTCTGACAATTACGATTTTTGAGACATTTGTAACTCAAGTTTTAGGATATCTTTGAAATAGTGGAACTCTAACGAGTAATGAAAGTGTACGAGATGTATTCATATGTTCGGTGTGTAATAAATGTTGGTAGAAATTTTTAGAGATTCTTTCTGGTAATATTTTTGAATATGTAAGTTAACATTGTGCCTTAAAAAAGTTTGTCCAAGGGCAGATCCTTATAAAGGAGTTCCTTTGTTGTCCTCCGAAACGTATCAGTTGTCAATATTAAAGTCTAATTGAAAAACTTTTGACATTCAAATGAAGCAACAACTTGTATCGAAACTTTAAAAAATAATGAGGAATTCCTTTAATTATTCTTTTTAATTTTTTATAAAAAATGTAAAATTCATATGAGGATCTTAGAGCGTGGAGCACTCGGAGATGACAAACCTTGATGTCAATAGTATATTCACAGTATAAGTAGCAACCTACTTAACCCCTTCACTACCAGTTCTTTTCCCCCCTCAGGTACCAGACCTTTTTTGGCTGTTTGGGGCAGTTCACGCTTAGGCCCTCATAACTTTTTGTCCACATAAGCTACCCGCGCCAAATTTGCGTCCCTTTTTTCCAACATCCTAGGGATTATAGAGGTAGACAGAGTTTGTGGGTTCCCCTGGAGGAGATCAAGAATTAGCCAAAATTGGCCAAAATTTTGCTAACAGTTTGTTTAAAAAAAATGGAAAAAAGGGCTGCAGAAGAAGGCTCGTGGTTTTTTCCCAGCTTTCAGGAACAGGCAGACTTGAATCAGAAAACCACATTTTCAACACAATTTTGGCATTTTAGTGGGACATACCCCATTTTTACTATTTTTTGTGCTTTTATCCTCCTTCCAGTCAGTGACAGAAATGGGTGTGAAACCAGTGATGGATCTCGGACAGCTAAACATTTCCAAAAAGTAGAGGACATTCTAAATTCAGCAAGGTGTCATTTGTGTAGATCTTACAAGGTTTTCCTACAGAAAATAACAGCTCAAATAAAAAAATATTGAATTTGAGGTGAAAAAAAACGGCCATTTTTCTCCACGCTTGACTCTGTAACTTTTTCCTGAAATGTCAGATTTTCAGATTTTCAAAAGCAATATACTGTTACGTCTGCCTGACTCTTCTGGTTGCGGGGATTTATAGGACTTGTAGGTTTATCAAGAACTCTAGGCTCCCAGAGCCAATAAAGGAGCTGCACCTTGCAACGGGTTTTCACTCTATACCGAATTTACAGCAATTCATTTGGTGAAATATAAAGAGTGAAAAATAGGTATCAAGGAAACCTTTGTATTTCCAAAATGGGCACAAGATAAGGTGTTGAGAAGCAGTGGTTCTTCGCACATCTCTGAATTCCAGGGTGCCCATACTAGCATGTGAATTACAGGGCATTTCTCAAATAGACATTTCTTTCACTCACTGTCCTACATTTGGAAGGAAAAAATGTAGCGAAAGATAAGGGGCAATAACACTTGTTCTGCTATTCTGTGTTCTCCCAAGTCTCCCAATATAAATGTGAGTAGGCCTAATGTCCCTGAAGGAAACACAACATGGACACATCACATTTTTACATTGAAATCTGACGTGTTTTTTGGTAAATGCCTAGCTGTGGATTTTGGCCTCTAGCTCAGCCGGCACCTAGGGAATCCTACCAAATCTGTGAATTTATGAAAGCTAGACACCTAGGGGAATCCAGGATGGGGTAACTTGTTGGTCTCTCACCAGGTTCTGTTACCCAGAAACCTTAGCAAACTTCAAACGTTGGCCAAAAAAACACTTTTTCCTCACATTTCATTGATAGAAAGTTCTGGAATCTGAGAGGAGCCACAAATGTTCTTCCACGCAGCATTCCCCCAAGTCTCCCAATAAAAATGGTACCTCACTTGTGTGGGTAGGCTTAGTGCCCGCAACAGGAAATGCCCCCAAAACACTACGTGGACACATCAAAATTATCAAATACAAAACTACCTGTTTTTGAGGAGGGGGGGGGGGGAACACCTGCGTTTTTGGTCCTGGGCTCAGCAGCCATCTAGGGAAACCTCCCAAACCCAGACATTTCTGAAAACTAAACACCCAAGGGAGTTCAGAGGGGTGTTACTGGAATGGATCCCCCAGTGTTTTCTTACCCAGAATCCTCGGCAAACCTCAAATTTAGCTAAAAAATCAAATTTTTCCTACATTTCAGTGTGGGATCATCATACCAGCACAAATTTCCTACCACCCAACATTCCCCTCAGTCTCTCGATAAAAATGATACCTTACTTGTTTAGGTGGGCCAAGTGCCTGTGGCAGGGAAGAGCCAAAAACATGTTGAAAATGAGGGCAAACTAAAGAGGGTCCAAAAGGGAAAAAAATGTTTTTAGGCCGACAAGTGGGTCAGAATTTTTATCGGTATAGATGCGACAATGCTGGTTGGTAGGAATTTTGTTGATTCTGGCAGATTCCGGAAGGTTCCATCACACAAATGTGGGGAAAATGTGTGATTTCAAGCAATGTGGGAGGTTTGCAGGGCATTTTGGGTAGGAAAATGGTGTGGAGTCCATATGAAGCACATCCCCCTGGACTCACCCAGATGTTTAGTTTTCAGATGTGTCTAGGTCTCGGAGATTTGTCTAGATGGCAGCCCCCAGAGTCCAAAAAGTGCAGCTCTCACCATTCCAAGTGGAATGAATTTAAGATTTAGACAAGCTCTCACAGCCAAAATGTAAAACCAAAACCCAAAATAATCAAATGTCCTCTTGCTTGCCGTTGGGATGAGACCTTTTAGTGTGCGGGAGGAGAGCTGAAAGACTGTTATCCCCTTTAGGTGGGCTTGGGGCATAACCATGCCCATACTGATTGGTAGCCACCACCCAACTATTTTTTTTTTAAATTCCCTGGCATCTAGTATGCTTTCTGCCCCCCCTCTCGGGGCAGTGGATCGGGGGTAATTGACCCATCTACCCACCGGTGGGCAGAACAACTTTCTCCCCATTTATTGGGGTGGGGATATGGCCATACCCCCATCCTCTTTTTTTGAAAAACAATTATTCCCTGGTGTCTGGTGGGCTTTCTGCCCCCCTGGAAGGCAGATGAGCCTTACAAAAATGGGCCAATCTGCCCCCAAGGGGAGCAGAAAAGGCCTAGAATAATTTTCCCCCCAAGGGAGCAACCCTTGTCTAAGTGGTCACTCTCCTTTCGTGAAATTGGCACAAAAGAAAAATCCCTAGTGTCTAGTGGTTTCTGCCCGGCTTGGGGGAAGATTGGCCTAAGAAAAATAGGCTGATCTGCCCCAAGGTGGGCAGAAATGGCCTAAAATACATTTGCCACCCCATCGGAGTGACCCTTGCTTAAGGGGTCGCCCCCAACTGTAAAAAATAACAAATCCTTGGAGACTAGTGGTTTCTGCGCCCCTTGGGGGCAGATAGGCCTAATTAAAATAAGCTGATCTGCCCCAAGGTGGGCAGAAATGGCCTAAAATATATTTGCTCCCCAGGGGAGCGACCCTTGCCTTAGGGGATGCTCTGCTCGCGTGAAATTGACACAAAAAAAATCCCTGGTGTCTAATGGTTTCTGCCCACCTTGGGTGCAGATTGGCCTCCTAAAAATAGGCCAATCAGCCTCCAAGGGGAGCAGAACTGGCCTAAAAACAATTTGCGCCACCAGGGGAGCAACCCTTGCCTAAGGGGTCGCACCCCTTATCAATGAAAACAAAAAACAAATCGCTGGTGTCTAGTGGCTTCATCAGCGCAATTAATATAGGCAGAAAAAGCCAAATAAAAAAATTGCCCCCGGGGAGCGACCCTTGCCTAAGGGGTCGCTCCCCTTATCAATATAAATAATTTAAAAAAAACATCCCAAGTGTCTAATGGCTTCTGCCCCCCTGATGGCAAATCGGTCTAATTATATAGGCCGATCTGCCCCCCGGGGGGGGGGGCAGAAATGGCCTTAGATGAAATGCACCTCCCCTTGGAGAGCGACCCTTGACAAAGGGGTCATGACAATTTAAAAATAATGAACAAACCCCTGTTGTCTAGTGGCATTCTTGTAGCACAATCGCTATGTGATCGTGCTGCAGGAATGCTCAGAGACATGAAAAGGGAAGGAAAAGTCTTTCCTTCCCTTTTCATGCCTCTCTGCCTCCCCTGCCCCCGTACCGAGGAGAAATCTTCTGTTTCTCCTAGGTCGTGCTTAAAGCACTGCTTCCAACTCGATAGGAGGTGACCCCTGATGAGGTCAGCACGCAATCGCACGCTGACATCATCCGACATCACTGGGGGAGAGGCGGGTTGGAAGGGGAAGCCCAGATGTGGGTCCCTTGCTCGTTGCACCACTGAGTTCAAGCTAGGATGGTTGATGATGGGTGATACCCTGAAACAGGTCCCATGATGCTTGGTTCCAGTCCAGGGAGGATCTAGCCTGGCAGTTCAGGCTGGATTGTTCCCATGGGGAACCAGGGTCAAGACTGATTTGCATATGGCTGGGTCCAAACTGGGGTGACGTGGCAAGCAAAATAACGATAGATTAAACCCAGATATGTGACTGGGGGTGAGTGTTTGAAAAGTTTCAACACTCCGTCCATCAATTTATTTTGTTTTATGACGTTGCCTTGAGATAGGTTGTTCAGCTAACCAAAGTTGAACAATTTAAGGAATACGTGTACACGCATATTTATATGTGTGTGTGTGTGTGTATGTGTGCGCGGGCACATTAATATTTGTTCCCTTATGGGTTGATGGGGAAGCATTTCGGCGTTATGTACTGATATGGAACACACTTTCGCACTAATAAAATTTGCTATTAGAGAGTATTGGCAATGGTTTTGGGGACTGGAACATTTTCATGGGCCATCAATGGAGAGGTGACACTGATATGTACTGGTCACAAATATGTTTGTCTATCAAGCTAGATTTGATGTTGAAGTTCAACTAATTTGCTTTCATTGTTCTGGACAAAAACACCTTCAAGTGCTCTATTTGTCACATATTTCCTCACCTGTTCATTGGAAGGGATACTATGCCCTCACCTGGAACTGGAATAATAATAACATAATCAAACAAGCATTGGCAACGCCAATTAGTGTCATTTACCAATCCTTGTTCTTTATCACTATGGGCTTTGCCATTTTTGATAAATTGAGCCAGCACTGGCAAAGTAATAAATATTGGAAAGTCAACTTGAAAGTGTATTTTCTATTTTTCTAAGGGCCTGATGAGGAGTGGGATGGTATTTTCTGACCTCTCTCCAAATTCTTGTTTGTGCAGGGGCCTTCAGAGTTGAGTGTTAGTTAACACACCTAGTAATCACTGGGTACTTCAAATAGTGTACAGTATTTAACGTGCCACAAGCACTAAAATCCACATTTTTCCACAAAAACTCAGAATACCCAATTTATGTCTAAATAACATACTCTGGGGTTTCATCATTTATGAAGTACAAAAAATTGCATATTGATTCCCACAAACTCAGAATCAAGGCCTATGTCTAGATCTTTTTTGGGTTTTATCCCAGCTATCTTGGAATTATAGAAAATTTCATTTCTGTCATTTCGGGATGTTATGTGTTTTATAATGCCAAGGCGGCCACAACATTGCAAGCACTCAATGCTGTGCCACTCAACATGGTAACCATTTTGTAAATTTAAAAAAAATCCATCCCCAAAATGAAGCTACAAGTGTAGATGCAACATGGTAGACATCATCAAAAGTACCTTCAAGATATAGAAAATATTATCCAGCCACCCTGGATGTGTGTTTCTGTCCTTCCCAGATGACTGCCACGTTGTGTAAGGCAATGTGCGGACATCTTAGAAAAATAAAAAATACACTTAAAAATGGACGGCTTTTGACTTTGTCTGTGAGGACCTTGGAAGGTGGGGGGAGAAAGAGAGGCAGGGGAGGAAGAGTGTGACACCACATCACAGCAGTGATTGCTGCCAAGGAATAACTAAAGAAGACAGGGGATGTACAGAGAGACGGAGGTGTGGGGAGCAAGAGAAAGAGCCAAAGCATGCGCTCCATTGAGAGCAGAGATAGAAAGGAGTCGGGCGTACACTGCGAAAGAGCGAGAAAACACAAAGGACATTTGAATTTTAAAAATAGTTCTCCGACTTCAGAAGTGAAAGAACACACTCAACCAACCAAAAACAAAAGTGAAACCGTAAAGCTCCAAAGGTGAGAGCAAACCTATCAATCCAGTGGCAGCCTGCAGTACCAATATATATCGGGGCCTGATGGCGCCAAACTCACCATATTTGCGTCTCCCCATCCCTCCCCAACTCCTCTTCCTCCGGTGCAGCACTTCTCCCCCGGTCCACAAGCTGGAATGGAAGGACTTCCTTCCTGTTTAGTGAAACGGAAATCCAACACAAAAACAGCTTCGGGATGGCTGGGAGCAGGCTAACCCAACACTCATTTTGAGGCTGGGGGTCTGTGCCATCAATCAATCCAACACAGCCCTTGGATTGCTGGGTCTACAGTGGTCATGTTGGGCTGGCCGTAGCTAGACAGCTAGCCAACCCAACATGCGTACTGAAAGGGGCAGCAGTCATCCTGCAATTGCAGAATTCAGCCCCACCCCATGCACCCATGCTCACGCTGTACATAGAACGCTCTGGGGGCAAAATAAAATGGCATTATTATGGCATTTCATTTATTTGTGTTTCCCTGCTCTGCTCGCAGCAGGAAGGGCAATGCTCCTCCGCTCTTAAGGAGGAACTGCCCCTAAGGGGCAGAAAAGCTAAACAGACAAAGCCATTCAATCCAAAGTAAACATACAGTCCACTCTAGGAAACATATAAACATATCAGAATATATTACTTTGATGTCTGCGACTGACATCTAAGCTGTCTGTAGCAAGACTGCAAAAAGTGCATTCTTTTCTTTAAAATGTCACTGATAGCATAGCAATTGTTTTTTTTAACTTGTCCGGAGACAGGACCTTATCTCTCATATTGTAATTATTAGTCTCCAAACATAAACCTTTGGTTGAGGCATAGCAGTGTCTAGGAATCTGGTACTGGCACAAAGAAGGACATATGTAAATCCTTTACATGTGTTCCCATCTATCTTAATATTATGTACTCTACTGTTGCTCACCCGCTTCTAAGCCTGTTGTCTACACATCAAGCCATGGATCCTGGTGTTCACCTTCTTCTGACTGTTGCTTCCCCCTACCGCCACAGGCCGAGCAGGAAAAGATGGCTGAAAAGCTTAACAAAAAGAACACTCTTTTGGAAGAGGAGCTAAAAGCTGTCAAGAGCTCAAGGGACACACTGGAACAATCATTGTGAGTCAAGGGGCTTGTATGTATTATTTAGTTCAGTAACACCCCATGGTCTTTTCTCTGAACCTCTTCACAAATCCTTCACTGTCCACATCTCATTCCTCATCCTCTGAAGCATCTTTATCTACCTATGTGCCAGTGTGTGTAGTCCCTCAGTAAGCCGCATTGTCCAGTCCTTGTAACCTTTTGCATTGAGTTGTCTTTCTACCATTTAGCATTTCATGGGATATGTATCAGTTCCTTAATCCTGTATCTTCCAATCACCTATCCATCTCCACTTTTTAATATTGGATGTCCATTTTTGTGCACCTGTGCCATTCTCACATGTCTTTATGCACACAATACAATCCTTGTTCCTTTTGCCCCTATGCCTTTGCCCATCAACATATTATTTTCCTTTCTTTTCATACTTCACTGGCCATGTAGCCAACACTGTTTTCTTTTTCTCCTTTGCTGCCTGGTGCCAAGTAGTTCTTTCCGTCTTTCACTGCCTATATGCCCATTTTCCTTCTTTCATACTCCATTTGACATTTATTGTCACCTTTCTATATCTCCTGCTGTCCACATGCAGTTCATGCAAGCCATTCTTTTATTACCCAGGTGCTGTTGTTCTAGTCTTCTGCTTCCCAAATGGTAGTCTTTTCTTTATTTAAACTGGTCAAAATCTTCAATGACTACGTCAGTCTTTAAACCCACCTCCCTCTCGTCACTGCATACCTTCAATCTCCTTCCCCTATCCTTCACTGCCAATGTTCCAGGTAATGCACTCTACACCCATCCTCCACTACCAAGGTTCCACACCATGTACCCTTTTAATATCAGTGACAAGGGTGCCAGTTTCCACCACATTAATTCATCTAGAATCATCTACATGCCAGACCCCATCCCCTTTCTACATTCTTGTTTCCTTACTCCATCCTTTATCACCAAGACACCAGAATCTCCTCTATGCACAAACAGGACCTCCCTTCAAGCAGAGCACACAAAGTGTGTTGAGAAGCAAGGTCTCGCCGAGAGAAAGATGACTATGAGGAACAAGACGATGGAATCAACCATTTACCACCTCCAAGAGGATCTCACCAAAACTGCCAAAGAGAGAGATGATCTCCTAGAGAAGAAGGAAACTCTTGTTCAAGAGGTAGGACCAGATGTGTGAGAATGTGTGTTTATGCACATTTGTGTGTGTGTGTGTGTGTGTATGCACATTTATGTGTGTGGAATCGACTATTTACCCTCCTCCCCATTAGACGATGGCAAATTTACCAGTGGGAGAGATAATCTGCTAAAGAAGTTAAAAACTCATGTTCAAGAGGCAGGAGTAGCTGAAGTAGAGCTGAGAAGAAGGACAGTCGTGTTTAGGATGTGGAAGAAGCTTAGTGTGTGGTTATGTGGACGGAAGGGTGTGCATGCATGGCTGAAAATGTCTGTATGTGTGTGTGCCGCTTGGCCATGATCCCTTCATTAATTCTGCTTGGGTAGAGGTCTACAAGAAGCACCTACATGCCAACTGGAAACATGACTGCCTAGGTTACAGGTGTTCCCAGGTTGAGGAGACTGAAATTAGGTGGGTAACGAGACACAAAGGGAAAAGGGGAGGAATGCAGAAAAGAGTTGTGGACTGTGGAAAGGTGCAGACAGCTGTTTTGAATTACTAAGAAAACACAGAAAAACAGGGAAACACTCATGTAGGGTGACAAGCAAGGCATAAAAAGGGCTAAGGCATGGCCAAGTGTTTTGACACGGGCATCCCCACATGGAAAAGTGTCCGTTTCTAATACTGTCCGGACAGACAGAATGGCTGCCTAAAGGGTGTAATGCCTCTCACTGGACTCCAGTCCTCTATTTACCTCTTACCTCTAGATGTCAACATATAACCTTCTATCCTATCTATCTCACTTTCCTGGAATCTGCTTCTCTCTGTATTCCCGATATTTATGGTGTAGGCTCTATTTTCTCTGTCTCTCTTCTTTCATCTTTCCTCCTTCTTTATCTTTATTCATTATCTTGCTTTAACCTTTTGCTTCCTCTGGACCTCTGCTTCATTCTGCCTGTTTGTGAGGCAAATAGCCTGTGTTCAGGATCACTTCAGAGTTTCTATGTAGCTGCATGAGTTAGATGTTCATAAACAGACTCTAAATGGGAGTCACTAGTTTTCCTCAAAATCAGGCATAGCTCAGGCCATTGTGGACCAATGCTGAAAACTCCTGACCTACGCTATACTTGTGTTGAATCTGTCAGTTAATATATGCACTGTCCTAATGGGTCAGGTCTAACTGGTCTAGTTTTATATGTATCTTAGTTTGGTATTATCTTTGCCCTGGGTACATTTTCACTCTGTAATACCAAATGCCTACTGCCTTGCTAGGTCCAAATGGCATACTTGCCTTGTTGTCCTGCTGAGGCCTCAGTGTTGCCCTGCCATAGTAATGTATACCTCTAATTCGCCCTCTTGCCACATCTACTGCACTGATCAATTACCTCTTCTTACCCTGTTGCTCTCAGGGATACTTATTCCCACAGAATCCCTTTTGCTGAATTTCCTTCCATGAGCCAAACTAAATCCGCAAATGTTCTACCTCATGGTGTGAGGTGGTACCAGTGAGACTCCAGCTGTGGATCCGCTCAGCTTCACCACATGTGATGCCGTAGATCTGCAAACTAGCCACCTGTGGCCCTAATGTTATGCCCTTTTTAGCTTCCAGGTGCAGACAGCAATAGTGCTGTAGGCAGAATGCTTAAAGGGGGCTTAGAGCCCAATCTTTCTGTGTGCTTAGCCACAAGATACATCATGCACATGTCACACCATTTAAATATTTCGGTCTCCTTTTCGGGTTGCGCGGTTTTCAGACGCCCCGGGGTCTGTGCGTGGAATCCTGGGCTTGTTGACTGGCTCTGAGTCGTTCCGGTGGGCGATGCGTGGAAATTTCTCCCTCACGGCAGGCGCTGTGTCGATTTCCCCTCTAGATGTCTGGTGGCGTTGTCCAGGCGGGCTGTGCGTCGAAGTTCCAGTCGCACCGCAGGTGCCGCGTCGATCTTTTCCTCACGAAGCCGAGTGGCGTCGTTCTGCTTCGGCTAGCGGTGAATTTTTCACAGCGGAACAAGCTGTGCGTCAAATTTTTCACCGCAAAAGGAGTCCAGTTGCAAGAGAGAAGTCTTTTTTGTCATGAGACTTCAGGGAACAGGAGGCAAGCTCTATCCAAGCCCTTGGAGAGCACTTCTGCAGCAAAGCAAGAGAGCAGCAAGACAGCAGGGCAACAGCAAGGTAGCAGTCCTCTGTAGAAAGCAGTCAGGTGAGTCCTTTAGGCAACCAGGCAGTTCTTCTTGTCAGGGTGCAGGTTCTGGTTCAGGTTTCTTCTCCAGGAAGTGTTTGAGGTGGTAGGGCAGAGGCCCTGTTTTATACCCAAATGTGCCTTTGAAGTGGGGAGACTTTTAAGAGTGGCTTAGAAGTGCACCAGGTCCCTTTTCAGTTCAATCCTGTCTGCCAGGGTCCCAGTAGGGTGTGTGGCAGTCCTTTGTGTGAGAGCAGGCCCTCCACCCTCCCAGCCCAGGAAGACCCATTCAAAATGCAGATGTATGCAAGTGAGGCTGAGTACCCTGTGTTTGGGGTGTGTCTGAGTGAATGCACAAGGAGCTGTCAACTAAACCCAGCCAGACGTGGATTGTAAGGCACAGAATGATTTAAGTGCAGAGAACTGCTCAATTTCTAAAAGTGGCATTTCTCAAATAGTAATATTAAATCCAACTTGACCAATCAGCAGGATTTTTTATTACCATTCTGGCCATGCTAAATATGACCTTCCTACTCCTTTCAGATCAGCAGTTACCACTTCAACAATGTATGAGGGCAGCCCCAATGCTAGCCTATGAAGGGAGCAGGCCTCACAGTAGTGTAAAAACGAATTTAGGAGTTTTACACTACCAGGACATGTAAATTACACAGTTACATGTCCTGCCTTTTATCCACTCAGCACCCTGCTCTAGGGGTTACCTAGGGGACACATTAGGGGTGACTTATATGTAGAAAAAGGGGAGTTTTAGGCTTGGCAAGTACCTTTAAATGCCAAGTCGAAGTGACAGTGAAACTGCACACACAGGCCTTGCAATGGCAGGCCTGAGACAAGGTAAAGGGGCTACTAAAGTGGGTGGCACAACCAGTGCTGCAGGCCCACTAGTAGCATTTAATCTACAGGCCCTGGGCACATATAGTGCACTCTACTAGGGACATATAAGTAAATCAAATAGTCCAATTTGGTGTGATCCAAGGTTACCATGTTTAAATGGAGAGAGTATATGCACTTTGGCACTGGTTAGTAGTGGTAAAGTGCGCAGAGTTTAAAAACCAGCAAAAACAGTGTCCAAAAAGTGGAGGGAGGCAGGCAAAAACGTTAGTGGTGAACACCCTAAGGCTGTCAGGACTAACATTAGGTAACTATAACTCGTGCCCCAAGGTAACTATATAACCCACGCCCCACCATGAAAGTCATTCTTGCCATTGCCTTCATAAATGATCACCAGCTAGGAGTTCATTTATAAATCTGGTGGATGCTCCTTTCACTAGGGCAACAGAGGAATTTACTCTGTTGCCCTGGAGGGACCATGGCCCATCCGCAAGGATTTAAACCAGGCCCTGAGTTTTTACATCAGTGGGTCCAGAGATTTCAGACATGATAGCCAGCTTTATGTTGGTTTTCTTGATGCCAAAAAAGGAAAGTAGTTAAAAAACAGAGCAGTCACAATGGGATAGTTCTTTGTATGAAAATCTACTACTCATTGTTCAACATAGAGTCCCCTGATAGACATTCATGCCCATTCAACCAGGGGCATAGACTGACATGGTGTTGGTTGGGGAAGTTCCTGTCTCTTAGACATTGTCCAGTTACCAATATACTTGATTCTACCCATTTTTAAGAAACATTATTTCCAGCCCCCCAGTCAAGATGTGAGGCCCATTTCACTAGAGCTGTTCTGCATAACTTTAAGGTTTGGGTGGATAGGGATGCCTCAGGCCTTCCACCTTAAAGGTAATCCTTTAGGAGCCATTCAAGGATAAGGAACATGCAGGAAGAAGAATCCATCAGAAGAACAAGAAATGTGCCTTCGGTAACACTTTCTGGTGGGTACTATATCTTTCCACAGATTTCACATCACCCAGGCATCTCCACGTTCCTAAGTATTTCATTGTCAGTTTTTTCGACTTTCATAGTTTGGAAAATTAAAAATAAGAGAAACCAGTGCACTGCTGTTGAAATTTGAAAAAAAACAATGTGGTTGTAATATGGCTTGCTCAAATATGTTTCCTTGCTGCATCAATGGACCATGAAAAACTGTGCTTCAGGGATGAAAGTGGCACTTCAGTGGATTCATGGCATTACATCCAGAGAAGTCAAGTGGATCCATGGCTTGAGTTGCACTGATGACACCCAGTGCTTAATTTGTGCCAGTGGTTATTAGTGCTCGGCACTGGGACTTTATTGCCAACACCGGCACTTATGACAGCCACCCAGCAGTGGCGCTGTTTGTCTAATTTTGTTATGAGCACATCCACAGTTGCTTAAAAATTCAATATACATTAAAAAATACTAATACCTGCCACCTAAATCTGTAAGAAGAGCTTGGGCAGCAGGTATTATTAATTTTTAATGTACATTAAAAGTCTGAATTGTTGCAATTATAGGAGTTTGATGGTTAGTAGTTGCATTAGTACTGTCATTGGCAGCACTGACAGAGGCAATGGGTGGTGCAAGCTGCAGGGGCTTCCTGACAAGGGCCCTGGCACTTGTTGCTTTACAAAGTAAGCACTGGTGACACCTAACATCCTGCAGGACATATTGGTAGGGTGAAAAATTCTGAATTGAGCCTGGCTCCAAGAAGGAATTTCAAATATGAGAAATCTTCTGAAAGACATAGGACCTCCCTATGGGTTCTGAGCCTAAATTACGTGCTTTGCGATAGTTATCACATCCTCGTAGTTTTGCGGGCAGTCTAAAATGATCCAGAGTAACAAGCGGAACCTGAAGAATTCAGTGTGTTAAAAAGGATTCTGCACATTACTCCACATTTACCTGTTGAAAACTCCCAATAGGACTACTGGAGCTGTGTCTGTGGACTTCTGAGAACTATATCTATTGTTATTGTCTTTCACAGCAAATCAAAATCCTAAAAGAGTTGGATGAAGATAGAAATGAAATGAAAGCTGAACTGAAGCAGTATCAGGTATGGAAACTTCTTAATGTTGCTGCTACTCAGAAGCTAAGAACATGATATTTCGATCTCAATAAATATTAGTTGTTTTGAATAAGGTGTTACATCTCACTCAAGCCTCAAGCTAGCCAAAAGAATGATAAATAAGATCAAGGTCGTGGCACCACTTCCCCGTCCTTCAGGTGGAAAGGACATTCACCATTTCCATGTGTAGCCCCTTATTCCCCTTCCTACAGGAACACCCATTCTCTGGTATAGTGGTTGGAACACTCATTGGTTTTGGCACGTATCTGCACATGTAATAGACTAGATGCTTGCTACCTGTGACCGGCAGGTATATGTGTGTCATCGGTTTTATGGGTCTTCCAAGGTTTAATTAGCATGTACATAATGCCACCCTATTTGGTCAATATGATAATAAAGACATCACCAGGGCAGCTTCTGTGCCATACTCTCATCTTTAATCTAGCCTACGAAATAAATGTGTCTCCAATGCACCATCACATTGCCTACATGCATCATTAACATATGTAAAGTGATATGGATAGCTTGGTTTTAACGATGCATACATCACTCACCTGGCATAAATAATAAAGTCTGTTTTCAGTGCTGCTGAAGGGACACTCAGATAAGGCTCCTTACTGGGTTTTTTCATTATTAGTTCCATAACTTGCAAATTCACAGGGATGCCTCCACTTATTCTGGTTAGTAGACTGATAACTAAATTAGGGAAGCAAGGTCATGTGAGCCAAAGAAGGGGTGCTATATCCTTCAAACCTGCATGAATCTGTCAGTATCCCAGTGTTTCTGTGCTCTCTGAGGAGCTGTGGAGTACAGTCTACCTGTGCCTCAGATTCAAGGCACCTTATCCTCAGGAAATCCACCTAACCTATCCTCTACCATTCAGGTCGGTAACCCTACAATGGTGACATCCCTTCTATTGACCTATTTACCGTCTTGCTTGGAGTCAGAATAACTCCTCTCCTTCTCCAGCAAATATTGAAGTTGTTGAGATGAACATGAAGTAGGTGTGCCCTGATGAATCGTCCTTCTGGAGGCTCAAGGTTGCATAGTGCTGTTCCATCCAGCTCTTAAGTCCCCAAGGGTCCCGTTACTCCCCTAGAGTATACTTCCCTTACTGAATGAACAGCATCACCTTTTGCCAGAAGGATGTCAGATGCTGCAAAAAGATGACATCCCTTGATGTAGGGTGTTGATCCTACCTGTTGCCACCGCCCAATGTATGGGGTGCAGGGCTGACGACTGCACTATGGGCACACCACCTGTCTTCTCACACTCTCAAAAGACTGAAACATGATCTTCCTCTCCTCTGCAAGCACCACCAATCACATTAGGCCCTGCTTATGCTGTGGACACAGTGTCTCTCATTCCAGGCTTCTGAATCTTTTTCCTTGGGCATGCCATCATTGAAACTGTCAAAATAATACTACTGTACTCTGCTAGAAAGAACTCCAGCACCCAGGCAGCTATTGGTCGCTAGGAATGAGGTCCCTACTTATCATTTGATTGCTGGCATTTTTAACCAATGCTGCTTATTTAGCATCATTGGATGTTACTTCATCTTCCCTTTCTTCTACACCCCTCTTCCCATGAAGACAGTGAATTATATTCTTAACTCAGTATTGATGTACGCATCCTGTGTTCTGCTGTCTTTCCCATGAGCTATCCAGTTGTGACAATCACTTGAGCAAGATGAAAAGGCCTGTATCCCAGCACTAGTGCCAATCTCTGGAGCTCTTCAATCATGGAGGTTAGAGAGTTTGTCCTAGAAATTAAACTCTCCAGACTACGTCACAATGACTCATCCAATCCTGGGGGGCAGGGGTTGTGTGCCATTGTCATTCTTAAAATCCTTCCAGTGCTAGAAGTGAAAAGCTATACTTCATGTAAGTTATCGTTGGGCATTCATAGACCTATGTGAGCATACCAATATAATCTGCTGTAACAGGCAGAGGATAAACAGCATCTAATAATAATAAACAGACATTCCCATTTTATTTGCAATATGTACTGATCCACTCGCTATTGCCATAAGAGAAGATAATAAAGGCTCCTATCTATGAGATGACTAAAATTAAGTCATGCGCAGATCATGTTGCACTTTTTTGAAAACCTGGTGTGGAGATTCAACAAAGGGTTTTTAGTAATTTTCATCAACTTCAGCAACTGTGGGGATATAGGATCAATAAGCTGAAAATGGAAATCTTGTTATATAACTGCACCAAAGACACTCTCAGAATTGCATCCACTTGTGAATCAAACCTAAGAGATTTTTAGGCAAATAACAACTGTGAATTAGATGATCTTTATGCATTAAACAATCTACTACTAATGGATAAAATCGAATCCCTATTTATAACATAGAATCACCTGCCTTTGTCTGTTATGAGAAGAATGGCATTGATTCACGTCTATTTTACTGATATTTAATTTTTTATATTTCAAACTGCCATGTTTTAACATTAACTTTTTTAAAGTTTAAAGAAATCAAAGGATTATTTCAGCATTTATTTGGGCAAACAGAGAACCAAGATTAGCTCTAAGCATTTTGTATAAATTGGTCAGTGTTAAAAGGGTATAAAATTTAAGATTTTCTGCACCTGACCAAGTCGGTGAGAAAGTTTGTTATGAAGAATTGCAATGGATGCTAATAAAGAAAGAGCAAGTGTGCAGATTTTATGCTATTCCAATTTTGAATATGTCCATTAGAACAGAAGTCATTTCATTAGAGCAAAACCCATTTCCAGATAAGAATATAGTGTACAGATGGAGAATCAATAGTGATAGATATCTTTGGGATTTGTTAAATAATAATACTTGGGGAAAAATAGGTAGATGTCGAACCAGACATTTGGTTTGCTAAAAGGTCTATCCAGTGTTCTTTTATTCAAATTTCATATTTGTTTTAAGAATAAAGACCTGAAAGCTATAATAGCAAGATCTGAGATAGTGGAGGATCTTATGGAGACAAGTACACACAGATCTGTAGAATATTGGAAAGTTAGATTTCGCCACCGCCATGAGAATAATTCAAAAATTTGAATCCTTCCATTTTGAAAGGAGAAAATCTATGTTCGATGCAATTTTATACTAAGTGGTTGCTAGGACACCAGATTTGTTAAATAAAATTAACCCTCAAATACCAGTGAATGCTTTAGATACTCAATGAAAGTGGAGGGTAACTGAACACGTTTGATTAGGGGATAGCCAGTGTTAATTGAATACTGGAAGTCTATACGGCGATACTGTCAGACTATATTAGACACTGATTTTCCAGATGATTTATCAAATTTACTGGGCTACTTGCCAGGTACAGGATTAAAGACTAGTCACAGGAAAAAAATAGATATAGTAATTTTGGTAGCGAGGAAAATAACTTTGCAAAGTTGGAAAATAAAGTTAATATCTACAGTTGATCAGTGGAGAATAAAAATGCTGAAAGCAAAGGAATGTGAAACACATTATGCACTGAAGAAAGGGTTCATTTCGGATAATTTTTATACTTTGGGACACTTTGTATAGATGCACAGTGGTCTGAATGGGGTTATTCTAAGAAATATATTTAAACTGATTTAAGATGAGGGAATGTCTTTTGAAAAATAAAGTGGGATTTAAATAACTAGAGGACATTATTGGTCATGATTATTGAACTTTGTAATTTGTTTTAGATATTTTTAAGGAACATTGCAGTGAATTAAAATGAATTGCTGTGATGATGTGATTTCGTCCAATGTTTAGAATAAAATATGCAAGAGACATATCCAGAACTCACCACTTGCCCCAGGTCTTGCATACTGCTTTCTGCGATAGCCCATTTTAAAAACTCCCATATCTGTTTCCTCTGTGTACATAGTTGCTTATGTTTGTAGCCGACAATAGTCATCCTTCTAGTGCATCACAATCATTTATTTAGCCATCAGCATGCCCGATTTTATGAAATGATACATTTTATAAATCCCATTTTTTGGGACAGCACAGTCCCTAGTAGACACTATTTTGGCTTCTTCTAGAAATTCCAGCGGATAATTTCTCTCACCTTCCCTACGCTCATCTCCTAAAAGCTCAAACATCAAGGAGCGGCCAGATAACATAGCTATCCCACTTCTATGGCCAAATGATGGAAATCTACCAGTTTTACTCTCATCCATCTTGTAGCGTGTTGTCCATCACACAAGCTCTGAATGTGTATACAAATTGAATTAGCATAAATCGTGCCTTACGTGTTATGTCTTTAGTGTAGGGACATGCTGAGCTCCTTGCTATTAGCTAAAGTTCAGTATTTCACATTCACTTTTCCCTGACAATCGTAGTTGTGACTTCACCCAACACCATTCCTGCTTTCTCTAGCTCATTTGCATGGGTAAAGTAGTCTCCAGCCCATTGCACCATGTCTTAGGAACACAGCAAAGTAAAACAAAAAAAACATACTGCCTGGAACAGCCTAGAAACCTGTCAACTTTATAGACAGCATTAACCTCTCTTATTGCGTTTTAATCTACAATTAGCTGGGGGCGTGCGCTGTCTGGTCCTCCATAGCCCCCCTGTGTGTTCCCATATGTATCAGTCCCATGCCCCTTTTCAGTCATTTTGTTTCCAAATTGTGTTCACCGTGCAACGCAGATGCCAACGCATCCCTGCTTCTTTGCCTCTGAGACATCATGGCCCAGATTTACTAAATTGTCAGGCAGCACAGTGCAAAAGCCAAAACTGCTACGCAGTGTAAGGAGAGAGCAGGAGAGCGCCATATTTCCGGAAGTGTAGCACTCTTCCTCCCCTCTCCCTAGTGCCATCGTTAAAATTTGCTGCCGTGCGCCACGCACACACCTTTGCACCATAGTGCAAGGGTGTCTGTGTGTGAGTCTACCATAGGTTTTCCACTGGAAGGATAGCCTTCAAGTACATGTACTATACTTAGACTAACTTTAAAATGTTTCCCACAATTTTGTATGTGTGCTGTACAGTGCAGCGCACTTGCAAAGTCAGAGGAGAAAGGAGAAATTAAAGATTTCTCTGTGATAGCGCCTAATTGGAATGGGTCCTATTTTATGAAGCAAAATCCTGTCTACTTTGTTTTTTAGTAAATAAGGATTTGCGTCAAAAACCTTGTGTGGTTGCATGGGAACACCCATGCACCACCCGTGGAATGGTTCCTTGGTGCTAAGTAATACAAAGCAGTGCATAGCGCCGCCTTGCGTTATTTTTAAGTGAATTTCCAGTGCAAAATATGTTTTGTGCTGGGAAGGTTAAAAAAGATTTTGCATAGATCTGTGTTACTTTTGTTACACAAATACAGCACAAAATCTTAATAAATATACCCCAAAATGTTATGCACACGTAGTTATCCTCTGAACAATCAGGTGCTTTAGATGTATTTTTCATTAGCACAACAATCTCCTCAAATCTACAAATGAAGACTCTCTAGTCATGTGCAAAGGCCCAGAGAATCCAGCCCCAACATGGACAAGATCTTTCCTGTTTCCGATTGACTTGACTATGCAGACTTCTAAGCAAGGGGTGAGGTATCACAGTAATAAATTCATGACACTGATAATGTCCATCACCAGAGATATCCAACCCAGAGGTATAAAGCCTTTGTAACTAGTGAGACACCCATTCGTAGAGGTGAGAAGCTTTGTGCCATAGTGTCAGTCATGAATGGATAGACGTCCTAGAGGTGAAAAGCTTTGCAACTTGTTGCCAAAACCGGTAGCCTTCCAGAACACATGGTGGAAATTGATTCTCCGTGTATGGTAGGAAACCACAAGGACATATGCCAGTCTGTTCTTCCAAATACTGTCTGAAGTGCTGCTTTTGCTTTAAAGATTGATTTGAATGCCACGAGGACCACTCTGGAGGCAGAAAAGGAGAAGAACAGCCATCTTGAAGATCAACTTGCATCACTGAAACAAGAGCAGGTACATTGGCTGGCATGGTAGCGCTTGTACAGGTACTGCAAAGAAGATGGGTAGACTTTTGATTAATCTCATTAGTGGTTTTGTAACACTACTGGCTATAAGTGTGGGAGCAGTTTGAGCACTTCTGAATGGCACGTATGACTACAAATGGTAAAACTGTCAACAAATGATTCTTAGCGTTTTTAGAATAGAACAGCAGAGCAGGTCATGACCAGGTATGAAGAAAGTTTTTCCAAGAGTTTTCCAAAATATATAGGCCCAGATTTAAGAGGCCCTTGCGCCACATTAGCGTCATTTTTTATTACGCTAATTCAAATTCAGAGCGCCATATTTACAAAGTGGCGCAATGCATGCATTAGGCTCTTTGTCACCCCTTGCGCCACATTATGCCTGCACCAGGCATAATGTATGCAGGGGGGTCCCTCATTTAGGGGAACAGCATAAATGGCACAGTGGAATCTCAGAGATTCCACTGCGCCATCTTTAGCGGCTATTTTTAATGCCTGCACAGAGCAGGTGTTCAAATGGGGCATACCATTATTTTCAATGGGCCCCAATGTACTTTGCAGGATAAGCACCGACATTTTGGCACTAATCCTGCAAGGTACATCAATCGTGTCAAAATGTTGATGCTATTGCCCCTACCCTGTGCCATAGTGCGCTGTATATTGAATAGGGTGCAGACATGGTGGCGGTAGGGGGCACTAGGGTGCCAAGAAAAGTGGTGCAGCATTGGATACAGCACCACTTTTCTTAAATTTGGGCTAGATGGACTCTTCAGACTCTCTTACCATTTTTAATTTCAGTAATGTTCAGAGATTTACCTCCACAGAGTGAATGTTGTATGTGCCATTCAAAGACCTCGGAGAGATGAAAGTAGTATCTTCTTAAAACATCTGAATACAAGGCTTGGTGGTTTGAATATGGTCCAATTAGAAATCCTGTCACTGCCGTCATCAATTAAACTTTCCTAGTCCACTCCTTAACTGAGCTCTTTACACAGTTTCATCTTCCATCCCATTTGGTGTTTCTAAAGCACTGAATACCCTCAATGATATCAGAGGACTAAAATTATCAGAGGAACAATCATACCTACAGTTGCTTTGCATTTGTTATCTTCTTGAGGTCAGGGAAGTTACTGATGTTACAAATATCTTATAAAAGGGCAGTTCTGAAGATTTCTGGACAGTGCCTGCATAACAAATGCACTTGTATAGGGGTTAATTGACCACTGAACCTGCAACATGATGGGATTTCACAGAGATGTGATGAATGATAGGCTCCTGTCTTTTATCAGAGGCAATGCCTACCCCTCTGGCTTGCGGAATGATGCATTCACCAAGTATCTCAGTGGTATTTTTCTTTGCCTTCCCAACCTTTTGCACAAATCGTTGTTAATAGTGTATGTGTATATATATATATATACATATATATATATATATAAATAATTACATAGTGGTGAACGCCACTAGGTAGTTATAGTTAGGATTTCGTTTTTATGTACTGATCCACTTGCTATTGCCATAAGAGAAGATTGATAATCAAGGCACCAACCTATGAGATGACTAAAATTAAGTTATGCGCAGATGATGTTGCACTTTTTTGAAAACCTGGTGTGGAGATTCAACAAAGGGTTTTTAGTAATTTTTATCAACTTCAGCAACTGTGGGGATATAGGATCAATAAGCTGAAAAGGGAAATCTTGTTATATAACTGCATAAAAGACTCTTTCAGAATTGCATCCGCTTCTGAATCACACCTAAGAGATTTTTAGGCAAATACACAACTGTGAATTAGATGATTTTTATGCATTAAACAATCTACTACTAATGGATAAAATCAAGTCCCTATTTATAACATGGAATCACCTGCCTTTGCCTGTTATGAGAAGAATGGCATTGATTCACGTCTGTGTTATAGATATTTCATTTTTTATATTTCAAACTACCATGTTTATACATATTCATTTTTTTAAAGTTTAAAGAAATCAAAGGATTATTTCAACATTTATTTGGGCAAACAGAGAACCAAGATTAGCTCTAAGCATCTTGTATAAATCGGTCAAAGTTAAAAGGGTATAAAATTCGCACTCTTGGACCCCCCGCGTGTCAAACCTGCAAGCATACCTTCCACCGCAACTGCACCCCATCCACCAGCCCACGCGCCAACAACCACCTCAAGTGCATCCTCATCAACGCACGCTCCGTCCACAAGCACGCCATTGAACTATGGGACCACCTGGACTGTACCGCACCGGATGTCGCCTTCATCACTGAGACCTGGTTGAACGCCTCATTGGCCCCCGACATCGCCATAGCCATCCCCGACGGCTACAAGATCGCCAGGAAAGAAGACCGCACCAACCAAGTCGGAGGAGAAATCGCCATCATTTACAAGCGCTCCAACAATGTCACTACCTCCACCGAAGACACCCCCCTCGCCGCCGAACACATGCACTTCTAGATCCACACCGACCCCAGGACCACCCTCAGAGGAACTCTCGTCTACAGGCTCCCTGGCCCACGTGCCCTTTTCAGCGAATCCATCACAGACTTCATCTCCCCGCATGCCCTAGCCTTGCCAGACTACATCCTCCTCGGTGACCTGAACTTCCACCTGGAGCAGAATAACAACACCAACACCACCACCCTGCTTGACAACCTCGCCAACCTCGGCCTCAAGCAACAGGTGAACACCCCCACCCACATCACTGGACACACGCTCAACCCCATCTTCTCCGCCAGCAACCACGTATCATTCAGCCACTCCTCCGAAATACACTGGACCGACCACAGATGTGTCTAGTTCACTTTCAGATGCAAGACTCTCCACCTTCGCACACAACCTATCTCACGCAGACCTTGGAACAAAATCTCCACAGAACAGCTACTCTCCACTCTCAACCACAACCAACCTATCATCACCTCCAACAACGCAGCCCTCAGCCTCACACAGTGGATCACCAACTGCGCTGACAACCTCGCCCCCCTCAGACGCCTCCCAAGACAGACCAACACCAGGAAACCTCAATGGTTCACAGACGCCCTCAAAGAATCCAAGAAAACCTGCCGTACCCTCGAGAAAACCTGGTGCAAAGATCACACCGCAGAAAACATGTCAGCCCTCAAAATCACCACCCGCGAACACTACCAGCTGATCCACGCCACCAAAAGAGCATCCTTCAAAGAAAGACTGGACAAGAACACCCACAACAGCAAAGAACTCTTCAACATCGTCAAAGAGCTCTCCAATCCCAACGCCAGCTCCAACTCCATCACGCCCTCACAAGAACTCTGCAACTCCCTCGCTACCTTCTTCCATCGAAAGATCACCGACCTACATGACAGCTTCGGTCCACAGATCCCACCGACCACCACGGAACCCACAGCTCCAGCCGTCACACTCAACGCCTGGACACCCATCAGCGCCGAGGAGACCAAAACTACCATGAACACCATCCACTCCGGTGCCCCCTCGGACTCTTGCCCACATTACATCTTCAACAAAGCCAACACCAGCATCGCCCCCTATCTCCAGACCATCATCAACAGCTTGTTTGCTTCCGCCACCTTCCCCGAGAGCTGGAAACACGCGGAAGTCAACGCTCTCCTGAAAAAACCCACGGCGGACCCCAAGCGACCTGAAGAACTTCCGCCCCATCTCGCTCCTCCCCTTCCCGGCCAAAGTCATCTAGAAGGCCGTCAACAAACAACTGACAAACTTCCACGAAGACAACCTGCTCGAACCCTCCCAATCCGGATTTCGGGCCAACCATAGCACAGAAACCGCCCTCATCGCAGTCACCGACGACATCCGAACCCTGCTGGACAACGGAGAAACAGCCGCCCTCATCCTCCTCAACCTCTCGGCTGCCTTCGACACCTTCTGCCACTGCACCCTAATAACCCGCCTCCACTCCACCGGTATCCAAGGACAGGCCCTGGACTGGATCGCCTCTTTTCTCTCTGACCGCTCCCAAAGAGTCTACCTCCCACCTTTCCGCTCGGATCCCACCGAGATCATCTGCGGCATCCCACAGGGCTCCTCGCTCAGCCCTACTCTCTTCAATGTCTACATGAGCCCCCTCGCCGACATCGCACGCAAACACAACATCAACATCATCTCCTACGCCGACGACACCCATCTGATACTCTCCCTCACCAAAAACCCAGCCACCGCCAAACCCAACCTGCAGGATGAAATGAAAGACGTTGCAGAATGGATGAAACTCCGCCGCCTGAAGCTGAACTCAGACAAAACGGAAGTCCTTATCCTCGGAAACTCCCCGTCCGCCTGGGATGATTCCTGGTGGCCCACGGCCCTGGGCACCGCACCGACCCCCTCAGACCACGCACGCAACCTCAAATTCATCCTGGACCTCCTTCTCACCATGACCAAGCAAGTCAACGCCGTCTCGTCTTCTTGCTTCCTCACACTCCGCATGCTCTGAAAGATCTTCCGCTGGATCCCCGCCGGCACCAGAAAAACTGTGACCCACGCCCTCGTCACAAGCTGCCTGGACTACGGAAACACCCTATACGCAGGAATCACCGCAAAACTTCAGAAACGTCTTCAGCGAATACAAAACGCCTCTGCACACCTCATCCTCGACGTACCCCGCCACAGCCACATCTCCGCCCACCTGAGACACCTGCACTGGCTACCCGTCAACAAAAGGATCACCTCCAGGCTCCTCACCCACGCACACAAAGTCCTCCACAACAAGGGTCCCGAATACCTCAACCGTCGCCTCACCTTCTACACGCCCACCTGTCAACTTCGATCCACCAGCCTCGCTCTCGCCGCCGTCCCTCGCATCCGCCGAACCACTGCAGGTGAGAAATCCTTCTCCTACCTGGAGGCCCAGACGTGGAATTCCCTCCCCGCCCACCTCAGGACCACCTCGCCTTCCGGAGGCAGCTCAAGACCTGGCTCTTCGAGCAGCAGTGACCCCCTCCCCCAGCGCCTTGAGACCCTCACGGGTGAGTAGCGCGCTGTATAAATATGATTGATTGATTGATTCCTCCCACTTACGCCCATATTTATAATTTTTTTGCGTTGCATTTGCATACTTTTTTAACGCAAAAATGGCGCTAACCTGCAAAATACAATTGTATTTGTAAGTTGGCGTCGTTTTTGCATCAAAAAGTGGCGCAAATGTGGCACTCAAAAAGTATTAATATGGGCCTTAGGTCCTTGTCCCGTCCACCTCAACCCCGATCCATTAGTTGTTTGCCCCCTCCTGTTCCACCACAAAAAAACACCCAAAAATCACACCAACACGGTTCAAGATGCTACAAAGATGCAGACAGCTCTTCTCTCACTTCTCTGCGTGGCCTTTTTTTGCTATCTTTATGCGTGGCCATCACGGCAAACTTAAGCTCGGATGTAGGGTAATTATTTTTTTTTTTTTTTTATGAAGGCAGAGAATAATTCCATACTAATTAACGGGTCACTGCCTTCAGTGCTAGGTATGTCATATTGCTTTTCTTTTTTAACTTTCAGCATTGCTGCCCAGGACCCCTGCTGCTGTACAACATGGCTAAAGCAAATTGACAAAGTCAATAGCTCTCCAATAGGAGAGACCTATTGGCTTTGCCAATGCTTGTTTTCATGATATTCTGTTCGACAATATTGTTGACACAATATTTTGGTAGCTTTCATACAAAGTATGCAAACTAGGTATATGTAGATCTATTTGAAGCTGAGGGTGTCATTTAAATGTTTGAAAGTATAACTCAGTTAGAATGCATGATTTTAATGATATTTAAATAACAACACCATGTTAAAAACACTACCTGCACGTAACAGCACGTAGTAGGATGGTTGTGTGACGCCAGATCTCTGTGGTGCAAAGTTGTGTTGCAGTTTTCTGTTTATTGGTGAAAGGTAGCTTTAAAAAATATACAGTTTTCAGTACTGCACAGACTGTTGATAAACAGTAAGATAAAATGAAAGACTAAACCGAAAGTCATAAATAAATTAATTTAGAAAATCTGGGGACTCAACACTAGTAGGAGGGGGTGATAATTCACCTTTTGAACTCACAGCGTTATGTGGACAGAGGACAGATGGAAAACTTATTTGAGATGCTAAGGTGTGTTGTAAAAATATAAATATATGTCTGTTTCTGGATCAGTTGTCAATGCGAACAGTCTGACAATTACGATTTTTGAGACATTTGTAACTCAAGTTTTAGGATATCTTTGAAATAGTGGAACTCTAACGAGTAATGAAAGTGTACGAGATGTATTCATATGTTCGGTGTGTAATAAATGTTGGTAGAAATTTTTAGAGATTCTTTCTGGTAATATTTTTGAATATGTAAGTTAACATTGTGCCTTAAAAAAGTTTGTCCAAGGGCAGATCCTTATAAAGGAGTTCCTTTGTTGTCCTCCGAAACGTATCAGTTGTCAATATTAAAGTCTAATTGAAAAACTTTTGACATTCAAATGAAGCAACAACTTGTATTGAAACTTTAAAAAATAATGAGGAATTCCTTTAATTATTCTTTTTAATTTTTTATAAAAAATGTAAAATTCATATGAGGATCTTAGAGCGTGGAGCACTCGGAGATGACAAACCTTGATGTCAATAGTATATTCACAGTATAAGTAGCAACATACTTAACCCCTTCACTACCAGGTCTTTTCCCCCCTCAGGTACCAGACCTTTTTTGGCTGTTTGGGGCAGTTCACGCTTAGGCCCTCATAACTTTTTGTCCACATAAGCTACCCGCGCCAAATTTGCGTCCCTTTTTTCCAACATCCTAGGGATTATAGAGGTAGACAGAGTTTGTGGGTTCCCCTGGAGGAGATCAAGAATTAGCCAAAATTAGCCAAAATTTTGCTAACAGTTTGTTTAAAAAAAATGGAAAAAAGCGCTGCAGAAGAAGGCTCGTGGTTTTTTCCCAGCTTTCAGGAACAGGCAGACTTGAATCAGAAAACCACGTTTTCAACACAATTTTGGCATTTTAGTGGGACATACCCCATTTTTACTATTTTTTGTGCTTTTATCCTCCTTCCAGTCAGTGACAGAAATGGGTGTGAAACCAGTGATGGATCTCGGACAGCTAAACATTTCCAAAAAGTAGAGGACATTCTAAATTCAGCAAGGTGTCATTTGTGTAGATCTTACAAGGTTTTCCTACAGAAAATAACAGCTCAAATAAAAAAATATTGAATTTGAGGTGAAAAAAACCGGCCATTTTTCTCCACGCTTGACTCTGTAACTTTTTCCTGAAATGTCAGATTTTCAGATTTTCAAAAGCAATATACTGTTACGTCTGCCTGACTCTTCTGGTTGCGGGGATTTATAGGACTTGTAGGTTTATCAAGAACTCTAGGCTCCCAGAGCCAATAAAGGAGCTGCACCTTGCAATGGGTTTTCACTCTATACCGAATTTACAGCAATTCATTTGGTGAAATATAAAGAGTGAAAAATAGGTATCAAGGACACCTTTGTATTTCCAAAATGGGCACAAGATAAGGTGTTGAGAAGCAGTGGTTCTTCGCACATCTCTGAATTCCAGGGTGCCCATACTAGCATGTGAATTACAGGGCATTTCTCAAATAGACATTTCTTTCACTCACTGTCCTACATTTGGAAGGAAAAAATGTAGCGAAAGATAAGGGGCAATAACACTTGTTCTGCTATTCTGTGTTCTCCCAAGTCTCCCAATATAAATGTGAGTAGGCCTAATGTCCCTGAAGGAAACACAACATGGACACATCACATTTTTACATTGAAATCTGACGTGTTTTTTGGTAAATGCCTAGCTGTGGATTTTGGCCTCTAGCTCAGCCGGCACCTAGGGAATCCTACCAAATCTGTGAATTTCTGAAAGCTAGACACCTAGGGGAATCCAGGATGGGGTAACTTGTTGGTCTCTCACCAGGTTCTGTTACCCAGAAACCTTAGCAAACTTCAAACGTTGGCCAAAAAAACACTTTTTCCTCACATTTCATTGATAGAAAGTTCTGGAATCTGAGAGGAGCCACAAATGTCCTTCCACGCAGCATTCCCCCAAGTCTCCCAATAAAAATGGTACCTCACTTGTGTGGGTAGGCTTAGTGCCCGCGACAGGAAATGCCCCCAAAACACTACGTGGACACATCAAAATTATCAAATACAAAACTGCCTGTTTTTGAGGAGGGGGGGAACACCTGCGTTTTTGGTCCTGGGCTCAGCAGCCATCTAGGGAAACCTCCCAAACCCAGACATTTCTGAAAACTAAACACCCAAGGGAGTTCAGAGGGGTGTTACTGGAATGGATCCCCCAGTGTTTTCTTACCCAGAATCCTCGGCAAACCTCAAATTTAGCTAAAAAATCAAATGTTTCCTACATTTCAGTGTGGGATCATCATACCAGCACAAATTTCCTACCACCCAACATTCCCCTCAGTCTCTCGATAAAAATGATACCTTACTTGTTTAGGTGGGCCAAGTGCCTGTGGCAGGGAAGAGCCAAAAACATGTTGAAAATGAGGGCAAACTAAAGAGGGTCCAAAAGGGAAAAAAATGTTTTTAGGCCGACAAGTGGGTCAGAATTTTTATCGGTATAGATGCGACAATGCTGGTTGGTAGGAATTTTGTTGATTCTGGCAGATTCCGGAAGGTTCCATCACACAAATGTGGGGAAAATGTGTGATTTCAAGCAATGTGGGAGGTTTGCAGGGCATTTTGGGTAGGAAAATGGTGTGGAGTCCATATGAAGCAAATCCCCCTGGACTCACCCAGATGTTTAGTTTTCAGATGTGTCTAGGTCTCGGAGATTTGTCTAGATGGCAGCCCCCAGAGTCCAAAAAGTGCAGCTCTCACCATTCCAAGTGGAATGAATTTAAGAGTTAGACAAGCTCTCACAGCCCAAATGTAAAACCAAAACCCAAAATAATCAAATGTCCTCTTGCTTGCCGTTGGGATGAGACCTTTTAGTGTGCGGGAGGAGAGCTGAAAGACTGTTATCCCCTTTAGGTGGGCTTGGGGCATAACCATGCCCATACTGATTGGTAGCCACCGCCCAACTATTTTTTTTTTAAATTCCCTGGCATCTAGTATGCTTTCTGCCCCCCCTCTCGGGGCAGTGGATCGGGGGTAAATGACCCATCTACCCACCGGTGGGCAGAACAACTTTCTCCCCATTTATTGGGGTGGGGGTATGGCCATACCCCCATCCTCTTTTTTTGAAAAACAATTATTCCCTGGTGTCTGGTGGGCTTTCTGCCCCCCTGGAAGGCAGATGAGCCTTACAAAAATGGGCCAATCTGCCCCCAAGGGGAGCAGAAAAGGCCTAGAATAATTTTCACCCCAAGGGAGCAACCCTTGCCTAAGTGGTCACTCTCCTTTCGTGAAATTGGCACAAAAGAAAAATCCCTAGTGTCTAGTGGTTTCTGCCCGGCTTGGGGGAAGATTGGCCTAAGAAAAATAGGCTGATCTGCCCCAAGGTGGGCAGAAATGGCCTAAAATATATTTGCCACCCCATCGGAGTGACCCTTGCTTAAGGGGTCGCCCCCATCTGTAAAAAATAACAAATCCTTGGAGACTAGTGGTTTCTGCGCCCCTTGGGGGCAGATAGGCCTAATTAAAATCAGCTGATCTGCCCCAAGGTGGGCAGAAATGGCCTAAAATATATTTGCTCCCCAGGGGAGCGACCCTTGCCTTAGGGGATGCTCTGCTCGCGTGAAATTGACACAAAAAAAATCCCTGGTGTCTAATGGTTTCTGCTCACCTTGGGTGCAGATTGGCCTCATAAAAATAGGCCAATCAGCCTCCAAGGGGAGCAGAACTGGCCTAAAAACAATTTGCGCCACCAGGGGAGCAACCCTTGCCTAAGGGGTCGCACCCCTTATCAATGAAAACAAAAAACAAATCGCTGGTGTCTAGTGGCTTCATCAGCGCAATTATTATAGGCAGAAAAAGCCTAATAAAAAAATTGCCCCCGGGGAGCGACCCTTGCCTAAGGGGTCGCTCCCCTTATCAATATAAATAATAAAAAAAAAACATCCCAAGTGTCTAATGGCTTCTGCCCCCCTGATGGCAAATCTATCTAATTATATAGGCCGATCTGCCCCCGGGGGGGGGGCAGAAATGGCCTTAGATGAAATGCACCTCCCCTTGGAGAGCGACCCTTGACAAAGGGGTCATGACAATTTCAAAATAATGAACAAACCCCTGTTGTCTAGTGGCATTCTTGTAGCACAATCGCTATGCGATCGTGCTGCAGGAATGCTCAGAGACATGAAAAGGGAAGGAAAAGTCTTTCCTTCCCTTTTCATGCCTCTCTGCCTCCCCTGCCCCCGTACCGAGGAGAAATCTTCTGTTTCTCCTAGGTCGTGCTTAAAGCACTGCTTCCAACTCGATAGGAGGTGACCCCTGATGAGGTCAGCACGCAGTCGCACGCTGACATCATCCGACATCACTGGGGGAGAGGCGGGTTGGAAGGGGAAGCCCAGATGTGGGTCCCTTGCTCGTTGCGCCACTGAGTTCAAGCTAGGATGGTTGATGATGGGTGATACCCTGAAACAGGTCCCATGATGCTTGGTTCCAGTCCAGGGAGGATCTAGCCTGGCAGTTCAGGCTGGATTGTTCCCATGGGGAACCAGGGTCAAGACTGATTTGCATATGGCTGGGTCCAAACTGGGGTGACGTGGCAAGCAAAATAACGATAGATTAAACCCAGATATGTGACTGGGGGTGAGTGTTCGAAAAGTTTCAACACTCCGTCCATCAATTTATTTTGTTTTATGACGTTGCCTTGAGATAGGTTGTTCAGCTAACCAAAGTTGAACAATTTAAGGAATACGTGTACACGCATATTTATATGTGTGTGTGTGTGTATGTGTGCGCGGGCACATTAATATTTGTTCCCTTATGGGTTGATGGGGAAGCATTTCGGCGTTATGTACTGATATGGAACACACTTTCGCACTAATAAAATTTGCTATTAGAGAGTATTGGCAATGGTTTTGGGGACTGGAACATTTTCATGGGCCATCAATGGAGAGGTGACACTGATATGTACTGGTCACAAATATGTTTGTCTATCAAGCTAGATTTGATGTTGAAGTTCAACTAATTTGCTTTCATTGTTCTGGACAAAACACCTTCAAGTGCTCTATTTGTCACATATTTCCTCACCTGTTCATTGGAAGGGATACTATGCCCTCACCTGGAACTGGAATAATAATAACATAATCAAACAAGCATTGGCAACGCCAATTAGTGTCATTTACCAATCCTTGTTCTTTATCACTATGGGATTTGCCATTTTTGATAAATTGAGCCAGCACTGGCAAAGTAATAAATATTGGAAAGTCAACTTGATAGTGTATTTTCTATTTTTCTAAGGGCCTGATGAGGAGTGGGATGGTATTTTCTGACCTCTCTCCAAATTCTTGTTTGTGCAGGGGCCTTCAGAGTTGAGTGTTAGTTAACACACCTAGTAATCACTGGGTACTTCAAATAGTGTAAAGTATTTAACGTGCCACAAGCACTAAAATCCACATTTTTCCACAAAAACTCAGAATACCCAATTTATGTCTAAATAACATACTCTGGGGTTTCATCATTTATGAAGTACAAAAAATAGCATATTGATTCCCACAAACTCAGAATCAAGGCCTATGTCTAGATCTTTTTTGGGTTTTATCCCAGCTATCTTGGAATTATAGAAAATTTCATTTCTGTCATTTCGGGATGTTATGTGTTTTATAATGCCAAGGCGGCCACAACATTGCAAGCACTCAATGCTGTGCCACTCAACATGGTAACCATTTTGTAAATTTAAAAAAAATCCATCCCCAAAATGAAGCTACAAGTGTAGATGCAACATGGTAGACATCATCAAAAGTACCTTCAAGATATAGAAAATATTATCCAGCCACCCTGGATGTGTGTTTCTGTCCTTCCCAGATGACTGCCACGTTGTGTAAGGCAATGTGCGGACATCTTAGAAAAATAAAAAATACACTTAAAAATGGACGGCTTTTGACTTTGTCTGTGAGGACCTTGGAAGGTGGGGGGAGAAAGAGAGGCAGGGGAGGAAGAGTGTGACACCACATCACAGCAGTGATTGCTGCCAAGGAATAACTAAAGAAGACAGGGGATGTACAGAGAGACGGAGGTGTGGGGAGCAAGAGAAAGAGCCAAAGCATGCGCTCCATTGAGAGCAGAGATAGAAAGGAGTCGGGCGTACACTGCGAAAGAGTGAGAAAACACAAAGGACATTTGAATTTTAAAAATAGTTCTCCGACTTCAGAAGTGAAAGAACACACTCAACCAACCAAAAACAAAAGTGAAACCGTAAAGCTCCAAAGGTGAGAGCAAACCTATCAATCCAGTGGCAGCCTGCAGTACCAATATATGTCGGGGCCTGATGGCGCCAAACTCACCATATTTGCGTCTCCCCATCCCTCCCCAACTCCTCTTCCTCCGGTGCAGCACTTCTCCCCCGGTCCACAAGCTGGAATGGAAGGACTTCCTTCCTGTTTAGTGAAACGGAAATCCAACACAAAAACAGCTTCGGGATGGCTGGGAGCAGGCTAACCCAACACTCATTTTGAGGCTGGGGTCTGTGCCATCAATCAATCCAACACAGCCCTTGGATTGCTGGGTCTACAGTGGTCATGTTGGGCTGGCCGTAGCTAGACAGCTAGCCAACCCAACATGCGTACTGAAAGGGGCAGCAGTCATCCTGCAATTGCAGAATTCAGCCCCACCCCATGCACCCATGCTCACGCTGTACATAGCACGCTCTGGGGGCAAAATAAAATGGCATTATTATGGCATTTCATTTATTTGTGTTTCCCTGCTCTGCTCGCAGCAGGAAGGGCAATGCTCCTCCGCTCTTAAGGAGGAACTGCCCCATAGGGGCAGAAAAGCTAAACAGACAAAGCCATTCAATCCAAAGTAAACATACAGTCCACTCTAGGAAACATATAAACATATCAGAATATATTACTTTGATGTCTGCGACTGACATCTAAGCTGTCTGTAGCAAGACTGCAAAAAGTGCATTCTTTTCTTTAAAATGTCACTGATAGCATAGCAATTTGTTTTTTTAACTTGTCCGGAGACAGGACCTTATCTCTCATATTGTAATTATTAGTCTCCAAACATAAACCTTTGGTTGAGGCATAGCAGTGTCTAGGAATCTGGTACTGGCACAAAGAAGGACATATGTAAATCCTTTACATGTGTTCCCATCTATTTTAATATTATGTACTCTACTGTTGCTCACCCGCTTCTAAGCCTGTTGTCTACACATCAAGCCATGGATCCTGGTGTCCACCTTCTTCTGACTGTTGCTTCCCCCTATCGCCACAGGCCGAGCAGGAAAAGATGGCTGAAAAGCTTAACAAAAAGAACACTCTTTTGGAAGAGGAGCTAAAAGCTGTCAAGAGCTCAAGGGACACACTGGAACAATCATTGTGAGTCAAGGGGCTTGTATGTATTATTTAGTTCAGTAACACCCCATGGTCTTTTCTCTGAACCTCTTCACAAATCCTTCACTGTCCACATCTCATTCCTCATCCTCTGAAGCATCTTTATCTACCTATGTGCCAGTGTGTGTAGTCCCTCAGTAAGCCGCATTGTCCAGTCCTTGTAACCTTTTGCATTGAGTTGTCTTTCTACCATTTAGCATTTCATGGGATATGTATCAGTTCCTTAATCCTGTACCTTCCAATCACCTATCCATCTCCACTTTTTAATATTGGATGTCCATTTTTGTGCACCTGTGCCATTCTCACATGTCTTTATGCACACAATACAATCCTTGTTCCTTTTGCCCCTATGCCTTTGCCCATCAACATATTCTTTTCCTTTCTTTTCATACTTCACTGGCCATGTAGCCAACACTGTTTTCTTTTTCTCCTTTGCTGCCTGGTGCCAAGTAGTTCTTTCCGTCTTTCACTGCCTATATGCCCATTTTCCTTCTTTCATACTCCATTTGACATTTATTGTCACCTTTCTATATCTCCTGCTGTCCACATGCAGTTCATGCAAGCCATTCTTTTATTACCCAGGTGCTGTTGTTCTAGTCTTCTGCTTCCCAAATGGTAGTCTTTTCTTTATTTAAACTGGTCAAAATCTTCAATGACTACGTCAGTCTTTAAACCCACCTCCCTCTTGTCACTGCCTACCTTCAATCTCCTTCCCCTATCCTTCACTGCCAATGTTCCAGGTAATGCACTCTACACCCATCCTCCACTACCAAGGTTCCACACCATGTACCATTTTAATATCAGTGACAAGGGTGCCAGTTTCCACCACATTAATTCATCTAGAATCATCTACATGCCAGACCCCATCCCCTTTCTACATTCTTGTTTCCTTACTCCATCCTTTATCACCAAGACACCAGAATCTCCTCTATGCACAAACAGGACCTCCCTTCAAGCAGAGCACACAAAGTGTGTTGAGAAGCAAGGTCTCGCCGAGAGAAAGATGACTATGAGGAACAAGACGATGGAATCAACCATTTACCACCTCCAAGAGGATCTCACCAAAACTGCCAAAGAGAGAGATGATCTCCTAGAGAAGAAGGAAACTCTTGTTCAAGAGGTAGGACCAGATGTGTGAGAATGTGTGTTTATGCACATTTGTGTGTGTGTGTGTGTATGCACATTTATGTGTGTGGAATCGACTATTTACCCTCCTCCCCATTAGACAATGGCAAATTTACCAGTGGGAGAGATAATCTGCTAGAGAAGTTAAAAACTCATGTTCAAGAGGCAGGAGTAGCTGAAGTAGAGCTGAGAAGAAGGACAGTCGTGTTTAGGATGTGGAAGAAGCTTAGTGTGTGGTTATGTGGACGGAAGGGTGTGCATGCATGGCTGAAAATGTCTGTATGTGTGTGTGCCGCTTGGCCATGATCCCTTCATTAATTCTGCTTGGGTAGAGGTCTACAAGAAGCACCTACATGCCAACTGGAAACATGACTGCCTAGGTTACAGGTGTTCCCAGGTTGAGGAGACTGAAATTAGGTGGGTAACGAGACACAAAGGGAAAAGGGGAGGAATGCAGAAAAGAGTTGTGGACTGTGGAAAGGTGCAGACAGTTGTTTTGAATTACTAAGAAAACACAGAAAAACAGGGAAACACTCATGTAGGGTGACAAGCAAGGCATAAAAAGGGCTAAGGCATGGCCAAGTGTTTTAACACGGGCATCCCCACATGGAAAAGTGTCCGTTTCTAATACTGTCCGGACAGACAGAATGGCTGCCTAAAGGGTGTAATGCCTCTCACTGGACTCCAGTCCTCTATTTACCTCTTACCTCTAGATGTCAACATATAACCTTCTATCCTATCTATCTCACTTTCCTGGAATCTGCTTCTCTCTGTATTCCCGATATTTATGGTGTAGGCTCTATTTTCTCTGTCTCTCTTCTTTCATCTTTCCTCCTTCTTTATCTTTATTCATTATCTTGCTTTAACCTTTTGCTTCCTCTGGACCTCTGCTTCATTCTGCCTGTTTGTGAGGCAAATAGCCTGTGTTCAGGATCACTTCAGAGTTTCTATGTAGCTGCATGAGTTAGATGTTCATAAACAGACTCTAAATGGGAGTCACTAGTTTTCCTCAAAATCAGGCATAGCTCAGGCCATTGTGGACCAATGCTGAAAACTCCTGACCTACGCTATACTTGTGTTGAATCTGTCAGTTTAATATATGCACTGTCCTAATGGGTCAGGTCTAACTGGTCTAGTTTTATATGTATCTTAGTTTGGTATTATCTTTGCCCTGGGTACATTTTCACTCTGTAATACCAAATGCCTACTGCCTTGCTAGGTCCAAATGGCATACTTGCCTTGTTGTCCTGCTGAGGCCTCAGTGTTGCCCTGCCATAGTAATGTATACCTCTAATTCGCCCTCTTGCCACATCTACTGCACTGATCGATTACCTCTTCTTGCCCTGTTGCTCTCAGGGATACTTATTCCCACAGAATCCCTTTTGCTGAATTTCCTTCCATGAGCCAAACTAAATCCGCAAATGTTCTACCTCATGGTGTGAGGTGGTACCAGTGAGACTCCAGCTGTGGATCCGCTCAGCTTCACCACATGTGATGCCGTAGATCTGCAAACTAGCCACCTGTGGCCCTAATGTTATGCCCTTTTTAGCTTCCAGGTGCAGACAGCAATAGTGCTGTAGGCAGAATGCTTAAAGGGGGCTTAGAGCCCAATCTTTCTGTGTGCTTAGCCACAAGATACATCATGCATATGTCACACCATTTAAATATTTCTGTTTCGACGTACATATGTGTGTGTATATACATGCACTGAAAAACACAGGTTTCAGGGACAATATAGTTAAGAAATAAAAAAATTAGACACCTTAGCAATTCACTAAAAAAATCAAAGGTTACACAAACATTATAGTTAGGTTCAGATTTCACACACACAAACCTTAGAAATTCAGCAGTTATAGTTATCTTAGGTGTTAGAAATGGGGTCTTTGGTTGGCAGCCAGGTTACCCCCTGTTCAAGCAAGGACCCTCACTCTAGTCAGGGTAAGTCACACACAATCCAAATTATCCTGTGCCCACCCTCTGGTAGCTTGGCACTGAGCAGTCAGGCTTAACTTAGAAGGCAATGTGTCAAGTATTTGTGCAATAAATTATACAATAACACAATATAGCACCACAAAAATACACCACACAGTGTTTAGAAAAATATATAATATTTATCTGGATATTTGCAGGTCAAAACGATAAAAGATGCAATAAGAAAATGTAGAGATATCACTGAAGGGTGATATAAAGTGTCTTAAGTTTTAAAAGCAAACAAAGTCTCTTTCAAGCACAAAGTACCTGGTTGGAGTGAAAAATCTCTGCAACGGGCCACAGAGGAGGAGATGCATGGAAAAATGGTGTGTGCGTCGGTTTTGCCCCTTTACACATGGACTTGCGTCGTTATTTTCCATGCGGGGAAGACGTTGCATCGATTTCTGGCACGCGGACGGGTCTCCTTTTCGGGTTGCGCGGTTTTCAGACGCCCCGGGGTCTGTGCGTGGAATCCTGGGCTTGTTGACTGGCTCTGAGTCGTTCCGGTGGGCGATGCGTGGAAATTTCTCCCTCACGGCAGGCGCTGTGTCGATTTCCCCTCTAGATGTCTGGTGGCGTTGTCCAGGCTGGCTGTGCGTCGAAGTTCCAGTCGCACCGCAGGTGCCGCGTCGATCTTTTCCTCACGAAGCCGAGTGGCGTCGTTCCGCTTCGGCTAGCGGTGAATTTTTCACAGGGGAACAAGCTGTGCGTCAAATTTTTCACCGCAAAAGGAGTCCAGTTGCAAGAGAGAAGTCTTTTTTGTCATGAGACTTCAGGGAACAGGAGGCAAGCTCTATCCAAGCCCTTGGAGAGCACTTCTGCAGCAAAGCAAGAGAGCAGCAAGACAGCAGGGCAACAGCAAGGTAGCAGTCCTCTGTAGAAAGCAGTCAGGTGAGTCCTTTAGGCAACCAGGCAGTTCTTCTTGTCAGGGTGCAGGTTCTGGTTCAGGTTTCTTCTCCAGGAAGTGTTTGAGGTGGTAGGGCAGAGGCCCTGTTTTATACCCAAATGTGCCTTTGAAGTGGGGGAGACTTTTAAGAGTGGCTTAGAAGTGCACCAGGTCCCTTTTCAGTTCAATCCTGTCTGCCAGGGTCCCAGTAGGGTGTGTGGCAGTCCTTTGTGTGAGAGCAGGCCCTCCCAGCCCAGGAAGACCCATTCAAAATGCAGATGTATGCAAGTGAGGCTGAGTACCCTGTGTTTGGGGTGTGTCTGAGTGAATGCACAAGGAGCTGTCAACTAAACCCAGCCAGACGTGGATTGTAAGGCACAGAATAATTTAAGTGCAGAGAACTGCTCAATTTCTAAAAGTGGCATTTCTCAAATAGTAATATTAAATCCAACTTCACCAGTCAGCAGGATTTTGTATTACCATTCTCGCCATGCTAAATATGACCTTCCTACTCCTTTCAGATCAGCAGTTACCACTTCAACAATGTATGAGGGCAGCCCCAATGCTAGCCTATGAAGGGAGCAGGCCTCACAGTAGTGTAAAAACGAATTTAGGAGTTTTACACTACCAGGACATGTAAATTACACAGTTACATGTCCTGCCTTTTATCCACTCAGCACCCTGCTCTAGGGGTTACCTAGGGGACACATTAGGGGTGACTTATATGTAGAAAAAGGGGAGTTTTAGGCTTGGCAAGTACCTTTAAATGCCAAGTCAAAGTGACAGTGAAACTGCACACACAGGCCTTGCAATGGCAGGCCTGAGACAAGGTAAAGGGGCTACTAAAGTGGGTGGCACAACCAGTGCTGCAGGCCCACTAGTAGCATTTAATCTACAGGCCCTGGGCACATATAGTGCACTCTACTAGGGACATATAAGTAAATCAAATAGTCCAATTTGGTGTGATCCAAGGTTACCATGTTTAAATGGAGAGAGTATATGCACTTTGGCACTGGTTAGTAGTGGTAAAGTGCGCAGAGTTTAAAAACCAGCAAAAACAGTGTCCAAAAAGTGGAGGGAGGCAGGCAAAAACGTTAGTGGTGAACACCCTAAGGCTGTCAGGACTAACATTAGGTAACTATAACTCGTGCCCCAAGGTAACTATATAACCCACGCCCCACCATGAAAGTCATTCTTGCCATTGCCTTCATAAATGATCACCAGCTAGGAGTTCATTTATAAATCTGGTGGATGCTCCTTTCACTAGGGCAACAGAGGAATTTACTCTGTTGCCCTGGAGGGACCATGGCCCATCCGCAAGGATTTAAACCAGGCCCTGAGTTTTTACATCAGTGGGTCCAGAGATTTCAGACATGATAGCCAGCTTTATGTTGGTTTTCTTGATGCCAAAAAAGGAAAGTAGTTAAAAAACAGAGCAGTCACAATGGGATAGTTCTTTGTATGAAAATCTACTACTCATTGTTCAACATAGAGTCCCCTGATAGACATTCATGCCCATTCAACCAGGGGCATAGACTGACATGGTGTTGGTTGGGGAAGTTCCTGTCTCTTGGACATTGTCCAGTTACCAATATACTTGATTCTACCCATTTTTAAGAAACATTATTTCCAGCCCCCCAGTCAAGATGTGAGGCCCATTTCACTAGAGCTGTTCTGCATAACTTTAAGGTTTGGGTGGATAGGGATGCCTCAGTCCTTCCACCTTAAAGGTAATCCTTTAGGAGCCATTCAAGGATAAGGTACATGCAGGAAGAAGAATCCATCAGAAGAACAAGAAATGTGCCTTCGGTAACACTTTCTGGTGGGTACTATATCTTTCCACAGATTTCACATCACCCAGGCATCTCCACGTTCCTAAGTATTTCATTGTCAGTTTTTTCGACTTTCATAGTTTGGAAAATTAAAAATAAGAGAAACCAGTGCACTGCTGTTGAAATTTGAAAAAAAACAATGTGGTTGTAATATGGCTTGCTCAAATATGTTTCCTTGCTGCATCAATGGACCATGAAAAACTGTGCTTCAGGGATGAAAGTGGCACTTCAGTGGATTCATGGCATTACATCCAGAGAAGTCAAGTGGATCCATGGCTTGAGTTGCACTGATGACACCCAGTGCTTAATTTGTGCCAGTGGTCATTAGTGCTCGGCACTGGGACTTTATTGCCAACACCGGCACTTATGACAGCCACCCAGCAGTGGCGCTGTTTGTCTAATTTTGTTATGAGCACATCCACAGTTGCTTAAAAATTCAATATACATTAAAAAATACTAATACCTGCCACCTAAATCTGTAAGAAGAGCTTGGGCAGCAGGTATTATTAATTTTTAATGTACATTAAAAGTCTGAATTGTTGCAATTATAGGAGTTTGATGGTTAGTAGTTGCATTAGTACTGTCATTGGCAGCACTGACAGAGGCAATGGGTGGTGCAAGCTGCAGGGGCTTCCTGACAAGGGCCCTGGCACTTGTTGCTTTACAAAGTAAGCACTGGTGACACCTAACATCCTGCAGGACATATTGGTAGGGTGAAAAATTCTGAATTGAGCCTGGCTCCAAGAAGGAATTTCAAATATGAGAAATCTTCTGAAAGACATAGGACCTCCCTATGGGTTCTGAGCATAAATTACATGCTTTGCGATAGTGATCACATCCTCGTAGTTTTGCGGGCAGTCTAAAATGATCCAGAGTAACAAGCGGAACCTATAGAATTCAGTGTGTTAAAAATGATTCTGCACATTACTCCACATTTACCTGTTGAAAACTCCCAATAGGACTACTGGAGCTGTGTCTGTGGACTTCTGAGAACTATATCTATTGTTATTGTCTTTCACAGCAAATCAAAATCCTAAAAGAGTTGGATGAAGATAGAGATGAAATGAAAGCTGAACTGAAGCAGTATCAGGTATGGAAACTTCTTAATGTTGCTGCTACTCAGAAGCTAAGAACATGATATTTCGATCTCAATAAATATTAGTTGTTTTGAATAAGGTGTTACATCTCACTCAAGCCTCAAGCTAGCCAAAAGAATGATAAATAAGATCAAGGTCGTGGCACCACTTCCCCGTCCTTCAGGTGGAAAGGACATTCACCATTTCCATGTGTAGCCCCTTATTCCCCTTCCTACAGGAACACCCATTCTCTGGTATAGTGGTTGGAACACTCATTGGTTTTGGCACTTATCTGCACATGTAATAGACTAGATGCTTGCTACCTGTGACCGGCAGGTATATGTGTGTCATCGGTTTTATGGGTCTTCCAAGGTTTAATTAGCATGTACATAATGCCACCCTATTTGGTCAATATGATAATAAAGACATCACCAGGGCAGCTTCTGTGCCATACTCTCATCTTTAATCTAGCCTACGAAATAAATGTGTCTCCAATGCACCATCACATTGCCTAAATGCATCATTAACATATGTAAAGTGATATGGATAGCTTGGTTTTAACGATGCATACATCACTCACCTGGCATAAATAATAAAGTCTGTTTTCAGTGCTGCTGAAGGGACACTCAGATAAGGCTCCTTACTGGGTTTCTTCATTATTAGTTCCATAACTTGCAAATTCACAGGGATGCCTCCACTTATTCTGGTTAGTAGACTGATAACTAAATTAGGGAAGCAAGGTCATGTGAGCCAAAGAAGGGGTGCTATATCCTTCAAACCTGCATGAATCTGACAGTATCCCAGTGTTTCTGTGCTCTCTGAGGAGCTGTGGAGTACAGTCTACCTGTGCCTCAGATTCAAGGCACCTTATCCTCAGGAACTCCACCTAACCTATCCTCTACCATTCAGGTCGGTAACCCTACAATGGTGACATCCCTTCTATTGACCTATTTACCGTCTTGCTTGGAGTCAGAATAACTCCTCTCCTTCTCCAGCAAATATTGAAGTTGTTGAGATGAACATGAAGTAGGTGTGCCCTGATGAATCGTCCTTCTGGAGGCTCAAGGTTGCATAGTGCTGTTCCATCCAGCTCTTAAGTCCCCAAGGGTCCCGTTACTCCCCTAGAGTATACTTCCCTTACTGAATGAACAGCATCACCTTTTGCCAGAAGGATGTCAGATGCTGCAAAAAGATGACATCACTTGATGTAGTGTGTTGATCCTACCTGTTGCCACCGCCCAATGTATGGGGTGCAGGGCTGACGACTGCACTATGGGCACACCACCTGTCTTCTCACACTCTCAAAAGACTGAAACATGATCTTCCTCTCCTCTGCAAGCACCACCAATCACATTAGGCCCTGCTTATGCTGTGGACACAGTGTCTCTCATTCCAGGCTTCTGAATCTTTTTCCTTGGGCATGCCATCATTGAAACTGTCAAAATAATACTACTGTACTCTGCTAGAAAGAACTCCAGCACCCAGGCAGCTATTGGTCGCTAGGAATGAGGTCCCTACTTATCATTTGATTGCTGGCATTTTTAACCAATGCTGCTTATTTAGCATCATTGGATGTTACTTCATCTTCCCTTTCTTCTACACCCCTCTTCCCATGAAGACAGTGAATTATATTCTTAACTCAGTATTGATGTACGCATCCTGTGTTCTGCTGTCTTTCCCATGAGCTATCCAGTTGTGACAATCACTTGAGCAAGATGAAAAGGCCTGTATCCCAGCACTAGTGCCAATCTCTGGAGCTCTTCAATCATGGAGGTTAGAGAGTTTGTCCTAGAAATTAAACTCTCCAGACTACGTCACAATGACTCATCCAATCCTGGGGGGCAGGGGTTGTGTGCCATTGTCATTCTTAAAATCCTTCCAGTGCTAGAAGTGAAAAGCTATACTTCATGTAAGTTATCATTGGGCATTCATAGACCTATGTGAGCATACCAATATAATCTGCTGTAACAAGTCGGTGAGAAAGTTTGTTATGAAGAATTGCAATGGATGCTAATAAAGAAAGAGCAAGTGTGTAGATTTTATGCTATTCCAATTTTGAATATGTCCATTAGAACAGAAGTCATTTCATTAGAGCAAAACCCATTTCCAGATAAGAATATAGTGTACAGATGGAGAATCAATAGTGATAGATATCTTTGGGATTTGTTAAATAATAATACTTGGGGAAAAATAGGTAGATGTCGAACCAGACATTTGGTTTGCTAAAAGGTCTATCCAGTGTTCTTTTATTCAAATTTCATATTTGTTTTAAGAATAAAGACCTGAAAGCTATAATAGCAAGATCTGAGATAGTGGAGGATCTTATGGAGACAAGTACACACAGATCTGTAGAATATTGGAAAGTTAGATTTCGCCACCGCCATGAGAATAATTCAAAAATTTGAATCCTTCCATTTTGAAAGGAGAAAATCTATGTTCGATGCAATTTTATACTAAGTGGTTGCTAGGACACCAGATTTGTTAAATAAAATTAACCCTCAAATACCAGTGAATGCTTTAGATACTCAACGAAAGTGGAGGGTAACTGAACACGTTTGATTAGGGGATAGCCAGTGTTAATTGAATACTGGAAGTCTATACGGCGATACTGTCAGACTATATTAGACACTGATTTTCCAGATGATTTATCAAATTTACTGGGCTACTTGCCAGGTACAGGATTAAAGACTAGTCACAGGAAAAAAATAGATATAGTAATTTTGGTAGCGAGGAAAATAACTTTGCAAAGTTGGAAAATAAAGTTAATATCTACAGTTGATCAGTGGAGAATAAAAATGCTGAAAGCAAAGGAATGTGAAACACATTATGCACTGAAGAAAGGGTTTATTTCGGATAATTTTTATACTTTGGGACACTTTGTATAGATGCACAGTGGTCTGAATGGGGTTATTCTAAGAAATATATTTAAACTGATTTAAGATGAGGGAATGTCTTTTGAAAAATAAAGTGGGATTTAAATAACTAGAGGACATTATTGGTCATGATTATTGAACTTTGTAATTTGTTTTAGATATTTTTAAGGAACATTGCAGTGAATTAAAATGAATTGCTGTGATGATGTGATTTCGTCCAATGTTTAGAATAAAATATGCAAGAGACATATCCAGAACTCACCACTTGCCCCAGGTCTTGCATACTGCTTTCTGCGATAGCCCATTTTAAAAACTCCCATATCTGTTTCCTCTGTGTACATAGTTGCTTATGTTTGTAGCCTACAATAGTCATCCTTCTAGTGCATCACAATCATTTATTTAGCCATCAGCATGCCCGATTTTATGAAATGATACATTTTATAAATCCCATTTTTTGGGACAGCACAGTCCCTAGAAGACACTATTTTGGCTTCTTCTAGAAATTCCAGCGGATAATTTCTCTCACCTTCCCTACGCTCATCTCCTAAAAGCTCAAACATCAAGGAGCGGCCAGATAACATAGCTATCCCACTTCTATGGCCAAATGATGGAAATCTACCAGTTTTACTCTCATCCATCTTGTAGCGTGTTGTCTATCACACAAGCTCTGCATGTGTATACAAATTGAATTAGCATAAATCGTGCCTTACGTGTTATGTCTTTAGTGTAGGGACATGCTGAGCTCCTTGCTATCAGCTAAAGTTCAGTATTTCACTTTCACTTTTCCCTGACAATCGTAGTTGTGACTTCACCCAACACCATTCCTGCTTTCTCTAGCTCATTTGCATGGGTAAAGTAGTTTCCAGCCCATTGCACCATGTCTTAGGAACACAGCAAAGTAAAACAAAAAAAACATACTTCCTGGAACAGCCTAGAAACCTGTCAACTTTATAGACAGCATTAACCTCTCTTATTGCGTTTTCATTTACAATCTGCTGGGGGCGTGCGCTGTGTGGTCCTCCATAGCCCCCCTGTGTGTTCCCATATGTATCAGTCCCATGCCCCTTTTCCGTCATTTTGTTTCCAAATTGTGTTCACCATGCAACGCAGATGCCAATGCATCCCTGCTTCTTTGCCTCTGAGACATCATGGCCCAGATTTACTAAATTGTCAGGCAGCACAGTGCAAAAGCCAAAACTGCTGCGCTGTGTAAGGAGAGAGCAGGAGAGCGCCATATTTCCAGAAGTGTAGCACTCTTCCTCCCCTCTCCCTAGTGCCATTGTTCAAATTTGCTGCCGTGCGCCACGCACACACCTTTGCACCATAGTGCAAGGGTGTCTGTGTGAGTCTACCATAGGTTTTCCACTGGAAGGATAGCCTTCAAGTACATATACTATGCTTAGACTAACTTTAAAATGTTTCCCACAATTTTGCATGTGTGCTGTACAGTGCAGCGCACTTGCAAAGTTAGAGGAGAAAGGAGAAATGAAAGATTTCTCTGTGATAGCGCCTAATTGGAATGGGTGGTATTTTATGACGCAAAATCCTGTCTACTTTGTTTTTTAGTAAAGAAGGATTTGCGTCAAAAACCTTGTGTGGTTGCATGGGAACACCCATGCACCACCCGTGGAATGGTTCCTTGGTGCTAAGTAATACAAAGCAGTGCATAGCGCCGCCTTGCATTACTTTTAAGTGAATTTCCAGTGCAAAATAAGTTTTGTGCTGGGAAGGTTAAAAAAGATTTTTCATAGATGTGTGTTACTTTTGTTACACAAATACAGCACAAAATCTTAATAAATATACCCCAAAATGTTATGCACACGTAGTTATCCTCTGAACAATCAGGTGCTTTTGATGTATTTTTCATTAACACAACAATCTCCTCAAATCTACAAATGAAGAGTCTCTAGTCATGTGCAAAGGCCCAGACAACATGGACAAGGTCTTTCCTGTTTCCGATTGACTTGACTATGCAGACTTCTAAGCAAGGGGTGAGGTATCACAGTAATAAATTCATGACACTGATAATGTCCATCACCAGAGATATCCAACCCAGAAGTATAAAGCCTTTGTAACTAGTGAGACACCCATTCGTAGAGGTGAGAAGCTTTGTGCCATAGTGTCAGTCATGAATGGATAGACGTCCTAGAGGTGAAAAGCTTTGCAACTTGTTGCCAAAATCGGTAGCCTTCCAGTACACATGGTGGAAATTGATTCTCCGTGTATGGTAGGAAACCACAAGGACATATGCCAGTCTGTTCTTCCAAATACTGTCTGAAGTGCTGCTTTTGCTTTAAAGATTGATTTGAATGCCACGAGGACCACTCTGGAGGCAGAAAAGGAGAAGAACAGCCATCTTGAAGATCAACTTGCATCACTGAAACAAGAGCAGGTACATTGGCTGGCATGGTAGCGCTTGTACAGGTACTGCAAAGAAGATGGGTAGACTTTTGATTAATCTCATTAGTGGTTTTGTAACACTACCGGCTATAAGTGTGGGAGCAGTTTGAGCACTTCTGAACGGCACGTATGACTACAAATGGTAAAACTGTCAACAAATGATTCTTAGCACTTTTTAGAATAGAACAGCAGAGCAGGTCATGACCAGGTATGAAGAAAGTTTTTCCAAGAGTTTTCCAAAATATATAGGCTCAGATTTAAGAGGCCCTTGCGCCACATTAGCGTCATTTTTTATTACGCTAATTCAAATTCAGAGCGCCATATTTACAAAGTGGCGCAATGCATGCATTAGGCTCTTTGTCACCCCTTGCGCCACATTATGCCTGCACCAGAGATTCCACTGCGCCATCTTTAGCGGCTATTTTTAATGCCTGCACAGAGCAGGTGTTCAAATGGGGCATACCATTATTTTCAATGGGCCCCAATGTACTCTGCAGGATAAGCACCGACATTTTGGCACTAATCCTGCAAGGTACATCAATCGTGTCAAAATGTTGATGCTATTGCCCCTACCCTGTGCCATAGTGCGCTGTATATTGAATAGGGTGCAGACATGGTGGCGGTAGGGGGCACTAGGGGGCAAAGAAAAGTGGTGCAGCATTGGATACAGCACCACTTTTCTTAAATTTGGGCTAGATGGACTCTTCAGACTCTCTTACCATTTTTAATTTCAGTAATGTTCAGAGATTTACCTCCACAGAGTGAATGTTGTATGTGCCATTCAAAGACCTCAGAGAGATGAAAGTAGTATCTTCTTAAAACATCTGAATACAAGGCTTGGTGGTTTGGATATGGTCCAATTAGAAATCCTGTCACTGCCATCATCAATTACACTTTCCTAGTCCACTCCTTAACTGAGCTCTTTGCACAGTTTCATCTTCCATCCCATTTGGTGTTTCTAAAGCACTGAATACCCTCAATGATATCAGAGGACTAAAATTATCAGAGGAACAATCATACCTACAGTTGCTATGCATTTGTTATCTTCTTGAGGTCAGGGAAGTTACTAATGTTACAAATATCTTATAAAAGGGCAGTTCTGAAGATTTCTGGACAGTGCCTGTATAACAAATGCACTTGTAAAGGGGTTAATTGACCACTGAACCTGCAACATGATGGGATTTCACAGAGATGTGATGAATGATAGGCTCCTGTCTCTTATCAGAGGCAATGCCTACCCCTCTGGCTTGCGGAATGATGCATTCACCAAGTATCTCAGTGGTATTTTTCTTTGCCTTCCCAACCTTTTGCACAAATCGTTGTTAATAGTGTATATATATATATATATATATATATATATATATATATATATATATATATATTAATAATTACATAGTGGTGAACGCCACTAGGTAGTTATAGTTAGGATTTAGTTTCTATGTACTGATCCAGTTGCTATTGCCATAAGAGAAGATTGATAATCAAGGCACCAAACCTATGAGATGACTAAAATTAAGTTATGCGCATATGATGTTGCACTTTTAAAAAAACCTGGTGTGGAGATTCAACAAAGGGTTTTTAGTAATTTTTATCAACTTCGGCAACTGTGGGGATATAGGATCAATAAGCTGAAAAGGGAAATCTTGTTATATAACTGCATTAAAGACACTTTCAGAATTGCGTCCACTTCTGAATCACACCTAAGAGATTTTTAGGCAAATACACAACTGTGAATTAGATGATCTTTACGCATTAAACAATCTACTACTAATGGATAAAATCAAGTCCCTATTTATAACATGGAATCACCTGCCTTTGCCTGTTATGAGAAGAATGGCATTGATTCACGTCTATTTTACTGATATTTAATTTTTTATATTTCATACTGCCATGTTTTTACATATTCATTTTTTTTAAAGCTTAAAGAAATCAAAGGATTATTTCAGCATTTATTTGGGCAAACAGAGAACCAAGATTAGCTCTAAGCATTTTGTACAAATTGGCCAGTGTTACAAGGGTATAAAATTTAAGATTTTCTGCGCCTGACCAAGTCGCTGAGAAAGTTTGTTATGAAGAATTGCAATGGATGCTAATAAAGAAAGAGCAAGTGTGCAGATTTTATGCTATTCCAATTTTGAATGTGTCCATTAGAACGGAAGACATTTCATTAGAGCAAAACCCATTTCCAGATAAGAATATAGGGGGTCATTCCAACCCTGGCGGTCGGTGTAAAAGCTGCGGTCAAACCGCAAACAGGCTGGTGGGAAAAAAAATGGAATTCCGACCCTGGCGGAAACCGCCAACAGCGACCGCCACAACAACACACCGCCCGCCACGGCGGCACAAACAAACAGCGCGGCGGTCACCGCCAACAGACAGGCGGGAGACAATGTACCGCCCACTGTATGACAACCTACCAATCCGCCACCTTTTCCGGGGCGGTAGCCCCGCCGATAAAAAAAACACGGCGGAAACAGCCATTTCGAAGGGAAAACGCTCACCTCCATACAGCCCACGAGGAATCAGGACAGCATGGAACCCGAACTCCACATACTCCCAGCGATAGTGTTCCTACTCCTCTACCAGGAGCACGAATGCTGGCGCAGAACACAACGGTGAGTACTGCACCTACGACACAGGGGAGGGGGGAGGGGAAATTATTACGGGTACACACATATGCGACACACCCACCCTCACCCACTACAACACACACATCAATGCATAGCAACACATCAGAGTGGCACCCCCCAAAACCCCCGGAAGAATGCAAATACAAAAGGAAATGATTCTAAAAATTGGAATATATTGTATTACTGGCAAAAAAATATATATACACATCAAAAACTCTTATATACATAAATGTACAAGTCTGAGCATTGTAGCTGGCATTGTCCGTGGACCACTGGGCCCAAATCACATGGGCAAAGCCCACATAAGATACCTGACTCCAACGGAGAGAACACTGCAGGGGCATCAGATAGCAAAACTACAGGCACCTCTGGGGGAAGGGAAGGGGGGGCACCTCAGCCAGATGAGTGCACGACGCCAGATCCACGAGGGGCCTCCATGGCCACCGTTCAATCCTGGGGAGTGCAAAGCCACAGTCTCACAAGTCCAGACAGTGGGTGGGCTGCCCACTGTTACATTCTGGGGAGTGCAAAGCCACAGTCTCACAAGTCTCTACAGTGGGTGGGCTGCCCACTGTTACATCCTGGGGAGTGCAAAGCCACAGTCTCACAAGTGGATAACAGCCTCCACTGGTTCTGGAAGGGGACTGCTGCCCAGAGGGCTTCGTGCAGCCCTGCCCGACACGGATGCGGGCCAGCCCCTGCCGCTCATGGGCCAGCGGTACTTGAGATGAAGGGCCCAGTTCAGCGGTGCTTGAGACGGCGGTGCCCAGTGCAGCGGTGCTTGAGACGGCGGTGCCCAGTGCAGCGGTGCTTGAGACGGCGGTGCCCAGTGCAGCGGTACTTGAGATGAAGGGCCCAGTTCAGCGGTGCGTGAGACGGCGGTGCCCAGTGCAGCGGTACTTGAGATGAAGGGCCCAGTTCAGCGGTGCTTGAGACGGCGGTGCCCAGTGCAGCGGTGCTTGAGACGGCGGTGCCCAGTGCAGCGGTACTTGAGATGAAGGGCCCAGTTCAGCGGTGCTTGAGACGGCGGTGCCCATGGTAGCAGTGCTTGAGACGGCGGTGCCCATGGTAGCAGTGCTTGAGACGGCGGTGCCCAGTGCAGCGGTGCTTGAGACGGCGGTGCCCAGTGCAGCGGTACTTGAGATGAAGGGCCCAGTTCAGCGGTGCTTGAGACGGCGGTGCCCAGTGCAGCGGTACTTGAGATGAAGGGCCCAGTTCAGCGGTACTTGAGACGGCGGTGCCCAGTGCAGCGGTACTTGAGATGAAGGGCCCAGTTCAGCGGTTCTTGAGACGGCGGTGCCCAGTGCAGCGGTGCTTGAGATGGCGGTGCCCAGTGCAGCGGTACTTGAGATGAAGGGCCCAGTTCAGTGGTGCTTGAGACGGCGGTGCCCAGTGCAGCGGTGCTTGAGATGAAGGGCCCAGTTAAGCGGTGCTTGAGACGGCGGTGCCCAGTGCAGCGGTACTTGAGATGAAGGGCCCAGTTCAGCGGTGCTTGAGACGGTGGTGCCCAGTGCAGCGGTGCTTGAGATGAAGGGCCCAGTTCAGCGGTGCTTGAGACGGCGGTGCCCAGTGCAGCGGTACTTGAGATGAAGGGCCCAGTTCAGCGGTGCTTGAGACGGCGGTACCAGTGCAGCGGTGCTTGAGATGGCGGTGCCCAGTGCAGCGGTACTTGAGATGAAGGGCCCAGTTCAGCGGTGCTTGAGACGGCGGTGCCAGTGCAGCGGTGCTTGAGATGAAGGGCCCAGTTCAGCGGTGCTTGAGACGGCGGTGCCCAGTGCAGCGGTGCTTGAGATGTAGGGCCCAGTTCAGCGGATCCGGCCATGGCGTGGAGGTCATTTGCCACCTGTCCTGTGGCTGGCGGGGCCCTCCTGCCCATCTGTCCTGTGGCTGGCGGGGCCCTCCTGGGCTGCAGTGCAGGGCCTGTTGGTGGCCTCCTGCCCACCTGGGATGGGGCTGGCGGGGCCCTCCTGGCCAGCTGGGCTGATGGCGGTGTTGTCGGACGTGCTGCCCTTCCCAGCCTTCCCTGATCGCCTGTGGCCCTTCCCCACCTTGGGCGGTGTGCCAGCTGTCTCCACACTTCCTGCCGGAGCCATGGTAGGGGTTTTAGTCCCTGGTGTTTTCACCCTCTCGCGTCGGCCACTGCCTATCTTGGGATGTTTCTCCAGGGGTGGGCTGCCCGTGCCTTGGGTTCGTACCGAACTGGCTGCCCTGGAGGGTGGGGCACTCCACAGTCCATGGCAGACTGTGATTACAGGGGCCAGTTTTGTCATGGCTGAGGTGCTGACTGTAGTCCTATGACATGGACGGGGTGGGGGAGTTGGTGGAAAGAGGTTGAGTTTGGACAGGAAAAGCTTTTTAGGAGCAGTGGGACGGGTAGGTGTAGTGGGTATGGGAGTGGAGGAAGAGGTTGTGGTTGTAGGAGTTTTAAGTCTGGTGTCTTTGGGTGCAGGTGCTTGGGCTGGAGACTGTCGTGAGGTGGATGGCTGTTGGGTGGGTAGCTGCCTGCGTTTGTGTATCTTGGAAGAGGGGGTTACAGACACACTGGGAGAGGACACAGGGGACGTGTAAATGGTAGTGGGGGTGGTGACTGCACGTGTGCGGGGGGTTTTGGTGTGTGTGCTGGTGATGGACGTAGTGGCTGAAGATGTTGTGCATGCAGGTGTGAGTGGAGACGTGACGGGGAGGGAGGAGGGAGATGAGGAGGAGGGGGACACAGTGGAGGCAGTGGGTGTTGGTATGTCTGTATGTGGATGTTGCTTGTGTGAATGCCTGTGTGATGTGTGGTGCTTATGTCTGGCTGAGCTTCCCTTGGGTGTTGAGGTGTGTGCAGGCTGGTCTGATGGTGTGTCTGGGATAGGCAGGGGTACAGGTGATAGGGTATGGGTGGAGGAAGTTGGAGGGGGGAGGCTAGAGACCGGGACAATGGCTGCCATCAGTGCTGAGGCCAGAGTCTGGAACGATCGCTGAAGGGCTGCCTGACCAGAATGAATGCCCTCCAGGTATGCATTAGTCTGGTGCACCTCTCTTTCGACACCCTAGATGGCATTCAAAATGGTAGACTGCCCAACAGTGAGCGTCCTCAGGAGGTCAATGACCTCCTCACTGAGGGCAGCAGGGGTGACTGGGGCAGGGCCTGAGGTGCCTGGGGCGAAGGAGATGCCCACCTTCCTGGGTGAGCGGGCACGGGGCAAACGCTGAGGGGCTGCTGGGAGGGCGGTGCTGGTGCGGTGGGTGGCGGCTGTACCTGTTGTTGCGGGGGGCACAGATGTTGCCGCCACGACAAGGGAGCTCCCTTCAGAGGACGAGTCTGTGTCACTGATGTCTGCCCGAGTCCCCGCTGTGGAGCTCCCCTCACCCTCTGTCCCACTGGTGAATTCGGAGTCCGTTGCATGGCCCTCCATGGCCATGTGGGATGCAGCTCCCTCGTGCTCCGATGCCACTTCTCCTCCGCCTGATGATGCTAATGCACACATGAACAGGAAGACCACAAAAAAGGGGGGGGGGGAGAAAATAAAGACATGTTGAGTGCATGCATTGGCGACACTGTTGGCGGACAGGACAGACACAGAAGCCCCCTGCACTACGCCGCGCACTTGGGGCCGACTACTCAATCCGTGGGACATGGCCTAGAAGCCTATGGACGACATCTGCACACATAGATGACACAGGGCCATGAATGGCTGTACTTGGCACCCTACAGAGGTGGGGGGCGGGGGCACAGGGCCATGCCTTACGGAGGGGCCTAGCCCACAGAAATCGCCCTGGCCTAGGGATACCCACAGCCCTCCTCCCCACCCAGACACCTCAACTGCGCGCAAAGTCACCAGGATGAGAGTGTACTCACCCCCTTGTGTCTGCTGTGATGTCCTCACGTGCCCATCCAAATCGGGGTAGGCCACCGCCAGGATCCGGGACATCAGGGGGGTCAAAGTCCGACTGGCACCCCTCCCACGTTGGGAGGCCATCCCCAGCTGAGCCTCCACCGTCTTCCTGCTCCAGCGGCGGATGTCCTCCCATCTCTTCCGGCAGTGGGTGCCCCGTCTGTGGTGGACACCCAGGGTCCAGACGTCCTTGGCGATGGCACGCCAAATATCGATCTTCTGGTGGACGCTGACCTATGTGAAATGTACAGGGGGAGAAAAATAGTCATCACCTTCTGCATGCTCAATGTGAGTGGCCCCCCATCCCTACCATTGCCATGTGGCACATGCTCTCACCGTCGTTTGATGCATGCCTCAATCGCTCCCCTCCCCACCATCTTTCATCCACCCCACTCAACACAGGCATTGCCCACAAAGCATGCTCCCAGTGTACTTACCTGTTGGTCTGGAGGACCATAGAGTAGCGCGTACTGGGGGAGGACCCCATCCACAAGTTTCTCCAATTCCTGAGCAGTGAAGGCAGGGGCCCTTTCCCCAGTCGCATGAGCCATTGTCTCTTCCAGACCGAGGTCACAGCAGCACTTGCAGTGTAGGTCCTCTCCTGTCGAAGATCAGGTATTGAGTGATTAAGCAGATAGAAAATGGCGGTCACGCGCCGCGGTGGTGCGTACCGCCGGCGCACATCGTCATTGGCTCCTGAGACCCATAGGGTTCAATGTTAACCAATGCTGCTTAGCGCCGCGGTCTTCGACAGGTCAGGCAGCCGCCATTTCAGGGGCCCACATGGCTTACTTTCTATTGCGTCACACAAACCTAGGCCTTGCATCAACACTCATACAAACCATTCAATGGATTGAGAATCGTGTTATGTGCAAGCTGTGGTTACGTACCTGTGGGTTGATTGACTCTGTGCTCGCTGTTGTCCTTCATAGGAACCGTCTGCTGGGACATGCGAGGAGATGGCGGAATCTTCCCGTGTACAGACCGCTGGTGGACCTGTCGACAATGGAGGAAAGACATGTCATACTGACATACAGGCTTGACCGAGCCACTATTCATGAACTGTGTGCCCAGCTGGAGCCAGACCTGATGTCACCAATCCGCCAACCCACAGGGATCCCCCCTCTAGTGCAGGTGCTGTCAGTGCTCCATTTCTTTGCAAGTGGGTCATTTCAAACAACAGTGGCCATATCATCAGGGATGTCCCAGCCTATATTTTCCAAGGTGTTGTCCAGAGTGTTGTCTGCCCTGCTGAAACACATGCGGAGCAACATCGTTTTCCCTGAGGTGGGGGATTTGCCTACAGTGAAGGGTGATTTCTATGCCCTTGGACATATCCCCAACATCATAGGTGCCATTGATGGGACCCATGTGGCTTTGGTACCCCCCAGCAGGAGTGAACAGGTGTACAGAAACAGGAAGAGTTATCATTCGATGAATGTACAGATGGTGTGTTTGGCAGACCAGTACATCTCCCATGTTAATGCCAAGTTCCCTGGCTCAGTGCATGACGCGTACATCATGCGGAATAGCAGCATCCCTTACGTGATGGGTCAACTCCAGAGGCAACGTGTGTGGCTAATTGGTGACTCTGGTTACCCCAACCTGTCATGGCTACTGACCCCAGTGAGGAATCCCAGGACAAGGGCAGAGGAACGGTACAATGAGGCCCATGTGCGAACTAGGAGGGTGATCGAGCGGACCTTCGGCCTCCTGAAGGCCAGGTTCCGCTGCCTCCATATGACAGGTGGATCCCTATTCTACTCACCAAAGAAGGTGTGCCAGATCATCGTGGCCTGCTGTATACTTCACAACTTGGCTTTGCGACGACAGGTGCCTTTTCTGCAGGAGGATGGTCCAGATGGTGGTGTTGTAGCAGCTGTGGAGCCTGTGGAGAGTGAAGACAAGGAAGCCGAAGAAGACGACATAGACAACAGGAACACAGTAATACAGCAGTATTTTCAATGACACACAGGTAAGAATCCACACCGGCATATTACACATACTTAAACACTACTACCTCTCTACTGTCTGTCCTTTTCCCCCAGTGTATGGTAACTGAGTTGTCACTTTCCCTTCCGATTTCAGAGATGTGGGCACCACTGCGTGACATCTGCTTTGTTTCCCCATGGACTACAGCTGTGTGACAGTGGTATGTTGGCATCACAATGTAAATAAGCATTTTGGCACAGTAATGTCTAATACATTTGTACAAAATCACAGCCAGACTCCTGATTGTTTTATGCAATAACTGTGTTTATTACAGTGCTCTATATTGGTGGGTGGCTGCAAATCGGTGAGGGGTGATGGTGGAGGATTGTCCATGGCAGAGTCCAGACTATTTGTATCACAGGTGCATTGTCCAAATGCCTGTGGAAAGTGGAGCAAGGGCAGTTTAAGGATGGACAGGGTAGCAATGTGGGACAGTGGGATGACAATCAGGGAGGTATCCTTTCCTGGCGGGGGTCTTGGCATCTTACTCTGTCTTCTTCCTGGATCTCAGGGCCCGCTTGCGGGGTGGTTCTCCTTCTGCAGGGGGTGGGGTGCTGGTGGCCTGTTGGTCCTGTGGCGTGGCCTCCTGTCCACTAGCGCCGGCAGAGGTGGTAGGCAGTTCTTGGTCCATGCTAGTGTCAGGGGCCCTTTGTGGTGCCACAGTGTCCCGCAATGTGGTGACTACCTGATTCAGAGCCCCTACAATGGTGCCCAGGGCAGAACTGATGGTTCGTAGTTCCTCCCTGAAGCCCAAATACTGTTCCTCCTGCAGGAGCTGGATCTCCTGAAACCTGGCCAGGACCGTTGCCATCGTCTCCTGGGAATGATGGTAGGCTCCCATGATGGAGGAGAGGGCCTTGTGGAGAGTGGGTTCCCTGGGCCTGTCCCCCCCCCTGTCACACAGCAGCCCTCCCAGTTCCCCTGTTTCCCTGGGCCTCTGGCCCCTGGACCGTGTGCCCACTACCACTGCCCCCAGGTCCTTGTTGTTGTTGGGGTGGTGGGTTAACCTGGGTGCCCTGTAGTGGTGGACACACCGCTGATTGACGTGTCCTGGGGACAGAGGGATGGGCCCGCTGGGTGTGTGCTGTGCTGGTGTTCCCAGAGGGGGGAAGGTCTGCTGTGGCCTGTGGCTGTCTGAGGGGAACCGACTGTCCAGAGGTCCCCGATGGGCCGGGCTGGTCATCTAGATCCAGGTCGACAGAGGTGCTGTCATCACTGTGGGCCTCTTCTGGGGGTGGAGTGGACATTTGTGGACCCTCCTGCGCGGTGACGTGGCGTTCGGGTCCTGCAGGGGTATAAAAGGATGGTTATTGCATCTGCGTGTGCCATAGCGTGCAATGGGTGGGTGCCCGTGCACCCCAGTGCTGGCATTCCTGGGTGGGGGCTTTTGTGACGGTGGTTTGGGGGGGGGGGGATGCAGTGGGCATGCTTTGGTGATGGGTGTCCTTGCTTTGTGGTCGCATGCAGGGCTTGGGGTTGGGATGGGTGGGTTGTGATGGTGAGACATTTGCAAGGAGTAGGTGTGATGGGGGTGAGGGTGAGGGTGGGGGTATGAGTTGGCATGCTGGTGGGGTGGGGGGGATGAAGTAGTGAAGATGAGACTTACCAGAGTCCATTCCTCCAGATACTCCTGCGAGGCCCTCAGGATGCAGGATCGCCAAGACCTGCTCCTCCCATGTTGTAAACTCTGGGGGAGGAGGTGGGGGTCCGCCGCCAGTCCGCTGCACCGCAATGTTGTGCCTGGATACCATTGAACGCACCTTCCCCGTAGGTCGTTCCACCGCTTCCTGATGTCGTCCCTATTTCTTGGGTGCTGTCCCACAGCGTTGACCCTGTCGACTATTCTGCTCCATAGCTCCATCTTCCTGGCAATGGTGGTGTGCTGCACCTGTGTCCCGAAGAGCTCTGGCTCTACCCGTACAATTTCCTCCACCATAACCCTGAGTTCATCCTCAGAAAACCTGGGGTGTCTTTGCGGTGCCATGGGGTGGTGTGGGTGATGTGTGGGGTGGATTGTGTGGTGCTAAGTGTGGTGATGTGTATTGGTGTGTTGTGTGAAGTGCGTGGTAATATTGCTGGGTGAATGTAAAATGTGCGTCTGGGTGCTCGGATCTCTATTTCTCTGTGCGTGGTCCCGATTCTGTAGGAGTGGAGGTTTGTGTGTGATGTGGGGGTGTGTTGTATATTGTATTGGGTGTGTGGGAGTGGTGTGTGTATGTGTATCAGGTGTGTGTGTTTCGAATTGTCCAATGTGGCTGTGTTTTGTAAGTGTGCGTGTATTTTGAGCGCGGCGGTGTGTACCGCCAATAGAATACCGCGGTTGAAAGACCACCGTGTGGATTCGTGTGTCGTGATAGTGTGGGCGTATTTCTGTTGGCGTGACGGTGGAGGTTTGGTCATCGCCAGTTTCTCGCTGCCCTTTGGTGTGGCGGACTTTTGTGGATGTCTGTATTTTGGCGGTTTGCCTGTTGTGGGTCAGAATGACCGTGGCGGTTTACCGCGGCCGCAGCGGTATGTTGGCGGTCTTCTGACAGCGGTAAGCGGCTTTTACCGCCAGGGTTGTAATGACCCCCATAGTGTACAGATGGAGAATCAATGGTTATAGATATCTTTGGGATTTGTTAAATAATAATACTTGGGGAAAAATAGGTAGATGTCGAACCAGACATTTGGTTTGCTAAAAGGTCTATCCAGTGTTCCTTTATACAAATTTCATTTTTTTTTTTTTAAGAATAAAGACCTGAAAGCTATAATAGCAAGATCTGAGCTAGTGGAGGATCTTATAGAGACAAGTACACACAAATCTGTAAAATATTGCAAAGTTAGATTTTGCCACCTCCATGAGAATAATTCAAAAATGGTAATCCTTCCATTTTGAAAGGAGAAAATCTATGTTGTATGCAATTTTATACTAAGTGATTGCTAGGGCACCAGATTTGTTAAATAAAATTAACCCTCAAATACCAGTGAATGCTTTAGATACTCAATGAAAGTGGAGGGTAATTGGACATGTTTGATTAGGGGATAGCCAGTGTTAATTGAATACTGGAAGTCTATACGGCGATACTGTCAGACTATATTAGACACTGATTTTCCAGATGATTTATAAAATGTACTGAGCTACTTGCCAGGTACAGGATGAAAGACTAGTCACAGGAAAAAAATAGATAAATTCATTTTGGTAGCGAGGAAAATAACTTTGCAAAGTTGGAAAATAAAGTTAATACCTACAGTTGATCAGTGGAGGATAAAAATGCTGAAAGCAAAGGAATGTGAAACACGTTATGCACTGAAAGAAGGGTTCATTTCGGATGTTTTTGATACTTTGGGACACTTTGTATAGATGCACAGTGATCTGAATGGGGTTATTCTAAGAAATATTCTTATACTGATTTAAGATGAGGGAATGTCTTTTGAAAAATAAAGTGGGTTTTGAATAAATAGAGGATATTAGTGTCATGATTATTGAACTTTGTAATTTGTTTTAGATATTTTAAAGGAACATTGTAGTGAATTAAAATGAATTGCTGTGAAGATGTGATTTCGTCCAATGTTTAGAATAAAATATGCAAGAGACATATCCAGAACTCACCACTTGCCCCAGGTCTTGCATACTGCTTTCTTCGATAGCCCATTTTAAAAACTCCCATATCTGTTTCCTCTGTGTACATAGTTGCTTATGTTTGTAGCCGACAATAGTCATCCTTCTAGTGCATCACAATCATTTATTTAGCCATCAGCATGCCCGATTTTATGAAATGATACATTTTATAAATCCCATTTTTTGGGACAGCACAGTCCCTAGTAGACACTATTTTGGCTTCTTCTAGAACTTCCAGCGGATAATTTCTCTCACCTTCCCTACGCTCATCTCCTAAAAGCTCAAACATCAAGGAGCGGCCAGATAACATAGCTATCCCACTTCTATGGCCAAATGATGGAAATCTACCAGTTTTACTCTCATCCATCTTGTAGCGTGTTCTCCATCACACAAGCTCTGCATGTGTATACAAATTGAATTAGCATAAATCGTGCCTTACGTGTTATGTCTTTAGTGTAGGGACATGCTGAGCTCCTTGCTATCAGCTAAAGTTCAGTATTTCCCATTCACTTTTCCCTGACAATCGTAGTTGTGACTTCACCCAACACCATTCCTGCTTTCTCTAGCTCATTTGCATGGGTAATGTAGTCTCCAGTCCATTGCACCATGTCTTAGGAACACAGCAAAGTAAAATAAAAACATACTGCCTGGAACAGCCTAGAAACCTGTCAACTTTATAGACAGCATTAACCTCTCTTATTGCGTTTTCATTTACAATCTGCTGGGGGCGTGCGCTGTGTGGTCCTCCATAGCCCCCCTGTGTGTTCCCATATGTATCAGTCCCATGCCCCTTTTCGGTCATTATGTTCACCATGCAACGCAGATGTCAACGCATCCCTGATTCTTTACCTCTGAGACATCAAGGCCCAGATTTACTAAATTGTCAGGCAGCACAGTACAACAGCCAAAACTGCTGCGCTGTGTAAGGAGAGAGCAGTAGAGCGCCATATTTCCAGAAGCACTCTCCTCCCCTCTCACTAGTGCCACCGTGAAAATGTGCCACCGTGTGTCACGCACACACCTTTGCACCATAGTGCAAGGGTGTCTGTGTGAGTCTACCATAGGGTTTCCACTGGAAGGATCGCCTTAAAGTACATATACTATGCTTAGACTAACTTTAAAATGTTTCCCACAGTTTTGTATGTGTGCTGTACAGTGCAGCACACTTGCAAAGTCAGAAGAAAGGAAAAATTAAAGATTTCTCTGTGATAGCGCCTAATTGGAATGGGTGGAATTGTATCACGCAAAATCCTGTCTACTTTGTTTTCTAGTAAATAGGGTTTCGCGTCAAAAACCTTGGGTGGTTGCATGGGAACACCCATGCACCACCCGCGGAATGCCTACTTGGTGACAAGTAATGCAAAGCAGCGCATAGCGCTGCCTTGCGTTACTTTTAAGTGATTTTCCAGTGCAAAATAAGTTTTTGTGCTGGGAAGGTTAAAAAAGATTTTGCATCAGTTTGTGTTACTTTTGTCACACAAATACGGCACAAAATATTAATAAATATACCCCAAAATGTTATGCACACATATACTTGTCCTCAGAACAATCAGGTGCTATAGATGTATTTTTCATGATCACAACAATCTCATAAAAACCACAAATGAAGACTCTCTAGTCATGTGCAAAGGCCCAGAGAATCCAGTTCCAACATGGACAAGATCTTTCCTGGTTACTATTGACTTGACTATGCAGACTTCGAAGCAAGGGGTGAGGTTTCCCAGTATTATATTCATGACACTGATAATGTCCATCACCAGAGATATATTTCCAACCCAGAGTTATAAAGCCTCTGTAACTAGTGAGACACCCATTCGTAGAGGTGAGAAGCTTTGTGCCATAGTGTCAGTCATGAATGGATAGACGTCCTAGAGGTGAAAATCATTGCAACTTGTTGCCAAAACAGGTAGCCTTCCAGTGTACATGGTGTAAAGTGATTCTCCATGTGTGGTAGGAAATCACAAGGACATATGCCAGTCTGTTCTTCAAAATACTGTCTGAAGTGTTGCTTTTGCTTTAAAGATTGAACTGAATGACATGAGGACCACTATGGAGGCAGAGAAGGAGAAGAACAGGGATCTTGAAGATCAACTTGCATCACTGAAACAAGAGCAGGTACATTGGCTGGCATGGTAGCGCTTGTACAGTTACTGCAAAGAAGACGGATAGACTTTTGATTTATCTCATTAGTTCGTGGTTTTGTAATACTACCGGCTATAAGTGTGGAAGCCATTCGAGCACTTCTGAAAAAGCATACAAAAACCTTTGGCACGTGTGACTACAAATGATTAAACTGTCAACAAATGATTCTTAACACCTTTTAGGACAGAATAGTAGAGCAGGTGTTGACCAAGTATAAAGAAAGTTTTTCAAAGAGTTTGCCAAAATATATATGCCTAGATTTTTGAGGGCCTAGCACCTCCTTGCGCCACATTAGCGTAATTTTCTATAACGCTAATGTGGCCTAACGAGTCCAAATTCAGAGCGCCATATTTACAATGTGGCGCAATGCATGCATTGGACACTTTGTAACCCCTTGCGCCACATTATGCCTGCGCCAGGTATAATGTATGCGGGGGATCCCCCATTTAGGGGGACTACAAAAATGTCACAGAGGAATCTCAGAGATTCTACTACGTCATTTTTAGCCGCTATTTTTAATGCCTGCACAGAGCAGGTGTTAAAATGGGCATACCGTTATCTTCAATGGGCACCTATGTACAAGATGAGCACCGACATTTCAGTGCTAATCCTGCAAGGTACACAAATAAAAAAATGTTGATGCTATTACCCCTACCCTGTGCTATAGTGCGCTGTATATTGAATAGAGTGCAGACATGGTGGCTGTGAGAAAACAGGGCTGATTGCAGAGGCCCCGTAACTTTTTGCCCCCATTTTCCACTTTTTGCTGGTGTTTTCCTGACTCTGATGGTGCCCTGGGTACTGCTAACCAGTCCAGGGGCCTGTGCTCTGTGTAAAATGGATATGCAAATTAGGCTAATTATAATTGGCTAAGTTAACCTACCTATAAGTCCCTAGCATATGGAAGGGCATGTAGGTTTAGGGACCACAGCATAGGTGGTGCACCCATAGGTGCATTGCTGAGGTGCCCAGTGTCATTTTAAAGGCAGGCCTGCCTTGCTGGCTGCTTTTAAATTAAAGTTATATGCAAATTCGACTTTGGAATTAAAAGTAGTTCCAAAGTCTTAAACTACCTTATTTTTATATATGTCACCCCTAAGGTGTGCCCTATGTGCCCCTAGGGCTGGGTGCCATGTAACTATAAGCACAGACTTTATAAAAAATAGTTTTGTAAGCCCTGGTGAGGTAAAAACAGCCAAATTTGTTTTTCCCTCATTGTAGTAAATGGCCTTCATAGGCTAGAATGGGGAGACTTTATTTTAATTTTTAAAGTCTCCTTAAATGATGAATACCAAGAATTTGGTATCAAATTAATTGTTGTAATAAATCCCACAACTTCCAGTTGTTGGATTTAATATAACTTGTTCAGGTAAAGAGTTTTAAACTTTACCTGAAAAGTTGCCAATTTCGGCCCTGCATTGTTTTTGCTGCTGTGCTCTGATTGGCCAGCCTCTAGCAGCTTGGCCAAGCTGCCTTGATGAGGTGTGAAGTGGCCTGGCTTCACACAAAGGAATGTGCCTGTGGGAAGGAATCTCCCCTCAGCAGATGGTGAGGCAGGAAGGGGGAGGGCTGCCAAACTGGTCTTCAAAGGGAGAGAATGACATTTGGAGCAACCAGCAACTCCCCCACTTCCTGCAACCCCAGACAACTAGGTGCCCCCTTGATTAGATTAGGAGAGGGCAGGAGAGGGGTGTGTTTATGATTTTTAGCCACACCAGTGGGTGGGCTCAGCCGGATGTAACCTCCAAAAATCTGATTCAGCCATGATGGATTTTTAGAGAATGTTGCCTCCTGGGATTGATTTTTGCCACACTTCCCAGGAAGTGGTCATCACAGGGGGAAGGACCCTGCACTTGATTGGAGAACCAGGACCCCCCAGGAGCAAGGATAAAACTGGCAGACCTGCACCCACACCTCAGATCCCCATCAGATTCCAACAAGAAAGAACCAAAGGAGAAGAAGGACTGCCGTGCTGGATCCCTGGCCTGCACCTGGAACCTGCACTCAGAAGGACTGCACCAGCTGCACACTTGGGCTTCACCACAAGAAGGACTTTGCCTGGCTTCAGCTGGTTCAAGGAGGGACTCCCTGTTTGATATAGGTGAAAAATTGCTATCCAGAGTCCGCTGCACCAACTCCTGAAGAAAGCGACCAGCTGACCACTGTCCAGTGGCCAAAAAGGAGTTTGCGCCAGGTGCATCTGGGAGTTGTAGTCCGCACCCTCCCAAGGACCATCTCAGAACTTCTGGACCCTTGGGGTGAGCTGTGGACCCCAAAAGGACCTTAAAAGGACATCTGGGAGAAGCCCCAGAAGTTTGGAGAAGTTTGGACAACTTTTGTAAAAAGCTCCATAGAGGGACCGACCAACCGCGGCAACTCTAGCCGGCTTGCCTTCACCGCAACCCGGCCTGGTTTGCTGGTTCGTCCCGGTAAAGAAAATCTCCGAAAAAGAGACTAAGTCCGAAGGTAAAAAGTTGACCGATACCTCCCAGCCAGCGAATCCGAGGAGGGCTCCATGGACATCGGATCAAGATCCAGGTTTACCCCGGTCAGAGGATTTTCACCTCGAAAAAACGACTAAGTCCGAAGGTAAAAATCTCCACCGAGAATTACAGCATCGCGTATCCGGAGAAGGGCTCCAGGAGGTCGGATTGGAATGGCAGGTTCGTCCCGCTGAAGAAAATCTTCGAAAAAAAGACTAAGTATGAAGGTAAACTTTTATCCGAGGCCTCCCGCGGCCTGTAGCCGAGCAGGGCTCCATCGCGGTCGGCCTGAAATTTTGACTTTGCCCCTGTCGAGGTGCAACCAGATGACCCGATTGGCGTTTTTTGTTTCTAGGCGCTAAAAAAAACAACATTTTTTTTAAATTCATATCTCCGGTTCCCCTTATCTGATTTTATTCGTTTTGGTGTCATTTTAAAGATAAAAATACTATCTATTTTTATAAATTGGTTATGGATTTTTAAACTGTTTCTTGTGTTTTATTTAATTACTGTTTTGTGATATTTGAATGCTTTACACTCTGTCTCCTAAGTTAAGCCTTGACGCTTGTTGCCAAGCTACCAAGGGTTGAGCTGGGTTTAATTTACTGAGACCTAACTGGACCTTAGTGGAGGTTAGTGGCCTATTGCTAACTGTAGGTACCTACCTGCCCTTACCAATAACCCATTTTCCAACAGTGGCGGTAAGGGGGCACTAGGGGGCCAAGAAAAGTGGTGCAGCATTGGATGCAGCACCACTTTTCTTAAATTTGGGCTAGATGGACTCTTCAGACTCTCTTACCATTTTTAATTTCAGTAATGGTCAGAGATTTACCTCCACAGAGTGAATGTTGTATGTGCCATTGAAAGACCTCAGAGAGATGAAAGTAGTATATTCTTAAAACATCTGAATACAAGGCTTGGTGGTTTGAATATGGTCCAATTAGGAATCCTGTCACTGCCCTCAGCAATTAAACTTTCCTAGTCCACTCTTTAACTGAGCTCTTTACACAGTTTCATCTTCCATCCCATTTGGTGTTTCTAAAGCACTGAATACCCTCAATGATATCAGAGGACTAAAATTATCAGAGGAACACTCCTACCTACAGTTGCTATGCATTTATTATCTTCTTGAGGTCAGGGAAGTTACTGATGTTACAAATATCTTAGAAAAGGGCAGTTCTGAAAATTTCTGGGCAGTGCCTGCATAACAAATGCACTTGTAAAGGGGTTAATTGACCACTGAACCTGCAACATGATGGGATTTCACAGAGATGTGATGAATGATAGGCTCCTGTCCCTTATCCAAGGCAACGCCTACCCCTCTGGCTTGCGGAATGATGCATTCACCAAGTATCTCAGTGGTATTTTTCTTTGCCTTCCCAACCTTTTGCACAAATCGTCCCAACCTTTTGCACAAATCGATGATAATATATATACATATATATATATATATTAATAATTACATAGTGGTGGTCGCCACTAGGTAGTTATAGTCAGGATCAAGTTTCTATAGAAAAAGCTGTTTTTGCTTGTCTATATCTTTGGCGTCGGTTGACCAATCTTCGCAAATTTTCCCCAAAAATCTGATAGTCACGCTAGCTGCTGTCTAGAACATTTTGGGGTGATCCATCAAGTGGGGGCGGAGATAAAGAGGGGGTGAAATTTATAGCTTTTCCAATGTTAATTCCCATAGGAGAAACTGAACTGCGATAGTGCAAAAACTGCTAGGCGGAATTACACCAAGTTTGACAGAACGGTGGCTCTTGGTCCAGAAAGAGCCCTTTTTGTTATTTGGTGTCAATCTTTTCAGTAGTTTTTGAGAAATTTAATAAAATCCAAATTTGTATATAGGGACACAAAGGCTTTGCGACCCCTCCCGATCTCATGCAGAGATCTGAGTGGCTCAAAACACCTTAACATCAGAAGTGTTGTTAGCCATCTTGTGACTCTGCTGAAGCCAAATCCCAGAAAAAATATTAAATATACAAAATGGGCTAGGGTAGGAACACCCTTAGTTCTGGTGGTGGGGACCCAAAGGGATCCCCCCAGGGCTAAAAAGCATTTTTTAAAAATATTTTGCGTTGGCGACACAGCAGATCCACAGTAAAATAACAAAAAACCGAAGCACGGTCTCCCATGCTTCATTATTACAAAGCCCCTGGGAGGGCCAAGTCAGAGGAGCATTTTTTTTTAGAAATGTGGGGGACCTCCTGGCCCCCTCCTGTTGTCCCAGTGACTGCCACCTCCTCGGGGCTTATATTGTTTATGCCCCCAGGAACCACCACCCCCTGGGGAAATATTATCATTAGCCCCAGGGACCACCAACCCCGGAGCTACACTGAATTTTAAGCGGGGCTGCTCTGTCCCCCGCGCGTCCCTGAGACCACCACCCCAATGCAAATCTTTTTTTTTTTTAAAGGTGCTTTTATATAGATATATGCGGGGGGCAGTGCCCCGGGGACCACCACACCCTGGGGCAAACAATTGAAAGGGGGTCTTTTTCGGACACCCAGGCTCGAGGGCCCCCCAGGGCTATCTTCTCATTGGAGGGGGGCCGCGCGTGGGGCCCAGGATGGCCCTGGGAACCGCCACCCACTAGGGCCAGCTCCTGCTATGTCCCAGGGTGCCAACCCCAGGGACATAGCTGTTTGCTGTGGCTTGGCTGCAGCCAAGTCACAGCAAACACTCTGCTGTTTGACAGCTGGACCTTTAAAGCAGGTACTGCAGGTCAAACAGCAGAGCTTTCATCTTTGTCACCTGCATGCGTGCGGGGGCAGAGATGAAATGCTTCATCAAGCACGGACATGCTGTCAAAGCAGCTCCCTGCTTGCGGAAGCAATGGCACTGCAGGGGAAGCCCTTAGGCTTCCCCTGCAGTGTCAGGTAGCCCGTAAAGGTTTTTTAAAACAAATAGATTTATAAAAAAATAAATAAATAAGTAAATAAATAGGGCCAGCAAGGGAGCCCTTGAGGGCCCCCCTACACCCTGCCACGGTCCCAGAAAGCCCTTAAAGGGCTTAAAAAATACATGAAAAATAAAAACAATCCCCATATCTCTGTGGGACGGTCGCAGATGTTCACAATGAGCTTTAGGGGTTTAAGTTCAGCTGGACCTGTTTCCTTTTTTAAAAAAACATAAAAAAAGTTGTATTTAAAATAATGAATATTTTTTATTTTAAATTGAACAGAAATATCTCATTCTACCTGTACGAGATATTAAAACCTCAAAAAAACTATCTCTTTCCCTCTCACTGTTTTTCTCTCCTTCAGTCAATTTCTCCCACTCAGACACTTACGCACCCAATCACACTCACTCAGACACTCACGCACTCACTCACAGACCCACTGACACCCTCATGCAGCCATTCACAGACCCGCGCACACACTGACACACCCACTACAACACTGATGTACGCACTCTCACACCCAGACAGACAATCTGACAGCCACTCTCACCCTAGATACACCCTCTCACACCTGTTCTCCCACCCAGAGAGGCCGCAGCCAACTCGTGCCAAGCACGGCCAAAGACCCATGTAGAGCATGGGGTTGAGTGGTTAGGCAGAGTTGGCTGCAGGATCTAGCTGCAGGTCAGGTTTTGTGGGCAACCTCCCCTGTGCACCGGTGAAGGCAGTGTACAGTGCAAGTTTGGGTGCTCATAGGGGGTTGGACTCAGGGCATGGCCGGAGGCATCTGGCATTCTTCTCTGGTTGCTGCAGATCACAAACAATATATCATCCCATTTGCTATCATTTTCATGAAACCTTTTATATAAAATCACTGAATGTACCCTTTTCCCATTCATTAGCTCATATATTAATAATTTGTTCACTGTGGCAAGACAGATTCCCGTATATTCATAATATTGTACATGCGCAGTCCCCCCATGATTTTAGAATAGTCATATTTGAATTTAGGCTAGGGGAGGGAGGGTGGGTAAGTTAGTGGGTTAATGTTAGGATTGCATAGCACACTGTTACTGCTCATTTCTATATGCTATGGTATCATTATTTTTTGTATATCATACTGCTGTAAATGTGAAAATGCAGGCCTCCGGTATCTGTTGTGCCCATATACTGATTGACCACGCTATTATACTTGTAAACTCTAAAATACAATAAAGTTGTGTTAAAAAAAGTGCCCCTCTCCCACTTCCATTGTCTCCTACCAGTTAGGAATAAGTTGCTGTGGGTGAAAGACACCACTCTCAAAAGTGCAAAACGTTTCACAGCTTCCACACCAGTTGAGCTGACCTACAAACAATGTTTTTTTTGGCTTACTTCAGCTAGGAACAGGGTTAGGTACCCACCCAATAATTATAATCTTCTAATAGACAGCATTTGCTCTGCATATTTGTTCATGTTACTTTAAAACTGCAAATGTCTCCTATTTAGAAGCTTGGAAGGTTTTGCTTACCTCTTGCACCATAAAACTAAGAAAACAAGACATTGCAGCTGTCATTCTCTCCACCACATCTGAGCAATTCCAACCCAGGTCTCATCTATTTACTTATTCTTTTATAACACCCTCAGGCTTTGTGGTGCTAAGATCCAAGGGACAGAGTACTCTTCTGTCCTTGAACTGCAAAGATAGGATGGCGGACGCAGTCATCAATAGCATCAGTTTATTGGCTGATGTGTTTATGCAGCACTTTATGAAACCTTCCTCTGTCTTCTCCTTATGAACATACACTATCCTAGGAGTATCTCTGCATGCACCTCACAAGCAAAGGGGCTGATGTGCAGTATTCTTGACCTGGACCCTTAAGAAATCACGTCAACATCAACTGCAGTGTACTCTCCTGTCAGTCCGAAGATCGATCATGTCCTATATAAGTATGGTCAAGTATCAAAAGAAGGAAACTCATCAATCCTAAAACTGAAGGAGGCCAGACTCCGAATCTTCCAGTCCTCAAGGGTAATGGCTCTGTTTTTTTGGTGTATTAAATTCCCCGAGCAACCAGTGCCCATCTCTGGAGCTATCCAACCCAACAATTTAACGATTTCCTAACCACGTGCCACTGAGACTTGTATTTATAAAGTTCAGCTGCGTTGTACCCCTTATCAATCCAGGAAGCGTTATAGTCCTAGAGGTGAAAGTCTGCAACCCGAAAGCCTTCCTGTGGAGGAGATATGAGTACATTCTCCATGGGCAGTGTTTAGTTTGTAAGGGTAGATGCCTTTGTGTGCTTGCAAACATATCCGATACTCTCCTTCATGTTACTTCTGCTCTGCAGCTTAATCTGGATGAAACGATTACCACTCTGAAGCAACCACAGGGTGAGAAGAGGCCTCTGAAAGGTCAGCTTGCTTCACCCGAACATCAGCAGGTACAGTAAAGTCCAGGAAGAGATTATACATGTGGTGAAGAGCAGTGGGATGGGCATTTTATTATCTGCGGTAGGAGTTCTGTACACCCAACCTATGCTAGACAACTGTGCGTGAATGATCATTTGTGGGTGCTTCAGATGTTTATGCCATGAGCAGATGTTGTTGAAGACATCTGTGAACAGAACAGGCTTCTTTCCGGTGCGGGAAGCATATGTTAGGCAAGGAACCATCCATTCCCATTCTTGGCTCTCTTAGTCTCACCAGAATACACAAATGTTGAGCGTTCCATTGAAGACTATGGAGTGCCTCAGGGCCAATAATAGCTGGTACAGACCTTCTGCTCCAAGAATCCAATGTGTCATTTCATTTCTGCCTTTTCTGTTTAGAAAACTCTACCCATGGTGTTGAATATTTCATTAGCATTATAGCCCCCCCATCCCGACCATAATTGTTAGTTGTTAAAGGCCCTCTCCCTTGTTATAGGCTGTCACCTGAAGCTCTGGCCTGTAACTCGAGTTCAGGACCTTTAAAGACTGGTATAGACCTCAACAGTGGGCTACAATGATGTAATTGAACATTGGTATGTTAATAGGTTCATTGAAGATAATATAACTGCTGTGGTACAGTAATGGCTAGGGCATACTTCTGATCTTGCTACAGTATTTAAATATGTGTCTTTCTGTTTCTTCGTGTTTATTACAGAGTAGTCTACAACAGTGGGTAGAATGTTCTGATAGCATTAGAACGCCTCCTTTGTGTTAAATTGGTTGTTAAAAGCCCTCCCCCTCGTTATAGGCCCTCGTCTTTGCTCAGCTGTATAGCTCAGGGAGAGTGCCTTTAACCAACATTATAGCTCTGAGAAGCAGGCTGTAATACCATATAGTGTTTCTGGCCAAGACAAAAACCTATTGATCTTTCTGCAGTGTACCACCAATCAATCAGTAGTTACTTGGGGCTCAGTTTGTGTACTGTTGGCCAAGCAATTTGTGAAATTAAGCAGAATTGTGGCAATGAAGTCCAGAGTGAGATTCTGTGGGTATCACGTAATCATCAGATGGCTACACATTTTTGTAAAATTACTAAAATATCCATTCGCACCCAGGTCCTTCACCGTTTTTCAATATGTCAATGGCCCCTCTTAGGTCGGCTTCCTCAGAAGGTTCTGCTTCCGCTCAAGTCTCCAGTGGTGTCTCCAGTCCCAGCCTCATCAAAAGATTTGTCTGTCAGCTCTAGCCTCAGACTGAACTACTGGGTACATAGCTTTTCTTAGTACTCAATGGATCTTTTAATTTCACTCCAATGCAATATTTGCCTTTATCTAATAATCATCTATGATGTTGTTGGATCCATTCTTTCCTATGCCACACCCTTGTTGAACCTTTTGCTTTGTTTGGCTTTCACCGTGCCTGCTGTATTGTAATCCATAGACCCTAGTTTTCCTAACCCCTGGCTTCAGCTAATTTTCTCCTCGAGGACAGGTTATGTAGCTGTTCCACAGTCCATGTCCTCATGGCCAGGGTTTGCTCAAGTCCTCTGAAAACAGTTGCCTTGTGATACCAGCACAAATGGCCCAATAAATGCTGTGCTTCTATGGAAGGAGAGTGCATAAAATGTAAAGTGTCTTTTGTCTACCTCTCCAGAAATCGTTGCAGTGTAGCTGCATGTGCTTCAGGTGGTCCCTGAACTGCCTTCACTCAGGTAGTAAAGTTCCAAGAGCCTCCCAGGTAGTGGCCAGACAGACTGTCGCTTTCAGTCCTTCCCAGGGCATCGGATCCTACCAACACGCAACATCACAGGCTATGCACAGGGAAATCAGATCCTCCCAACCAGCACTAGGTCATGTGAACCACACCGAAATCACCTCTCTCTTCTTAGACAATGAAACAACTAAAATCAAACACCACAAGCTCAACATACACATATACATCTACTCACATCAGTCTACCTGCACCAAAGAGACTGTACAAACTACACAAGGTGCAACACCACTATATCTCTCTATAGAAACATCCTACAAAACAACTTCAAGTACCACTACACTATTACCTAGCAGACGTATACAACGACATTGACAAGGCCATTAAGCTGAGCATCTCCAGATGCAATCATGGAGGCATGCAACAAAACTCGAGGACAGCTAGAAACAACTATTCCTTGGAAGAAAGCGAATGTGTAACCAGTATCTTACACACCTAACAGAGATCCCTTTAAACCATTGCAGACTGGTCCTAATTCTTCTATATCATGAGTATTACTTCCCTAATGAAAGGACCATAAATAAAATAGCACGCTTCTTTTGCGCAAACACACAGCAAAAGAACAGGTACACTTTCCCCAGCAAGCTGATAACCGGGTTTGGACACTAAGTAAAGCCAATTGGTATTTTTCAGCTGGTGCAGATAACATGTAAGCTAGCAGCCCTAAATATAGATGTATGGCATTCTCTACACTAAATAAAGACAACAGGTATTCTTTCAACCATGAGCAAAAGGATGGCTGTACAAGTCAATGCAAGGATATTGGGTGTCATGGTAACCATTACCAGGGATAACTAGCCCTGTACCACGAACATGTTCTGCACTTGCACTCAGGAGCAGAACATAAATGTACCCTCAAGCTTCAACACATTCTACTGCGAATAGCCCATACTGCCTTACGAGGCGAGTTATTGAAATTATGCGGTTAGGGTTTCCACTGCATTTTCCGCTTACTTATGGACATAAGGCACTTGCCACAAAGGCCGCCTTATGCTACATAATTTGCAAATTTCATGAAAAACATTTCATGCTCTAACGGATCAAAAGTTGGTAAAAGAAACACAGCGTTCATGGTGAAACACAGAGGCAGACACTGCAAAAGTTAAGTGGCCACCTTTCAGTTATTGATCGTAGTGTTCAGGTGTGAACAAGTGCTTCAGTTCCCCACAGGGGGGGTAGAAAGCGCTATGTAAATGATGCAGTACGACACAACACAATGCAGATGAATCCCAAACATTTGACTTCTCTTTTCAAGGGCTTGATTTTATACTGCCTCCCAGCATGGCACTGTCGTCCTACATATGTAAGATCCAATATCCTCTGCAGGGTTCTTTGATAATGGAATTATGAGCTTCTAAAGTCCAACAAAGAGCAAACCCTATTGTACATTGAACATTATTTTGAAGCATACCCACGGTATGCAAAATAAAATAAACTTCCTTGATAATGGAAATATGAACTCCATAACGCCCCAAGAGGGGACACAGGAAAAATCCAAAACTGAAGTCATTTTAAAACATGCGATATGCAAAATAAAGAAACTTTTTTGATAATGGAAATATCAGTTTCTAAGGGCTCAGGAGTGGGCACATGATAAGCACACCTGAGGTAGGCAAAACAAAAGAAACACGCTTTTTACTCCAAGGAATGTGAGCATGCTCTTGAAGGCTTCCAACACTCTTCAGCAGCTTAGCAAAATAACAGCTAAGTGACACATACAAAGACAACACATCACCCTGTTCATCTACATTTTAAAAAAACAACACATTCCCTTACTTTTGGTTCATTCAGCATCAGCATGCACTGCTACTCTCGGGGTCATCCCCATGCCATTCATAGCAAAGCATCGACTCCATAGTGACACTACTAACCTGAATCACAACTCAACCGAAGTTCAGAATCATTATGGCAACACCGACCTGATGGCCAGAGTAACCCTTGCATAAAGCAGGTCACCCCACCCAGCTGCAGTTGTTGTGAAATGCAATGCTCTTCCTCTAGGAGTGATCTACTTTTCCACTTTGGGAGTATTTCACTGTGTGCTCCAAGCCCCTACTACTAAAAATCTGAACACACTCAAAGCACATAAAAGAAAACAAAGTTTCTGTTCACCTTTATCTAAACCACTTCATACACAATCGATGAAATGGGGAATGCATGTATGCAATTCTTACACTCACTCACAATAATACACATACACATTTTTTAAACAGTCAAGAAAAATTAGAAACCACCACCAGAGTCCAGGTGATCCAGCTGAAATGCATCTGCGTGAAACAAGCATAACTGAGTCTCTCTAGCCCCCGAATTAACATTGCCCGCTCTGTCAAGAAAACAAGCACTGGCAACAGATATAGTGCTCCGCGATAGTCCTGTCAGGACATGGTGATCCACTGCCTTCTGTGTGATTTACCAGCACTAGTAGGAACAGCTGTTGCACTTTAGACAGCATCATTATCTGTATCCTTTGGCCTGCCAGTGTGTCTTCGTAGATGGAGGAGTGAGCGCTCAAATCTGTTGGTATAATAACACATCACAATGATTTCAATATGGGCATCTGCTTCTTTCATTGCAGTTTGGTCTTTAAGGGATGTTAGGTTTGTTTTCGGTTTCTGAACGCATTATGTGATGTTTCTGAAGGAAAGAGCTGCCCTCTGTATCTGCACATCACTTCATTCTAGTGGAGGTTGTTCACTTAAGGTTGCCATCATCAACTTGTCTTGGTCAGGTGTTCGGTTGGGTATTTGAAGGATATGTTGATGGTCTCGGTGGAATGGGGGGAGGGGCAAAGCTCCTGGGGGGGCCCTCAGCACAGTACCCTGGCCTGAGAGCTCCTGAACGAGACTGGAGGGGGCCCTTCCATGTGCTGTGTAGGCGAGCCCCCTCAAGTTTCTTTATGCTACTGGATGGTCTGTACTATTGTTGGCTGTCACCGCAGTAGACAACAAAGTTCATGACTTGCCCTTGTTTCTTATTGATAGTAGATGGCTCGTGCTCACTTCCGTCTCATTAAAAGGTACTTAGTAGATGTAATTGCTGAACACTTCGACACCCTTATCTCCATGTCACACACAGATCTCATATGTATGGAGAATGAGGAAATTAGGAGCCGAAATAGGGACAGCAGAGAAGCACCAGGTCTTGCATTGCTTTTTCCTGTGGTGTCCTCTCCTTCCAAGTAGCTGCAGAAATGAAAACCAAAGGAATAGGACCAGTGCATCATGTGACACAGACTGCAATTTTTCAACACCAAAAATCAGAGGTGTTTGGTTAGAACAAGTGCCCCACTCCTACTTGTTAGGCTGACGTTAGCAATGTGACTTAAATGTCTACTCTCAATGGGTCCTTGATCCGAATAGAGATGAATCACTTTCACTTGAGCAGTTCCTCAAGTCGAAAAAACAATGGGTATGTCTTCCATTATTCCTGTGGTAGGTGACACGATGTTTATGCAAACATAGTTCAACACCAACAAGGGATGTGGGCGTCCAAGGTTCTATACCAAGTGTACATTTGATGGAAAAACCAGAAGGCTTCCAGTTTTCCTAGCTGTGTTGCAGCCAGATTCTCTCATAAGGGTGCCTGGGTTCTGCTACAGTCAATTGAGGTGAGCATCAAGCAAGACTTTCTCCTAACCTGGTGGGTCTGCTTATAAAACTCTCCACCTTTCTTTCTGGAGTAAGTTGAGCTCAGCTACTCCTGCGCACCGCTCAGCAGTGAGGAATAGTGCCAGTAGACACATTTGCTTCTCTTCAGTCCTGTCAAGCACACAACAGACAAAAAGGTGGCTTTTCAGCAAATAGTTATACCACCTACGTTAGACCGTATTGCCGGGCTGACTTGTTTTTATCTGAGTTTTAGTATGATCCGCATGGAGACAGGTTGCAGGTTCTGTGCAGCTGGTGTGATTGTAAGTGGGATTAGGTTGCAGCACGCCATATGTGATGTTTATTGTGTTTTGGTGATGTATAGTCTTACTGTTGCCAAGGGAAACATAAACTAGAACCATCAGAATATACATTACAGAACTAGGACTGGACACATTGTTTCAGGTCTGAAGTGGAGCAGATAGAGGGCTCAGTGATAATACATCTTTTTATCTTTACAGCATTCTCAACATCAGCTGGAGCAGACCGTCGCTGAATTATCATTGAGGCTGCATGAGCTAGCCAGTGAGAAGAGGGAGCTTGAGGTATATGTGCTCTAGAGCGTTCTGTATTCTTTACCTCTGGGATTCCTTGGCTGGGCTGTACCAAGCACCCCTGCCAACCACACCATGCTTGGGGTTTTGGGTCTCAGTGCATTGAAGCAGTGTGACCTGCTTGTTGTAGAGTGAGTGGAAGAGGCACCTGTGTAAGTAGCTAGGTATTGGTTCATTGCCCTTGTAAATGGGGTTTGGAAAGTGCATTCCCCTGGTATAAAAAGCTAGCAGTAACTGTAGCGGAAACAGGTGGTCCTGGTCAGTACCTTGCATCTCACATAACACATACAGAGAGTCAGGGAGAGAACAAATAGAACAGACCAAAAGGAATCAACCCATACTTTTCCCCTATATATAGAACTAGAAACACAAGAGTATGGGGTTCACTTATAATAAGGAGTTACAAACAGGGGAAGATTCCCTGGTGCTCTTTAAGCTCACTTAATGAGTTGATTGTGTTAAGTGCTGTGGAGGGTCGTGTAGTGATGGTGGGGGGTGTGTCCTTTACGGACTAGATGGTCTCACACACTATATAGTGTCATGCTTCATCATTTGACCACCTAGACATGTGGGGCTTCATGATGACTACTCAGGGTGTCCAAGGCTTTCTAGAAAATTAAATATGTCCAAACTAACAAAGTATAGATACATAAAAACACAAAATGTAAAACTGAACATTTTGAACCGCTCTGTAAATGTGAAGGAATTTGAAATTGGACTCAAAAACTGAAGGGTCTATTCACAAAGGTAAGTTTGTGTGTGTGGATCTACTCACTTGTACATTATATCTGCACCTAAGCGTAAGCCTCCACTTTTTTGCTATTCACCTTTTTTTAGTGGAGATTTACACCTAACTGTAGACTTTAGAGTCTCTACAACTACATTTGTGTGTGAAAAGTTACTATTATGAACAGTCCACCTCTTTGTAACGATCTCCGTCACGGGGCATAGTACTCCTGATAGGAAAATAAAAGGACATTTAATAAAGTTTATTTGAGAAATGAATAAATAGAATTCATTTAATGGAAAATAAAATGTTAAATAACTTTAAGCAATTAAAGAAAAAAAATACCCCCACCCTACATTTATTATTAACTTTATAGTAGTAATAATTCGCAAATAAATGTAAATATATTAATGAATATTTTAATTATACATTTTTAATAAGTAGTTTAAAGCTACATTTATATACACTGAGTAACATTTTTATTTAATTTGCAAAAGACTTTGTTATATTAGGTGTTTAATTAATAATAATACATTTTTAGACTGTTTAGGTTAAAAATTTAATTTATATTAAATTTAAGGGTATTATTAAATTTAAAAACTTCAATTTAGGAATACTTATACTTTTATGAATAACTTTAAAAATATATATTTACGTGTGTGTATGTGTACATCTATCTATCTATCTATCTATACCTAAATATATATATATATATATATATAGATATATGCATCAAACGTGTCCTTGTCCAAATAAACAGAAATCAGTCAGGACACCTTCGGCAAGTTGCAAATGTATTGGAAATGACACAAGGTTATTCCTCCCAACGCGTTTCAGCCGTAGCCTTGATCACGGATGGGGAGTCAAAATTCAAACCCAATAAATATCAAAATAGACCAACATAAAAAATCAACTGACAATACAATACAAACAAACTACTCAAAAAGGTGGGTGCTTTATGTCATTTACAATACATTTGCAACTTGCCAAAGGTGTCCTAACTGTTTTCTGTTTATTGGGACAAGGAAACGTTTGATGCATATTTATGGGACTCCCGATCCCATGGTCAGACCGCCATGTTTGAGCCTCGCTATTTCGGGACTGATTGTCAATATTAGGATGGTATTAGGATTTTAAGTGTATTTGTGTATTTTGTGAACTGTAAGAGTCGACTTTTCTGTTAGTGTGCATTTTTGTATTCATGTCTCTCCCATAACCCATTCTTAAATTTTCCTGAACCCTTCCCAATTAGTAGTAATTATTCCCCATCTTCTCAAGATGTACACCTACATTAGCGGAGACATCCAAACAGAGAAGATAGTAGATGAAGAGTTCCCCAGCCCTGGGTTTTTTCAATTACATTATGTAGTACATGAAGTAGCACAACTAGACCCTGCCTTATGTGCTCCAAAATGCCTTCTGGTAATTGGGCCTTACGTTGATATCCTTATCTTGTTTCAATGAAGCGGCACAAGTACAGCCCTTCAATTAAAAATAGAATTTCATTTTTTTATGCGTTTATTTATTAATTTTAAAAAGAAATTGCATAATATCTGTGTGTGCTAGGTCTACACTTGCTTCTATATTGTTGTGTATTTGTTTGAGCTTCAAATTGCAGAAATTGTCTTAGTCCTCAGTTTCCAGTAGTAATTCAGTGGAGCCTGCAGCGGTCAAAAGGTTAACAGCCAGGGCTGTAGTTTATAGGCTTTTAATCTTGTGCATTGTACCACTACCCATGCGTTGCACATGCCATCTCTTTGTGTTGTTGATGTTTAGAATGAATAGACGCACATATACCTCTTCAGGACTTATGTTAAAAGTGGTTCTACGTTCAGGGTTTTGGAGAATGGGAAATTTCTCTGGCTTCGTCCTTTCTAATTCTCCCCCACCCAGCTGCAGGTGCTCAATTGCCTCCCTGGCAATTCTTTGCACCTGTTGCCTACACTGTCATGATGTGATTTTCATCCAAGTGTGATCCTTCTACTCATCATGGAAATCTATACATTTGCTCCACTATAGAACCAGGTGAAGAGGCTTGAATCTGAACTGGAGTCCTCCCTGGCAACTCGCTCTGAAAATAAGCAGTTGCGGATGGTGATCACAATTATGGAGGCAAAGCTGAAGAAGGTAAGACATAGATAGCCATCTTTGGATGCCTTTTAAGTATTTACAGTGCCTTCAGGTTAACGAGAGATAAACAAAAGAAGGAAAGCTAGAGATGTGTACATGTAGTTCCACATCACTGACGAAAACAGAGACCAAATGGTGAACACATTTGTATCAACAAAGGTAAAAGTGATAAGAAAGGCAATTCTGAAGAATAATCAGGGTTTGTGGAAAACATAAGGGAAAATGACATATCAAGAGATAGTGGCAGGTTTTAATTAAAATAGCAGAACGGCAGATGGTATCAATGATATTATCAGTCTGAAAGTAGAAATCAAGTTCAATTAAATCTGTTGACTGATGCAGGTTCCAGAGTGGTCAATGTCTGCCATACACAACCCTCCCTTGAGGGCACCAAACATCCAGTCTGCAAAAGAGTTTCCACTGAACTGTGTCAAGAAGCATAATTCCCCCAACAGACAATAAACACAGACAATAGGTCTCTGGAAGAATACATTTAATATTTCTAACCAATAGTAAAAGAAACACTGTAGTGAATACGTAATGAAATAAACATAAATGGGAGCAGAAAGCCAAGCATGATTTACAGCCTGAATGCAGACATCCCTCGTCATCGAGCATATGTTGGGTACCAGTCAGTCATCGCCTGGTGCATACGAGGGCTCACAGATAACGTTCTTCCCTCTCCTTTCAAAAGCTGTGTCTCTGATACCACATTTGAAGAGTCTGCGAAGGAGGGTCCTATGTAGGCCAAGCTTAGGGTGGTGCTGTCTTCACCTAGGCCTCACCCCGCTGACCTTTTACATACCAAGGCTACCAGTGGTTGGTTATTCATTATAATTGCAGCATAATGATGGAGGGATGCTGGGCATCATCAAGGCAATGAGTGTAGCGCCATGCTCATGGCCCTGGTCTGCTTTAATGAAGCTAGAGAGAAAGACCCCTGGACCATTCCTGCGTTTTCAACCACACGCCTTAGCCTTTGGCACAGTTGGGCCCGTCGCACCATAGTAATGCTATGGATTTCTATGAAGCATTAAATTGTGGGGTTGACAGCAGCTGTTCTATCAGGGAGCATCTACAATGACATCCTTCCTCCCCACAAAACTATGTGAAAATCTTGTGTCCTCCCCCCCTTCAGAGTGCTAAGGAGGGGATATTTCACTCTCTCTCCATGTGCACTAGTCAGTCAAGACTTATGTTTTGTGTCACCTGAAGATGCTTACCTGGAAATCAACAGACCTTGTTGCCTTTACCTCTGAGGCAGATATAAAAACTTCAAGATATGGCCATTTCAGAACTGTACACCATCTTCCATTGGTATAATGTGATTTGCATCCACTATGTACCATTTTCCCAAACATACGATTTCTACCTCGACAGAATAATATGACATTTGTTTTTCTGACCAACATCTTATCATTCACTGATAAGGACCTCCCTGTATCCCTTGGCCTACAGCTTCACAGTATAACACTCAGCCATTATCTGATCTGTAAATGTGCTAAAGTAATGGGGGTGGTAGTAGCATTGTTAAACCACCAGGGTGTCTCTATGTATCTGTATCTAACTAAATAGCTCATAAACGTTATCTCCAGAGTTGCTTCAATTGATCTCTTTTTTTGCGTAAATATGGGTTCTCAGTAAACAAAAACTGGTTCTAGTTTATTCCCATTTAGGGAATTTAATTCATAGATGCAATCTTGGACACCCGCATGCCGCTGGTCTTTTTTCCCAGGATAGACTGAACAGCATTCAAGCGATGGTTGGGAAATTCTCTGACAATCTTCATCAGTCAGAAAAATCAGTATTGAGAATTAAGGTGTCATGGCTTCGTGCATTTTCCTAGACTCGAAAATACTACTATGACATCTGAATTAGAATAAAAAATGAAGGCAAAAAGTTGACTTGTCAACCCATTGACAGACCTTTGTTTGGCAAAACAATTGTGAGCGCAAAACCTTCCTCTTATGTAGATGATTCCATACAGTTTCCTAGTCAACAATTGGTATCAACTGGAAGCATCTTGGCTGAACATCTTTAATGTCTGCATTACCCAGGGTTCTGTGTCTGACTGGTTAAAAATAAGCCATGTGAGGCTCCTAATAAAGTCACCTGGTACTGACCCTGCAAATCCTAAAAACTATAGGCTCGCTAAAGGCCTAATTTTCTTGGATAAACTTTTGGAAAATTGTTTTGCTGCAGACTGAAAATTGTGTCTCAGTGAATTACCGTCTAGGAGACTCTAATGTGTTTGCGAGTCAAGTCCCAGTACTAAATCCTCTACTCTATATGTTGATGATGCCCTCAGCATCTCAGAAAAAATGGGTCTTATTTTCAGGTACAGCTTGACCACTCTGCAGCGTTCAACATCACAATTCATCATTTATCTCTCAACACTTTTCAGACTGTACTAAAATGGTCTTTATATGGTCCCTGAAACAGAAAGATGGAAATCAACATTGATAACCGCCATGCCCCTCTGAACTACACACATAGAACCTTAAGGCTCCATCTTCACGTGGAACCATCAAGTGATCTATTAAATGGTCTTGGGTTTGATTACACCAACATAGTAATGACACTCACATCAGAATGAGATTACTTGAGGATATAAACATTTTTTCAAATGTCTAGGCAAAATAAAAGCTTGGACATCTCAATTTAAACTGAACCTAGACTCTTCTAAAACTGACGTCTTCATCCTCACATGATAATACCATGATATAATACTGTTTTGTCTCTCCAGATTCACTGGGGATCACACTGTTGCTAAACCTCTGGGATTCGTTCTTGAGAAGAGACCCAGATAAACATATAAAGCATTTAAAACATTTGGTTAAAGGTTGGCAGCTTCCACTGAGGATTTCGGAAAATTAAAACCATTTTTTCAATCAAGACTAAAAACGTCATTCAAACCCCTTATCCTTCATAGAATTGACTCAGTCAACGCCCTGTGGATTGGCTTTCCCGAGTGCAGATTTGCGCCACTGAAAGCAACACTGCATGCAGCTGCACAAGACGGGTAAAACATGTGAAAGTTGCAAAATGCCCTCCTCTCCATGTGAGAAATGTCCCATGGCGAGGGCAGCATTGTTTTTTTTATTTTCCACTAGAAACTCCCAAATTGGATTTATGTTTAGAACAATAAAAAAAACACTTTGTAAGTTTGTCTTGCGGCTCCATCAGGTTGACAGAGCTGTCTGTCAAACTAACAATGCATTGACAGGAACTGCAGTGACGGTGGTTCCTACCAATGCTAGAGATCTTCCCTGGGCCAGAGGACATCTCAGAATGTGGCAGACAGAATACACACCCATCCGCCAAGCTCTAAATCAGGCTGATAGTTGTTTGTGGCCTATCCACTTTCCCCTTATCTTGGTTGTCCATCAGTGCCATAATGCCTTTACTCATCCTCCACAAAAACATAAATACCTTAAGCTAAGCTGAACCAGATCAAAACAGAATTTGTGCTGCACAATAGGTGCATGCTCCAACCTCAGATCTAGGCACACCTGGACAACATGGGTTCCCACATTTCCTTTTGTCCTCTGCCAAGTCCCAAATCTCTTGCTTAAAAAAGATGCTGATTTACCTTTCCAATCCATGCATTTTCTAAGAATTTACTGTATATAAAGCTGGTTGACCAGTGTTAAAATTATTAGTGGAGTAAACATGTAAGGCCAGATATACTAATGCACTTTGCATTCACAGACCCGCAATTCCAAAACCACTGGGTTTGAAACCTCAAACATGCCTTTTCCAGATAAGCAAAATGTTGCGTAAAATGTTTTTCCGTCTCGTAAAATTGATTTTGCGACCTATATTGAAATTGCAATAATGAAGGCCTGGGGGTTCCTCCAAATTACAGTTCGGTATTTAGTGTATCAATGGTTTGTGACTGCAACTGCAGTGGCAAACCATTCATCAGTTTCCGAAATCCCAACGGAGATGATAATTGATTCGCAAAGGGGAAAGATTTCCATTATACTCCTTCACCTTTGAGAATAGTGCCGAAGTCTCGGGGGAGTGGAAGGTGGTCCAGAGGTTCAGTGTGTGCTCCCCCATGTTTTCCAAATTGAAACATTATTTTTAAAGCAGCACTATTTCCTTTAAGGAACACAGCCTGCCTTAAAAAAAAAGTTTGAAAGGCAAACAGAGGGATGGTGATCTGCTGTTTCTTTCAGGCCACCATCCCTGAGTTTGTAGCCAATCACAGGAGTCACAAATTGCAACTTGTCTAACTAATATCCATTAGGTAGGTCATTCTGCAATCCATGCGAATTGTGATTTTGGAATGCATTATTGCAAAGTCAGAGTCTGTTCGCCAAGTGTCAGTGGGCAATTTGCAACTGTGGACTCTTAACATATTTGATCCTTGAATCCACTTCTGCTTTTGTGCTGCTTTTAAATAGTTTTCGGTGTTTTTAATTGCTGTGGGTGAAGTTAAAAAAATGATTTGGGAAGACGGCTTCAGGAGACAAATAGGCAACGTTTCTAGTGTTAATGTATAAGTGTGACTTTCCAAGTTGGTCATGAACGTCTGTTTTCGGGACCCTGAAGTGCTGGGGGGTAACCTTTTAATAAGCCCCTCGGTCAAGTGTAACGATCTTGCTGTATTTTCTAGGTAAATGAAGAATTCAGCTCTGGCAACATCCGCCAACAAAAATTGGAATCCCAGCTCAAGCAGGTACCATCAGTGGTGGATATTACATAGATGTTTTACTGTTTTTAAATTTAGTGTTTTATTTTATATTATTTTATTCAGCAGTTTTCAGTATTGCACGAACAATGCCTACAGTGTGGCGATGTGTCTGCTGCAAAGCTAAGAAATTCTGCACAATAATTAAAATTATATCTGATAACATAGGCATCAGTACTTTATAAATCAAGACTGTGAGAGCAAAAAAGAGGCACGTAGAATAAACATATAGGGACATAATGCTGTAGTAATCCAAACTGTACACTCAAAATGTTATAAATGATAGAACAGCAAAACTTGAACTGCCCAAATATTTACCAATGTTTTATGGTCATGGTTTTGCAAATAAAACAAACTATGAGACCTTTTCACAAAGGTAACAGTTACAGCTGAAAATGACTTATAAGAATTCACAAAAGAATTCCCGTCAGCCGGAAATAGATTTACTACTGCAGATTCCCCCACCGAGTACAGAGATACCCACACTAGTACCCACCACTCAAGAGATGCGAAGTTGGCATTACAAGCAGTGGTTTGACTTGTACATTTGTGATGCCTCTGCCCCTCCCCAGAACAATGAACATTTTCCAGCACATATACGGAGATTCACAAACTTTGATCTGACCTCCCTTCCCATACTGGAAAGGGTTGCAAATTTACTCCAATGAAGAATGGGAAGGAGAGCCCTCACCCCCACTTTTGGTGATGGATTTTCTCCTGGGGAAAATGCTTTCTCTAGGGTGAAATATGTGCATTTTGACAGTGCTGAAATCTAGACTATGTTGATTTCTGCACAGATGAGTCAGAGTCCAGGGGAAATGCCACATGTCATCCGTGGTAGAAGACCTCGAAACCTGCGCCTGGCACAGCTTTCCAGGTTTACTTTTGGGAAAGTTTGTGAATCTAAAAAACTTAAAAGTGTTATGTAACTCTCCACCCATATTTGTATGTATATTTTTCCACGAATAGAACCCACTTTACTTTGAGATTTATAAATATACAACAGCAAACTCGACAAACAGTACATACACATGAGTTTACATTGATCCAGCATAAAAAAATTGAACATCATTTCTGAAGAAGATGTTTACTTGGTAAATGATTTTAAGTTGTCTTTGGTATTATTGAGACCGGGGCAAGCCTGATGATGAAAAGCTATTTCCCCATTGATAGTAAGTGATTTTATTACTCATGTATGTTTTCTGCCCTCTGGAACCTGGTGTTTCAGCTTTTTTGGATCCTTTACTCACAAAAGAATCTCTAAGAGGAGGCCTAGACTTAAAGCCTTTGTTTTATATCACACAACATAAAGTGCTTACTTACTAAATTTGACTGTCAGTGAGCCTAAATTTGGGAATATGAGATAGAAAATAGCTTATAACTGTGGTTTGCACATAACTTTATACTAGGTAGTGGCAATGGTAGGAACATTCAAAATAAGTCAAAGAGACTCCAATGTTTTTCAAACTCCAGGAGTCATTCTGCTCTTACCCCATCAACAAATTGGATAACTTCAAATGTTAATTTTGAAATGCAAGGGTTTCGTAATGCATGGGTGAGTTTTATCATTTTCAAACTCACAATTTCAAGAAATAAAAAAAGTTGATGCAATCTTTTATCAGTATTTCTAATGTCTCCTTCCTACTGACTTGTGAATTGACCATCAGAAAGTGTAAACATTAACAAATGCTAGGGGCTGATCCCAAATGTGATGAGCAGACCACCCAGACAGTGCCTCAGTGGAGCTCATCTAAACAAGCAGTGGCTGAAATGCATAACCCAGTGCCCATTCCTTTATGTTTGTAGTATTCAACAGCACAGACTGCCCGAGACACAAGCTAAGGAAGAGCTATTAACATTGCCAACCCATTACTTTTGGAGTTTCAATAAATTTGCCCCAATGCAGTGGATTTTCTTTAAAAGGGTAATGGAAAAATGTAGGCCCATATGTATGAGGGCCATGCATGCAGTTGCATCACTTTTTGTGGTGCAGCAGCAGCACAAACCACAAAATCATACTTATGAAGCCACGCAAAGCCACTTTGCATAGCTTTGAGTGGCCTCATAAATATGGAGTAAGGCAAGCCAGCGCAAATCGCTGCATTGCCTTACTCTGCATCAGGGAGGCGTTCCATGGGCATTGCAGTGGGCGTTCCCATGCAACACTCATGGATTTTGATGCAGATCCAGATTTACAAGAACTTGTAAACAGGGGATGTGCCAAAACCTTACACCATCCAAGGGGAGGCGCAACGTGGAGAAATATCTTTATTTTGCCTCATTTTTTCATTTTACTATGTGTGCTTCCCTTCAGGTTTAACCAAGTCTCAGGAATGGTGGAGAATGCTACAAGTTTTACTCACTAAGATCTTTACAATTTTTTTAAGTGAGCTGGTTATCAAAAATTATCCCCAAGTTGCGGTCCAAAGAGGGCCAGTTTGTCCACTCACCAGTCTAATGCCTAGGCTATTTTGCCTATCTTGAGCTTTTGAGAATTGGAGTTCATTCAGCCTACAACCGCAGGCCTTGAATTGATCTTGGCAGAATATTAGATGGCTGTCATCTGCATAAGCATAAAATGTTAAGTAGACTGAGTGAATTAAATCAGCTAACATGGCAACATTTGTGTTAAAGAGAGAAGGACTTAGGACAGGACCCTGAAGGACCCTGCACTGAAGTTTCTTGAGGCTTGATGGATATAGAAGTTAGGACACTGCCTGACAGCGCTCTTCGAAGAAGGGAGGTAGATGGAGTTGTACTCAGGGCAGAGGCCTTAGAGACCCCATATTAGAATGTCTTGAGGCTTAATGGAAACAGAGGTAGGGACTGTACCTGGTAGCACCCTTCCACGAAAGAGGCTAACCAGTTAAGTACAGCCCAGCCAGATCTATATGTGTTAGAAAGTTAATTAGAATTAAGTGAAAGACCATGTCAAAGGCTGCCATGAGCTTCAATACAATTAGGGCAACCTCACCCTCAGGCATTCAGAGTCATGTGAATGTCATTTGCCACTAAGAATAGTCCCCTTTCTGAAAAAGGGGAGAAACACCGATTGAAAGGTGTCCAGAACTCTAGTGACATGATCGAGAACTGTGAGTTTTTGTTTTACTATGATTTTAGTGACTTTTGAGGCAACCTGTTAAAGAGAAATTGGCCTGTATTGTCCATTATTTGTGAAACTGAAGCAGGCTTTTTCAGTAGAGACGGGGATAGATTTATTTCCAGTTTCTAGGCACTTTAACACCCCCTGTGAGACGTTACACAACTTGGTTAGAGCCAGTACAATTGTGAAGGCCAGTTTATAATCAGTCTTATTGGACACAATCTCAAGTTGATCCTGAGGAAATACAGTTAGTTTTGAGAAGAAAGGTATCCTATGGGAGAAATGAATCAAGAAAGTCAGTGGTCCTTGTGTTCGTCATGGTGGTGTCGAGGAGGGACCTTTGAGAAGGACTAGATTTTGGAAGTTTTACCCTGAAAAACATCAGCTTCTGACTGCTGCTTACTCAAAGAACTAGATGCCACAATCCTGCTGGAGGATCACACAGGTAAGACATATGCCAGGTCAGCCTGCACCTCATCCAAGGAGTATGACCTAAAAAGGTAACATTTGACCATCAGTGGAAACTGAAAATACATTAAAACAAACATTCGTGCAGAGCCAGCTTCAGTGGGTGCCAGTTGTATGTGTCTACTCGAGGAAAGGCAGGAGCCCAGAGCCCAGTATTTAATAGGAGGACCTGAGCTGCTTGGGGGGCACAGGGCAACCTATGCTTTTGGATATCCACCAGTTTTGTAGTTTCTAGTGGATCAGCGAATCAAACTGCCCTACCCTAGTAATTGAGTTTACAGCAACATGCTTGCCCCTATGAACGGCCTAGGCTACTAAATGTTTGTAGTTGCCTGCACTGTTTGTTTGATGCTGACTGTTCTGTCATTTCGATTTGTCTGGATATAAATGATTAATTAACATCTTGCCTTTTGGAAATTTTTTGGTTCATACTTGATCTTTTTCTGGTCAAATTAGTTAAGAGGTATTTATCCCTCTCATAAACACCTATTCTTTAAAGGCCTTTTTATTTACATTTGGTATGGGAATTCAGGTTCTTACTTACTTTACTGTACTGTTAATAGTTTCTGAGCATAATTTAAACCCCACCTGCCTATTTTCTCCTCACTTCCTAGGCAACATCAATCCTGGCACAGCACGAAATGGACTACGCCAAATCAATGAAGCACTGGGATGCCGCCATTACAGAAATGATGACCATGAAGGGACAAATGGATGCCATGGAGGAGAGGGAGCGCCAAGTGGTAAGAGGAGGACTCCTTGACTATACATTCTAGAGCAGTGGTTCCCAACCTGTGGTCCGGGCCCTAGGGGCCCATGAAGCCTCCTCAGGGAGTCACCGACTGCTTACCAAATGAAATAATATTAACAGCTTAGGTCCTCAGCTTAAAGTAATGACTAAGTGGAGGGTTGTCCCCAGATTCCATTAAAGATTCAGTGGGGGTTCGTGGGCTCCAGTAATAATAAAGTGGGGGTCCACAGAAGTCAGAAGGTTGGGAACCACTGTTCTAGAGCACTGACTTTTATTGTGATTAAGCAAGGTGGTCATGTTAGTGCAAAACACACCCTTGTTTAGTTAATCTGTGGAGAGAACTTGGACTGCCGACAACCCACTCTGCTGGCTGACCAGATAATGGGCACATTTCCAGCACAAACCACCTGCAAATCACCAACTGCCTGAAAACTCAAAGTGCTTAAACTGCCACTAATAGTTACTTTTGCAGTGAGAAGATGACTGGAATTACCACCTAGAGTTTGACTTTTTTTAGCTTGTTGCAGGGGAATATGCATAAATTGCAGGTTGTGTTGTGACTTGCGCCCGCAAGCCACGAACATGAAAAAATATCCAGCCCTAGTCATAAGGATGCTCCAAGTACAGGAATGAAATGTCCATGAAAATCAATGTGAGGCTATGATAGGGATATTTAACTGATGCTGTTGTCTTTTGGTAGGTTGACAATAGTATAATTGATTCCCCTTGCTGTTGGGTTGGTATCCAACACCAGATCTCACCTTCTGCATGATTTTCAAAAAACATAATACTTCACCTTTGGCGCCCATTCTCTTGTGTTTTAGATTGCCAATTCATGTTCTGTTATTCCTCGCCAACAAACTACATTTTTATTCCTGCACATGGTATAACTGAGGAATTGTCTTTCAATTCCTTGGTAGATAACATACCTTTAAAACAAATATTAGTACATTTTTATAAAATATTTCCATGTGCCACGTTTCACAAGAGTTAAAACCTTTCATTGTCAGAAAATCATGTTGTTGAGTTTGGGTATCTGCCTTATTCTTCAAATGTGTAAAAGGAGGCAGTGCAGGCCAGCCGGGAAGTGTGATGGCTGCTGCTTTTGATAGTTTCAATGCAGTCTCCTTCCTGGGACTGTACTAAGGAGCAGGAGGTTAGAGAGGGTCTGGGGTGGTGGTGGCAGGGAGGATAAATTGCAGAGGACTCAGAAGAAAGGAAGGACAAAGGCACCTGATCCTGTATTATGCAGTCTCCTTCCTGGGGCTGTGAGAAGGAGCAGGAGGTTAGAGAGGGCCTGGCGTGGTGGTGGCAGGGAGGATAAATTGCAGAGGACTCAGAAGAAAGGAAGGACAAAGGTACCTGATCCTGTAGTCATGTAAAGCAAACTCATCCCGTGAGACACTGCTTTTTGGTAAGACGGCTCTGCTTGGAGATAATTGGAAACCTGAGGTATGAGGCATACTAGAGGCAAGCAAAGGAAACAAAGAGGCTCCCAGTGGGTCTCTGCAGGGAAAGTATTTCTTGCTTTCTACCACTCTAGCAGGATGGACTAAAAAGATTGACACTGAGGGGAGTGATGAAAATACTGCAGAGCATCAAACTGTATTCCCCACCCTATGAAAATTGACCTGGTTGGATGGCTCCCCTCAACGTTGTAAAGGATGAAGGGTTTTTGCAGGGGTACAATTATTGTTTTGGCTTCAACTGTCCATTTGTAAGAGGGTTGTACGATCACACTGGTGGGAACCAGAATACCCATAAATCTTTAAATGGAGAGCAGCTACGGACAACTGGTATACATTTCAAAAACAATGTTTAAAATAAGAAGGTGCCCACATAAACATAAGGTCTGAGGAGAATGGATTCAGCATAGAGTTATACCCGTATTTTGAACTACTGAATAATATGAGGGTAATACAATATGACAACCATTTTTGTTCTGGGGAAGGGCCGCAAATGGAGGGCCCTATTGAGAAATGTTTGTGCCAAGTACCATCTTTATTGTGATAAAATTCATGTAATTTCATGATGCTCGTTAATGACTGTACATTTATGCCACTGTGTAACACTAGTTCTCATTGCTATTTGTTATACAATTCCTACAAATTTAGTAGGACTGCGTATTTGATCAACTTAGGGCCTGATTTTGAGTTTGTGGGACTGGTTACTCCATCACAAGCGTGATGAATATCCTGTCCGCCATATTGCGATTCCCATAGGATATAATAGGATCATAATACGGTGGACGGGATCACTTTTGTGACGGAGTAACCACATCCACCAAACTCTAAATCAGGCCCTTAATCTTCTTCTGTCGTTAGTAAATGTTGGTTTGCTTTAGCTAGCTTACAGTACCAGAACTAAACCCCTAACCGGACCAGGGTAATGGATGTTATTGGTAACCTTGAACATGACCCCTCCGATTCACAAGGAAGTTGTGGACACAGATCTAACTATTTCGTTCATTATTTTTTGCATGCCCAAGGTATAAAAAAGAAAGCTATAAAAATGTATTTTCAAAACATTTATTGAAATAATCGTATTCTTGTGAAGAAAACATGAACTGCGAAGATAAAGCAGATGAGACACTTTGTTGTAACAAGCATTATTAGAATGGTGAAAAATATAAACAATTCAACCATGTTAATCTTCACTAATGTTACCTTACTCCTATCAGTTGCTAATACTATACTAAAGATAGCATAGAGGCAGTACCCTCTGCCAGATCTATTGGGATAGTCTAATCCCTGTACTTTGGTGTCATGGGTCAGGAAGCCGGTCTATGCGTGCAGGCTATCTTCCTTTGCAGGATGAAGGTCGGAGTCAGTAGGGTAGCATTTCAGTCACAGTTCACAGCAGTTCCATGATAACCTCAGCATGAAGTGCTCCTCTCACCAACCCTAGAATGGAAACTGTTTATATAATAAAACATCATCCTTATCGCACTGTGGCAGAGGTGCAGAACAGCTTCTTTGGTTTGCCTACAATAAACGGGTCGTCTCCGACTTGCATAAAAAATAAAACAAGGGCATCACATTCTGATTGTACCACCCTGGAACTAAATGTGCAGACTACAGGGAAACAATGCCTACAAGGAATAAATGTGTATGTAGCACATTCTCTTGGTAGGGGAAAATATGTACAAAGTCACCATCAGAAACAGATTTCAACTTGAAAAGGGCGAGTCCTACTACAGTTGTATTAATACCAAATGGAAAAAATTGTTGAGAGAAAAATTGAATCGCTATTGGAACATTCATTCTGGTGTGAACAGAAGTGGTGTGGATGTTCTGTTACTGCACTTGAATGAATTCTGTCCGAGACATGAGGGACTATGTTTCGAACATGTGAGTGGATACGTTACAAACACACTAAGCTGCCAAAAAGTGCAAAGGTGAGGCCCAAAACAGAAGCAAGATTCCATCCACCCAAGCGCGCCAATCTTGAAAGAAATACAATGGAAGTGAAGCCTAAGGTCTTTACCCAATCATGTCCTGAAGTGAGTCTGCCATGCTGTTGTACAGCAGGCCCTGCAGCGGACCGCCCAGCATAATGAAGTAGATATGGAGGGTATGAGGGGTCATGGTGGTAAATGAAAAGTAAATAGGCCACACGGATAGGAGGGTGTGTGCACTGAAGAAGGCCAGAAAGCATGCACAAGAATGTCAGTGCATTGAGGGCAATTTGAACAATGTGCTGTCACATTGGTTAGAATCAAAAAGTTGTTGAAAAATGCAACAAGAGGTGTTCTACAAACTCTGGGAGAAACCCCCAGAAGGATAGGGAAGTGCTGCTGCTGGTGGTTGTGTTTTGCACAAGCAGAAGCATTAGTCGATTAGTCTCCTTGCTTAGTCATTGTTAGGTCTACAGTTAGGATTCTCACAAAGAAGCCATCTGGCAAAGGCATGGGTTTAGGAACTGATGTGCTAGAATGGCAGATGCTAATCATTAAAAGAGACACTAGCCGCCGTCATTAACCAAAAAAAGAAGTTCCGTCTTGCATTGACAAAAGGTCAAATTATAAATGAAAAGTTGATTTCCAGAAGGTGCAAAACTTCTTTGTGGCTCTTGGTAAGACATAGAGTGAGACAAGAGGACAAACCTATACTTTTTACTAGCAGAAGAGGCCTGTGATGTTCTTAATGCACTTTATCAGAATGCTACTAAAGAGGTTGAAGCTTCAAGTGATGTTGCTGTGAAAGCAGAGGATTTCCCGACGGCGGAGGTTCCCCCACACCCCCCAGGATTCATGACACATGTAGGGGGCTCTGGGATACATTCCTGTGCTTCTGACAAAGGAACTCCCTTTGGAAGGTAGATGAGGTTGTAATAGGGCCTGTGCTGATTTTCCTTTTCCTCCTGTTCCTGCCTGTATCTGGGCTCTTTGGAGTCTTGGGGAGCCTGAGTAAACTGCATCTGTTGGGGATAAATTAAGGAAAGGTTTTGAATGTTTTTGAAAGGGGCTCCTGGCAGCCAGTAGGTATGGTGGCAATCAGTTAGTGCTGTCTAACGACAATAAAAATAGTGAAACCACAGATGTGGAAGTCAATGTACTAATTTTTATTTTATTAGTATAACATTTTAGATTATTATTTTATCATGTTTGTTGTGTTTAAGTTATCCCAAATTTTAAATATTAGGTTCATTATCTTGTTACTCGTGTGCTTATTTGTAAATACACCACGCATTGTATCCTCAGTTTTTTCCTTTTACTGCTCTATAATGTAATGCCCCTGTTTTGCTATTGGCTAACTCTGTATTAACTGTGTCAGTCTAAACTTAACTAAATGTATCTCACAAGACTTTCAATGATAACATCACAGAAAGCTTCAACCCTTGCCGGCACTTGAAGGTTCTTCATAACAGAACACGCGCATGCACATTTTGTATGGATACATAGTTTCTATCCTTGCAAGATGTACTCCCAATCAAGTAAACAAAACATGTCATTTTGAACCCCCTTCTTAGATTAAACAACACCAGTGATACTGTAGAATCACTCCTGCTAAACAGTTGCCCCTATGCAAGTTAGACAGTAGCTCAGAAATACAGAATATTTCTAATATTTCTAGTGGAAAATTACCATTTTGAGATCAAGGTTCTTTGATTTGCTTTAAATGTATCAGACAGGGTGTTGTCCATGCACACAGAAGTGGTAGCAGAGCCATCAGAAAGTAATGGTTTTTCATTTATATGTATCTAAATATTTGTCTTACAAAAACACTTCGGCAAAGAAAGTACTACAAGATTTCCAAGCCACGGTATCAATAATAGGCAATCTTGCCCATCATAGAAACAGGCAAAAGCCTTTCACTTAGGCGAAAGACCTTTTAGATAGGATATTTACTTTGGTGGACCAAAGACAAGGGTTCAATGAAAGAGGTCCCTTTTGAACAGACTCTAACATCTGGATGCTTCCCTCGCCAGATGAGCACCACCCTTCGGAGACCAGCAAAAACAAATAAACCCCATGAATGGTGGTTCACAGATCTGCTCAGTATGTTAGAGCAACCACCATGCAGAATAAATCTGCAATCCATGATGTAGGTCAAGATGTTGTACCAGAGCCAGACATCTGTTTACTTAGAGGATAAATGTCTGCAACATGATCATCTCAGCTTCCCAGTAAACTCCTTAGTCCTTCAAAAGGAAGCTATAAAGCTGTCACAGGGTAATCATACACCTTCTTTGGAAAAAGATTCTATTTACAGAGCATGAATGGTCACATTTTACCATGAAGATGCCAAGAAGAAAAGTGTGCATTGTTAATTTCACTTCGATATACCTAGCTCACAATGTTTCCTACTGAAGGTACACCTAGTTGTAACCAGAACATATATCATGAGTCCCAAATCTTTTTTCCAAATTTCAGTAATTCATGACTTTTGACATTTCTTAAAACAGTATTGTTGTGATGTGAATGACTCCTGCTTGGTATATGGACATGTTCCTCTACCCTGAGCGCCAAATGCATGTGTATCAGGTATCCTGACTTTTTATTTTGGTCCTTGTATCATGCTCATCTATGCATGTGCCCGTGCCTGTCAATTTCCTACAAGGGGTCCCAACCCTGGAGGGGTCCTGTGAACTGGAGAGGTGCACTGAATGTGCCCACAGTACTGACAGCCAACTCCTGTTCCCTGTCATGAGTATAGCGCATAGAGTAGTGATGGCAGCCTACCATGTTTAAGACAATTAATAGTGTGAACATACATTTTTTATCTGGATCACTTGATTTGAGGCCTTCTGGCCCAGCTGAGTAAAGGTACCCTTCTATGTGCATGCTTGTTTTTTCAATCTGGAAGGACCTCATCTGACAGCTTGGACTGGACATCAATGGAAAAATTATCCTTTGCTCCACTCCTGATGATGGTCACACTGGGTGTGTAGTAGCAGCCCTATGATGAAGCATGCCACTCATAGTGGGTGAGGGAAGTTTTATCCCACAGGAAGGGACTCTTTAGAAGGTAGCCCATTGAAGATGTGCCTCTTCAACCTTTAGGTGTGTAGTATATTTGGATCAGTGGAGGATGGTTGAAGAATAAATAACTCTTGCCTCTCTTTCTGTTAACAGTGTTAGTACGGCCACTGAGCTGCGGGGGCAAATAAAACATCATTAGGGACAAGTTCCTGCCTCACTACAATATTAATATCAAAACAATATAAACATGTAAGAAGAACGGGGATTATCCTGCGGTGATGATGTAGCAAGGTCCATCCTACTAGCGCCTTCCTTACTGGTGGACACAAAAATCACTCAGGCACTCACACAGGTGGTGGGATGGGACACACTATCAGAATTGAAGAAAACCCAAATAAAGACCATTTTACATTGAGCTAATCTAACTGAATATTTGAGAGCTAATGCAGCCCTATAAGTCACTAACGAACCTCACATTTTTTGTAAGATACATCTTTCAGATGAGACTGGGCCCTGATAGCATGGAAATGTACCAGGGACTAGCTCATTGTAATCATAAACACAGCTAAGAAACTATCAAATACTCATCTCAACTAAATCGAGACAAGTGAAAACCTATTGAAAAAAAAAATTCAGTTCGCACTCTTTAAAACAAATCTGGATGAAGTCACTAAAGAAGTGACAGAGTATAAGGACTTCTAGGCCCAGTCAAAGATTAATAACCTTCAGAAAGACCTGAAACTAAATCTCGATAGAAGGTGTACTCTTACACCTCGGAGGACTACGTATAGCAGAAGGAGCTACGGAGTACAAAGATGTCTAATCAAGGGAAAAAGTCTGTTGGTACATCTAGCTCGGGCAGTGATAGCAATGACCTCAACCAAAGAGTAACAAAGAGCATGACATAGGATTTCATGCCAGGGGCAAGGAAAGAAGAAATCTAGTGATGAATATCACAGACACAACTCTAGCCCCACAAGAAGAAGCAAGGGCTTGGGTTTTGCTCCAACAAATAAAATGGACAAGTTTTTATTGAAATGTGAACTGGTTGAATTCTTCAGGAGAATTCGGTTAAAAACATTCTTTGCAAAGGAGGCTTTGGAACGTATGAAGCAGGGGGGATACAGTACTGCACCCCAGATCTATTTTTGTACCAGTGCTAATCAACTATCCCTGGATCTTGCAGTGTTTGAACAGGCAACGATCCATGATACAGAAAATATGGGTGATGGTAATCTGGACACTTTCATGAGTTTATCTAGTTTTGGAAAACAAGCATTGCATAGTGTTAAAGCCTTCAGACGGGGAGGAGCCATGGTGCAGCAGATGCTGCAGACAGAGAGGCATGTAACACTGAATGTCTCTGTCTCCTCGCAGACAAGTGGGATTACCAGACATTGACAAGTGATCCAACCATGGGCATAGAGAAAGAGATTAGGACTTTAGTAGAAGAAGGTATCAGCAGTACATGGATTTCAAAAAATGAAGGGACATTTCTATGCAAAGAAAATATCCCCTTCACTCTATTTTTATACTCTGCACAAAGGTACATAAACCTATGAGCCCCACCCAGGTACACATATGCTCTCGGGCATAGGTTCTGTTTTGGAACCCCTCTCACAATTTTGTGATTACTTTTTGAGTTCCTTAAAACTTCTTGTAAGTCTGAAGGTAAGCAGACACCAAGTCCAGTTTACCTTCTGTATCCGATTCGACGTTCCATCATTTTCGGCCATAACTTTAAACATTTTCCCAGTCTCATACAACTAGATGTCCTCACTTGGTGCTTTGACCATATGTGAGCTATTTTTCACTTTAAACTTTAAAAATTCACAACTCTGGGTCTATTAATTGGATGTTTGTCTTTTTTGTGTCACATAATTTATTGAAATTTACTTTATTTTTCTAAATTGGTGTGGGATTTGTTGTGTGTTGTATTTTCACTTTATTACCATTTAAGTGCTGCATAAATACTTAACACATTGTCTCTAAATTAAGCTCAATTGCTTTTGGGACAAGCTATGAGATAGTTTAGTACAGAATAATGTAGTGACTTTTTTATGGTTCGCCCTCACAAGGACTTTGGCTATTGCTCGAGTAGTTTTTAGTCCCCTGTTGCACCTGGCCCTTTTTGCAAGGTCATCCCCTAACGTTTTGCGTCCTTCCTCCTATTTTTTCTGACCAGTTTTTGTTAGCTTTGGGAATCTGGGCACTTTACCACGGATAATGAGTTCTAAAGTGCATATGCTGTAATTGGTTCATCCATGATTGATATATTTGATTTACTGGTAAGTCCCTAGTAAGGTGCACTAGAGGTGCCCAGGGCCTGTAAATCAAATGCTACTAGTGGGTCTGCAGCACTGATTGTGCCACCTACATAAGTAGTCCTGTAAACATGGCTCAGACCTGCCACTGCAGTGTCTGTGTGTGCAGCTTTAAACTGACAATTTGACCTGGCAAGTGTACCCACTTGCCAGGCCTAAACTTCCCCTTTTTGTACATATAAGGCACCCCTAAGGTAGGCCCTAGGTAGCCCAATGGACAAAGTGCAGTGTATTTAAAGGGTAGGACATGTATTGGTGTATTTTACATGTCCTAGCAGTGAAATACTCCCCAATTCGGTGTTCACTGTTGTAAGGCCTATCTCTCTCAAAGGTTAACATGTGGACTGCCTTCAAATGTCTTTTAAGTGCAGTTTCCAAATGGGAGCAGATGGAGATGTGGAGTTTGGGGTCTCTGAACTCTCATTTTAAAAATCCACCTTTTTGTAAGGTTGGTTTTTAGATTGTCAGTTTGAAAATGCCACTTTTAGAAAGTGGGTATTTTCTTACTTAACCATTCTGTGCTTCTGCCTGTCTGTGGAATCCACATCTGGGTCAGACTGACAGTTTGGCTGTTTGCGAATTCCCTCTAGACAGTGGCCCAAGGGGAGCTGGGGTGTAGCCTGCATATCCTGATGAGTCTTCTGGGCTAGAGTGGGGAGGGAGGAGCTGACACTTACACCTGAAACGGCTGTGCCTGTCCTCACACAATGCAGTCTCCAATCCCCTGGTGTGTGTCTGGGGCCAGGCCTGGGCAAGGCAGAATCTTGTGAACAACAGAGACCATCCTTTGAAGTTTGCCTACTTCAAAGGCAGGAAGGAGTATAAATATTGGACCCAAAACCCCCAGATTTCTAGATTACTTCTGGATCAAGAGGAATCTCTGCCACGGAGAAGAGCTGGAGGAAGAGTGCTGCCCCTTTGCCTGTGAGTGTGCTTTGCTGGGTTGGCCTGAGAGAGGACAAAGACTGGACTTTGCTGTTTTTTCCTGCTTGTGTGGTGTCTACAAGGGCTCGGACTGAGCTTGCCCCCTATTCCTAAGTCTCAGGGACATCAAAGACTTCCTATACCAGCACCTGGACTCTCTTGCTGAAACTCCAGCCCTGTCAAGTGGTGCCCACTCCAGTCCCTAGGCCCTTGGAAGAAGAAGCTGGTGAAGCCAAGACTGAAATTCACACACAGGAGCCGTGTGGGAGAAAAAGCAACTCAGCACTTGCTTTGCGGCTGAAAAATCGACACACCACCTGCATCGCAGCTGGGTAATTGATGCAACACGCATGTACGGCTGCAAAATCAACGTATCACCTATGCGGCGTGACTCTTCACCACCCTGCACCAGAATTTTGCACGCATCATCGCTGGATGTCAAAACCACAGTACACCTGCGCAAACCTGAGGTTGCCCATCTGGAAATCGAGGCATGCTCTTCTGCGGAAGAAAAAAACAACGTGTCGCCTACATGACCGGAGAAGAAACGATGTACAGACTCACTTGCGAGTTAGGGATCGATGCATCGCTGTCTTTTCTAAAGCACGAACAACTGTGCGGCTTTATTTTTTACGCAAACCAGGTATTTTGTGTAAAAACAACGCAACCATTGATTTCTATGGATTAAGACTCTTTTATTTAAGATTCATAACTTTGCTTGTGTATGTTGGATGTTTGTCGTTTTGGTCTTCTTTGATTTAGATAAATATTGGCTATTTTTCTAAACTGGTGTTGTCACTTTTGTGGTGTTTTCACTGTATTACTCTTTGGTTTGGAACAAATACTTTGCACATTACCTTTGCAATAGGTCTTACTGCTTGTGCCAATCTACTAAGGTGGTGAGCAGGGGTTATCTTAGGTGTGTATCTCCCTTACCCTGACTAGAGTGAGAATCCCTGCTTGGACAGAGTGCAAACTGACTGCCAACCAGATACCCTATTTCTAACATCCCCCTCAACCAACAACCCAATATCTCACACTTGTAGTCACCTTGCTGCTCTATACCAGGAAACAGAATCAATACATTCAAGTGACCTTGCAAACGAGCTGCCTTGTAGAATAGTTGAGTCAGCATACAGATTTAAAGACACGGGCCCTCATTCTGACCTTGGCGGTCTTTTCGCAAGACCGCTGAGTTACCGCCGCGGTGAAGACCGCCGACCGCGGCGGTGTGCCGCTGTGCGCATTCTGACCGCTGGGAGCGTTCCGCCGGAAAACCGCCAGCAGCCACACTGGCGGTCGGCGGGAAAGTGGAGACTGGTCAACCTCCACCGCCACGCCAGCAGAACACCGCCCACAGAATTACGACCCACATTTCTGTGTGGCGGTCTTCTGTTGGCGGTCTTCTGTTGGCGGTCACGTCCCTATGGCTCCCGTCGCCTCCCGGAGGACCAACGCACAAGGTAAGTTGATCGTCCGTGAGGGGAGGGGGTGGGGGGGTGTTGTGTGATGTGGGCGTGCATGGGGGTGTGCGTGTGAGTGTGTAGAGGGGGTGTGTGAGTGCGTGTATGCGGGCGGGGGGTGCTGCTGTGTCTATGGGTAATGTGTGCTGTTCGGCAGGTGCGCATGTCGGCATGTATGTGTGCGGGTATGTGTCCCCGTTGTGTATGTGTGTGTAGGGGGTGTGTATATGTGCATGTTGGGGGTGTGTGCATGTCGGGGTGCATGTATGTGCATGTCGGGGTGGGGGTGGGGAGGGGGTTCGTACCACCTCTGGGGGGTGGCAGGGGGGTGGAGGGTGTGGGGGGAGGACTCGGGTGGGTAGTGGGGGGTGGGGGAGACCCCTATCAGTGCCAGGGAAGGAATTCCCTGGCCCCGATAGTGCTTACCGCCATGGTTCGCACGGCGGTTCCCGCCCGCAAGAAACCGCGGCGGTAGGCAGGGTCATAATACCCTTGGCGGTCTTGGGACGACCGCCGGGCCGGAGTGCGCAAACTCCAGCCCCGCGGTCATGACCGCCGCGGCGGTCGGAGTGGAGAAGTAGCGGTCGGTCGCGGCGGGGACCGCCGCGGTCAGAATGCCATTTTTAATACCGCCGGTCTGTTCGCGGTCCGACCGCCGTCTCTCCGCCGACCGCCAGGGTCAGAATGAGGGCCACAGTGCTTTATTGGGTTTCCTATCTGCACTATGCCTTTCATTTTTCCTATTTAAAAATAGGACAGATAAATGCTCATATCTACTGCTCAACTTCTAGTTAGTCCTTACTAGTTTCGGTTCGATGCATATTCAAACAAATATAAACATAAACAAAAATTTGTCTACATTTAAAGTTATGTAGATATGTCTTTTCTAAAAGTATTCAAAAACTCCATGATAAGGCACAGATATTCATTGCTCAGTAAGAAGCATTTCTGTCCTCTGCAAATGAACTGTCTGATCCCATTTACAATTGTAATGCATCAGGCATCTGGTGCCCTAACCGGGACTGAAAGAAGTTTAAATTATGCTGTTGCAATTTGTGTAATTTGGGGAACTTGGAATTTCACTTGCAAAATTCCTAAAATTGCACAAATTACTCCACCATAAATGAAATGATGTCACTACACCACCTCAAGTAATTATTGCCATTCGCAGTAAAACTTTTGTGCAAATGCAGGAACAACAGAGCATGAGTAGCTGTTGTTTGTGGTGCGTTTGTATGTTTTGCACTATTTTGTGTGTGAAATGTGTTCTTGTGTCAAAAATTGACTGAAGGACGCATTTCATGCAAAAATATGACAAGTAATGACGTATTTGCCTTGTATGTAACTACACATAATTTTGTGTAATAATGCCGAAGCAAATTAAGCAAATTTCACACACCTCTAATTCTAACCTGACAAGTTAAGCTGAAATATAAAGTATTCTTCTACAGAATAAGAAATGTAATTGGACTACTTTGTTGTGCCTTTATCATACATACTTAAATGGCCTGTACCATAAATGAGGATTGGGACAAAATTATGACATTGACGGAAATCTGTACAACCCAGTCAGACCTTTATCTTTCAAGCTGTAATGCACTGTTATCTTAAAAGTAAAACAAACCCTATGCAGCAGGCTGAAATGTTGACAATACTTTCTCATTGATAGTTAACAAAAATTATCCCTGACATGGCCAAGGACAATTACTTTAGTTTCAACTCAGCATATCTCTCGGCATAAGTGTCCCATTTTTAATAACAGTTGTGTACATTCAAGCACAATATATACCAGCATGTGAGCACACTTCCTGTTACCATTCTGCTTTCAAACAGTTGTGATGCTGATACCTTTTTTTAGTGCACCAGTGCATGTTTATGTTAAAACATGATATAGGAATCAATTGGGCACATACAAGTGCATTATACACTTGAAGGTACAAATAAAGTATGCATTTTGGGATAATATTTTTAGGAGGTTTGTGCTCTAAGATGGTGGAAAAGTAATATTGTTAATACGTCATTAGGTTATAACTTGTGAGGTAGAACTAAACCATTCTATCTGGATACTATTTGTATCTTGACGATCTATGACTCCTTGTTCATAAATACTGCTATTTAGCTTGCATCTGTATCTTACCATCTATGTTGGGGCAATAGAAACGCAAAGGCTCAACTTTGAGGAAGGTCACTTGCTTGTAGATACTTTATGTATATCTCTGACATTTTATTTTTTTCAAAATACAGATGACTGTGAGAGGACCAAAAAATGGATGGCAGGATATTCCAGAACTTAAGACCCCAAGCTTCAGTGGACTGACTTCTGAGGTAAGATTTTTAGATTCATGAGTTGTTCTTGGGGGTAGAGGAACAGGCGTATTGGGATCAATTAAATCACAAGGCTAATTGGGTAGCAAAGCAAATACGTTTTGCAGACAAATGAGCTATTGGCTTGGTCAATGTTTTTTTAGTTATGTAAAGTGTAAAAAAACAGGCTATGACGCGGCCAGTGCTGACAGTGTCAGCAATTGTTTTGATACTTTCAGCCATGCTGCACAGCTGCTGTATATCGACCTAAAAAAACATAGGCGAAGCCAATAGCTCTTTCTTAAGCATGACTTATTGCTTTGCCAATGCTTGTTTATTAAGACAGGGGAAGTTTAACTGCTTTGTCGAGGACCATAGCATGGTAATCTGAGGTCAGAAGGCTCACAGTTCTAACCTCAAAGCCTCTTTTAACGTTTGACAGTGTACTCATGGGGCAAACTCCCAACTCACGCTGACATAGGGCCCTCACATGGACCCAGATGGACATACTTCAGAAGATCACCCATCCCTGTCAGCTTTCTGCAAGTGCCAGCGCATGAGTAAGTGGGGTTACAGGCAGAGAGATCCCTAGGGAAGTGAGCAACACCTCTGAGCAGCTCATGAAAACTGCTTCCATATTCCTCATGACAATGGGAGAGGGCAAGCAACACAAAGCAGGGTGAGAGGAGGGAGCGGCCAATCAAAACCATGGACAGTTGGATGAGGGTGGGAGGGGGTAAGTAACACAGTGGACAGTGCAAACACATGCACTGTTATGGAGTACATCCACAATAAGAAAAGAATAACACTGAAAGAGCAAACACTGGAAGGACACTGGGCAAGGAAGCTGTTTTGGGCCACTTTCCAGGGGACAGCCACACACAAAAAGAGATGTGAAGCCAGCACACACTGACCAAAAGTGAAAAAATCAAATGAGATTGACAGAGGACCCAACCAATGGCAAGCAATGGATGGGTTTTAAGCCCCATGTAAGTAGACAGAATGTGGTAAGTTAAGTCGGGGGTTGCTCTAAATACGGTTTACCACCATATTATGAAAACAGGATTCTGAAAGTGGTTATGTTTAACAAGAAAGTTTGGTTTGTGCATATATCTTGGGTGGCATTTAGTTGTGGTGGTGATGTTCTCTATGTTTTTGTGTTATTGGGTTTTGTGCCATGTTACTGCAATGTGGTATTGATGTATTATACTATACTGCAGTAGTTGTTACATTATTTTTAACACCTTTGTTGTGATGTGCCCTATTACATTTGATTTGTGTTATAAGTTGCTTGTATGTAAACTATTATGTTATGTTCATATTGGATATGTCAACCAATACAACTACATTTCTAATGAAATGCAGCACATGCCTTGAAAGCTACTGTGACAAGCAACCATTTTCCATGGTCTATGATGGTACAATAGGACTGCCCCAGCTCTTCTACTGCTTAAGAAACCATTCATCCCAAAACTGTGGTATAGACTGAGTTTAGATCTAGAGTTTGATAGATGGTACACCATCTGTCAGGGTGGCGGAGGACATAAATACCGCCACCCTGACAAACTACCACACACCAAATTTAGAGATCACTACTGGCCCCAGAGCCGATCTCTGAACCTTGACAGAAACCATGTTGGTTCTTGCCAAGGTACAAAATGTTTGGTAGACAGCTACCATTAGTTTTGACAGACATTCACAAAACTTTAGTAATTAACAACTTTAACCAAGAACTAATGACCCCCACACACAGGGAGTATTTTACCTGGGTGTGGGGAGGTCATTATATGTTTTGTCTGTCCCTCCATGTGATAGACACAAAGAAAACACACCATCTACTCTAAATAGGTTTGGTGGTGTAATGTCCTTCCTCTGATGGCTGTTATTGCTTCGGAGGAAGCTTTAAGTGACAGCCAATGGGACTTCCATCGATGGAAAGGTGTTAGTCCACTTGACACAAATAGGACAAGCAAACCATCATTTTTCCAGGCAATGTACTCAATTGTGTTTGCAACAGAGTACCTTGTTCCTCATCTATAAATCACCCCCTGAGTCCTAACTTAGTATTCGCAGTGCTTTCTTTGTGTGATATGGCCCCAGGCCTCCAGCACCTCTTCTGTCCCCAACCAGCCACCAAACATCGCTAATAAGCAGAGATGTTCCGCATACCCCCTTGTTTCTGGGGTGCATTCTGCTTTGGCCCATTTTTTGGCTTCTCTTTTGACCTTTAGTTTTGCAAGTTCAATCTGGAATATTTTCTTTAACCATTCCTTAACACGCTCTTAAATATCTAATTTTGCCATTTTCCAAAAAGATGTGACCATTATTTAAGCTTTTCTTTATCCTATTAACAGATTAGGTCCTCCGCTTTCAGTAATGACTCAGTGGAGGGTTGTCCCCAGATTCCAATAAAGATTCAGTGGGGGTTCCTGGGCTCCAGTAATAATAAAGTGGGGGTCCACAGCCGGGAACCACTGTTCTAGAGCTTTTACTTTTATTGTGATTTAGCAAGGTGGTCATGTTAAGTGCAAAACACACCCTTGTTTAGTTCCTCTGTGGAGAGAACTTGGGCTGCCAAAAACCCACTCTGCTGGCCGACCAGAAAATGGGCAAATTTCCAGCACAAACCACCTGAAAATCCCCAACTGCCTGAAAACTCAAACTGTTTGAACTGCCACTAACAGTTACTTTTGCAGTGAAACAATGAGTGGAATTACCACCTGGAGTTTGCCTTTTTTCTAGCTTGTTGCAGGGGAATATGGAGAAATTGCAGGTTTTGTGTTGTGACTTGCACCCATAAGGATGCCCCAAGTACAGGAATGAAATGTCCATGAAAATCAGTGTGAGGCTATGATAGGGATATTTAACTGATGCTATTGTCTTTTGGTAGGTTGACAATAGTATAATTGTTTCCCTTCGCCGTTGGGTTGGAAATGATTATCCAATACCAGATCTCATCTTCTGTATGATTTTCAAAAACATAATACTTTAATTTTGGCGCCTATTCTCTTGTGTTTTAGATTGCCAATTCATGTTCTGTTATTCCTCTCCAACAAACTACATTTGTATTCCTGCATATGGTATAACTGAGGAATTGTCTTTGTATTCCTTGGTAGATAACATACATTAAAAAAAAATATTTGTACATTTTTATAAAATATTTACACGTGCCACATGTTTCACAAGAGTTATAACCGTTCATTGTCAGAAAATCATGCTGTTGAGTTTGGGTACCTGCCTTATTCTTCAAATGTGTAAAGGAGGTGGGGCAGGCCAGCCGGGAAGTGTGATGGCTGCTGCTTTTGATAGTTTCAATGCAGTCTCCTTCCTGGGGCTGTGAGAAGGAGCAGGATCTTAGAGAGGGTCTTGCACGGTGGTGGCAGGGAGGATCAATTGCAGAGGACTCAGAAGAAAGGAAGGACAAAGGCACCTGATCCTGTAGTCATGTAAAGCAAACTTATCCCATGAGACACTGCTTTTTGGTAAGATGGCTCTGCTTGGAGATAATTAGCAACCTGAAGTCTGAGGCATACTAGAGGCAAGCAAAGGAAACAAAGAGGCTCCCAGTGGGTCTCTGCAAGGAAACATTTTCCTGCTTTCTACCGCTCTAGCAGAATGGACTAAAAAGATTGACGCTGGGGGGAGTGATGAAAATACCGCAGAGCAGCAAACTGGATTCCCCACCCTATGAAAATTGACCTATTTGAATGGCTTCACTCAACGTTGTAAAGGATGAAGGGTTTACGCAGGGGTAAAATTACTGTTTTGGCTTCGACTGTCCATTTGTAACAGGGTTGTCGGAGCACACTTGTGGGATCCAGAACGTCCATAAATGTGTAAATGGAGAGCGCTTACGGAGAAATGGTATACATTTAAAAAACAGTGTTTAAGACAAGAAGGTGCCCACAAAAACATAAGGTCTGAGGAGAATGGATTCAGCATAGAGGTATACCTGTTCTTTGAACTACTGAATAATCTGAGGGTAATAAAATATGACAGCCATTTTTGTTCTGGGAAGGGCCACACAGGGCGGACCCTATTGAGAAATGTTTGTGCCAAGTACCATCTGTGTTGTGATAAAATACATGTAACTAATTTCATAATGCTCGTTGATGACTGTACATTTATGCCATTGTGTAACACTAGTTCTCATTTCTTGCTTTTGATTTGTTATACATATCCTACAAATTTAGTAGGACTGTGTATCTGATCAACAAGAACTTTACAATATAAAAACTTAGGGCCTGATTTAGCGTTTGTGGGACTGGTTACTCTGTCACGAACGTGATGGATATCCTGTCCGCCTTATTGCGATTCCCATAGGATATAGTAGGATCGTAATACGGCGGACGGGATAGCCATCTCTTTAGTGATGGAGTAACCCATCCAACAAACTCTAAATCAGGCCCTTAATCTTCTTCTATCATTAGTAAATGTTGGTTTGCTTTAGCTAGCTTACAGTACCAAATCTAAACCCCTAACCGGACCAGGGTAATGGATGTTATTGGTAACCCTGAACATGACCCCTCTGATTCACAAGGAATTTGTGGACACAGATCTAACCCTTTCATTCATTACTTTTTGCATGCCCAAGGTATAAAAAAGAAAGATATAAAAATATAATTTCAAAACATTCATTGAAATAATAGTTTTCTTGTAAAGAAAACATGAACTGCAAAGATAAAGCAGATGTTGTAAAAAGAACAGATGATGGACGGAATGCTGAACAATGCAAACATTCACCTCCAGTCACAAAGATGATGGATTAAACCCAGATCTATGACTGGGGTGAATGTTTGATTTGGTCTACATTCCATCCATCAACTGTTCTTTTTGCATTTGAGACACTTTATTGTAACAAGCATTATTAGAATGGTGAAAAATATAAACAATTCAACCATGTTAATCTTCACTAATGTTACCTTACTCCTATAAGTCGCTAATACTATACTAAAGATAGCATAGAGGGAGTACCCTCTGCCAGATCTATTGGGATAGTCTAATCCCTGTACTTTGGCGTCATGTGTCAGGGAGCCGTTCTGTGCGTGCAGGCTATCTTCCTTCGCAGGATGAAGGTCGGAGTCAGTAGGGTAGCATTTCAGTCACAGTTCACAGCAGTTCCATGATAACCTCAGCATGAAGTGCTCCTCTCACCGAGACTAGAATGGACGCTGTTTATATAATAAAACACCATCCTTATCGCAATGTGGCAGAGGTGCTGAACAGCTTCTTTGGTTTGCCTACAATAAACGGGTCGTCTCCGACATGCACAAAAAATTAAACAAGGGCATCACGTTCTGATTGTACCACCCTGGAACAAAATGTGAAGACTACAGGGCAACAATGCCTACAAGGAATAAATGTAGCACATTCTCTTGGTAGGGGAAAATATGTCAAAAGTCACCCTCAGAAACAGATTGCAACTTGAAAGGGGCGAGTCCTACTAGAGTTGTATCAATTCGAAATGGAAAGAATTGTGGGGAAACAAATGTAATGGCTATTGGAACATGCATGCTGGTGTGAACAGAAGTGGTGTGGATGGCCTGTTACTGCACTTGAATGAATTCTGTCTGAGACATGAGGGACTATGTTTCGAACATGTGAGAGGATATGTTACAAACACACTAAGCTGCCAAAAAGTGCAAAGATGAGGCCCAAAATAGAACCAAGATTCCATCCAACCAAGCGCGCCAATCTTGAAAGCAACACAATGGAAGTGGAGCCTAAGACCTAGAATTAACCAGAGTCTGCCATGCTGTTGTACTGCAGGCCCTGCAGCGGACCGTCCAGCATAATGAAGTAGATATGGAGGGTATGAAGGGTCATGGTGGGAAACTAAAAGTAGATGGGCCACACGGATAGGAGGGCGTATGCACTGAAGAAGGCCAGAAAGCATGCTCAAGAATGTCAGTGCATTGCGGGGAATTTGAACAATGTGCTGTCTCATCGGTTAGAATCATAAAGTTGTTGAAAAATGCAACAAGAGGTGTTTTACAAATTATGGGAGTAACCCCCAGAAGGACAGGGAAGTGCTGCTTCTGGTTGTTGTGTTTTGCACAAGCAAAGGCATTATTCAATGTGTCTCCTTGCCAAATCATTGTTAGGTCTACAGCTAGGCTTCTCACAAAGGAGCCATCTGGCAAAGGCATGGGTTTAGGAACTGTTGTGCTAGAATGGCAGATGCTAATCATTAAAAGAGATACTAGCTGCCGTCATTCCCAAAAATAAGTTCGGCCTTGCATTGACAAATGGTCAAATTATAAATGAAAAGGGGAGACGCGGGAGATGCTTGCCATCTTCGGAGTCTGCCTGGGGTGGGACTCCATCCCCCAGGCTTCCCTGCCCTCGCGCGCTAATGAAAAGTCCTCCTTTCACCCACTGCGCAGGAGACGCTTGGCATCTTTGGACTCTGCCTGGGGCGGGACTCCATCCCCAGACTTCCCTGCTCTTGTGTGCTAATAAAAAGCACTGCTTTCTCCCGCTGTGTGGGAGACATAGGAGATGCTTGTCACCTTTGGACTCTGCCTGGGGTGGGACTCCATCCCCCAGGCTTCCTTGCTCTTACGCGCTAATAAAAAGCGCTGCTTTCACCCGCTGCACGGGAGTCGATTGGCATCTTTGGACTCTGCCTGAGGTGGGACTCCATCCCCCAGGCTTCCCTGCTCTCGCGCGATAATAAAAAGTGCTGCTTTCACCCGCTGCCGGCCTGGGCGAAAACCGGGCCAAGATGTGCCCGTCTTCGCCCGTCATCGTCCGATAGAAGCCGGATTGGGCACATCTCCTTGAGCTCCAGAAGTAAGTTCACTGTGGAAGTTAATCCTAGGTTTAACATTTTTATTTTATTTATAATTCTTGCTGTTTTATGCTGGGGAAACGTAAAGCTGTGGATGTTCCTGCACCGTCGAGTGGTACAAAAAATTGAAAAAACGGTCAAGTAACCAAGTGAGTTCCTTAACTCATAATCCCCTAGATGACATTGACACATTGTTTAAAGAGATGGAGGCCATCTTAAAAAGTAACTCTGACCCACTGTCCATAAAGAGTGGCACAGCTGGGAACAAAATTCCAGATATATTTAAGAAGAAGTCGCAATTAACCAATTCCCCCGTGGAGACTGTTTCAAAACAGGCATCTCAAGTTCTCAGGGCAAATTCTCCTTCCTTGTTGACTACAACATTCCGTAATGACTTGGGTGCTGCCTTTTGTGTGAGTGGTACCTCTTCCAAGGAGGATGAGGCTCTTCGTCCCCCGCTAAGTCCAGTGATTATAGTGGTTCCTAATATACCGTGCACAAATCGGTTCGGGCCCTTGGCGGTGGAAGGGGGACCCTCTGTCTGTGCTTTACATACATAGTCTGGAGCCCGTGTCGATGACAATGCTTTGGCTAATCTGCCCCACGACACTGGTAGATCGTTACTGTCACATGAGGGAATTGATTTGGCCACCATTCTCCAGGGGGTGGATGAAGTCAAGAGTTTGGTATTACTATTGATGGAAACTTTAAAAGGGGAACAGGCACAGAAGTATGGGTGTAAGTGCCAGAGATCAGATAGTGGGTTAAGGGGGGTGGGAGTACTACCATGTCTGACTTAAGGTTGAGAGCAGGTACCCCTTCTTTGGGGTCTGTTATCACTCCCCCTCCAAATAATCCGTCTATCTCTTGTGCAGAGGGAGTCCAGCTTGTGCCTGCAACTGTAAGGCAGAAGCATAATACAGTTGCAAAAAATAGGAATCCCTCGGGGTCTCAAAGGCCTGTTAAAGTTCAGTCCACTGACCTTGTTAATGGCCCTTGGGGGGATGCTGGCATCCAGGTACCTGTCGGGGCTGCTAGCTCCATTGCACATTCTATTAAGCCTTCTAAATTTCCTATTGATACTGTATCCCAGGCTGGCACAAATTGGCCAGTTCCCACCGAACGGAGCCAAGGACTGAGAAGCAAAGGTGGCACCATATACATGGCTGAGGTGCCTAAATTGGAAACCCATGAGTCTCTGATAAATAAGGTTATTTACTGATTACGTGACCAGCACAATTGTCTTTCAGTCATTCGTGCTGATATCCTCAAGGTGGGCAGACATAGTCAACTTGGTTCAAATTTTGATTTTATTTCTGTTTGTTTTGCAGATAGGTCATTGTTGGCCAAACTTACGGATTTTGAATTACGCACATGTCATTTTAGAGATATGAGAGGGATTGGCATTAGACTTGTATCTTACCCACCCTCCGCCCGTCCACTTACGCTCTTTAACGGCCCAGCCTCCACACAAATTTGTGCCTTAGCTCCGGCAGTAAAAATCTCCCAAATATTACCAGCAATTGTTCGACTAAATATTGACTTATGTCCAGCAGTTTCTCCAGAGGTTAAATCTGGAGTACATGATGAGGATATATATTAAAGGGAAGCCCAATGTCCCAGGCCTAGAGATGAGGCAACCAGTTTGGAACTATCTATTATGTCCTGGAATTTGGCAGGCTTGACAGGAAGCTGGGAGACCCGGAGTGGGTCAACCACATTAACATCCAGGATATATTTATTTTACGGGAGACTTGGGCGGAGGATCAAGTCTATATAGATGGGTTTCTATCATACTGTGTTGTGGATCAACCCGCAGAGAGGGGCTTAGGTCATGCTAAAGGAGGCTTATTGGTATTGCTAAACAAGAAACTACAGTGTGATCATTTTGTATTAAAAATAGATTCACCTAATTTATTGGGAGTACAACTATAATTAGCGTTAATGCTCAGTCTGTCCCTCGGAGATTTGAGTCTCAGACCCTGGCGCAGTTGTCTGAATTCTTTGATACGTTGCACCCTCTGACTAATTTAGTGATTGCAGGAGAAATGAACTGTACTTTTGAACCCTCTTGTCTAAATAGTGGTCTGATGGATGAAGAAGATAAACTTTAAGGTATTCCACACCTAATGAACAAACAACAGTGTATTAGTTCTTGTGCTGCTTCCCAGTTGGCATCTTTATGTCTTAAATATGGACTTAGGGCCCTCTGATTTGAGCACTGCGCCTACATTCAAGCGAGGTATGTCCACTAGTGTAATTGATTACTTCTTAGTGGATGTTAGGTTATGGCTTTCTCTAAAAGATATGAAGGTTGACTCCTGCTATGAGAGTGATCAAAATCCTTTGCTCCTTACCTTGCACAGGGATGTACTTAGGAGATCACAGAATGACCATCGTACTGTGGTTCCAGCCCCACTGTTGGATAATAGTCATACTCTGGTCTGTTGGCCAAAAGTGTTGTGTAATCCCCATTTGATAAACGGGATCTATCAATTGTTTGTTGATGTAATGGCTGTTTATGAGGAGCATGAAGTTAATAACATTCCCATTCTTAGTATCCATGACGATATGCTGAAGAAACAGCAGAGTTTTGTTTTATAAAAAGACCAGCATTAAGTATTTTGATGGTAACTCTAAAAATAATGTGTGGTTTAATGAAGATTGTTCAAAGGCTAAGCTAGCATAAAACATGTTCTCAGGGGGCGATACAATCAGCTAGACTCACATATAAGAAGATCACAATACAAGCAAAGAAAAACTTTGATGGCTCAATCTGGCAAAACTTGCTTGATGCAACTAAACATAATGATAATATGACATTCTGGAAGCTACTGTCCAATAGACAAAGAGGGGGCAAGAGCACTATAAGTAACCATATTCAACCTGAGAGCTGGGTGAATCATTTTACTAAACTTTATGCTCCACCTTGTAATCTCTCAATTCATGAATCTTTTTCCCAGTTGTTGGCTAGAACAAGCTATTTCCTGGATGAACCAGGATTGGATTCTTGTATTTATGAAGATCCAATTATTTTTACTCTGGAGGAAACTATACCAGCAATTAACTCCCTAAAATCTGCTAAAGCGCCAGGCCCGGATAAGATTCCGGGGGACCTATATAAATCTGAACCAATAGTATGGTCCTGGTATATAAACCTGATTCAAACAAAATCGTAGCTGGGGGCTCAAACCCGAGTACTTGGAAAGGGGCTGAAATAATCCCTATTCATAAAAAGGGAGATGTGGGCTCCCCAGCTAATCATAGACCTATTAGCCTTATTGATAATCTCCAGAAACGTTTTGCTAAACAGCTTTTGGAAAGGCAATTAAGTTGGGTACAAGACCATCAGGTGCTATCCCCATTACAGGCGGGTTTTCGCCCAAAAACCAGTACGGTAGATCAGGTCTATGCTTATGCTTTTATATTGGAAATATGTAGTCCTCGCCAAGCAAAATCTATATGTTGTTTTTGTGGACCTTCGATCTGCTTTCGATATGGTCCACAGAGAAAAACTATGGGAAGTGTTACACAGAATGGGTTCTCCTATCAATATAATCCATCTATTACAATGGTTACTTAAGAATACATATGCTCAGGTAAGATGGGGTAATCAAGGAGAATTAACAGATCATATTCCCATTCAGAGGTGGGTTCGCTGAGGATGTGTCTTGGCTCCAACCTTTTTTACCTTATTTATAAATGAGGTGGTACAATTTTGTCTTTCTGTCAGAATGATCCCCCCTCTCTAAACGCGCAGAAAATCCCTATACTACACTTTGCAGACGATTCTCTACTTATTTCTGAGACCCCAATGGTTCTTCAGATTCTTGTAGATAGGTTTAAATTATACTGTGTAGACTATAGCCTGGAACTGAATGTTAGTAAAACCAAATTCATGATGTTTAGTTCAGGATCAATTAGGAGATGTACCATCATTTTAGATGGGACCCCTCTAAGTAAGGTTAGCTCAATAAATTACCTGGGAGTAAGGATCTCAAATAATTTACAATGGGAGGATCAGATTAGTAAAAGTGCGTTGCTTCTCCAGCATAGGGCGGGCGCTATCCTGCGTTTTTATAAAAGCTCTGTATCAAAAGCCGTATCTCCGGCTATCAAGATATACTTTGCAAAGGCGCTAGGCGCGGCCGCCTATGCTGCCAAGGTGTGGGGGTTCCATAATAGCAATAGACTGTCCGTGGGCGAAAATACTTTTGCCAGGGCTCTACTTGCGTGCCCTCGTAGCACACCCTTGACCCCGGCTTGTCTGGATCTTGGGTTTAATCGCATCACTGATCTGATAGCTCTGAGACCCTTACTCTTTTGGGTAAGCATTTGGACTACTCCTGAGCTTATTATATATAGGGACTCCCTTCTTGACCTCCTAAAAAGACCGAATGCAGTTTCTATCCCATGGTTTTCGGGATGTGTCAAAATGGTTTCGTACATTGGGGCTTGAAAGTTACTGGGAGAATCCACAGAATTTAGGGAAAAAGCACAAATCGTTTTTGAAAGCAATTTATTGGTCCTATGCGAGAAATAATCTCCTTCGTTGCACATCACATGGTTTGTTGACTAATCAATTTCTTGACTATAAGTGGTATCCCCAGTTTGAACTTTACTTAGATCTTATACTTGACTTATTGGGAAAGAGTTTGTATGCTCGTTTTAGTTTTGAGTGTTTACCGTTGCTGTCTTTAACTGGTAGTTGGGGATCGTCTTTAACATCTGACTTATGTCCTGGCTGTTGTGACAGTACTGAATCTGTTGAACATTTTATGTTTTTTTTCCCGGCATATTCCATTCCCCGGCACAAGTGGATTCGTACAATTTGCTGATATTTGGGCTTAAGACAATGCCGTAGTGCCGTAAGGATTTTGAAATGTGACACTTCAACCATTTTAACCTCCGCGGTTAGCAAGTTCCTTGTGGCTGCCTGGCATATACGCATCCGTTCTCTTAAATGTTTTTAAATGTTTTGCAAATAAGTATGTTACGGACATGAAGTGGGAGGTTTTATATTTTATTGTAATTGTTGGATGAGCTCTTAATTTCCTCCATGTTTTAACCTTTTTATGAGCTTAAATTGTTTTATGGTTGCTTTGATGGGTATGTTGACCGAATAAAGCATGTGTTTATCTTAAATGAAAAGTTGATTTCCAGAAGGTGCAAAACTTCATGGTGGCTCCTGGTAAGACAATAGAGTGAGACAAGAAGACAAAACCTATACTTTTTACTAGCAGAAGAGGCCTGTAATGTTCTTAATGCACTTTATCAGAATGCCACTAAAGAGGTTGAAGCTTCAAGTGATGTTGCTATGAAAGGAGTGGATTTCCCGGCAGCTGAAGTCCCCCCTCCAACATTGATGACACATGTAGGGGGCTCTGGGATTCATTCATGTGCTCCTGAGCAAAGAACTCCCTTTGGGAGGTAGATGAGCATGTAATAGGGGCCTGTGATGTGCTTCCTTTTCCTCCTTTTCCTGCCTGTATATGGGCCCTTTGGGTTCTCGGGAAGCCTGAGTGAACTGCATCGATTGGGGATAAATTAAGGAATGGTTTTGAATGTTTTTGAAAGTGGCTCCTGGCAGCCAGTTAGGTATGGTGGCAATCAATTAGTGCTATCTAACAAAAATAGAAATAGTTAAACCACAGATGTGGAAATATATGTACTAATTTGACTTTTATTAATATTTTAGATTGCAAATATAGGTTTTATCATTTTTTCTGTGCTTGTTATCCCAAATTATAAATAATAGGTTCATTATCGTGTTACTCACATGCTTATTTGTAAATACTGCATGCATTGTATCCTCAGTTGTTTCCTTTTACTGCTTTTGTAATATAATGCTCCTGTTCTGCTATTGGCTTCAGGATATATTTGGAGTAACCCTGTATTAACTGTGCAGTCTTAACGTATCTGGATGTATCTCACAGGATTTCCAGTCATAACATCACAGAAAGCTTCAACTCTTGCTGGCACTGGAACGTTCTGCATAACAGAACACGTGCAAGCACATTTTGTATGAATACATAGTTTCTATCCTTGCAAGATGTGCTCCCAAAAAGTTCATTGAGAACACCCTTCTTAGGGTAAACACCAGTGATACTGTAGAATCACTCCTGCTAAACAGTTATCCTATGCACGGTACACAGTAGCTTAGAAATAAAGAATATTTCTAATGTTTCTAGTGGTGAATAACAATTTTGAAATCAAGGTCCTCGCATTTGCTTTAAATTTGTCAGACAGGGTGTTGTCCAAATGCACAGAAGTGGCAGCACAGCACCTCAGAAAGTAATGGATTTTCATTTATATCTATCTAAATAATTGTCTTACAAAAGACACTTCACTAAAGAAAGTACTTCAAGATTTCCAAGCCACAGTATCAATAATAAGCAATCTTGGCCATCATAAAAACAGGCAAAAGTGTCTCACTTAGAGGAAAGACCTTTTAGATAGGATACTTCCTTTGGTGCACCTAAGAAGAGGGTTCAATGAAAGGGGACCACTTTGAACACACTCTAACATCGTAGATGGATAAATGCCATTGATGCTTCCCTCTACAGATGGGCACTATCCTTCACTTGGATATATCTCCCTCAAATGTTTCCTACTGAAGGTACACCTAGTTGTAACCAGAACGTATAACATGAGTCCCAAATCTTTTTGTCAAAAATTCTGTAATTTATGACTTTTGTAACTTCTTAAAACAGAATTGTTGTGATGTGAATGTCTCCTCCTTTGTATATGGACATGTTCTCCTGCCGCGAGTGCCAAATACATGTATATCTGGCATCCTGACTTTTTTTTTAGGTCATGTATCATGCTCATTTAGGCATGTGCAGATGTCTGTCAATGCCAACAAGTTGTCCCAGACCTGGTACGATCCTGTGACCTGGAGCGGTGCACTGAATGTGCCCACAGTACTGACAGCGGACTCTGTTCCCTGTCATGAGTATAGCGAATAGAGTAGTGATGGCAGCCTACCATGTTTAAGACATTTAATAGTGTGACCAGACATTTTTATCTGGATCACTTGATTTGAGGCCTACTCAAGTATGCTCCGACCGTTGCAGTGATATCCTGAGCGTGTGTGAGCCAGAGTAATGGAAGACTATGATCAATTTTGGATACCCTTACCATGGCCTAGCACAAGGTGTAAGGTGAGGATTGTGCTCTGATACAGTGGAAGTTTATTGCTTGCATTGCTGAAGTTGAAGGGAGGAGACCCAGACAGTGAAGGGACAAATGCAGACAGCACCTCCTTCAGCCGTTTGGTTAGCAAGGAGATTCTGATGAGATGCCCTGAGCACTGCCATTTGTTGAATGGTTGGTGTGAGAGGTTGTGCTGCATATTTGTATGTGAAAAGTGAGGAAATCTCTAAGTAAGAATTGCCCTTTTTTCCCTGATTACTCATTCAGGTACACTGATGACAGCCAGGTGCATAAACCTCTCACCTCTTTTACCTCTCTGTTGTGGGTACTCCAGGATGGAGGCAGTTTTGGTTCTACTGCAGTGAGAAGCCTCACTCTGCACAATTGCTGTGTGGAGAGCAAACTAGAAAGCACACTTGAAAGAACCACCGTTCTGCAGTTTGAGAGACTGCATCCATATTTCTGCCTGCAAGCTGTGTGTGAAATTGGGACCCAAATCACTATCCTTCTTTCCAGTCCCAAGCCCTTCTGACTAAGGAGGGGAGTTTCTCAGAGGTGAGAAGACATTACCCTAAGTCTGGACTTTCTGCTGGAATAGCTGTGTACTGCCCCAAAGTTTCTAGAAACTGCCTGCCTGCTGACAGAGAGAAAGAGCTTGTTTTGCCCTGTAGGAGAGACTTTCTAGCAAAAAGCGGGAAACAGCACCTCACCAGGTATCCAGAAAGATGCAGACTTCACAAGAGTGATTTGGAGTTAATCTGGCACCTGTGGTGCCCGACCCTTACTCCATATCTGGCAGGAACCACAACACCACTATTGCATGAATGCTGAAGGCCTGGTCGGGCTGCAATTGTTTGATTAAAATGGTTTCAGTCACTGTTGCAGAACAACAAGCAAGCAAGTTGCATGACATGAAGCTTAAAGGCTTTGACCCCCAACACTGAATGCAAGGTCACTTGAATTCAACCTTGACACCAACCTTACCCATAAGGAATATATTTGCAAAAAAATTAAAGCGTCCTGGTACCAGCTTCTTGTTCTAACAAGAACAACATTTTCTTCCAGAAAGTAACTTCAGAACTACTGTTCAAGCCCTCATACTCTCGCATCTGGATGTAGGTAACGCTCTGTTCCTTGTCCTCCTAGACTCCACACTGGCACCTCTGCAGTGTGCAGGAGAGCTGCTCTTGGTGTGTGTGGCAGTTGAAGGGACATGCGAAAACTCACATATCAAAAGAAAAGGGTACGTTAAAGATGGAGAACATTTCAGAACTTTGGATCCAAAACTGAACTTAATCCTGATTCACAGGGCTCCTTACTGCCCTTACAGATGGGAGGAAGCAGAACCCGAAGAGACCATCTGGGAGGGAACAGGTAAGGTGCTGAACCTACATGAGATACCCCTAAGAGTCACTGACTTGGGTATGTACTTTAAACTGTGTAGTATTTACTACAGCTGTGTGATGAAAGCTTTCTTGCAAAAATAACCATGGGACTACCATTAACCTTATTGTGCCTGTTTTGGGTGATTGTTGAGCTCTGAGGTTGGGCACCACTACACTACTTCTTGAGAATGCTGAGGCTGCTTAACTTTGCAGTCCTGCAAGTCACATGCGGAAGAGGTTTTATATAGCTAACTTTACAGAGCCATAGTAGTACAGGTCCTGGGACACCAGTGGCAATCGCCTCTACCCCCTCATGGATGAGATCCATTAATCCTTGTCTGCCCTGTGGCTCCCTGAATGGGATCTGACAAATATTCTCTACTGTAAGACACCCACCAATCCAGTGTGAGCTAATTGCAGTTCTAGACAAGTTAGTGGTTCCTACTTTTTAACCCATGCATACGACTACACTTTAAAGAATACAAACTTACAAACTAATGATAGGTAGAATGTTTGAATTAATATCAACTGCTATTAATTACTTAGAAACACATTCCAGTCTATGGTTACTTTGCCCACCATGCCCCCTCAGATTAGAGACAGCCTCAAGGAACAGTCCAGCCTTATCTACCAAGCATGGTCGTCTCTAAATCAGAGCACTGGAAACCCTCTTCAGTATGATGCCGCTTGGATCCAGTGGGAGATTAAGCACAAACACACATCTGTCCATACCTGCTGCACACAGGGCGTCACAATGAAATGAATATGGACAAGTGATGGTTGGAATGCTTGACTTAATCTCAGCCACTGCTAATTATTCGGGCCGCATCCCGGTCTATTGTTATTTTGGCCACTGTGCCACCTCAGATCGTACCCAGCCATATTCAAATCAGTCTTGGTCCTGCTTCAGTAAGAACAGCCCAGCTCAAACTGCCAGGACAGGCCTCTCTGAACCAGAACACAAGCAACCCAAGTGGATGAAAAACTATGGTCTGAAGTAATTACCAGTGGCATTCCTTTGTTGTTATTGCATTAGACACCCTAAGTGCAATGGCAATGCCCATACCTGGGTCCTGTGCCAAAGTACCATATTACTCATGCTATATCTCACTGATGTGACCTAATCAGGCAGAAACCATCTGGTATTGCTTGTTTTTCTATCTGGAAGTGACCTCATCTGGCAGCTTGGGCTGGACATCAATGGAAAAATGATCCTTTGCTCCACCCCTGATGATGGTGACACTGGGTGTGTAGTAGCAGCCCTATGATGAAGCATGTCACTCATACTGGGTGAGGGAAATTGTATCCCACAGGAAGGGACTCTTTAGAGGGTAGCCCATTGAAGATGTGCCTCTTCAACCTTTAGGTGTGTAGTATATTTGGATCATTGGAGGATGGTTGAAGAGTAAATAACTCTTGCCTCTCTTTTTGTTAACGGTGTTAGTACGGCCACTGAGCTGCAGGGCAAATAAAACATCATTAAGGACAAGTTCCTGCCTCACTACAATATTAATATCAAAGCAATATAAAAATATAAGAACAGGGATTATCCTACGGGGATTGCGTAGCAAGGTCCATCCTACTAGCACCTTCCTTACTGGCGGACACAAAACTCACTCCGGCACTCATACAGGTGGTGGGATGGGACACACTATCGGAACTGATGAAAACCCAAATAAACACCATTTTACATTGAGTTAATCTAACTGAATACTTGAGAGCTAAAGGAGCCAGAGGGGTCTATTAGTCACAAACCTCAATTTTTTTTGCAAGATACATCTTTCAGTTGAGACTGGGCACTGATAGCATGGAAACGTACCAGGGACTGGCTCATTGTAATCACAAACACAGCTAAGAAACTATCAGATAGTCTTCTCAACCAAATCAAGACAAGTGAAAACCTACTGAAAAACAAAATTCAGCTCGCAGTCTTTAAAAAAAATCTAGATGAAGTCAATAAAGAAGGGACAGAGTATAAGGACTTCTTGGCCCAGTCAAAGATTAATAACTTTCCAAAAGACCTGGAACAAACTCTCGATAGAAGGTGTACCCTTACACCTTGGAGGACTACGTATAGCAGAAGGAGGTACTGAATACAAAGATGTCTAATCAAGGGAAAAAGTCTCATGGTACATCTAGCTCGGGCAGTCATAGCAATGACGATGAGCCTAGACCAAGAGGCAGCAGTCGGTCATTTTTCCAGGGACATCTACAGATGTTCTCTCCTCCTCCACAAGGGCCAGGGTTCCGCTGGCCTTTAATGTATCTTCCTGTGCAGCCCTTCCAGTTCCATATTAACCCCCCCCCCCCCACCTTTTTTAACAAGAGGTTGGGAGAGAAAAGGCAAAGAAAAAGGTCAAAAGATCCAACGGGAGGACCTCAACCAAAGAGTAACAAAGAGGATGACATAGGATTACATGCCAGGGGCAAACAAAGAAGAAATCTAATGATGAATATCACAGACAAAACTCTAGCCCCACATCAAGAAGCAAGGGATTGGGTTTTGCTCCAACAAATAGGATGGACAAGTTTTAATTGAAATGTGAACTGGCTGAATTCTTCAGAAGAATTTGGTTAAAAACATTCTTTGCGAAGGAGGCTCTGGAACTTACGAAGCATGGGGGGATACAGGACTGCATCCCAGATCTATGTTTGTACCAGTGCTAATCAACTACCCCGGAGCATGCAGTGTTTGAACAGGCAACGATCCATGATACAGAAAATATGGGTGTTGGCAATCAGGATACTTTCATGAGTTTCTCTAGTTCTGAAAAAACAAGCCTTACATAGTGTTAAAGCCTTCAGATGGGCAGGAGCCATAGTGCAGCAAATGCTGCAGACAGAGAGGCATATAACACTGAATGTCTCTGTCTCCTCGCAGACTAGCGGAATTACCAGACATTGACAAGTGATCCAACCATGGGCATAGAGAGATTGGGACTTTAGTAGAAGAAGGTATCAGCAATACCTGGATTTCAAAAAATGAAGGAACATTTCTATGGATAGAAAAAATCTCCTTCACACTATTTTTATACTCTTTCCATGGTACATAAACCAATGAGCCCCACCCAGGTACACCTATACTCTAGGGCATAGGTTCAGTTTTGGAACTCTTCTCACGATTTGTTGATTACTTTTTTTAGGTCCTTTAAATATTCTTGTAGGTCTGAAGGTATGCAGACACCAGGTCCAATCTGTGTATCCGATCCATGTTCCATTATTTTCGGCCATAACTTTCAACATTTTTCCAGTCTCATACCACTAGATGTCCTCACTTGGCGCTTTGACCATTTGTGAGCTATTTCTAGGCTTTAAACTTTAAAAATTCACAACTCTGGGTCTACTGATTTGATGTTTGTCTTTTTGGTGTCACATAATTTATTAAAATGTACTCTATTTTTCTAAATTGGTGTGGGATTTGTTGTGTGTTGTATTTTCACTTTAATAACATTTAAGTGTTGCGTAGATACTTTACACATTGTCTCTAAGTTAAGCCCAATTGCTTTTCTGACAAGCTACCAGATGGTTAATTAAGTACAGATTAATGTAGTGACTTTTTTGCGGTTCGCGCTCACAAGGACTTTGGCTATTGCTCAAGTAGTTTTGAGGCCCCTGTTGCATCTGCCCCTTTTTGCAGGGTCATCCCCTTACTTTTTGCCTCCTTCCTCCTATTTTTCTCTGACCAGTTTGTGTTGGCTTTAGGACCCTGGGCACTTTACCACTGATAACGAGTGCTAAAGTGCATATGCTGTGATTGGTTTATCCATGATTGACATATTTGATTTACTAGTAAGTCCCTAGTAAAGTGCACTAGAGGTGCCCAGGGCCTGTAAATGAAATGCTACTAGTGGGCCTGCAGCACTGATTGTGCCACCCACATAAGTAGCCCTGTAAACATGGCTCAGACCTGCCACTGCAGTGTCTGTGTGTGAAGGTTTAAGCTGACAATTCGACCTAGCAAGTTTACCCACTTCCCAGGTCCAACCTTCCCCTTTTTGTGCATATAAGGCACCCCTAAGGTAGGCCCTAGGTAGCCCAATGGACAAGGTGCAGTGTATTTAAAGGGTAGGAAATGTATCTGTGTTTTTACATGTCCTAACAGTGAAATACTGCCAAATTTGGTTTTCACTGTTGTAAGGCCTCTCTATCAAAGGTTAACATGGGGACTGCCTTCAAATATCTTTTAAGTGCAGTTTCCAACTGGGAGCAGATGGAGATGTGGAGTTTGGGGTCTCTGAACTCTTAATTTAAAAATCCACCTTTTGGTAAGGTTGGTTTTTAGACTGTCAGTATAAAAATGCCACTTTTAGAAAGTGGGCATTTTCTTGCTTAACCATTCTGTGCTTCTGCCTGTCTATGGAATCCACGTCTGGGTCAGACTGTCAGTTGAGCTGTTTGTGAATTCCCTCTAGACAGTGGCCCAAGGGGAGCTGGGGGTGTAGCCTGCATATCCTGATGAGTCTCCTGGGCTAGAGTGAGGAGGGAGGAGCTGACACTTACACATGAAAGGGTGTGCCTGTCCTCACACAATGCGGTCTCCAACCTGCTGGTGTGTGTCTGGGCCCAGGCCTGGGCAAGGCAGGATCTTGTGAACAACAGACACCTTCCTTTGAAGTTTGCCTACTTTAAAGGCAGAAAGGAGTATAAGTATTGGACCCAAAACCCCAGATTTCTAGATTACTTCTGGATCAAGAGGAACCTTTGCCATGGAGAAGAGATGGAGGAGGAGTACTGCCCCTTTGCCTGTGAGCGTGCTTTGCTGGGTTGGCCTGCAGTTGCTGCTTCTGCTTGAGAGAGGACAAAGACTGGACTTTGCTGTGTTTTCCTGCTTGTGAAGTGTCTACAAGGGCTCGGACTGAGCTTGTCCCCTGTTCTGAAATCTCAGGGTCATCAAAGACTTCCTCTGCCAGCACCTGGACTCTCTTGCTGGGACTCCTACCACGCCAAGTGGTTCCCAATCCAGTCTCTGGGCCCCTGGAAGGAGAAGCTGGTGGAGCCAAGACTGGAATTCACACACAGGGGTCGTGCAGTAGAAAAAGCGACTCAGCACTTGCTTTGCAGCTGAAAATTCTTCACACCACCTGCATCGCGGAGATTTTGATGAAACACCCGTGTACGGCTGCGAAATCAGCGCATCACCTGCGCAGCATGGCTCTTCACCACCCTGCACCAGGATTTCGCATGCATCGTCGTTGGGCATCAAAACCACAGTAAACCTGCGCAAACCCAAGGTTGCCAATCTGGTAATCGGCGCATGCTCTTCTGCAGAAGAAAAAACTACGTGTTGCCTACGTGACCAGAGAAGAAACGACATACAGACTCACTTGTGAGTTAGGAATTGATGCATCGCTGTCTTTTCCGTAGCACGCTCACCCTTGCGGCTTTATTTTTGATGCACACCAGGTACTTTGTGTAAAAACAACACAACCATTGATTTCTATGGATTAAGACGCTTTTATTTAAGATTCATAACTTTGCTTGTGCATGTTGGATGTTTGTCGTTTCGAACTTGTTTGATTTAGATAAATATTGGCTATTTTTCTAAATTTGTGTTGTGTCACTTTTGAGGTGTTTTCATTGTATTACTCTTTGGGTTGGTACAAATACTTTGCGCATTACCTTTGAGATAGGCCTTACTGCTTGTGCCAATCTACCAAAGTGGTGAGCAGGGGTTATCCTAGGTGTGTATCTCCCTTACCCTGACTAGAGTGAGAATCCCTGCTTGGACAGAGTGCAAATTGACTGCCAACTAGAAACCCTATATCTAACATCCCCCTCAACCAACAACCCAATATCTCACACTTGTAGTCACCTTGCTGCTCTATACCAGGAAACAGAATCAATATATTCAAGTGACCTTGCAAACGAGCTGCCTTGCAGAATAGTTGAGTCAGCCTACAGATTTAAAGGCACAGTGCTTTATTGGGTTTCCTATCTGCACTGTGCTTTTCAATTTTCCTATTTAAAAATAGGACAGATAAATGCTAATATCTACTGCTCAACTTCTAGTTAGTCCTTACTAGTTTCGGTTGGATGCATATTTCAACAAGTATAAACATAAACAAAAACTTGACTACATTTAACGTTATGTAGATATTTCTAAAATTATTCCAAAACTCCATGCTAAGGCACAGATATTCAATGCTCAGTAAGAAGCATTCCCATCTGCAAATGAACTGTCTGATACCATTTACCATTGTAATGCATCAGGCATCTGGATGCACTATTCTAACCGGGGCTGAAAGAAGTTTAAATTATGCTGTTGCAATTTGTGTAATTTTGGGAATTTGACATTACACTTGCAAAATTCCCAAAATTGCACAAATTACTCCACCATAAATGAAATGATGTCACTACACCACCTCAAGTAATTATTGCCATTCGCAGTAAAAACCTTTGTGCAAATGCGCAGGAACAACAGAGCACGAGCAGCTGTTGTTTGTGGTGCTTTTGGGTGTTTTGCACTATTTTGTGTGTGAAATGTGTTCTTGTGTCAAAAATTGACTGAAGGGTGCCTTTCATGCAAAAATATGACAATTAATGACGTATTTGCCTTTTGTGTAACTACGCGTAATTTTGTGTAATAATGCAGAAGCAAATTAAGCAAATTTCACACACCTCTAGTTCTAACCTGACAAGTTAAACTGAAGTGAAAAGTATTACTCTGCAGAATAAGAGATGCCATTGTACTACTCTGTTGTACCTTTATCATACATACTTAGATGGCCTGTACCATAATAAATCGAGGATTGGGACAAAATGAAGACATTGACGGAAATCTGTACAACCCAGTCAGACATTTATCTTTCAAGTTGTAATGCACTGTTATCTTAAAAGTGAAACAAACCCTAAAATGAAATGTTTACTACAAACCAAAGCTTTGATTCATTTTATCCTGATGAATACCACTGTGTAAAGCCATGCAGCAGGCTGAAATGTTGACAATACTTTCTCATTGATAGGTAATAAAAATTATCCCTGATTGTGGTGAGGCTGTTTGCGACATGGCCAAGGAAAATTACTTTAGTTTCAGCATATCTCTCGGCATAAGGGTGCCATTTTTAATAACAGTTGAGTACATTCAAGCCCAATATATACCAGCATGTGAGCACATTTCCTGTTACCATACTGCGTTCAAACAGTTGTGATGCTGATACCTTTTGTTACTGCACCAGTGAAAGTTTATGTCAACACATGATAAAGGAATCATTTGTGCACAAACAAGTGCAATATACATTTGAAGGTACAAATAAAGTATGAATTTTGGGATAATATTTTTAGGAGGTTTGTTTTCCAAGATGGTGGAAAAGTAATATTGTTAATAGGTAATTAGGTTATAACTTGTGAGGTAGAACTAAACCCTCCTATCTAGATACTATTTGTATCTTGATGAGCTATGACTCATTGTTCATAAATACTGCTATTTAGATTGCATCTGTATCTTACCATCTATGTTGGGGCAATTGAAACGCAAAGGCTCCACTCGGAGGAAGGTCACTTGCTTGTAGATACTTTGGCCCATATTTATACTTTTTTAGCGCCGCATTTGCGTCACTTTTTGACGCAAAAACGGCACAAACTTACAAAATACAATTGTATTTTGCTAGTTTGCGACGTTTTTGCATTAAAAAATGACGCAAATGCGGCGCTAAAAAAGTATAAATATGGGCCTTTATGTATATCTCTGACATTTTAATTTTTTCAAAATACAGATGACAGGGAGAGGACTGAAAAATGGATGGCAGGATATTCCAGAATTTAAGACCTCAAGCTTTAATGGACTGACTTCTGAGGTAAGATTTTTAGATCCATGAGTTGTTCTTGGGGGAAGAGGAACATGCGTATTGGGATAAAATAAATCACAAGACTAATTGGGTAGCAAAGCAAATACGTTTTGCAGACGAATGAGCTATTGGCTTGGTCAATGTTTTTTTAGTTAGTGTAAAGTGTAAAAAAAAAACAGGCTATGATGCGGCAAGTGCTGAAAGTGTCAGCAATTTTTGTTATACTTTCAGCCATGCTACACAGCTGCTGTATATCCACCTAAAAAACAGACGAAGCCAATAGCTCTTTCTTAAACATGTCTTACTGCTTTGCCAATGCTTGTTTGTTAAGGCAGGGGAATTCTAAGTGCTTTGTCGAGGACCATAGAATGGTAATCTGAGGTCAGAAGGCTCACAGTTCTAACCTCAAAGCCTCTTTTAAGGTTTGACAGTGTACTAATGGGGCAAACTCCCAACTCACGTTGACATAGGGCACTCACATGGACCCAGATGGACATACTTCAGAAGATCACCCATCCCTGTCAGCTTTCTGCAAGTGCCAGCGCATGAGTAAGTGGGGTTACAGGCAGAGAGATACCTAGGGAAGTAAGCAACACCTCTGAGCAGCTCATGAAAACTGCTTCCATATTCCTCATGACAATGGGAGAGGGCAAGCAACACAAAGGAGGGTGGGACGAGGGCGCGGCCAATCAAAACCATAGACAGTTGGATGAGGGTGGGAGGGGGTAAGCAACACAGTGGACAGTGCAAACACATGCACTGTTATGGAGTACGTCCACAACAAGAAAAGAGTAGCACTGAAAGTACAAACAGTGGAAGGACACTGGGCAAGGAAGCTGCAATTGGGCCATTTTCCAAGGGACAGACAAACACAAAAAGAGAAGTGAATCCAGCACACACTGACCAAAAGTGAAAAAATCTAATGAGATTGACAGAGTAACCAACCAATGGCAAGCAATGGATGGGTGTTAAACCCCATGTAAGTAAACATAATGTGGTAAGTTAAGTCGGGGTTGCTCTAAATACGCTTTACCACCGTATTATGAAAACAGGATTCTGGAAGTGGTTATGTTTAACAAGAAAGTTTGGTTTGTGCATATATCTTGGGTGGCATTTAGTTGTGGTGGTGATGTTCTCTATGTTTTTGTGCTATTGTGTTTTGTGCTGTGTTACTGCAATGTGGTTTTAATGTATCATACTATCATGCAGTAGTTGTGTTACATTATTTTTGACAACTTTGTTGTGATGTGCCTTATTCCATTTTAATTGTGTTATAAGTTGCTTGTATGTAAACTATTATGTTATGTTCATTTTGTATATGTCAACCAATACAACTACATTTCTAATGAAATGCAGCACATGCCTTGAAAGCTACTGTGACAAGAAAACATTTTCCATGGTCTATGATGGTACAATAGGACTGCCCCAGCTCTTCTACTGCTTAAGAAACCATTCATCCCTAAACTGTGGTATAGACTGAGTCTAGATCTAGAGTTTGATAGATGGTACACCATCTGTCAGGGTGGCGGAGAACATTAATACCGCCACCCTGACAAACTACCACACACCAAATTTAGAGATCACCACTGGCCCCAGAGCCGATCTCTGTACCTTGACATAAACCATGTCGGTTCTTGCCAAGGTGCAAAATGTTTGGGAGACAGCTACCATTAGTTTTGACAGACATTCACTATACTTTAACAATTAACAACTTTAACCAAGAACTAATGACCCCCACACACAGGAAGTATTTTCCCTGGATGTGGGGAGCTCATTATATGTTTTTTTCTGTTTCCTCCAAGCGATAGACACAAAGAAAACACACCATCTACTCTAAATAGGTTTGGTTGTGTAATGTCCTTCCTCTGATGGCTGTTATTGCTTCGGAGGAAGCTTTAATTGACAGCCAATGGGATTTGCATCGATGGAAAGGTGTTAGTCCACTTGATACAAATAGGACAAGCAAACCATCATTTTTCCAGGCAATGTACTCAATTGTGTTTGCGACAGAGTACCTTGTTCCTCATCTATAAATCACTCCCTGAGTCCTAACTTAGTATTCGCAGTGCTTTCTTTGTGTGATATGGCCCCAGGCCTCCAGCACCTCTTCTATCCCCAACCAGCCACCAAACACCGCTAATAAGCAGATATGTTCCGCATACCCCCTTGTTTCTAGGGTGCATTCTGTTTTGGCCCATCTTTTGGCTTCTCTTTTGATTTTTAGTTTCGCAAGTTCAATCTGGAATATTTTCGTTAACCATTCTATTAACACGCCCTTAAATATCTAATTTTGCCATTTTCCAAAAAGATGTGATCATTATTTAAGCTTTTCTTTATCCTATTAACAGATTAGGTCCTCAGCTTTCAGTAATGACTCAGTGGGGGGTTGTCCCCAGATTCCAATAAAGATTCAGTGGGGGTCCCTGGGCTCCAGTAATAATAAAGTGGGGGTCCACAGAAGTCAAAAGGTTGGGAACCACTGTTCTAGAGCATTGACTTTTATTGTGATTTAGCAAGGTGGTCATGTTAAGTGCAAAACACACCCTTGTTAAGTGCATCTGTGGAGAGAACTTGGGCTGCCAACAACCCACTCTGCTAGCCCACCAGAAAATGGGCAAATTCCAGCACAAACCACCTGAAAATCCCCAACTGCCTGAAAACTCAAACTGCCACTAACAGTTACTTTTGTAGTGAGACGATGAGTGGAATTACCACCTGGAGTTTGCCTTGTTTAGCTTGTTGCAGGGGAATATGGAGAAATTGCATGTTTTGTGTTGTGACTTGCACCCACAAGCCACAAACATATAAAAATATCCAACCCTAGTCATAAGGATGCCCCAGGTACAGGAATGAAATGTCCATGAAAATCAGTGTGAGGATATGATAGGGATATCTAACTGATGCTGTTGTCTTTTGGTAGGTTGACAATAGTATAATTGTTTCCCTTCGCTGTTGGGTTGGTAATGATTATCCAACACCAGATCTCACCTTCTGTATGATTTTCAAAAACATAATGGCCCTCATTACAACCCTGACGGTCAAAGACCGCCAGGGCTGTTCTGTCGGAAGCATCGCCAACAGGCTGGAGGTGCTTTCCATGGAATTACGACCGCGGCGGAAGCACCGCTGTCGCACTGCTGGGACCAGCGGTTTCCTGCCACTTTGGTCCCGGTGGTTGTAATCACCGCCCGACATCCCCGCTGGGCCAGCGGGCAGAAACCATGTTTCCGCCCGCCGGCCCAGCAGGGATGTCTTAATGGCCTAGTGCGGGCGCATTGGCAGCTGCATGGCGGATACAACTTGGCGGGCGGCGGTTGCCGCCCACCAATGTTGTAATGAGGGCCAATATGTTACCTTTAGCGCCCATTCTCTTGGGTTTTAGATTGCCAATTCATGTCTGTTATTCCTCTCCAACAAACTACATTTTTATTCCTGCATATGGTATAACTGAGGAATTGTCGTTCTATTCCTTGGTAGATAACATACATTTAAAAAAAATATTTGTACATTTTTATAAAATATTTACACGTGCCACATGTTTCATAAGAGTTATAACCCTTCATTGTCAGAAAATCATGTTGTTGAGTTTGGGTATCTGCCTTATTCTTCAAATGTGTAAAGGAGGCGGGGCAGGCCAGCTGGGAAGTGTGATGGCTGCTGCTTTTGATAGTTTCAATGCAGTCTCCTTCCTGGGGCTGTGAGAAGGAGCAGGATCTTAGAGAGGGTCTGGCGTGGTGGTGGCAGGGAAGATCAATTGCAGAGGACTCAGAAGAAAGGAAGGACAAAGGCACCTGATCCTGTAGTCATGTAAAGCGAACTTATCCCATGAGACACTGCTTTTTGGTAAGATGGCTCTGCTTGGAGATAATTAGCAACCTGAAGTCTGAGGCATACTAGAGGCAAGCAAAGGAAACAAAGAGGCTTCCAGTGGATCGCTGCAAGGAAAACTTTTCCTGCTTTCTACCACTCTAGCAGGATGGACTAAAAAGATTGATGCTGGGAGGAGTGATGAAAATACCGCAGAGCAGCAAACTGGATTCCCCAATGAAAATTGACCTGTTTGGATGGCTCCACTCAACATTGTAAAGGATGAAGAGTTTACGCAGGGGTAAAATTACTGTTTTGGCTTCGACTGTCCATTTGTAACAGGGTTGTCGGAGCACACTTGTGGGATCCAGAACGTCCATAAATCTGTAAATGGAGAGCGCTTACGGAGAAATGGAATACATTTAAAAAACAGTGTTTAAGACAAGAAAGTTCCCACAAAAACATAAGGTCTGAGGAGAATGGATTCAGCATAGAGTTATACCTGTTCTTTGAACTACTGAATAATCTGAGGGTAATAAAATATGACAGCCATTTTTGTTCTGGGAAGGGCCACACACGGCGGACCCTATTGAGAAATGTTTGTGCCAAGTACCACCTGTGTTGTGATAAAATACATGTAACTAATTTCATAATGCTCGTTGATGACTGTACATTTATGCCATTGTGTAACACTAGTTCTCATTTCTTGCTTTTGATTTGTTATACAGATCCTACAAATTTAGTAGGACTGTGTATTTGATCAACAAGAACTTTACAATATAAAGACTTAGGGCCTGATTTAGAGTTTGTGGGACTGGTTACTCCATCACGAACGTGATGGATATCCTGTCCGCCTTATTGCGATTCCCATAGGATATAGAAGAATCGTAATACGGCGGACGGGATAGCCATCTCTTTTGTGACAGAGTAACCCCATCCAACAAACTTTAAATCAGGCTCTTAATCTTCTATCATTAGTAAATGTTGGTTTGCTTTAGCTAGCTTAGAGTACCACATCTAAACCCCTAACCGGACCAGGGTAATGGATGTTATTGGTAACCCTGAACATGACCCCTCTAATTCACAAGGAATTTGTGGACACAGATCTAACCCTTTCATTCATTACTTTTTGCATGCCCAAGGTATAAAAAAAAAAGATATAAAAATGCAATTTCAAAACATTTATTGAAATAATAGTTTTCTTGTAAAGAAAACGTGACCTGCGAAGATAAAGCAGATGAGACACTTTGTTGTAAAAAGAACAGATGATAAACGGAATGCTGAACAATGCAAACATTCACCCCCAGTCACAAAGATGATGGATTAAACCCAGATCTATGACTGGGGTGAATGTTTGATTTGGTCTACATTCCATCCATCAACTGTTCTTTTTGCATTAGAGACACTTTGTTGTAACAAGCATTATTAGAATGGTGAAAAATATAAACAATTCAACCATGTTAATCTTCACTAATGTTACCTTACTCCTATCAGTCGCTAATATTATACTAAAGATAGCACAGAGGCAGTACCCTCTGCCAGATCTATTGGGATAGTCTAATCCCTGTACTTTGGTGTCATGTGTCAGGAAGCTGTTCTGTGCGTGCAGGCTATCTTCCTTCGCAGGATGAAGGTCGGAGTCAGTAGGGTAGCATTTCAGTCACAGTTCAAAGCAGTTCCATGATAACCTTAGCATGAAGTGCTCCTCTCACCAAGCCTAGAATGGACGCTGTTTATATTATAAAACACCATTCTTATCGCAATGTGGCAGAGGTGCAGAACAGCTTCTTTGGTTTGCCTACAATATACGGGTCGTCTCCGACTTGCACAAAAAATTAAACAAGGGCATTGCGTTCTCATTGTACCACCCTGGAACAAAATGTGCAGACTACAGGGCAACAATGCCTACAAGGAATAAATGTGTATGTAGCACATTCTCTTGGTAGGGGAAAATATGTCAAAAGTCACCATCAGAAACAGATTTCAACTTGAAAGGGGCAAGTCCTACAACAGTTGTATCAATACCAAATGGAAAGAATTGTGGGGAAAAAAATGTAATCGCTATTGGAACATGCATGCTGGTGTGAACAGAAGTGGTGTGGATGGCCTGTTACTGCCCTTGAATGAATTCTGTCTGAGACATGAGGGACTATGTTTTGAACAAGTGAGTGGATATGTTACAAACACACTAAGCTGCCAAAAAGTGCAAAGATGAGGCCCAAAATAGAAGCAAGATTCCATCCAACCAAGCGCGCCAATCTTGAAAGAAATACAATGGAAGTGGAGCCCAAGACCTAGAATTAACCATGTCCTAAAGTGAGTCTTCCATGCTGGTGTACTGCAGGTCCTGCAGCGGACCGCCCAGCATAATGAAGTAGATATGGAGGGTATGAAGGGTCATGGTGGTAAATGAAAAGTAAATGGGCCACACGGATAGGAGGGTGTCTGCACTGAAGAAGGCTAGAACGCATGCATGAGAATGTCAGTGCATTCAGGGCAATTTGAACAATGTGCTGTCTCATTGGTTAGAATCAAAAAGTTGTTGAAAAATGCAACAAGAGGTGTTCTACAAATTCTGGGAGCAACCACCATAAGGATAGGGAAGTGCTTATGCTGGTGGTTGTGTTTTGCACAAGCAGAGATATTAGTCGATGAGTCCCTACTCCAAGTAATTGTTACGTCTACAGTTAGGATTCTCACAAAGGAGCCATCTGGCAAAGGCATGGGTTTAGGAACTGTTGTGCTAGAATGGCAGATGCTAATCATTAAAGGAGACACTAGCCGCTGTCATTCCCAAAAAACAAGTTCCGCCTTGCATTGACAAAAGGTCAAATTATAAATGAAAAGTTGATTTCCAGAAGGTGCAAAGCTTCATGGTGGCTCCTGGTAAGACGTAGAGTGAGGCAAGAGGACAGACCTATACTTTTTACTAGAAGAAGAGGCCTGTGATGTTCTTAATGCACTTTATCAGAATGCCACTAAAGAGGTTGAAGCTTCAAGTGATGTTGCTATGAAAGCAGTGGATTTCCCAGTGGCTGAAGCCCACCCCCCAACATTGGTGACACATGTAGGGGGCTCTGGGATACATTCATGTGCTCCTGAGCAAGAACTCCCTTTGGAAGGAAGATGAGCATTTAAAAGGGGCCTGTCATGTGCTTCCTTTTTCCTCCTCTTTCTGCCTGTATATGGGGTCTTTGGGTTCTCAGGGAGCCTGAGTGAACTGCATCTGTTGGGGATAAATTAAGGAATGGTTTCGAGTGTTTTTGAAAGTGGCTCCTGACAGCCAGTTAGGTATGGTGGCAATCAATTAGTGCTATCTAACGACAATAAAAATAGTTAAAACACAGATGTAGAAAAGTATGTACTAATTTGACTTATGTTCATATTTTAGATTGCAAATATAGGTTTTATCAAATTATAAATAATAGGTTCATTATCCTGTTACTCATATGCTTATTGGTAAATACTGCATGCATTGTATCCTCAGTTTTTTCCTTTTACCGCTTTGTAATATAATACCCCTGTTCTTGCTATTGGCTTCAGGATATATTTGGAGTAACCCTGTATTAACTGTTTCAGTCATAACGTATCTGGATGTATCTCACAAGATTTTCAATGATAACATCACAGAAAGCTTCATCTCTTGCTGGCACTGGAAATTTCTGCATAACAGAACACGTACATGCACATTTTGTATGAATACATAGTTTCTTTCCTTGCAAAATGTGCTCCCAATGAAGTACACAAAAAAGTTAATTGAGTACACCCTTCTTAGAGTAAACAACACCAGTCATACTGTAGAATCACTCCTGCTAATTAGTTATCCCTATGCACGGTACACAGTAGCTCAGAAATAAAGAATATTTATAATGTTTATAGTGGAGAATAACCATTTTGAAATCAAGGTTCTCTGATTTGCTTTAAATTTGTTAGACAGGGTGTTGTCCAAATGCACAGAAGTGGTAGCAGAGCCCCTCAGAAAGTAATGGTTTTTCATTTATATCTATCTAAATAATTGTCTTACAAAAGACACTTTTCTTAAAAAAGTACTTCAAGATTTCCAAGCCCCTGTATCATTAATAAGCAATCTTGACCATCATAAAAACAGGCAAAAGTGTCTAACTTAGAAGAAAGACCTTTTAGATAAGATACTTCCTTTTGTGCACCTTAGAGGAGGCTTTTGAACAAACTCTAACACCTTAGATGGATGATTGCCACAGATGCTACCCTCTGCAGATCGGCTATACCAAAAGTAAGCCATCAAAGTGCATAATAGTATACAGTAAGGCAATAAAACATGAAACAATGAGCTCATAAAAAGTTGGAAATAAAAGAAATGTAAATAATTAGAATACAATTGATACTTAAAACAAATTATGGAGTGCAGTAAGACTTTTCCTGACATGAATTGCCTCTAGGATATAAAGTTAAAATACAATTGATACTTAATACAAATGTTAGAGTGCAATAAGACTTTTCGTGACATGAATTGCTTTTAGGATATAGTTTGCCACCCTGTAGCATACATTCGGGGTGTCTAAGGCTAACAGGAGTTTCAATGCTTCCTGATGAGTTCTTATATTAAGTGCATTGAAAAATGGTTTAAGATAGGTGATTCCAAGGTGTTCATAGAATTTACAGAATAGGACGATATGCAAGGTGTTTTGTTTGCTAACTGCATCACAGGGACATCTGTTTGTCTCTAAAGGGCAATGTCTGGTATGGGGAATTGCTACTAGGTGGTGAGCAATACCCAGTCTTAGTCTAGTTACCAGGAACCTATGCTGCATGTTAGTGACCATGGAAAGATAGCCAAATCTACTTACATCTAGAGTATGATAAGTAACAACCAGCAGTGGCTTTAGTAGATTCAGTTAGCTTCCTTGCGTCCGCCTTAAATTTCATAAAAGTGTCCTTGATAGGTTTTTTTTTAAATGACAGCATGTCCTCTGGATTATGTTTTATAGATCTGTTAAAAACAGATTTAAAGGAGGATTCAATAAAAGCTATCCACATGGCATTATCCAGTTTCACACAGTCTAGTATAAGATCGGTGTTCTGGAGATCAGGACAACATCGTCTGCATAAAGTAGGGTGGGCACCTGGCATCCGGCCACGTACGGGGGATCAGCCTGTAAACCCTGCAAATGTTTATCTACCCCCATTAATGTATACAGAAAACAGTAACGGGGCAAGGATGCAACCTTGGCGGATACCTCTACCTATCTTGCAAGGGGTGGTACATTCTCCAAGTTGGCCGAATCGGACTTTGCATGTCAAATAGCTATACAGGACAGCCAAGAAATTGATGATATACCTGGGGGCGCCTAACTCAATTAGGGTGGACCATAAAAGAGCGTGTTCAACTAGGTCAAAAGCACTGCTGAGGTCTGAAAAGCATAAATATGGAGCACCTTTCTTTGCCTTGGTATACTTTCCTATAGTTAGGACTAGGATAACACATTGCTCTATGGTTCCTAAGCCTTTCCTAAAACCAAACTGAACCGGTGATGTTATTTTCTACGACCCAGTCATTTAATCTTTCCAATATTATTCTACTACATGTTTTCAAAGAGGAGTCCAGCAGAGAAATTGGTCGATAGTTTTTAGGGTCATTCTTATATCCCTTCTTATAAATTGGCATAATGATGGATGTGTACCATGTCAGCGGGATGTCACCAGATAAGGCCAAGTTGAATATTCTAGTCAAAATTGGTACCCATAAAGAGATGTTATAGTTAAAGACATCCACTGTAACACCATCTGGTCCTGGGGTCTTACCTTCAGCTCCAGCTAGGATGGCAGAGTGAACCTCATCTTTAGTGATCTCTAAAAGGTTAGGTTGGCCCAGCTTGATCGGCCCGATTATATCTACAGACCCCGTCCCTTCCTTGAAAACCTCTGAGTAATAGGCCACCTATGTTGCGCAGTCTACAGTGGATCCCAGACCTGATGGCATCCATTCTGAAAGAAAGGGGGCATTAATGGTTTCCCAAAACTGTTTGGTATTATTAATCTCTGTCCCCAGGGATAATTTGGACCATGCCTCTTCCCTTAGTTCCTGTTTCCTTTTTTCCTGTGTCTTCTTGTATTTCATCTAAGGGACTTAATTTCTGTTGGGTCTTTAGGGGTTGATTGCAGACCTAGTTTAAGATTCCTCCTAGCTTTTGTGCAGGCCTGGTCGAACCACCCTTTTTCATGCAAAGGTCGTCTATGTTGTGGGCTGTAGGTCAGCAACCCCTGTATATAGGCACTAATAGTACCAAAACATTTAAATAACATGAGGACCTCAATATCCCCCTGTAAACAATAACCAACTTCATGCTGGCAGCCACATATAACATCCCGCAGGATAACAGCAGGCACAATGTCTTCCCATTTCTGTCTCACCCCGTGGTTCTGTGTACTTCGATACGATTCAGGGTAGTATGGAACACATCCCTTTGCCCCCAGAAGGACGTAGGGAGAATAATCAGGTCATGATCGCTAAGAATGGTCAGCACAGTATAGGGTGTGTTGCTGCCATTTAGTGCAAAGGATAACAGTATAATGTGGTCTATAACGGAGGTCGAGTTGGGGCCCCTATGAGTTGGAATAATTTTGTCAGAAACACTGTGCTTACATTCCATAAGCGTTAGGCCATAAGTGGACAACATCAAATTAAGGGCTTCTCCATACTCTTTGTGACAAAAATGATCAAATCCTGTCCCATAGGGGGTAGTAAATACACAGGACTGAGGGGAGGTGCGTGTGCATGGCTGGATATTAAAGTCCCCGGCCCAAAAAATAATGGGATTGGAGCTGATGAATTTTAGAAACTTGTTTAGGCTTTGGTTCAGGGCATTGACAACCCTACATCAAGTGGCATCAAAGATGTTATTATAGTAGTTAAATATGACCATATCTACCTTATTCTTGTGTTTAAGCCACAAGAGTTGAACGTGTGTGGTCTCCATAAAGGTCTTTTTAACCACTACAGGGAGTTTTTTTTTTAGAAATAAGCACCAGGACCCCCCCCCCCCCCCCTTGGCCCTCCCAGATGGTGATGGTGTAGCTGGCAGTGAGTGTGAGGTAAATCCGTGCACATAGGCAGGTGAGGTACACCAGGTTTCTTGGATACAAAGCACATCTAGCTTACTGATTAATGAACCACACTCTTCAGTCACAGTTTTGTCACGTTGGCCCTGTGCATTCTATGTAGCAAGATAGTGGCGCCCAATGGTGTTATTGACAGGCTCCTGACTCCATGATTCTTCCCTGTCGTAACTTACTGCATTTGGAGCTACCTCAGTTGGTTCCCCTTCCCCATTGTATGTTATATTCCTAATGTTCGTCCTCTCAAAGGCTACAGACCCCTCGCTTACCAGTCAGTCATTATCTTACAATGAACTTAATATCTCATATTTATTGCTTAGTAGTATCGGGGTGGCAGAGTGTGCATTATTTGTGAGTTCGGGGCCTGGGTATGTCAATAAAGACCGTGGCGGCATACAGGGCACGGATCTACGTCCTGACTGGCCCGTTGCAAATATCCATAAAATAAACCTAGCGGGAACAGTTCTGGGGAGCTTCTATCTTGGGGGCTAAAAGAGGCCCTGCACAGGATATCCCTTATCATCCAGAGGTTTGATCTTTCCCTAGGGGGCCCACCCAGGGCCCACCCACCCCTACTCTCCGGGTTAGGATTATATGGTGGGCATCAATCATTGAGAAAAGATTGTTCTGCGCTAACCAATGCATAACCTTTTACTTCAGGTCACCTTGTTGCTCAGACTGATCAAACTGTAGAGGGGGGACTTTGGTCATGATAATTATATAGGGAAAGGACTCAGGGGGTAAATTAACAATAGGCAGTTCTTCTCTTGTATGTAGGTGGGCGGAGCTATTTTTCAGGGGGTTCAAGGAAAAGTGTCCTGGAGCTGCATGTCTTGGTATCAATTGACAGTCATCTGGAGCGAACCCGGTGGTCTGTTCTTAGAGGCTATAAACCACAAAGTAGGTTGATCAATATTTTGGGCCACCCTTGTTTGCCTAAGATGGACTTTATTTAGGGCTTCCCTTACTTGCCCTTGTATAGGGGCCCCAGGGTTAGTGCTCGATACAGTGCCTTGCAAATCTAATGTATCTGTGCCCTGTGAAACATGTGAGTGGCCTGTCACACTAAGAGTAGTATTCTGTACCACAGGGTTCTTATGGTTAGGGGACAGTGTTGGCAGGGGAGGGTTTCTGGCAGATCTCCAGAATTTTTCCAACCTCCTCCTCCAGTTTATACAGTTTAGTAAGGATAGGTTTAAGCAGATTATCGAGGAGGAGTGTGAGATCTTTCCAGTCAGTAGATACCATATTTCACCCATGATAGGACCCAGGTGGCTATCAGCCCCCCCTTCTGCTTAATTTATTTCTTTTTATAATGGGTGACTGCCTTGGAGATGTGGGTTTTTTACTTGTGGGGGTCATTGGCTCTATCATGGAATCTCCATTCATCAGAGCCACTGTGTCAGCTGAGGGGTGGATAACTGGTGTATATTCATGTGGTGCTAGAGTTCCCCCTATCGCATCTCCCAATCCTGCTGTCCCCAGGGATAAGCGTCTTTCCGTGAGGTCAATTTCTTTTGAGATGACCCCTACTGCTCTTACTAGGAAGGAGTCAATTGTTGTGCGGACGGGTTCTGTGTCTACCTTCTGTCCCCCGACCTTCCTCTTACCCATGATATTGTTATAGATTTACCGCCTCCTTAAGTAGTTGTATGCTATCTATGGCTTTGATCCCAAAATCCTGAGAATATGGTGTTAATTCTGGCCTAATTGCAGTTCTATCCTTGTCACACTATATGCTAATTAGCAGGAAAATGTAAAAGATCATTGAGTATATATATTATAAAACATAGGGGAAAAAACTTAAAAAACCAAGAAGGTGGGGCCAGCCCAGCCTCTGTCGGCCGCTGACGGGCGCAGACCGGTGTCCGAACGTTATGGGCGGCCTCTTCCCTCTGGTTGAGCTGGGAGGTGTGGTTCAGCCCAGCCTTCCGCCCGGTGTCCAAGTGAAGAGTGATCAGCGGACTCATGTTCCCTGTCATGAGTATAGCGCAAAGAGTATTGACGGCAGCCTACCATGTTTAAGACGTTTAATAGTGTTACCAGACATTTATATCTGGATCACTCAATTTGAGACCACTGACCCAGTATGCTCTGACCCTTGAAATGATATCTTGAGTGTGTGTGAGCCAGAGTAAATGAAGACTGTGATCCATTTAGGATACCCATACCATGGCCTAGCACAAGGTGTAAGGTGAGGATTGTGCTCTGAGACAGTGGAAGTTTATTGCTTGCATTGCTGAAGTTGATGAGAGGAGACCTAGACAGTGAAGTGACGAATGTAGGCAGCACCTCCTTCAGGAATTCTATCTGCCAGTTGGTTAGCAAGGAGAGTCTGATTAGATGCCCTGAGCAATGCCATTTGGTGAATGATAGGGGTGAGGGGTGGGGCTGAATATTTGTATGTGAAAAGTGAGGAAGTCTCTAAGTAAGAATTGCCCTTTTGTATTTCCCTGGTTACTCATTCAGGTACACTGATGACAGCCAGGTGCATAAACCCTCACACCTCTTTTGCCTCTCTGTTGTGGAACTCCAGGATGGAGGCAGCCCCAGTTCTACCTGTGGTGAGAAGTCTCACTCTGCACAATGGCTGTGTGTGGAGAGCAACCTAGAAAGGTCACTTGAAAGAACCACCCTAAACCATTCTGCAGTTTGAGAGACTGCATCCATATTTCTGCCTGCAAGCTGTCTGTGAAAGTCACTATCCTTCTTTCCAGTTCCAAGCCTTTATGACTAAGGAGGGGAGTTTCTCAGAGGTGAGAAGACATTACCTTAAGTCTGGACTTTCTGCTGGAATAGCAGTGTACTGCCCTGAAGTTCCTAGAAACTGCCTTCCTGCTGAGCTTGTTTGGCCCTGCAGGAGATACTTTCTAGGAAAGAGCGAGGAACAGCACCGCCCCTGGTACCCAGAAAGATGCACACTTCACAAGAGTGGTTTGGTGTTAATCTGGCGCCCGTGGTGCCCGACCCTTACGCTGTATCTGGCAGGAACCACAGCACCACTATTGCATGAATGCTGAAGGCCTGGCCGGGCTGCAATTGTACGACTAAAGCGGCCTCAGTCACTGTTGCAGAACAAGCAAGCAAGCAAATTGCATCATGACATGAACCTTAAATGCTTTGAACTCCAACACTGAATGCTAGGTCACTTGAATTCACCTTTCACACCAACCTTGCTCATAAAAAACATATTTTCAAAAAATTACAGTGGCATGGTACCAGCTTCTTCTTCTAACAAAAACGAAAGTTTCTTCCAGAAAGTATCTTCAGAACTACTGTTCAAGCCCTCATACTCTCGCATCTGGATGTTGGTACGCTCTGTTCCTTGTCCTCACATAGCAAAAGAAAACGGTAAGTTAAAGATGGAGAACATTTTTGAACTGTGGATCCAAAATTGAACTTAGGCCTGATCCACAGGGCTCCTTACTCCACTTACAGATGGGGGGGAAGCAGAACCCGAAGAGACCATCTGGGAGAGAACAGGGTAGGTGTTGCACTTACATGAGATACCCCTCAGAGTCACTGACTTGAGTATGTACTTTAAACTGTGTAGTATTTACTACAACTGTGTGATAAAAGCTTTCTTGCAAAAATAACCATGGGGCTACCATTGACCTTATTGTGCTTGTTTTGGTTGATTGTTGAGATCAGATCGGAGGTTGGGCACCACCAGACTACTTCTTGAGAATGCTGAGGCTGCTTAACTTTTCAATACTGTGAGTCACATGTGGAAGAGGTTTTATATAGCTAACTTTGCAGAGCCATAGTAGTACAGGTCCTGGGACACCAGTGGCAATCAAGTCTACCCCTTATGGATGAGATCCATTAATCCTTGTCTGCCCTGTGACTCCCTGAATGAGATGTGAAAAATATTCTCTACTGTAAGACACCCACCTATCCAGTGTGAGCTAATTGCAGTTCTAGACAAGTTAGTGGTTCCTTTTTAACCTATGCATAAGACTACACTTTAAGGAATACAAACTAATGATGGATAGAATTCTTGAATTAATTTCAACTGCTAGTAATTACATAGAAACACATCCCAGTCTATGGTTATTTTGCCCACCATGCCCCCCGCCCCCAGATTAGAGACAGCCTCAAGGAACAGTCCAGCCTTATTTACAAAGCGTGGTCCTCTCTAAATCAGAGCACTGGCAACCCTCTTCAGTAGGATGCCACTTGGTTCCAGAGGCAGAGTGAGCACAAACACACCACTGTCCATACCTGCTGCACACAGGGCATCACAATGAAATGAATACAGACAAGTGATGTTCGGAATGCTTGACTTATTCACAGTCACTGCTAATTACTCAGGCCACATCCCAGTCCATTGTTATTTTGCCCACTGTGCCACCTCAGATTGTTCCCAGCCACATTCAAATCAGTCTCGGTCCTTCTCCAGTAGGAACAGTCCAGCTTGAACTGCCCGGACAGGACTGAACCAGAACACAAGCAACCCAAGTGGATGTAAAACTATGGTCTGAAGTAATAACCAGTGGCATTTCTTTGTTGTTTTTGCATTAGACACCCAACGTGCAATTGCAATCAATGCCCATACCTGGGTCCTGTGCCAAAGTACCATATTACTCATGCTATAACTCACTGATGTGACCTAATCAGGCACAAACCATCTGGTATTGCTTGTTTTTCTATCTGGAAGTTACCTCATCTGGCAGCTTGGACTGGACTTCAATGGAAAAATGATCCGTTGCTCCACCCCTGATGGTGGTGACACTGGGTGTGTAGTAGCAGCCCTGTGATGAAGCATGCCACTCATACTGGGTGAGGGAAATGTTATCCCACAGGAAGGGACTCTTTAGAGGGTAGCCCATTGAAGATGTGCCTCTTCAACCTTTAGGTGTGTAGTATACTTGGATCATTGGAGGATGGTTGAAGAGTAAATAACTCTTGCCTCTCTTTCTGTTAACAGTGTTAGTACGGCTGCTGAGCTGCAGGGGCAAATAAAACATCGTTAGGGACAAGTTACTGCTTCACTACAATATTAATATCAAAGCAATATAAAAATGTAAGAAGAAGGGAGATTATCTTACAGGGATGACGTAGCAAGGTCCATCCTACTAGCACCTTCCTTAATGGCGGACACAAAAATCACTCAGGCACTCACAGAGGTGGCGGGATGAGACACGCTATTGGAATTGAAGAAAACCCAAATAAAGACCATTTTACATTGAGCTAATCTAACTGAATATTTGAGAGCTAATGCAGCCGGAGGGGTCTATTAGTCACTAACAAACCTCACATTTTTTGCAAGATACATCTTTCAAATGAGACTGGGCCCTGATAGCATGGAAACATACCAGGGACTGGCTCCTTGTAATCATAATCACAACTAAGAAAATATCAGATACTCTTCTCATCCAAATCAAGACAAGTGAAAACCTATTGAAAAAATGTTTTTTAGCTCGCAGTCTTCAAAAAGAAACTGGATGAAGTCAATAAGGAAGTGACATTGTATAAGGACTTCTTGGCCGAGTCAAAGATGAATAACCTTCAGAAAGACCTGAAACAAAATCTCGATAGAAGGTGTACCCTTACACCTCGGAGGACTACGCATAGCAGAAGGAGCTACTGAATACAAAGATGTCTAATCAAGGGAAAAAGTCTGTTGGTACATCTAGCTCAGGCAGTGATAGTAATGACGTTGAGCCTAGACCAAGAAACAGAGGTCGGTCATTTTTTCAGGGACCTCCAGAGATGTTCCCTCCTCCTCCACTAGGGCCAGGGTTCTGCTGACCTTTAATATATCTTCCTATGCAGCCCTTCCAGTTCCATCTTAGCCCCCCACCTTTTTTAGCAAGAGGTTAGGAGAGAAAAGGCAAACAAAAAGGTCAAAAGATCCAATGGGAAGACCAAAACCAAAGAGGAACAAGGATTTCTTGCCAGAGGCAAGCAAAGAACAAATCTTGTGATGAATATCACAGACACAACTCTAGCCCCACAACAAGAAGCAAGGGATTGGTTTTTGTTCCAACATATAAGGTGGACTAGTTTAAATTGAAATGTGAACTGGCTGAATTCTTCAGAAGAATTCGGTTAAAAACATTCTTTGCAAAGGAGGCTCTGGAACTTACGAACCAGGGGGGATACAGGACTGCATTCCAGATCTATTTTTGTACCCGTGCTAATCAACTACCCCTGGAGCTTGCATTGTTTGAGCAGGCAACGATCCATGATACAGAAAATATGGGTGATGGCAATCAGGACACTTTCATGAGTTTATCTAGTTCTGAAAAACAAGCATTACATGGTGGTAAAGCCTTCAGACAGGGGAGGAGCCATAGTGCAGCAGATGCTGGAGACAGAGAGGCATATAACACTGAATTTCTCTGTCTCCTCGCAGACAAGCGGATTACCAGACATTGACAAGTGATCCAACCATGGGCATAGAGAAAGAGATTAGGACTTTAGTAGAAGGAGGTATCAGCAGTACCTGGATTTTAAAAAATGAAGGGACATTTCTATGCAAAGAAAAAATTTCCTTCACACTATTTCCCTACTCTGTCCAAGGTACATAAACTAATGAGTCCCACCCAGATACACCTATACTCTCGGCAATAGGTTCAGTTTTGGAACCCCTCTGACAATTTTATGATTACATTTTGAGGTCCTTTAAAAATTCTTGTAAGTCTGAAGGTAAGTGGACACCAAGTCGAGTCATCCTTGTGTATCCCACCCATGTTCCATCATTTTCAGCCATAACTTTCAACATTTTCACAGTCTCTTACAAGCTATTTTTCACTTTAAGCTTTAAAAATTCTGGGTCTTCTGATTGGATGTTTGTCTTTTTGGTGCCACATAATTTATTAAAATATACTCTATTTTTCTAAATTAGTGTGGGATTTGTTGTGTACTGTATTTTCACTTTATTACCATTTAAGTGCTGCTTAGATACTTTACACATTGACACTAAATTAAGCCCATTTGCTTTTGTGACAAGTTACCAGATGGTAAAGTACAGATTAATGTAGTGACTTTTGTGGTTCGCACGCACAAGGGCTGTGGCTATTGCTCGAGTAGTTTTTAGTCCCCTGTTGCACCTGGCCCTTTTTGCAGGGTCATCCCCTACCTTTTTGCCTCCTTCCTCCTATTTATTTTTACCAGTTTTTGTTGGCTTTAGGACCCTGTACACATTACCATTGATAACGAGTGCTAAAGTGCATATGCTGTGATGGGTTTATCCAGGATTGACATATTTGATTTACTAGTAAGTCCCTATTATAGTGCACTAGAGGTGTCCAGGACCTGTAAATCAAATGCTACTAGTGGGCCAGCAGCACTGATTGTGCCACCCACATAAGTAGCCCTGTAAACATGACTCAGACCTGCCACTGCAGGGTCTGAGTGTGCAGTTTTAAACTGCCAAGTCGACCTGGCAAGTGTACCCACTTCACAGGCCCAAATTTCCCTTTTTTGTACATATAAGGCACCCCTAAGGTAGGCCCTAGGTAGCCCAATGGACAGGGTGCAGTGTATTTAAAGGGTAGGACATGTATTGATGTGTTTTACATGTCCTAACAGTGAAATACTGCCAAATTTGTTTTTCACTGTTGTAAGGCCTATCTGTCTCAAAGGTTAACATGGGGACTGCCTTCAAATATCTTTTAAGTGCAGTTTCGGATTGGGAGCAGATGGAGAAATGGAGTTTGTGGTCTCTGAACTCACAATTTAAAAATTCACCTTTTGGCAAGGTTGGTTTTTAGATTGTCAGTATGAAAATGCCACTTTTAGAGAGTGGGCATTTTCTTGCTTGACCATTCTGTGCCTCTGCCTGTCGGTGGAATCCATGTATGGGTCAGACTGACAGTTGGCCTGTTTGTGAATTCTCTCTAGACAGTGGCCACAAGGGAGCTGGGATGTAGCCTGCATATCCTGATGAGTCTTGTGGGCTAGAGTGGGGAGGGAGGAGCTGACACTTACACCTGAAAGGGCTGTGTCTGTCTTCACACAATGCAGTCTCCAACCCCCTGGTGTGTGTCTGGGGTCAGGCCTGGGCAAGGCAGGATCTTGTGAACAACAGAGCCCTTCCTTTGAAGTTTGCCTACTTCAAAGGCAGAAAGGAGTATAAGTATTGGACCCAAAAACCCCAGATCTTTAGATTACTTCTGGATCAAGAGGAACCTCTGCCATGGAGAAGAGCTGGAGGAGGAGTACAGACCCCTTTGCCTGTGAGTGTGCTTTGCTGAGTTGGCCTGCAGTTGCTGCGTCTGCCTGAGAGAGGACAAAGACTGGATTTTGCTGTGTTTTCCTACTTGTGAAGTGTCTACAAGGGCTTGGACTGAGCTTTCCCCCTGTTCTGAAAGCTCAGTGTCATCAAAGACTTCCTCTGCCAGCACCTGTACTCTCTTGCTGAGACTCCTACCCTGCTAAGTGGTACCAAATCCAGTCCCTGGGCCCTTGGAAGGAGATGCTGGTGGAACCAAGACTGAAATTCATGCACAGAAGCCGTATGGGAGACAAAGCAACTCAGCACTTGCTTTGCGGCTGAAAAATCGACACACCACCTGCAACGCGGCTGGGAAATCGATGCAACACCCGTGTACGGCTGCAAAATCAATACATCACCCACGCAGCGTGGCTCTTCACCACCCTGCACCAGAATTTCGCACGTATCGTCGCTGGGCGTCAAAACCACAGTAAACCTGCGCAAACCCGGGGTTGCCAATCTGAAAATCGACGTATGCTCTACTTTGGGAGAGAAAACTATGTGTCCCCTACATGACCGGAGAAGAGACGAAGCACAGCCTCACTTGCGAGTCAGGAATCGAAGCGTGGCTGTCTTTTCCGAAGCACGCGCACCCGTTCGGCTTTATTTTTGATGCAAACCAGGTACTTTGTGTAAAAAAAATGCATCCATTGATTTCTATGGGTTAAGACTTTTTTATTTACAATTCATAACTTTGCTTGTGTATGTTGGATATTTTTCGTTTTGATCTTTTTGATTTTGATAAATATTGGTGATTTTTCTAAACTGGTGTTATGTCACTTTTGTGGTGTTTTCACTCTCTTACTGTTTGGGTTGGTACAAGTACTTTTCACATTACCTTTGAGATAGGCCTTACTGTTTGTGCCAAGCTACTAAGGTGGTGAGCAGGGGTTATCCTCGGTGTGTATCTCCCTTACCCTGACTAGAGTGAGGATCCCTGCTTGGACAGAGTGCAAAATGACTGCCAACCAGAGACCCTATTTCTAACATTCCCCTCAACCAACAACCCAATATCTCACACCTGCTGTTCTATACCAGGAAACACAATCAATAGATTCAAGTGACCTTGAAAATGAGCTGCCTTGTAGAATAGTTGAGTCAGCCTACAGATTTAAAGGCACAGTTCGTTATTGGGTTTCCGATCTGCACTGTGCTTTTCAATTTTCCTATTTAAAAATAGTACAGATAAATGCTCATATCTACTGTTCAACATCTAGTTAGCACTTACTAGGTTCGGTTGGATGCATATTTAAACAGAAATATAAACAAACAAAAATGTGACTACATTTAAAATTACGTATTTCTAAAAGTATTCCAAGACTCCATGCTAAGGCACAGATACTCAGTGCTCACTAAGAGGCATTTCCATCCTTTGCAAATGAACTGTCTGAGCCCATTTACCATTGTTATGCACAAAGCATCTTGATGCACTATTCTAACTGGGACTGAAAGAAGTCAAAATTATGCTGTTGCAATGTGTGTTATTTTGGGCATTACACTCGCAAATTTCCCAAAATTGTGCCAATAATACCAGCATAAATGAAATTACGTCACTACACCATCTCAAGTAATTATTGTCATTCGAAGTAAAACATTTGTGCAAATGCGCAGGTACAGTAGAGCATGAGCAGCTGTTGTTTGTGGTGCTTTTGTGTGTTTTGCACTATTTTGTGTGTAAAATGTGTACTTGTGTCAACAATTGACTGAAGGACGCATTTCATGCAAAATATGTCAATTAATGGTATATTTGCCTTTTGTGTAACTACGTGTAATTTTGCGTAATAATGCAGAAGCAAATTAAGCAAATTTCACACACCTCTAGTTCTAACCTGACAACTTAAACTGAAGTTTAAAGTATTACTCTGCAGAATAAGAGATGCCATTGTACTACTCTTTTGTAGTTTTATCATACATACTTAGATGGCCTGTACTATAATTAATCAAGGATTGCGACAAAATGATGAAATTTAAGGCAATCTGTACAACCCAGTCAGACCTATATCTTTCAAGCTGTAATGCACTGTTATCATAAAAGTGAAACAAACCCTAACATGAAATGTTAATAATACTTTCTCATTGAAAGTTAATAAAAATTATCCCTGATTGTGGTCAGGCTGTTTGCGACATGGCCAAGGAAAATTACTTTAGTTTCAACTCATCATATTTCTCGGCACAAGTGTCCCATTTTCAATAACAGTTGTGTACATTCAAGCACAAAATATACCAGCATGTGAGCACATTTCCTGTTACCATACTGCGTTCAAACAGTTGTGATGCTGATACCTTTTTTTAGTGCACTAGTGCATGTTTATGTTAAAACATTGTACATTTTAAGGTACAAAAAAAGTATGCATTTTAGGATAATATTTTTAGGAGGTTTGTGTTCCAAGATGGTGGAAAAGTAATATTGTTAATAGGTAATGAGTTTATAACTAGTGACGTAGAACTAAACCGTTCTATCTAGATACTATTTATGTCTTGATGAGCTATGACCCTTTTTCAGAAATACTGCTATTTAGCTTGCATCTGTATCTTACCATCTATGTTGGGGCAATAGAAACGCAAAGGCTCAACTTTGAGGAAGGTCACTTGCTAGAGGATACTTTATGTATATCTCTGACATTTTATTTTTTTCAAAATACAGATGAATGTGAGAGGACCGAAAAATGGATGGAAGGATATTCCAGAACTAGAGAACTCACGCTTCAATGAACTGATTTCTGAGGTAAGAATTTTAGTTTCATGAGTTGTTCTTGGGGGAAGAGGAATATACGTATTGGGATCAATTAAAGCACAAGACTAATTGTGTATCAAAGCAAATACATTTTGCATATGCATGAGCTATTGGCTTGGTCAATGTTTTTCTAGCTATGTAAAGTGGTAAAAAGCAGGCTATGGCGCGGCCAGCGCTGACACCGTCAGCAATTTTTTAAATACTTTCGGCTGTACATCCACCCAAAAAACATAGACAAATCCAATAACTCTTCCTTAGGCATGACTTATTGCTTTGCCAATGCTTTTTATTAAGGCAGGGGATGTTTAGGTGCTTTGTCGAGGACCACAGACTATTAATCCAAGGTCAGAAGGCTGACAGTTTTAACCTCTAAGCCTCTTTTAAGGTTTGAGAGTGTACCCATGGTGCAAACTCCTAACTCACGCTGACATATAGCACTCACATGGACCCCAGATAGAAATACTTCAGAAGATCACCCAACTCTGTCATCTTTCTGCAAGTGCCAGCGCATTAGTAAGTGGAGTTACAGGCAGAGATCCCTAGGGAAGTATGCAACACCTCTGAGCAGCTCATGAGAACTTCTTCCATATTCCTCATGACAATGGGAGAGGGAAAGCAACACAAAGGAGGGTTGGAGGTAGGAGGGAACAGTTAAAACAGAAAACAGTTGGAGGAGGGCAGGAGGGGGCAAGCAACACAACGGACAGTGCAAACACATGCATTGTTATGGAGTACGTCCACAACAAGAAAAGAGTAGCACTGAAAGCATAAACAGTGGAAGGACACTGGGCAAGGAAGCTGTAATTGGGCCATGTTCCAGGGGACAGCCAAACACAAAAAGAGAAGGGAAGCCAGCACACACTGACCAAAGTGAAATAAGCAAATGAAACTGACAAACCAACCAATGGTAAGCAATGGGTAGGCTTTAAGCCCCATGTAAGTAAACAGAATGTGATAAGTTAGGTCAGGGGCTGCTCTAAATATGTTTTACCACCGTATTATGAAAACATGATTCTGGAAGTGGTTATGTTTGACGAGAAAGTTTGTGCATATTTCTTGGGTTGCATTTAGTTGTGGTGGTGATGTTCTCTATGTTTTTGTGCTATTGGGTTTTGTGCTGCGTTACTGCAATGTGGTTTTGATGTATTATACTGTACTGCAGTAGTTGTGCTACGTTATTTTATGACAACTTTATTGTGATGTCCCCTATAACATTTTAATTGTGTTATATTTTGCTTGTATGTAAACTATTATGTTATGTTCATTTTGCATACGTCAACCACTACAACTACATTTCTAATTAAATGCAGCACATGCCTTGAAAGCTCCTGTGACAAGCAACAATTTTCCATGGTCTATGATGGTAAAATAGGACTGCCCCATCTCTTCTATTTCTTAAGAAACCAGTCATCCCAAAACTGTGGTATAGACTGAGTCCAGATCTAGAGTTTGATAGATGGTAAACCATCTGTCAGGGTGGCGGAGGACATTAATACCACCACCCTGACGAACTACGACACACCAAATTTTGAGATCACCACTGGCCCCAGCGACGATCTCTGTACCTAGACATAAACCATGTTGGTTCTTGCTAGGGTATAAAATGTTTGGTAGACAACTACCATTAGTTTTGACAAACATTCACAAAACTTTAACAAGTAACAACTTTAACCAATAACTAATGGCCCCCCTTACAGGGAGCATTTTCCCTGGATGTGGGGGTCATTATATGTTTTTTTCTGTCCCCTCCATGTGATAGACAGAAGGAAAACACACCATTTACTCTAAGTAGTTGGGTGGTGTAATGTCCTTCCTGCAACGGCTGCTATTGCTTCGGAGGAAGCTTTAAATGACAGCCAATGGTGGCTCCATCGATGGAAAGGTGTTAGTCCGCGTGACACAAATAGGACAGGCAGACCATCATTTTTCCAGGCAAAGGTACTCAATTGTGTTTGCGACAGAGTATCTTGTTCCTCATCTATAAATCACTACCTGATTCCTAACTGAGGGCCTGATTACAACTTTGGAGGAGGTGTTAATCCGTCCCAAATGTGACGGATATACCACCAGCCGTATTACGGGTTCCATAGGATATAATGGACTCGTAATACGGCTGGTGGTAAATCTGTCACTTTACCGTCTCTTTTGGGACGGATTAACACCTCCTCCAAAGTTGTAATCAGGCCCTTAGTGTTCGCAGTGCTTTCTTTGTGTGATATGGCCCCAGGGCTACAGCACCTCTTCTGTCCACAACCAGCCACCAAACACAGCTATTAAGCAGAGATTTTCCACGCACCTCCTAGGATGCATTGTGTTTTGGCCAATTTTTTGCCTTCTCTATTGATCTTTAGTTTCGCAAGTTCAATCTGGAATATTTTTGCTAACAATTCTATTAACACACTCTTAAATATCTAATTTTGTCATGTTTCAAAAAGATGAGACCATTATTCAAGCTTTTCTCTATCCTCGTCTGCCCACTTTGCCTCTTGGCTTTCTGTCTGCTTGTTGGGAGAATTAACTTCTTGTATGCAACATCAGGAGTGCTGACCTCAGTATTATTCGCTGTGAGTTAAACTCAGAAAATGACTCCAGGATTCTTTCTGTATGGAACAGTAGTTCATTATTTGTGGATATTCTTGTTGGGAAACTATTGTATACGGTATTTTTAGAAATGGGGTCTTTGCTTGGCAGTCAGGTTACTCCCGGTCCAAGCAAGGACCCTCACTCTAGTCAGGGTAAAGGAGAATCAACCTCAGTTAACTCCTGCTCACCCCCTTGCAGCTTGGCACGAGCAGACAGGTTTAACTTTAAAAGCAATGTGTAAAGTATTTGTACCAACACACACAGTAACTCAGTGAAAACACTACAAAATGACACAACACAGGTTTAGAAAAGTAGGTAATATTTATCTAAACAAAAAAACACCAAAACTGACAAAAATCCAACATACAAAAGTCAAGTTAAGAATTTTCAAAAGAATAGGAGTCTTAATCCTTAGAAAACAGTGGGAACGCTGTTATTTCACATAAGTATCTGGGTAGTGTCAAAATAAAGCCACACGGGCGAGTGTGCATCGAAATAGCCAGCGATGCGTCAATTTCTCACCCGCAAGCGAGAACGTGCGCCATTCCTCCTTCGGTTGGGTCGGCGTGCGTCATGTCTTCTCTCCAGAAAGAGAGCAATGCGTCGATCCGGATGGGCACCTCGGGTCTGGGCAGGCTTTGCGTTGATTTTCCACACCCATCAATGTTGCATCGAAAATCCGGTCACACGGTATCACAAAACTGCACTGCGTGGGATTTGGGTCGTTATCAGCCTCCGCTAGCGGGTGCTGTGCATCGTTTCTCCAGCCGCGTTGCGTCGATCTTCCAGCTGCGAATCCAGTGGCACGTCATTTATCAGCCATGTCACGGAAGGTGCGTCAACAATTTCTTTGCACGGCAGTCTGTGCATGAATTTTCAGTCCTTGTCTGCCAACTTCACCTTTCAAGGGCCCAGGAACTGGATAGGGCACCACTTGGTATGGCAGGAGTAGCAGCAGAGAGGCCAGGTACTGGCAGGGAAAGTCTTTGATGACCCTGAGACTTTAACAACAGGAGGCAAGCTCAGTTCAAGCCCTTGGAGATTCTTCTCAAGCAGGAATGCACAACAAAGTCCAGTATTTGTCCCCTTTCACAGGCAGAAGCAGCAACTGCAGGATAGCCCAACAAAGCACAGTCACAGGCAGGGGCAACACTTCTCCTCAGCTCTTCTCCTTGGCAGAGGTTCCCCTTAATTCCAGAAGTGATCTGATTTTCACAGGTTTTGGGTCCACTACTTATACTCCTTTCTGCCTTTGAAGTAGGCAAACTTCAAAGGAAAGTCTCTCTTGTTTGTAAGATCCTGCCTTCCCCAGGCCAGGCCCCAGACACACACCAGGGGGTTGGAGCTTACATTGTGTGAGGGCAGGCACAGCTTTTCCAGGTGTGAGTGACCACTCCCCCTCTCCCTCCACAGAGGGCTCATTAGGATATGCAGGCTTCACCCCAGCTCCCTTTGTTTGTTGTCTAGAGAGAGAGGTGCAAGCAGCCCAACTGTCATACTGACCTAGACAGGGAATCCACAAACAGGCAGAGCCACAGAATTTTAAGCACGAAAATGCCTACTTTCTAAAAGTGGCATTTTCAAAGCCACAATTTAAAAACCAACTTCACTAAAAGATGTAATTTTGAATTGTGAGCTCAGAGACCCTAAATTCCACATTTCTATCTGCTCCCAAGGGGAATCTGTACTTTAATAATATTTAAAGGCAGCCCCCATGTTAACCTATGAGAGAGCTAGGCCTTGCAACAGCGAAAAACAAATTTGGCAATAATTTACTGTTAGGACATGTAAAACACATAAGGACATGTACCATCTTTTACATACATTGCACCCTTCCCATGAGGCTACCTAGGGCCTACCATAGGGGTGCCTTATATGTATAAAAAGGGAAGGTTTAGTCCTGTTATGTGGGTACACTTGCCAAGTCGAATTGGCAATTGAAAACTGCACACACATACACTGCAGTGGCGGGTATGAGCCATACAGGGCTACTTATGTGGGTGGCAAACCCAGTGCTGCAGTCCCACTAGTAGCATTTGATGTACACGCCCTGGGCATCTCTAGTGCACTGTACTAGGGACTTACTCATAAATCAAATATCCCAATCATGCAAAGCCAACTGCACCTAAATTGTACAAAGGAGCTCCTGCACTTTAGCACTGGATAGCAGTTGTAAAGTGCCCAGAGTATCAAAAACAGAGTCCAGCAAACATCAACAACCTGGAAAACAGAGGCAAAAAGCTAGGGAAGACCACGCTAAGGATGCCAAGTCTAACAGGTATGTAAATGTTTAACTAAAGATTATTTCATGATCTTGTCTTTCCATGTATTTTCTGTCTATTGTTTTAGTGTGCCTTTTTACATGTTTGACTTGATGTTTATTTATATACAATAACTTGAATAGAACAATGTCTATGACCTTCATAATGGTTTCTTGTTTCTATTTTAGATCAAGCCCCTCACTTTCTATTTAGAGAGATCTATTGAAATCAACAACATCCTTCAGAAGATCTTGTAAAGCGCCCTAATGATTCCTGAGCTCCAGAAGCATTTCCTAAAATGTAAATAAAATTAAATAGGAGTTACTTTAGACTTTAAAAAAACATGCTTTTGTGTGGTTTTTCCTCTTGAAGTTGAGATGTTTGGTCTCTTTTGGATCACTGATTATACATTTTAATCATTGCTGAACAGCTCACATTGCCGCTAGCTGTAGTGTTAGTTTATCAGGCATCTAGGACTCCATATAGGAAGGTTTTGAAGACCTTTCTGAAGTAGACCAGGGTTTGAAGGGGTCTAAACGGAAATTTTGGGTACCCATTTACTAAGGATGGGAAAGCTTGTGCAACACATGTAATTTAGCACTGCTTAAAATGGTAAGTAAATTGAAACTACCTTTTATGTTGTGTTGTGTTACATGTGCTTCTGCACAAAACTTTTGTAAATCAGGCCCCAGCCTATTCGAGAGTCTGGGGAGCTAACACTGTGGCCACACTGCAAGGCACCCGTAGCAGGTGTCTTTAGCACATCAGTTGTTGCAACAAAACTCCCCTTGAGATGCTTTACCTTGGTCCACCTAGTAGCCCCATGCAGGCACCGCCGCTCCTACAGCCACATCTGCCCTAGTGCTGCCATCTGTATTGTATATACAGAGGCTTTCAGTGGAAACTGTACATAGCAAAGTATTGTTGTATTGTACTGTGTGAAGGTTGTCGGAACCAAGGCCAGACTGTGTGGAGGGTGTCTTAGACTATGCTGGCTGGGGGGTGATGGGTCTCCAGTCTTGTAACAATTCTGGGTGTCATTCAGGCCCAGCAACTGTGATGCTTCTGATATGGATCTCAGGTGGTAACGAGCATCGTCCCATTGAAATATCAGCCAAAAATGGTGACCCTGATCTAAGGAGGAAGTCTGTTACTGGGAGAAAGATTTACTGGGAAAATGCTGTGCATTTCTGCAATGTGATAGCTGAAAGATCTTGGTAGATCCACCAATATTGCCTTCAAACGTTGTGGGGAGTTATCTCCCAAATGCCAGGATGTCTTCTTTCTTTCTAATATAATGGATGCATGTCATGATGTAAGGGGGAGTGGTTGGTGGGAGATCTTGACCCCACTCACTGAGTGCTTTCTAATATGTAGCTGTATGTGTTTTTTTTATCTCCAGCACCTCCAGTCAGAGCATTTCTGTTTCCCATTCTCTAGTGTCCCAGAAGTCCTGGAGCCTAGAGACTCTGATGCCCAGATCCAACTTTTAGGATAGTGTCTGTCTTCCCCTTGGGGAAGGGCACAGTGTTGGACATTCAGTCTTAAGATTGGCCTGTTGATAGACCTCTCTGCAGATGGCAAGGCCCCTGGGGGCCTCAAGGGTGGCTACGGTGTAACCACCATTCGAGCACGGCCACCCCATTCTCAGTCAGTCCATATGAACAGTGAGGGGGCTCTTCCTGCAATGCTAACTCTATGAACCTTCTTAAACCCCTCTGTGGACTTACAACACCAGCCCAAGAACCTTGAGAGTTACTGAGGCCCCCATTACGAGTGTTGCGGTCTTAAGACCACCGGACCCGCGGTGGCAGTCTTACCGCCATGAACCCCGTGATAAAGACTGCCACATTACAAGTAGGCCGGTTTGGCCAAAGCCAAACCACCACAACACTGCCCGGCCCGCCAGTGTGGTTGCACCGACTCGGACGGCGGTGAGCTCCTCTGGGCAGCCGTATTAGGAGGCAGCATACCACCAGGCTTTTCAGAGCGGCTGCCCCACCATGAAAAGCCTGGGGGTAACTCACCCAGCGACAGGAATCTCCATTTCTGCTGCCGGCACATGCACCCCCCACATGTCCACACACCTCTATGCACGTACCCTCACTCATCCGCATGTGTGCACATACCCCCACTCATCTGCACGCGTGCACATACCCCCCACTCATCCGCACGCTTGCAGACACACACAAACACCATTTATCCACAACCATGCACACCCCCCCACTCATCCGCCCGCATGGAAACACAAACAACCCACTCATCCACCCCCATGCACACACTGCCCCACTCATCCACAGACATGCAGACACACACACCTCCACGCACACATACATACACGCACGCACCCCCATTCTGCTACACATGCATGCACACACCACACACATGCACCCAACATCCCCCCCTTCAGAAGTTCCACTTACCTGTTTCGGCAAGGTGGTCATCCGGGAGGGGGTGGGTCCTGGGGTTTTCCACCACCAGCACCGCACCACCGTACAGGACACCGCTGTGCTGTATTACACATCGTAATACGGTGGGCTGGTGGTGGAACCGCCTCTTCCTCCATAGGTCAGGTGAACAGGGTCCGATGTCCCAAAGCAACTCCAAATATGACGGTCTTCGGACCACCAACACTGGTGGTCTGTTGGTGGCAGTGGCTTCGGCGGCCTTGCAAAAAGACTGCCAAAGTCGTAATAAGAGCCTGAACCCTGACAACTCAGCCATGCAGCACTTACTTGTGTCTGGAAGATTTACGGCTTTGCTCAGGCCCCAGCTTCATCAGGAAACAGTCCAGGGCCTCCATTATTGATTGATAAGTCCGGCCCAATTTTTTCCCCCAGAGGAGGATAGGTTTGGGCAGAAGTGGCAATCTGTATCTAAGCTCTAAACCAAGTTTTGAATAACGGTATCCAGTGGTGCAAACAATATTTCCTCAAATATTTGGGTTAACTGTGGCAGGGTATGTCCAGATGGAGAGATCATGGTCTCCATCAAAATAGTCTTCCTATGCACCAAAATCACCAGGGACAAGCACTGCACTGCTGCCTCAGTCTTTCTTAATTGGATAGGATGTAAGCATATATTTTAAGCTATGCTGGTATCCATTAGGGAACCTCGGTGAACAGCGAGAAAAGACACAGGCCAGATGTACTAAGCATTTTTGAATTCATAAATGGTCCAATTCGGGTTTGTGCCTGAAATGATAATTTTTCCTTTGTAGTAAAGTCATTTTCTGACTTTTCTGACTCCTAAAAGGGGATTCTGAATGGATACCAATCCGGTATCTGGAAGAGGCATGTTATATTTATAAGCAATCACAGACATAATGGCCAGCTGACCCCATCTGGTGTCCATCTCTGGTGGCCACCAATCATAGTGAACCCCAGTTTGTGACCTCATTAATATTCATGATGTAAGTCAGACTGTGAACCACTACGATTTTAAGAACTGACTTATTAGTACATCGGTTGGTTCTTAAAAATGGTTATTGGTTGCAAAAAGCATGGTCATAATTTGTGACCAGTATTTTCTGACCAGATATTGGAACATCTGCCCCAACGTTCCCTAAGAATTTGCTTGGGACGGTTTCCATATTATTTTGATAGAGTTCTATTGCAATTTCTCCTTTTGTTGTATGCAAAGAATTCCTGCTACGTCTGACAATTTTCGTACATTTATTGTAAACTATACAGTAGTAAAAGTAACAGAGGTATCAAAAATGTTGTTCAACAATGTAGTGATCCATGTGCAATAGTGAATAGGCAGACAAATAGTGAAAAGACTTGAAACAGAACTCAGTTGTCAATCAGAAAAGATACAGTTGTATGTACAATTTATTTGGGCACCCATATTTAAGAAACAATCTGTAACTACAGTGCTGACGGCATTTCGATCCCAGTGCTCAAATGGGTGAAATCTTCCTCAGGACAGCTCAAGTTTGAAGTACCGTTGAAGGCACCAATTGGGTAATTCAAGGAAGGATAAAAAACAACCTTCTGGCACACTGAAGATAATACTTGGCTAAAGGAGGTACCCTTGTCAGAATGCCAGGTCTGACATACTGCAGGCAATTCTTTTCATAATGGGCACCTGTGACGAAATACTGGCACTGGCGAACTAGAGGTAATACTTGGCAAATAAAGTAACCATGGGAAATGCTGATGTTTATATAATGGAGGAAATTCTTGCCATATGTGAGGTCCAATGTAAAATGCTGCTGCTGGCATTCTGGAGTAAATTCTTGGCATATAGAGCATCCGTGGCAAAACCCTGGAGCTAGCCCATTGGGCGTATGTTTTGGCATTTGGGAGAACAACCCTGGCATTTGCAATTGAGGCAACCATAACAAAATGGTGGCCCTGTCATACTAAAAGTAATGTTTGATATAAGCATCATCGACGATATATGGACAGCGTCAATGGCCAAATTCTGACACTGACATATTGCATGTCATTTTTAGCATAATGAGGCTCCCATGGCATATGGAGCACCCAAGACAAGATGCTGGCCCTGAAATAATGGAGGTCACTATTTACACATAGTGTCAGCCATTGCACTTTCTCAGCAATATTAGAAAATTGTGTGGAAACTGGGTTTTTTTATTCAATATTGAGCCCACTGTTTTCAAACTTCTTTGTGGAAAATCATTGACTCTCCTAAAAAAAGTCAGGCTCGCTCACTGCTTTCAGATAGTACGCTACATTAACAAGAAAAATGTGTCCTGATTTGTTTTGATCCTATTAAAATCTTTGTTTCATCACACCTTAAAATTACACAAAAAATGCCTCATTTTGCTTTCACAACTGCTGAGGTATTTGGAAATAGCTGTACAGTTCATTTACAGGTGTTTACATTTTGCTTTGTGTTAGAAATTTCTGACATCCTACAGCCTTAATTTGCAGACTCAGTACCCCAGTAATATTATCTGATAGGTCACTTTTACAAAATTGCTTCACTTTGCAGTTACAGAAAGAGAAGTAAACACCAGTCACAATTTGTCAGAAGACACAGCCTGACATTTGAACTCTGCCTTTGAACCCGCAGTAAATGTGACTAGCTAAAAACAACATTTAATGGCTTCTTAATTGCTCATTCACTTTCTGAACTCCAGCACGGTCACTTTGGGGGTACTGCAGCAGCCCCAGCACCCCTAGATCCAATGCCCATTAATGCAAAGTCGGAAAACGTGACCGGTAAAGAGTGAAGTGTGTTTTTTCCCTGTCCCTGACGCTTCTAATAGCCCTGTGCGACATAAGGAAAAACAAAATATTCATCACATGGTAGACACATACCTTGCATTGCTTGCTGCTCGACTTCCCACCCTTGAATATCAGTCAGCGTTGAATGAGGCTCGGGGTAGTGCCTCTGGCAGCCAAACACGAACTGGCTGCTGAGCGCTGTGCTCATAACTCCAAGCACCATCAGGAACATCCATTTTGCCAAGCAGTTTGCAAGCTTCACATGGTCATAGACTTCACAATACCACACACCCCCTAGTACTCACATGTCCACTTAGTGAAAACTGTAACCTTGTCAGACCCAGCTCAGGAGCTTAGGAAACAGCTTGTCCATATAGTCTGTGACATACAATTCAATCGTGGCTCCCCATCAATCATTCAGTAATCAGGGTAAAAATGTGTCCACTGCACATAATCTAATGCAACTCTCAATTAATATGAGCTAGTGGGAGCTGAAGAAGACGGACATCTCATACATATATGGAGTAGCTTTGGCAGGTTTCACTCACTGTCACTCATTCTTAATCACAGTTACACTCACTCCTCACTGACTCTGTTACTGTCACTTCCTCACATTCATCCTGACTCATTCATTCTCACTAAATTGCACTCTCCCTTATTCTAATTCACTCATTCTCACTCCCTCTGACGAAAATCAAATCAAATATATTGTTATGGCTACTGATCATACGAAAGCATTCAATAAAAGTAAAATATAATAAAAATAACACTTGGTGGAGGAAGAAAACGAAATGAAAATTTGAAATAAATTACTGATTACACAAAGCACTACAAGGTGCATACGCTAAAGAACCACTTGTCATTCGCTTTCACCCACATTCATAAACAATCCAAAGTGTATCTGTCTCCCTGCTGGGCCCAGACACACCTATCATTGCCCATGAGAAGTGCAAAATGCTGTTTGGAATTTTAATTAGGCAAAGAAACGAATCATCAATGACTGGCTCCTTGCTGGGGAGGAGAAATATACAGATGGGCTTGTGGTCCTCCAGCAACTATGGAAACCTATCAACCACAGACATTTCTGAACACCTGGCAACTAAGAGAGTTCCGCATGGTGTGGCTTGCGTGGATGCTGTTACTTTTCTTACTAGTTCCTGCACAGGTCAAATATTGGAAAAAGAAATAGAATTTCCTCACATTTCTGTCACAGAAAGTTTTGGAATTTTGAGTAACAGCAAACATACCACCACTTAGTGTTCCCACACATGTACCAAGAAAAACAGCACCTCACTTGTGTGGGTGGGCCTATCATAACTGAAAGAAAATCAGGTAAGATTTGTGTCTGATATCATTATAGTGTAAGTGTGGTCCGCACAGGGTTACAATTTTGACCTATTCCTGTGTTACCATTTTATTCAGGAAAGTTTCGGAACATCATTTGGGAGGTCTGTTGTGATTTGCATGAAGTTCTGGAATTTTTTGTCACAGAAAAGTGAACATAGTGCAAGTCTTTAACCAACACAATGAAATTGCTGAGGATTCTGTATTTTAAATTGTTTAGGTCAGTGATTCCCAATCTGTGCGCCGTGGCTCCCTGGTGCACCGTCAAAACGAGCCAGGGGCGCCGCACACAGGCCCGTATTTAAACTTTTTTACGCTAAACTGCGCTAACGCAGTTTAGCGTCAAAAAAATTTGCGCCGGCTAACGCCATTCTGAAGCGCCATGCGGGCGCCGTATTTATTGAATGGCGTTAGCCGGCGCAAGCAGACCGGCGCTGCCTGGTGTGCGTGGAAAAAAACCACGTACACCAGGCAGCGCCGGCGTAGGGAAAAATGGCGTTAGGGCGTCTTAAAAATGGCGCAAGTCAGGTTGACGCTAAAAAATCGTCTTAACCCGATTTGCGCCATTTTAAACGACGCCCAGACGCCATTTACATGACTCCTGTCTTAGTAAAGACAGGAGTCATGCCCCCTTGCCCAATGGCCATGCCCAGGGGACTTATGTCCCCTGGGCATGGTCATTGGGCATTGTGGCATGTAGGGGGGCACAAATCAGGCCCCCCTATGCCCAAAAAAAAATATTAAAAAAAAAAATGTATACTTACCTGAACTTACCTGAATGTCCCTGGGGTGGGTCCCTCCATCCTTGGGTGTCCTCCTGGGGTGGGCAAGGGTGGCAGGGGGGGGTCCCTGGGGCATGGGAGGGCAGCTGTGGGCTCATTTTGAGCCCACAGGTCCCTTAACGCCTGCCCTGACCCAGGCGTTAAAAAGTGGCGCAAATGCGGGGTTTTTTGACCCGACCACTCCCGGGCGTGATTTTTGCCCAGGAGTATAAATACGACGCATTTGCGTCGCCGTCATTTTTTTAGACGGGAACGCCTTCCTTGCATCTCATTAACGCAAGGAAGGCGTTCACGCAAAAAAATTACGCTATTTGCCCATACTTTGGCGCTAGACGCGTCTAACGCCAAAGTATAAATATGGCGTTATAAATATGGCGTTAGGTTTGCGCCGAATTTGCGTCGAAAAAAACGACGCTAATTCGGCGCAAACGGAGTATAAATATGCCCCACAGTTTGGGAATCACTGAGCTATCCATTGCCCTTGGGCCAGTTCGGACAAAATAAAACTAAACAATTAGAAAAGGCAGTTGTAGCAGATCTTTAATTTTGTCCTAGAGCGCCCTCAAGTGGTTAAAGAAGTTGTTGACAGGTAGTCACTGCCGACCCAAGCATGGTGTTCCTTAGTTTGTGCAGGTTGGATACCGAGAAGAGGCCAGGACCGGTTCTGGCGTGTGCAGGAAGTCCTGAAGCATGCTAAGCATTTTCATGGGAGGAAGAATCAGTGTGGGAAGATCTTCTGCACTGGGAGCTTTAAAAAAAACTACGGAATGTAAGCAAGGCTCTGCCTTTTGTGACCAGAGACCTTTGAAGAACAGGGTAGTTGGTGAATATGTGAGGGTCTGATTCATGATTGTTGTCTGTAATGATGTAATATTTTTTAAGCAAACAGTCTCCTTTGGGGAATTTTGCACAGAAACTACTGTTTACTGATGTGGTTGGATTGGTATTCGTAGAGCACTTAGAGCAAGTTAAATAGTTTTTTATCCAGCATCTTTAGTACATAAATGCAATTTTAAGTTTATAATGGTAGGTCCTGAAATTTGGTGACATCCATGCAACCATATAAACTCTTCAATTTGCAAGCATTCCCACAGTTGATCTCCTTGTACCAGACCATGCCCATTTGTGTCACAGAATCCACCTTTATGAAGTTTGTAAAGTCACTGTACACTCCAGCGATCTCAATAGTAACCTCAACAGAAGGGATTTACTTTATTGTTGACTGTGAGATAGTAAACTGTGTCCAATTGATTCTAAAAAAACAATTGGACTTCACTTTCCAGAGTAAAGTAAATTTAACTCTTGTGAGACCTATAGTGAGATCGATTCAAGCATGACAGGACGACAATTTCATTTATTGAAGGAGTTTGTATAACACTTCTGATTCAAACAATAAAGAAGCAGAAATGAAAGAAAAATGTGTCTTCACTCCTAGGAAGGAAGATGCATTGTAAATATCAATGCAGCTCTGGCTCATTAATGGCTTTTCATTTGGGATTTAAAAATTTCCAACTCGGAGTGGCTTGGGCAACAGGCAACAGTGAAGTGCACTGCAAGTAAACTAGTACTTCATCATCATACTGCCACACACACTGTCATGACGAGATGGGAAGAGGAAAGAAGAGAGAGAGAGGCGACATATGGAAAAGAAGAAAGAGCACAGAATAAAGGAAAGCAAAGCTAGAGAAGCAGATTGATGAAGGCAAGGCAAAATGAAAGAATGGAGAAAGAATGAATGGAGAAGAGGGAGAGAGCAATGGATTAGTAAATTGAAAGAGAGTAGAATGAGAAGCAACATTCTAGGCCAGGGAGCCAAAGAACATATAGAAAACTAAATGGCAAAGTGAAGACTTAAGGAAGGAGAGAGGGTGTCTCCAGGGAAGGATGGATAGTGTATCACACACACTAGCATAGTTCCCTCACAGTCCAGCAGTCTAGGCCCTAATTTAGTGGTAGATGGTAAAGAAGAATCTCTTGATTTATGAAGCAAGTGCTAATCTAAAGATGAATCCACCAGTGGAATTTCTTTAGTAATTTGGACACCCATGATTCCATATGCAGACACCAGTTTTCAGAGTTTCCCTTCTATTGTTTCTCACTTAACCAATTAAAGTTTTTTTATTAAACAACTGTTATATTTTTATTTTGTTACATCTATGAATATAATACCTTCATCAGTTTCATCCCAATTATTTTCCAGGCTAAAAATGGAAGTACTCCCGAGGCTGGGATTACATTCCCCAACTGCCAAAAAAAAATAACATAATGGGGAGCCGTGGCCAACATGGCCCATAGGTCAAAGGAGCCGGGGAGTGAAAAAGTTTGGGAACCACTGGTTTAGGTTCATGCAAGCCTTATCACCATGGATTATTCTGTTTCACGTTTTCAGAAATGTATGGGGTTGGTAGGTTCCCTGAGGTGCTGTCTGACCCCAGGCCACAACTCAGCAAGCATGCCGCATGAAATTGCCCGAACCCTGCATGATAAACAACCCCTTGTGTCTACAGTGTGGATCCCTACTCAAATCCATGAAAAAACTAATGTCTAATAGGCCAATCTTCAGAAGACCTATGGAAACACATTTTAGGCTCAGGCCTTTGCAGAGATGTTTCAGAGTGAGGAAGACTGAAGTAAACGTCTATGTTTTAGGGACATAGATGCTGAAAATATGACAAACATCTTATTAAGAGTGTTGTTGTAGCCTTCCAATCAAAACAATAGTATGGCAGCTAGCAATAGAAACCTTAATTTGTGCAGAATTCGAAAATATATGGTTGTTTTGTATCTATACAACCGATGGGTGATACTTCGACCAAACAACAGGTAGCCTAAACCCACATTTAGCTTTCAGTTGCTTTCCAAATTTCCCAAATGCACTGCACCTAAATTATCACATGTGTACACCCAGAACCTGCAAAAAACCTAGACATGTATGGTACCTCTATGCTCAGGAGACCCAGTGGAACAATGCTGGGGGCCAAGCCTTGGCAGAGACATGTTCCCCAGAGAGGGAGACCAGAGAAAACTACCATGTATTGGAAACAGGATGCTAAAAATCTGACAAGCATCATCTTCATTGTAATCTCCAGGCCAGCCAATCAGGGTGAGGGAAGTCTGGCACCTAGTGATAGAAACTTTTGGATGTGTAGATGTTAAAATATTCGGCAGTGACCTAGTTCCATTCAGTCCTGTTTTGCACTGTTATAATTATCATATTTTTCTCTTTTTGGGATCCCCTTTATAGGATACGTTGTTAATTATTTAGGCATGAGGGACAGATATAGAATGCCTAATTGTTTAATATCACTTTTTAGATTGCAATGTGATAATAAAATCTGCTTGAATATATTCACAGCATTAAATTTGAATTGCATTCTTTGTTCTAAAATAATTATCAACTTGTGAACAAAGTTTCATGGAAACTGATAATTGCAGTTTTCGTTATTATAGTTCAAAGGGCATGATTTCACAGAATGAAAATAAGTAAAAAAGCATTGGGCCTTATTTCTGCTAATTGTTTGCTCTGAAAGATTCCACAATTATCAGATAAAGTTATTTAAGTTAGGAACAGAATGTGAAGTGCTAGAGAGGTACTTTTGAGACTAGGCAGGCCATCCAAAATGTGCTTCACCTACTTCTGCTGAAAGCTTAACAGAAGGTACATTTAGCTTTCACTTGCTGGGCCATCAACCTGCCTTCCAAAGCAGCCGAGAACTGCAGAAGAGCATCTAAGGCTGAACAATATTCTTATTGTTCAAAGCAAGTTCTCTTATGAAACAGGGTTTGGATCCCACTAATCATCCCTTTGATATTTCATAGAACTGATTGTTACCTGAAACACAGCTCACTTGAGAATTGCTCAGCGGGTTGTGGGATGATAGGAGTCTAACTAGCTTTATGTCTTGTGTTGTCACATTGACAAAGTCCTTAGTGCCAGGGGTCTAGAAAGCCTATTTTCTGGGCCGTATTCTAGAATATCCAGAAAACTTAAAAGTACCATGTAACCTAATTAGCATTTCACCTGCAGTTGCTTTCCAAATTTCCAAAATGCACTGCACACAGTTTCTTGCCTTTGGGCACCTTGCACCCATAGAAAAGCCATACATATTTTGCACACTAAGTTCAAGTAGCCCAGAATTAAAAGTTGGCTAGGCCTTGGTGGGGATATGTTCTTGTTGGAGGGAGACTTGAGAGAATTACAGTGTTTTTGAAAGAAAATAGTAGAAATGTGACAAAGGTCCCTTTCAGTGCACTCTGCTGGTAAACTAATCAGGGTGAGGGTCATCTGGTATTCAGCAAAAGAAGCCCTATGATGCTTAGAAGTTAAAAAACAATATGGTTGAGGTATGTTTCTATACATCCCTGGGGTGATACCTGAGACCACAATATTCCTGTGTGATGGAGACGGGAGGGAATTACCTTGTTTTGGAAAAATTATTTCAAAAAATTTGACAAATATCTTGAGTAAGAACTTATATATATGTTACCCTTTACACGTAGTCCGGAGTTTGATGTCAGTCATAAACTGTCTATTGTTGTAATGCAGGAAAAGTTAAAAAGATTTTTTTTTTAAACCCAAAAAACTGCACTCCAAACAGTTTTGTGATTTGAGCTAATATTACATAATTGATCATGCAGACTACATTCCCATGGAAAACTCATACATACTCCTGATTCACAAACTGCACTTTGTAGTACGTTCTGTATGGTAACAACACATACTACAAAGTGTAGGCTTTACCTATATTTGTATGTGCAGAGTTCTCTACCTGACCTTCATAATCTCTGCACATGGAAGTATAGATTTTAGTTGTAAATGTGGTAGGGACACAGGAGTGGGTGGGAAACGAGACAGACTTACTACTGGATCATGGAGGAGAATGGGCTTAGCGAGAGTCAGAGAGGAGTTCACAGAGGAGTATCACCCACGCACACAAGAGTAAGCCGATTGCATTACTCCCGGGTTGGAGACACGTAACTTACACTTTTGTAATAAGTTTAAACTCAGAGTTTGTGAATAACGAAAGTAGTAAACTTAGTGCAAAGTCTAAACTTAAAATAAAGTATAACTTACCTTTGTGAATCAGACTCATATATAATATTGCGAGGCTCCAGGCATTCAGGAAAACTTTTTCTTGATGAACGTTCTGGGATTTATGCTTGCCCATTTGAGAAATACACCAGAATATTGAGCAAACATGTTAAAAAAGTAAAAATGTCCATACTTTTGTTATATCTTGAGGCTGCAGCGAGATATTGATGTGGATTTGCACAAATACATAGCCCTGAATGTGTCAAAAATGTGTAGTTTGTTTAGAAGGACAAAGAAACCACAGAGGTGCATGTGTTTGACCAACCGATTGCTGTAGATTTTTTGTTTCAGAAAAGCTCCATTACAGAGGTGTGCAGACACTCTGGCAATGAAAATGTTAGTTATCAACTCCTTACCCACTTCTCCCAGCCCCTGAAATGTTATCTTTTTCAGTGATGCACCTACATCTGGCTGTTATTCAACAGGCGGGAGCCACTGGAGCTAAACCGAAAACAAAACATGCACTAAAAGTACCTATAAAAACCATCTAGAAATACAGTTTGAAAAAGAAAGACTTCTTCGGGCACATTTCCAGCTTTGGAAAGTTATGGAAATGTGAATGTCATTGCTTTTTCTAAAACAGTGAGACCTTTTGGCTTTGACAGTGTTTGCTCTCTTGCTGAGTTCTGTACGCTTAGAGCAAAAATATTTATTGTGTGCATTAGGAGAGGGAGTTGTCATGCCCTTTCTGAAAAGCTTCAGGTGAGTTCGACTGAATTTAGTTCTTCAGGTGTGCTCCCAATTTGGATCTACACAACATAAGCGGCTAGGTCAAATCATCAAACTGAGCCCTAAGAGTTATTTTATCTACCAGCCCTGTATAACTTAATGTTGCCTAGAACTGTCCTTTAGATCAGCAGTTCTTAACCTTTTCACTTCTGTGGACCTCCACTGAATGCTAACTGGAATCCGGGGACCCCCACTGACTCATTACTGGAAGCCGGGGAACCCATCATATGTAATTTCTACCATTTGAACCTCAAAGCAACACACAAAAACATAGAAATAAGAATACATCAAACAAAAACACAAATGATTAAATATTTTATTAAATCGTGTTTAAATTAACAAACATATAAACAAATATGGAATCATCTTTATTTATTTTTTAAATTTTAATGGGAAGTTTGAAGTTTTTCTAAATTCATTTTTTAATTCTAGACTTTGCCTTTTTTGCTCCACTGTTCTCTTTCTGTTGGTACTTCAATGGAGGCCGCCCATCATCCATTCTTTATTCGGTGTGTTGTATTTACGTTGCTCTCACAAATGATATACAGTATTAATCTGCTGACACTATTGAATTTTCTAAACAACTGTGGACCTCAAGGGTCGCCAGACCACAGGTTAAGAACAATTGCTTTAGGTGTTCATTCTTTGAGTACTCAGACTGCACAGGAGTGGGGTTGAGAACTGCAAGAAATTGGGTTCTTGGTTGCGGGTGAAACTACCCAAGCAGTAACCACAACCCTTGTCATGGTGAAGTCAGGCTTAATTTAGAGAGAAGGTATAAATTATTAATGCAGCACTTCAAACTGTAAAAAGTGAAACATAACACAAATAGAATCCAACACAAAATTAGAAAAATAGAGAGAATTTGAATAAAAAATACAAGACCAAAATGAAAAAAACAATTAGTAGAACCAGAGATATTGAACTTTTAAGATTTAAGTGAAAATAGTGCCAAAAAGTACAAAGAGCCAACTGTGATTATCAGGTTACACCAGACCGGGAAAAAGTCATAAGATCAGGTAGACCGCAAGGGAATGCAGGCCTGTTTCAGGACCCAGTCTGTATTGCTGAGCAAGGGTACCTGAAATCCTGGTTTCAGACCATGGCAAAGTCCTTGTATTGAGTTGCCCTGGCAGGCGTCAAGAACCCATCGACATGGAGCTTGCAATGCGAGGTCCTGCACCAAGATGCATAAAGCATTGAAGTCAGTGAATGTAGATGGGAGATCAATGTGAGGTCCTGCGTTGTCACGGAAGCCACTCGGGCTTGCAAAGACTTGTGTGGCAATGCTTCGACACTGAGGTCGGGGTGTTTTGCACTGGGCAAGTGATGGTGAAGCCACTGGAACTCGCAAGGACTTGTGCCAAGGTGCGTTGCACTGCATATAGCTGGGCCGGTTGTTGGCGTCGAGATGCATCACTCTGCGTCAGGCTGGTGGAGTGGGCGAGGTGATGCGCAGTCCTGCATCGGAGCTGCAGGGCACTGGGGCGGTTGTCAGTGTCAAGATGTGTCGCACTGGGACAAATTGCACATCTGTCGAGGCAAAGATGCGTAGCAAAGCCTGTTGGGTCCCTGTGACTTGAGAACTGACCCAGGTGACTGATTCTTGGAGAACTTGGAGTCCTGGGCCACATAGGCTGGTTGGATTCAGCAAGGCAGCTCAGAAGAATCCTGGTGCAGCAACAGCAGCCTTTGGGCAGCAGAGCAGTCCTTGGGTAGCAGAGCAGGTCAGCAGGGCAGCAGAGCAGGTCAGCAGGGCAGACTTCACAGCTGGGCAGTCCTTCTTCCTGGCAGAGTCCACAGGTCCAGAGGTGATCTGAAGAGTTAGCATCTGAGGTCCCATATTTATATCTGATGCCTTTTTGTGAAGTGGGAGAAGCTATTAGGAAATTCCCTTTGAAGAGCTCATGTTTCCTGCCCCCCTGCCGTGGTTGCAGACTAACTACAGGGGTATGCAATTTTTATTTGTGAAGGCAGGACACAGGGTATTCAGGTGTAAGCGGGGCTGTGCCCAGCTCTATCCCCCCCATCCTGCCAGTGATGGCCTAGCCAGGCATACTTAAGCTGTCGATTGTATGTGGCTGTCTGGGAGGTATACACAAAGTCCAACTGCCAAATACACCCAATCATGTGACCCAGGAGGAGGCTCCAAATGGCTAAGGCATGAAAACAGAAATGTTTTTAAAAGTGGCATATTCAAAACTGTAATTCAAAATCCAACTATACCATTAAACAGAACTTTTCACTATAATTCCAAAGACACCAAACACTCCCAATTGGAAGTTATAGCTTATTAAATGTAATCAGGTAACTCCAGTGTTGCCTTATGGGAGAGGCAGGCCTTGCAGTAGTGTAGGAAAGTCCTCCTTTTTGCCCTGGTCACCCCCACACTTTTTGTACAGGTACTGGTGGTTACTGACTCTTGGCTGTGCCCTGGGTACTGCTTACCAGTCCCAGGGCCAGTGCTCTGTGTAAAATGGATATGCAAATTAGGCTAATTATAATTGGCTAAATTAACCTACCTATAAGTCCCTAGTATATGGTAGGGCATGTAGGTTAAGGGACCACAGCATAGGTGGTGCACACCTAGGTGCACTGCTGAGGTGCCCAGTGTCATTTTAAAAGCGGGCCTGCCTTGCTGGCTGCTTTTAAATTAAAGTTATATGCAAATTCGACTTTGGAATTAAAAGTAGATCCAAAGTCTTAAACTACCTTATTTTTACATATAAGTCACCCCTAAGGTGTGCCCTATGTGCCCCTAGGTCTGGGTGCCATGTAACTATAAGCAGGGACTTTATAAAAATAGATTTATAAACCCTGGTGAGGTAAAAACAGCCAAATTCGTTTTTCCCTCATTGAAGTAAATGGCCTTCATAGGCTAGAATGGGGAGACTTTATTTAAAATTTTAAAGTCTCCTTAAATGTTGCATACCAAGAATTTGGTATCAAATTAATTGTTGTAATAAATCCCACAACTTCCAGTTGTTGGATTTAATATAACTTGTTCAGGTAAAAAGTTTAGACTTTACCTAAAAAGTTGCCAATTTCAGCCCTGCATTGTTTTTGCTGCTGTGCTCTGATTGGCCAGCCTGCAGCAGCTTAGCCAAGCTGCCTTGATGAGGTGTGAAGTGGCCTGGCTTCACACAAAGGAATGTGCTTGGGGGAGAGAATCTCTCCTCAGCAGATGGTGAGGCAGGAAGGGGGAGGGCTGCCAATCTGGTCTTCAAAGGCAGAGAATGACATCTGGAGCACCCAGCAACACCCCCATATCCTGCAACCCCAGACAACTAGGTGCCCCCTTGATTAGATTAGGAGAGGGCAGGAGAGGGGTGTGTTTATGATTTTTAGCCACACCAGTGGGTGGGCTCAGCCAGATGTAACCTCCAAAAATCAGATTCAGCCATGTTGGATTTTTAGAGACTGTTGCCTTCTGGGATGGATTTTTGCCACACTTCCCAGGAAGTGGTCATCACAGGGGGACGACCCTGTACCTGATTGGAGAACCAGGACCCCCCTGCTTTTCACCCAGGAGCAAGGATAAAACTGGCAGACCTGCACCCACACCTCAGATCCCCACCAGATTTCAAGAAGAAAAGAACTAAAGGAGAAGAAGGACTGCCCTGCTGGACCCCTGGCCTGCACCTGGAACCTGCACTCAGAAGGACTGCACCAGCTGCACACTTGGGCTTCACCACAAGAAGGACTTTGCCTGGCTTCAACTGGTTCAAGGAGGGACTCCCTGTTTGCTACAGGTGAAAAATTGCTATCCAGAGTCCCCTGCACCAACTCCTGAAAAAAGAGACCAGCTGACCACTGTCCAGTGGCCAAAAAGGAGTTTGCGCCAGGTGCATTCTGGGAGTTGAAGTCCGCACCCCCCAAGGACCATCTCAGAACTTCTGGACCCTTGGGGTGAGCTGTGGACCCCAAAAGAACCTTAAAAGAACATCTGGGTGAAGCCCCAGAAGTATGGAGAAGATTTGAGAATTTTTGTAAAAAAGCTCCAGAGAGGGACCGACCCGCCACGGAAATTCTAGCCGGCTTGCCTCAACCGCAACCCGGCCTGACTTGGTGGTTCGTCCCGGTAAAGAAAAATCTCCGAAAAAGAGACTAAGTCCGAAGGTAAAAAGTTGACCGGGACCTCCCAGCCATCGTATCCGAGAAGGGCTCCACAGACGTCGGATCAAGATCCAGGTTTACCCCGGTCGAAGGATTTTCACCTCGAAAAAATGACTAAGTCCGAAGGTAAAAATTCCACCGAGGAATCCAGCATCGCGTATCTGGACAAGGGCTCCAGGAGGTCGGATTCGACTGGCAGGTTCGTCCCGCTGAAGAAAATCTTCAAAATAAAGACTAAGTCAGAAGGTAACTTTTTAACCGAGGCCTCCCGCGACTTGTAGCCGAGCAGGGCTCCATCGCGGTCGGCCTGAAACTTTGACTTTGCCCCGGTCGAGGTGCAACCAGATGACCCGATTGGCGCTTTTTGTTTCTAAGCGCTAGAAAAATAATAATTCTTTAAAAATTCATATCTCCGGTTCCCTTTATCCGATTTTATTCGTTTTTGTGTCATTTTAAAGGTAAAAATATAAACTATTTTTATAAATTGGTTTTGGATTTTTAAACTGTTTCCTGTGTTTTATTTAATTACTGTTTTGTGATATTTGAATGCTTTACACACTGTCTCCTAAGTTAAGCCTTGACGCTCGTTGCCAAGCTACCAAGGGTTGAGCTGGGATTAATTTACTGAGACCTAACTGTACCTAAGTGGAGGTTGGTGGCTTGTTGCTAGGTGTAGGTACCTACCTGCCCTTACCAATAACCCATTTTCCAACAAGTAGTGAAAATGAATTTGGGAGAACAGGTCAAATTTAAAAGTACATGTCCCACTTTTTAAATACACAGCACCCTGCTGGCTGTCTGGGCTGTGTACGGCATACCCTAGGGATGACTTGTATATACTAAAAAGGAAGGTTTAGGCCTGGTAAAAGGTTTACTTTTGCAGGTCAAAATTGAAGTTTAAACTGCACACACAGGCTGCAATGGCAGGCCTAAATCATGTGAGACTACTTTTAAGTGGGTGGCACAATTTGTGCTGAAGACCCACTAGCAGTATTCATTTTACAGGCCCTTGGTACACGGAGTACCACTTTATTAAGGACTTACAGGTAAATTAAATATGCCAATTCTAAGCCAATGTTACAATGATTTTAGGGAGTGAGCGCATGCATGGTTAACACCAGTGAGCAATGGTAAAGCGCGGAGTCCTAAGGTCAACAAAATGAGATCAGAAATATATGGAGGATTAAGGGAAAATGTCTTGGGGAAGACAACCATAAGGCTGACATGTCTAACAGCAACACCTTCCATTCTCTTTTTGATGAAGAAAGCTAAGCATCTAGAGTAGATTTCACATGAGACAAATGTACAATTTGTACGGGAAAACTAGAAAGCGGGCAACCACATAATCTGTCAAGAGTAGGACACAGGAGAATGTAAGTGGTGAGAACGGCTCAGTGAATTCAAAGCTCCCCCCTGACAAATGAGGTAATTTAAATCATGGATATAAATCCCAGCAACTCAAATTCATCCTTCCATCCTTTTGCGATTGGCAAATTGTGTTATATAAAGAGTATTTGTTATTTATGGCATTTAGAAACAGCACAATTATGGTGTGGAGCACGACATAAAAGTATTATTAAACAGACACATTTTTGTCCTATACTGGCCACTTATATTGTGAACCATACCCCCTTTTGGAAACAGTACAAAAGCAAAAAATATTGTCCTTTTTGTAAGGTAAAACCAAAAATATTGTTTCTTCCTAGTGAACCTACAATTTCAGCCTGCGCCAGGCATAATGTATGCAAAGGGGGCGTTAAAAGGAGGAATGCCATTGTTTTCAATGAACCTCAATGGGGTTTAGAGGATTTGTGTCAGAATTTGTTTACGTTAAACCTGCAAAGGTCGGAGCTTGTGTCATAAATTTTGATGTTAGTGCCCTTAACTACCGCCATGGTGCACCGTATCTTGGATACGGCGCACACATGGTGGCTCTAGGGGGGGCGCTACGGGGCGCAAGAAAAGTGGGGCTGCACTGGGTGCAGCACCACTTGTCTTATATCAGGACCTTAGATTTTCCAATTTAGATAAAGAGCAGCCAAATGGAAATCAGTCTTGTTCATGCTGCAAAAGGAACAGTCCAGGGTGAAATGACACATTTACTTATTTTCTAAGTGTGTAGAGAATGCCCAGACACGCTTTAGGAATCAAACTAAACCACACTAATGATGCCTAAGCAGGCCAGATCTGGTCTAGGGTTTCTCGTGTGCTTGCCTAGAGGAGACCTGGCAGTTCAGGCTGGATTGTCCTAATGGAGGCAGACCCAAAGTAATTTGCATGTGGCTGTTCGTTGGGTCTCATTCAGAAGAGCATGTGGGCAGCCTCCGGCTGTCAGCGCGGTATTACCTCCACCCCCCAGCCAGACCACGACCCAAAATAATTAGGGATTTCATCCAGATCTGCCTGGATCTCTTGGCCTCTAGAAAAGCCAAGCCATGACGATTCCTCTGAAGGCAAATAAAGTTTTCTCGAGCAGCCTCCACGTTTCAAGCAGATGTCAGAAAACATATTTTTCACAAACAAACTTCACAAAAAGGAGTTTGTTTCTTAAAAATAAAAAACGAATCTGTTTGAGACCACCAGGGTTTTACAGGGAGGATGGATCATAAATTTTGCAGATAGTTTGGCACGTTTAGGACTGAGTACCCTTTCTGCCAAACTGTGAATAAGGCCTTTTGCATGGAAGTGCATGGTAGGCAAAAAACAAGAGACTATTTAGCTTTTTCTTGTTTTTAACCAAGATATGACACAAACATTGGAAATGAGCTGCAGCGTTAATGTACAGCCTGTATTTTCAACACCCTGTATAATGTATTTTGTACTAGCAAAGCAGGAGCATAGCTAGCAATAGTGCAACAGGTGAGGAGTCAGCTGCACACTGGTTATCACTGAGTGCATCAGGCGCTGACCTTGGTATCCCGGCTCCGCCCCAGTAACAAAGCATGCCCGCCTTCCTCACGGTATAGCAGTGGTCTTCAAATGTTTTTAATGCCACTCCCCAGACCCTCCCCCCCCCCCCCAAAAAAAACCCATCAGGCTTCCCCTCTGAATTTTTCACAATTATTATATTAAACTGGCAATGTTTAAATTTGTCTAGACTTATTTAAACTTTGCAGTTAAGTTCTGTTACTGTTTTAAAAATGCAATCAAATACAGGATGCCAAACATACTTTTCTGGTCAGGCACGCCTCACTAACGTGTATTCACTGAGTGATCGTTAGAAGTAGGGGTAGAGTCAGGGTTTTGAAGAGCATTTGGAGTCCCTTCCATTTTGAAACATACTCCCAGCTTGGATATAAATGACAAAACATGTTAACGATGGACCATTACAGTGCGGTTTTCTGATGCTCATGTTTTTTCAGGTTAAAGCAAAGCTGTTATCAGCCTAATGCTTCTCTTGGCCACAGCCTGCACCCAACCCAACCCTCTCCCGGGATCATTTGAGGCTCCTCTAGGCGGGCTTGTCCCACAGATTGAAGACCACTGCTGTACAGGGATGTGGTCAAGTACAGAGTCTGTTCACTGCCTTGTGGTGGATACAGAAAGCACCCATTGTTTTTGAAAATGCAGTGGCAGGTGTTTAAGAGCAGGTTAATGTGTACTCAAACAGGTTTACTCAACCAGCAGCATTAGGCCCAGTGTCTTTGGACAGAGAGGAAGTGCACGCAAAAAATGTAGCATTGGCCCAGTAACCCCTTCTCCAAGTACCATAATACTGAAGTTAGCATCTTATTCCATCAGCATCGTATTAGTTGGTAGAAGTTAGCATTTAATTCAGCTAGCATCTTATTCACAGGCTGAAGTTTGCATCTTATTCAGCCAGCATTTTATTCACAGACAAAATCTTATATGAAATGCATTGCATTTACTACATCTTAAATAATTCAGCAAACTCTTTGCATTGCCATACTGTGAATATGTTGTTTGTCAAAAAAACACATACAGCTATTACATCTATGAGTACTTAGGCCCATAGTTATACTTTTTTAGAGCCACAGTTGCGTTCTTTTTTATGCAAAAGCAGCACAAACTTACAAAATACAATTATATTTGGTAAGTTTGCGCCGCATTTGCGTAAAACAATGACGCAAATGCGGCGCTAAAAAAGTATAAATATGGGTCTTCGTCTGTGACAAGCAACATTTCCACCAAAACATGGGACAACCTTGCCACTCTCAAAATTCATACTCATCTTAAGAAATAGAGCACACCTTTAGAATACATGTATGTAAATTGTCTGAGCCAATCATAATTTCTCACACCCTCACCTCAATGCACTGCTAAACAGTTATGAGCGAATAAGCAATCATACTTTTCCTGTAAGAAAATTGCATTGACTCACAATCACATTGTTTTAAAACACACCACATCCCCCAACAAGGTTCATGAGGCTTTATCATGAACCAAGCAATGTTTCCACCTGGGCCCACTGTGCCATGCTAAGTCCAATGCAGTCCTATGACGTTATAGATGAATACGTAATTATCCCTTCTGACTTGAATATCAACTTGGCTCACCAATTTTCATACTGATCCTGATAACCCACAGTGTGTGGTTTCACAACAGGTGGCACTAAACTTGCCACCCTCACTATGCAATTATTTCTAAATAAGTAATCTTACCTGCATCGGAAAGTGATTGACTGGACAATGAGGCTATTTGGTGTTTTTCAAGTTTCAGTTACATTTAACTTCCTAAAAATGCATTGTCTCCCACACCCTCAAAAACTCAACATTGCTCCCACCTGTGAGTCAAAATCCAAAAAGGAGGTTCATGTCATTTCATTAAGTTGTGCAGTAGTACCCTGACTTTGAAATCATGAGACAATAGCCAATACTTCTCCCATGGATTGCCTACTACTGCTACGTCCACCAGGTCCTGAAATATTGGCATGACATCTGATATAGTTAATATTTAAGAAAACCTTATAACAACTGTGCTGGTCGAGCAAATGATGCATTTGACCTGTGGGCCCTGGGTGCTCAGGGTCAACAGCTCTTCAGTCTGGAAGTATCACCCCCGGTAGAAGAGGCCAGACTGTTGTTTGAACCAGTGCAATGTGTGCAAGCTCCCAGGCAATTCTGACCTACTCTGAGGCACACAGGTCTCTCTTGATCCAGCTAGCTCAAAAGTCAACAGGGTTCCCAGACCACCACCAAAGCAGTAGAGTCAATGTTCCACAAACTTATTAATAGTTCAAGAGGAGAGCAAAAGTGCTCTTCAAGCAGCCACCATTCAGTTCACTTGCACTTGTAGAAAACGTTTTCTGTGGATGCTTTGGTCCTATTTCTGGTGAGCATTTGAGAGGACTACAAAGCACTTTGCCTGTCTCTAAGGGCTAGTTGGGCTGGTTGGATAATTTCACTAAGGCAAATAAAAGTAGGGCCTACAGGTGAATTGCTACCCATGAGAAATGTGCAGCATTCAGCTTCATGTTCTGGGGACAGCACAGAAGGTTCAATGCAGACCGGTGTACAAGAAGTGTTCAGTAAGCTCCAGTTTTGGTGGTTAAGCAGCAAACTTAACTCACTGGTACCATAGACTTCAACATGACATAGATTGGAGTTTCTCCTTTCACTGAGGAAGCAGACTCGGCACATTGGCACACACTGGGCCAATGGCTTTAGCCTCGACACTTGGATGAGCTGGGGCTGGGTCTAGGGTCTGATAGTAGTTTCTTGCCTTGGAAGTAACTCAAAGAACATGACAGGTATCTAGAAGGGACCACCCCAGTTGGTATTCAAACCCAGGGCGATTCAAAAAGTTCTGACCAGGGGCCTTATGTACGAACAGATTTTCCCATTGACACAGAATGGGAAAAACCCTTTGCTACATCTAGCCCCAGGCCCTGTCAGAGCTTCCAACCCTGCCAGAGCTAGAGAACCATTTCAAGGCCTGGGGAACCCCATCGTGGAACCTTTGCAACACCATGGACCAGTGAATGAGGCCAGGTCCAGGAGAAATCACCTCTGCCGTGCTGGAGCTCTGAGTCTGAATTTTCAGAGCCTTCCACCCGGCTGGAAGTGGGGAATCCTCCTAGGCCTGCAGAACCCCATCCTGGGTACTTTTAACACCACATGGAATGGCATTTAAAGCCCTGCCAAAAAAATCACACCCAAGGCCCACTGGGGCTGTGACCAAGAACTATCAGAGTGTTCACCAAGAGCTTTCTACCAAGAAATTGTGTTGCTGTACCATCAACTTTATGGGTAGCTGTAGCACTGCAAGAACAAGTCACATCAAGTCATTGCATAAAATATGTGTGCCGGTTTGATGAGGCTATGTATATCTTATGGGTATTACATGCTATATCTAATGTAGGTAATATGGATTGAATTATTGTGTTATGGACCATAATATGGTCACATGCACAGGGGGTTTGAAGACTGCATTAATAGTAGGTTTATGGATTGTTACATGGTTATTTATGAGCACAGTATTGGTAAGGGCTTGTTTGCTGAGTAAAACACAGGTGGGGCTGAAAAAATATTTACTACAAATTCAAAATGATGATGAATGATGAGGATGAAAGACAACTGTTGTAGAGTTGGTAAAATCATGGAATGAATAACAATAGTTTCCCTGAAGACACGTTATAGAAACGGGAAAATATATTTGTGTGACAATGCCTCTCTTTGCACTAGGATGCATTTTAAGTCACAGCCTACCAGACAGCACAGCTGTGTGGTATATGAAAGACATCTTGGCGAGGTTCAGAAAGTTGACCTGGGAATGCATTCTGCCCATTGCTTGCCATTGGCTCTGTTTGTAACTCACGTTTCCTGGCTTTGTATTTGCTGGCTTTATTTGCTTTAGGCTCCCCAGCTCGAGTTTGTACCTCCCCATGCCAAAGCAGTGTTTACAGTATTCTTCCAAGAAGTCTTGTTATGTATAAACAAGCCTGTAACTCTTGTTCTTATCTCGTGACAATTGCCAGGCATTCAAAGACTGAGGTCAAATGTCAAGTTGTGTGTTTGAGAGACCCTGATGTTTATTTTGCTTTCCGCTGACTTCAAAAACCCAGCGTTTACAGGAAAGAGGAATGTAGCATACTTTCACCATCGAGCTTTATTGTGCCCATTTTTTTTATTTTATTATAGACATAGTCATCTCAAAAGGTATCTTGTTCTTTTTTGGGGGGGAAATCTTTTCATTAAAGAGTTACTCAGCATACAGTGAAAGGTGAAAACAATATTGCAACTGGTATTACAAGGAGAGCAAGGAGAGTAGCATAGCATGTTCTCAACATCTCTTAAAGCCAAACTGCCCGTAAAGGCGTAGTTGTATATCAGTCACATCTTGATACAATTCAAAATATTCTCTAAGCCCATTCATGAACCTAAGATCTCATTATAGCAACCCCTTATTGACCTCTGTATGGACTCCATTGGTCCATACCTTCCTCCACTTCCTCTGGCATCCCCGGCTCTGATAAACTACCTTTTCAGCCCGACGGCACCAGTCGAGGTCTGGCTTCCAGTCTGCCACTCTCAGAGGATTGCCCCTCCCCAGGCCCATGCTATGTTTCTTTTTGCCACGCCGAACACCTGTATTAACCATATCTGTTGGTATTTGGGCCACTTCTTCACCGGTTATACACAGGATATGCCATCTTGCCTCCAACTGCACAAGACCCGTGACTCTAGTCACTACTCCTACTTCCTCCTTCCAGTATTGTTGGACTTTAGGACATAGCCACAGTATGTGAAAGAAAGATCCTACTTTGCCGCACCCCCTGGCGCATAGGTCAGTGGTGCATCTCCCCATATGGTGTATGAGTGATCTAGAGGAATAGGACCTATGCAGTAACCTTAACTGTATCAGATGGAAACTTGCAAGGATTGCTATTTCCCTGGGACTCTGGACTCTTTCCACCCAATCATTTTCTAGTAGCCCCACGTCTTCCTCCAAGGCCTCCATCAGGGTCATCAAGGGGCCAGGGGAATTTTTTAATTATTTTCTTATATGTTAGTGAGGTTGCTTTGCCCGTCGTAGGACCCAACAGTAGCTGATCCTCTAAATGTATGTACTCTGGTAGCTGTTCCCCCTCCAGGATGTGTGTCCTTAGTGCATGCCCCACCTGTAAATATCAAAACCTTTAAGTCTCTGCCATCTCATATTCCGCTTGCAGCTCCGCAAAGGTAATCAGAACTTGCCCCCTCCAGATGTCTCCCAAGTAGCCAATGCCCAATAGTCCCCATTTGTAGAAGCCCTTCGGGTTCCCAACTTCCTGCAGCAGGTCACCTTCCCATAGCAGGGTTTTTTCAGTTAATTTGCCTTTCCAGCATAAAAAGCTGTTGGCTTCACGCCACACTGTAACCACCGTCTGTCTGTGGGTTGGTAGCTTCCTTTCGTGTCCCCTTCAGTATAGCAGAGGTGGGTAGTCATGACTACCCATTACCTGGTGGTCCACTCTTTATGCAGGTTCGTCTCTATCTGCAAACAACCAGTCGTTAATAGTAATTAAGTTGGCTACCCAATAGTATTTTCCTACATCCAGCACTGCAAGGACCTCCTCAAAAACTCCCCTCTTGAGCTTACCTAATGCTATTCGTAAGCTACCTCCATCCCAAAGGAGCTTGCGCAATTCACTGTCAATCTTCTGAAAAAAGTCTGATGGTATTTTGTAGGGGATGTTTTGCAGGACATAGAGCAAGCGTGGGAAGGCCATCATCTTGAAAAGTACAGCTCTGTCTATTAGGGATACAGACAGCCTCCTCCAGTGGGCCACATCATTCCACAATCTCTCTAGCTGAGGGAACAGGTTTTCAGCCAGGAATTTGTCAGCATCACATGTTATATAAATGCCTAACTATTTGAACCATCTCTCATTGTCAGGGCTGCACACCTTAATGGCAGGGCAAGGGTGCATCCGGCAAAGGGAAAGATCAGGGACTTATCCCAATTGATCTGATACTAAAAATAATCACCAAAGATTTGGAAGATGTGTAGTAACCTGTTGACTGTGAGGTGGGGCTGTGCAGCATATAACTGTGTCATCAGCAAATAGGGAAATCTGTTCTTCCCAGTCCCCCTTCCCTCTAATACTCCTCACAAGGAGATTTTTTATTTGCATAGAAATGTTCCTTCATTTTTTGAAATCGAGGTATTGCTGATACCTTCTTCTACTAAAGTGCTAATCTCTTTCTCTATGCCCATGGTTGGATCACTTGTCAATATCTGGTAATTCCACTTGTCTGCGAGGAGACATAGACATTCAGTGTAATATGCCTCTCTGTCTGCAGCATCTGCTGCACCATGGCTCCTCCCCTGTCTGAAGGTTTTAACACTATGTAATGCTTGTTTTTTCAGAACTGGATAAACTCATGAAAGTATCCTGATTGCCATCACCCGTATTTTCTTTATCATGGATCGTTGCCTGTTCAAACAATGCGAGCTCCGGCGGTAGTTGATTAGCACTGGTACAAAAATGGATCTGGGATGCAGTCCTGTATCCCCACTGCTTCGTACGTTCCAGAGCCTCCTTTGCAAAGAATTTTTTTAACCAAATTTTTCTTAAGAATTCAGCCAGTTCACATTTCAATTAAAACTTGCCCATCCTATTTGTTGGAGCAAAACCCAGTCCCTTGCTTACCCAATCCCTTGCTTCTTGTTGTGGGGCTAGAGTTGTGTCTGTGATATTCATCACTAGATTTCTTCTTTGCTTGCCCCTGGCATGCAATCCTATGTCATCCTCTTTGTTACTCTTTGGTTGAGGTCCTCCTGTTGGATCTTTTGACCTTTTTGTTTGCCTTTTCTCTCCCAACCTCTTGTTAAAAAAGGTGGGGGGGTTAAGATGGAACTGGAAGGGCTGCATAGGAAGATATATTAAAGGCCAGCAGAACTCTGGCCCTTGTGGAGGAGGAGGGAACATCTGTGGATGTCCCTGAAAAAATGACCGACCTCTGCCTCTTGGTCTAGGCTCATCGTAATTGCTATGACTGCCCAAACTAGATATACCAAAGACTTTTTCCCTTGATTAGACATCTTTATATTCAGTACCTCACTCTGCTATACGTAGTCCTACGAGGTGCAAGAGTACACCTTCTACGAGAATTTGTTTCAGGTCTTTCGGAAGGTTATTAATCTTTGACTGGGCCAAAAAGTCCTTATACTCTGTCCCTTCTTTATTGACTTCATCCAGATTTGTTTTAAAGACTGCGAGCCCCCTGCACTTGTTCTCTGCCAGTCGAAAAGGCTGGCGGAGAACAAGGTTGTAATCAGCAGAGCGGCGCAGAAATCAGTGCCACCCTCGCTGATTACAACCTGCACCACCATCAGCCCATCGGGTTCTGAGATCCTGGCAAGGTGGCAGTAGGTTGGCGAGTCTGCCTGCAAACCTCGTAACGTGGCGGTCCGACAGACACTGCCACGCTGACGGTTTTTAGACCGCCAGTCTCGTAATCAGGCCCTTAGTGTTGCAATCGGTATTCTCTTCTTGCTCCATATGATGTTACGACAGAGAAGCCACAAGCTGAACAACCTAGTATATCGAATTCACTGATTTTTCTATTGTTGCAGAGCTGATGGAGGTCATTGGGGAGTTGAGAGATCACGTTAAGGAACTCTGCATGGTGGTGGTGGAGAATCTCAACAGGTGCAACAAGGGGCAGAAGTTGAGTGTGCCTGTGGTGTGGAGGGGCACAAAGTAGGGTCTTCTATTATACACTGGGACACAATTCCTTGCATTATATAATCCCTCCAAATCAGCCACTTCTGGATAATCCTATTCAACCCACCCATATTTTACATGCTTCTTGTTACTGCCCATGCACTAATGCAGGGCATGTGGGTCCTCCCAGTAGTTCACCTAGTGTGGGTCTTCTAGAGAAGGCAGCATGCGCAGGCCTAGGGTTGTGGACAGGCACATTTGGTATATGTGATTCCCCCTATTCAGAGATCTCATATGTAATACACAAGGATGATCCTTAACCCCTTAGCTGCTGGGCCTTTCCCCCCCAGTGCTGAGCCCTTTTTTGGCTATTTGGGGTAGTTCGCGCTTAGGGCTTCATAACTTTTTGTCCACATAAGCTAACCACGCCAAATTTGCGTCCTTTTTTTCCAACATCCTAGGGATTCTAATGGTACCCAGAGTTTGTGGTTTCCCCTGGAGGAGACCAAGAAAATAGCCAAAATACAGTGAAAATTTAGTTTTTTCCACCAAAATGGGAAAAAAGGGCTGCCGAAGAAGGCTTGTGGTTTTTTCCCTGAAAATGCCATCAACAAAGGGTTTCTGGTGCTGAAATCACTATCTTCCCACCTTTCAGGAACGGGCAGACTTGAATCAGAAAACCAAATTTTTCAACACAAATTTGGCATTTTACTGGGACATACCCCATTTCTACTATATTTGGTGCTTTCAGCCTCCTTCCAGTTAGTGACAGGAATGGGTGTGAAACCAATGCTGGATCCCGGAATGCTAAACATTTCTGAAAACTAGACAAAATTCTGAATTCAGCAAGGGATCATTTGTGTAGATCCTACAAGGTTTTCCTACAGAAAATAACAGCTGAAATAAAAAAATATTGAAAACAGCCATTTTTCTTTATGTTTTACTCTGTAACTTTTTCCTGCAATGTCAGATTTCTGAAAGCAATATACCGTTTTGTCTGCTGGACTCTTCTGGTTGCGGGGATATAAAGGGCTTGTAGGTTCATCAAGAACCCTAGGTACCCAGAGCCAATAAATGAGCTGCACCCTGCAGTTGGTTTTCATTCTATACTGGGTATACAGCAATTCATTTGCTGAAATATGAAGAGTGAAAAAGAGGTATCAAGAAAACCTTTGCATTTCCAAAATGGGATCAAGATAAGGTTTTGAGGAGCAGTGGTTATTTGCACATCGCTGAATTCCGAGGTGCCCATACTAGCATGTGAATTGCAGGGCATTTCTCAAATAGACGTCTTTTTTACACACTCTCTTATATTTGGAAGGAAAAAATGTAGAGAAAGATAAGGGGCAATAACACTTGTTTTGCTATTCTGTGTTCCCCCAAGTCTCCCGATAAAAATGATACCTCACTTGTGTGGGTAGGCCTAGTGCCCGCGACAGGAAATGCCCCAAAACACAACATGGACACATCCTATTTTTTTTATAGAAAACACAGCTGTTTTTTCCAAAGTGCCTACCTGTAGATTTTGGCCTCTAGCTCAGCCGGCACATAGGGAAACCTACCAAACCTGTGCATTTCTGAAAACTAGAGACCTAGGGGAATCCAAGGAGGGGTGACTTGCGGGGCTCGGACCAGGTTCTGTTACCCAGAATCCTTTGCAAACCTCAAAAAGTGGCTAAAAAAACAAGTTTTCCTCACATTTCGGTGACAGAAAGTTCTGGAATCTGAGAGGAGCCACAAATTTTCTTCCACCCGGCGTTCCCCCAAGTCTCCCGATAAAAATGATACCTCACTTGTGTGGGTAGGCCTAGCGCCCGCGACAGGAAACGCCCCAAAGCGCAACGTGGACACATCCAAATTTTTGGAAGAAAACAGAGGTGTTTTTTGAGAAGTGCCTACCTGTAGATTTTGGCCTCCAGCTCAGCCGGCACCTAAGGAAACCTACCAAACCTGTGCATTTCTGAAAACTAGAGACCTAGGGCAATCCAAGGAGGGGTGACTCGCGGGGCTCGGACCAGGTTCTGTTACCCAGAATCCTTTGCAAACCTCAAAAAGTGGCTAAAAAAACAAGTTTTCCTCACATTTCGGTAACAGAAAGTTCTGGAATCTGAGAGGAGCCACAAATTTCCTTCCACCCGGCGTTCCCCCAAGTCTCCCGATAAAAATGATACCTCACTTGTGTGGGTAGGCCTAGCGCCCGCGACAGGAAACGCCCCAAAGCGCAACGTGGACACATCCAAATTTTTGGAAGAAAACAGAGGTGTTTTTTGAGAAGTGCCTACCTGTAGGTTTTGGCCTCTAGCTCAGCCAGCACATAGGGAAACCTACCAAACCTGTGCATTTCTGAAAATTAGAGACCTAGGGGAATCCAAGGAGGGGTGACTTGCGGGGCTCGGACCAGGTTCTGTTACCCAGAATCCTTTGCAAACCTCAAAAAGTGGCTAAAAAAACAAGTTTTCCTCACATTTCGGTGACAGAAAGTTCTGGAATCTGAGAGGAGCCACAAATTTCCTTCCACCCGGCGTTCCCCTAAGTCTCCCGATAAAAATGATACCTCACTTGTGTGGGTAGGCCTAGCGCCCGCGACAGGAAATGCCCCAAAACAGAACGTGGACACATCAAATTTTTTCATAGAAAACAGTGCCTACCTGTGGATTTTGGCCTCTAGCTCAGCCGGCACCTGGGGAAACCTAGCAAACCAGCACATTTTTTAAAACTAGAAACCCAGGGGAATCCAAGATGAGGTGACTTGTGGGGCTCGGACCAGGTTCTGTTACCCAGAATCCTTTGCAAACCTCAAAATGTGGCTAAAATACCAAGTTTTCCTCACATTTCAGTGACAGAAAGTTCTGGAATCTGAGAGGAGCCACAAATTTCCTTCCACCCAGCGTTCCCCCAAGTCTCCCGATAAATATGATACCTCACTTGTGTGGTTAGGCCTGGTGCCTGCGACAGGAATAGATCACACAACGGTCAATGTTGGTCCTTACGTGAGGCAGCTGTTGACCCTGGGCTGATCCATTCCTGACACAGGCACTAGGTGTAGGCACTCAAGTGGGGTAGTGTTTTTATCAGGACAGGTGAGGAGTCACTGGGTGGTAGGAATGTTGTGGATCCCAGCATATTCCTGTAGTTTGTGTGACAGAAATGCGAGAAAAATAGAGTTTTTTTTCAACATTTCAGCTTTGCAGGGTATTCTGGGTAAGAAAACTTTGGGGAATCCACACAAGTCACACCTCTGTGGACTCCCCCGAATGTCTAGTTTCCAGAAATGTTTGGGTTTAGTGTGTTTCTCTATATGGCCGCCGAATCCAGGACCAAAAACACAGGTGCCTGCCTTACAAAACCAGTTTGTTTTGCCATAGACAATTTTGATGTCTCCACAATATGATTTGGGTGGTGGAATTTGGGGCTGAACTAAATTGGTGAGCTCCCAAGAGAGCACTCTCTCTCTGCTTGCCGCCGCATTCACCTGCTCTCTGGGTTGGCCTAACCCACTATTACCCAGTTGCACGAACAGCTTGCGAAGGGACAGCAGGACTGTCCTCATCACCTCCCTCATAATGTACTGGAAGAGGAGTTTTCGAATGGGACTCCTCTGACTGAAAAATCACTCCCAGAGTCTGCGCCATTGTCCTATCCCTCAGATGCTGTCTCAGTATCTGATGTCTCAGTCTCTGATCCTATGTCAGAGCGGTCCTCTATAACCCGAGTGCAGGCAGCAGTAATCCATCAAGATGCCATCTCTGCTATTGGCTAAACTGTTGCTCTAAAACACTAGCCTACGTAGACAGTCACAAAATCGATGGTGTGTGTGAGATACGTGCAACAGTAGAGGCCACCTTACCTGCGCTTCTTCCCTCAATCAGCACGTACTTTCAAGACACTCAAAAAACACCTTGTCACATACCATTCGTCACAGTCTTTAGCACCTCCTGCGCCCAGTCCAACAATAATTATTGGTGCTCCCACTCCCTCCTCCTCGGATTCCCTCATTACCACCCAGCAAAAGTGCCCTTCATCTCTCCATAGACTTTACTAATGTACTCAGCTATTTACATAAAATACAGATGTGCTCTTTGCAGTAGGCATATAAACCTTCTGCGCTTCTTTATGGCACTAAAACTGCCACTAGACAAGTCGGACCCTTTTCCCCCCAGGGAAACCACACACATATTGACAAAAGTGATGTATATATGACAGCCAACCACCTGAAACTCAACTCAAGCAAAACCGAAATAATCCTCTTTGGCCCTCACCAAAAAAACCTGGGACCCCCCATGGTGGCCCACCACGCTAGGCCCTGCACCCACCCCCGCCAAGTACGCACGCAACCTCAGCATCATCCTAGACTCCTCCCTCTCTATGACCCAACAAATCAACGCTCTTACCTCCTCATGCTTCAACAAACTCCGTATACTGAAAAACATTCAAATGGATCCCCACAGAGACCAGAAAAACTGTCACTCACGCACTCATCAGCAACAGGCTTGATTACAGAAACGCCCTCTACGCCGGCACGCTCTAAAACTCAAGTGCAAACTACACGCATCCAGAACTCAGCAGCACGACTCATCCTCGACCTCCGCCGACACGAACACATCTCTCCACACCTCAAATCCCTCCACTGGCTCCCCATTGACAAAAGGATCACCTTCAAGATCCTCATCCTCGCACACAAATCACTCCACAACACAGGCCCTGCCTACCTCAACGAGAGTCACCTTCCACACCCCCACACGAAACGTCCGTTCAGCTGACCTCTCTCTCGCCTCTGTCCCCCGCATCAAACACACCACCACCGGGGGCAGATCCTTCTCCTACATTGCACCCAAAACATGGAACGCACTCACAACCCACATTCGCAAGACCCAAAACCTACTTCTTTTCAGGAAGGGCCTCAAAACCTGGCTTTTTGAACAGTGAACCTCCTAGCCCCTTTCCCTCCCTCCGTCCCCCCCCCCAGCGCCTTGAGACCCTCACAGGTGAGTAGCGCACTTTATAAATCTCTTTGATACAGATCTACCTATATATATATATATATATATATATAAATATATATATATATATATATATATATATCTACATAGATATATCTATAGATATATCCATGTACCTAGATATATCTATCTACATAGATATATATATATATAGATATATACATATATTTTTTTTTAGTTGTTGTATGGTTTCCTTGGGGGCCAAAATGGCCCCCAGGGAAACCCTACAACATCTAAAAAAAAAAATGCCCCCACAGGGGGTCACCCTGCCCACAGACGACCCCCTGTCATTTCATTATTTTTTATTTTTATTTTTTTGTTGAAAAAAAAAAATTCCCCTGGGGGGGGCGCAATCGGGCCCCCCTCCCCCCCAGGGGGCACCTACCTTTTTTTTTTTGGGAAGAAAATTATGCCGGGGGGGGGCGGCCCGTTTTCCGGGGGGGCCGCCCCCCAAAAGTGAAATCCCTGGTGTCTAGTGGGGTTTCCTGGCCCCCGATCGCAGCTGTGCTGCGATCGGTGGCCAGGAAACCGTTTCAGAAGGCCTCGTAAGAAAGGGGAGAGTCTCCCCTTTCTTACGAGGCATTTTCAAAATGTTTCCTGACCCCCCCGATCGCAGCTGTGCTGCGATCGGGGGAGCCAGGAAACCTGAAAGTGTTTCCTGGCCCCCGATCGCAGCACAGCTGCGACCTGGGGGCCAGGAAACACTTTCAGGAAGGCCTCGTAAGAAAGGGGAGACACTCCCCTTTCTTACGAGGCCTTCCCGAACGTGTAAAAGGCCGTTTTCCCCATGAAAGCAGGAAGCGGCCGCAAGGCTGCTTCCTGCTTTCATGGGGAAAACACCTTTGCAACGTCAGCGCGCCTCGCGGCGCGCTGACGTCACAAAGGGGCGGGTGGGGGGCGGGGGGAGACACGGTAGCTTCCGTGTCTCCCGGGGGGAGTAAAAAAAATAAAAAAAAATCCTCGGGTGCGACGCACCCGAGGATTTATTAATGCCCTTCCTGGTGTCGGCCACTGGTCGTGACCCGCACCAGGGAGGGTGTGTGGGCGTCGGCCAGTGGCCAACGCCCGCACTTAAGAGGTTAATAGTTTCTATATCTCCAGAAAGGTAGGGGAAATCCCGGCTATGGTCTACCTCACGCATATCACTAAATTGCCCCCGGGTTCCAGGGAAAATAGGGATTTGTTAACCAAAAGTCAGCCACTGGTTATGAGACGTCAGCCACTGTTACTCAACCATTAGGAGTGACACTAAGTGCAGAGAGGATAACTTCCCTTGTTGATACAATAGGGATGTGGTGGAGGGTCTCATGGTTATTGACTCCTGACCTATTTCCTGCACAAATACTGCCAAATTGATAAAATACTGAGACTTGAACAGTTGTGGGGCTGGTGAGAAGGCAGGGGTGGTGGTAAGTAAACCAGCAGGACTTCTGCTTGACTGAGTCCTGAGCTTTCTTCATCTTGTGCAAGGGCTATAGGTTTTCTTGGGGAGGGCTTGCAAACTCACAAAGCCTTAACGCAAGCATTACCTCGCTTTATGCACAAGGCAGGGGAAAACCCTTTAGAGTCACATCTGTGAACTTTTGCTGATAAAGGAGTCCAAAGAAAGCAGCTCCTATATTGTCAGAATGGTGGGGGATCATACTGGTGTCACTAACTCCCAAACCTCTACCAAAACTAGCTTACTACATCAGCCACTAATAAAAATTGCATTTTGGAACGTAGTTGGGGTTTCTAAGTTGCTACCAGAGATGGAATGGGGCCAGTTTATCAACACATTCGATGTTTGCCATTCGATTTTTGTCAGGAGACATGGTGAAAACTCCATTCCATCAGTGTGGGTTGACATCCTATTGTGTGAATCTGACCAAGTTTGGCAGGGCTTGGAATTTGGGTCAAAACCACTCTTCAGTGCAAAATGTATACTGTCCCCATTGACTCTCCTAACATTCTTGCAATCAGACTGGTTCTCCCTCCTGACCAGTCGTTCAAAGTGCTTGATGTCTGCAATAAAGCAGGCGATCGTAATGTTGAGTCTGTGGTTCTGAATGCATTAGAGAATACCTCTTCCAAATGGTTTACCGTTGGTGACCGGAGATTTCAGATCCATTTTAGAACCTCTAGCTGCTTGAAATCACATTTCCAGTTAGAGACAGCAAGATGTAGATCTCGAGTACTGGCCCAAGTGAAAAGGGGGTGGGCAGAATTTAATGTGGATGTCCCTACATGAAGCTCTAATCACCAGAAATAATCACTTCCGGATGTTAACCTGTCTGCCTAAATGGCCACAAAACTGTGTTAGATTTTGGTGTACAACCTCAGGAGTGGGTGGCAGCATTTTAGTAAATTACATTCAATCAAGTGTGACAGAGATAAGCGGACAATGTGCCTTTAGGAAACAGCAAGATATGTAATCCTAGCACCCTCTTCCTTTCGCTAATCGAAACATTAGATGCAATCAATTCTTGCATTCCGGCTCATGCACCGGGTCCGGAATTATTTATATAGGGCAAACCTGGAAATTTCGGGGCCATAAATAAATTTGCTTTCAAACTTGATTGTCTCTGCTATGGACATCCCTTCCTCACGGAAATTAGCAGAAGTCCACAAAAAGGAGGACCAGTAAAAATGTTTGCAAACAAGGTCTGGCCCACCTACAAGACTGGATTAGTGCAGAGTGTGCCTGGTCAGACTAGCAGGTGGGTTTCAGAGTCAATGTAAGCACTATAGACCAGGCTTTTCGCTTTCTCTGTTTCTACTGGAAAGAGGTATTAATAGGGGTAAACTATTTGTTGCCTTTGTGGATCTTGGATCCACTTTTGATCTGGTCCACAGAGGCAAGTTGTAGCGGGTGCTGGAAGAAATCAGTACACCGGTCCCCTTCTTGGATATCATAGAAGGGGGGCGCACGTGGATAACCTCACCAAGTCAGATGGGGGTAGGAAGGGGCTTTGGCAGATCCCACCCATGTACACCGTGGGGTCAGGCAGAGGTATGTTCTGGACCCTACCCTATTCACCCTATAGATTAACGGAGCAGTTGAGCTGGTGAACAGGGGTGGCTGTGATGCACCCAAACTTTGGGGGGGGGGGGTGGGGAGAGGTTTCAAGCCCTCCTTTTTGAAGATGCCACCCTGTTGATTGCCAATACACCACAGGGGTTGCTCGAAGAGTAAGTGTATGTTTTTTTTCAAAACAGAAGTGGACTCCATGCAAGAGGCATCTGCTGGCGGGCGACACCCCAATAGATGGAGGTCGAATTTGATTACTTAGGCATTTGGAAAAAGCAAAGTTGTCCTTAATACAGCACACGGCAAGCATAGCAAAAAATTATAGGAAAACTACTTTTAGAAGGATGGCCCCAGCCCTCTAGATCTAGAGCATCAAGGGTTTGGAGTCGGTCATGTATGGGGCAGAGTTATGGAGTTGCTGGAGCACACAGAGTCTCACTTTAGAGAGCACAGGTTCATAAGATCTCTGCTTAACCTCCCTGTGAGTACCCACTGAGCTCTCTTTAGCTAGCCCTGGCTCAAAGAAGGATCTCTCAGAAAATAGAGTGTAGGCTCCTTTTTTGGTCTACTTCAAGTCTACAATACTATTGGGTGGGACCTAGAGACTTTCCAGGGTGCTGAGAAAATCCCTTGGCTTTGAATTGTCAAGGACCTACTCCAAAAATTGGGTCTCCAATTATAATGGCACTCCCCTGAGGAAATGAGTACGATTTCTAAAGCAAGTATAAAAGTTAATTATTGGGAGTGTGTTGCAATTGAAAATGCGTCAAACTGCCAAGGAATATTATCACTAGCTTTCATTGATTTCAAACCCTGTGCGGAGTATGAGCACACAATCAATGAAATTGTCCCCCCACTTGCAAAGAAGTTGTACTTACAATGTAGGTATGACTCTCTGCCTATCAAAACTTTCAGTTGCAAATGGAAAGAGAAGATTATTGCCAATGGTTTATGCCGGGGATGTAGAGGATTCAGAATCCTTAACCCATGTACTACTCTTAAGTTCATTCTTTCTTCGCTTCCGGATAAAGTGGATTGTGCCACTCTATAGAAATGTGGCCATCATAAAGTACATAAAGGCTTTTAGATTATTGGAAACCAATACAAGCAGAGCAGTGGTATTTGGTACAGCCAAATTCCTTCTGGCCCTGTGGTTAAGATGCACAAAGCATATACAAGGGAACTACTGCTCTGGCAGCTTACGGGTGGAGACTGGATTCTAGTATTGTTGTAGAGTGGTTGATAAGTTTGGTTGAATGTATGGAGGGGAAGCTTTACAAGGCATTTTACAAATGCCCTGGCCACAATAACCTGGAACGAAGAGGTTGTTCGTCATTACTGTAGTACTGCTTTCTACTGTTGATTGGTCCATGCTGCTCAACTGTAATGCATATTGTCACAGACTTTTTTTTGGTGAATCAATGTATTGGTCATCCTAAACACATTTTTATAGCTTGCACTTTATAGTAGCATGTAAGATCACTGGTATGGCTGATATGAGTCATTTACTGTGCTGATAATCTTTCTTGGACTTCTTAGTTTCCTTGCTGCTCTTTTGCTGTATTTGCTGCTGGCTCCTTTGTTTAGAATCTAAAAAAATTGATTAGCTTTCCTGTGTAACACTTCTATTATTTTTAACATGCAGTGCTTATATTGTATCTCAACTTTTTATTTAGTTGATTTAGGATTTTATTAATGTATTATTTTATTTTGATTCATTTTAAATGGTCTGTGTGGTCTCTGATGGACTTTTATGATCCAAAGGATCGAAAATAGAGTTTTTGACGGTGGTAATTATTGGCTGTAAACAAACAATAGTTACTGATGGACCAAAACTATCACCTTTAAAATACAAATGTTATTACAGACCATCCCATCTCACCACAAACAGTAAAATTGATTATTCTATTTGACTTAGCATTATCAATAATCATAGTTGAATCAATTCCTGATAAATTATATTTTGAAGTTCTTAATTATACCACACGAGTTTAATCCTGAAAGATTATCTATTTTTAGTGCCCAAATTCTCAGAACTTGGGCACAGAGCATTTGGGCGCTAGAAATAAATATTATTGCGTTAGATTTTGAATGTGTGACATAAATAAGAATTTCAAAACTTTGCAGTTAAGTAATTGATCTATAGTTTTAAGGTAAGCAGAATAATTCGTTTTACTGTTTGATTGGTGTGGTGACGTGATGCTCCACAATTGGTTTTGCAAGGTTAACTTTTTAGCCATACTTAAGCTATTTTTCATTACTTACAATAGCAACACATTTGAACTTTAAGGAATAGGTAAAAAATATATATATATTGTTGTGCATGAATATAGCCAGTAATAACTAATAATTTAACTATTCAGAATCAAGAGAATAAAATATAGTTGCAATTTGATTATTATTTCTATGCTGTGCTGGTTATATGATTAAAACATTAGTGCAACTTTTTTTTAATTTGGACTGCCTTTTCTAAAGTAGAATGTAAAATCTGCGTTACCCGAGTTAAACAATGGGTGATATATTTTTATTGCAGAACTTTTGGGGTGATTAGTCTTTCAGATAATAACTGACTAAACAAGGACTGGAGATATTTCTAGTCAAGAAGAGAAAATTTGTTAACAAATCAGTTTTAACATTTTATCATTAAAAAAAAGGTGGTGCACTATGTAATATGTTCCTCAGGGCTTCTTGCGCATTTTGAAACTAATGACTTATGTTGTGTTCACGTCTTGTAATTCTATTGTATCTTATAGTGATTAAAGAAAACAATCTCTTTATTAAACAAGTCTAAATTGTTTTGCTTAGTAAGGATATATGATACGTTATCTAAGGTATTTGAGGTACTATAGGTACGAACATTTTCAATTTTACATCGGCTATTGACTGTGTGTTATGTTTGTTTACTTTTATTGATCTTTTTATGTATGATATACATACTTGCACCTGAAACATAGTAATCGCAAAATGCATGTCAGTCTAGTGGAGATAGGATAATTATTGAAATAAAAGTACTACAATCAGCCCCTGGCATTACATTTATTTTCTGGCACCTTAGCTTTAATAGCCAACATTACAGAACCTGACATTGTTTGCAGTTCTAGATACAAGAGTGGGATTGAATGGTTAAGACTACTGCATTTACCAAGAAATTCATACCCATAACTGTTGAGACTTACAAGACTTTGGGATCTTTTCCTTAAGGTAAACATACCTGTTAACCTAATAAGGGCTGGATGAAATTACGTTTTTTCCACACTACCAGTGTATGAGTTTTAACATGTCTGCAATTCTTTGTAATCCCCATCCACCTACCAAGCATAAACAAGCATTGTCAAGGCCAATAGGTTATGCCTTTGCAAGACCTATTGGCTTTGTCAAATGTGTTTGAACATGTTGTACAGCACTGTGGCCACTGTGCAGCATGGGTGAAAGGGAAAAAAAAACAAAACAAAAAAACGATGATACGGTCAATACTAGCCACATCACAGCACTTTTGTTCTCTACTTTCAAACATGCTACACATAAAAAAAACAGTGACAAAGGCAAAAGCTCTTTCATAGACAGTATCTATTGGCTTTGTCAATGCCTGTTGAGCTGTTTTTAAGTTAGCAAACGATAGGTGGAAACAGTGTTTGAGGGTGGGGAATGTATGTTCTGTTAATTATACAGCTGACTCGTGTCCCAACTCATGTCCTCAAAGGCAAGCAGAAAAGTCTGAACCTGTGGCTGCCTGTGAGCTGTCAAATGTATTGAAAACCTATTCTCTAACACTGAAGATTCACAAGAACCAGCAAGTGAGGTTCACGTGTGGACGGATTTTTTTTCCATTCACAGTGTTCGTTTGCATTATGAATATTCATGGCAATGTTTCACCTGGCACTTGCTGAATTCTGGAAAATGTTCCTATTTGTAATATGTATTCACATGTTGGCACATACACTAGGAGACGTTAGTGGTGTCAACACATTTCACACTAGTTACTACCAACTGGAACCTGGACTAATAAATCAGATTAGCAATCACAGTCTGCGGTGGAGGTGCGTAATGCAATGCGGTTCATGGTAACTGAGTCAGATTACAACAGTGCCACTGCCTTGATATATATATATATATATATATATATATATATATATATATATATATCGACTGATACCGACGCGACCGGCACGGTTACACTCTAACTACCACTAGGCTTATCATAGCCCTTCGTTGCTACTACATTCCACTTGATTGACTCATCGATAGACTTACATCATCCTAATGGATTCTTGGGACTCTATTGCATCTTACTTTGATTTACATATATACACATAGCCAAAGCCTTGACAAAGTCTTAAAGACGAAACACATGTCGGCTGTTTTTGCTGTTTGGACTTGTACTGTATGTGGTCACTTGATTGGAATTTTGACCATTGTGTGCTCACCTGTAATAAATATTGTCACCTATTTGCTGGACGTTGATTCAATTCATGAAACACCACTTGGATCTACAAGACTGTTGAAGTGTTTTCTTCATCATTATGGGTTTGCGTTATTTGTAGCAAACCCATAATGATGAAGGCCATCTTTTTTTAATTTACAGATCCAAGATGGCTGGAAGATTAAACGTATGTAATGCATTTTGAATCCAAAGGGATTAAACCAAAATCCTCCAACAGTTGTCTGGCGTGAGGGCAAAATGAAACGAGCTGATGCTGACGAAGAGAAAGGACAGTGACAAAGAAGCCAGCTACTGTTAAGTAATGGGTGGGCTCTTAGCCCTCTTTAGATGTTTTTTTTTTTTTAAGACCTGCAAACGACAACACGTGCTGCCACAGGCAAGAACTAAAAACGAGGGGTGACAATGGAGGTGAACCACATGTGATAACTTCACAACAGTCAAGAGACCGTTGCAAAATTAATGGTATAAGCAGTTTGATCCTAACCCAGTCTTTTTGGCTGTCACCCACCACTCAGAATGGTCCCAAATCATTGCTGTATTCCAACTGGTTGAAAGAGTCCAGGTGTTAGGCCCTTTCCCATTGGAAATCAGAATCGCACACATACATGGACAGCATTTTGCAGACTAGATGAACAAGGGCTGCCAAGCACAGCTTTTTAGGTTTTGCAAAAAAAAAAAAAACACACAACATCTTCTTTGTCTAGTATTCCCAGAGGGCAGCAGTCAGGTAAGTTTCTCTCACAATTTATGGAAGAACTAAAAATCTGCACTTTTGGCGCACCATTCCAATCAGCACTTAATCGAATCTTACCTCTATTCAAGCACCTTAACATGCATATATAAGGTTGGGGGTGCAATTAGATCGAGAAGGTGCTAGAACCCATCTGTATTTTTGCCCATATCTCTTATTTGCATCATAGTTTTACTATATCTACATTTTGAAGTTATAAAGTAAGCTAGAGCAGCTCTAATGTGCGGTTTTAAGTATTATAACTTTTGATCATACTATAACCACATCACTCTTTGGAGAGTCTAGACCCACAAAGGAATACTCAACATTCTGCTAGAACGACACTAATATGTTGCCCATTGCCCTCCGTCACCATTTGGGAAATGAACTTCCCAAAGAACTGCCTATTTTAAAAAAACGGAGGAAAAACGCTGCATCTGGTCCTTGCAAAAGGGCCTGTATCGGTGGTCCCCAAACGTTATGTAGAAATTATCGGAGGCAAAAAGAAAATCTTTGTCTCAACCTATAATCCACGAATACCAGCAACACACAGAATCTGTCAAAAAAGAAAAAAGGTCTAGGGTGATTGTCCAAATATTCTGTCCCTTTATTTTAATCGATTAAAATATGGGTTGTTTAATGTCAAGTCTGGTTAGATCCCAGAAACCACACCCTATATAGCAGCATTGAATTGTTGCCTACATGTGTGTCTATTTACCCTTAACAATACATACATTCTCTTTAATAACTATCTCTGCAATCAAATCGGTGATAAAGTTTTTTTATAACAACTCCAAAACACATTGGCACTGTTCTTCCGATTATAAATAAATTTGTCCTCGTGCATAAATCTCCATTCCTATTACTTCTGATTGTTAAGGCAGTATGTCACTTTAGGACTTTTTTTTAACGGTGTGAAGAACTGGCCTTTAGTTATTGGGAATTGTAATCCTGTGTGTCAAATTACTACAAATCACTAGTCCAGTGTAGTGACCAATTTAACGGATCCATCACCAGTACCTTTCTGTGACCTATATTTACCCACTTTCAACATCAGGACACCAAATGAAAATATGTTACATTTTCTAAATAATCCTATTCATCTCCAGGTACAATTATTCTCTCACACTTGTGGCTTCAGTATGCTTGCTCACCATTTATTATTATTGATCATCTTTTTTATTGTCCGAAGATCCGCTTGACAAGGTTCCCTTTAATTAGTTCCAAGCTTGATCTCCTGCAAAACGAGCATAATGAACCTATGTAGGCCCATTAGTTGCAACGCTTATCTCTTTTTGGTGCTTTCTGCATGAAAATGTCTTCCTTCGTCAAAAGGCAACAAAGAATACTGGTTTTACCATCACCTATAGGCATAATGACCTTGGTTATTTTCTTGTGATCCTGGTAAACAGGTTGAAACGCACATTGGGCTATCTACCCTGCATCCAAACATAAAATGCCCACTTATGTCTTTTTTTGGAAACGGGTATCGCGACAAGGCCTTGATGGTCTGAGGCCTGAATGACAACCAGTAACAAGGATTTTGGCCTGGATGAAGACACTGACTCCTAACATCACCCTGGATTAAAATCGATAAATTAGGTCCTGTGGTTGTAGCTTGGCCTTAAAAACTGACGTTTTTCGCTGTTGTGACGTACCAGCTCCTGGTCCATCATTTGCTCCCCTTCCTCCTTTGACCATCTTGAGACAGAGGCCCTGTCAGACTGAAGCAGAGATTCGGTGTGGATGCAGCTCAGGGGCTCAGTTGGGCGAGGCTCGGGCAACAGGGCTCACTTTCTTTGCTTGCTTTTTGGTGTACCCTTGGCCTCCTGCAATCCTTCCTTCACCTCCCTGATGAAGGTCTCACTGATCCGCCCTACTTTCCTGCTGGCATCATGGAGGTCTCGGGCGCCCCCTGCTGGATCTGCCGCAGAGTGTCCGAGCGCAATATGCGGCGCGCCGCGTCGCTGCCCTTGAGCTGAGCCTGGGTCAGCGCGAAAGCGGTGAGCTGCGCAGCACGGCGGATGGGTCGGGACTCCGAGAGCTTCTCGATCAGCTGCGCGTTATTTAACAGCGTGAAGAGCAGCCGGCGCAGCACCATGGTGAGGGGAAAAGATGACGCCCCGGTCACTATTCAACACAAACGCCCTCTCCACCAGTGTTGCCAGATTTTCAAAGCCTTATACAGCCCAAAGCTGTTCAACTACCAGCCCAAAGCAAGCCCAAAATGAACCAGCTCTAGCCCAAAACAAGCCCAAAGTTGTAACGCTCAAAAAATGCAATTACAGGCTGTAAGAAACATTTTGGATCATAAATCTAACATTTTAAAGCATAAGTCTAATTTCTCTTTTAAAGAAATATGTAGAATTCCATGTTTTTCCTTTTACTTTTTACACTAGTAGTCCTGTTAATCCCAATATAATGTCAGTGCCAAAATGTAAAACAAGCATTTGCTAGTTACCTACAGCATTTACCTGTGAGATTCGAGAGCCCTACCTAATGGATCCAAAGCACAACTTGCTTTTCTTACTGCCTTTCAAATGCACACTGCGCATGCTAGATATAGGTGAAACACATGCACGTCAGTGGACCCCATTCAGGCAGGAGGCTGACGATTTCTAAAGCCAAAAATGGCTTTATTTTTGCTGTACCCCGCATGAAAATGTCTCTGCTTCAGTAGAAGTCAATGGGGAAAATACATTCTCACAATATTTGTTTTTTAAATCTGCAACTTTCTTTGTCTAAAATGTTGGGATGTATAGAAATGCAACTGACCATCTAGCATGTCCAGTGCATATCTATAGCCTGTTCTGATGTTCTTCTACTTTAAAGACTTGGCAATAAAAGGGCATCAAGCCAGTCTGTCAGTCACCTCATGCTGCCTCCTCTACACCTACTGAGGCACTGCCCCACTCATGTATTAGTGAGCTACATCTGCCCTGGATTATGAGGGTCAACAGGATCTAACAGCAAAAGACATTTTTGCACTTTTCTCCTTTGCTGATGGAGTGATCCTGATCAAGACATTTTTTTGTTTCAATCCACACCACAAAATCAAGCCTGGAATAAGCATGGACATTACAACCAAAAAAAGACAGGTGGAAGGGTTTTTGGACTCAGAGGGCCTTATGTACCAACGAATTTTCCCATAGACACAGAATGGGTAAAACCCTTTGCTACATCTGGCCCAGAGTTATTAAACCATTAACACTAAGAAATACAATTTTATTCAAACTAAGGCCCATATTTACACTTTTTTGTGCCACATTTGCGTCATTTTGTGACGCAAAAGCGGTGCAAACTTACAAAATACAGATACATTTTGTACGTTCGCGCAGCTTCTGAGTCAAACAATTACGCAAATGCAGTGCAAAAGTACACCCTTTTGTTGCATGATACACATTCCTTTTAGTGAGACTACAACATGCTGCTATAATATGTACGGAGTTGGCTACAAGCTCCCCAAATAATAGTCCACATTTATTCCATTAAGCATCGCTCTTCTAGGTTTCGTGTGTGTAACACACTGATACATTTATTAAAAATAAATGATATACTACTTTCTCTTTGTATTTTCTATGCCCTGCTCCTTTGTAAGACACTGTCCTACTCTGCTGTGTACTGTGCCATCACGCTTAATCTCTTCATCAAACATGGTGCCTCAAAACAGATCAGAGTTGGAGGTGGTATAACTTAGTGTGCCTAAAAGGGAGTCTTGCTTGGAACAACATAGCTTACAAGCATCAAACATCTTATTTAACAGCTACGATGACCAAAGGTGTGAATGTTTGTTTTACAAATAACCTTTTTATGTTACAGTATGCATTTAAAATTACTCCATTAATAATTGCCCCTGAAGCAATTTGTAAATCCATGTGCTTCATCCATGATAATCTGTAATACAGTTTAAAAAGTGACATTTCCCTTTAATGCCTTGCAAGCCTTACAATGCGTGCATACAATCTGTGCACAATGCAAGTGAATCTTTTTTATACAGCAGATATACTGATCACATGCATTTCAAAGGGGCTCTCATATGTTCTCATGACCTGGCTAGCACATATGACAGTGCCTTAAAATACTTAAGCATGTGCATTGTAAGACAGAGGTGGGCGAGTTATCAGGGAGATCCAAGCCAAGGATGGCCCTCGCTCGAAGATCCCGGTCATGAGTTAAGTCCTGAAATTAAAAGCCAGGTAAGTGATGCCCCAATCATGATAGAATATGATAAGGTGTTCTAAATTTAAAAAAAAGTGCATTTCTTTAATATATAGATGCTTTGACATTAATATGTTTTATTATAGGAATACATACTGAAAGTGATAGTTTTTAAACATGAACTAGAACCATTCCTGTCCCTGTCCCCACAATGCTGACAGTGCCATTAGTGACCCAAGAGGCAAGGCAGTTGTCATGTGAATCCTGTATGTAGCCCAAATTATTATAGAGCAACATTTTAGTCTAGGAAGTCAAAAACAACAGGTTTTAGTACAGCTGGTATTCTGAACACACACATTTGAAAGTGCTTTCATTCCCTATTATCAAGAAAAATTTGTTTAGGTGAAATAAAATATTTGCCTAAGGTCACACAGTTTCAGCATGGAAGCCGTGATTTATCCAGAATCTCTGGCTTCACCTTGTACAAATCAGACAGTAAATGTGTTTCTATTTGTCTTTCCTTATGCTAAGGTTTTGTTTTTTATCTCTGAGCATTTTTCTGCAATTTTTATATAGTACAAACTGTACCTAAAGATGGTGCAGTGCTTTATATGTGCATCACTTACATTACACAGGGTCACGGTCTTGTTTTTATAATCATGGACCAGAGTAATTCTTACTGCACACACTCACTGGGGACTGGGTACGCTCTTACCTGCAGTGAAAGTGTCCCAGATCCTCAAGGTTTCACTTCTGGATGCTATCAGCCCTACCCTGACCTCGAGAGAAGCCTTTGGAGCCCCAGGATCCGGCACAATGATGTTGAAATGCTGATGGGCTTGGGAGACAGGCTCAAGAGAGTGGCTCTGGGGTTGGGCTGGGTGTATAAGGGTAAGGCCAGGCTTGGCTGGCTGTGGCTGTTGGGCACTGCCTGCCATAGCACTCACTAATCGTCATTAGTCACTTACTGGCACTGCAGGGTAATGGCACACTATCTGCCAGTACCACAAGGAGGTTAAGTAGTCCCATGCCTCTGGAGTGGAGGCTTGAAGAGGATAATCTAAAGCGCGGGCCGAGCAGGGGGTGGGTGGGCTGGCCAATATATTTATGTTGGGGCCGTCATTGGTAGCGCTTTTTCACGCTACTAGATTGATGGCCCTTCGACCCAAACACCAGCTGAGGTCTTAGCTGTCTGCAAGCATGCAGTGTCACTTTAGAGTCCTCCGCCTGGTTGTGAAGATGCCTGCCCTGCCCTCCTGAGTAGTGGGGACCGCATTCATCTGGGCGTGTGTTGTTGCCTCCCCATCTTCCGCTCTCTACTCGCTCAGCCGCTGTCGGTACACTGAGCCAGGAGTCAGTGTCGCACCAGGGGGCTGTCAATTGGTAGCACTTTTGCGCGCTACTAGATTGACGGCCCTCTGCCCCACTGAGAGCTCGTGAGCTCTCAGTGGGGCAGAGGGCCGTCAATCTAGTAGCGTGCGAAAGCGCTACCAATTGACAGCCCCCTGAGACACTGCACGGGCGCGGCGGCGGCGCACACGCTGCTTCCTGCCCCCGCTGGCTGAAGTCCCTCCTGCACGCGCGAGTCTTTGCGTCTCTCCTCGCACCAGTATCTTCGGCGGCGCCGCCCCGCCGTGATTTTAGCACACACAGGGCTAAAAATAGCCCAACAATCGGGGTCCCCGCAATTGGGTTTTTTTCCCGCACAAATGGGAAAAATATCGCCCATTTGTGCGGGAAACCGCCCAATCTGGCAACACTGCTCTCCACCACCTGACGCCGGATCACACATCACGCGCTATTAACGTAAAAAAAAAGACGCAGGAAGTACGACAGTAAAAGAGAAGAAGGACAAGGACCAGGACAAGTAAAAATAAAAGGACAAATCATAACGACTGTAGCATTCTGCTACCGACTTCGGGCCTTAACCCCTTCGCTGCCAGGCCTTTTCCCCCTCAGGTGTCAAGCCGTTTTTGGCTATTTGGGGCAGCCCGTGCTTAGGCCCTCATAATTTTTTGTCCACATAAGTTACCCACGCCAAATATGCGTCCTTCTTTTCCAACATCCTAGGAATTCGAGAGGTACCCATAATTTGTGGCTTCCCCTGAAGGAGACCAAGAAATTAGCCAAAATACAGCGAAAATTTTGTTTAAAAAAAAAAAAAAATGTGAAAAAAGGGCTGCAGAAGAAGGCTTGTGTTTTTTCCCCCTGAAAACGGCATCAACGAAGGATTTGCGGTGCTAAAATGACCATCTTCCCAGCTTTCAGGAACAGGCAGACTTGAATCAGAAAGCCACATTTTTCAGCACAATTTTGGCATTTTACTCGGACATACCCCATTTTTACTATTTTTTGTGCTTTCAGCAGCTTTCCAGTTAGTCACAGAAATGGGTGTGAAACCAATGCTGGATCCCGGAAAGCTAAAAATGTCTGAAAAGTAGACAACATTCTGAATTCAGCAAGGGGTAATTTGTGTAGATCCTACAAGGGTTTCCTACAGAAAATAACAGATGAAATGAAAAAATATTGAAATTGAGGTGAAAAAAGCAATTTTTCCCCACGTTTTACTCTCTAACTTTTTTCCTGCGATGTCAGATTTTTTAAAGTAATATACCGTTACATCTGCTGGACTCTCCCGGTTGCAGGGATCATGTATGTTCATCAATAACCATAGGTACCCAGACCCAATAAATGAGTTGCACCTTGCAATGGGTTTTCATTCTATACCCGGTATACAGCAATTCATTTGGTGAAATATAAAGAGTGAAAAATAGGTATCAAGAAAACCTTTATATTTCCAAAATGGGTACAAGATAAGGTGTTGAGAAGCAGTGGTTATTTGCACATATCTGAATTCCGAGGTGCCCATACTAGCATATGAATTACAGAGCCTTTCTCAAATAACAGTATTTTTTACACACTGTCTTACATTTGGAAGGACAAAACGTAGAGAAAGACAAGGGGCAATAACACTTGTCTTGCTATTCTTTGTTCCCCCAAGTCTCCCGATAGAAATAGTACCTCACTTGCGTGGCTAGGCCTAATGCTCACGACAGGAAACGCAACCTGGACACATCACATTTTTGCATTGAAATCTGACACGTTTTTTTACAAAGTGGCTAGCTGTGGATTTTGGCCCCTAGCTCAGCCGGCACCTAGGGAAACCTACCAAACCTATGCATTTTTTTTTAAAACTAGACACCTAGGGGAATCCAAGATGGGGTGACTTGTGAGGCTTTCACCAGGTTCTGTTAACAAGAATCCTTTGCAAACCTCTAAATTTGGCTAAAAACACTTTTTCCTCGCTAAACATTCTGGAATCTGAGAGGAGCCACACATTTCCTTCCACCCAGCATTGCACCAAGTCTCCCGATAAAAATGGTACCTCACTTGTGTGGGTAGGCCTAGTGCCCGCGACAGGAAATGCCCCAAAACACAACATAGACACATCATATTTTCTAAAGAAAACAGAGCTGTTTTTTGCAAAGTGCCTAGCTGTGGATTTTGGCCTCTAGCTCAGCCGGCACCTAGTGAAACCTACCAAACCTCCAGATTTTTGAAAACTAGACACCTAGGGGAATCCAAGATAGGGTGACCCGTGGTGCTCTCACTAGGTTCTGTTACCCAGAATCCTTTGCAATCCTCAAAATTTGCCAAAAAAAACACGTTTTCCTCGCATTTCAGTGACAAAGTTCTGGAATCTGAGAGGAGCCACAAATTTCCTTCCACCCAGCACTCCCCCAAGCCTCCTGATAAAAATGATACCTCACTTGTGTGGGTGGCCCAGGGCCTGCAAAAGAAATATGCCAATAACCCGTAGAGATTAAGGGGTTAGCACAGCGAGTTGATAAGCACATATTTTTCTTTTATACATCTTTTAGGCTGTCTCTGCTTTGGGGACCCACACAAGTGAGGTATCATTTTACTTGGAAGACTGAGGGGAACACTGGGAAATTTGTGCCAGAGCGGCGATCCTACAAAGAAAAGTGAGGAAAATTTTGTAAGCAAATTTTGAGGTTTGCAGAGGAGTCTGGGTAAGAAAATGTTGGGGGATCCAGGCAAGCTGCACCTCCCTTGGGGTGTCTAATTTTAAAACATGTCTGGGTTTGGTAGGTTTCCCTAGATGAAGGCCGCACCCGGGACTAAAAACATAGGTGCCCCCCCCCCCAAACACAGGTAGTTTTGAAATAGATCATTTAGATGTGTCCACGTACTTGTGTGATGTTCCAAACACAAAAATTGTGAAAAGAAACACACTTAGGTTATGTTAAAAAGACCTCTCACCCACCAACCAAGTTGGTGGCATGCTTCATAATCGGGGTCCCACCCGAGATACTTAGGCCCATATTTATACTTTTTTAGCGTCGCATTTGCGCCGCTTTTTGACAAAAAAGTGGCACAAACTTACACAATACAATTGAATGTTTTGAGTTTGCGCCGCTTTTGCGTCAAAAAATGACACAAATGCAGCACTAAAAAAGTAGAAATATGGTCCGTAGCGTGTCACGGGTGTGCTGCGACACCTGATTACAGCAGAGCAGGTTTTGTTATTTTTACCACACATACTGGTTGGATTTGGCACGAGGGTGAGTGATGGTTCAGTAGATCAAATTTTGTAACAAGTGATTTCACAGTTTAATGCACTGTTAATAACTGAAAGGCCAAAAAACTGAACCAATGACTCACAGCTCGTGAGCTGTAAAGCCACGCCAAGGCACCAACCGTTTTACAGTCCATTCACACACCTTTCATACATGACATGCACAAGACCATTCACGCCGCCAGCCACGGGCCCAGCACATTACAACACTCGGATCGACTGTCAGTGCCACTCAAGGGCCCATCATTTACATTTGCCCTCATGCCTGATACAGCAATCACACCATCTGATCGGAGTGTGTGGACTGGCGTTTGCCTGGCAGTGTGTTGCAGTAGCCAACAGCATGTCAATATTTACACCGCCAGCCAAGTGCCACCCCACGCACATCACCAGCCAAGCGCCACCCCACTCACACCGCCAGCCAAGCGCCACCCCAGGCACACAGCCAGCCAAGCGCCACCCCAGGCACACAGCCAGCCAAGCGCCACTCCACACACACCGCCAGCCAAGCGCCACCCCACGCACACCACCAGCCAAGCGCCACCCCACGCACTCCACCATCACTTTTTTGTTTTGTTTTTAAACAACAAAGAAACCACTAATTATAAATAAGTAAAAAACTACAAACACAAAATCTCTAAATGAATTCATGACAGTAATGCCAACCGTGAAACTGAACATATGAAAATATAAAACAGCATTTTACGCTCACGGTATTTCCCAATAATTATTCTGTGTGTGGTAGCTCCTGAAACAGCCACCCACACACAACCCAGGCTTTGAAGGACAATCAGGGCAGTACATCCTGGTCTCCTTCCTGGTACCTCTTTGAGCACAGACTCTACATCTCTTAGCAGGAACTTTTTTTGGCTGTGGGAGGAATGTGCTCAGCAAAGTGACGATCTTTCAATCTAGCCACATCCTCCACCACTGCTTCTCTAGGAACTCTTGCCTGTTCCAGCACAACAAGGCTCGCTATGATAGAGTTCTGAAATTTCACAAATGTCATCCTTGACTCTGGAGAACTATCCTTGAACACAACAGGAGCATTACAAGTAGCCAAGTGGAACAGGTGAACAGCTAATTTCTTATACCATACATAAGACTTAGGAGCAGCAGTGAAAGGTTCCAACCTCTGATCTACTCTATCAACACCACCCATGTGCTTATTGTAGTCTAAAATGCACACAGGTGTGCACACTTCAGCTACTTGACCCCAAACAGCCACAGGTGAAGTACTCTCATCATGGATGGTAGATAGCATGTACACATCCCTCCTGTCTACAAATTTCAGAGCTAGCAGCTCATCATTCCGCAAGGCACTGCACTGTCCCTTCTCAAGTTTTTTACAGATAAGCTCTCTTGGATAGCCTTTCTGATTAGAGCGGATTGTGCCATAAGCAACAGTGTCCACTCTGAACAACTCCTTGGACAACTGAACTCCAGTGTAGAAGTTATCTACATATAAATGGTGACCTTTGTTAGACAGTCGTCTACCAAGTTCCCACACAATTTTCTCACTAACTCCAAAAGTGGGTGGACAACCAGGGGGTCAATCCTGGAATCCCTACCAGTGTAGACCCAGAAATTATAAACATATCCTGTACTACTTTCAGACAGCATATACAATTTAATTCCATACCGTGCCCTCTTGCTAAGAATGTACTGCCTGAAAACCAAATGACCCTTGAACAGGTCCAAAGACTCATTTACAGATATTTCTTTGCCTGGAACATAGATCTCTGAAAACTGATCTACCAAATGATCAAGGACAGGTCTAATCTTAAAAAAGACAGTCAGAATCAGGGTGCTCTTGTGGCAAGGCTAAAGCATTATCTACAAAATGCAACATCCGAAGAAGAAGCTGATAACGCGTCCAGCCCTTATAAATTACCTGTACATGGACACGTTGGAGGTCGGTGAATCTTTTAGCCGAGTCAGGCTCTCCTCATCCTAGAATAGTCGGGTCACTCTGATCAATAATCAATAACTATTGTAATTGGTAATCAATACTCAATTAATAGATCAAACTAACACATCGGAAATCAATAACAGTTTGTAATTCGGCGCACCATGACCTTTCAGCCTTGAATAACCACACCAGTTTATTAAAAGTTAGTGAATTTTATTTCCCTATATTAACAAAGCTAGCACGATTTATATAAGTCTCAAAACCAAATGATATGTATATGAACATTACTAGCTGTCCATAGCGGCGGAAGAAACGCAATCTACGCAAAATCTGAATAATGATACACTCAGTTATGGCAATGCAAATCACTAATATGACTAACTGTATTTGACTAATTTCATACATTGATCAGCATAACAAGATTTCAAATTATCACGGTGCATCGGATGAATACCTCGACTAACCTCTAATTAGCATTGGCATGTGGGATTTCATGCAAAACAAATTTAGTCAACACAAATTTGGAAAACTTCTAGCTTGGGCCCTATCAAAATAGCAGTTGGTACCTAAAAGGAAAAACACAATGCATAATACATTTATCCTTTCATATTTACCAAATACAATCAGCATTCAAGAAAAGTCTTCGTCCCTCAGGTACCGGTTCGATCAGCATGGGGCAGATTTCAAAGGGTCAAAGTTAAGGGCAAGCTTCCTTGCAGCGGCAAGGAGAATGGGGCAAAGTTACTGCATGGGCAAGACGGGGCAAATCAAAGTTAAAGTCTCTAGGGTGAGAATTCTTAAAGTCTCTTTCTCTAGAATAGAGAAAAGGGCATCAGGGTGTCGTCCAAAATGGAGTCTGGCATCTGGCTTCAAATTGGCATCAAGGGAAAAATGGCTGACTTCTCTTTGTCCAGTGGGTTTAAATAAGAAACATTCCAAATTCTGCAGGGTCTTCCATTGGAGGGTTCATAGGTTGGCTTCAAATTGTCCAATGAAAATTGTCTTTTTACTAGCGCTCATTTATGCATACATTGTCCTTGGAGCCTTGGAACACAAGTTGCAACATGGTTTGCGAATTATTTTAATATCTGTACCTTCATTGTCCGCACTTGCAGAGACTGACCTTGTATCAAAGGGGATGAAACCAGCCTAGTACGAAACCTTGGAGATAAGTGTATTAGTCATCTCTGCTGGAAAAATACAACTTTAAGCAAGAATATATTTCATTAGTTCAAGGAAAAGCCACGCAGTTAGAATTCGAGACCAGACAACTAGGCCAAAGCCGCCTCTACTAAATTTAAGCTAAGCAAAACAGTTTCAAACAAGAAATCATGGCATACTCTCGCAATTATGTTGGATTATTACATTTTCAATTCTTCATGATTAATAAAGCTCGTTTATAATGACGGCGAACTACCCCGAGGGCACAATTTCCTTCGTACATTATTTTCTTTACTAAAATCACACTACATTATATGCTTTTGATTACGTGATATGTATGAATATATGTTGGACCCTCTTTTTCTGCGTCATCAATCCCTCCTCTGATGACTAATTATGTCATCACATCAAATCTACCCACAAATTTTATTCCATTAAAATTCTGTATAGTAATTTGGCACTTCAGTCAATTCCCTTTTTCTTTTAATCCCTTTAGATTTTTCTCTATATATTTCTACCATTTTGGCTTGTTCCTTTTCTTCTCTTTTTCTTTTGCGCCTTGTTTTCAATATTTTGATAGCTTTCCATATTCCCCAAGAGCCTAATAAACAAATTAATATTATCAATATTCCCTTCACTATTTTTAGTAACAATCCATTCCAAACGTTGCTGAGCCAATTTCCCACAGAAGCAAATCCTTTTCCAACTTGCTCCCAAACTCCTGGTTCTTTCAATTCCTTTAAATCTATACTTTCATTAGTTAAATTTGTAAGCATCGTTCTAATTTTTCCACTGCTGTCTGGTATATATGTACAACAGTGACGTGTACCAAGCATTTTGCAAACGCCACCATCCTTTGCTAAAAGAATGTCTAAGGCAAGCCGATTTTGAAGAGTCATAGCTCTTTCTGCAGCAAGTTCAGCATCCATCAGGATTATAGCTCCTGAAAATTTTGTCAGCATGTTATCCACAATAGTAGACAACTTTCGTATTTTGATTGAATTCAATATGACTCCCACTGAAGGAATCAAAGCTCCAAATATATCTCGTACCACACCAGAAGCTGTCTCCCTTTTCTGAACATGATGTGATTCAGACAGCTTTGGAAATTTCTTTAAGTTGTCCAGTTGATAAATCTTTGGGAACACTATTCCCAAATAACATCTCCCATACCATCCTTTAGGAAGACGATAATAAGCGTTAAGTCCACAAATATAATATATCCCAGGAATAACTGGGTCTTGTCCATTCAGCATGAACATCCACTTAGGTTGAAACAAAAACGTATGTTTGCATTCACTCGTTCCCACAAAAACTGTGTCATAATATGATTTATGTCTATGTATACAAAATCTCCCTACGTGCAATGTATCTAAAGCTATTTTCCCTTGTGTCTTTATTGCGGCAAAAGCATAGTTATCTACAGATGTCCTTTTGTGTAATTCCCTTTCTAATTCCTCCTTCATTTCTTTCCTCCTATCGTCAGTGCGGTCTAAGAAATTTATCTCTACCGGTGAAAGCAAGTATGTAAGGTTCTTTCTATGTGCGTGAGCTGGGTGAAAAGGTGACAACGGCTCAAAGAAGTCTCTCATTAACTTGAAATAATAATCCCTAGCTATTTTACTCAGGTACTCGATTATGGGGACATATGCAAATGTAACATCATAATTAGAGTAAAAATAATGAATGTATTGTTGACCATAAAATCTGGACATTATTATACTACATGTAATTCCGTACGTAAGAGGCATGCTATGATACGTCACCCCTTCCACTACTGAGGTAGGTATTTGTGTACACACATAACAATCTTTCGCATCCATGGTCTCAACATACTCACTCAGCAAGCGATAGAAAACGTTAGACGAAAGTTCCTTTTTATTATGCAAATGTCTCTCGTCTTGTTCGAGTCTCTTCAGAGCTGTTAGTTCAGTAATAATAGTAGGTTTAGAAGTAGAAGCTTCATTCGTCTCACTCTCATTCTTACCATGCATTCCAAGAACTATTGCTACAATGATTAGTACACATGCAGTTATTAGACCTATACACATGTATTTACAACACTTCATTTTACGGCCTTGTGTAGTGTAACCTGTCATGATCTGTATAGAATCAGAAAGTTGAAGACACTTTATCAAAGCGGATTTGCAGATATATACAAAGCTGAACGAGTTCAATGTTCACACAGTTTTCTTTTAGCAGCTTAGTCTCTTATCGGTTAGCAGCATTGTCTCAAAATCGGTTTCAAAGTCAATCAAGTTAGCAATGTCTTATCCGGTTGAAAAGTCAATCAGGTTATCAATGTCTCTATTCGGTAAAGTTTCATGGAGTTTTATTCCTCAGGTGCCAAAGTGAAGTTCTGCCTCTTCGTTCTCGAGACTGAGGGATACGAATTCGTCTGACCAATCGTTAGTGGCTAAGTATGCCCACTCCGGACCAGAATATCTTTTGCTCGGTATTCTCTTTCTTTACAATTTTGCATCTCTCTTCGACTCTCTCTCGCTGGTACTTTCTTCCTTGGCCAAGTATTTCTCTTCACTTGGTGCTGCTATTGCGACAGACACTTCCTTTCTTTTCTCTTTCACCTTTGGCCCTTCACTGTCGTTTAACGTTTCTCTGATTCTTAATTTTACTGGCGATATGCTTTGTCTTCTTTTTGCACTGTGTCCACTTGAAGGACCTGCAACTTCTTCTGAAGGAGTTTGAACAGCTTCTTTCTGTCCTGTCTTGTCTTCTCCCTCTGGGAAGTCAATCAGGTTCTCCTTTTCTTTTCCTGTATCGTCTGCTTCTGGGAAAGCCCTCCTCTGATCAGGCTCTCCTGCTTCTTCACCTGCTTGGAGCTCTTTGTCACCTTCAGGACCTTCGTCACTTTCTGAGGCTCCTCCTTGGTCTTCCCCAAATAAATCAGTTGCTTCGTCCTCAGAAAATATTTCTCCTTCTTCTATTTCTACCCGTTCGCTTCTAGTTCCTCTTCGCTCTGTCTCGGCGCTTGGCACTTTGTTATCAGACACTGATGATTTCAGCACTTCAACTTCCTCGTCTGTGGGACACGTCACCCTCTTCGTGTGACTGGCATGAATCCAGTTGGGAACTCCTGCACACTTCACAGCAGTGGTAGTTGTCAGAATCACTTGAAAAGGTGCTTTCCAACGTGGTTCCAAACACGACTTCCTCACGTGCTTCTTTATCACGACCCAGTCACCTGCTTTCAGGGCGTGTCCTGGACCTTGGATCGGTGGCAAGGTGGTTGCCTCCACCTGGTGAGAGAAAGAGCAGACCACATCAGCTAGACCTTTGCAGTAGTCTAACACCATATCATCTGTAATATTCAAAAGAGCATTTGCAGGAACTGCTGGAAGTCTCATGGCTCTGCCCATGAGGATCTCGTGCTGGGACAATCCAGTCTTTCTGTCAGGGGTGTTTTTCTCATTGACATTAGCACCAAGGGCAATGCGTCAGGCCATTTTAAGTTTGTTGATGCACATATTTTCGCCATCCTCGATTTCAATGTGCCATTCATTTGCTCCACTAGACCTGACGCTTCAGGGCGGTAGCTACAGTGTAACTTTTGCTCAATGTTCAGCGCTGCACAAAGCAATTTTATTACTTCGTTATTGAAGTGACTTCCCCTATCTGATTCTAAGGAGATCGGGAATCCAAAACATGGTATTAGCTCTATCAAGAGTAGTTTTGCAACTGTGAGACTGTCATTTCTGCGTGTAGGGTATGCTTCAATCCAGTGACTAAAAATGCACACAACCACCAACACATACTTCAAGCCTCCATGCACAGGCATCTCAATGAAATCCATTTGCATCCTGCTGAAGGGACCCCCTGCTCTTCCAATGTGACTCAAATTTACTACGGTTCCCTTCCCTGCGTTCATCTGTTGGCAAGTGACGCTACGATGGAAAACTGCTTCAGCAACTTGACGGAATTTGGGGTTAAACCAATCAGTTTTAAATAGTCTAATTATGGCATCCCTTCAAAGATGGGCTTGTCCATGATAGAATCTGGCTAACTGTGTCAAAAGACTGTTTGGCAGGACAAATTTCCCTTCACTTGAAACCCATAATTCGTCTAGTCTCTTTACACATTGCGATTTGGTCCATGAGAGTTTTTCATCCTCACTGACATCATTCTGTAAGGATTTCAATTCATCCATTGTATCTACAACCTTTAGAGCAAAGATTTCGCTTGGTTCAAGTTCTGGCTCATTTATCAAGTTCCACTCATCCCTGAGCAATATACAGTTCAATGCGCAAAACCTTGCGACTTGATCCGCATATCCATTTCCCAGAGAAACATAGTCTTGTCCCTTCGAGTGTGCACTGCATTTTACCACTGCTACTTCTCCTGGTAACTGGATGGCATGTAACAATTCCCTTATTCTTTCACCATTTTTCACTGGTGATCCTGAAGAGGTCATGAAGCCTCTCTGTGACCACAATTGTCCAAAGTCATTCACTATTCCAAATCCGTACTGGCTGTCAGTGTAAATGGTGACTTTCATGAATGCAGAGAGTTGGCAAGCTCTAGTAAGGGCTATCAATTCCGCTACTTGTGCAGAGTAAACTCCTTGAAGCCAAGATGCTTCCAGAACACCTGTTACAGTACATACAGCATATCCTGCTTTCAATATTCCCAGTGCATCTCTTAAATATGAACCATCAACAAAAATAACTTGATCATTTTCTTCCAATCGGGTATCTTTGATATCAGGTCTTGGTTTGGTGCAAAATTCAGTCACCTGAAGGCAGTCGTGCTCGATGTCTTCAGCGTTCTCAATTTCGGCATTCTCACTGGGAAACAAGGTTACTGGATTCAACGTAGTGCACCTTTTCAGCTGCACATTAGGTGATCCCAGAATTATTGTTTCATACTCGTGAGTCTGGCACCAGTCATGTGCTGTGTTCGGGAACGTGTCAAAAGTATCTCGACTGAGTGAGGGACCATGACTGTTAAAGGGTGTCCCATCACTATTCCTTCACTTTGAGTGAGGCTGATACCAACTGCGGCTTCGGCACGCAAGCACCCTGGCAGTGCTGCTGCGACCGGATCCAAAGTAGCTGAAAAATATGCTACTGGTCTGTTTACGCCACCATGGGCTTGGGTCAAGACAGACAAGGAACATGCATCACGTTCATGACAAAACAATGTGAAAGGCTTTGTGTAATCAGGCATACCTAAAGCTGGAACCCTGCACATGCATTCCTTTAATTCAATAAAAGCATCCATCTCATCTCCTTTCAGCTCTATTTCATCCAACGCATCCTTCTGGGTCAGTTTCAGTAAAGGTTTTGCTAGGGTTGAGAAATTGGGAATCCATTGGCGACAGTAGCTCACCATTCCCAAAAACGTTCTCACCTCCCTCCTCGTCTTTGGGGGACTCATTTGGAGTACACTTGTTATCCTTTCCTTCATAATTCTTCGTGACCCTTTCTCTATTTGGTGACCCAAATATTTCACTTTCTTCTGGCAAAACTGTAATTTTGAAGGGGACACCTTGTGTCCATTCCTTCCCAAATGGTTCAATAGGGCAATGGTGTCGGCTGTGCAGTCACTTTCGGTCTTGGATGCAATCAACAAATCATCAATGTATTGCACTAGGGTTGACTCAAATGGAAACTCCAACGCTTCCAAATCTTTCTTTAGAATCTGATTGAAAATTGATGGTGACTCCGAAAACCATTGAGGAATTCGACACCCACAGTAGACTCTGTCTAGGAATTTGAAACAAAGGAGAAATTGGCTGTCCTCATGAAGAGGCACAGAAAAGAATGCTTGTGACAAGTCGATGACTGAGAACCACTCAGCATCACAAGGAACTTGAAACATTATCACAGCTGGATTTGGTACTATGGGATAACATTTGATTATTATGTCAATTATTTTCCTCAAATCCTGAACAATTCGGACCTTTCCACTTGGTTTTATTAGTCCCATGATTGGTGAATTACATGGACTGCTTAACACTTCTTTCAGTACTCCCTGCTTTACAGACTCATCAATGAGTTGGGCAACTTTCATGAGGGTGTCTTGCGCCATATGGTACTGTGGGGTCTGGGGAAAGGTTACATTGGGTTTTACAGTCACTTTCACTGGTTCCACTCCTTTGACCAATCCTACTTCTTTCCCTGTCATATCCCACACTTCCTTTCCGACTGTTTCCTGTAACTCAGCAGGAATGTCTGCTTCAGTGATCATTGGATAAAGGGTAATCAGGGGATACTCTTCATCGACAGTTTCCACTTCATCCCCTCCTACACTGTCCTCTTCTTCCCCATCACTGCTTGTCTGAATTTTAATTCCATCGTTTGAACACATAATCGAACACCCCAATTTGCACAATAAGTCTCTCCCTAACAGTGATATCGGGCTTGAGTCACACACCACAAATTTATGTGACCCTTGATAGTTACCAATTCTGACTTGCACTGGATCTGTGATTGGGTTCGTCAGGTACCTATTTGCTACTCCCACTACTTGAACTGTTCTCCCTGAAAGTGGCAAATTTGGTACCTCAATGCTCCTAACAGTGGAACGTGTAGCTCCTGTGTCAACCAAGAATGAAACACGGTGACCCATAACTCTTCCTTCCACATACGGACCCTTTTGATCAACTTCCAGAGATGCTGCAAGCATACAATTTCCCTCCTCATCTGAACTTTCACTCTCCCATGCATCGTTTATTCCATTCTCACTGTGTAATGGGAATTGGTGTACTGTGTCATTTTGATTCATTCCTTGACCCGTGACCTGTTGAGGAAGCATTGCTTGCTGCTGATTCATTGGTGCTAAGGGTATTTGCATTTGCTGATTAGGTACCATAGGAAACTGCTGTTGCATTGGCTGCAATTGTGCCATTTGCACACGGGGCATTTGCACCTGTTGCGATTACATGGGTTGTAAACCCTGCATCTGGTTTATATTGTTTTGAAAATTTGGATTTGGACCTCTCAATTTTAGTCCTCTCATATTCTGAAATGCATTGACATCATTGTTTTGCTGACCTACACCTTCCTGCACCATCATTGGGCACTCCCGTTTCCAATGCCTGACGATTCCGCACGTGTGACACAGCATCACCTTCTTCATTGCCTGTATACCATTTGGAATCATAACAGTATTTAAGTCAGGACCATTATTCACAAAACCTCCTTGGCCTCTGCCTCTCATCTGCGGCTGAAACATAGCATTTCCCTGCTGCTGCTGCTGCTGCGGCATCTGTTGTTGAAACCCTTGCAAACCTTGCAAACCTGTCTGAGCTGCTCTAATCTGCATCACCATCACCTTTTCTTTCAACCTTTTCTGCTTTGTCTCAATCTCATCACTGCAGTATTTTGCATAATTCAACACTTCATCGATCGACTTTGACTGCCAACAAATCAAATGCGTTTTAATCATCTGGCTGATTTCGGGTCTCAACCCTTCCACAAACCTGAACACAAAATGGAGCATGTCCTTTGCCTCAATCGTCTCCGTGCCACTATAATTCTTTCAACAATTTCTCATAGTACGCATGTATAGATTCTTTAACTTCTTGGGCTGTTCTGTCAATCCTCTGCCAATCCACATTTTTCGACGCAACCTTGGTTTCAAGTGCTCGATCACCATGTGGTACAAACTCATTACCGTAGGTGACGGGGCACCTGTGTCCCTATCTCTCTCTGGCTCACTCGTCGGCCAACCTACAGCCCTTTTACAATCTTCCCACAAATCTGCCGGAACCACTATCTCAAATAGAGTATTCAGGTCTTCCCAGAGACATTTCGCGAGTTTCACAAATCTATCTGTCTGTTGATACCACTCGATCGGCTTCTCTCTCAATTTGGGAAAGTCATCCGTAAAGGATTGAATATTGCAGCGGTGCCATGGTACATGTACAAGTTTTCCCCCTGCTGTCTCTCTCATTGGTAACATGGTTATCAGGTCGTCATTCTGTTGTGCTTTCTCATTCCGCTCTGGGGTATTTTCTTTCTTTTTGTCCTTTTTCTTAACCCATCTGCTTTCCCACTTATCTAAACATCTCCAGACCTGTGCGCTCTGCAGTATCTCTTTAAGGTGTGTTTTCATCCCTGCGGATCTCATGTGTTCAAAATCTTTTGTCTCAAAATCTAACCTGTAACTTCTGCTCAGGTGTTTAGTCTTACTTATATCGATCTCGTTTCTGTCTGCAATTTCTTGTAACTTCTTATGTATGCTGCTTACTTCTCTTGTAATCCTAGGGCACATGTATCTCAGCTCTTCTTCTGTGTATGATTCTAATCTGTTCAGACCCATTGTTCCCTCTACCAGTTCATCTGCCTCCATACCCAATCTTATTTTATTCAGGTATTCTTCTCCCTTCCCACTGGATGTACTCTGTGGGGAGTTCAGGCTGTTGAACCATTGTGTTAACTGTTGCGCGTTCAGTCCCATCAGTGTAGCAGTTACATCAACTGCTACTGATGGTTTCTGTAATGTTTCAGTCTCTGAGGTTAACGGTACTAATAGTGGTGGATGTGACCTTACCACGGTTGACGGAGCACAAATTGGAATTGGACTAAATTCCGACAAGGACCCAGATCCATTTGGCAGTGCCGCTATTGGAGTTGTTTCTATGCATCTTCTCCCTGTCCCACTCTGTATCATTAACCCTTGGTCGCATGTGCTTGAATTTGCCTGTATGTACAGTGGTACTGGTGGACCTACAGTGATAGGCAGAGATATCGCGTCCGAATTCTGTCTGTTCCCCGAATTCTGTGGCATGTTAATCCCCACATTATGGTTCATCATTGCTGGCATACCTAACTGGCTCTCTGTTACTCGAGTATACTTCAGCCCTTCTTGTGCCTGCTTTTGAGGCATCAAAAACTGTGTTGATTCGGCTTGAATCAATGTCGATCTCTGATAGTTTTGTCCTCCCTGTGCCATTGAATCAGAAGTCATTTCCATGTTATGCCCATCACAGCAATGCCTTTGAACCTGTGGCTGATAATTATCAGCAGGTTTTAAGTTAGGCATGTCTGGGTATATTCTCTGGACCTGTGGTATTTGTGGTGAGAAAGGCATGTCGGAGCTGCTCGGCCTCTGAGATATTCTCAAATTTGGTGTTACACTACCCTGTATTGGTTCTGGAGGGGTAGTACTAATGCTGGAGCCTTTTTCGCTTTCCACGTATGGTGGTGGGCGATCATTCAGCAATTGTATAATGAACTCCTCATCGTCTGACTCGTCTGCCCTTTTCGAGTTTCTATTGTTCTCTCTATCTCTGGACTGACTCTTGTTTGTCTTATAGGTGGCTTTCCTTCCTTCCGTCTCCGCTTCATCGGTAATTGCTGGAAACAATTTAATCCCCTGCAATACGTCTGATCTCCAAACCTTTTGTGTGCTGTCCCATCTAGCATCCGCTAGTGTCTTTTCTACTTTCTTATTCTGGTCTCGAACTTCTTTGTTGTTGGTTTCTAGCTATTAGCTCCCAAATTGCTAGTGCCTCAAACTGTGCTGGTCTTGGAGGTACTTTCATGTCGTATAGCGCAAATCTCAGATTTTCCAAAACTCTTAGATTAAACGACCCGTGGATAGGGAACGCTACACTTCCATGCTTCTCTGTTAATTTGCCCCATTGTTTTAACCAAAGACATGGTGCTACACCCTTTTCTTCAATGACAATGTAAGCAGGTGTACCCTCAGGCGGTGTTTCTTCACCTACATTTGCTTTAATGTAAACATCTCCCCTCATGGCACTCTTAAATGCTTTGAAAAACTTCATCTTTCCGTCTTTTATTTTTCTTAAAATGTGTAATTAATAAGTGACTTTAATTCCCAGAATACTCTTCGCTTGCCTTTCCCCTACCAGTTGCGCTTCACGGACTGTGTCCAATCCGTGCGCGACCCTTCTCACCAACCGACCTATCTCAGCGCAGCTCCTAGTGATGTCACACTCACACACTGCGGCTGACAAAGTCCCGCGGCTTGTCCTCTTTTCATTCGGCTTCACTCATAAACTAATTTCTGCAATATAACGCGAGCACTTAACCAAAAGAAGAATACAAATCTGTTGGTTTACTACAGGAAGGGAAATACAATCGCTTCAGAAACCTTAGGGATTTTTCACTAGCCTCTGCAGTTATTCCATCTTTCTCGGTTTCCCGCTTTCGCAAGCAAAATTTGACCTGCAAACTTTATTCCCAACTGATCAATGAGCTATTCTAGTGCACTTTAGAATTCGTCAAATCTCAAAATTGAAACTTTTCTTTCATTCCTCAAAATTCATACCGACTTGTTGACCACGCCCGATCAACCTATTAAACCGACCAGATCACAACATCAAACAAGTGTCTCATACACTTTTCAACATACTCCGGAGTCTCTTGACCTCGCAGGGCCCGTCTCAACATCAACAACCACGTGGACAATTTTTCTGCACAAAGCGCTACACACACGTGAAGTTCGACGACTTCCCTACTCTCACACTTTTGGAGTAACACTCCTCTAATATCTTTTAACCCCCTAAAATCCTCACAAACTTCTCAATTAATCTGCGGCAATAAGCTGTGCAAGCGCAAAAACCCTAACTTCACTCATACTGTCACTAGAACCGCTGAAACCATTCTCACACCTCCATGGCCTCCATTCGCAAGCTCCGAGATCCCGGGAAAGTCATTGGGGACTTAGGGCATCATCATCCCTCCAACTTGTTTTATCAAAGAAAATTCTAACTTAACTCCGTCTATTGCTCGGATGGGGTCCCAAAGGGCTAAACCATCAATCTCTGCTACCATCTACTGATAACGCGTCCAGCCCTTATAAATTACCTGTACATGGACATGTTGCAGGTCGGTGAATCTTTTAGCCGAGTCGGGCTCTCCTCATTCTAGAATAGTCGGGTCACTCTGATCAATAATCAATAACTATTGTAATTGGTAATCAATACTCAATTAATAGATCAAACTAACACATCGGAAATCAATAACAGTTTGTAATTCGGCGCACCATGACCTTTCAGCCATGAATAACCACACCAGTTTATTAAAAGTTAGTGAATTTTATTTCCCTATATTAACAAAGCTAGCACGATGTATATAAGTCTCAAAACCAAATGATATATGTATATGAACATTACTAGCTGTCCATAGCGGCGGAAGAAACGCAATCTACGCAAAACTGAATAATGATACACTCAGTTATGGCAATGCAAATCACTAATATGACTAACTGTATTTGACTAATTTCATACATTGATCAGCATAACAAGATTTCAAATTATCATGGTGCATCGGATGAATACCTCGACTAACCTCTAATTAGCATTGGCATGTGGGATTTCATGCAAAACGAATTTAGTCAACACAAATTTGGAAAACTTCTAGCTTGGGCCCTATCAAAATAGCAGTTGGTACCTAAAAGGAAAAACACAATGCATAATACATTTATCCTTTCATATTTACCAAATACAATCAGCATTCAAGAAAAGTCTTCGTCCCTCAGGTACCGGTTCGATCAGCATGGGGCAGATTTCAAAGGGGCAAAGTTAAGGGCAAGCTTCCTTGCAGCGGCAAGGAGAATGGGGCAAAGTTACTGCATGGGCAAGACGGAGCAAATCAAAGTTAAAGTGTCTAGGGTGAGAATTCTTAAAGTCTCTTTCTCTAGAATAGAGAAAAGGGCATCAGGGTGTCGTCCAAAAGGGAGTCTGGCATCTGGCTTCAAATTGGCATCAAGGGAAAAATGGCTGACTTCTCTTTGTCCAGTGGGTTTAAATAAGAAACATTCCAAATTCTGCAGGGTCTTCCATTGGAGGGTTCATAGGTTGGCTTCAAATTGTCCAATGAAAATTGTCTTTTTACTAGCGCTCATTTATGCCTACATTGTCCTTGGAGCCTTGGAACACAAGTTGCAACATGGTTTGCCAATTATTTTACTATCTGTACCTTCATTGTCCGCACCTGCAGAGACTGACCTTGTATCAAAGGGGATGAAACCGGCCTAGTACGAAACCTTGGAGATAAGTGTATTAGTCATCTCTGCTGGAAAAATACAACTTCAAGCAAGAATATATTTCATTAGTTCAAGGAAAATCCACACAGTTAGAATTCGAGACCAGGCAACTAGGCCAAAGCTGCCTCTACTAAATTTAAGCTAAGCAAAACAGTTTCAAACAAGAAATCATGGCATACTCTCGCAATTATGTCGGATTATTACATTTTCAATTCTTCATGATTAATAGGGCACAATTTCTCTCGTACATTATTTTCTTTACTAAAATCACACTACATTATATGCTTTTGATTACGTGATATGTATGAATATATGTTGGACCCTCTTTTTCTGCGTCATCAAAGCTCATACTGGTTACAACTCATGATTGCAAGAAATATAGCAGTTGCCATCAAGGGACTAGTAGACCAATATGAAGACAGTGATGGCTTCCTTATCAGCCCTGTCAAAAAAAGTTAAACCCAATAACTTTTTCAACTCTTCCAGATTTGTGGGAATCCACAGGTTAGCTCTAAAGTGTGCCTGAGTTGTCCCTCAAATACTGCTCTGCATTCAAATTAGTCTGCTCAAAAATCTCTTACAAAAATATATCGTCCATAAACAACTCAAAGAAGTTGACAGGCAAAAGGTTTTCCATATTAACTCGACACCCTGGGAAACCAGTAAATGCAGGCAACTGTGGCTGCTCAATGTTTGGTGCAACCCACATGTCAGGTCTTCCAATGGGAATCCTTTCAGCCACTGGCTGCTGCACCATTGACACATCAGTGTCCTCCTCTAAAACAGGCCCTTCATCAGCACTAGGAGTGGCTTCAATATCAGATGATTCCTCTCTGACAGAAAATTCACTTCCAGAATCTTGCACTTCCTCCTCTGCCTCAGATGCAGAGTCAGTCTCATAATCATGGTCAGAAGATGACTAAAAAAAGCACACCAACAACCTGCTGAGCAGTCAAAGTAACTGGACAAATGCATCACCAACAACCAGCACTGTGTAAGATAAGTAACACACAAAGTATAGCTTTATCACTAAGAAACTTACCAGAAACTACTCTGCACAGCCACATCAATCAACAATGATATCCCACTAAAAGGTAAGAAAATAAAAAGCAAATTAGACATAACACAACACAATAATCATTGTGCATAAATCTAAGGACAATTTCACACACAATTCAGCATTCAGTACACCACCTACAAACATGTCATTCATGCATGGCAACAATACTCCTTTGGAGTAAATTTATTTACTTACCTAAAACATGCAACTTAGTCAAACCGCAGGACAACCACTGCCAAAACCGCAACAGGCCACAGCAAAGGAAGCAAAAGCTTTGAACTAGAACAAAAAGGAGAAATAAACTGTTGTTATCATGAATGCAAATGCTTCGCCAGTTGACAAACACCCCGCCACCAACCATTTTTACATTTTCCCTGTTGTCTAGTGTCCTCTGCTTGGGGGCAGATGGGGCTAAAAAGAAAAAAAAAAATAGGCCAATCTGCCCCCATGGGGGGCAGAAATTGCATAGATTATATTGCCCCTTTTTGGGGTTGACCCTTGCCCAAGGTGCCACCCCCCCCCCCCACACAAAGCACACACACACATGATCCCTGGCGCTAAGTGGATTGGCCTAAAAAAAAAAGGCTGATATGCCCCTAAGGGGGGCAGAACTGCCCAATAGTGCTTTTTGCCCCTTTGGGGCGACCCTTGCCCAATGGGCCGCCCCCAGACACAAAAGAAATCAGCCACAAAAACACTCCCTGGTTCTAGTGGCTTTCTGCCCCCCTTGAGGGCAGATCGTCCTAAAAATAAAAGGCTGATCTGCCCCCCTGGGGGGCAGAAATGGCGATAAATATAATGCCCCCCCAAGGGGAGCAGCCCTTCCCATGGGGTCGCCCCCCCACACTGCAAACACACACACTAATTCCCTGGTGTCTAGTGGGCATTGATGCGATCGGGCAGCAGGAATGCTAAAAAAGACATCGAGGGAAAGGAAAACCCTTTCCTTTCCCCCGATGCCTCTTTTACAGGAATCCCCCCCAGCCCGGAGGTAAAACTCACCTCCTTTCCTCTGGACGCGCTGGAAGCAAATGGCTTCCAGCGTGTCTCTGCACCCTTTGATGATGTCAGCGTGTGATCGCGTGCTGATGTCATTGGAGGGGTCAGGGGTGGAAGGGGAAGCGATTCCCTTTCCAACCCTGACCTTGGCCTTCCGGGGAGCGCTAGCGCTTCCCCCGAGGGCCGGTACACGGACGTAATGGTTACGTTTGCTGCGCCTGAAAGGCGCTGCCACATACATAACCATTACGTCCGTGGCATACAAGGGGTTAAACTAGAAACATATATTATTATTTATAGATTCAACCTTTTTCCAATTAGGAACATTAAATAAGCTGAATTATGAAGATGTGGAGTCGATGCATCAGTATGTTTCCAAATCCAGGAGTTTTTCTTTGCATTCTGGGAGCTGCAGTCATGTTTAATAATATGCTCAGGACAAATCTGATTATACAAATCTGGACTGAAGAGCCACTAACACTTGGATCTGGTAGTCTTAAAACTTATAGAATCAGGTTTGCCATCGATGGGTATATTGGCTGGATGAAAAACCGGATGGACCTGTTAAATTGCAGTATGGTCTACGTAGAAAGCATGTTGGTGTCATGAGTGAACAGGCTGGTGCTCTTAGTCTTGACTTTCTGTGATGTTTCCCCATTTCACTGGATGCCACAAATGGATTTTATTACAAGACCGAAGGTTCGTATTATGCTTTCTTTTCTTGCTTTAATAAACACAGCAGCCCAGAATCATCAAAACCCAGAAACCCTGGGAGAAAAAACTACATTGCATCACAATAGGCAGTCCAATCACACGTTGAGTATGAGCATAACTATCTGGACTGAGAGCAACAAGCCCTCTTTTGTTGCTGCCCGCTGTCAAGATAAGTACTCTGCTCGCTTATTTTATTCATATGTTATATACGCTTGTTTTTTATAATGTTATATATTGTTGTTCACTGTTTTGGAAGGTTATATAAGGTGTTATTTACTCTTTTTAAGTGCCCCTCGTGCCTGCGCTCTGGAATATTGACAACATTCCTTGCCTCAAGCGGTCCCTCATGTCGCTGCGTACCTAGTTCGAATGCTTATAACGTTTAGTACCTCGGGTGCACACTGCACTCCACCCGTCGCCTTTTAGAAGCTGCAGCACACTTTCTTCACTCGCGTTAGCGAGTTCCACGTTTGAAGCTCCCATAACCTTTGGGCGCTTCTGAAGACGAAACATGGGCCTCCCTCCGAGAGGGCGAATAATTTGGGGCTCCCTTCTTCCTCTCTTAATATTGTGTAACTCCATGACACAGAGGGCCTCATTACTAGTTGGGTGGTCTCAGGACCACCAAGTTGGGGGTGGCGGTCAAATCGCCAACAGGCTGTCAGAGAAGACCGCCAAGTTATGACATTGGCTGGATTCTTAACAGAATACAGCCAAAGCATTGCCGGCTCCGCCACTACGGTCAGACCGCAATGGACGAGGGAAGGCACCTGCAGGCCGGCAGACACCCTGTTACCGCTAGACAGATTACGAGGCAGCACACCGCCAAGATTTCCACCACGGTCGCAACACCATGGAAACCAAGCGAAAACAAACAGCATAAAAGGAGACACTCACCTTCAGGAAGCCATACTCGTCCGGAGTCGGCATGGAACTAGAGCTACATGTCATCCTGCTGCCCCTTCTCGTACAAAGACAACAGAATCTTCACCGCCACGGACGACAGCAACAGTAAGTACACACACTTACCTGTAACTTTGTATAATGTCAATGTCTGTACACTCACACAATATACCATCGGGAAAGGAGTGCGAGGGTGACAACCACACGCTACTACCCACTGACACGTACGCTCACTTACAGCCACACACACGCCAGCACATACACAGTACACACACTACGGCCAACACACACGTCAAAAATACACACGTATGCACGGAAACAGAGAGGAGTCCCAGTTGCACACAATAACAGATAACACCACAACACATCACTATCACTGTGGGACAAAAGCACAGCACACAACCTCACATACTGCCCAATACAGGTAGCACAAGCACCACACACACACACACCATAGACCATAGGCCAGTCCTATGACTACAGTCTGAAAGAACACAGTGCACATATGTGTGCCCCGAACTTGACTTCTGACTGCCATGTAACCTCTACAGGTAGGAGCATCAAGGGGGCAGGCATGCATCTCAGGGATTTTTGTGGGTGGTGTCTGAAGGTGGGGATGGGCTTAGGTTTGGGAGGGGGTCCTTGGGGATGTGGCTTGGGAGGAGGAGTTTAGGCTTAGGGGAGGGTTGGATTTTTTGGGAAAGGGTAGACTTCTTGGCAGGGGGGCAGGGGAGGCCTTGGAGGTGGAACGGATGGACTTGGAAAGGGAAGCAACACATTAAGGGGTCTCACTGGGGGCGGGGAAGGAGTAGGGAAAATGGCAAACTCAGTAAGGAAGGGTTTTTTTTAGAAAGGAAGGAAGGCTTTTTGGGACACACGGGGACGGTCATAGCAAAAGGGTTTGGGTGTGGAGGAAGAGGGAGTGGTTGTAAGAGGTGTTGGCGTGGATGTCCTGGGTGCATGTTTGTGAGAGGTATGCTTGTGGGTGCTGGGTGTCTGTTGGGTGGGTGAGTGAGGCATTTATGTGTCTTGAGATGAGAGGGGTGGAGGTGCTGGGGGCTGCCGTGGTGGGTGGGTGACTGTCTGTTGAGATGGTGACTGCATGTATGGTGGATATGCTGCATGTAGGAGTGTCAGTGGTTGTGGTGTGGTGATGGGGGTGGATGTCCGAGGGTCTGCTGTAGTGTCTTCTGTGGGTAGGATAGGTGTAGTGGCTGGATCTGTGAACATTAGTGTGGTCTCTGCAGGTGTGCTGTGTGTGATGCTGGGGGTGTCAGGGCAGGTTGTGACTGTTGCTGTGTGTGCATCTGAATGTTGCTTGTGTGCATGCCGGTGGGGTGTCTTGCGGTGCCTATGCCTGTCTGAGCTACCCTTGGATGCTGAAGTGGATTTATGCCTGTCTGTGCTTTGGCTGGGTTTGGGAAGAGGGGTTTGTGATTGGGAAGAGGAAGGTGGAAGGGGGGCGGTAGACAAAGGGTGACTGGCTGCCATCAGTGTGGAGGCCAGAGCCTGAAAGGATCTCTGTAGCCCAACCAGTGCACCTTGAATGCTCTCCAGGAACGCATTACTCTGTTGGATTTGAGTTGCCTGTTCCTGGATGTCTTTCACAATGGTCGACTGATCCACAGAGATGGATCTCAGGAGGTCAATAGCCTCCTCACTGAGGGCAGAGGTGCCTGCGGCAAAGGGGATGCTCACCCTCTTGGGTGAGCAGCACGGGCAACTGAATGGGGAGCTACAGGGAGGGCGGTGATAGAAAGTGGGGTGGCAGACAGAGATGGTGTTGGGGTGGCCCCATATGGGTCCACCACCGCCAGGGAGTGTCCACTGGAGGAGGATTCCAAAGATGATTAACTGGATCCTGCCTCCCTGTGACACTCCCCTTGCCCTCCGGGCCACTGGATCCCTCGGAGTCGGTGGTATCATGACTTGAGGTCCAGTGGCCAGCAGCTTCCCCACTCGGCTGTTCCCCATCTCCTTTGCCTGCTGATGCTGGAAAATAGAAAGAGAGGGAGGGTCATCATATTCTTTTTAAACACTAACATCACACTGTACACATCAATCAAATTACAACCATTTGTATTACACCCCAGGTAGACCCAGGTAAGTGTCGAAATCATGTCACAGTTAGATACCAATTACACCCCTACATTACAACAATGTAACACACCAGCTAAGCAACGAACCACACCCCTGCTATACCATCATATCAGTAGAGCAATCACACTAACCATTCCATGACAACCTGACTTGCCAACATGAATCTGAGTCCCTATCCACAGCAACATAGTCAACCAACAACCAAGCAATGGGAAATAGTGCTAACATTCAGTTCAACATATCACATACACAAAATCCAAACATATCTAAATTTGTAGCTGATGCCATGTACCAGGAAAGGAACCACATCATGTGCCTAACACAAGACAGCATGTTGCATACAAGCCACTACCATTTCATGCCACAGAGTCCACAATCTTCACTATTGACATTTGCAAACATGCAACAACTATACCTGCCTTATCAATAATTGGAGAATGATAGAGTCTAAACACGTCAGCAACACATGACCCAATAGTCATGTAGGAAAGAATGATACATACTTTGTGTGGCTACTCATCTAAGTCATTCTCCACCTGTAAACAAAGTCATGTACGCCTATAGAGGCAAACTTTTCCCACAGGATTTACCCACAGACAAGGCCAGGTACCATACCATCCCCTTAAATTCAATGTACACCTGTCATGTGCATGCAGGCCCCACGCAGTACAGCTAATCGTGATGATTGGCAACATCAATAGCCCATTATTCAAGTGGCAACATCACTATCCACACTTCAGACTTGTGCAATCTTACATCTGTACATGACCATGACAATGCCACAACACACTTCTGAGCCTAACATGATAGAGACATACACCTTGAGGCAAGCCAAATGACTGACTACACACCCCATTCCAATAACATATGAAAATGAAATACCATATCTGCGACACAATTCAGTCAGTACACACTATACGATTCCATACTATTAGACCTGACAGCCTTAGGGTGGTCATCCCCTAGCCTTTTGCCTGCCTCCCTCCACTTTTCTGAGACTGTTTCTGCTGGTTTTAGGACTCTGCATACTTTACTACTGCTAAACAGTGCTAAAGTGCATGTGCTCTCTCCCTTAAACATGGTAACATTGGTTCATCCCCAGTTGGCATTTTATTAAATGCTACTAGTGGGCCTGCAGCACTGATTGGTGCCACCCACATAAGTAGCCCCTTAACCATGTCTCAGGCCTGCCATTGCGAGGGCTGTGTGAGCAGTTTCACTGCCACTTCGACTTGGCATTTAAAAGTACTTGCCAAGCCTTACACTCCCCTTTTCTACTTATAAATCAGCCCTAAGGGAGGCCCTAGGTAACCCATAGGGCAGAGTGGTATGTAGATAAAAGACAGGGCATGTACCTGTGTGTTGTATATGTCCTGGTAGTGGAAAACTCCTAAATTAGTTTTCCACTACTGTGAGGCCTGCTCCTTTCATAGACTAGCATTAGGACTGCCCTCATATACTTTTTGAGAGGTAGATTCTTATATGAAAGGGGTAACCAGATCATATTTAGTATGGCCAGAATGGTAATAGAAAATCCTGCTTATTGGTGAGGTTGGAGTTTATATTACTATTTTAGAAATGCCACTTTTAGAAAGTGAGCATTTCTGTGCACTTAAAACCATCTGTGCCTTACAGCCTGTCTCCTATCAACATCTGGTCTGTGCTGGTTGACAGCTCCCTTGTGCATTTCACCCACAAACACAGGGCACTCAGTCGTATCTGCATACTGAATGGGTCTTCCTAGGTTGGAGGGCCTGACACTTACATTTCAAAGGCCAGTAGCCTGCCCTCACACAGACAGGACAGGACGGAAAGGGGAACTTGTGCACTTCAAAGCCACTCTTTGATGTCTCCCCCACTTCAAAGGCATTTTTGGGTATATAAACTGGGTCTCCGACCCCACCAAATCAGACACTTCTGGACCTACACCTGGACCCTGTCAGAGAAGCTTCCTGGCTGCCCAAAGGACTCATCTGGACTGCTTTGCTGAGCAGGACTGCTGCCCTGCTGTTGTCCTGCTGGCCTCTGACTGTGCTGGAAGGACTCTGCCATCCCCAAAAGTGATCTCCAAGGGCTTGGATTGAGCTTTCCTCCTGTTTCTGAAGTCTCAGTGCCAACAAAGACTTAGGGGGTCATTCCGACCCTGGCGGTTGACTACCGCCAGGGCCGGGGACCGCGGATGCACCGCCAACAGGCTGGCGGTGCATCCATGGGCATTCTGCCCGCGGCGGTACAGCCGCGGTCAGAAACGGAAAACCGGCGGTGTCCCGCCGGTTTCCCACTGCCCTGGGGAATCCTCCATGGCGGCGCTGCAGGCAACACCACCATGGGGATTCCGACCCCCTTACCTCCAGCCTGGTTCTGGCGGTTTTGACCGCCAGAACCTGGCTGGCGGTAACGGGTGTCGTGGGGCCCCTGGGGGCCCCTGCAGTGCCCATGCCAATGGCATGGGCACTGCAGGGGCCCCCTAACAGGGCCCCACTGAGATTTTCAGTGTCTGCATAGCAGACACTGAAAATCGCGACGGGTGCCACTGTACCCGTCGCACCCTTTCCACTCCGCCGGCTCCATTCGGAGCCGGCATCCTCGTGGAAGGGCGTTTCCCGCTGGGCGGGCGGGCGGCCTTCTGGCGGTCACCCGCCCGCCCAGCGGGAAACTCAGAATTACCACGGCGGTCCTTTGACCGCGCAGCGGTATTCTGGCGGTTCCCGCTTGGCGGGCGGCTCCCGCTGCCCGTCAAGCTCAGAATCACCCCCTTAATCTCTTCAAAAAACTCCTTGTGCATCGAAAATCGACGCAAAGCCTGCAGAATCAACACAGGCCTGCATTGCGGCGGAGAAATCGCTGCACAGCCGAACGGAGCAACGCAGCAACGGCTTCCCGACTGGAACTTCGACGCAGCAACAGGTTGTGATGGAAAATTTGACGCATCGCCTACCGGATCAATGCATTGCCTGCTCCTTCTTCCAGCGTGTTAAGAATTTTCAGCACCTCATCCCTGGGCATCAAAATATCCCCGCTTTGCAGTGAGGAACCAAGACTGCATGCCAAATTACGACACAAACCCCTTGCAGCGTGGAAATAAATAACGCATCGCCTGTGCCTCGTCGAAAAATCCGTTGCAACACCTTATTTTTCCACCATCTCCTCCTCTGCAGTCTCCGTGTGTCATTATTTTTTTATGCATCCCAAGTACTGTGTGTAACAAAGAGACAACTGTTTATTGTTAAGGATTGAGACTCCTTTAAACCTTTTAAAAGTGATATTTCAACTTGTGCTTATTTGATCTTTGTCGTTTTGACCTTATTTTATTCAGATCAATATTATCTATTTTTCTAAACCTGTGTGGTGTATTATTGTAGTGTTTTCACTGTGTTACTGTATGATTTTGTAGTGAAATAGGTGTTCTTGACCACTGACTTTGTGTTGCACTACTTTGCACCTGGATTAGCTGTCTAGTGTTCACCAGTTGCAGATTACATTTTGTATTCAGTTTAGCTGGCTATTGACTTTATCGTAGCGTTAGACACTGCCATGTTAAATGAGTCTGTGTTTTTCTACATTATAAACTATGCTTGTTTTCGTATTCTTTCTCACCTAAGAGTTAGGACATATTATCACCGAACAGTTAGTCAGTCTGCACGATAAGAATGTACCAGACTGATAGTGCAAGTAAGGAACGGTTTAGCCTTGAGAGAGACAATTTGGGAGACTGGCCAGTTCCAACCTGTTTCTTTCAACTATGACCTACATTAGCTAGCAAGTTTGACTATTTCTTTTTTATGGGAGGGGGTTTTCCAGAAAGCCCTTCAATGGTTCTTCTAGATATAAAAAGGTGGCCCTGTTCAGTAGCGGTGTAATTTCCGAGACGTCGGTTAGGATTAGACGTCAAATGCCTGACACTTGTCCCGTGAGCTTGGATATCTCTTTCTTGCAGTTGAACGGGGTCATCTTCTTGCTGGCATGAGAAAGATGAAGAGCTTGGCAGGCCCTATGGTAATGAAATTGTACTTTATTCTTTGCTTTGCATAATTATAACTACATATATTTGCTGTGTACATTGCAGTTGAGAATCATTTTGGTATAATTTCCTTTCATTGCTGTGACTATTGTTAAATGTGTACTTTCAATCTACTAACCTCATTTTTTAGGAACCTCATTGTGAAATAATAATAAATGTCTTCTTTGAACTGAGAAGTGCATTCCAGAGATTTTTGTGAGCCCGGTCGTTAGTGAAAGCAAAACAGATTTATTGCACAAATACTTAAACATTGCCTTCTAAGTTAAGCCTGACTGCTCAGTGCCAAGCTACCAGAGGGTGGGCACAGGATAATTTGGATTGTGCTGTGACATACCCTGACTAGGATTGTGGTCCCTACTTGGAAAAGGGTGTATACCTCTGCCAACTAGAGACCCCATTTCTAATACATACTAATAGCCATCAAAACATATCCACAATAACAAAAACTAAGTATGTTGAAGTTGCATCACAATGCTAATATATGGCTGAACCTAACAATGTACACATGATTTTGGAAAATTGCCAGTTCAGACTGTACCAATTAACGAGATGTAGTGGCCTATTTAGCATGCCCACAACACATTGGAAGAGGAAATTTCTGTGTAGCCACTTACCACCCAAACAACATGTACATGGTACTGATATTATGAGCTCTTATATCAATGATATGGGTTGCTGTAGGAGTCTAGTTATACTACCAGGGTTTAGTACATGCAGGATATCCATTCTGAGGAAACATCACATGTGCCAATGTTTAGTCTTCACTTACCAATAGAGACACCTCCTAACAGATCTGAGTAAGTGCAGCAAGTGTGGCATGTGAAATGTCAGATTGAGATCCAGCCTCAAAATAAGTTGACACTCATTGGGAACCTCAGGAATATTAGGCATCTTCTCAAATTGTCAGATTCAATATTGCACACAGAGCTGGATCAAGGGGCATTTGAATGAACAGAGGGTAAAGACCAGGACAACTTACCATAAGGATATTGGGAGTATGGATCTGTAGGTGGCAAGGACCAACCAGCAGGGTACTAACAGCAGTATAGTGGTACACATATGAACCAGTCGCATGTGCATCATCAACTGCTACTGTACAGAAGGGATGAAGTAGGTGAGTAATATGTCCCTATACACAAAACAATGTGCACACCTATGTACCAATGTTGAGGACTCCACATATAGGTTTTCCTCGGATATATTTTACCTTTTGCACTTACCACGTTGTCACACCTTAGTATCTTTCACATAATACACTGAGCTTTCAGAGGAATATAAATGAGTTTAGTCAGTACTCACCCCCTGTGGCTGCTGTGCTGCCCTCAAATGCCCATCCAACTCAGGGTAGGCCACCGCCAATATGCGGGCCATTTTGGGGGTCAAAGTCCGACGGGCACCCCTTCGTCCTTGGGAACACATCCTCAGCTTGGCCTCAGCTGTTTTACGGGCCCAGCGTCTCAGGTCCTCTCACCGCTTTCGACAGTGGGTGCTCTGCTGGCTGTGGACCCCCAGGGTCCACACTTTCTTGGCGATGGCACATCAGATCCCCTTTTTCTGATGGGCATTGACCTGCATGGATGACACAGGCAAGAAGAGAAAGTCATGTAGGCGTTCTCCATCCCAAAACAAATAGGCTGAAAAATCAAGCTAGTTTAAGTTGCCAAACATACCATTCCTCACACTTCAAACACTTTTGCAAGTCACCCTCTGCAGTCAGGCCATGTGTGAAGTGGAGTCAGGCATACAACATGCATACCCAGTACCAGGTTTTGGCTAGAAACGTGGGATCAGACCACAAGAATGTCCTTAAAATGGTACATCTCTACAAGTATTTCTCACACCTACATAGATGTAAATGCTGCAATGTACCTATGTGGATCTGGGTACATACATCACACACTACCTACTATGTATCAGGGGTAACAGTCTTTCTATGCAGATGTGCACATAAACACCTACCCACACATGACAGTCAATACTTCATTCATGCACATTTCATCTATCTCATCATACAGTCAACCTTTCACCCATTGGTATTGCATTGGAATCACCTGCTCCTCTGGTACACCATAAAGTTGTTCATACAGGGGTAGGAACTCCTCCACCAGCTTGTCCAGCTCTTCTGGGGTGAAGGCAGGGGCCCTATCACCTGCAAGATGTGGCATGATTGCTCCCAGAGGCATTACATAGCAGCTCAGGTTGTGGAGGTCTTGCTGGCAGTAGTGTCAGGAGTCAAGTGACGGACAGTGCAGAAGATGGCAGTCACGTCCACCATGTACAGGATCATCACCGCTGGTGGATGTCGCCACTGGCCCAAGTCCGCCAAAAGGCAGCAATGTATTCCAATGGGAATGTCCACCACGGTTGTAACCACCTACAGCCATAACGACATCCGCGGGCGGAGTCAGGTCACTTTCTGATGTCCAGTACAATAGGTCAGGCAGCTGCCATTTTAGGGCTCAAATATGTATGATGTTGTAATGAGAGTTGTGTCATTTACTGAACCTCATATCTATGACAATGTGTGAAGTGCAGGCTTACTGTTTATAAGTATTAATGTGCATGTCATTAGTAGAGGGAGTGAAATTAGGTATTTTGGGTAATGCACATTAAACAATGTCACCATATTAATGACAATCTGAAGATGGTATAGGTGCAAATAATATGTGCTAAATATCTACAGGGTTGATGTAGCTTTCACTGTCAGTGACATATCTACATGTAGAGTATATGAGAGGGCTAAGGGGATTAGATTCTGGTACACTTTCATATTTTGGCTCGCTATGTGCTGATTACCACTTATTCACTGTTTCATGTGACATGATTCAGATATATGTATGACGTTGTTGTGATCATACTTATGAAGTGTGGATTGAGCCATTTACATACCTTCTGGGTTCGTCCCACATAGTTACGCTGGCCTGAGGAGAGAAAGACAACCTTCAGTGTACCGTCCACTAGCAGACCTGCAGACCATGGAGGCGCAACATGCAATCCAAATATATCTCCTAGATAGGCATACAATTATGGATCTCTGCGGTCAGTTTGAGCCAGATCTGATGCCTGCCATTCTCACTCCCAATGGCAAGCTTCCACTGTCAATCCATGTCTTTTCAGAAAACAGTGGCCCTAGCTGCTGGGATGTCTCAGCCCATGTCCAGTCTGGTTTTTAAGGCTGTACTGTCCATATTGTTAAAACATCTGGACAGCTACATTAGATTTCCCCAACCTGAGGATTTGACCCATGTGAAGACAGATTTCTATGCTTTGGGACACATTCCACATGTGGTTGGAGCCATAGATGACACCCATGTAGCCTTGGTTTCCCCCAAGTGCAAATGTACAGGTATATAGGAACAGGAAAAACGTCCTCTCCATAAGTGTCCAAGTGGTCTGTTTGGCTGACCTCTACATTTCACAAGTTAGTGTAAGGCATACAGGATCAGTTAATGATTCCTTCATCATGCGGAACAGCATTATCCCAGTGCTCATGACACAACTATGCACAGAGAGGGCCTGGCTGGTAGGTAAGTCATGTATGTCATGTGTGTCTGTACCTTTTTTTCCTGCTACCATATATGTGGATGTCCAAGATTTAAGTTTAGATTGATGTAACTGTACGTTACTGGGGACTCTAGCTACCCAAACCGTCCATGGTTATTGACACCAGTGAGGTATCCAACCACACCAAGGGAAGTCCATCTCAATGAGGCCCTCGGAAGGACAAGGCGTGTCGTGGAGCAGACCTTTGGGCTCCTGAAGGCAAGATTTCACTGCATAAACAAATCTGGAGGAGCCCTGCTCTACTCACCCTACAAGTTATGTCAAATAATTGTTGCCTGCTGCATGCTCCGCAACCTTACCCTGAGACATCAGATACCATTCATACCAGATGAGGGAGAGCCAGCAGATTCTGTGGGTGGAGCTGCAGATATGCTGAGTGAGGATGAGTATGATGAGGATGAAGCTGGAGACATCAGGGCAGATGCCATCAATCAGTACTTCAACTGACTCAAGGGATGTGATGTGATGTTACAAATGAGATTCCATGGGTCACTGTTGAGGTAATGCATGCCATGTAATGTTCTTCTTACCACCATCAGTGTGGTCTTAAGTGGCTCCAAACCTCATGACTCAGATATGCATGCTGAATGTTCCTTTGAGTTGCGTACAGTACTTTTACGTACATAGTCTATTCACAAAATGCACAAAGTCACTTTTGTAATTATGAATAGACAATGTGATGTTTGTGTTCCACAATGGTATATACCTTATCTTGGTCAATCACAGATTTGCAGATTGGCTGTTTGGCTCATCCTCATTTGGCATTGTCAGACAGTGTCACAGGCAGATGGGATTTCAGACTGACATGAGCAGTGGACATGGATTAGACCAGGTACTGTTTCGCATAAAGATTTGTGGTGTGTGAATTCTATGCCCAGACTGTCAGGAAAGTGGTTTGGAAGTGTCCTTTTCCACAAAATAGACCAGTTTGGCATTGGAGGTGGCTCAAATTGTGACACATGTGTATCCATTTGTGTTTAACACGTCATAATGTGGTATCCGGACACTCTATCATCATTATGGTATGTGTTATATGTGACCTAACCTGTACATAGCTGTCAGTGTGTTTCCACTTTGCAGACAAATGTGCATGTGTCTCAAGACTGACATAGGTGAGCAGGAAGCCTACAGATACCTGACCATGGTAAGCAGAAGGTTTAATGACTGGGGAGATTAGTACTGGCCTCTGTCTGTTTCATGGGGTATGGTCATTTGGGAGGGCGAGGTGTGGGTGTGTGATAAGGCTTCAGCTGATGATACATTGAACCAATCTGGCTGCCTCCTGGGATGGTGATAGACTGACATGTCCCTAATGTCTGTATTCTGTGGGTAGGTAGTGAATGACTCCTAAGCTGAACACTGAAGTCCACAGCATGCATTCACTATGCTGATTGCCATGCTCCAAATAAATATGTGGACATGTACAATACAGGTGACTTGTGTATGTGACAATCCCAATGCAATGTGTACCCTGGTTGTCCAGTACATGAGTGATGACCATAACAGAGGTATAACGTTGGAGAGGAACATTTTAGTACAATAGTTATCATACATGACAGTTGTATATGGTTGATACATCACACTTACACAGGATCTGTAATTAAGTGGTATTTATTGGGGAGTGAACAACAAAATGAGTGAATTGAAACAGAAAGGAAATAAAGTTAACAGTGAAGGGTTCAGTCATGGTGGATGAAATCATCAGGGTAGCACCCACACCATTTGGAAACATAAGTCTAGTGTCCTTGCACCATAGTCAACAGGGTGTATCAATCACACACAAGGGGAACCAATCAGGAGAGGTTCACTTCCTGGCAGTGGGTTTAGTCTTGGCATCTGCTCCTCCTAGATGTCTGGCTGGATGTCCACGTTTGTGGGGGGTTCTGCTACAGAGGTTGGGGTATCTGGAGCATTGCCTTTCCCTGACAGGACCTCACTTCCACTAGCAGCCACAGATGTCGAGAGGCCTGATGTCTCATGGCTAGTGGAAGAGGCCTGATGTTGGGTGCCAAAGCTACTTAGGGTAGTGTTGATGTCCCTTAGCACCCCAGCAATGGAAGCCAGGATAACATTTTGGGCCTGCTACTGCTCCATGGCTTCCAGGTGGTTGTCCCTCTGCAGCTGTCTGATCTCCCCCATCATGGTCAGTACCTGGCTCATCATGCCTTGGGAATTTTGGTAGGTTCCCAAGACTTGGGAGATGGTCTCGTGGTCAGTTGGGTTCCATGGAGACCCCATCCTCTGGCCCACACCATCCCTCCCACGCACCCTAGCCCCACGTACCTGTGTTTCTGGCATAGTGTGCCCACTCCCACTTGTGGCAGGACCATCGTTACCAGGGTTGTCATTAGGCAGACGATGGAAGAGACTGTCCTTGGGACACAGGTTTGGGGGTGAATGGTTGCTTGTGATGTAGTTGCAACAGGGCTGGGAGGAGTAGTTGTGGGCAGGGTGAGGCTGAGAATTGTTGACTGAACAGGTGTCTCTGATGGGCCAGCTTCATCCTCAGTGTCCAGACATCCAGTGCTGTTTTCCTCACTGGGGCCTTCATCCAGAGGGGTAGTGCCTGTCTCTGGTATCCTCTCCATGTTGTTGACGGCAAGGTTACCTGTAGAAGAAGTAGAACACACAGTTGGTGTAAATGATGCAACAAGTGATGTATATCTTAGACAACTAAACATGGTATGTGAAATGCACACTCTGCCTTTACATGATTCCCTGACATGACAATGACAGCTGCTATTCAATCTGGGCTAGTGCAATGTTGGACACAGAGATTTGCAATTGCATACAGTGTATTCCATGCTCTTGGAGTATGCTGGTGTTTAAATGGCTGCAAATACCCTCATATCTTGTCTGAGTGAAGGTATGACAATGTACATTTCTCTCCTAGTAAGGTGTATGGCAACATTGAGCCAACTAGTGGCTGAACAATACACAGTGTCAGAGCTGGCCCACAAAATTGGTGTTACAGTTAGCCTTGGCTCTCTGTCCAGATGTATTGCAAGTGCATTTAGGTATCCCCACCAGGTGAGTACACAACATTATTATGGTTGTTTTCTCTGAGTCCAGGTTTGTATGGGACACAGCTGTAGCTGTGATTTGCTTGTAATGGATCTGGTAGTGGGCCATTGCATAGCTGTCATTGCCACAAACTGTTACATGGTGGCCATTCAGTTTGGTTTACTTTGATTGTTAGTTCCATATGCAAGAGAGTTCAAATTTAGTGCACAGTTCTGGTTTTGTTAATGTTGAAACAGTGCGTTCTAGGAGTTGTAGTGCTGTCAGTTTTCAGAACTTCACATTCCCAAGGTGAGTTTACATGACATGTGGCATGGCAGTGGGGGTAATTTGGAAATTTGGAGAGGAAGTGGTGGGTGGTTTGGTCATTGGGGTGGAAAAGGGTGATGAGTGGGTATGCAAGACATAACTGTTTGGTGGCATGGATGTTGTTGTTACTTACCCGACTCCACTCCCCCAGGTATTCCTGTCAGACCCTCAGGATGCAGTATGTCCAAGACCTTCCCCTCCCATGATGTGAACTGTGGGGGAGGAGATGGGGGCCCACCGCAGTCTTGAGAACTGTCAGCTGTTGCCTGGATGCCATGGAACATACCCTCCCACTGAGGTTGTTCCACCTCTTCCTGATGTCCTCCATTGTGCGTGGGTAACTGCTTACTGCATTCACCCTGTCGACTAGCCTTTGCTACAGCTCCATTTTCCTGGGTATTGATGTTTGCTGGACCTGTGATCCGAATAGATATGGCTCTACCCTGATAATTTCATCAGGGTAGACCCTCAACTGATCATCAGTGAAACATGGGTGTTTTTGTGGAAACATGGTAGTGGTGTTAAAGACGATGAGTAAGTGAATAGAAGGATGAATGATGTTTGTGATGAGGTGTGGGTGCTGTGAGAGGGCAACGGTTGATGTGCCCACAAAGACGCCACCCGCAGACACCACCAGCTAATCAGACTAGCCAAAAGATCCTCCTTCAAAGACCGTCTAGATAACAATGCACACGGCAGCAAGGAGCTCTTCAGCATCGTGAAAGAACTCTCCAACCCCAGCGCCAACATCAACGACATCTCACCCTCACAAGAGCTCTGCGACTCCCTGGCCACGTTCTTCCACCAAAAGATCACCAACATCCACAACAGCTTCAACACCACAGCCGTCCCCACCACGCCAGGCACAACCCCGGCGAACACCACCCGCTCCGATCGCCTAACCTCTTGGGCCAACGTCAGCGACACCGAGACACGCAAGATCATGAACTCCATCCACTCTGGATCACCGTCAGCCCCCACCACATGTACAACAAAGCAGACGCAACCATCGCTCCCCAATTACGGAAGGTCATCAACATCTCCTGCGAAACAGCAACATTTCCAGAAACCTGGAAACACGCCGAAATCAGCACCCTCCTTAAGAAGCCCAAAGCAGACCCCCAGGATCTTCCGACCCATCTCCTTGCTCCCGTTCCCTGCGAAGGTCATTGAGAAAATCGTCAACGCACAACTGACTCGCCATCTCGAAACCAACGACATCCTAGACCCCTCCCAGTCCGGCTTCCGACAAAACCACAGCACCGAGACAGCGCTCCTCGCCTCCACAGACGACATCAGACGCCAAATGGACAACGGCGAAACATCAGCCCTCATTCTCCTGGACCTATCAGCCGCCTTCGACACGGTATGCCATCACACTCTGAGAACCCGCCTCTTCGAAGCCGGAAATCAAGAAAAGGCCCTCGAGTGGACTACATCCTTCCTTTCCAACAGAACCCAGAGAGTCCGCCTCCCTCCCTTCTGCTCTGAAGCCACCAAACTCATCTGCGGCGTACCCCAGGGCTCATCCCTCAGCCCAACTCTATTCAACATCTACATGGCACCCCTCGCTCAAGTAGCCTGCCAATACAACCTCAACATCATCTCCTACGCCGACGACACCCGCATCCTCTCCCTCACCAAGGACCCGCACACCGCCAAGTCCAACCTCCACGAGGGAATGCAGGCCATGTCCGAATGGATGAGCACAGCCGCCTGAAACTTAACTCAGACAAGACGGAGGTCCTGACCCTCGGACCCAACCCCTCCGCCTGGGACGACTCGTGGTGGCCAACATCTCTAGGAACCCCACCGACACCGACCGACCACGCAGGCAATCTGGGCTTCATCCTCGACACCTCCCTCTCCATGTCAAAACAGGTCAACGCAGACTCCTCCTCCTGCTACAACACGCTCTGCATGCTCCGCAGGATCTACAAGTGGATCCCAACAGACACAAGAAAAACAGTAAGACAGGCCCTCGTTAGCAACAGGCTAGACTACGGCAACGCACTCTACACAGGCATCCTGACAAAACACCTGCAGCGCCTCCAACGCATCCAAAACGCCTCCGCCTGAATAATCCTCAACTTACCTCAACGCAACCACATCACACCCCATCTGAGAGACCTCCACTGGCTCCCCGTTGACAAGAGGATCACATTCAAGCTCCTCACCCACGCACACAAAGCACTCCACAACACCGGCCCTGCCTACCTCAACAACAGACTCAGCTTCTACACCCCCACCCGACAGCTCCGCTCCGCAGTCCTCGCAGTCGCCACCGCCCCCCGCATCCACCGAAAGACATCCGGCGGCAGATCCTTTTCTTACCTCGCCGCCAAGACATGGAACACTCTCCCAACCAACCTGCGACGGACCTAGGACCTACTCACCTTCAGAAGACTACTCAAGACCTGGCTCTTCGACCAGTAGCAGTGTACCCCTCCCCCATCAGCGCCTTGAAACCCTAACGGGTATGTAGCGCGCTCTATAAATATATTGATTGATTGATTGTGTGGTTTTGTAAATTGTGTGTTGTATCTGTTGTGCAAATGTGGGATGCGAGCTGAGTGTAATGTGAGGGGTGTCTATTGTTTGTTTTGCTAGTTCTTTTATTTTTGGCTACTCTCTGGCTGTGACAGGTGTTCTGTTTGCAAAGGATTGTGGGTTGTGTAGTGGTGTGTTTTATAGTGCAGTGTAGGTGTTTCGGGTGTGTGAAAGTGTGTGTGTGGGGTATTTGAACTATCCAGTGTGGTGTGGTGTTCGGACCGATGTGAGTTCAGACCACCGCGGTTCGCACCGCCAATGGTTTTCTACCATGGAAGAACCACTTGTGATTTGTGGATCCTAATTAGATCGGTTGATTTTTGTCCAGCTGGCGTTGCTGGTGGTCTGACCAGCTTTTTCCATCTGCCAGTGTCCTGGCGGTTTTGGGAAATTGGCTGTTTTTTGGCGGTCTTAGCTGTGTATCTCTTAATACGGCAGTCCAATGACTGCCAACATGGCGGTCTTTTGGCGGACGCAACCACGGCAGTCTTACAGTCAGACTGCCAAAGTCGTAATGAGGCCCAGAGTATGATAGGGATGATGGATTAGATGTCCTCTCATCTCATTTTGCTTCAAAAGATGATAATATGGATGACAGGCCTTCGGAGAACAGGTGTAAAATTTCTCCTCCAGATGTTCCTTCCCAAACCCTGTCTTATAATCTCGTAGATCATGCAGGACAACCTATGTTTGATCCTGCATCGATTCATCACCCAAATTCATCAGAGTGGTTCCCTTCTACCCATGTGTCGGATTACACTTCCTTCTATTTAAGACATTCCCTTGATAAATCAACCAGGAATAAATTAAAATCTGAATGTCCAATTGACCCTAACATGCTATTATTTTTTACCAAGTTTGGGAAGGATCCCAAAAAAGGGTTTGATAGAGCCTGGTCCAATTGCCAGGACAGGCTTCTGGATTTGGTTGGTTCATTAACTAGAATTCTGGATTTGGCTGAAGAGGCCAGAATGGAAGGTGACCATATAGATCCTGATACCCTTTCTAATTGTGCACAACAGGTAATCTGTATGTTAGGGAATGCCAATTCCTACATCCCTCAGTATCGGTGTAAAAGTCTTCTTTTAATAATTGACCCAAAGCTGAGCAGCCTGGGAACTAAGGAGGAAGGTCCTAAGTCAGAAGGACTTCTATTTTGTAAGTCCTTTATCATGGAGATGGGCAAATATTTTTCCCCTTTTGCCTCTATTGATAAGGCCCAGGTCTCTATGAATTTTTTTTTTTTTTCCCATCAGGTTTTTAGCATGGCCGGCAAAGGTAGGGGTCGATTTGCTGGCTGTTATGCATCAAGAGGGCAACCTCTCAATAGAGGCTCTTCCAGTCAAAGCTTCCAATAGGACTTCTACCAGGAATACAAAACCCTAGTTCTATCCCCGATGTTCATGTGGATTCCGCAACAGGGGTTACAGAGCCAAAGGAGACCAGCTCTCAGGTAAGAACTTCCAATTCTGGCCCTCCTCCGGCATGAGGCAGATTGCAACATTTTCCAAATACTTGGTTGTCTCTGACTTCTGACCCATGGGTGATCCAAACTGTACAGGGCTACTGCACAGAATTGTACCAAATTCCATTTCAAACCCAGTTTCCTTCACTTCAACATTTTTCCAGAGAACAATTTATTTTGGTTCAGGAGGAAATTCTGTCCTTACTTGCAAAACAGGTTAATGAACAAATCTTCGATCCATCGGGTTTCCTTAGTACCATCTTTCTAGTTCTAAAAAAGAACAAAAAACATTGTCTGGGTGTAACTTTTAAGCTCTTCAACAACTTTGTGGTTTACCAGCACTTCAACATTAAAACCATTCTCCACCTCTGAGATGCTTGCAGGTTCCTTTGCCATCCATTCCTTTATCAAACACAGGGTAAAATGTATGGTGCTCCTATGGATGGACAATCTGTCAGCAGTCAGATAAGAAAATCGTCTGGGAGGTACAAGGTCCAAACCTCTTGCAATATTAGCACGGAGACTTTGGGAATTTTGTCTCCCAATAAATATTTCTGTCACAGCAGAATATCTCCCAGACAAACTAAATGTGGTAGCAGACTGGTTTTCCATACATCAGTACGATTCAAGCAACTAGAAGTTTCACCCTTCAGTATTCAGTTATCTTTCTTCAGTCTTCGGGAACATGTCAATAGAACTTTTTGCTTTCCGTATCAATACTCAACTTCCCTTTTTTTTCAGTTGGAGTCCTGATCCTTTGGCTGCGGCCACAGATGCGTTTCTTAAAATATGGCCTCAATCCCTCCTGTACGCCTTCCCTTCTTTCTTTTTCATTGCCCGAGTCCTGGCTCAGGCTCGAAGACAGCAATCATCCCTCGTTTTCATCACTCCTTTATGGCAATCCCAGCCTTGGTATACAACGCTGTTGGAACTAGCCTCAGACTTCCCAATTCTGATTCCTCATTTCACTGATCTACTCCTCAATCCGCAAGGCCTCAGATACAAACTAATTCTGGAAGGCTCTCTGTATCTAGTAGCATGGAGGATTTTAGGGCTTCCTGGAAAATGCCAAATTTTGGAGGAGGCTGTCTGATTTATCCAGCAATTCTGGGCTCCTGGAACAACAAAGGTATACAAATTGGCCTGGCTGGCATGGTGTAGCTCTTCTTTGGACAGGGATTCAGATCCCCTTTCAGCAAATGTCACTTGAGTTGTAAATTTTCTAGCCCCCCTGGCAGCCAAGGGTAAAGCTTGTAGTACAGTTAATGCTTACAGATCTGCAATGTCTTCTGAGCATGTCAGAGTAGACAGAAGACCCATTGCTGAGCATCTGTTGGTGTGTCGTCTTTTGAACAGACTACGTTTTGCTAAACCCCCTATACCCAAATATAGTATTATGTGGGATGTTAACTTGGTTTTACAACTGTTTGTCTCATGGCCACAGAATGATGAGTTATCGCTTAAACATCTATCTGCGAAATTATCCATGTTGTTATGTTTGGTTTCTATCAAACGTGTATCTGATGTAAAGGCTCTTGATGTTTCTTCTTTCCATTACTCCTCTTTAGGGGTTTGTTTCAGGTTCACAGATATACCAAAACTAATTTATCAACTTTCATCACCCTTTTTTCCCTCTCAACCTAAATTGTGCCTTGGCATTGCTTAAAATGTTATGTTTTTCGAACTGCAGATCTCAGAATTTGTTCCTGTTCCCAACTTCTTATCTCCTTTCAGAAAGCTCAGAATGGTTAGATGGGTGATGACCCCAGCTAGCATTTCTACCTTTTCCTTTGTGGCCTATTCAGTTAGAGGAGCCATGGCCTCTAGGGCCTTTGGGCAGGTGCTAATTTACAGGACATTCTCAGATCTGCAGATTGGTCAATCGTTAACACGTTTAGACCTTTTTATTGTAAACCGGTTGATCATCCATCTGTAATATCTTTGCTTTAAACAAGCACAATATGAGCTTCCGGTCTTGTAATAAAATTAAGATTTTCCTAGCCTTGCTGTCTGAAATGCTAGATTTTATTGAAGACACGGAGGCAAGTATTATGCCACCGCAGGTATATAACCCACCCAGTTCTTTTTTCTGCAGTGCCTGTGCCTTCATCCAGCTCCGCTGCATCCAGTTAACTCACAAGACTCATCTCCTCTGCTGGATTTCTCCTTTAGGATTCCCTGTTTGGCTCTGACAAGACTGCTTTTGCCATCTGTTTTATTCATGGACACCCTCAAGGATTTGTTATCTGCATTATTGACTCTTGCGTTTTTTCCTTTACCTGCATGAGTTCTGCTGGCCGAGACCTGTGCTTTGGCATATGTGGTCCTTGGTCACGTACATGAGTTAGTTCCCTTTTGGTCACCAGGCCCACTTTCGAGGATGATTGGGCACTGATCGCATTAAGAAAGCACCACAGCTCATGAACTTGGTTGCTCTTAATGAGAGGCTGGATTTGCCCTTTGGTATGGAACAACATAGTGTATGTAGCCTGCACTTGGGGGGCAGTAACGTTTCTAGAGGTGGCCCAGTTGACAGGACTTGGCCACTAAAAAGGAGGATTCTTAGTGGAGGTCAGCCCTTCCTAGCTTGAGCCAGACCTCCACAGGGCAAATCTGAGAGTGCCCATTATACCTATATAGGTGTTTGCCCTTTTCTGGTTTGCAGGTTGTGGTCCAGACAAGTCTGGTGTCATCTAGGGGGCAGGCCTTCCAATCACCGGGTAGTGGACACATTTATGCTTTGGGATAATCCTAAAGCCCCTCCAAGCATAAATTAAGGACCTCTTAACCACACCTCACTTAGTTGGCCTGGATAAAAAAACACAATCAACTTATATATTACAACCATAGCTACCAAGGGGTACTAACTAGCCAGAAAGTAAAATAAACACTAAATAAACAACTTACATAATGACACTTTTGAGGTACTAAAAGAAATGTTAATCACCAGGAACCCATAAGCGGACAAGATTTCTCTTTTAGGAAAAGTGAGATAGGAACAGAGTTGGTTTTTGAAAATGGAGACATTGAGCAGCTGAGCCATTTCCGGACTGTCCCCAGACGTCATTTAGAATTCGATGCTAGCAGGCAGGGATGGGAGTCAGGTGCAGAGACCTGACCACACAAGGGACTTGGACAGAGCAGGAATTGAGTCTCCAAAATAAAGTGGCTGGAACTACTGGCTGGATCCTTTCCAGTCATGGCCCTCACCAAGCAGAAGTCAAGCTGCAGTGTTCTGAAGATGGGCAAGTTTTCAGCAGTACTGTATATTAACAAATGGGGGGTGGGCATGGGATCCAGTGCGCTGGCAGAACTAGCGAAGGATTGTAAACACTAGTTTCTGGATCACACATCAGTGAGAGTGATGGGCAAGGTGAACATTTTAGAGGATTGGAACTTCTGAGTCCTGGATGAATTCAATGATTTGAGGCAGGAAACCTCAATTTTTCAGCCTCTCACAAGACAAGAAATTATACCACTGGGGAACTCTAATATGTTTTTGAGTAAGAAATCAAAGGTTTTACAAGATTCCTCTTTGCAACTGTGAATGTTTTTCGGAATAAATTAAACACATTATCTGTACAGCCAACACATGTTTCGTCCCATTGAACGTCCACAAGAATGGCAAACAAACATAATAAAACGGAGATTACAACCATATGCATGTGGTATATCATGTTAACAAAACTACAACAACAAAGTAATAATCTCTGTGAGCCACATCTAAACCTAAAAAAATATCCAAGAATCGTGATGGTGAGCAGTCGCCTTGTAAGTAAAGGAAAGTGAAATGTTACTGTGTACCAAGATGCTGTGTTTATTCTGGCAGAAAAAAAACGATTTGTAAGTTGTTCACTGAGAAGTGGTCATTGCCAAGTAAGCCCTGCAATTTTTAAATTCCCATCCAAACTGTTAGGTATTACATGCTGATACAGTGTCTACATATTATCGTCAGTTAATGGAGATTCATTATTTGTGATATAATAGTTGTTGGACTTTTTTTCCTTATGCAGGGTCATTCCCAATCTTTTTGCCTCCTGCCTCCTATTTTTTCTGACCTGTTGCTGTTGGCTTTTGAACTCTGATCACTTTACCACTTCTGACCAGTGCTAAAGTGCATATGCTCTCTGTTTAAATTGTATTGTTGATTGGTCTCTCCATGATTGGCATATTTGATTTACTAGTAAGTCCCTAGTAAAGTGCACTAGAGGTGCCCAGGGCCTGTAAATCAAATGCTACTAGTGGGCCTGCAGCACTGGTTGTGCCACCCACATTAGTAATCCTGTAATCATGTCTCAGACGTGCCACTGCAGTTCTGTGTGTGCAGTTTTAAACTGTAAATTCAACTTCACTTTTCTTACATGTAAGGCACCCCTAAGGTAGACCCTAGGTAGCCCCAAGGGCAGGGTGCAGTGTGTGGTTAAGGTAGGACATATAGTAATGTGTTTATATGTCCTTAACTGTGAAATATTTCTAAATTCGTTTTTCTCCGTTGCAAGGCCTGTCCCTCTCATAGGTTAACATGGGGGCTACCTTTAAATATGATTAAAGTGTAGATTTCCTTTGGGAGCGGATAGACATGTGGAGTTTGGGGTCTCTGAGCTCACAACTTAAAAATACGTCTTTTAGTAAAGTTGATTTTAAGATTGTGTGTTTGAAAATGCCACTTTCAGGAAGTGAGCATTTTCTTGCTTAAACCATTTCTGTGACTCTGTCTGTTTGTGGATTCCCGGCCTGGGTCAGTTTGACAGTTGGGCTGGTTGCACCTCTCACTAGACTGTGACACAAAGGGAGCTGGGGTGTAGTCTGCATTTCCTGATGAGCCATCTGTGTAGGAGGGAGGGGAGGAGTGCTCACTCAAACCTGAAAGGGCTGTGCCTGCCCTAACACAATGCAGTCTCCAACCCCCTGGTGGATGTCTGGGGGCTGGCCTGGGCAAGGCAGGTTTTCACAAACAAGAGAGACTTTTCTTTGAAGTGAGCCTACTTCAAAGGGCAAAATTGGTATAAGAAGGGCACCCCAAACCACAGACTTTAGAACACTTCTAGAAACCAAGAGGAACCTCTGCCTGGAGAAGAGCTGAGGAAGAAAAGCTGCCCTGCCAGCTTTGCGGCTGAAAATCGACACTCGCCTGCAATGTGACCAGAAGATTGACACCCGTGGCTGGAGAAACGATGCGCAGCATCGCTGACAGAGGCTGGTGAGATTGCAACCCGCACTGCGTGGTTTTTGGACCATTGTGCGGCTGAATTTCTGATGCAAACTCCGCTCGGTGTGTAAAAACGACGCAAGGCCTACCCGAGAGTGCTGACGGGATTGACGCGTCACTCTCCTGCAGACAGAAGGAACGCCGCACGCCGACCCGACTAAAGGAGAAACAACACAAGGTCTCGCTTGTGAGTGAAATCAATGCATCGCATGCCCTTTTTTCATACACTCGCCCGTGGGGGGTTATTTTTGACACACCCAAGGTACATTGTCACGCTAACAGCGTTAGCGTTGTGTTTAAAATTACATGAAGACTCTTTTTGAATTCTTAGTGATAACTTGACATGTATTGTGGATGTTTGTTGTTTTGGTCTTGTTTTGTTTAGATAAATATTTCCTATTTTTCTAAACCTGTGTTGTGTCATTTTGTAGTGTTTTCATTAAGTTACTGTGTGTGTTGGTACAAATACTTTACACCTAGCACTCTGAAATTAAGCCTTCTGCTCGTGCCAAGCTACCAAGAGGGTGAGCGGGGGTTAGCGGATGGTGATTCTCTTTTACCCTGACTAGACTGATGGTCCTTGCTTGGACAGGGGGTAACCTGGCAGCCAACCAAAGACCCCATTTCTAACAACAGTGATTAAAATACATATGAGAAAACACCACGTGTCATTCCAGGCAAGCCATTGGTGAAAAAGGTTCAATGAAGAGGCAAGAAAGACATACGAAAGCAATACTACTAACCACAACAAAGGGAGGTGGGGTTTGTAGCTTGTATCACAACTGGTATGTAAATAAAAATGTAGTCAGAAAATGGATCACATTAGCGACTTCAGGATAGGTATGGTGAGGTCAGCAGAAACAGTGCTGTGCTAGTCCCATGAAGTGTGGGGTCACGAAAGAAAAGGTTACACATTTTGTAATTGTAATGATCAAGATTATATGAGATCAGTGCCCCACTCATATAAAAGCTAATGTGTGTCTGTTTCAGGTTCTGTGTATTTTCATTTGATGTATATCCACCTGTTTGCCATTTATAATATGGGAAACAACTTTTAAAAGATAGGTGTCATTATTGTAGTAAACAAACTGGGGTCAACTCAGAAGATTCTACCTTGCAACAAGAAAGAGAACAAGATGGCAATGACTTGTTCTTCTAATGATAGCAAAGGGAATGATCAATGGATGTTGGTCACATGTTTGCAATGGCACCGTGAAGGTTACGGTAGTTTGTTTACTTTGGTACTTATGTGCTGTTCAAATAAGGGTAAGAGAGCTAAGCAGAATCTTCACCTATGTGTCCTTATTAAAACTAAAACTTTCAGACGCAAAAGCTAAGAAATGTAGGTATAAATATGGGATCCTCAAACCAACTCTGCAATTCACTCCTGGACCTGCGGAGGAAGCTCAAAAAGACTGCCTTGCCTTCTGCTTGAGGTCTACTTAGTACTTCAGAGGACTGGTTTTCTGCTACCAAAAGACTGCCCTGCTGCTTAAAGCCTGCCTGCTGTTTGATCCCAGGACTACCAGAGTGAATCTAAAGGATCGTTGGATGGCCTCCTGCTCCGAGCTATAGGGAAATAACAAGCTCCAACAACTTCAACCCTGAACATAAAATAACATAACATTCCTGGGCCCTTGGAAGAGGTCCTAAATGTGCCCAAACAGCCAAAATTGTCTGAGACAATTTTCCAATAAAAAGTGATCAGAGAACTGACCAGGACATACTTGCGCACTGAGCTGCCTAAGGTGAATAGCCAGTCAGCCTAACTTCTCAGTATCTCCCTCTACATTCTTCTCATCAACAACAAATCCTGTTCAGAAGGACCTCTTCGGAAGAGTATCCGGCCAAGTGGAGCCTTTGTCGGCTACAGTCTGCAGCTTCATTCCGCTGGAGATTTTCGACTTCCAAAAAAGTGACAAATTACTCATTGCAACTTCATCTAGTGGCTCACAGATGACAAGGCCTCCACCGTGGACACCGCTGGCTGCCTTTCCCCTCTGAACCTTAACTTCTGAGATATTTTTCTTCAAAATTTCTTCTAGGTCCGGAGATAAGCCAAGACTGGGCCCAATCCATGTCCAATTCGTGTAGCCTAACCGTGCTATGGCAGCTGGACATAACCTTTAAATTTGCTCTGCTGTTGCACGACTAGATGCCCGCAGTTGGCACTTTGATCTTTTAGATGCTACTTTTTTACTGAAAACTGAATATCATAAATCTGGTTCTACTGATAGGATTTTTGTTGTTCTGGTGTCAAGTTATTTAATAGATTCTTCTTTGTTTTTCTAATTTGGTATGGGACTTTTCTTGATTCATGTTATTACTTTATAACTTTGTGTACTGCATAAATATCTAGCACACTGCCTCTAAGTAAAGTCTGACCACTTTTGTGCCAAACCAGAGAGTTAAGCACAAGTTAATTTAGTGGCATTTTGTTGGTGACCCTGACCGGGATTGTGGTTGTTGCTTGAGAAGGGCTCACACACCCTCAACCAAAAACCCAATTTCCTACACACTGGTTATGGGAAACCAAGACAAATGCTCTGTAGGATCCATCCAGGAGCAACCCAGAAGCAACATGCACTGGTTACATGCAGCCAGAGTGAGTGCACTCTGGAGTTTCCGTAAGCATCCATGTGGCAACACCATAGTGGGTACTTGTCAAACCCAGAACGAGTAGCATTGGTTGTGTGTTAATGTCATTGAAGGAACATGATTTCTGCCTTGATTACCTACCAGTTTTTGAGTTCGCTCCCACATAAGACAGGAGATAGAAAAGGAAATAATGGCAAACTCCACCCACCATAAAGATGCCATAATACAATAGCTTATCTATAATCCTTCCTCACTATACGAAGTCAAACTGAAGGCTAGCAATCACAGTGAGACATAGACTCTGAACGGACCCATTGACTTCAGATGCTGAAAACATGACCAGTGAGGCCAAAATGGAGGAACCAATATAACCTCTGCTGCCTCCTTCTAATTTATTAGAATCCGCAGATGGATCAGAGGAATTGGAGGAAAAGCACACAAGAGCCGAGGAGGCCAAGATGTAAAGAGGACATCCACTCCCCAAGCTCTTGTAATAGGAAATCAAAAGCTAAATATCTGAACTTGGGTCTTCTCTAGATCAGCAAAGAAAGGTTTAAGAATGGAGCACTGATATAAGAAAGTGCTCTTTTTGACATGGTCACCCCCCACATCTTGCCCACTGGTACTGAGTTTTTTTGACTGAGGTGCACTGGGTCCCTGCTAAACAGGTCCCCAGTGCCAGTGCTTTTTTCTCTAAAAACAGGTAACATTGTGTACAATTTGGCACACTCCTCTACCTAGGTAAGTCACTAGTAAGTGGTAACACTGGTACCTAGGGCATGGACATAGGAGAGGGTCCCTAAGGGCTGCAGCACGCATTGTGCCTCCCTGAGGGACCCCCCTAAAGCGAGATGTACACAGCTACCATTGAAGTCTGCGTGTCCTAGTGCAAGCCAGGTGAAAACATGACATGGCACACCCTTGGTGTATCATGTCCTGATCACTGCATCTAAGTATATGTATGCCACCCCTAAGACAGACCTAGAAGCCATAAGGTGGTGTGCATTATGCTTGATGTGTGGGCATATCTGCACAAACAGGTATGCCCCTGTGATGTCCAGCTCCATGGCTGAGCATTGCAAGTTAACAGGGATGCCATCTTAAGGTATGTGCTTGACACTCCTCAACAAGAGTGACCAAGTCACATAATAGCTTCACTGAACCCTATGGTGTTTGGTATCAACCACCTCGTCTTAATAAATCCAGGCTGATGCCAACCTTGGATTTATTGAGATGTGCATCAAGAGGGCACCTTAGAGGTGTCCACTGAACCCCTCTTGTCTCTTGGTGTGTGGACGGACTAGTTTCAACCACTCTGCCACCACCGGGCAGGTTTCTGACCCCCGGGAGGATGGCTAGAAGATCTGCATACCAGGGCCATGATCTTCAAAGACCCTGCAGCCTTTAGTATGCTAAATCCCCATCTTCCCCAGACCTGGATATAGTAACCCTCTGCCCTGAGGCCCATTTCGCACCAAGACAGGTGGAAAAATTAGAAAGGTGGCTACTCGAGGTGGACACTGGAGGAAGGGTTCCACCATCTTGTTTTTGTTTGGAACTAGGCTTTCTGGGATAGAAATATGCCCACTTCATACAGGTAGTGGTCATATAGGGTGTGTAGACACCCCAAGGGCAAGTAGCCCATTGGCTTCTACCCTACACACCCCTAAACGCCCCCAAAGTCAGTATTTAGGTGGCTCCCCAACACCAGAAGGCAGATTCTCTGGACCCAAGAAGAAGAAGGACACAGAAGAGCAGTGAAAAGCAAGAACAGAGGAGCGGCTACTGACTTGGCCAGACCCTGCCAACCTGCCTACTGTCCTTAACCATTGCGCCAAAATCGTCTCATATTGCACCTGCTCTGCCTCTAGGAGTCTGGGTGGACTGCCTGCACTTCTAAAAAGTACCACGATCTTCTGTGGAGTAGCAGAGCTACTTCCTTGCACTATGCAGGCACCGACGACAAACCCTGAGGACTTCAGATCACCAAAATCTGACACCAGACGGCACCACAGAACCCATGCCCCCTAGCCCGAGTCAAAGTGGGACAACAGTGCCAGCGTGGAACTCCAGCTGTCCAGGACATGTGCCCAACTTGAGTGTCTCTGCTGTATACTCTCCGCCACCGCCTGCAGCCTCTTTGTGCAGGTCCCCCTCTACTGCGACCGCCTCCGGTGACAGACTCCCGGGCAATCCTACACATCTTTGCACCCAGCCACCCCAGACCAAGGAGAAGAGGACCAACAGAGACCATCCTTGAGCTCGTGAGACCTAAGCCCACCTGTTGGTTTGGTCAGACTGGTACCCCAGTCTAAGCCTCTCTCTGGAGGCCCTGCTCCAATGTGACCGACTCTGGTGACAGAAACCCGATGGTCCAGTACACCTCAGCACCCGGTCTGAGGAGAAGAGGACCACCAGTGTCCCTACAACTCCGAGCAATGTAAGATTTGAGCCCTCCTGCTGGTTCAGACGGACTGGACCCCCAGTACTTACATACAGCTTCTTTTCTCCAGGACCATCTCCCTTTGAAACAAGCAGGGCACCTAATGTCGTAAAGCACCCCTGCACCCAGATGCCCCAGAGCCCACAGAGGTTAACCTGTTGGTGCTGCCTTGAAGAGTGCCCCGTACTTACCTTAACTCCTGAGAACTGGTCCTCTAAGTCGCTGCTGAATGCTCATCTGCAATACTTGTGTTTCTCTTCAAAAGTTTGCATTTCTACTTTAAAGACACTACCAGTATTTTTGCTATTCCCGTTTAAAACTGCATCAGTATTTATTCTGGCAACAGTATTCTGTTGTTGAAACATAATATAAACACATTATCTATTTTTCTAACAATTGGTCTCGAGGACGTCTTGAGTGTGCGTCTCATTTATTGCCTCTGTGAATACAACAAATGCTTAGCACTACCACCTGATAAACCTAACTGCTTGCACACATTATCACAAAAGAAAGCTTTTGGGATTGTCATTTGTAACCCTGTAAACCAATAAGGATCACCTGGACTATCTGCATAGTGTCCCCCTACATTGGTGTACTACATAACCATCTGCATACACCTGGATTTGTGACATAGGATTGAAAAATATTTTGGAGATAGAGACAAGTCCTTAGAGGACGGAAAACCCCTGCTCAGACTGTCTGCTATCACACTGCCCTTCCTATGGATGTGCAATGCCTTCAGTTAAAGATTATGCTCTGCACAAGTTCCAATTTTTAGGGCTATCAAACTGAGTGAAGGTGTTTTTGTTCCCCCTTTCCTGTTTATGTACAGCTTCGCCCCTCCACTAAAACATGTAATCGCGAAAGAACTAAAGCTTGTAATTGCAGAAGGAAAGGCTGGAACTGTATTAATCTCACTGTGAAACTATCTTCCTTAAATTGAACTTTTCATCAAAGTTGCTCCCCATCCTTCTGCTGTGGCATCTGGTGTAATTATCCAGGGAGAACCTGGATGAAGTGGAAATCCTTTTGAGAAAACATTGGATTCAACCACCATTTGAATTATATCGTTAGCTGGGGAGTCACAGGCATCCTCTGTGACTCATGTATTCTGGGAACAACTCAGAGGATTCTACCTGGCAACAATAAAGAGAAGAAGATGGCAGTTACTTGGTCTTTTATGGATATCAAAGAGAATGATCGATGGATGTTGCTCACACGTTTGTAATGGCACTGTGAAGGTTAAAGTAGTTTGCTTACTTTTGTACTGATGTGCTGTATCAACAGGAATGATTGATGGATGTTGGTCACGTGTGTAATGGCACGTGTCTCTTTTAAAGCATTGTGTACAGCTCACAAAGCACTCCATGAATCCCGCACAATATATATATTTTTTTAATTCTGTTGGTACATTCCAAACAGACACTTGCGTTCCGAAACAGCTAAACAGGTGTCTATCCGAGATAAAGATAGTTTCTTGGAGGGGGTAGAAGCTTTGTCTATTGCTCTTCTCGTCTTTGTCCTCTAAGGTGCCTAGGCAGCCTATTCCAATCTGATTTGAGCATCTTTAGGAAGCAGTTAAACACCCGGCTGTTTTCTATCATGCTGTAGCTCGGCCACTCCTCAGTCTTCCGGACCTTAGCGGCAAGACGCCTTTGGGCATTTGTTGCGCTTTATAAATCTATGAATATCAATATTGATTCTACTTCTTTAATAACAACAGCATTGACCATTTTCTCCAATAGGTCCTGCATTTTCTTCCTCACATTGATGGGATCCCCCTGAGTCTTTGTTTTACAGGACTAGCATCACTTTTGAGAATAGCCTTGTGCTGACAAACCTTATACTTTGCCAACACACCTGAAAACACATCCTGATATTTCACTCTCATGGTTACATCTTGATCTTTATCAACTTTCTGTTCAATTGCAAAGATTTGTTCAGGAGAACAAGTCTTGGGGGGCATCCTTATCTAAAGCTGGTCTCCCCATCCCAAAATACATAACCCTTAGATGGGAATATATATTTTAAATGATGGCGCTTCTTTCCCTGATGCTCACCTTTCCAGGAAAGTATCTCATGAAATCTATCTTACTCTCATCAAATGTCGCAGTTTTTACATCTGAGACTTTGATTGCCTACATCACATCGTTAGGACTGCAATTCAAATGGTTTTGGTAATGATGGCAAATGCATAGGAATATCAACATTCCTCACACTGCGTATCATCTCTCTATAGGTGTAGACAATTCTTGTCAGATTCCTGACCTTGGCTAATTTAAGCTACTTTATCCTTGCTGGCTTTCTTCTTTTCTCTGCATACTTTGGAAAAATGTACTGTACTTCCATGCCTGTTGCATGTTTTGTTGGAGGCAGGAGAACCTCTAAATGAACCCATATGAAACACCTAACGCAAAACTGTAGTCCTCAAGTTTCCTTTCTTTTTCTTGCAGTTTGTACTGTCTACTATCCACCTCTTACACTTCTGTTTCCTTTCATGTTTGTACTCACCTGAATTCTTAAGACTGATTATTCAATAGCTTTAGAAGTGGCAATTATTTCTTGTAACTGGGTCACCTAAAACCTGTATTTTTAATTAGTACTAGCCATGAGTTGATCTGTGAACATCTCATTCACAGGTGCTCAAAAATTGCAGGTGTTAGCTAAGCCCCTTAGTGCTGTGAGGAATGCATCCAATGTCTTATTGGGTTTTTGTGCACAATTGTAAATGTCGTACCTTTCAAGGGTAACCCTTATAGAAGGCCTGAATCTCGGTTGAGGTCTCCTCATGGCATCATCAAAGTCATTAATATTTCCTTTCCTGTTTGCAGGAAATCCCCTGGGTAAAGTTCTAAATATATCTTGTCATCTTGACCTTAGACAATGCAGCTAAATACACTTGGGGGGTCATTTTGACCCTGGCGGTACGTGACCGCCAGGGCTAAAATGATGGAAGTACCGCCAACAGGCTGGCGGTGCTTCCAGGCGTATTACGACTGCGGCGGAAGCGCTGCGGTCGCACCGCCGGGGCCGGCGGTATTCCGCCACTTTTGCCCTGGCGGTGATAATCCGCCTGGGCAGCGCTGCTTGCAGCGCTGCCCAGGGGATTACGAGTACCCGACCGCTAGCCTTTTTCTGGCGGTTTGCACCGCCAGGAAAAGGCTGGCGGAACAGGGAGTCGTGGGGCCCCTGGGGGGCCCCTGCACTGCCCATGCCACTGGCATGGGCAGTGCTGCGGCCCCCTGACAGGGCCCCATGTAGCTTTTCACTGTCTGCTATGCAGACAATGAAAAGCGCGATGGGTGCAACTGCACTCGTTGCACAGCCGCAACACCGCCGGCTCCATTTGGAGCCGGCTCCTATGTTGCGGCCATGATCCCCGCTGGGCAGCGGGGATCTCCTAATGACCGCGGCGGGGGTGCGGCCGCATTGGCGGCCGCACGGCGGTCAGATCTTGGCGAGCGGCTGTAGCCACCCGCAATGGTCATAATGAGGGCCTTGGTCTTTTCAACAGGCATTTTGTGAGCTTCATTTGCTACCAAGAACGATTGGGGGAGCACCTTTCCATCTGCGATATGTCTATGTGGGGTCAGATTGCATTATGGAAGACAATATAAGGTGAAGGAAGGAAAGGTACACATACTCTAAAACCTACAAGCAATACGGTATGTAAAACGACACAGGCATATGCAAAAAGATAAACAGCAACATAGTAAAAAAAACAGTTAATCCAGCAGAGGGTATATATAGATGTGGGTATCAAAAAAATCAGTTACAGCGAAGGATTAACATGAAGCCGCAGTACAAAGTATTAGTTAGGTGGATTATGTAAGTGATTATGAAGTAATATCACAAGCTTTGAATATTTGGCAGAATAGAATTAATGGGTGCCTATCCCAGCAAAGGTGTGCAAGCCTGAATTATAGAAATGCTGGGAATATTGAATTTGCACGTGTGTTGTAGAAGGCAACACAAAGAGATTCTACAAAGTTAGCAGTTATTTATGTAGCAAATTATTCAATCCTATAAGCATATCGTAAATGATGTGCAATTGGATGTAATTTAATGGTGTCCTGAGTGTGAATCACAGTAGGCAATACACTCAAAGTGTCTGAAATATTGTAGAGTGACCATTCCTTTTAAAAAGGTTGTCGCTTTGAGAGGAAAATTCTCTTGATTTGAGAGGGCAGCGTTCTACCTTTGTGATGTACCGCCTCCTGAGGAGGACTCCTCCCTTGGGCAAAAGCCTGAAAAGCAGGGGATGAAGGCTTGGCACACAAAGGAGTCTCCTTCTCAAGCCATCACAGTCAGAGACGATTGATGCAAGGCTCTGAATGTGGGACGACGAAGGGCCTACCTTCCACAGGAATGTTCTTCGGAGAGGTAGGTGAACAGTATGCTCTGGACACTTGGGGTTCCAACTAAAGAGTATGAGTTAACAATGCTCCTCATGCAAACACTGTGATCTACCCAGCGTGGAAGGCCAACAGTACCTTAAGAGTGATGCTTCACAAAGGAGGTTGGTCGGGAGGATGAAGAAGCCTCAACAAGCACACACAATGATCAGGTTTTGCAGGATGGTGCTCACTCAGGGAAGCGGGACATGTTTGTCAGGAACAACTTTTCACCAAGTATACTAAGATAGTACACTATGTCAACAGAAGCCTAGATTTTTTTTAGGTTAAATAATGCAGCATCATGTGTCACTGACATCCCACCAGCTGTTGCTAACGGAACCTTGGAATGTCCAGCACACAGTTCTGAAGGGGCATACTAAGGAGGAGAAGAGAATCGGGTGGAGGAGAAGAAAGAAAGGGGAAGAAAGGAAGAGTGCAGGGGATAACTATACAATAGGTTATATATGGTGAATATAACATCTAAATTCATTTGGCTCCTTCCATTCATACCTGATTACATCTGATATATCCTGATGAACAGGCAGCCCAACTGCACCAGGCTCAAACGAAGTACAGAGACGTTCTTCACCTGAGAACCCCATATTATGACATACTTTGCATAAAATCTCAGGCAATAGTTACTTGTCATCATATTTCCCTCTTGATCTGCAAAGAATTTTGTACTTCCTCCACATGCAACTCTGGCCCAGAGGAACTCATCACTTGCTGCTAGTCTTAAGGTAAAACAGAGGACGAAGGCTACATACCTGACATAATGCGACCGCACTCCCGCCGCGGTCATTATGAGATCCCCGCTGGGACAGCGGGTAGAACCCTGGTTTCCGCCCGCCGGCCCAGCGGGGATCTCGGCCGCAACACAGGAGCTGGCTCCAGATGGAGCCGGAGGTGTTGCGGCCGTGCAACGGGTGCAGTTGCACCCGTCGCGCTTTTCACTGTCTGCTATGCAGACAGTGAAAAGCTGAATGGGGCCCTGTCAGGGGGCCCCTGCGACTCCCCGTACCGCCAGCCTTTTCCTGGTGGTTCAAACCGCCAGGAAAAGCCTGGGGGTCGGGGACTCGCAGCGCTGCCCAGGCGGATTACCACGGCGCTTCCACTGCGGTCATAATTCCCTGGATTGCACCGCCAGCCTGTTGGCGGTGAAATCGCCACAACAGCGAAAGACCGCCAGGGTTGTAATGACCCCCATAGTTTCTAACACAATTCTCCTAAAAATATTATCAAAACTCTATTGAGAATTCATCCACTTCGTCCTCACTGACTTTCCTTGGAGCTGAAGGATAGCTATTGGAGGATTACTCCTCAACAAAATGCCTCTTCCTAGTATGTTTGCCTATTTGTAGGTTTCGCCTGCACAGCGCTTGTGCTGTGCTTGTGAAATCTATTGTTAATATATACTTTAAAAGGAGCTTAGCTCCTGCCCCCTTGCTTTTCATTGGTTCCTGTGCTTGCCACTTACTTTTCCTCTGTTTCTAATGGCTGTAGCATGATATTTTCTGTTAAGGTTTTGCCTGCACAGTGTTTGCGCTGTGCTTGTGAAATCTATTGTTAATATAAATCTTGAAAGGGGCTTAAATCCCGCCCCTTTGCTTTTCATTGGTTCACGTGCTTGCCACTTACTTTTCCTCCATTTCTACTGGCTGTGGCATGCTATTTCTTGTTCCTCCTCATGTGTTTGCTCTTATCTGTGTCCCTAGGCCAAAGTACTGTTTTCATCCGCTTTTGAGACGGAAATGTTTTTTTGATGTTTTGCTTGCCTAGCGCTTGCCTGCATACCCGACAGCTCTCAATGTAGCCCCCCCTCATACAGAACTGCATGTGCCACGTCAGTTTCATTTCTACTCATCATTATTGTTATCTTCGTAGCCCTCACGCATCCTGACTTTAATATGGCCGTCTCTCAGGACGTTGCATTGTTTTGTTTGTCCCACATCTTTGTTTTAATCTTTTTTATCTTAGCACGCATTTCAAGCATGCTTCTCCAGGATGAAGAGCTGACACCGAGACTCGAACCTGACTCCCCAGCTCAAAGGTTGGCAGTTCTGGCCGTTATGCCACTTCCTCCATCCGGCGAGAAATGGTCATTCATAAGAATCAAGCATGATGCATAGCATATTTACATGGTAAGTACATGCAGACACACTTAAAAAGTAATAGGCCGTGTGCATGACTCTTCTGTGTGACTCAGAGCCTCAAATTTCCAGAGATCAGTGGGACACAGTGAGACGGGCGGGGGGACACTGAAGCGAAAGACAGTCTGCACTCCTTACCAGCCTCTTACGTGTCAGGTGCAACTTCCACCAAAGTACAACTCACTGTCAACGTAATTGCTGCTGTGTCTTCCGAAAAGATGGCCAGATTGTCTTGAATATTTCTGCAGAGTTAAAGATTAGTGGTGGTGTTCCTCCACCCTACATGTAGAATGGAGAATCGTCTTTAAACTAGACTGACTCCTCTCACCTGACACATAATAGTAGATGTACATATATATGTTCAATAGATTGGCTTCATAGGGCTGCTCTGAGCAACATTCAGCAACATTATCATTGATAGCATGTAATTTTTAATTAGCGCTCAGCCTCTCAGTTTTTGCCATTTCGAGCCGCTATAAATACATATTACTGCTGGACTATGCTGAATTCTTCATGTGCTGTTGTGTATCCCCAGAATACATTAGGGCTGAGAAGGGCCTGCTCGGTGTAGTGACCTTGGAGCTGTGGCTTTCATCACCAGGATCTTCATGAAGCAACCAGTTGACTCCCTGGGGAATGCACCCAGCAGCCCAGACCCTCTGGTCACTGCACTGCATGTCTCAGTGTGCTGCTTGTGCAGCCAGTCGCATTCACTTAGTGGCTCATGAAGTGCTGTGCACTCTACACAAGTTGCCTTGCTGTGCTTTAGGGTTAGTATACAGTAAGTAAACAATAAGTGATGAGAGTTGTAGTGGCATTTTACCTCGACATGTGTGAGTGCCACGTGACCCGCCTGATGTCATCTTCAGTGCTAGGTGCTGGAGCACTATCCATGAAGGGCAGACAGAACCCACCTCTGTAACAGTCGAGACCTTTTACAAACCCTGTGGCCACAGCCACAAATGTGCTTTGCATTTGTAAAGACAGCGCATCTCAATTTAGAAATACAAAGTGTTAATTCACAATGCACAAAATTGCATTGCAATTCAAGCGTGCTTGTGCAGGATGTTGAGTTAATGCCGAGACTCGAATCTGGCTCCCGAGCTCCAAAGTCGGCAGTTCTGGCCATTATGCCACACTCTCCATCTTGTGAGAAATGACCAATCATAACAACATTGCTGCCTTAGTTTGCTAACAAAAATAACCTTAGCAGTACAAGCCTATTTAATTTTAAAGATCTTTAGCTGTGAGTTCTGGGTGAGACTGCAGAGCTTGATGAAATTTCTCTCTCACTGTTGTGTCTTTATTTCTTGATCTAGGTTTTATGTCTTTCCCTCTTTCTCTCTCCTTTCCGTTCTCACATTGTAGTGTCTGACCCCACTCCTTCCTCTACTGCTGATGGAGGCCTCAAGGAAGAGAACATGATTATGTAATTTGACCAGAATCACAGGATGTTGGGCCGACACCGAGACTTGATCATTGCTAACTAGTTCCGAAGTCAGCAGCTCCGGTCGTAAATGCAGTTTTAAAGAAAGGCACTATAATGTTTTGTGTGTAGGGAATTTTTCATGTTCACTAAACACAAGGGCTCGTGTGCAGATTTCTTTCCACCAAGGCCCTGCACCCCTCGCCTTGAGTGTTCCATGTTGCTCCCCCCTGCCCATTTGCTCTATTTTCTTAGCATGGTGCGTTGTATTCCTCCCACCCCACTTGCTCTGTGTTTCTCCCTCCTCCTACCAAGTGCGTCTCCCTCCTTGTCTTTCTTTAGATTTTTTTTTAATTCTTCTCCCCGCTCTCTGGTTCGTTCCTCTGTTACTCCTTGCTCTCCTTGGCTGCTAACCATTGCTTCCTGTTTTTCCTCCGCTTTTGTAGAACTATTTTTTTTAATGTTTTGGCTGCACAGCGCTTGTGCTGTGCTTCTTTTGTTTGTCTTCCGCTCCTTACATAATCTCCTTGTGGCTTCCTTGTTGCCGACAAAGGTCAGCGTTCTAGTGTGCTTTCTCTCCAGTGTGCGCCTCGTGCTCTTGTTTCTGTAACTTTCATTTCTTCCACAGGCTCACTTTCAGCCCTGAGACCATCCCCCCGGTATGCTAAGACGGTTCCCCTCACTCCCACACTTCAGCTTTGGCTGTCTTGGCACAAAGGATTGCATAGCTCTCTGTCGCTCAGCTAAGATGATAAATAAATGCTAGACCCTGCCCCCTTCCATCTTCCCTGCACAGTTCAAAGGTAGCCATGGGAAAAAGGCTTAACTCCAGTCACATGCATAGAACAGAAGATATGTTGCGAAATTCCCATCCTGTGGCTGTAAATTCAATGGCTACCATTACATTACTGTATTCTTTAGCACTACTATATTCCAAATTAAACTACCATGCAACGCTGTGTGCTGCTGATCAGAATATGAAACACATTGTGCCCTGCTGATATAAACTCAGAGTCCACAGCTGTTCTGGATATGAGCTACAGTGCGTGTTTCTAATGTGCTACTGGGTGCAACACCATTTTTAGGTTTCACCTGCACAGCGCTTGCACTGTGCTTGTGAAATATATTGTAATTAATACAAATCTTTAAAAGGGCTTACATCCCGCCCTTACTTTTCATTGGTCAGTGTGCTTGCCACTTACTTTTCTTCCATTTCTATTGGTTGTGCTTCTTAGGTTTTGCCTGCACAGCGCTTGTGCTGTGTTCGTTTGGTTTCTCCACCAACCTTTACGTAATGTCCCCATGGCTGCACGCATTTCAAACATGCTTGGCTACTGTATGTTGTTTTTTCTTTTTCCTCAGTCCTTTAGCTAATCTCCAAGCATTATGTTACCACCAGTTACTGCACAATATATTGACTTTCTCAATAAGCAAGTCATAACACTTTTATGGAGTTTCAGTAACATATATTGCACAACTGCTCACCAAGCTAACACTTACAACAACAACAAAAATATTATTAATCACATGGGTGAAACCTAGTCCATTTATAATGATTGTTAAACTTGGAAGGTATTTGCAGGTTACAAAATCCCTGCCAAAACAGGCAGATATAACCTGGTGTACATCCAGTGTGTCATGTATACATCTAGAAGACATAGGGATAATGAATTACATGAACTGAATAAGAGTATGGGTTAAGGGACGCTATATGTGGGAGGAACTTCAAGGGTCAGGTGTTCTGCCCTGTGGCCATTTTCAAACTCAAACAAGGAGGACGACACAGGAAGATACGCTTAAGCTCTCCTACTCTGGCTGAATGCCCAGAGAGGACGGGTTAAAAAGGTCATTAAGGCAGGAGGTAGACCTCTTTAAGAAGGTGTGAGGGAGTCTCATGGCAAGCTCTGGCTGCCTTTCCTGAGGGATAGAGGCAGTGAGCAGAAAGTGGACTAGGACGGCATGCCTCACAATAAAGTGGCAAACACAAGGCCTGTAAATTGCACACATATGACACACTGCATACACAGAAATATCACCAATAAGCAAACTGAAAAATTGGCTTCAATGCAAGACTCCTGTGAGATACCCAAGCAAGGCCATTTATTAACTTTGCGTGCCCAGCAGCCCGCCCACATGCCTTTGTGAGACCTCACAGGAGTCTCTAGCTCATGCACTATGTAAAAATAAACTGTTGATAAAAGGCCTGTATCAACCTTTCCACGTTACTCAGGTTGTTGCATGACTAGCTGCTATAGTTCAGGCTTTTTCTTTGAATTCTGGGACTTGTACTCTTGTTTGGCAAGCCTTGTCAAGATTCCCAAGTCAGTGCCACCAGTTTCTTCAGCCCAAGTGTTTTCTTTGAATTCTTGTTTATTCCCTTACAAACCAGGACTGCCAGTCCCAGAAATCAACGAAAAAAAATGGACAGGAATACCACATCATGCATGGATCTGGGAAACTTGGCAGCTATGTTTATTCCATTATAAAACCAGGACTACAAGTCCCAGAATTCAAGGTTAAAATCGGGACCGGAGCAACTCTTCAGGCATGAACCTGGGAAATTTGGCCGCTATGCTGTATTCAGACTGAAGTGGACCGCACAATTGTATTTTATGCGACACGTAGAATACGACTGAGGACTACACATTCTCTTCGGGTTGAAAACCATATTGAAATGGTGAGTGTTAATAGCAGTCTGCTAATTAGAAGCCCTCAAAATCACTTTTCATTGCGCAGATGAGTCAAAGGTAATTGTTTTGAGATTAACTGTTACATTGTTTTCATTTTAAACCCATAAAAGTATGATTATTGCGATATGCTTCAAATATTTTCCATTGGATGACAAAGAGGCGTGTAAGAAAGACTTTGTCGAGCAAGTTTCTGCAGACCTCCGAGGCACTGAAAGCGCCCATCTTCGTCTGACGGTTACATAAAACGACTGCGCGAAGACTTAGCTGGAGCGAAAAGCTTGTGTCCTATTTCTATGTTCAGACTTCTGGGCGTCTGAAACGCGGGCTGTGATTGGTCAGCTTCAGGCCTCTCCGCGTTATAGTCCAGGAGCGGACAGGTTGGATCCCTGGTCTGGTGTTAAAAGTGGCGGGATAAACATGACGCTCACCCCGCTGAAGAGTGACACCTACGTCGAACTCAGTCAGTACCGGGATCAGCACTTCAGGGTGAGTAGGAGGGGGCAACGTACCGAACTGTGGGGTTTGGAGAGACGAATACTTGATTCTTTGGAGGAATGGGGTCGAAATGACGAAAGGGCTAAATGACTAGGAGCCGGACAGTCCGATTAGCAAGAAATGGTGCCTGCTGTAACGTGGGTGGGTGCTTCGAGCTTTAGATCCAAAGGGGTGTTTTGGGGTAGCGCTTTGTGATGGTATCAGCAAGCCCAAAAAAACCATTGCATTCTGGTACTTGCAGTTTAGCCTTAACACTGCCAAAAACCCGAGCTTGGGATGTTGGCTGTGATGCAGCAGAAAAAAAGCCGCACCCCGACACTGTGCCGGTAGGCGGCAACGCTTACTGAAGGGTTCGAATGGTACATATTATTATTATTATTTTTTTTTTTTTGTATGTAGATGATGCCGACTCCTTTCATGAGGGACTGCTGAGGGAGGGGGTGGGGAGGTATGTTTTAACGGGGATAGATACCAGCTCTTGTTTGTATTTTATTTTAACTATTTTTATGTAGTGCAAACGAGGCCCGGTTAGTTGAGCCACTCTTTATACGGCAATATTTGATTTGGACAGTCATTTGAGAATAGGATACGTATTATGTTTCTTTGTTTCTACAGTGACCCGATTGGGGTGGTTGATTATTAAATAGGGTTTAGTCGTACTGGCTCCTATGGATCTGCAAAGAACTTTGTGGCGCCACCATCCGCTTTTTCCGCCTCATGTGGGTCCCTGCAGTCACTTGTCAACACTGGATCGTTATCATTGGAGTTGGAAAGAGGACCCAACCACGTAGTTTACTTGGCTTCAACCCAAATAATCTCAAACGGATTAGATGTTCTAGCAAATTAATACTTCACTAAAACTTCAAAGATAAAACTCCTATAATTACCTGAAGCCTCATTTGCAACTGTGCCCTTACTGTCGAAATGAGGGCAGGCAAATGTTATCATTTATTGGTATATTTTCATATTATTTGAATTTGTTTTTTCTTTTACTCCAGGAGTGTTTTTGTGTATGGTGCTTACATAGTGCAAAACGCAAGTGGAACAATTATTGTGAATCACTTCCCCAAATCCATTCTACTATTCACTTCCCACCCCCTTAAAGGTTTATGGGGACATGCATAATACTGTAGGCTCCAGCACCTTGAGTTTTAGGGTGAGTTACAGTGGTGCAATTCAATTTCTCACATGTTCTCCATCTCTCAGCTGATAGACTATACGTGAGAATCGAGCTCACAGATTCCCTCCTAGTTGCAGCCCATTTAAGTAGGCTATTCGGGGTGAGATGCAACTGTTCTGTACGATAGCTAAACTTATGTGAGTAGTAAGGTGAGATGCACACTTGTAAAAACTCGACCATTCCCAAGTTAAAAAGAATGTGCAAGCTATCATCTAACTGTATATAACCTCCAGGATAGCAAAAAATTTTATTATATGGGGCCCATTGCATATATTATGGATCTGGACATAGATCATGGAGAAGCTTGCGTGAAAACATTTGGGGTCAGAATACACCAAGATAACTGCTAATAACACTTGCAGCCTGTGTAAGACTGTATGAGACTGGAGTATACAAAACAAGTGATGGATGGAATGCTCAAATTAAACACAGCCACAGGTAATTACTTGAGGGCTGCATCCCAGTCCATTGTTTTGCATCTGCCACCTCAGTTCGGACCCAGCTATATCTAATTCATTCTTGACACTGCTCCAATGGGAACAGTTTAGCCTGAACTGCCAGACTAGGTCCTCTCCAAACAAGCATAAGCAATCCAGCACATGTTTTACCCTTATTGGGACTCATCAGCCTGGTATAGCTTTGTTCCCATGGCATTGTTGTGCACATGCTGCCGCTCCACCCCCCTTCCCCCCACCACCACCTTGGCATACCTGCCCTACTTAGGGCGACACACTGAAGTATACAAAAAAGTGATGGTTGAAATGCTTGAATTAATCTCAGCCATTGGTAATTACACTGTTGCATCCCAATCTATTATTTTGCACATCATGCCACCTCTGTCTGGACCCCGATATATACAATACAGTCTAGAATGTGGATTGCTCTAGTTTACATTTTTTTTTTTTTTTGTCCTCATATTCCTCGCCCCTGCTTTGGTTAAGTAGGAAAGGCATTGGCGCGACAAACGACAACATGCCATCGGTACATAGACCAAACCTTAGTAGATCATCCCCTCTGCTCCGCACGAAAACACGCCATCGAGCTCTGGGATTTGCTCGACACCACTGCTCCTGACGTGGCTTTCCTGACCGAAGCCTGGTGGAACGACTCCTCGTCTCCGGACATCGCCATCGCCATACCGGACGGCTACAAAATCACCAGAAGAGATCGAACCAACGGAATCGGCGGCGGAATAGCCATCGCTCACAAAGCTACCCTCAAAATCCACACCCACTCGGACGACACCCTCAGGACAGCAGAACACCTCCACTTCCAGATCCACACGGACCCCAACACGACCCTCAGAGGAACCCTCATTTACCGCCCACCAGGACCAAGAGCCCCCTTCAACGACACCATCGCCGACCTTGCAAGCACCCACGCCCTCGCTTCCCCGGATTACATCCTCCTGGGAGATCTGAACTACCATCTGGAAAATGCCAACGACGTCAACACCGCGTCACTGACCTCCAACCTCCTCAACCTCGGTCTCCGACAGCTAGTCAACATGCCTACCCACATCGCCGGTCACACCCTTGACCCCCTCTTCACCTCTAGCAACCACATTTCCTTCAACCACACCTCCGAACTCCACTGGACTGACCATCACTGTGTCCATTTCACCTATAAGAAAACCACAGAGCAACACCGCATCCAGCTACCTCCCCACCGCCGCTGGGGCAAAGTCACCCAAGAACAACTGACCAGCACCCTCAGCAACAACCCTCCACCCGACGCAATCGACCCGAGCACAGCCGCCATCAACCTCCATCAATGGATCCTCGACTGCGCCAACACCCTTGCCCCTCTCAAGAAACCCACCACCATCCAAGGAAAGAAAAAACCAGCCTGGTTCACAGACGATCTCACCACCTCCAAAAGCAACTGCCAGAAGCTCAAAAAGAAATGGATCCAAGAACGCACACCCGACAACCTCGCCGCCCTCAAAAACGCCAACCGCGAACACCACCAACGGATCCGCACCGCCAAGCGCGCCCACTTCACCGAACGCATCAACAACAACGCCCACGACTGCAAAGAACTCTTCGGCATCGTGAAGGAACTCTCCAATCCGAAAGCCAACTCCAACGACATCCCGCCCTCCCAGAAACTCTGCGACGATCTCTCCACCTTCTTCCACCAGAAAATCACCACCATCCACGACAGCTTCATCACCGGTCCACCGCCAGACCTCACCCCTGACGTCTCCTCCCGCGACTGCCGCCTCACCGCCTGGACCCACGTGGACGAGGCAGAAACCATAGCAACCATGAACACCATCCACTCAGGCTCCTCCACGGACCCCTGCCCCCACCATGTTTTCAACTCAGCCAACGCCACCATCGCCCCCGAACTCCGCAAGATCATCAACCTATCCCTCACTTCTGCCACCTTCCCGGACAGCTGGAAACACGCAGAAATCCAACCCCTCCTCAAAAAACCCAAGGCTGACCCCAACGACCTCAAAAACTTCCGTCCTATCTCTCTCCTCCCTTTTCCAGCGAAAGTAATCGAGAAGATCGTCAACACTCAGCTCACCCACTTCCTCGAAGACAATTCCATCCTGGACCCCTCACAATCCGGATTCAGACGAAACCACAGCACTGAGACTGCCCTCCTCGCCGCCACAGATGACATCAGACATCAAATGGACAACGGCGAAACCTCAGCCCTCATCCTCCTCGACCTATCAGCCGCTTTTGACATCGTCTGCCACCGCACCCTACTGACCCGCCTCCAAGAAGCCGGCATCCAAGATAAAGCCCTCCACTGGATCTCATCCTTCCTCTCCGACAGAACGCAGAGAGTCCGTCTCTCCCCTTTCCGCTCCAAAGCCACCAACCTCATCTGCGGCGTCCCCCAAGGATCCTCCCTCAGTCCCACGTTGTTCAACGTCTACATGGCCCCCCTCGCTCAACTGGCCCGCCAACACCACCTCAGCATCATCTCCTACGCCGACGATACCCAGCTCGTCCTCTCCCTGACCAAAGACCCGCTCACCGCCAAAACAAACCTCCACGAGGGACTAAAATCCATCGCCGATTGGATGAACAACAGCCGCCTGAAACTCAACTCCGACAAGACGGAAGTCCTCATCCTCGGACGCACTCCCTCGGCCTGGAACGACTCATGGTGGCCCTCCGTCCTCGGACTCCCACCCACCCCTGCCAGCCACGCAAGAAACCTCGGCTTCATCCTGGACTCCGCCCTCACCATGTCCAAACAGGTCAGCGCCGTCTCCTCCTCCTGTTTCAACACCCTTCGAATGCTCCGCAGAATCTTCAAGTGGATTCCAACAGAAACCAGAAAGACGGTGACCCAGGCCCTCGTCAGCAGCAGACTTGACTACGGCAACGCACTCTACACAGGCATACCAACCAAAGACATCAAACGCCTCCAACGTATACAAAATGCCTCCGCCCGACTGATCCTCAACATACCTCGCCGAAGTCACATCTCCCCTCACCTAAAGGAACTCCACTGGCTCCCGGTAGACAAGAGGATAACCTTCAAACTCCTGACCCACGCTCACAAGGCACTTCACAACACCGGACCCTCCTACCTCAACACCAGACTCAACTTCTACACTCCAACACGTCAACTCCGATCCGCCAACCTCGCCCTCGCCATCGTACCCCGAATCCAGCGCAAGACATCCGGCGGCAGATCCTTCTCTTTCCTCGCCGCCAAGACCTGGAACTCTCTCCCCACATCTCTTCGCCAGACCCAGGACCTCCTCACATTCAGAAGGCTCCTCAAGACCTGGCTCTTCGACCGCTAATCCAGCAGCGCTCCCCCCGCCCCCCCCCCCCCCCCCCCTCAGCGCCTCGAAACCCTGACGGGTACATAGCGCGCTTTATAAATACCATGATTGATTGATTGATTGATTGATTGATCTACTGATTATCCTTTCTCATACGGGAGTCATTGATCAAAAGTTGTCACTTTCAATCATAGCCAAAGCAACACCTCCAAAGAGCGAGGGGGAGATCTTAATCATTGGACTTTAAAAAATTCAAAGTGTAAAGAGCTTATATAACAAAGAAATAATATGTTATTGATACACATTTTCCCAATATAACCAAAAATCATCTTTTCTAGACAGGGGGCCCCGTTGTTCCAGTGTACAGATTCGATTTACAGATATCTGCCAATCCGACACACGAGGAGGAAGAGGATCAATCCATTTACGACAAATTTCTCGCCTAGCTAGAAGAATTAATATGAACAGCAAATGCTCCTGCTGAACTGACAATTTCTGGTAATATGTATCCTGTTCCCGCACCCCAAACACCACTAATGCTGGGTTTACAACTAAGTTTACATTAAAGATTAATTTAAAAATACTCTCTATATCCCCCCAATAATTCAACAACTTAGCGCAATGCCAAAACATATGGATATCGTCCGCCTTATCATCCCCGCACCTTGGACAGTTTTTCTGAGTCTTCCCAATAGCTGTTAATTTGGCCGGAGTCCAATAAACCCTATGGAGTGTGAACAAATGACTGGTAGTAAGCCACAATATTGAACAAGACTTTTGCCACAGTGTTGTAACATCTAGAGTTGGAAAGATTGCTCCCCACTTCGACAAGGGAAGCGCTATCATCTGATGTTTCTAACAAAGCGTGGTACCACAATGCAACCTCTTTGTTGATGGTTCTCTGATTTAGCTTCCCATCCCATATACTCCTCCCTATTTCTCCATTTCGGCGGGACTTTGCCCAACTAGATATTTGAAGGTACTTATATCTAGAAACTGCCCCACCAGTACCTTCCTGGAATGCACCCCAACTTAACACTTCAACTCCTTCTATTAACTGGCCCCATCTTTCCACCCCACTTGTTCTCAAAGGCGTTGATAGTTTGTCTATAAGGCATTCCGGAGTGCCAGGCGAGTCCCAAATGGGAGCTGAACTTCAAAAATAAGGTATCTCTAACAGTCCTTCAGGAGGGAGAGAGGAACATCACGGTCAGCTAACGAGCTGCCCGTGAACTCCCGTCGGACGGATGTGACGCCAAACATCGCGCGACTTGGACTGTGAGCAGACCTCCCCTCGGTCTCTGCTCGGGAAAGCTGCGGATGTTTTTCCCCCGGATTAGAGTTTGTTTATGCTCCCGGCCCCCCCTGGCGACGGCTTGTTTGATAGGAAGGCGAGGGTGAGGATTTCCTCCTTGCGCATCGGATTGGGAACCAGGGAGCCTGAGATTCCGAGCTCCAGCTTTAGCGTCTCTTTGGGAGAGGCCCCTAGAGCTGTGCCAGCGGAGCAAGGAGCGGCAAAAGACGGTGACAGTATATTTCTGGCAGCGTGGGGGGGGGGAGCCTGGGTTATAGCTTGGTTATAACCTGTTCTTAGCAGGCAGAGACTGTTAGCAATACCGAGGCTGCCCTCCCAGGAGTATTGGGGGCTAAAAGAAAACGCGTATACATATGAAAAGTGTTGCTTATGGTAAAAATAAGCAGGCACAAGAGTTTTCTACTAGAAGTTTGTACTAGAGGAACTTTGTGCCTAAATACCGTGTTTTACAGCTGCATATTCGCCAGGGGTTGTTACGTTTCAGCGCTTCTTACTCCATAATCCCAAAACCTGTGTAAATCTCGCTTCTCTACATAGAAGGAGGGTGAGATATAGATGGACACCAAATATTCAACACTCTTGTACTCGTGGTGGTTCGCTGTTTGCTGGAAGGGCTGAGAAGTAAATTAGTGTTTCAATTGAGAATTCCTCGGGTTTAAAGGCCTTGAGAAAAGAGGTGGACCATCGTCTAGATAGGTTCCCCGTTGGGTGGGGGTACTTGGTCCTCACATCTTGTGCTGTGTCTCCCTGGACTTCCAGGCGTTAGAAAGAGAAAGAGAGGGGATTAAGAAGAATACTTCAGTTATCGCGCCTTGGTAATTTCGTTCTTCCTCTCTAAAGTGTTTCCCCTTTTCTGACTTTTGTCGGGAAAACTAGGAAGGAAAACGGCGAACAAGAAGGGGGGGTCATTGACCACAGGGAGGGGTGGCGGGGTGATTTGGAAACAGGCTCTAAATTCCAGCATTTGGACAGAAGCGGCTAGGGGTGTGCGACGTGGGAGATCCTATACCGCCCGCTGCTCGCTTCGTGGGAGCCTTCCAGTGACCCCGGGGGTCCTCACCAGAACCAACTTAAGTGGGAAGGGGGCAAGAAAGGAGTGCGAGAGTGTTGGAACCTCGCAGTGCATGTCATTAATTAAGCGTCGCCCCAGGGGTGCCCGGGCAGAAGTCAACGAGGCGATTGTGGCCAGCAAAAGTAAGCCCGGCACCCGTGGTGCAAGTGCTAATCTTCGGACTCGGGTGTCTGTATCTATAATAACAGGCATAACAGAATTAGATCCTAAAATCGATGGTGAAGGGTCATCCTACACAACATTACTCGTGGACCATTCTTTACCCCACCGGGAGGAGAGTCAAATTGAGATCCAGGGGAGGAGCGACTCGTTGATCACAAGGTACTTTCAGTCCACAATTCCTCCACCACAGGACATGGCAAACGCTCAATCGGCCTTAGGCGAGTTAGGGGTTTCTAAGCTAGTTGAAGGCCGTTCAGCTGTCGGCCCAGCACAAGAACTATTAGATATGGGACCAGCTACACTGAGAGAGGGCCCTTCTAAGACAATGCCCTTGCTGGAAGTTGATGGTAATTTCTCCAGTGGATCAACACCACATGACTTGGATGTACAGGCTCTGTTAATTTCTCTTACTAAAGAAATTAGAGGGAGATTCGAAATCTCAGAAACTAATCAAACTAGGATTCGGGAAGCCTGTGAGGTCTTGGAAAGTAAAATCAACTTGTTATCAGACCGGCTGGGGAAACTAGAGGCTGTGGTGGAGGCCCACGAGGAACGAGTGTTATCTCAATCTAAGGACATTTTACAATTGAAACGGGGAGAAAAGTTGTTGCAAGATAAATTGGAAATGTTGGAAAATAACATGAGGAGAAACAATATCAGGCTCCTGGGAGTTCCAGGGGGCTTGGAAGGGGAAAATATTAAGAGCTATGTGATCTCGCTGATTAGGGAGATCCTCCCCAGTATGGCAGGGATCAATCTGGAAGATGACATTCAGAGAGTCCATCGTGATCCTTTCAAGAAAAATCCAGGAAGGAAAACCCCCAGGAGGATTTTGATAAATTTCAACACATACTCTATTAAGGAAAGAGTCTTGTCCGAAGCCCTCAAGGTTGGGGCTTTTCCCAAGGGGGAATGGTCTCTTAGGATAAGATCAGATGTGTCTAAGGCAACGTTAGATAGGCAGTGGGAGCTGGGAAATTTTATGCGGGAGCTCAGTGATCTAGGGGCGACAGTGCAACTAAGGTTCCCGGCAGCTCTCCGTATAATGTGGAAGAATAAAATGTACAATATGAGAGACCCGGGGGAGGTCAGTATATTTATAGACCAGATCAAGGCGTCTCAATAAGACCTAGTGGAAAGCCCCCGTCCGGCATGGGGTTCGAAGATAGGATAACAGGATGGTTATCCCAGTAGAAACAGGGAGAAAGTCCTCATATGTTACTAATATAGGTCAGGGAGGTTGGTGTTCTTCCTTTTCGTTATGAACGATCATGCAGGGTATTGAAAAGTTGAGATTCCTCTCTTGGAATGTGAATGGGTTAAGGGTGTCTGGTAGGAGGAGGAAGATCTTTGAGTACTTGCGTTTGGTTGAGGAGGAGATTATTATACTGCAGGAAACCCATCTTCACCAAACTGAATGGGAGACCTGGCTTAAACAACTGAATTGGGTTGCGTTCAGCATGTGCTCTTCTCAAACTAGTACAATAAAAGGTATGGCAGTTTTGATTAAGAAATCCAGGAGGTTTAGGGTTGGAACAGTACATGTTGACCCCAGAGGGAGGTGGGTAGTGGTAGAGCTGTGTGTAGGTGGTCACTGGATTACAGTGTCGGGTTACTACGGGCCGAATATTGACGACCCATCGCCATTTCAAGACTTATTTAATATTCTACTTTCAGCTAGGTACCCAGTGGTGTTGGGTGGGGATTTTAATATATTGCTAGACCCTGCACTGGACAAGTCAACCCATCGGGGTACGGTTAATTCACCTAAAACCAGGGCATTGGTGAAGCAAGCGATGCAGGATTTAGGCTTGGTAGATGCCTGGCACTGGAGAAGGGGAGAAGGAGATAGATATACATTTCACAATAAAAAATATGGGCATAGATCCAGAATAGACTTTTTTTTTTCTAATTCATAAAAGTTTATTCCCGGAGGTAAGAAGGGTAGCCCACAACACAGCACACATGTCAGACCATTCTGCAGTAATACTACACTTGGATATTAGGGTTAGTAACAGGATAACTAGGAGCACAATCAATCGTGCTCTACTTTTAGATGACGCATCAGTAGAAGTGTTAAAAAAAGATACTAGAGAATTTTTTCAGGTGAATCAAGGAACAGCAAGTTTGTGGTGTGTTTGGGATGCGTTTAAGGCTTTTATAAGAGGGAGGCTAGTTAACCTTGCAGCTCATAAGTATAGTGAAGAGAGGGAAAAGTTGGGGAAACATGGAATCGTCATTGAAAACCTTTCAAGTAGCAAGGTATAATGCGCAGTTAGAAGGGAAAACGGACTTAGTAATGGAGCTGTCTTGTCAAGAGGAAAAGGTCCGGTCTAGTCTAGACGCTTTTTTGGAAAATGGTTGTAGGTTAAAATGGGAAAGTAGTCAGTATGCTAATTTTGAATATGGAGACGGTTGCAGTAAACTGTTAGCGTGGAAGGTTAAGTCGGACCTTTCCAAAAGGCCCATCTTATCAGTCAAATCAGAGCCCATGAATCAGGTCTGTACGGAGCAAGAGGAGATTGAGGGGGCATTCGTATCTTTCTTTCAGGAGATATACACAGAAAGTTCGGTTAACTTGGAAGAGCCGGTAAGAGAATTCTTAGATAATGTAGATCTCCCAGTTTTAGAGGAGTCTAAGATGCTCCTATTGAATGATAAGTTAAATGAGGCTGAGTTGGCGGAAGGTTTAAAGGCTCTAAAAAAAGGTAAGGCAGCGGGGCCAGATAGTCTCCCTAATGAATTATATAAGGCTTTGGGGGAGGAACTTACCCCATTTTTATTAGAGCTATTCAACTCTATGTTGATAGAAGAGGTCCAAACTCCCAATTCCTGGAGAGAGGCGATAATTTGCTTATTGTTAAAGCTGGGTAAAGATTCCACGTCTTGTTCCTCCTATAGGCCCATCTCCTTGCTGAACGCAGACTATAAACTTTATACAGGAATTTTAGCCAAGAGATTGGGGAGAGTCGTTGGCAATCTAATCCATCCGGACCAAAAGGGTTTCATGAAGGGGAGGCAGCTTCACGAGAACTCACGAGTTATTTGCTGCAGTTGATTTGGCGGCGCACGAGAAGGCGCCATTGGCGATCTTGTCTTTTGACGCGGCCAAGGCCTTTGACCGTGTTAATTGGTTGTTTTTAAAGGTGGTTCTGGAAAAAGCGGGCTTGGGAATCCCTTTTATTAGGGCGATAGGGGAACTGTATAGATGTCCCCTAGCGAGAATTTTAGTCAATGGCCAATTAACACAAGAATTTAGGATCCGGCGAGGTACGAGACAGGGATGCCCCTTATCTCCTTTGCTTTTTAATTTATACATCGAACCCTTGGCTACTTTACTTCGGTCTTCTAAAGAGATTATCCCATTTCGAACTGGGGGATGGGAAAAAAAACGAGCTCTATACGCCGATGATTTGATGATATACACGAGTGATGTTAGGTCTACTCTACCTAGGGTCATTGCCTTGATGGAACAATTTGGTAAACTTTCTGGGTACAGCATAAACGCAGAAAAGACAGAAATAATGTGCTGGAACTTGTTGTATGCTTCCCCTTTAGTTAAACAAGAGATTAGATATCTGGGTATTCGATTAGCAGCTGATCTTAACGAGGTAGCTAAATTGAACTTTGATATAGTATATAGGGAAACCAAAAGACTGTTAAAAGCGTGGGCTGCTCTTCCTCTTACGATAATTGGGAGATCTAATATCTTGAAGATGTGTATCCTTCCAAAATTTACTTTTTTGTTTAATACTATCCCATTAGAGTTTGAGAAGAGCTGGTTTAATAAACTACAAGGGGAGTTATCCTCATTTGTATGGGCTTCCAAGGGAGTTAGGATTGCTTGGAAGAAGTTGAGTAGAAAAAGGGAATGGGGAGGTATTGCGTCTCTAGAGCTTTTTAAGTACTATTTGGCTTTTCAGTTAAAAAATATTAGATTTTTATTGAATAAAAAGTCTGAGTACGATTCAGTCTGGGGAGCATTAACGGCTCACCTTGAAGAAGGAGCAGACCATTTTTTTATATAAATTTGGACATCCTAGTTACTTCAAGAAAGTTCGTTTGAAACTCCCCAGACACGCATGTAACGTTTGGATGCATTTTCGGAGGATGTTAGATTGCTCTAGTTTACTTGATGACATTGTTTCTTTCCCTTTGTTTACTAGGGTCACCGATATGATCAGGAGAAGCTACTGAAACTGAGTTGCACACTGTATGTAGGGAATCTTTCATTCTACACAACAGAAGAACAAATTTATGAGCTCTTCAGCAAAAGCGGGGATGTCAAGAAGATAGTCATGGGATTGGACAAAGTTAAGAAAACTGCATGTGGCTTCTGCTTTGTAGAGTATCCTTTATATGGTATGGTCTGCTCAGGTAGCTTATACCACACTGTGTTGAATCTCAGTGATTCTGAGCCAAATATGTTTACATATTATTGTTGGGGGGGGGGGGGTGCATGTGACCTAGAGTTCACAAATGAATCATAGTGGACTGACTCAACTTTGCATGTTCACAAACCAGATGCTATTGGTTTATTCTGCTTGCAGTTCTGCAAGACTCTTTACATTTTTATTTTATTATCAATATAATTTATTTCTGTTGCTAGATATGTTGGCGGGGGGGTGATGAGAGGGTGTATCTCTTCAGAGTATTGAGTGTAAACTATCATCAATGACTTTAAAACCCTGATTCAGACCACAATGGTTATGCTTTCCTTGATTTTGAGTACTGTTTGTTACCACAATTGTAGCTTTTCACTTCCCTATCTTTCTTATCTCGTCACTGCCTACCATAAACTTTCTTAATTTTTCAGTAAACTAAATAAAAGGGGCATACACTAATCTTGTTTATGTATGGATGTGGGCAGATGGCAAAACATGATCATAAAAGCTTCAGCCTACCCTTTATCAATATGGCACAGCATTTGTGCTGCACAGCCTGTTATTTAAGCTCTTTGACCAGAGATTTCTTATTATTCTCATTACCTGCATAAGGCTGTGGCACATAATGTGGCCGTTTTGTGAGCATGGAAAGATAATTTCCACTCCAGTTAGAAGCCTGACCTAGAAGCAGTTGTGTGGCTTCCTCTAAAATGGGTAGGAGATTAAAATCCTAGATATTAGCTGAAGTTACCTTGTCAGCGATTAGTTCCTGGTTCAGACCTCCACAATTTGGGTTGCCCAGTTGATGGTTCAAGGTAAAGCGTTTTAACCTTGTTTTTCAGATATGTTGTAGGAATCCTGTAAGCCCAGAGCTTTCTAATGGGTAAGGCATGCTAGACACTGGAGTGAACTTACATTCCACTCATAGTTTTTTGCACTGGGTATCTGGTCTTGCCCTACGATGACTGCTGGCAGCTTCGTATAGTAGCACATCACTGGCTACAGTTAAGCTTTGCTTGTATGCTCATAGGTTATTGATGTATACAAGTGTAGGTAGCAGAGAACAAGACATTAATTTATGTAATAGGAAGCATGCAGTGATGTCATGCTTGAGGGGATCAGCATAGTCTGCAATTAATTCAGCCCAACCTTCCACACCTGCACAAGACTTTTTAGTGGGAAAAGTAGATTGCACTTCTGTCGCCCATTCATCCTACAGAGCTACTTTCTTGGTGAAGTAGGTGGCTCGTATTTTGATTCATTGAGGGAAAACAAAAAAAGTGAAGAATGAATTGTTTGATTTAATCTCAGCCTCTAGAAATTACTCTGGGGCATTTACCAATTCATGTTTTTGCCTGAAATGCCATTTCAGACTAGAACCAGCCTTATGCACATCAGACTTGACCTGCACCAATAGGAACAGTCCATCCCAAACTGCCAGACCGAGTCCCCTCTAAGTGGCCACACAAACCACCTCCTGGGTTTCAGATTATTGTGCACCGTCTTTTGCAGTAGATTCCCTGAGTTATGGATCCCATACTTATTGGTCCCATCTGTGTGGCGGTTCTGGCTGCTTTGTCCTGCCAGGGTAGGCCCAAGATTTGCATGAGTCTTCTCTCGGTCTAGAACAGCATATTGGACAAAAAAAGAAGCTGGAACGGGGGCCTAAGGTATAGGCATTACTTTGTTTTATCATTAAGCATGATACTGCGACCAGTGCACTTACATATCCTAGCAGTTTTCTGAGATTTTTCTAAAATTAAACAAGATACCCTGAACCAAACATTAAATGCTATTAGAACTACGCTTGACTGCAAACCAGGAAGTAACGTGGTTGGAGTCCTTGAATGAATGATCACATCGTTATATCTATTAGCTACCAAAATAAATGTTAATGCACTTGTTACTAACCCTCCAACTTAGTATACTAAGGCACCACGACTCCTAAAACTGCAGTGCAAAGCAATAGAGAGACTTTGTGGCAAAAAACAAGATCGTGTGGCGATTTAAAAACGAAAAGTAAGACAAGCACACATTACATTTTATGCGACATGGATCAATAATGCACATAATTGACTAGTCTATAGCCTAGTTAATGAACTGTCCAATTCCCTCTGAGTAAGGCGATTACCCCGCAATCCTTGGATATGTAAATCATTTTTTTAGTCACCCATTAGAAGAAAAAAATCCAAGTTTTACTTAACATGAATTTGAATTTTACAAAAATGTATAATTTGACCAAAACACACCACTAACAGCAACCCTTTCTGAGTTTAGATCTGCTAGCTACCATGGGGACCAAGACAATTATTTTGGCCAAGAAGCTGGGTTCTCATCTTGATCCTAATACTGCCCAGTTATTTTATTTGGCATTTTGAGAATACAACCCCTAGGTGTAAATCGATTAATTCTTTCCACCTTGATGCAAGCTCTTAATTGAAACACAAATAAAAAAAACTGTTGGTAGATCTCAAAATGCAGGTTAATGTCCACCCTATTATATTTAATTAAGTTTAAGGCAAAGTGGCAGAAAATGTAGCCCCTACACAGCGTTCTCTCTTTATTAAAAAACACCCAGTCTTGGAACTAGATGAAGCTTGGTTCTCTCAATCCATCGGTACTGGGCTGACATATTGGCAGTTATGGACAACTTGTGTATGAGAACTGATCAAGGAGGGTTTCCCGAGGTGTGTGGGTTTTTTTTTTTTTTACTCCTAGATCTTTTCGCTATCTTTGGCACAGTGCATCATGGAATCCTTACTTCAAGAGTGTATAATGCTGGTGCCCAAGACAAAGCCCTAGATTTGATAAAGCCGGTGGTGGAAGGAGAGTGGGCAGTCACTACTTTCCATTCAAATCCCATCATCTCTACAACCTTTGGAGTTTCCTCCTTTGGTCTCAGGCAAACGTGACATATTGAACGCTATTGCTAGTAGTCTTAGAGCAACCCCCAATCCCCTTAAATGTTAAAGAACTATGAAAAGCTTCCGTTTTCTGATTCATTTTAAATGGAGTTGGTCTCATCAGGGCCTGGTGCCTTACTTCATGGTAATTACATGCTCAAGAAAACTGGGCACTAAAATTAATATAATAAATAAGTTATGCAGACCCGTCTCTTCCTCACAGTTATGCACATATCAAGATTACAAATGTAAGCAAATTGGTACATCTAGAAACAATCAGTGTGACAAAACATACTAAAAACCAGTGCATTGATTGCCATGACTCTTCGTGCGTACATTGAAATACCCCAAAAAGAAAACAAACTGATGGTGATTAGATCTGTTCCACGCAATTGCTGTTGAGATGCACCCATGCCATCACCACATCATATATTCCTCAAATGTCCACCCACCCACTGCTTTCCTCTATCTGCACAAATAATTGACAAACCCACTAATATGTTGTAGCCACAGATGTTTTCCACAGACACCCTTCTCTCCAATGGAGAACGTATGTGTGGGCTTGTTATTTTGAACAGCTCCAAGATATGCGCCTTAGGTTTTCATTCTCTGACGAAGTTAGAACATTTTGACCCTGCAGCCTATTTTATTTATTGGTATGTGAGTGCCAATAAACATTCTGGGAAGTAACTTTGTTTTTAGTGTTGGGTACAGATAATTTCTAGTTAAACTAAAAAATGTTATACTGATGTAGAAAGCAGTTTGAAGCTAATCAAAAATGGTTGCCTTTTTTTTTTTCTTTTCTTAATGTATGCCTTTTGGTCCGTAATATGGCACTAACTTTTGGCATCCACTGGGTAAAAATGTTCCATTTGTTGATGGTTGAGTGTGATTTTTGTCTCATCACCAGCAGATTGGACATAGTTAGCTTCAGATGCTTCGCTCACCTGTTTTTCGTACGCGTCATAACCCCCGTTTTGTTGATGGATCATACACCATTCATGCCACATTCAATGTTCATATTCTGATCATTGTGGCATTTCACGTGGACAGTTTTCTATGTGACTCTTTAACACTCTTGTAAGATATTATTTAAGAGGTGATGCAGAAAACTGCATGAGATATATTAATGGTACAAGGCTGGATGATCGAATTATCAGGACTGACTGGGATGCAGGCTTCAAAGAAGGGAGACAGTTCGGCCGTGGAAGATCTGGTGGTCAGGTAATAAAGAATAATTTTATTTGTTCTTAGTGTAAATGTGCTGTAATTGAAAGAAATATATGCGTTGTTCATGCCTTCTGGTGTGATTATTT